>NC_082666.1:25988680-27238680 GCF_025265405.1 Mesoplodon densirostris | reverse complement strand
TCAGGTGAGAGATGGATCAGGGTGTGGACAGATGTGGCGGTGAGAAGTGGCCTGATTCCAGATCCACTTTGAAGGTAGGAGCCAACAGGATCTGCTGCTGCTAGATTGAGATGTGGAGACTGTCAAGGATGATTCTCTAGTCCAGGGCCTGAGCAGCTGAAGGACAGATTAGCCACTTACTGAGATGGGAAAGGATGGGATCTGAACATGCTGACTTTGAGATGCCCACTGTACATCCAAGCAGAGATGTTGAGTGGGCAGCTGAGTACATAAGTCTGGGATTCAGGAGAGAGATCTGGACTAGAGATAAATTTAGGTATCATTAACATAAAGATGAAACTAAAAATCATGAGACCAGATGAAGGAGATCACCAAGAGATTGAATGAATGGGTCTATATTCCATTATTCAAAACTCCTTGGAACCAAGCTACGTTTCAGAAATCAGAATATTTCAGATGTGGGGAAAATAATATATTACGTAACATTCCCAGTGAGATCTTGGGAAGAAACCTTTTTGTGGCAAAATAATACAAATATTCACTCTAAGGTGGGACAAAGAGTATAAACAGCCTCATGTTACTTGAGGTTGGGTTTTGGCATCCACTGAGTTCAGGTAAAGCTAGGTCTTGCTGCCAAATAAGTTACGATAAAAATTTTATTTTTACACATTTTTGAATTTTGGTGTTATTGATAGATAAATGGATTTTGGACCTGAAGATAAGAAGGAAGAGATGAGGGACTTCCCTGGTGATCCAGTGGCTAAGACTCCGCACTCCCAATGCAGGAGGGCCTGGGTTCAATTCCTGGTCAGGGAACTAGATCCCACATGCTACAACTAAAAGTTCACATGCCACAACTAAAGACCCTGCATGCTGCAACTAAAGATCCCTCATGCTGCGACAAAGATCTCGCATGGGGCAACTAAGATCCCGCGTGCTGCAACTAAGACCCAGTACAGCCAAATAAATAAATATTTTTTAAAAAAAAAAAAGAAGAAGAAGAAGAGGAAGGAAGAGATGAGAAAGAACCAAAAAAGGATAAATATCAGCCAGTGAGGCAGGAGGAAATCCAAGAGCGAGAGGCATCCCCAGAAGCCAAGGGGAAAAAAGTTTCAAGAAGAGAGGGAGGGACCAACTATGTCAAATATGTCAAAAGGGTAAAGACTCATCAAATTGGATTTGGGAACATGGTAGACACTGGTAACCTTGAGAACCAGGCCAGAAACATGGCTGCTAAAGGACCCCAACTTGCTATTTAGGGGTTATTTCTAAAACTAAACAGGAAAAACTTTAAAGATCATGAGATTTTTAACTGAACCCATGAGTTGAAATTTCTAAAAGAAACTGTGCTCCTACTTGAGATCCAGGTTAAATCTGTTCAACCAAAAAATTTACTATGTAAGAAATACATTTATATATATTCCAAAACCTATCATCCTGATAGTCAAGAACGTATCCCCAGAACTTTACTTCTCTGGATACTTATTTAAAATTAAATTCTTTGGCTACAGGATTGGAGAGTCTAGGAACTTAAAAAAAAGGAAAAAAAAAAGGTAGCGTGGGTATCTCATAGCTCTCTGATGAATCAGAAGCAGCAACATTATTCCTCTCCTTTCCTGACACCTACTACAGGGAGTAGCTTCAGCAGCACTGAGTGGGTGGGTATGGACTGAGTAGGTATAATTAGAAAAGGAGCCAAACAATAATTGCTGTTTCATAGGGAAAAACTCTCACAATCCTGCTGTGAAGAAATCAGTTACGGCTTAACTCAGGAATCACAAACGCTTCTTCAACTGCACAACAAAGTCAACAAAATCAGGCTTAAAAACAAAACAAAACAGGGGTAGAGACAGAGAAAGTACCTGCTATGTAAATCTATTTGTTGCAACTCCTCTGAGTCAAAGATACCATGAGTTAGTGGTGAATACACTGTAATAATAATTGAAAATTATAGGGCTGAATTATAGTTGATTTCCAAATACAATTATTATACATTTTTTCATGTAAAATTCTAGGTAAAAAGATGATTTTTGTAACAAAATGAGTATTATGAGTCAGAGTATAATGGCCTTGATTATCAAAGTAATACTGCTAAGAGAATTTCGAATATTTACAAGTCCGGGACTTATCATTGGGGAATGGCCAAATACCTCATTTGAGAGACACGGGCATGTGGTTAGTAAGCAAAATTGTTAGAAGATATGGTAAGCCTCCTGGCTTTCTTTCATGGTGAGGAGGTCGCTAAGGTGAAAGCATGTTCAAGGAGAAATCATAACTGTATGATAAAGAGCAGATAATTTTTTTCAATGCCAGTGTCCAGAATTAGGTGAAAGCTCTGCTGTACACAACAGTGGGAGATAAAATAGCAATAAAGACTGCCACCAAAAGATATATCTAGGGAAATCTTTTTGAGGAAAAAAACCCAAATCAAAATGAAAGTATACTACAGCTGAATTACTCAGCTTCAAGTTAATTTTTGTAGAAGGCGCAATCTCAATATAGCCACTTAAACATATTAACTATAAGAATGAATTATAAGAATTTTGGGAGTTCCCTGGTGGTCTAGTGGTTAGGATTTGGAGCTTTCACTGCCGTGGCCTGGGTTCAATCCTTGGTTGGGGAACTGAGATCCTGCAAGGTGTGCAGCTTGGCCAAAAAAAAAAAAAAAAATACACACACACACACACACGACTTTGCAGTACACGGGCCTCTTACTGTTGTGGCCTCTCCTGTTGCGGAGCACAGGCTCCGGACGCGCAGGCTCAGCAGCCATGGCTCACAGGCCCAGTCGCTCCGCGGCAGCATGTGGGACCTTCCCGGACCGGGGCATGAACCCGCGTCCCCTGCATCGGCAGGCAGACTCTCAACCACTGAGCCACCAGGGAAGCCCTATATATATGACTTTTAACTGTTAAGCATATGACTTCTGTTAAGCAAACCCATATGAATGCTGTATACAGTGTTCTAATATCTAATGAATCATTGGATCCATTGGTATTTATCTTTTCTTTACATGCTCTCCCATTACAAGAGATAGCCACTGCTTGTTGATAAAGTGCTGCTTACTCTGAACAACTTAATTTCACAGACTCTTCATAGCATTATGTCTCTCACTAGTGCTTCTCGCTTCCTTTTTCATACCATCTTCTATTTATTCAAGTAACTGTAGGCGCTCAGAAAAAAAACAGCAACTTTCAGGGAATAAACAGGTGAATAGAGAAACAACTTTTAAAAAAAAGAATTATGTCAATAGACAAACAAAGGTCAATTAGAACTTCTCAGAAACTCCTCTGCTTTCTTTAGCCTTTGTAAATCTTGATTGTTAACCTGGTCTACTCTTCACACAAAGGTTCTCAGGAGAAATGCTGGATACCAAGAATGTTTCCCGGCATGCCCCATGCAAGTGGAGGGTGAGTTATACCCATTACTGTTTGTTTGGGTTTTTTTTAAACATCTTTATGGAGTATAATTGCTTTACAATGGTGTGTTAGTTTCTGCTTTATAACAAAGTGAATCAGTTATACATATACATATGTTCCCATATCTCTTCTCTCTTGCATCTCCCTCCATCCCACCCTCCCTATCCTACCCCTCTAGGTGGTCACAAACCACCGAGCTGATCTCCCTGTGCTATGAGGCTGCTTCCCACTAGCTGTCTATTTTACGTTTGGTAGTGTATATATGTCCATGCCACTCTCTCACTTTATCACAGCTTACCCTTCCCCCTCCCCATGTCCTCAAGTCCATGCTCTAGTAGGTCTGTGTCTTTATTCCCATCTTACCCCTAGGATCTTCATGACTTTTTTTTTTTCTTAGATTCCATATATATGTGTTAGCATACGGTATTTGTTTTTCTCTTTCTGACTTACTTCATTCTGTATGACAGACTCTAGGTCCATCCACCTCACTACAAATAACTCAATTTCATTTCTTTTTATGGCTGTGCCACATCTTCTTTCATCTGTTATCCATTCATCTGTTGATGGACACTTAGGTTGCTTCCATGTCCTGGCTATTGTAGATAGAGCTGCAATGAACTGTTAATGCTCGTGGAAAAGCAAATTCAAGAATGGATACTACATTCTCCAGTATTAAATTTAGATCCCCATTACATGTACTACAACTGGCTTCTGAGAGTAAGATGACTGATTTTTTTTTTTTTCAAAAATTTAGGTCTGGAGAAGGACTTCCAGGGACCTGGGAGGAGAGGGAAATGGTAAAGGCCTTCAGATGGCATAGTTGAACTTGACTACCTTTGAAATAAGCAACCCTCTCTCTCCTCCCATTCTTCCTCCTAAATAACCACCAGGCTCTTAAATACAGATCCAAAATACCACTCTGCCATCCCTGTGTAACCTTATCAGCCAACAGTGGGCTACAGAGAATTGCCTAAAGTGTAAAGACTGCCCCGGGAGTTATGGCCCACATCCCTGGTATCTTACAAATACCTGCCAACTGTGTTTCTATTTCAATTTGTTTTTATCCTTCTAGGCCTTTTCCCTATGCATATGGGCATACATTCATTTTAAAAATACAGTGTGATGACACTGCATATATGTACCAGTGCACATGCCCGCACACATTCCTGATTTTATGCTTACAACAAATTCTTTGACATTAAATTTTGGGGCCAAAAGGTCTGCGAATTTTTAAGGTTCTTAACACATACTACCAAAACCGCCCTCCAGAAATGTACCACTTAATATTCTACCAGCAGAATATGAAAGTGCTTATTATTTCCTACTCTTAAACTCTGCAAATGTTTCAATAACTGCAAATATTTACATAGGTGAAAGTGGAATTTTGCTCATTTACTTTGTCTTTTGTGAACTGACTGATAATGACTTTCCAATTTTTCTACCATGAAAGTTCAACTTTTTCCCTTTTAATTTGTAAGAGTTTTTAAATATATTATAGATATTAGGCATTTGCCATGGATGTGTTCCTATTTCAAAAAATATGAGTATCAAGTGCAGAGTAAGATAGGAACTTATTAGCTCAACACACAACGCCACACAAAAACTATCATGTAAAATCAGCTAATTAGGGACTTCCCAGGTGGTCAGTGGTTAGGACTCTGTGCTTCCTCTGCAGAGGGCACGGGTTCGATCCCTGATCAGGGAACTAAGATCCCACAAGCTGTGCAGTGCAGCTAAAAGAATTCAGCTAAGTAAAGACTTGGTAATCAAATATAAGGAATTACTTATGTGACTCCTACATTTATATAACTATAAGAAAAAGGACAACTGTCTGATTGTTCGTTAAGAAATAGACTGTGTGTCCTATTATTGTGACTTATACATTATTATAGGTAAAAATTCCAATAGACAAATTATATTCTGAAAAGTTTACATTTTACTGTTTAGGGCTTTCTGGGCTCTCCATAATAAGGGAAAGAACCACATTGCAGGGCTACAGGTCCTCAGTTTCTTTTTTTCTACAACAAAGAGGTGTTTTAAACTGGAGGTTTCTTAGATATCTTCTAGTCCTAACCTTCTCAAAGGCTTTGAGAGGGCATCATGCTAATACGGCTAATATGCCGAAAGCGGCTTACCAATATTAAGTTTCAAAGGCAAGAAATAGACTCAGCTATGATCCACAGTTCATATTACATGAAACGGTTGAGAAGCTCAAAACACTGACATGATAGTATACCAGTTAACGTAGAAATGATTTTATCTTGAGATCTCTGATGATACAGAACTCCACCACACACATATACACAATAGTTACCATGTGACAGGTCTGATAGGACCTGTTGGCCATTAAAGGATGCAAGAGATAGCAGTAATCGAGCTAAACACAGGTGCAAGCTTACCTGGAATATTACCACACGGAATTTGTTCTTCTTCATTATTTCCTCTTGCTTGGTTTCAACTTTTTTGACGTGAGTTTGTTGCTTCTCCACTCGGGCCCTCACTTCTTTAATGTGAGCACTGATCTTTCGCGTTTTCTCAAACAACTTGTTAATGACATAACCCGTGTTGCTGTGTGACTGCGAAAACTTCAGCAGGTCAATCTGGACGGTCTTTATGGCATTTTCCATCTCCCTGTGTCTCTCCTCTATCCTCTTCTGGCTGGCCTGCACGCTGTCCACGATGGCAGCTACTTTGTCCAGCACAGTCACGATGGTAAGAGCAGCGTCTTGGTCTTCATCTTCTGTCACACTCGACAGGCGATTCTGGTGGATTTTATCAGCATTTGAAGCAGACCCATTATGTTCCATTTTATTTATTTCTCAGTGAAAGATGTCTTAGCACAATCAATTCTGGCACTGAGAGCAAAAAGTTAGCTTGATAACAGGGAACAGGGTTGTGTAAAGGGTTGGAAACCCCACCCCTGGAGACTGGTCAAGTATTTGTAACTACAAATACCCATACGTGACTGTTCTGCAATATGAACCCTTGCAAAAGCACTGGGTGCTGTTCCAAACATGCTTACTGATGACTAAGGGACTCAAATAAGACTGTGTGGGTAGAAGAGGAAAGCTTTTTAAAAAAAAAGTTCCCTAAGGCCACCATGTTACTAATATTAAGCCTAGAAGCCAAATAACCAAAAAAGCAAACTCCAAGCACTGGGTGAAGCTTCTATCTTTAGACAATTTCAAACAGTATTTGTAAAAGCAAATGGGAATTTTGAACTGAAATCTGCTTTTTCTATTAATTTCACATATTAAGCGTACTGATATGTCAATATCAAAGAATGCAGTAAATAAACACACCAAAACAGAGGCCGTATAGTGAAAACATTATATTATAACATGCTTTTCCAAACCAAATATTAAAATTAATATTTTGAACATATTCTTAAGTTCTACATGCATACTTCTGAATACCTAAACTACATGTTAAACAGCTGAATACATTCTATTCACACTTCAGATCTTTAAACACCAACAATCTATTAGTATAGCTATTACTACAGGACAAATTTGGATAGAGGTCTTAGATGATTTTTAAGCTCATGTGAAGAGCACCAATCGTTAACAATCATTTTTGCATTTATTCACAAACACTGATACAATTGGCTTATTTATGTTAAAACAAGTATTTCTTTAAAAATGAATGTGTATAGAAGTAGTTTAAATGATAGAGTAGGCTTTATTCCAATCTGTTTGTTAAACGGACTATTTTCACAACATCTAAGTCTACTTTTCAGTGATCCGTTCCATCATTGCTACCATATACTTTTAAAAATTCAGAATTATTTTTTCAAAGAGAGAAAGGATCAAATTCCAGTCCATACATCTTATAAATATTTTACATCTAACACACACAGCTTTACAATTCATGCAATAGGCAGTGTCTAAAAAATCAGTTAATAAATCTCAAAAACATTGAAATGTCTAAACACAGAGTCTTCTAGATTTTTTTTTGTAAGAAAAGTAATCTGTAAACATCTTTACCTTCAGTTCATGCTTGGTCATTTGCTGTGGTCATTGTGGAAGAAGTGGGTCTGACTTTATAACCATTTGTGAAGTGGTCCATCTTTGCAAAAATATTACATTCCATGGGTAAAGAACAAGTCTTAGAATTACCATGTGGTACAAATTTGTGAAATCAATTTCTGTATTTAAAAACATAAAACAAAGACTACTAAACAGTCCAAAACTGTTGTAGCTGAATATTCTAAATACGAGCTAACAGTACTACACTACAAATGTCCAAAAATAAGGCCTCTGAAATAAATATTTCCATTCTTTAAAAAAAGACAAATGTACATCACATGGTCAGTGTACATATAAAAGTCATCAGTTTAAACCATTCTGGATGATGTATCTGAAGTAAAATGACCTAGGTTTTGCTTCTGTCGTCGTCCTCTATTGTTTTTAGGGCATTTTCTGTTAAATTAAGAAAAAAAAAGAAAAATGTCATTTTGTTTAGGATATTTCAAATGTTTCCAGAGTAACACACACTTCACACATAAAGCCATATTGCACGTGACCACATGAAAGGGAAACTGACGCTATTTGATGAGAGACCAACATGTCAGACTGCCATCTTCTCTATAAAGCTGGGAAGGGAGAGGGTTAGATATGATGCAGGTATGAATACAAATGAAACTCACTCCTGGGGTCTCCCCTGCTGCATGTGCATCCCCGAGAGGAATCCCCACCCTTCTTCTGGCCTGGCAGCTCCCAAGACACAGTGACTGCTATTATATAAACTTGTGACAGTAGAAAGGCTCCTGGCTTATGTACTTTCCCTGAGCATGATGACACCCCCAAAAATGACAAGGACAGCTTAAATGAAGGAGAAATCAGGAAGAAATGTGCTTATTAACCTCAGATCAGAATACAGAGGAAACGCCTATAGGGATTTTAGACAGTAACTAAGAAGAAGTCATTCCACACCCTTCTAGGGCACACCACAGAACCCAGAATAGAACTGCCCTCCGGGGCATAAGGGATATTCCTCGACTCTGCTCTCACTGTTCCGTACACGTTCCTCCGCGGGGGTATAAAGCTCATCGTGCCGTCACTGCTCTTGTGCCTGCCCACTAGAATGCAAACATATCAGCTCTTACTGTGCAAAGTGCTATGCTACACAACATGGAATAAAGGGACTGAGATGAGTCCCAGTAATTCTGAGCTTGGGCTCTGCTAGAAACTAGCTGTGCAACCTCCTCTTCCTATAAGCAAATATTAAAGTTGGACTAACCTCTAAAATCTCTGCCAGCAAGGAACTTATAATCTAATGGAAAGGAAGTCTTGAGAGAATGAGTGCTTCTACTGTAAGGTTCCAGGTTTTTATTCAGTTTCAAAGAGCACTACTTTGTCTTGAATTAAAAGCCTTGATGGTAATGCTTCCATTTTACATACTGTTTTTCACAGATTTTACCTTACTCATCCTCATAAAAACACTTGGAGGTAGACAGTGATGGAATCATCTCCATTTCATAAATGGGGACACTGGTTGAGAGGGCAAGCAACCCTCTGCAACTGTCACAAACTCACCTTGACATTGGACAAGTTCCAACTTCCCGGGACCACGGTTTTTTCATCTATACAATAAAGGGGTTTGGCTAAGGTGATGTTCAACATGAAAGAAGATTACAAGCATAAAAGAAGAAAATTTCACTTATGCAGTCTTGATAAGTGGGTCAGTGAGAATCTCCTTTTAAAGGAAGATTCCTCATATGTAACAGCCACCCCAGGATAAGTGAACAGCTGTCCCGTAATGGACTATGTGGGAGAGGCACTCCTTAAAAAAATGCAGTGAAGATAAGTCCAAGTGCATAATTATAATATCCTAAATCCACATGAGCAAGACATTCTAGAGGAGAAAATGCCACAATAAAAAGCCCTCAGGGAGAGATCTATGATAAATTCAATGAGATGACCCTTCAGACATAGAGATGGAGGGCAGTGAAGACACTGTAACACAGTTAAAAATAAATATATGGCAATGCTGACATGTCTGTGAAGGCAGCAAATGCATTTGGGGTATAAATTGGGGGTGGGGGTACTACCTTGAAAACTACTTGCCGGGTATCTTTAATTTAGTCGTTGAGGATTACAGCACAGTGAGAATCAAAGCAGAGAGCTGGACAAAAGGCTGGATAGGATCTGTAAAAGGGCTGAACTATCTCTGTGATCTTGGCTAAGATACTTCCCATCCCAGGGCTCCAGTTTCCTCACTTCTCTAGAATGAAGGGGTTGAATGCAAAATAACTTCCTGCTGACTTCAACATCCTTTGTTCTTAAAGATGGCACTATCACTGGGTCTCAAAATCTTCCCTTACCTTTACCTTATTACCTTCTTTCTTTCGTTCATCTTCAAAATCATCTCTTACTCCACTCCTGCTTTACTCTAATAATGTCCTAAATGGTCTCCCCCAACCTCACATTTTCTCTCCTCTGGTGAATTTTTCAGATGACATTCGGATTAATGCTCTGGAAAAATGGTTCATACCAAGTCCCTCCCCTGTTCAACAACCCTGAACCACTACAAAATCAGGTTTGAACCTTGCTCCCATGCGATGGTCATACTTGGCAAATCTATTTCCCAAGGTGCCTCCACATAGACCCTCCTCCTCTTGGTGGTTCAGTGGAAAGAGGAATGATTTAGGAAGTGAGGCAGCACCAAACCCAAACCCAGACACTTCCACTTGCTGCTGGATGACCACAGGCACATTACTTAACCTCTGAGCCTGTGTTAAATAGCCACAGGCAGCCCTGCTGTTACACGGTAGTTTTTTTTTTCTATTTTCTCTTTGTGCTGTCATTATGTTTTATAATATTATGTCTCTACTTTAATCTACTGTCAAATTTTATACTCAGTAGTCTTGCCTAAGGGCAGATCATCTGTTCTACAGAATAAAAGTCCACTGGCTTTAGTGCTTAAAGTTTATGAAAACTACCTGCTACTCAGAGAATATTTTTTATCATTTCTAGATTTATCGTTTTAGCTCCAGATGGCTGAGACCACTGAAGGTCTGCTTCTATCCTGTCTTTGGATAGAAGAGCCATAAATCCATTATGGCCTGCCAATATCTGCCCTTGATAAATTCCAACCCTCTGCCCAGAATAATACAGAAAAGTATAGAGATGATGTTTATGGGACTCTGAACCAAGCCTTAAAGGAGGTAGGACAAAGCAAGCAAGAAGAAAAGACATGAGACTGGGAAGCATAAAGACAAGATGAACTTAATTTGCTTTGACTTCTCCCAGGTCCAGTTCAGTTCTGACTTACATATTTCCACTCAGCCTGGAAAGCACCCATTTTTAGGCTAACTGCACTCCAAATATGTCCTTTAGTTTGGGGGTTAGTTATGATAAACTCCAACAGTTTGGGTTATGATAGAGAATTCTGAAGTTTAATATTTATGACTGTATTGCAGAAAATGAAGTAATGTTAAGACAACATATAAAAAAGCAGTTTTCTTTAACCTCTGATTTCTTCCCTTATTATATTTACTATGGATAAAGTATATTCTTGGGGCATAAGACCTAATCAGTTCTGCAGGACTTAAAAAGTTTCTGCATGGCTCTTACGCGCATGTGCAGACCATTCTGCTACCATCGCTGTCCCTAAATTCAGTGCTTGAAGCACACACATAGTTCTAAGATCTCGAAATTCCTTTATGCCACTGAATGTCCTCACGCTTCCTCTGCTTGCAGCCTGTAACCCTGGGAGTGAGTTCTTGACCAAATTCTAAAGCAGCAAGACACTGAGAGGTCAGACCTACATGGAAACCTTAGAGAACTGATCCTAGGATTTCTTCCTAATAGGCTGGTGGACGTAAAGTCCCTATCATTTTGAGTGTTTCAAGGTTCTTCTTTAACAGCCACCCGCCTCTAATTGAAAGTTGGTGTTTCTTAGGCCATTACCTACCTTGTTATGCACATGACAATTGCTACTATAATGGCAATCTGTACAGCTCCAATAATTGCTGCAATAAGAACATGAGTGAGCTTTTGCCTACTTGGCACTACATAGAGAATACTAAAGTCTGTCTTTTCACAGTGCTGTCCAGTGTAACCAGATTCACATCTGAAAAAGGGGAAAAAAAGGATTCCTATAAATTTCAATAATTCCAGGTTTTAAAATTAAAACATACAAAAGAATGACAAACTTAAACAGAAACAGCAAATCAGGCACTCTCCCACCATCTAAAAAAAACACATTGCCATCATTGTATTTCCTTCTACTCTTTCTAATATGACTATTTTATAAAGTGCTTCTTCCACTTATCATTATATCACATTAATTTTAAAGCTGCTAAGTAGTCTTTATACTACTTTATTACTGTCATTTAAAAATGGATTCACAATATCCCATTCAGTGGCTATAATACAGCTAACTTATCTATTCCTTGCTCTTAGACATATCAGTTATTTTCCATTTTTCAGAATTATGAATTAGGTGTGGTGGATATTATGATGAATGTGCACTTTTCTATATTTAGTGTTATCCCTTAGGTTAGATACCTGGAAGTGGGATTATTGAATAAATAGATATAAACATTTACAGTTCTCTGAACATAACACCAAATTACATTCAAGATACTTTTCAGTACACATAATATAATCATTTAAAATTCAGGGGGGGAGATGAAAATAAGTTATTATTTTGACAGCCAAGCAGTCAAACAGGTGTGAATCTTAGAAATTATCTGAATTCCAATTAAGAGTAAATAAAAAGGCAACATCAGATGATGATAGTAATTTGACAGGGGGAAACATTTAAGATACTTAATAGAAAATTCACATTTTTTAGTTGACAGAAGCAAAATGTGTAAATTAGCCAGCCTTCGGTTAGAACTGATTAATAAAACATCTGACATATAAGGATATTTATTAATGACCCACACTTCATTACAAAAAAATAATTTTTAATAAAACACACATAGCAAGGAAGAAACCTGGAAGTAAGTAAACAGGGGAAGCCAGGGGTGATGTGAGTCCACCAATCCTACCCTTGAGGTTCCTAGCCGCCTGCCAGAAGGTTGCACACTGGGTTCTAAGCTTCCTAGCAGACAAAAAATAGTAGTACAGTAGATATACAGATCATAAAACATAACTGAGAGCCCATAAATACACCCACACATCTATGGTCAACTGATTTTCGACAAGGGTGCTAAGACAACTTGATGGGAAAAGAACAGTCTCTTCAACAAATGGTACTGCGACAATTGGGCACCCGCATACAAAAGAATGAAGCTGGACCTCTTTCTCACCACATACACAAATTAACTCAAATGGATCACAGATCTAAGTGTAAGAGCTAAAACTACAAAACTCTTGGGGGGAAAAAAGGAAAGTAAATATTCATGACCTTAGATGAGGCAATGATTTCTTCATATGACAACAAAAACAAGAACAAAAAAGTTAAATTGGGCTAAATCAAAATTAAATCTTTTGTACATAAGGACACTATCAAGAAAGTGAAAAGATAACCCACAGGAGAAAATTTTTGCAAACTATATATCTGATAAGAGACTGTATCTAGAATATATTAAAAAACTATTATAATTCATTAACAAAAAGACAAAAAAATACAAAATAGGCAAAATATCTGAATAGACATTTCTCCAAACAAGATAGATAAATGACAAATAAGCACTAACATCATTAGTCATCATGGAAATACAAATCAAAACCACAGTATGATGAGCTATCTAATATACCCATTAGAAATCAAAAAGTCAGATAATAACAAGTGATGGCAAGGTTACTGTAGAGAATATAAAATGATGCAGCCACTTTTGATAATAGTCCGGCAGTTCCACAAAAAGTTAAACATAGAGTTAGCATTTAGTCCAGCAATTCCACTCCTAGGCAATTACCCAAGTGAAATTAAAACATATGTCCACACAAAAACTTGCAAAAAATTATTCAAGGCAGCATTATTCATAATAGCCAAAAAGTGGAAACAGTCTAACTATTCATCAACTGGTAAGTGGATTAAAAAATGTGGTATTACCCATCCAATGAAATATTATTCAGCCACAAAAAGGAACAAAATACCGATATATGCCACAACATGGATAAACCTTGGAAACAGTATGCTAAGTGAAAGACACAGAAGACCACATATTATATGAATATAATCCACTTAAATGAAATGACCAGAACATATAAATCTATAGAGACAAAGTAGATTATTGGTTGTCTAAGGCTGAGGAGGATGGGGAGATTTGGGAGTAATAGCTAAAGGGTATAGAGTTTCCTCTTGGGGTAATGAAATGTAAAACTGACTGTGGTGACTGCACAACTCTGTGAATATACTAAAAACCACTGGATGAAGGAAAGAAGGGGAGAGGAGAGGAGGGGAGAGGAGAGGAGAGATGGGGAGGGGAGGGAAAGGGGAGGGGAAGGAAAGGGGAGGGGAGGGGAGAAGGAAAGGGGAGGGGAGAAGGAACAGGAAATGGAAAAGGTAGAGGAAAAGGAAAAGAGATAAAATCACTGATACAAAATACAATCTCGGGGCTTCCCTGGTGGCGCAGTGGTTGAGAGTCCGCCTGCCGATGCAGGGGACACGGGTTCGTGCCCCGGTCCGGGAAGATCCCACATGCCGCGGAGCGGCTGGGCCCGTGAGCCATGGCCGCTGAGCCTGCGCATCCGGAGCCTGTGCTCCACAACGGGAGAGGCCACAGCAGTGAGAGGCCCACGCACCGCAAAAAAAAAAAAAAAAAAATACAATCTCCAAAAATGAAATCAAGCCCGTTGTTCAAAAGAATCACAGTAACTGGACAACTACATGTAAAAGAATGAGATTAGAACATTTCCTCACACCATATGCAAAAATAAACTCAAAATGGATTAAACCTGAACATAAGACCTGAAAACCATGAAATACCTAGAAGAGAACATAGGCAGAACACTCTGACATAAATCGTAGCGATATTTTTTTGGATCTAGCTCCCAAGGCAAAAGAAATAAAAGTAAAACTGAACAAATGGGACCAAATGAAACCTAAAAGCTTTTGCACAGCAAAGGAAACCATAGACAAAACGAAAAGACAACCTATTGAATGGCAGAAAATATTTGCAATGATACGATTGATAAGGAGTTAATACCCAAAATATATAAACAGCTCATACAACTCAATATCAACAAAACAAACCAATCAAAAAATGGGCAGAAGGTACTTCCCTGGTGGTCCAGTGGTAAAGAATCCGCTTTACAATGCAGGGGACGCAGGTTCGATCCCTGCTCGGGGAACTAAGATCCCACATGCCATGGGACAACTAAGCCCGCATGCCACAACTACTGAGCTCACGCGCCTCAACTAGAGAGACTGCATGCCACAAACTACAGAGCCCACGTGCCCTGAAGCCTGCGTGCCACAACTAGAGAGAGAATACCCACATGCCACAGCTATAGAGAAGCCCACGCACTGCAACGAGGAGCCCTCGTGCCACAACTGAAGATCCCACATACCTCAACGAAGATCCCACGTGCTGAAACTAAGACCCAATGCAACCAAAAATAAAAATAAATTTTAAAAATTAAAAAAAAATGGGCAGAAGACCTGAATAGACATTTTTCCAAAGAAGACACACAGATGGCTTACACGTGAAAAGATGCTCAACATCACTATTTATTAACAAAATGTAAAACAAAAAAAAATGAGATATCACCTCACATCTGTCAGAATGGCAATCATCAAAAAGTCCACAAATAACAAATGTTGACAATGATGTGGAGAAAAGGGAACCCTCCTACACTGTTGGTGGGAATGTAAATTGTGCAGCCACTATGGAAAACAGTATGGAGATTCCTCAAAAAACTAAAATAGACCTACCTTATGACACAGAAATTCCACTCCTGGACATATATCCAGAAAAAAACAAAAACACTAACTTGAAAAGATACATACATCCCAATGTTCATAGCAGCACTATTTACAATAGCCAAGATACGGAAACAACCCAAGTGCGCATCAACAGACAAATGGATAAAGAAGATGTGCTATATGTATATATACAATGGAACACTCCTCAGCCATAAAAAACAATGAAATTCTGCCATCTGCAGCAACATGGAAGGACACAGAGATATTATGCTTAGTGAAATAAGTCAGAGAAAGACAAATACTGTATGATATCACTTATTTGTGGAATCTAAAAAAATAAAACGATTGTAGATAGCAAAAAAAAAAAAAACAGACTCACAGATATAGGAAACAAACTAGTGGTTACCAGTGGGGAGAGGGACGTGAGGAGGTGCAAGATGAGGGTATGACATTAAGAGATACAAACTACTATGTTTAAAATAGATAAGCAACAAGGATATATTGTACAGCACAGGGAATTATAGCCATTATTTTGTAATAACTTTTAATGGAGTATAATGTATAAAAATACTGAATCACTATGCTGTATACTTGAAACTAATATAATATTGTAAATCAATTATACTTCAATTTAAAAAAATAAAGAATCACAGTTACTATTTTTAATAAATTTAAGGGAACTTTATCTCATTAGTCCTCACTTAAAGAGGGTACTTTCTGGGAATTCCCTGGCGGTCCAGTAGTTAGGACTAGGCGCTTTCAGTGCCAAGGGCACAGGTTCAATCCCTGGTCGGGGAACTAAGATCACTACAAGCCGTGTGGTGTGACCAAAAAAAAAAAAAAAAAAAGAGGGTACTTTCTCATACAGAGAACATCATCCTCAATAATATAGCTGCAATAAATTTAATAATGAAGTCTCATAGGATTATTTAAAATAATGTCTTTCATGGTAGGCTAACAGCCAAAACTCAAAGCTCACTGAAATAAATAGTTCCATAGGGAGCTATAACAATGTCCTAGTTATTCAGCTCTCTGACACTTTAGCTTAACCCAAAGATTAAAAATCAGAATATCAAAAAGAATGTATAGGCCATATATGATTCAGGCAATCCTCCCTGGACATTATTTTCTGCACCTGACTTTAGGGTTATATTCTCCAAATACCCAGAGTATTAACTTCTAGGTTAGCACTACTTCTTCTGTTGCTGATTAAAGGCAGATCCAGACATTTGGTCCTCTACTGCCTACTCTTTCATCCCCATACCCTCCATAGTAATTTCATTCACTCCCATGGCCTCATGGGCTGACTCATTCAGTCATCCATTTAACACATTTATTGAGCACTTGACATGTGCCAAGTACTATAATGGGCATTTGGGATACATCAGTGAACGAAGATCTCTGGCCTATTTACCCTCTAGTCAGGGAGGGAGGGTCAAGAAACACGAAAAGCAAATTAAATGGTTATGTTAGAAGGTGACATGTACTACACAAGAGAGAGAAGAGAGAGAACTAAGGGATAACATGAGTGCCAGGTATGGGCCAGCAAGGGAGGACTGCAACTTTAAGTAAGGTGGTCAAGTAGGCTTCAGTAAGAGACATGTGAGTAAGGATGTAAAAGAGGTCAGGGAGTTTGCCATGTGGACAAGTGGGAAGACAGCATAACAGGCAAAGGAAGAGTCAGTGCAAAGCCCCTGAGGTGGGAGCACGAGTGCACGGTGTGCCCAAGAAATAGCAAGTATGGCTGGAGTGGGCCAGCCAAAGGGAAGCAGGGGACCAAGACAGAGAGGTAAGGGGCCCACCTGTGAAGTTCTCCTCATTCAGAAGGCGGAGGAGTTGCTGGAAGGGCGTTAGCAGAAGAAGGACATGAACTGACTTTTATTTTAAAAGTCTCACTCTGCCTGCTGTGTTGAATATGGACTATTTAGGATACAATCAGGAAGGCTACTGCCAGAGGGGGAAAATGGTGCCTGGACTAGGAATGGCAGTGACAATGATGAGAACTAATCAAATTCTGGATATATTCTGAAATAGAGCGAAGAGGACTCCTCAACTGACTAAACATGGAGTATGACAAAGACAGAAGTCAAAGATGTATCAGAAGTGTTTTGTCTAAACCAATGAAAAGATGGAGTTGGCATCAACTGAGATGGAGAAGTTATAGATGGAATAGGTTTATGGGAGGGTAGACAGATCAGATCAGCTTAGGTCCCGTTAGCTTGGGGTGTCAGACAACCATGTGAAAATGGCAGTGAGGGAGAGAGATCTGTGAGTCCCACACTGAGAAGAGAGGTCTGGGGGTCATTAGCATACGTCATGTAAAGCCCTGAGGCTGGATGGAATCACTAAGGAAAAGGACCAGGACGGGATCCTGGTGGTACACCAACACTGAGAGACCAGGAAGCAAAAGAGGACCCAGGCAAGAAGGCTGAAAGGAATGGCCAGTTAGGTAGGAGAAAACCAAGAGAGTGTCATCCAGGAAGCCAAGTGAAGAATGCCTATCACACAGGAGGTCAAACGCCACTGATCGTTCAAAAGTAATTTAAGCTTGAGAATTGACTAATGAATTTAGTAACAAGAACAGTCTCAGTGAAGTGCTGGGTGGCAAAAGCCTATTGGGGTGGATTCATGAGAGATGGGAAGTGAGAAACTGGAGACAGATTATAGACAACTGTTTTGAGTTCTTCTACAAAGGAAAGGACAGAAATGGGACAGTAGTTGGTAGAGGTAAGAATGACAAATATCTTTCAAGGTAAAAGAAATAAAAATATATTTACAAATATATTGAAAAATATATGTACACAAGAATATATGATAAGAAGAAAAAGGGGGAGCACTGCTGGCAGTGATAGTAAAAAGTCTGTGGGCATTCTCCTCATATTGCTTCAGTTTTCTCAGTGAACTTGGAAACAAGATCATCAGCTGAGAGTGAGGATGAGAGAGGAGGTGTTGACAGTCTGAAGAGAGGGGTGACGGTATAAAGCAGTCACCTTATCTAGGAGAGGAGGATAAAAGGACCGCAGTTACAGAGTGACTGCCGGCAGTATAAAGGGCCCACTGAGTACAAAGGTCAGTGAGACCAGTCAGTCTGGTGAGTGTAGGTATACAGTAGGCGGGAAGCTGGAATGAACCTGGATTATAGTTTTGTCAAGTGAGTATATGATGAAGCAAGAGACGGACTGCAAGGATTGACCACAAGTTAAGCTGAGTAAGGAGGCGATGAGGACATGCAGGGTGAGAGATCAATTACTTGGAGGCCCAGTTGGGTGGAAGGACTGCTGAGTAGGAATTAGAAGGGATATGCTAGAGATGGAATGATTCCCAAACACACCTTCAATGTTCATCTGTCTCATGAGTTCCAAAACCACAGATACCCAGTAGCCTACTAGGTAAGAGGATACCCCACAGGCACCTGAGACCAAGCATTACTAAGCTCAGTACATCATGTCCCCGCAAACCTCCTGCCCCCATTCTCTTTCCCCACTCAATTTTGCATCAGCCAGAAACCTGGGAGACTCTTTTGATTCTTCCTTCCCATGACCCTCCACCAACTCCCACATTCCCATCTTCATACTCAACTGGTCACCAAAACCTATGGATTCAGCCACCTGTTTTCTCTCTGTAACTTATCTCATCTCACTCCCACTACAACTTCGTTACTTGGTTCAGGCTCTCACTGCTCACTCATACACAGTCTCCTAACATTCAGCCTTCTAATCCATTTTTCACCAAGCCACCAGGGTGGCTTTCAGATCTGAACACATCGTTCTTATTTAAATCCTTAAATGGCTTCTCACTGCCTTTAACACAGAGGACAACCTCCTGGGTTGGCACAAATGTCCCTGTAAGATTTGCCCCTCCTCCTGCAATGTCCTCCATGCCCCCTTCAGGTTGAAGTGCTTTTTTGAAGTCCCAAATCACCTCATGCATATCTATGTATGATAGCATTTTTCATATTATGTTTTAATTGTGTATTATTTGTCAGTCGCTGCCACCAGACTGTATGTTTTTTTGAAGGCTAGATCCATGTCATTTTTTATTTATTTTTTTTTTTTTGTGGTACGTGGGCCTCTCACTGTTGTGGCCTCTCCCGTTGCGGACCACAGGCTCCAGACGCGCAGGCTCAGTGGCCATGGCTCACAGGCCTAGCCGCTCCGCTGCATGTGGGATCTTCCCGGACCGGGGCATGAACCCGTGTCCCCTGCATCAGCAGGCAGACTCTCAACCACTGCGCCACCAGGGAAGCCCCCATGTCATATTTGAATTTGAGACCCCAGTACCAGGTAGGATTTGGTACAAAATAGGCAATAAATAAACAAACTAATGATGGGATAATGCTAAAAGATTTTAACCTAATAATAGGACTGTGCCTAAAGAGTGTTCATCCCTGCCTGTTTACTGATACTCAAACACATACACCTACCAGTGGAAATGCACTTGATACTATGGACTGGTTCTTGTGGACACTATAAATGCTTAGACAAAAAAAAAAAGATCACCTGCTTTTTGGAGTTACAAGAATGCAGAAAAGAGATTCTGTAGCATTTAAGAAACACCTCTGGTCTGAAGAGGGAAAAGTTGGCCATCATCACATGTCATTCAAAAACTACTTACTGAGTAGCTACTGGAAGCGGCCCTATGCTAGGCACTAGGTAGAGAGTGGTTAGTAGAGCAGGGTCCCTAACCTAATGGTGCGTACAGTCTAATAACATCAATTGTTATTTCTTAAACACACATTGTGTAACAGGCATTGTGCTCAGCACTTTGCATACACTAGCTCATTTAATTTTAACAACACTAGGAAACAAGTACCATTATTATTTTTTTTTACAAATAAGGAAAATGAGGCTTAGAAATTTTAAGTAACTTCCAAAGGGCATAGCCAAAAACTGGCCAATCCGATATATCTGATTCCAAAGCCTTTAACTACTAAACCATTCAGACTTCTTTTTTTTATTTTTAAACAAATTTGGTCTATTCTTCAGTTCTCTTTTCTGTTATTGTTATTTTATTTTATTTTATTTATTTATCTTTATTTTTGGCTGCGTTGGGTCTTCGTTGCTACGCACGGGGCTTTCTCTAGTTGCGGCGAGCGGGGGCCACTCTTCGCCACGGTGCACGGGCTTCTCACTGCGGTGGCTTCTCTTGCTGAGGAGCACAGGCTATAGGCGTGCAGGCTTCAGTAGTTGTGGTGCATGGGCTTAGTTGCTCTGCGGCATGTAGGATCCTCCCGGATCAGGGCTCGAACCCATGTCCCCTGCATTGGCAGGGGGATCCTGAACTACTGCACCACCAGGGAAGCCCCCATTCAGTCTTCTTACTGTCAATGAGTAAAATACTACAAAGTGACCTGGTATCACCACTTCATTATCAGGACATCATCCCCTCTCATCCCTCAATGTTAGGGATCTTAAAAGACACTCTATCCTAAGAGGACAACATGATCTGATCTTCTTTCAAGGTATGTATGTCACTGTGAGACAAGTATGAGGAATCCACTGTATGATTTTATTTTAAAACTGGTCTGTTCTCCCTTGCATGGCTGTATTTTTTTTAACATCTTTATTGGAGTATAATTGCTTTACAATGGTGTGTTATTTTCTGCTTTATAACAAAGTGAATCAGTTATACATATACATATGTTCCCATATCTCTTCCCTCTTGCGTCTCCCTCCCTCCCACCCTCCCTATCCCACCCCTCTAGGTGGTCACAAAGCACCGAGCTGATCCCCTGTACTATGTGGCCGCTTCACACTAGCGATCTATTTTACATTTGGTAGTGTGTATATGTCAATACTACTCTCTCACTTGGTCTCAGCTTACCCTTCCCCATCCCCATGTCCTCAAGTCCATTCTCTATGTCTACATCTTTATTCCTGTCCTGCCCCTAGGTTCATCAGAACCATTTTTTTTTTTTTTAGATTCCATATATATGTGTTAGCATATGGTATTTGTTTTTCTCTCTCTGACTTACTTCACTCTGTATGACAGACCCTAGGTCCATCCACCTCACTATAAATAACTCAATTTTGTTTCTTTTTATGGCTGAGTAATATTCCATTGTATATATGGGCCACAGCATGGCTGTATTTTTTTCAATGTTCAAGAAAAGGGGTGGGGGGGGGCTGGTGCTAGCTCCTTCAAAGACAAGAAAACCTTTCAATCAGGAAGAAGCAGAAAGCTTCACAAAGAATTCTTAATAACCATTAAAACAGTTTATAGTGTTTTGTTTTGTTTTATTTTTTAAGTAGGAGAGTGGGGTGGGGGGGGGAAGAGTCAGGAGAATGGCGCTAAAGGAATAAAGGAACCAGGAGACCTGGTTTCACACAGCTTTCTTTTACTTCTTGAGACAAAGATTCACTGGCCAAACTGCAGGGGGGCAGGAGTGAGCAGAATGAGAGCAATCTCCCCCAGTCTGGAAACATTGCCTGGCCCACTAGACCATCGTGAGGTGGAGGACAAGCTCCCAGAAGCAGCGGCAAGAAGTGTTATCAGTACAGACACAGAAGAGCAAAAAGCACAAAGATCATCAGGTTGACTATCAGGAAATTTGAGCCCTAGTTTTGTCTCAGCTCTATTTCTAACTTGCTACTGAGTTTGAACAAGTCACATAACCTCTCTGGAATCACACAGTTGAAGACTCACCCCCTTTCTGTTTCCATCTCTCATATCACACCTGATTCTACCTCCACATTCCCTTATTTTTAGAAATCTATTTTACTATAAATTTTATTTGAGTTACATGTCCTTGGTTCTTAACACATTCTCTAGTCCCTCAAACCACTCCATGATAGACTGCCTAAAAACCAAAATAATGTTGGTTTATGGCATATTTTTATATTAAAAAATACATAGCGTAATATTAAAAATGTTAAGTCCATCTCAAAACCCTAATAGAACATCTGTTTTTGTTTTTGCATATTACTTGCCAGTTTTTTCCAAATGATGCTGCTGATTTATTTTTCAACTCAGTTGCAAATAAATACTACCTTTTAGTAATATTTTTAATCCACATTTCATTGCCTTCTGTAGAGCAGTGACCAATGATGGAAAAAATGTCTCACCTCTGATCTGGAGGTACTCTGACTTACCTACAAGAAGCCTTCTGAGTAGAATAAATGAATTCACATTTTCCATGGATGCAGTAACCATTGAGGTTTTCAGGGCAAGGCATGTGGTTTCCAATATAAACATCTTCCCTTTGATCACTAGCATCTTACAAGAACATAAAACAGGTCAATAAACAGTGAAAAGCAAACTGAAAAATATGGACTTTTCAAAGGTTCTAAAGCAACAAATAAATTCACCCCTTGCTGGGTAATTTGGAAAGGAAATGTATCAGATAGGAGGCTGGACAAGAACCAAGGTCTCATTATGCCACAAACACAGCAGGTAGGCTCTTTAGACTCAAAGCATTTAAAAATATTTGCAGGATATGACCACTGTGAGCTACTGCTGTTTAAAAACAATCTGGCAAAAAAAAAAAAAAACTTCAACATCTTTGCTATAAAAATAAATGTTACTTCTAAAAGAAATCTCACCTCTGTGACAGAGAGATGGTATATACAGCATTGGCTTTTGGAAAACTGACTTACTGTAACCATTCACCTTGAGGCTATGAAACTGAGGCCAAAGAACACTGGTGTGGCAGAGAACAAGTATGAGATTCTGAAATTTTAGGATAAAAGGTTTATTTTGGAATGAAAACTATCCAGCATACTGATTTTTTTCCCAAATAAAAATAGTTTTGCTGTTCTTTTTATATAGTTTTTCTTCACATGTTACTATAAAAAAATAAATAATACAGAGAACAAATAAAAAAGAAATTTAAAATCACCTGAAATCCCTCTAACCAAACAGAACCATTGTAAACATGTTAATGAACATCTGTTTGGACTTAGGCATACTTATTTGCACTGAACTGTGTTGAACTGAAGAAAATAAGAAGGGTGGTGAGTAATACCACTATCAGAAATGTGAAGAGAGTCAGGAAGGAAAGATAGAAAAGGGCAGGAAAGATGAAGGCATGGAGACCCAGTCTTCTAAATCAATGATATTCACTCACTCATTCATTTCTCTCTCTATCCTTATTTGTCTCTTTCTCTCATATAGTTACATACACACGTACTCATTCACATACTCACTGGAATGGATTTTTTTTTTTACTTTTTTTTCTGGCATATACTTAATACTTTAGCCCTCGGCTCTATGGACCCAGAGTTCCCCAATGTTTACGGGCCTGTCCATGTGTAGGAAAAATTCCCAGGCTTCCTGCCGTTTCGTACAGTTCCAGCTTACAGATTCTGTGCATAATTAGCTGTGTGACGTTGAACATACCACCCTCTCTAAGCCTGAGATTTCACAACTGTAAAGTCAGGACCACAACAGGACTATACTTTATGCAGTTTTGAGAGGATTATGTGAGATAACTAATGTACGTACAAGACCACTAAACCAACCAGCTCTCCATGTACCACATCATGCAACAGCAAAGGCTTATCTACCCCCAAAAAAATAAAGTGTTAATATAATCTGAAGAAAGTTAATGGAGACAAATTAAGAAGGAATAAATAGGAGGCTATGTGTATATCTGTTTATACTAGTGTGGGGAGAGGAAAAGCAAGGGAGAAATGGGAATAGAAGTACCAAATGTGAAAAAACTGAGAACTGAACATGCAGATTTTTCCAGAGATCAAAATTTACATACAAAAGGAAAAACAATTTAATGATTATTAAGCTCAAAGATAAGATAACTACAGCAGAGAGTATCACGTCATCCTTAACAAGACCAAACTTACATCACTTTACCTCAAATTTTATATATGTACATTATACTACTTTATGCCTAGGAAGAGAACTAGGAGAAATCCAACACGTAAAGTCTCAATTTTAAGGGTATCTCTGCTATTTTGTAACCTTAGTCAAGTCATTTCTAAGAGAGTTGAATGAGATCAGCAAAGTCTATCAGAAGTATAATACAAGACATGTACATAATTTTTTATTTTCTAGTAGTCATATTTTTAAAAAGTAAAAAGAAATAGATAAATTAATTTTAATCATATACTTTATTTAACCTAATATATCAAATAAATAGCATTTCAACACATAAAATTTTGATAGTTTACATTCTTTTTTCTTAAATAGGTCTTCAAAATCTGATGAGCACTCCACACTCACAGCACATCTCAATTCCAACTAGCCACATTTCCAATACTCAATAGTGTCACATGTGGCTAGTAGCTACCATATTGGACAGCACAGAATAGATGACTTACTCATTTATCATCATTCATCACCTTCCATATGCCAGGGACTCTGCCAGGTGCCAGGGATAGAAAAACGGTTAAGCTATACCCTGTCCTCAAAGGGTGTATAGGGTCTCCTCCAGCTCCCAAACTGTAATTCTGCTGTGGCAAAAGAAATCAACCCCTCCTTTGGGCTGCTATAACTCTAGCACCCACTTCTGTACTACAATACTCACGATATTGTCTTATAACTATTTAGGTTTTTTAAATCAGTCTCTACCATAAGACTGTGAGCTCCTTGAGAATCTAGATGCTTGTGTTACTCATTTCTGTATAACTCCTGACACCTAGCATGTAGTACTTTCTTGCTATGGTATCAAGCCAAAAGTACTATTCTACCTTTGCAATCAAGCCATTAAGTGACTCGAGAAATGCAACTGTCTACCATAGTGCTTATCACCACCCTTCAACTTCTCAGAACATGATATTTTCATGGTATGATACACCAGGAAGTATATAATAATGGGATTATAGAGAACGAGGTTATGTACTAACCTGTAATAACAAAGTCTTATAAAGTGTATAACAAAAAGACCATATTGGTCTATAGAGGCTGTGGTAATGTACTAATCTACCGTAAGAGAGTCCTAGAAACAGCAGGAAATTTCAAGAATAATGCTGAGCTGAAAGCGATCAGAGAATTCACATGCACGATAGCAATAAGAAAAAGTTAACTAAATTAATGATGCGTTTTGAGAAATTAATAGACAAAGTATGACACCAATAGCATTTATTGAATGAATTAATAAAGAATGTGGTATCAGGCCTCCCTGGTGGCGCAGTGGTTGAGAGTCCGCCTGCCGATGCAGGGGATACGGGTTCGTGCCCCGGTCTGGGAGGATCCCATATGCCGCGGAGCGGCTGGGCCCGTGAGCCATGGCCGCTGGGCCTGCGCGTCCGGAGCCTGTGCTCCGCAACGGGAGAGGCCACAACAGGGAGAGGCCCGCATACCGCAAAAAAAAAAAAAAAAAAGAATGTGGTATCAAGCTCTAGACAAAGCAAAGCCATATAAAACATGGACACGTCTATTAAGACTTTGAAATCTGTGTCTATTCCAGAGTCCAAATTCAGCATCCTGCTCAATGCCAGCACTATTCATTCCTTTATACTTACATACTATTTCTGTGCACATCCATATGCTCAGCTAAGCTACAGAACGTATAAAGAAAAAGTGGTCACAGTCCCTACCCTTATGAAGCTTATAATCAATTTAGGGAATCACACAAAAAGCTGAACAACAAAAGGGAAGGGGTCCCACATGAGAGTGTACAACAAAATACCAAAAGAAGGTTTTATAATACTAGGTGCTATGGAAGTTCACATGCAAAGGAGAACTCATTTTAGGCAAAATAACCCAGGGAAGGATTCATAGAAAAGGTAGGACTCAAGTTAGGTCTCAAAGCATAGACAGAATTAGATAGAGGAATGGTGGAAAGCGAAAGACAGGTATAACGCACCTGTTCTCACTCTCAAGAACGAGAGTTAAATGGACCTAGCAAGAGCTGTACATTCAGACTGGAGAAAGGTGTAAGTCAAAGTTGGAAAAATAAGCTGAAATCAGAGTACGGAAAAATTTGAACCTCAGGTGAGAAATGTTTTCGTAATCATATGGACAGGGAGGACCCTGAACTCCTCCTAGCTGGAAAGCAACACAATGAAAGCCACGTTTTACAAAAGAAGTTAACTGAGAGTGGTTACCTAGGGCTGGTGGCTCGGAGGCAATGAGGAGTGACTAATGGGTGTGAGGTTTCTTTTGAGGGTGATGAAAAATGATCTAAAATTAGATTATGATGTGATGCTAGTACAACTCTGCAAATATACTAAAAAAAAAAACCAATGAATTGCACTCTTTAAACAGGTCAACTTAATAGTATGTAAATTATATCTCAAAAAGCTGTTAAGAATTAATTGGGGGCTTCCCTGGTGGCGCAGTGGTTCAGAGTCCACCTGCCGATGCAGGGGACACGGGTTCGTGCCCCGGTCTGGGAAGATCCCACATGCCGCGGAGCGGCTAGGCCCGTGAGCCATGGCCGCTGAGTCTGCACGTCCGGAGCCTGTGCTCCGCAACGGGAGAGGCCACAACAGTGAGAGGCCCGCGTACCGCAAAAAAAAAAAAAAAAAGAATTAATTGGAAGATAAAGGTAAAACCAGGTGACCAATTAGGAGGTTACTACATAATCCAAACTGTGGCACTGAAAAACTTGAGCTCAGACGTAGGAATAGCCCGGCAGCGTGAGCGCGAACCTCCGCGCAAGCGCCAAGGCTCGGGCAGTTGGCCGGCATGCCACTGCTCATGTGTATCAACTACAAGGGTGGGTGCCGGGGTTGAGGCTTTCGATTAACACCGCAGCCAAAGAGGAAGGTAATGCTGTGCCTCTTTGTCGAGCCAAACCCACCCCCAGCTTTATTAATCTTCAGGCAAGTTCCCCACCAGCCACTTGCCTGAAAATCCCGGAAACAAAGCTGTCCTCAGGAGTTGACCACAAGCCCAAGGAATGCCTAGGACTCCTAGAACTGGGGTTTTCCAGAGGCTACATGGATGTGATATCACAACAGATTGGATACAGGCCCCTGATCAACCAAGCCATTCACCACTACCGTCCAGAACTCCATGTATACTCGACCTCAGGCCACTTCTGCCATACAAAGTAAACGACTGACAAGGTAGTTTATTTGGGAATGCGATGCAGAGAGAAGGTATGCAGAATAAGCGGAGTGGACAGGGAAGAAGGGAAAGATGATATAAAGATGCATCATTCAGTTGGCCACCACTACAGGTGACTCATGCTCAATCCCACAGGACCTTTTGAGGAGCCTCATGAAATGGATCTCAGAACCATTTCTGAGAAGTGAAATGAAATGAAAAGAGGTAATGAAAAGGGGAAATGTATCTATTGGCTCCTGACCCCTGCTGGACAAGAGTGCCCCACTATTGTTAACTCCCTGTCTTCATCAGTCTAGGATGCTATAACAAAGTACCATAGTGGTGATCATTTTGTAAGGTATAAAGATACCGAGGGAATTCCCTGGCAGTCCAGTGGTTAGGACTCCATGCTCTCAGTGCCGAGGGCCTGGGTTCCATCCGTGGTCAGGGAACTAAGATCCCGCAAGTCACACAGCATGGTCAAAACATCAAAACAAAACAAAATACAAATCAAATCACTATGTTGTACGCCTGAAATTAATATAATATTGTAAGTCAGTTATACTTCAATAAACAAACAAAAAACAGAAAAAAAAAGAAGTAGGAATAGATATTAGAAACACAGAAAAAAATAAATATGGCTGGAAGATGCTTTGGAAAGTAAATGAGCTCAGAAACTCAGATCTGAAAGGGTCCTTGGAGGCCATTTGGTCTGATGAAGGAATTTCTTTAGTTATAGCCTCGAGATCCCATTTCTACTTAAACACTTCTAGAGATAAGGAACTCAACATAATACAGTTAATTCCAATACTATCAAATTTTCCTCATGTTAAGTGAAATCTCTCTCTCATTAACTTTGTGTGGATTTCCCCATGTCTGCTCACCACCTAACCCACTGCCTACCAATTTTTTTTCTTAAGGTCAAACTCCCCCAGTTCCACGCTTTATATAGTCTGCAACAACCAACCCACTAACATTTAAGTGCTTAGTACAACAGAACTGTCCTCCTTATTGAAGATGCTCCTAATATAGAATTGTGTAAAACAACTTTACTTCAGAGAGGATAAACAATTGGTCAATAAACATATGAAAAGATGCTCAACATCACTAATAATTAGGGAAATGGAAGCCAAAACTACAAGATAGCACCCTAACACCCATTAGGATGACTACTACCCCAAAGCCAGAAAATACCAAGTATTGGCAAGGATGTAGAGAAATCGTAACCCTTGAGCACTGCTGGTGAAAATATATAGCAGTACAGCCACCAGGGAAAACAGTATGGTGCTTCCCTGAAAAATTGAAAGTAGAAGTACCTTATGATCCAACAATTCCACTTCTGGATATATACCGAAAAGAACTGAATGCAGGGTCTCAAAGAGATAGCTATATACCCATATTCATGGTAGCATTATTCACAATAGCTAAAACAGGAAGCAACGCAAGTGTCCATCAATGGATGAGTGGATAAACAAAATGTGGTGTATTCATACAATGGAACATTATTCCGGCCTTAAAAAGAAAGGGAATTTTGGGGCTTCCCTGGTGGCGCAGTGGTTAGGAGTCCGCCTGCTGATGCAGGGGACGCAGGTGCGTGCCCCGGTCCGGGAGGATCCCACATGCCGCGGAGCGGCTGGGCCCGTGAGCCATGGCCGCTGGGCCTGAGAGCATCTGGAGCCTGTGCTCCGCAACGGGAGAGGCCACGGCAGTGAGAGGCCCGCATACCACAAAAAAAAAAGGAAGGGAATTCTGACATATGCTATAACATGGATGAACCCTGAGGATATTATGTTAATTGAAACAAGCCAGTGACAAAAAGACAAACACTGTATGATTTCTACTTATGTGAGGTACACAGAGTAGTCAAAATCATAGAAACAAAAAGCAGAATGGTGGTTACAAGGGCTGAGGGGAGGGGGAAATGAAGAGTTGTTGTTTAATGGATATAGTTCCAGTTTCACAAGATGAAAAGACTTCTGGAGATGGATGGTGGGGATGGTGGCACCCCACCATAAATTTATTTAATACCACTGAACTAAACACTTAAAAGTGGTTAAGATGGTACGAGCTGTTATATATATTTCACCACAATAAAAAAATTGCAAAAATGACTCTAATGTGAGCCTAACAACAGGAGAATGTAGTAAACTGAGTTCAAATTTAGACCTCCAGTCCTCCGAAAGGTATTTATTAAGCACCTGTCATATTCCAGGCAAGATGGTAGTTCCTAGAGGTTCAGGCAATGGCAGTTCAAACAAAATGTAAGTGCAAAGACCCACTAGGCAGCTGAACGTATGAAACTAGTTCTTAGAGAAAGATTAAAGCTAGAGAACAAGTGTTCACCAAGGTGATAGCTGAGGGCAGATTAAATATTCTGAAGAAAATTAGAGAAAGCAGGCAAGAGAAAGCAGGCATTATTTCCACAAATCCCTACAGTTAAGAAATTCAGTATACTTTTTCTTGCTTCCCCTATACCACCCTGCACCCCAAGCTTCATCACTAACACATCCTTCCCTAACCCGAGTCTCCCTGGACCCCAACAGAGAATTATTTACCTAGGTAGAAACTCTTACCTACCCTCCAACACCCCCTATTCTCTCATGTCTAAATCCCACTCTTTTCCTTATCAACCCTAACTCTTTCTACTCTGCCCAGTGAAACACCTTTTCTAATGTGCAGAATTCTGGAACAGTTGTGATACAAGAGAAAGAGCACCAGGGCTTAGGGTCAGAAAGTCTGAATTCTGATCATTGCTCTGTCATTCTACATGAGCCACAAACTCACAGTTTCAGCTTCTTCATCTGCAGAATGACAATAATATGGCTGTGATGAGGATTAAATATGCGTAAGCACCTGGCACACAGTAGGGCGGTTCCGATTAAGAATTGTTGAGTGGATGAACACCCTACTGTCACTCATGAACCACATGAAACATGCTATAGACAGGCAGACTCACCAATGGCAAGAACTTTTAACACAGCCAGGCTACTAACAATGAAATTAGACAACAAAAATATTTACAATCACCATAATTAACATTGATAAGGAATTCAGTGACACAGCATTTAATACTTAAAGTAATCCTAGGTAGTAGATATCACTGCCCCCATTTTATAGAAGTGATCACTGAGGCTCAGAGAAATCAGGCCACACAGCCTTTAAGTGTAGACCAAGTCTGACTTCAGAACACAAGCTCTTAACCATCACACTATTACTTCACCAAGCTACGCTGGGAGCTGGGTAAGGAATGGACATAAGTGGAATGTCCAAGCACCTGTTCTCTAGGCCAAGTAAACTAGATAACTTCAAAAAGATTAAAAGGCATTAAAGATGTAATAAAGCACAGTTTCAGAAACCACAGCAGAGATGTAGCCTCACACAGCAAGAACTGGGCACAGTCCTACACAAACAGTGCCCTCGGGCAAGTGGTGACAGGCTCCATGAACAACAGCTGCAACTGTTAGTCTCTGAACAATTATAAAAAGTGCGCTTGGTCACCCATCGGCTCCTTCCACCCACAGAGGCATGCAGAAACAAATCTGCCACCAGCGGCAATGTTTTCAAATACAAAGGGGAGTATGGTTCTAAGCGATGATATTGTAAGAAAGCCCAGCTCCAGATGGCTTATCTGCAAAGCCATGTTTCACTGGCAACCTGTCCTGGTCCATCCATGCTCCACTCAAGTAAAGCATCAGGAGTTGCTATTAACAACCAAGACATACACCTAGAAGGTGCTGCTGAGGCGGAAACAACAACATCAACACTGCAAAGGTAACCCTAGGGCTCATTATTTCCACATATCCCTGCAGTTAAGAAATTCAGTATACTCTTTCTTGCTTCCCCTATACCACCCTGCACCCCAAGCTTCATCACTAACACATCCTTCCCTAACCCGAGTCTCCTCGGATGCCAAAAGAGAATTATTTACCTAGGTAGAAACTCTCACCTACCCTCCAACACCCCCTATTCTCTCATGTCTAAATCCCACTTTTTTCCTTATCAACCCTAACTCTTTCTTTCCTGGTCTTTCTACTCTGCCCAGTGAAACACCTTTCCTAACGCACATAAACTCATCCATCTCCGCAGCTGTTTGCTTAGGAAGTACTCCTTTCGTCTCCCTGATATACCAAAATCACATTACTCCCCCATCCCCCTTCCTTTCATCTTCCCCTGCTGTGCTCACCACCTGTCACCTCCAGATCAGCATCCCACTCTCATCTCCCAACGACCGCCCTCCCATGGGGGTCTGTACCATCCACCTACACAGCCTTCTAACCATCCTCATCATGACTCTCCACCACGCTCCACAACACACACTCTCACCTTCCTTCAGTGATTTTAGCAACTGGCTCAGGCTTACCTTTTGATGAGGCAAATTTATCAAGACCATTTTTAAAAGGGCATATCAAACAAGCTGTATTAATACGGTTAGATTTTAGGCTGTATGAAAACAGCTTTGGATAAAAATGGCCACATTAAAATGTCATTTGCCACAAAGGAACTTTCTGGGTAGATGGAAACGTTATAGACTATGATAAGGTGTAGTGCAGATGGGGTATATCCGTTTGTCAAAACTGAGAGCTAACATTTGTGCATTTCAGTGTATGTAAATTACACCTGTAAAATAAGAATAATGATAATCCACTGGGTAGAGATATATAGGCAAAACAAGAAAGACAGAATGCTCTTAACCATTGACGGTGGTTGGGTACATGAGGTTTCATCATACTATCCTGTTCGTTCATGTTGGAAATTTTCTACAATCAAGTTTTTAAAATGTCACATACCCAGCTCCCACATACCTCATGCTCTGCCATCATATCCCTTTATGACTTCAACATCTGCAACCAAGCTTCTAACACTGCAATTTCAATATTTACCACAGGTTTTCCAACAGCCCAAGAAAAGCACTAATTCAGCCACCATGCTGGACATTCAAATGCTCCATTCTGGGAGCACTCTTCTCCAAGAGCTCAGCTTTACAACATTCTTACTGAGCACTATCTCCCAATTTTTCTTGCTGATGCTGTGTCCCTGCTTTTCACTTTGTAGCCTCCATTCCTAGATCCTGCTTACCTAGTCTTGGTTGTGTACTGGGGACACGAATATTTACTAAGGGGCTCCTATAAATGCTTGTGAGAACAACAACAACAACAAAAAGCAAATGGGGTAAACATACAAAATAGAGTTACCTCTGACCTCTATTCCTTACTACTAGCACATGTGTTAACTCTTACAATCTGGATTTCATCTTCACAACTCTATAGAAACTCCTTAAAATTATGTTTTTGCCTTCAAATTTTAATAAATTACTTATGTTTTTATTATATATATAAAAAAGAAACTCCTTGGTCCAAGATTACCAATGATCCCCTTGTCTTCAAATTCGATGCTTGTCATCTAAGTCCTTTATGCAGAGTTTTAAACTACTAGCCAACCTTTCTGTTTGACTTCTGTGCCACTGTACTCTTGATTTTTTTCCTCTGGATCCTCTTTCTGCTTCATCCTCTCCTTTCTTCTTTCTTTCCTTCTTCTTTTTTTTAAAAATATTTATTTATTTATTTATTTTTATTTTTGGCTGCTCTGGGTCTTAGTTGTGGCATGCAGGATCTTTGTTGTGCCATGCGGGATCTTTAGTTGCGGCATGTAGACTTCTTAGTTGTGGCATGCGGACTTCTCAGTTGCTGCATGCAAACTCTTAGTTGCGGCATGCATGCAGGATCTAGTTCCCTAACCAGGGATCACACCCAGGCCCCCTGCATTGGAAGCGTGGAGTCTTACCCACTGGACCATCAGGGAAGTCCCTAGCCTCCTCTCCTTTCTAAATAACAATGCTGTCCAGCAGAACTTTCTGCAACTCTTGATATGTTCTATTTCTATGCTGTCCAATATGGTAGCCACGGGTCACATGGAGCTACTGAACATTTGAAATATGGCTACTATAACTGAGAAACAAAACCTTTAATTTTATTTTATTTTAATAAATTTAAATTTAAATAGCCATGTGTCCAGTGGCTACCCTACTAGACAATACAGCTCTATAATCTCTCTCACTTGTTCTCATGACTTCGGTTATCACCTCGACTGACTCACAAATTTATGCTAATAAGCAAAGTCACCTGGGTGAGTTCCACAAGCAACTCAAACTACAAAATAAAATCAATCAGCTCCACCATCAACTCCTCCCTTACCTTAACCCAAACACCTTTCCCCTCCCAACATTCTTAGTTCTATAAATAGAATCCATCAACTAAGTCATCTGAGCTTGAACTCTTTATCCCCCATATCTAAACAGGAATCTATTCCTTTTGAGTTTACTTAACTGATCTCCCTGCCTCTAGTCCAAAGTACATAATAAGCACAATTCCTGCCAGATATAATGCATTCAACTGGTTAACTTTGTTGTCTTGCCTTTTTGAAATACATAATGATTCTGCCACTGCCCACAAATGAAGTTTAAATGCCCTAGGATAACACAGCATTCAAGACTTTACACATGGGAATTCCCTGGCAGTCCAGGGGTTAGGACTCAGCCAAAAAAAAAAAAAAAAAGACTGTACACAATCTGGCCCCAAGCTACTTTTCCAGTCTTGCCTTCCACTTCTGCCTCTTAAGCTCCCTACTCTCCAGCCAAAATTGGACTCCTTATCATTCTGCAATACATTCTCTATCACAATGTTTGTTTGCATCCATACCTCCACTCATGCTCTTCCATCCTCCTTAAATACCCTTTTGACCTCTGTTCAAATCCTAACCATCCTTCAAGGTTCAGCTCAAATTCCACCTCTTCCATGAGTTTCTCAGATCTTCACCATCCCCCACCAAAGAGTAATCTCTTCTTTTCTGAGTTCTCACTGCACTTTTTAACAGCACTACATTTATGACAATAACCCATTTCTACTTTGTTAGAATTAGGTTATATTCATCTCTTATTGTATCACAAGCTCTTTAAAGATGGATGTCATGTATTAGATATCTTTCTATCCACCAATAATTTCTAGTAAAATAACCAGTATAAGGTAGGCACTTAGTAAATTATACCTACTGATTATGATAATTTCATTTGCATTATAGACAAATTCTTATGTGCAAAGAACGTTCAGTATCTCAAAAATGGCTTAGGCACTGTAATTTTATCAAACGCAGACAAGTATTTTGGGTATACACAATTCCCCAAATTGCCTTAAGTAGGAGCTTCTACCTACGGAAAAAGAGCCTTCCTATTCTAGTCATGTACTATCAGTATAAAGAATAAAACTAGCACCGATCTATTATGTCTCCTATGAGAATACAGAGACTTCTTATTTTAAATATAGCACTTAGTATCAACAGAGGAAACTGATATGTCAGGGGCTCATGGGATATAAATGATTCAAGTGACAGAAATAACAAATTATTCAAAGATAATAACAGCTACCATTTCTTGCACACTTATGAGTATGTCAGATACTATTCAAAGCACTTGACATGCATTATCTCATTTAACTTTTATGACACTCCATGAGATAGGGCCTGCTATTCTCATTTTATATATTTTTTAGAAATTAGGCATAAAAGGTAGATCACATATCTTTAAAAAATTGTCCATTAGTATAACCAAACAAATGTGTAGAAGATGCACATGTGGAAAAGCAATTATACAGAAGCCTTGGTCTAGGATCCCAAGATGGAGACCTGCTTTGGTTCACTAGATATAACCTCACTGAGCCTCAATGTTCCCACTGGTCCTTACCCCTCAGAGTAGTTGTAAGAATCAAATGAAATAATGAATATGAAAATGAGGAGTGAAAGAGCACTGGACCTGCAGTTGAAGGACCTAAGAATCTGACCTTTACTACATGTAGGACTTTGTACAAATAAATCCTACAGCTTCTTTGAGCTGCATCTATTCTTTTGACAAGTGTGGAGCATCTATGTAGGTACCAGACATTCTGCTAAGTATTAGGAATCCCAAAGTGAACATGATAGATACAGTCTCCTGTCCTCACAGAACTCATAGCCTAGACGGGGACACAGATGAGTAGAACAGACAGTTATACTTAGAGTAAGTTAAGGGGTTGGATAGGGGAGAATGCAGGAGAGGCACCTAATCTAGATTTAAGGGTCAAGGGATAGTTCCCAAAAGGAAATGACTTCTACAGTGAGACTGGAAAGATGAATATTAGGCAAAGAAGAGTTCCAGGCAGAGCGAACAAGGTTCAAAGACCCATGCACAGAGGGTAAGCGTTACAGTAGAATCTAGAGAGGTAAAGAGAATTTTACAAGCAAATATGAGAGAACTTTCCATATAATTTCTTACAACTGCATGTGAATCTATAATTATCTCAATAAAAATTTCAATTAAAAAAAGCATATATGAAAGTACTCTGTAAACTGAGAGGTACCTTAACTATTTCAGTATTATTACAAATATTCAACTGTATATTGCTACAGAGAGCAAAGTTAGAAAGGTCGTTATAATGGAAATAGAACTACTAAGGATAGCTAGTGACCATATTTCAGTAGTTGGCCAAAATTTGGGAAATTGTGATTCAGTACCTTTCACATCTGGTCGATATTGTAGTCCATCATCTTTCTTTCCCAACAAACTAGTGTCATCTGTGTCTGTAAGAGAAAAGTTTTCAAATTAAGATACACATGATGTTTAAGTCACACCATGAAACTCCTAAATATTCCAAATGCTCCAGGTCCTTCCCAACTCTCTCCACTTATCCTGCTCACATTTTCTACCACTCTCTTGATCTATTGTGCCACTTCTATCTCAGCCTCAAGGCATCCCAGATATAAACGCACTCTGCGTGATGAACAGTCTAACTTCATTCAGACTTCAGCTCAAATATCATCTCCTTAAAAAGTCTTCCCTGAAAAAAAAAAGTCTTCCCTGTGCTAACTGAAATAACACATATCCTGAAGAGAAAGGATTAGCCCTTTCTCCAAGGGACAATGTTCTCAAGATTTACCTTCTCCCACCAGTTTCCCTGGAAAAATATCAGATTGAGATAAACGTGGAACCTCAACTGTGTTATCAGACAAAATTTACTATAAAAATGACTGCTGACTGATTAATTGTAGTAGGACAGGAAGACTGTACATGAACCATAAACACCTGTTGAGAAGCACAAGCTTCAGCTTCCCAGTACTAGTGGGGGGGGGGGGCGGGAGGAAAGGGAAGGAATACTCAGGTGTAAATGGGAACCAAGACAAAAATTAAGGACCAGCTACTCCAAACTCACTTCTAAATCGGCATGAGTTTCAATTAACAAAATCCTCAAACGACCAACTGTTCTGAATTTGAAATTCCATACAGTACCATTCAATCATGTACCAGTTCCTCAGAAAAGATATTCTCTCTCTAAGCTACTCTTTTTTTTTTTTTTTTTTCTTTTTGCGGTATGCGGGCCTCTCACTGTTGTGGCCTCCCCCGTTGCGGAGCACAGGCTCCGGATGCGCAGGCCCAGCGGCCATGGCTCACGGGCCCAGCCGCTCCGCGGCATATGGGATCCTCCCAGATTGGGGCACGAACCCGTATCCCCTGCATCGGCAGGCGGACTCTCAACCACTGCGCCACCAGGGAGGCCCTAAGCTACTCTTTAACCTACCTACACTCTAAATGCCACCCCATGAAAGAAAAGCAAACCATACTACTTCTTCCACCTATAAGGGGTCCCTATCAGCAGTTTCCTGTACCATGTGCATACCTGACCCCCACGTGGCAATCCTATGATGAGCTTCTTGGGCATTCTTCGGTAGCTTAGACCACAGATATTGCAATCAGTTGTTCAGTATTTCACAAATAGCTTGCTATCAGTATAAAGTAGCAAACTTTGGCTTGCAACTTTCTTCCCTTAGCTCAGATAAAAACATATCCCTTTAATAAGTTCAAAAAAGGGACGGGGCTTAGAGGGAGGGTGGGTTAGACCTTGTAAGCAGGAAAGATGCACAATCCTAGGCCATGAGAATGTGTGGGGCCCTTGTTTGTTACTAGGAAATGATATATTATTTCAGCCCATGTGTGTATTACTGAGGAAGAAGGTTGAAAACCTGTGCCTTTAGTGACTGGATATTTCTAGTAGGAAAAGAAACCAAAATTAATTCTTAGTTGGTATCATGGCTTCTAAATGATGGCAAGAAGAGAAAAAGAATTTTAAACTGAAGGTAATAATTTTCCCTTACACTCTATAACTTCATGCCAAAATCTCTAAGAGTATACAATATGTAGGAGCAAAAACTACAGAGAAAATGTGAAAACAAAGTAAACTATTATTCTCTAGAAAAAAAGATGAAAAAAAATGTGGTTGGGACTTTCCTGGTGGGCCAGTAGTTAAGACTCTGTGCTCCCACTGCAAGGGGCACAGGTTTGATCCCTAGTCCAGGAACTAAGATCCCACATGACACGTGGCGTGGCCAAAGAAAAAAAATACGGTAATACTTATAGTTTTACTATAATTAAAATAAGCTAATTCTTAAACAACTAAAATCATTACAAATTTGAGACAACTTTTAAGAACTATAAATATATCTACAAGTCCATGTTAGGATCAGCTTAGTAACTAAATAAGTAAACCAAGACCATTGTTCGTATCTTGAGATAATGAAAAATAAGTGGGAAAAAAAAGCTAAGTTAGTAACAGAACAAAGAAATTCTAAAATACATAGTAATAAAAAAATAAAGCATCTAAGATTTCTCATTTTCCAAATTTGGAACACTACCAAAATGTACAAATAAGACTGCAGACATGTGATGTGATATTCAATATTAAAGACAGGTCTCTAGATAAGTAGAATGAATTTTACCTGTGCAATGACCAAGATGCCTTATATCAATTTGTTCTTGTTTTATACAAGATGCTTCTCGAACAAAACAGGGATTGTTATAGGAACTCCCATCAGAAGCACACACAGGATTAAAACTGTATCCACTGCAATCTATATTACATACACACCTGTCGGAAAAAAATAAAAATTACCCATGTTTTACAACAAAAGTATTTCACAATGCTGCAACAGCAAAAATGAGCAATTCTTTTTTTTTTTAATTTTTAACTTTTTTATTGAGGTATAGTTGATTTACAGTATTACATTAGTTTCAGGTGTACAACACAGTGATTCAATATTTTTAGAGATTATTCTCCATTTAAACTTATTATACAATATTGGCTATATTCCCGGTGCTGTACAATATAAGCTTGTAGCTTATTTATCTTATACATAGCAGTTGGTAAGCAATTCTCTTTTTCTGCTTTCTGTAACAGAAGTCAATACATTGTTTTAAGTCACTGATAGAAGTTTAAGCAAAGTGAATGCTCAGCTAACAATTTCTTTCAGGTGAGAATTTAGAGATAATTTCATCCAGATATTATTAATCCAGTGGTTTCTCTAAAATTTTCATATCTAAAGATAATAATCAAGAAATATCAAATGTCAACAACATTAGTTAGAAAGCAACATGGTATAGCAGAAAGGACACAATTATAAGTCAAAAGTCATGAATCGGGCTTCCTTGGTGGCGCAGTGGTTAAGAATCCACCTGCCAATGCAGGGGACACAGGTTCAAGCCCTGGTGTCGGAAGATCCCACATGCCACGGAGCAACTAAACCCGTGTGCCACAACTACTGAGCCTGCATTCTAGAGCCCGCAAGTTACAACTACTGAAGCCTGCACACCTAGAGCCTGTGCTCCGCAACAAGAGAAGCCACTGCAATGAGAAGCCCGCGCGCTGCAACCAAGAGTAGCCCCTGCTCTCCACAACTAGAGAAAGCCTGCGCACAGCAACAAAGACACAATGCAGCCAAAAATAAAAATAAATAAAATAAATAAATTTATTAAAAAGTCACGAATCTAAATCCTAGCCCAACTAATAACCAGATTTGTGTCCATATTCTCCTTCTAAGTCTTAGTTTACTGATCTGTAAAACAGAGGTAATAATATATGTAACCTTACCAAATAATTGGGAAGATTAAAAAACATAATAGATATAAAACATGTAAAATAGAAGACCCTCAAAATTGGTTCCTAGGTGCACATCCACCTGTAAAACTGAGTGTCCACTTAACACTGAGATTGCATTATAGAGAAGGCCAAGAAAGTCCAAGGTATGGTCACTCCTCTCAAGGATGGTAAAATCTAACTGGGAATATAAAAATAAAAAACACAGAGACTCTCCTGCTTCCAGCAACATGGTGAACTCAGAACCTGTACTAATTCTCCTAATGAAAACAACAAAAAATACTGGACAAAATATTTCAAAACGTCCTCAAATGCATTCGTAAGTTGTCAAGAAAGCAAGGAATTTTAAGACAAAAGTTATATGAAGACAGGAATAGAGAAAGGTCAGTTAAGTTTATCAAAGCTGATTTTCACCTTGAAGGCATTTACCAAACTAGGTAAATTCAATTATCAGTTTTTTGGTTTTGCAGGCCTCTGAGAACAGAAGACGAATAATACTGACCTGCCTAAGGTAGAGAGTCTGAAGACCCTAGAGAAAAGCATGAGGGTAGAGTATAAATGAGTTGCCATATTCCAAGGGAACTGTTTTAAAGGAAAAAAATATTCTGCTGTGGTTTACACAGCACTGAAGAGAGGGGGAAAAAAACATCTCCCCGAGAATTCAAAACTATAAGCCAGCCCTCACATGAGTAATTACGACTTAAAATACTACTTGGGTGTTCTGAAAAACCTCAAGTCCAGAATTTATTTTAAGGGTCAAAGACTGGAAGGGGACCTAGACAACTGACAAAAGTAAATGCAATCTTCTCTGGAGAAACCCAACTTTATTATCCTAGACCTCAAACATTTCCAAGATACAGTTCTGAGCAAAACAAGTATATCACACACATGCTCACTCACTCCCATACCCACAAGAGACAAGGAAATAAAACACCATGGGCAGAGCAAGCTGATATGAAAAAGAAGCAAAGAGAACTTCTAATAAATAAAGAATGCATTGTTAGAAATAAAAAATTCATGGGCAGATTTAACAGGAGATTAGATAAACTAAAGGTGAATCTGTGAACTGGAAGACAGGTCAGAGGAAACTACCCAGACCATGGCAGAGTCAAAGAGACAGAACATATGAAAAAAAAATTAAGAGACATGGAAGACAGAGTCACAAGAGCTAATAAAAATCTGATTGGAGTTCCAGATGAGTTAAAAGAATAAGGTGGGATGGGCCTCCCTGGTGGCGCAAGTGGTTGAGAGTCCGCCTGCCGATGCAGGGGATACGGGTTCGTGCCCCGGTCTGGGAGGATCCCATATGCCGCGGAGCGGCTGGGCCCGTGAGCCATGGCCGCTGAGCCTGCGCGTCCGGAGCCTGCGCGTCCGCAACGGGGGAGGCCACAACAGTGAGAGGCCCGCATACCGCAAAAAAAAAAAAAAAAAAAAAAGAATAAGGTGGGGGCAATAGTCTCAGCAATTTCTCAAACTTTCTAAAACTAAAGAAAGATACTAATCTAAATAACCAAGAAGCTTAATAAATTCTAAACAGAATTATTAAAAAGGAATCCAGACAGTGAAATATCACAGTGGAATTTCTGTAACAACAGCAACAAAATAATATTTTAAAAGCAGCCAGAAAGAAGAGAAAGATTACCTTCAAAGAAGCAAGAAGAGAGACAGGTGTCTTCAAAAGCAATACTGAAGCCAAATTGTTTATTTATAGCCAAAAGACAGTGAAATAATACCTGCAATGTGCTGGGATAAAATAGAATTCTATGTAAAAAGAACTATCTTTCATGGTTGAGTATAAAATAAAAATAATTTGGAAGAAGTAAAAATTTAGAGAGTTTGTCACCTGCCAACTGTCAATAAGGGAAATTATAAAGGCAGTAGAAAAATGATCCTACAAGTAAGATCTGAGATGCAAACATAAATGAAGAACAAAAGTATAAATATATAGGTAATATTAACAAAATACTGACAATATAAAATAATGGCAACAATGCTAGGTGCTGCTAATTTTTTTTAAACAGTAAATTAAAATATTAATAATGATAGCATACAAATTGGGAGGGACTGAAATTACAGTATTTTAAGAAGAGCAAAGATATTGATGAATTTTAGACTGAGATAAGTTGAATAAGCATGTTAATACTAAGGTTACCACCAAAAGGAGTATGTATAACACTGAAACTAATAGAGAAAAAAAATCCAAAAGAATGCAAGAAAGGAGAAATGAAGAGAAAGCAAGACAAAAGTACAAAATAAGATTTTTTAAAAATCAAAGTACATCAGTATCTATTATATATATATATATCTTTTTAAATTCTTACCCTTTATTTATTTATTTATTTTGGCCATGCCACGGGGCTTGTGGGATCTTAGTTCCCCAACCAGTGACTGAACCTGGGCCCAAGGCAGTGAAAGCACCAAGTTCTAACCACTGGACCACCAGGGAATTCCCTATAATACATTTAAGTGAACTAAACTTTCTAGTTAAGATACAAAGATAGTTAGGCTGGATAAAAATACAAAAGCCAGCTATATGCTGCTTGTAAGGTACATATTCAACTGTAATGATATGGGTAGTTGCCAGGGGCTGGGGGAGGGGGGAATGGGGGGGTTACCGTTCAATAGATATAGTTTCAGTTTTACAAGATTAAAAGAGTTTTGGAGATGGATGGTGATGATGATAGCACATTATGAATGTATTTAATACCAATGGACAGCACACTTAAAAATAGTTAAGATGGTTAATTTTATTATGTGTATTGTACCAAAATAAAAGAATTGTGAGAGATATATCATACCTGGAATGGAAGAAACCTAGTATGGCTATATGTCTATATATATGTCAAACATAAGAGATTTCAGGGCAGAAAAGATTTATGAGAAAGAAGATCCCTCATAATAAAAAATTTTATTCACCAGGAAGATATAATAATTCTGAATATTTTTAAACAGCCTCAAAATCTATAAAGCAAAAACTGATAAAATCACAATGAGAAACAGCCAAATCTACCTAGATTTTAACATGCATCTCTCTGTAATTCATATATCAAGCAGATAAAATATCAGTAAAACTGAAATAACTAGAGATGAAAGGACATAATGCTGGGATTTTCTTTAAAATACTTCCCCCAAAAAAGGTGGAGGGAAGAAGAGATAAAACAAAATTGGATTTTTTACACTAACTGAAACTGAGTGATGGGTATATGGGGAGGGGTCCACTTTCTTTTTTTTCTCCTCTTCTACATGTTTGAAGATTTCGTTAATTCCTGATGAATTAAAGACCTAAATGTGAAAGGCAAAACTACAAAAGACTCAGAAGATCAAACGTAAGAGACCAATAAATTTAACTTTGAAATAAAGAACACCTCACAAAGAGAATAAAAACGACAATCTGCAAACAAACAAAAAAACTACAGCCCATGTAACCAGCAAATAATCAGTATCCAGAATACATATAAAAATTAATTTAAAAAATGACATAGAACTTGGAAGCATATAAAAACAATATATGTAAAAAGGTGTTCAATCAGCTCAATAATCAAAAAAATGTAAATTTAAACCACAATGAGATACCATCACATTCACTAAACAGCAAAAATTAAGAGAACAATACCAAGTGTTGACAAGGATGAGGAGCAAAGGGAATTCTTATCCTCTGCTGAAGGGAGAACTTACTGGTACAACCACTTTGGAAAACAGGCATTACCAGGAAAAGCTAGACGTGCACATGCCCAATAATTCCACTACTGAGTAAGGCCCTTGAAAATCTCTTACACATGTGCACCAGAAGACATGCATAAGAATGTTCACATAGGGAGGGTGGGAGGGAGACGCAAGAGGGAAGAGATATGGGAACATATGTATATGTATAACTGATTCACTTTGTTATAAAGCAGAAACTAACACACCATTGTAAAGCAATTATACTCCAATAAAGATGTAAAAAAAAAAAAAAAGAATGTTCACAGAGCATTATTCATGAGAACAGAAGACTGGAAACAATCCAAATGTCCATCAACATTAAAATGGACTCTAAAAGGATGTGGAAATGTTAAACAACTGAATTCAACTAAGCAACTATGAGCATTAACATGAATAAATCTTAAAAACATAATGCTGAGCAAAAGAAGATACACATAGTATGATTCCACTTATACAAAACTCAAAATCAAACAAAAGCCAAGTAATATATTATTAGGAGGGTTATCATGTGATAAAACTATGAGGAAAGCAAAGGAATGATTTTCACAAAAGGCAGTAGAGTGGATCAAAGAAAGATGCAGTTGGGGAGGGGTCACAGGGCTGGGGGCAGCTCTATAGTATTGACAATACCCTATGTTTCTTGGCTTGGAAGGCAGGAGTCACAATTTGTTTCATTTTTGCACATTAAACTAAATGTGTAAGTTTTTCATAAACTTTTCAATATATGCTCTGTTTCACAATTTAAAAATTAAGGCACCATAAAAAAACTTTAAATTCATAAGAATATTTACTAACAAGTCAAAAATGGCTTTTACATTTTTAAAGGGGAGGGGAGGGAGAATATGTGACAGAGACCATATGTGGCCCCCAAAATGTAAAATATTTACCATCTGGTCCTTTATAGAAAAATTTTGCCAACTCCAGGTTTAAGGAATAAATCGTGGCCAATGGAAGAAAGTATTACAGAACAGTTTCAGGGATGAGAAAAGGCTGAGCAACAAAGGCAAGATCCCGAACCAATCTAGTAAGGGGAAACGAGCAACTCAGAAGAGGGCACTGCAGCTCAACAGGAACCTCCTTGATCACGTGTAGAAAAGGTCCATGTAAGACCAAGAGCTGTGAGAGCAACCACAGCTAATGTTTTCAATAGCATGTGGCGAAAGAAAATGAAACCACCATCTCAAGGAACGTCCAGCTCAGTGAAATAGTGAGGAGAGGAGGACAGTATTAGACCCTAGAGGCTGCTGAAACTACTGATTACAGCGGTTCCCCGTGTTTGCATCCTGGCAATGGCAGCAGAGGGCAGGATGCTCAAGCACAGGAGTGTGCACTAAAATGGAAAGAAATCGCTTCAGCAAACACGTCAAATTCAAAACATTTAACAACCATTTACTCTGCACCTACTGTGCAGGGATAGTCACATTTGCCTCTTTAATCATGACAACAAATTATGAACAGGGAAGCTGAATATGAAAGTCGTTAAAAACCCTTAGATCACAAATCTAATGAGTAACTGAGATGGTGTTCTCCCCACTCATCACAGTTGTCACATAAAACAGACATCTCAGCAAGGAAAGTGACAGATGAAAGGAGATAAGTAGTTATTTTCCACATTTATACCATGAAAAATCTTTTCACTAAATTGGTCTTGCTTTTCTCTCAAACACACCAGGGACACTCCTGCTTCAGGGCTTCCCCTCTTCCTGGAACACTTTTCCCTCAAACATCCACTCGGTTTGATCCCTCACCTTTTTCAAGTTTTACCTCAAATATTAAATGAACAGCCAAAAGTTAAATCACTAAGCATCCATTTAAGAAATTAGAAAAAGAGCAATGGAATAAATGAAAACAAAAAAAGAAGGGGAAAAATATAGATGACACGGATATGGATATAGATTTATAGATACATCTAAACAGAAATAGAAAACAAAGTTACAACAGAGAAGATCAATAAAGCCAAAAGTTGGTCCTTTGAAAAGACTTTCAAATCAACAAAGCAGGATGAGAGAAAAAAACAGTATCTGGACTTAAAAAGACTACAGATTATGGTTTAAAAGATAATAAAAGTTTATTGTAAACAACTTCATGCCAGCAAATTTGAAAACTTCGGTGAAATGAATAACCTTTAAAAAATATTAACTATTAAATTTGACTAAAAAAGAAATAGAGGGCTTCCCTGGTGGCGCAGTGGTTGAGAGTCCGCCTGCCGATGCAGGGGACACGGGTTCGTGCCCCAGTCTGGGAGGATCCAGCATGCCGCGGAGCGGCTGGGCCCGTGAGCCATGGCCGCTGAGCCTGTGCGTCCGGAGCCTGTGCTCCACAACGGGGGAGGCCACAGCAGTGAGAGGCCCGCGTACCGCAAAAAAAAAAAAAAATAGAAGCTGAATGGTACTAAAATCATTAAAGAAATCAGTTTAAAAAATGTCCCTCGGGCCTCCCTGGTGGCGCAGTGGTTAAGAGTCCGCCTGCCGATGCAGGGGATACGGGTTCGTGCCCCGGTCTGGGAGGATCCCATATGCCGCGGAGCGGCTGGGCCCGTGAGCCATGGCCGCTGGGCCTGCGCATCCGGAGCCTGTGCTCCGCAACGGGAGAGGCCACAACAGTGAGAGGCCCGCATACCGCAAAAAGAAAAAAAATAAAAAAAATAAATAAATAATGTCCCTCAAAGACAGCATCAGATCCAGGTGTTTTTTTAAAAAGAGTTCATGAACACATTCATTCCAGTCATTCAATAAATAGACATTTCTATTCTTACACAAAATCATCCAGAGAATAGAAAGAACACTTACTAATTCATTTTATAAGGCCATATAACCCCCAAAACAAGTTAAAGTAACAGATTAAAACTCACTGAATAAAAATGAATAAAAGAAAACCTCATCCTTATAGCAGATAGAATACCAATAATGCAAGCCACAAAAACATACTGCAATCATAAAACAAAAATAGGATGCTATGAAAAAGGAGCACCATGAGAACAAAAATGAGCTCTTAGAAATTAAAAAGTACAGGAGAAATGACAAATTCAAAAAAACAGCAAAAATTTTTCTAAATAGAAAATAGGAGAGAAAAGAAAATTAAAGGACTAGTCCAGAATGTCCAGCATCCAAATAACAGAAGTACCAGAAATAGAAAAGAGAGGAAAGGAAGTCATCAAAGAACTAACTGAAGAAAATTTCTCAAATCAGAAGTCAGTAAGATTGTAGGAACTGTGAAATTTCGTTATACTGAGAACCAAAAGGAGATTCTACATGCTTCGATAGAGAGAAAACAAATCATATACAAAGGACCGTGAATCAGAGTGGTTTCAGACTTCAACTGGAAGCTAGAAGCCAACAGAGCAATGCTTTCACAATTCTGAGGGAAAATTACCTGCCACCTAGAATTATGCACTCACCAAGTTATAAGTCAAGTATTAGGTGTAGGATAAAAACACCTTAAATATAAGGTCTCACCTTGTACCCTTTCTCAAGAAGCTACTGAAAGATATACTAAAATGGGAAAGTAAAATTAAAAAGTTAAAGGTAAAAAATGCAAGAAACAGGATATCGTATGTAGGAGAGAGGTAAAGGAATTTCTAGGATGATGCTTGTGGTATAACAAAAAATGTTTAGTCTTTGTCCCCTGTTCCTGGCAGAGCTCCTAAAACCCTTGGAACTTTGACAAAAGAGTCTTTTGTATGCTAATGAGATGATTCAGCTCTTTCCTTAATTCTAAGTCATTTTAGCAAATTATAGAACCTTAAGGGAGGTCTTAGGAACCTCCAGATTCCTAGTATCCTGGGCAGAAGTGCAGGGAACCTCATTTGCAGCTGGTGTCTAAAGCGGGGGCAATTTGTGGGTCTAAGTCCTTACCCTGTGGGGTCTGTACTGACTCCAAGAAGTGTATAAAAGAAATGAATTGTAGGACACCCAGTTGGTGAAGGAGAACTGGAGAACTGATTGTTGTTGGAAAAGACACAACATTGAAGGAAGATTCCAAGATGACAGCTATATTAAGAGGGCAACCAGTCCACACTGAATTTTTTTTTTTTTTTTTTTTTAATTTTTGGCTGCGTTGGGTCTTCACTGCTGCGCACGGGCTTTCTCTAGTTGCGGCGAGTGGGGGCTACTCTTCATTGCAGTGCTCGGGCTTCTCATTGCAGTGGCTTCTCTTGCTGCAGAGCACGGGGCTCTGGGCACACGGGCTTCAGTAGTTGCAGCACGGGGGCTCAGTAGTTGCGGCATGCGGGCACTAGAGCGCAGGTTCAGTAGTTGTGGCGCACGGGCTTAGTTGCTCCATGGCATGTGGGATCTTCCCGGACCAGAGATCGAACCCGTGTCCTCTGAATTGGCAGGCGGATTCTTAACCACTGAGCCACCAGGGAGGTCCCCACACTGAAATATTGATAATTTCACTCTGTGGACAGTTGTATTGCTAGATGCCATTACCAAGATGCCTACTGCCCTCTTTTTAGCCAGAGAACAGAATGCCCAGGTAAGCCTGGCTCAGATTCTTTTTTTTTTTTTTTTTTTTTTTTTTTTCAGTATGCGGGCCTCTCACTGTTGTGGCCTCCCCCGTTGCGGAGCACAGGCTCCGGACGCGCAGGCTCCGGACGCGCAGGCTCAGCGGCCATGGCTCACGGGCCCAGCCGCTCCGCGGCATATGGGATCCTCCCAGACCGGGGCACGAACCCGTATCCCCTGCATCGGCAGGCGGACTCTCAACCACTTGCGCCACCAGGGAGGCCCTCAGATTCTTAATTGTACTTGCCTTGATGAAGTTCCTGCTCTCCCCTTCATGTCAACTACCTGAACCAAACGAGCACACTCATTTAACTGACATACTCCTGAGAGCTGGAGGTCAGCTACGGTGAGACTGGAAGTAGAAAACACAGAGCAGTCCACTCTCTGACCACATTTCTGCCAATCATCCATACCTGGTGATATGAGAATCCTACCAGATGTCTCAACTGTGAGCCTTATGACATTCCCCATAACACTCAGGGTCTTGCCCACCCACTTCCCCAGAAGGGAATCGTGTAAACCAGGAAGCCAAAAGTCAGACTCTGACACAGAGATTGTTCAATGTGTCTTTTTCCGTAAGCCTTCATCTAACAGTGCCGGCGGCTAAGTCAACACTCGGTACTGTGAATTTGGCAATATTCTATTTTGTACCCTAGGTGTTAGGTATATAGGTGTAGTATTCTCTAAATTGCATATATATGTTTTAAACACATCTGTATGCAAAATGTACATTTTACAAAAAAAGTTTTAAATAAAGAGTAGAGCAGTATGTATAGTGCGCTGCCATTAGTTTAAAAAAAGGAAAGAAAGGGCTTCCCTGGTGGCGCAGTGGTTGAGAGTTCGCCTGCCGATGCAGGGGACGCGGGTTCGTGCCCCGGTCTGGGAGGATCCCACATGCCGCGGAGTGGCTGGGCCTGTGAGCCATGGCCGCTGGGCCTGCGCATCCAGAGCCTGTGCTCCGCAACGGGAGAGGCCACAACAGTGAGAGGCCCGCGTAATGCAAAAAAAAAGGAAAGAAAGAGAATACGTGTACATATCTGCTTGTACATGCAAAAATTACCTCTGGGAGATTAAGAAACAGATCACAGTGACTGCCTCTAGTGAAGACAATTGGGTAGCTGAGGATCAGGGGTGGGGTGGGAAACAGACCTTTTACTGTAAAGCCTTTTAAAGCTTTTGAATTTCTAACACTATGAATTTCAAAGGCATGAATGCATACATACATACATGAATAAATTCAATGACTTCTCTGATTTAGCTCTAGGATTTTGGCAAATCACAACTCTGAGTCTTTAATAATAGTGATAATACCTCAAACACTGGTGACAGAATCAAATAAGCTTTTGTAAAAAGCCCTTTGAAATCATCAAATACTATGTATATCTGAAAGGTATTATTATTGAAAAATATCTATCCTGTCTCTTCCTTTCCCCTTACTGTACATAGAAAGTGTCATTCCTTCTCCATATGGTAAGTTTTATTTAGCAGTTAGGAAAAACACTGGCTTAAACTAATTCATGTGAAGTTATTTAGATTTCATAAACACCTAACAAAGACTGCAACAAGTTCACCTGCTACAAATTCCTCACAATACTACTAGTCCTTTTCACACATGTTAAACCATCACAACGACCCTTTCTGTGGCTCTAAGTGAACAGGAAAGCCGTGTGAACTGCCACGAGTTCAACAAGACCTATAGAGGGACCCTAAGATATCCAACCTTATGGCAAGTTCATCCAACATAGAAACCAGCAAGACAAAGTCCCTGTACTCAGGGAGCCCACAATCTGTTAGTGATCCCAACAGTATAAGTGCTATGTGGAGGTTGTTTTTCTCAAGACCAAGGGAGGAACACAGAGTTAGTCACCTAACTCATAGGGACTGCAGAAACAGCAAGGGAGGCTGCTAGGAAGAGGTGCTGAAGTCATACTTCATCCAAGCTGGAAGAAAGAGTAGGAATTAAACAAGTAGGTCTACAGGGGTGGGCTTCAGGCAGACAGAATAACAGAGGCAAATCATCAAAGAGTCACAGAGCATTCAGCAAACCGCAGGAGGCCATGGGGATACTGTGTTCTGCATTTCTGGACAAATGAGCCTGTCATTATTAACATCTGGATTATACTTGGTATAAAATAACGTTTAATAGTGTTTATTTCCTGTTATCAGAGCATAATGGACAACATACAATTATTTTCCCATTATAATCTAAGGGGCCTTGGTAGAAATTTATTAAACCTAAATAGTTTTAAAAGTCTAGATTCCAAATATCCAGAGTCAGGCAATGTTAAATGATGAAAATTATTGTCATCTCTGATTAGGAGGAAATCAGAAGCAAGAATAGATAATGGTAGAAAAGTACTCCTTTGGTTGTTCTTTTTTTTTAAAGTATATGCAACTTCTAGAAAGGAGGACATTAATGGAGATGACAGATGTATAGCATTACTCTCTCTGTTTAAACAAACAAAAAAAAATTTCATTCCACGTTCTGAGGGAGAGACTCATCAGACTGTGATAGTGGCCAGCAACTGTGTCCAAACAGAAAATGGTACCATAAAAGACAAAGATGTGCAACAGGTGAATTAACTGCTTGTCAACGTTGTCTGTCAGACTGCACACCTACATGATTCTTTCTCTGAGAGCTTACATCACTCAGGGGAAAAGGGAAACAGCATCTCCAAAATGACTGACATCAAAGAGGCAGAAGAGCAGGGACAATTTCCATAAAGCACATGGCAGACAAAGTTCAAAGGAATAATTGGAGGTTTTTTATAACTCTCCTGTACTGACATTATGCCAGATGATTTTACAGACTATTCAAATGATTCATGGCAGGGATTTAGGTCAGCTATATAAAAGGTCTACCTGGCTGAAGGAGTTCTATGATTATCTGGTCCCACTGTCCAGACAAACAGCTGAGGGCTATCTTGCAGCAATAACCTCAGCCTTGGACCGGTTAGAAATACTGTTTAGATAAAGAGGGAGTGTGGTTGCTGCGATTATGTAGTTTAAGAAACAAAATTTTCTGTAAAGCAGGTATTGTTTCCAAGTTTTAAGACTAAGCAGAAAGTCTAGTCACAACGGTCGCAGTGGAATACTGAAACCTCACCCATGTGGGAGTCAAATTTCTTGCAACCTCAACTACCTCGCTCTAGGTATAAATTCAAAATGTAAGCACCAATGAAGATAGCCATCACAAACCCATGCAAAGCCCCACGATGCCATTAGAGAGACACAGTGTGCTTCGGGAAGAAAGAGGAAAAAAGCCTCCCACAAGCAAAAATAATTTAAATTATAAATAAAATAGCCACTGAGCAGACAAGAGAGACAAAATTCATGCAATATCTGAAGTTTATACAATCCACTAAGAACCTATTTACTCTGATTTTACACTTATTCCTACATTAGATATAGTTTCTACAAGCATACTGTTTCCTATTTCAGGGAAGCAGAGAGGCAATTAATAAGTTGGAGTCATCTACAGTCAGAATCACTGACAAGGCATACTGACAGCACCCAGATGCAACAGCGAAGAGCCTGACATGGGAGAAAAAAAATCTTTTTTTTTTTTTTTTTTTTGCGGTACGTGGGCCTCTCACTGTGTTGGCTTCTCCCGTTGTGGAGCACAGGCTCCGGACGTGCAGGCTCAGCGGCCATGGCTCACGGGCCCAGCCACTCTGCGGCATGTGGGATCTTCCCGGACCAGGGCACGAACCTGTGTCCCCTGCATCGGCAGGCAGACTCTCAACCACTGCGCCACCAGGGAAGCCCGAAAAATCATTTTTATAAAACAATGTAGAACCCAAAACACAAAGCAGAATAGAGCCTTTAGTAGGCGTGAAACAGCTACCACTAAAAACATCAGCGGCCTCTGAGAAGATCATCATATTACACATGTGTGTGCAGAACAGAATGGATAAATCTCTTGTCATGAGACCTGTGTTCTGGTTCTGCTGCTTGATCACAGTCCACTCAGCTTCTTCTGAGCTCAGATCCCCCAGTAAAATCAGGATAATACTTCCTTGCCCTACCCACTGGACAGACTGCCATAAAGAGCTGAAAAAATAATCTATATAACAGCATTTGAAAAATGTAACAAACTATACATGACCCTAAGAATATGTTAGAATATGTTTTGTATACTGTTTAAGACAATATATTTAAATCAGTTTCTATTTAAATGGCTAAATAAAAAACTACACTTCTCTTAATAGCAAAAAATTAACTTACATGGTACCATTTATCCCCTCCCCCAAATAGCCAGTTTTTTTTCCTACTATTAGCAAGAAGAAAAGAGTTGTAAAGCAAGAGAAAGATTTCAGCATCTGAAAAAGGATAGATATATATATGTATAACTGAATCACTTTGCCGTACACCTGAAACTAACACAACATTGTACATCAACCATACTTCAATAGAAAAAGAAATTTTAAAAAATAATAATAAATTAACCAACTACAAAAGGAAAAAAAAAGATTAGCTGCCCTTTGGAAACCAGATAGGTTATATACAGCATTTCTTTTGATAGGAAAGACATTTCAAAATGAGAAAAGATAAAATTTTTTTAATGAAAATGAATACCCATACCTAAAAATGTAACATGAAATAAAATATCTATTATAGTTACATTACAGAGCAATTTTTTTTTTTTTTTGCAGTACGCGGGCCTCTCACTGTTGTGGCCTCTCCCGTTGTGGAGCACAGGCTCCGGACGCGCAGGCTCAGCGGCCATGGCTCACGGGCCCAGCCGCTCTGCGGCATGTGGGATCTTCCCGGACCGGGGTACGAACCCGTGTCCCCTGCATCGGCAGGCGGACTCTCAACCACTGCGCCACCGGGGAAGCCCTCAGAGCAATTTTTTTAACTGTAGGTCATATCAGTATGGAAAATATTAGAGTACATTATTTTTATTAAAGGTTAAGTATTATTTTATAGAATTTTGTTTTACTTAATATCTATTATTACTATGTATATATGTACTTATTTTCTAGGTAAAGGTATAGTTTGCTTCCTTAATGTTCTCCTATTATCGCATCAATTTCCTGGCCTGGTCTTGGCTGCCTGTCCCAATCTATCCATGTGCTCCTTAGGAAGCTCCTCAGGAAGTTCCTCAGCCTGCATGCTCCTTACTATTGGTAAGCCCTTCCCTGGTCTATGCCCACTTTCTTATGCTTAGAGCCTGTACCTGCAAGAACAGCAGTTACAAGTTCTCAAACAGACACATACAAAATGAATTTAGTATATACAACAGAGTTGCTCTGACTGGGCATAGGCTACATATTCCATCAAGAGAAGGGGTACAGAGAAAGATATGTATTTTATCTTATAGATGTCATACTTGGGGCTACCTCTGAAACTACACAGAAACCATTCTACTTCCCAGCAGAAGATCTCTATCTCTTTCAATTAAGGGATGAAAAATGAAAGCAGAGAAATGTAAAAAATAGGACTGAAGAGAGGTACTGTCAAAGGAATAACAACAGATCAAGCCAATCAATCACTGACAGCTATTCTGAAGCTGAACACTAGTATAGAACAGTCCTGAGGAAAAATACTGAAAAGAACTAAATATCTACAAAAATACACACACACACACACACACACACACAAATGCTGGTGTTTCATCATGCATATCATCAGTACAAAGAGAGAAGAAGAGAACATAATACCTATTACCTGTTCTCTCTGCAAGTCCACATTGCTATCATTTCTCTCATGTTCTATAGGCCAAAATCTACTTTGGAAAACATGTTCTTACAAATCAGTCCACTCTGATTGAAACAGATGGACATGTCAATCCAAGTGACCAATATGCAGAAACAGAGCAAACTCAGGGTTTGCTGAATTCACTTTTTATTGACCGTGTCTTTTGCCAATTCTCACCTACTTTCAAACATATATCAAGTAAATTATCAGACATTTAATTTTACCAAGTGCCAGACAAACAGGTGATTCTGTACCAAAATACTGAAAATGTGGTTATCCTGATTTGTAAAATTCATTCTGGGCATAAATGCTAATTAAACCATACTACCACTGATCAGTAAAAGGCTCAAATAGGCATTTAAGGGCTGAATAAAACATGAGTCTGGAAATTCACAGTGAAAATACATATAAGTAAGAAAGAACCTGCAAATCTCTATAAAATGAGTGTTGTAAAATATGCACTAAGGGAAAATTGAGGAAGTGAAGAAGATCCATTTGTGCTACATAAGGTCCTAAAGACAGCATTAAAGCTTTTAGAATCAACTATGCAAAAAGCAAGCACCACAGAGAATTGAAAGAAGGTTGAGACTGGGAATAAACAAACAGGAACCTGATGAAAGGAAGAAACAAACATGACTGTGTTGATGAGGTCTATATTGTTACTACTCCACCAAACAACACCCTTCTCACAGGGAGTGCACAGGAAATTGGACAGACAATGCTGTCCAGCTACAAAACCCACCTTAGTGAGGGCTGAACATGAGAAAATAAAACAAAATGTCTATCAGTGCAGCTGAGATTTCCAGAAATAATTTTTACTTATTATATAATATTTACTTACTATCTCTAAAATTTTGGATGTTTTGAATTTTTCTTAATACACTGAAATACATGAAAAGTTTGTGTATAAAAATGCAAGTTAAGGGCTTCCCTGGTGGCGCAGTGGTTGAGAGTCCGCCTGCCGATGCAGGGGACACGGGTTCGTGCCCCGGTCCAGGAAGATCCCACGTGCCACGGAGCGGCTGGGCCTGTGAGCCATGGCCACTGAGCCTGTGCGTCCGGAGCCTGTGCTCCGCAATGGGAGAGGCCACAACAGTGAGAGGCCCGCGTACCGCAAAAAAAAAAAAAAAAAAAAATGCAAGTTAAGAAAAAGAAAAACTGTTTATCGTTGATACTAGTTAAAAATATAATAGTAAGATAATTCCAAATAAGAGCAATTCTGATGAATAAAATTAGCACTTGGTATAAAATATGTAAAACTATCAGTGAAAAAAAGGCAGCGGTACAATGAAAAAAATTATAAATGGATTTCCATTCTAAAACACTTAAATAGCTATAGTATTATGTCAATTTAAAAGCCAACAGACTAGCATTAAACAAAAAAAAAACATAGAAGGCACACACAAAATACACAGAAGCAAATTAGATGATACCTTTCTATAATATAATAATGCTGATAATTAACCTCCAAGTAAGTTTATCCCCTTCCCTCAATCAACTCACCCAACATTTTCTGCATCTTCATCACACTCAGCTTTATATTTGCAAGGTCCACACTTGGAGTGTTTTCTGTGAACTTCTGCCCCTGACCCTTCCTCTTCTGTTTAAAAAGAAAAATTAAATTTTCAACCAAAAGTTGGGATCCTTTCCAGATATGCTTCATGTTTTCAGCAGCCATTATCCTATTTCTAGGGAAAATGTACCCAAGCTCTTGAAAAAAATCAGTTCCAAAAATCTGTTAATGCTTGAGTCCAAAAATGTTGTCAATACAGAGTATAACATATTCTGTGAAAAAAAAAAAAGTATTGGGGCTAGAAAAATAATCCCTTAACCTATGCACAACAGAACAGTATGCTAGATTTTGTTGATTCTTTAGAAGAATTACCATAACATTAAATAAGAGAGAGGGAAAAAAAACATGAGCAATAAATTTAGTCCAGTGATTACCCTACTGAAATAGCCTGTGCAATCCTGGTTAGCAAATAAGTGATTAAACAAAGCAGAGTCTAACCACTACCTTTTCCTCACATCAGTTTCACACCTGCCTTAAAAATTACCTCCAAATTTTAAAAAGGAAAGGGGTCTATTTACAAAGGACTTGCCCTTTTCTACTTTACCACCTAGCACAGCCAACAACACCCAGAATACAGAAGGGTATGCGTCTCATATGACCCAGCACAAAACAACAGTGCATACCACCAGCCCCCAACTCAGCTCATATCCCACATTTAGGGAACCCTATACTCCTGGGTCTTAACTAGAGTGGATCCTATCCTGATAACCTCAAACTGGGCAGGGAGGTCAGTTCTGAAGCCAATTTAGGGATTACAGTTTACTCAAGGGATTTCCCAGTCTGGTTTGGGAAAGCACACCTTATTGAGGGGGTGTCAATCAGCAGAGAAGATGTTATAAGGAAAGCACACAAACCTAAGTGCCTGTTTGGTACTATTACCAAACTTGCCATTTTGTGTGTCTGCCTACACTTAAGGGAGAAATCCTCCCCAAATTCTAATGAATACTCCCAAAACAATTCCAGGGAGCATAATCCTAAGCATTTCTAAGGCCTCAGAAACATAATGAGATCTAGAAATCATACAGCCACCATGAGCTCACTAAAGTTTGTATATTAATCTGAGCAAACCACTTAGCCTTTCTAACTCATACTCCCTAAAAAAAAAATTGCCAACAACCAACATCCTCAGGGCAAGATATCCAGTATTTGTACCATATAAGCAAATCTGGAGATCAACTTCCACTTCTTTAATATAGTAACAATGACAGTTTCTTAACTGAATATCTGACCACAGGGGCTGGACCACATGATCCTTTAAAGTCCTTTCCAGCTCTAAGATCCAGAATTTATGATCTCATCCTTCACACATGATCACAAAGTTTCTGCTTGAACATGTCCATTTAAATTAAATTCTATTGTTGGACAGTTTAAATCTTTTTTTTTTTTTAAGGTCAAACTGTCATCCTTGAAATTCTTTCTCAGAACAGTTCTTCTACTCTCTAGGTGACCTTCAAAGTCCCTTTCAACTCTAAAATGTTAGGATTCTATGAAATGTAGAAGGGTGGAGTAAGGTTTCAGATAGTACTGAAAGGATCAGAACTGTAGTTTTCATTTGCATAAGTGTAAATTTTACCAGAGTATGTTTTTTCTTTTAGTGCATCCCCAGAGCACCTCAAACTTACTTTGCATACAGTGTATATTCATTAAGAATTACAGCCATATTAGACCATGAAATAGATCAGTCATTCTCAATTCTAATAATTCAGAGTAAGCTGAATTACCAAATATTAGTTTTTCAAACAGTTTTTAAATATTGTACCTTGAAAATTCCTTATGAGCAAAAATTTGTAAGCAAGGGATGGGAGAGTGTTACATATACTCTGGTCCAAGCTAAAATCATCTGGGGATGATCCTAAGGAGAGGGCGCCTTGGTGTAACTTCAGTTTAACAGGAGCAACATTTCCCCTTTGTCTGACAACAAACCTATAATGAAAAATAAATGCAGGAAAAAAAGAATGCTAAGGGCTAAGGGGGATAGAGGGATTGGGGGTGATAGCTGAGGGGTACAGGGTTTCTTTCCGGGGTAATGAAAATGTTCTAAAGTTGGCTGTGGTGATGAATGTACAATTCTGTGAATATACTAAAAGCCACTGAATTACATACTTTCAATGGGCAAACCGCATGGTATGTGAGTTTTATCTCAATAGAGCTGTTTTTAAAAAGTAAAAGAAAAAAAATGCTTTTTAAGGGGTATTTGAAACTTACCTCCCTCTCCAGATCCAGAACCATTATCTGAGAAGAAAAATAAAGAATGAATATGAATACTTTTCCTGGAAATCTCATATTATCAAATAGTAAAATTTCTTATCAAAAATCAAACTGTGATATCCATTCTCATGTAGCCCCTTTTCTCATTTTTTCTGGATATCTAACAGTTTATTCTTATATACTTATTTTGTACCTTTCTTCAAATATAAGTTACTTGGACACATAATGCATACCTCATACATCTTTGTAGCCCATTCAGGAAATACCCAGGTGCCTTGTACAGAGTAAAAACCAATAAATATTATAAAGTAGATGGCTAAATAGAAATAGCTTTAAATAACTCACTTAAAAGGTAGAAGAAATTTTTAATTTTGTTAAAGCTTGAAAGGAGTAAAGAATAAACTGCTTTTATTAAAAAGGGAGGAGAAGAGCCTTGGGTCTTGCTCCAAAAATCTTCTTCATTAAATCTGTGGATAACAGCCAAAAGCCAAACGATATGAAAAGCCCCAAGGTTTAGAAGGAAAGAACCTCAAGGTTGAGGTTTTCATATTACTGATGAAATTAACTTCCTCTAGGAAACCTCACCAGAAGGAATCTCACCAAGGTGTAGGTGAGAAACTTGTTACTAGTCAAATTAAAGAGGCTCCCTCAAAGTTACCAGCAAGAAGCCAGAGTAAAATGTAATTAATTTAAAATATGTACTTTATAATCCTAAAAGAACCAACATATGGCACAGAGCATGTTGAAAAGAGGGCAATGGTGTAGTATCATAAGTGTGGAACAGAGATGGCAAGTGATGAACTTAACACTTTACCCAGCACTTTCTAGGGAGGAGGATTTCCTAGAGAATCCATTCCAGTTCTTCAAATAGTTCTCTAGAGTGGGAGACACCCTCAACAATATCGCTCCCTTCCCCCCTTCCTTTCAACCTCCTGCAGACTATAATAAAAGTCCCAAACGTGGTAGAAACGGGAAGAACTGGAAAAAAAATACAGATTTTATGTAGCATCCACTTCAACTCTTCATGGGGTTTTATACAAAGTCTTACATTGTATTCATTTTGATTGATCAACCATAAAAAAATTATATCTTCTCTGAGAAAGTAAAGAGGAAAAAAAGAGTAAAAGAGCAGAAAAAAAGACAAGGAAAAAGGGAACTCAAAAGTATTTTTATTACCAAACTTTTCTTAGGCAAACTCTCTTTTTCCCTTCTATTCCATATACATTGACTGGGTACTTATTATGTGTTAGACAACATACACATAATAAGTAAAAGGTAGATATAAACTGATAAATAAGACAGTTCCAGTGCATGACATACTTACTCACTCCCAATCTTTTTTCCAACTAATGTCCAATCTTAATAAATATAGTATCTCACACCTTCCTTAAGGGTCATTTAAAATTGTGAAATAAATTAAATACACTGTGACTATTCTGATAATGAGGTTGAGTTCTTCTTGTCAATCATATTTTCACTGGACATACGCCTTCCCCTGCCCCAACCCTGGGATTATGATATACCTCCCTAGGCAGGACACAGTACTTTCCTGTTAAGAAACAGGATCTGGCCAAAGGCAGATGTGTTGGATAAATGAAATACAGTACAATATTTACAGAGATATGCACAAAGTGTGAATAAACTCTGCCAGGAAATACCAGAAAAGAAAGATTTCACAGAGTAGAAAAGGCTTACACTCAACCTTAAAGCATAAAAAAGTTCTCAAATAAGCAAAGGAGAATGTTGTTCCTAGCACAGGAAACAGGACCAACACCAGACCAAATGACATGAACAACTCTGGCCCCAGCCAGAAGATAACAAAATCAATATAGCACCTTATAGATTAGCTCATTCAATTCTCACTTAACCCCAGGAGATGACATCCATCACGATTTAGGTATGTGACTGGGGCTCAAAGCAGCTAAGTGACTTGTGTAAGGTCATACAGTAAACAAGAGCTGGAGCTACTTTAAAGCCAAGTCTTGTAACCCGAGTGCAGTGCTCTTTCCAGCTCTTTCCACTCTGCCTCCCAATGCTTAATATTCACTGCTTATCAAAGCAGTTGGTGTCTTAAACTTCTCATAAAGGATGCATAATTAATTGGGGATTATAAAAAACTCCATATTCCTTTTTAGTTACTAAATCAAGTCTGTGAAACATAATGTACTTAGAGAAGTGTATAAGAACCATATCAAATGATAGTCTATTGGCCTAAGAGCATCTAATTATTTAGTGTATGGAAAAGAATTTGGCCTTGCCCAAAGAGAGTTTTGGCCTTCGCCCTCAGCTTCTGGAAGGCAATCGATGTTTAGGAAGGATGTTGACCACATCAGACCTTAGGGTGGGACAAGCCACACTCAACACTCTTAGGGCAGGGGCTGGCCACACCAGAAATACCAACCACACAGTTCAGAGTGGGGGTTTTGAGTCATGTGGTATTAGTGTACCTGGAGTTTGAGATCAACCACATGGACCATCAATCAATTACGCTTATGTAATGGAGCCCCAATAAAAACACAGGCACTGTAATATACAAGGAGAGAAAGGAAATGGAGTAATCACATAAGAATAGCTAAATACAAATGCAAGTAAGATACTAATATTAATGCCTTCCAAAATTAACCATTACCAATTCAGGAAGGAAAAGACAAGGAAGTAAATACAAACAATTGGGGGAGGTGGATGACTAGGGCTAGCAAACAGAAATGAGAAGATATAAAAAGAGAAGAGATTGGACAGAGACACATCCTGGGATGCCACTAATGACTTCCTATGGATACTCCCCACTCCTTCCCCACCCCCCAAGATAAAAATCAACAAAATGGATCCCACAGTATTTCCCACCCCAAATCTTATCCTGTCTTATATTCAAACCAAAAGGCAAAAGATACGAAAAGTCGCCACCAAAAAAAAGCATTAAGCATTAAAAACGTCCTGAGAAGTAACACAGTCAGTACAAGACTACCTGGGGTTAAAAAGCAACGTGAGGGCTTCCCTGGTGGCGCAGTGGTTGAGAGTCCACCTGCTGATGCAGGGGACACGGGTTCGTGCCCCAGTCTGGGAAGATCCCACGTGCCGCAGAGCGGCTGGGCCCGTGAGCCATGGCCGCTGAGCCTGCACGTCCGGAGCCTGTGCTCCGCAACGGGAGAGGCCACAACAGTGAGAGGCCCGCGTACCGCAAAAAAAAAAAAAAAAAGCAACGTGCAATGGAGGCAAAAAAGAGCTCCCCCATTCCCCACATAATCGTCACCAATCCATACAAGCAATTTTGGGAATAAATCTCTGACTGGAAACTTCCTCTTAAAAGTATGGCAGAACCATTTCTAACATTTTTTCAGAAGAATATCACACATACCAGAGTAGCATGGTCCCCTTGCTACTACTGTTATCTCTTTCTGGTGCTTACAAGCAGCCCTTCTGAGGAAGCATTCATTTTGGTACGTGTCCCCATTTGATCCACAGACGGGAATATAATTTGTATGGCACTGCAAAAGGAACAAAAATAAATTCTCAGACTAGGCATGAATATTAATAGTTCATTTCATATTCATGAATGCAATACCATAGTATTATGACATACTTCTACTACAAAAGAGTTTGTTCTTTTATTTGGTTTTTAAAAAGAAGAGTTATGCTATTTTCTCATACCTTTTTTCACATTCATAATGAAAATTAATTATCAACTATCCATAAAAATGAGAATGAAAATCCCTATCCTATCTACATCATTTGCTTGTGATCCAGGGAGACAGATAATATAAAAGGAAATGCTTGCCAATGTTTGTCATGAGCACTAATGATGTAATGTCATTTCATTATTATCAAAATTCACTTATTCAATACGTCTAGTACACAAAGTCTCAAGGTAAATGCTATAGTAGAAAAATGAACTCTGTTCTCAGAGACCTTATGATCTTGTTAGTAAACCATATAAATAGGAAATACATATATATATATATGATCATGTACTAAATCAAAAGTGTAGACAATAAGTGTAATATCTAATACCTATTACTGTAAACTGAAGTATTCAAGAAAAGCCTCCTCAGAGAAAGTGAAATGTGAACTGGGCCTTGAAGGATTAGTAGATGAAAAGAATGATTCATGTTTGAGAAATGACACTAAATTGGTATGTTTAAAAAACTTTAACACTTCTAAATGTCAGAAATATCATAAAGAACTAAAGTTTTAAAATCTGGGGAAAATAGTATAATATGACATAACTTATTACTAAAAGAGAGATAGTACAAATTAATACAAATGATAAATTTACAAAAAATAACAAATGGTCAATTAATATATAAAAAATGCTGAGTTTCACTAGCAATCAGAGTGGTACATGAAAACTCGATGCTATTTTTAGCTTATAAAATTGGTCATTAGACAAAAAATTCAATTTGGTGAACATACCAATATACCTGTTGTGCTAATTTAAACTGGCTCAATCTTTTGATAACATAATTTAACAATACATTTCAAGAGTTCTAAAAAAGAAATGATTTTTTATCTAGAATTACACATTTAGGGATATATCTGAAGGAAACTATTGTAGATGAAAATTTATTACTCATTTCAAATAGAAATGTATTCATATCTAAAACATAGAAACAACCTAAATAACCAACAAGGCAATATTTATTTAAACCATGCTATATCTGTTCAAGGAGTCACTGAGCATTACCCTTTATAAGAATACTGTGTGACAGAAAAAGGTAATGCTAAGTGAAAAGTAGGTGATAATACCATATACGTAACTTCTGAGAATTTTGTGCCCTTTTTCTTTTTTTGGATGCGTTGGGTCTTTGTTGCTGCATGTGGGCTTTCTCTAGTTGCGGCGAGCGGGGGACTACTCTTGGTTGCAGTGCGCGGGCTTCTCACTTTGGTGGCTTCTCTTGTTGCGGAGCACGGGCTCTAGAGCACAGGCTCAGTAGTTGTGGCTCACACGCTCTAGAGTGCAGGCTCAGTAGTTGTGGCGCACGGGCTTAGTTGCTCAGCGGCATGTGGGATCTTCCCAGACCAGGGATTGAAGCCATGCATTGGCAGGAGGATTCTTAACCACTGCGCCACCAGGGAAGTCCCTGCCATTTTTATTTTATTTTATTTTTTTTTTTTTTCTTTTTGCTGTATGCGGGCCTCTCACTGTTGTGGCCTCTCCCGTTGCGGAGCACAGGCTCCGGATGCACAGGCCCAGCGGCCATGGCTCACGGGCCCAGCCGCTCCGCAGCATATGGGATCCTCCCAGACCGGGGCACGAACCCGTATCCCCTGCATCGGCAGGCGGACTCTTAACCACTGCGCCACCAGGGAGGCCCCCCCTGCCATTTTTAAATGTATTATCTAGTCCACAAAACTGAATGCAAATTTCTTAAATAATTCGAAAATATAAAGTAAAAATATAGCAAGAAAATAAATTACATATATATACACACATATATCTCAATTATTTAGAAAAAATAAATATTCATAGAATAAATCCTGGAAGAAAACACCAATAAATTTTTCACATTACTTGTCACCATAGTTTTTTATTTCCATGTATATGGTTTTCTGTATTTCTCAATTTTTCTGCAATGAACAAGGCTTACTTACTTTTATCATTTATTTACTTTTTAAAAAGTGGTCAACTTACTTTATGAATCATAAATATAGCATGCTACCCCAGGTCAAACACTGGTAAAAACAATTTCTAATAAAATATTTTATAACCAAGTTGATTTTCTATACAATATCAGCAGACTCCTACATCAACTTTAGTTAAAATTAAAATTTTACTTTAGGATGCCTTCCTATACTCCTCTAATTCAAGGATCACTTACTTTATCCTCTCCCCCCTAAAATGTACACAATAACTTGTATGATGTCTGCAGGAATCAATGTTACTCTGTAATTATACAATGTATAATTAGCAAAAAAGACCATAAGCTCCAAGATGTCAAATGCTAAGTCTATGGACTTCTCAAGCCAACTCTTCACTCAACAAACATTTAATAACTTTCTAACATAGTGCTTGCAAAGGTGCTAATATCGCCCCCTAGGGGTGGGTGCCCCTATGGAGACATTTTTGGTTGTCACAATGAGAAAGGGACATTACTGTCATTTAGCAGATGGATTCCAATGGTGCTCGATGTACTGCAAAGGAAAGGATAGTTCCGCACAACATACATACCATACAATTTCTGAATGCATCTCTAGCCATTCATGTAGGAACTATGGTAAGGCCATATACATATAAGACTGTTCTAGCTTCTCCTAATAGCTTTTATTCTAGCATCCACCATACCTCTACTTTTTTGTTTTCAAATACTACTAGTATGAAATTGCTGCTGATGATCTTTTTAAAAATCCAAATATTCATTATAAGTAAATATAAGCATCTACTCTATTGTCTTCTAGGGTAATCATGCCCAAACATTTACATTTTGAAATACTTATTTTACTGTAAATTACTTTCATTTCTCCTTTACATTGCAAGTGTATATTACAGTGATTTCTTTAATTATGTGTTTATGTAGGTTACATTATCTACAAATTTCATTTAAGAATAGAAAAGAAATGGAATACAAATTATTGGTTATAAAAAAGGGTTATTAAGTCTGATAGGGCTGAGAATCTATATGGTAATAGCTAAGATTTATTGAAGAGTTTCTATCTAGTAAACACTGGCTACAACTTTAAATGTCCTAAACTAACTTAAATATAACAATCCTGCGAAGCACATGACTTAGTACTTAGAGCTGGGGCTCTGAAGTAAAATGCTGAGTTCAAATCCTGGGCCGACCATCCATGTGACTATGGGCTAACACCAGTGTCATTTCCCCTATCTATAAAATGGTAATTATAATAGTATCTACCTAATAAAATTGTTATGAGAATTAAATAAATAAGAGAAATCCATCTTTGGCATTTACATCTAGCCATAGTAAATTCTCAACATACATCAGCTGGTTCTGCGACTGCTATTATCATTTCTGAGTCTTAAGTCTTGCCCAAGGTCACAGCTAACAAATGGAAGACCCACGACTCCTGACAAGTGATGTTCTCTAACCACTACACACCAGTTTTTTCAGCAGGATCTCACTATATGTCACTTGGTGGTAGTGAGTAGGGGGCTTAAAACTGTGTAGGCAATGTCCCTGAAATGCAACCTAACGAGCACATACCAAGGGGTGAGCATGAGATGGGAAAAGCAGACCTACAGTTCTTTGGCCAGCCTGTTTCAAGAAGTCTCTATTGGGCTTCCCTGGTGGCACAGTGGTTGAGAGTCCGCCTGCCGATGCAGGGGACACGGGTTCGTGCCCCCGTCTGGGAAGATCCCACATACTGTGGAGCGGCTGGGCCCATGAGCCATGGCCGCTGAGCCTGCCTGTCCGGAGCCTGTGCTCCGCAACGGAAGAGGCCACAGCAGTGAGAGGCCCGCGTACCGCTAAAAAAAAAAAAGAAGTCTCTATTAAGAGCCTCTCATTATGCTATGGCAAAATTAAGGGATTTGGGCAATTTTAACAACATACAACTTCTGACTTGGGCACTGACTCTAACCTAAGGTCTGCCTCCTCTATACTGCCACTCTTGCTGGGGCAAAAAACTCTCTCCTACACCTTCACTTTAGCTGCAAGAGTGATTTGAAGTAGTTTACAAAGGTGCAGCAGTGTACAACTCTGCAGCCACATCCATTCAAGCATTTATTGTGTACCTACTGTGTGTCAGGAACTGTGCTGAATACAATAAATAATATTAACAAAGTTGTGGTGGTTAATTTTATGTGTCCACTTGACTGGGCCCCAGGGTGCCTAGATTAAATATAATTTCTGGATGTATCTGTGGGGGTGTCTCTGGATGACATTAGCATTAAATCAGTGGACTGAATAAATGCCCTCTCCAATGTGGGTGGCATCATCCAATCCATTGATGACCTGAATAGACCAAGAGGTGAATGAAGGGAGAATTAACTCTCTGCCTGACTGGTGAGCTGGGACCTTGGTCTTCTCCTGGTTCTCAGGCTTTTGGGCTCAGACGGGGACTTATATATCAGCTCCCCTGATTCTCAGGCCTTCAGCCTCAGATTGGAACCACACCACCAGCCTTTCTGGGCCTCCAGCTTGTGGACTGCAGATTGTGGAACTTCTCAGTGTCCATAACTGAGTGAGCCAATTCCTTATAATCTCTCTCTCTCCTCTCTCTCTCTCTCTCTATATATATATCCTGTTGGTTCTGTTTCTCCGGAGAACTCTGACTAATACAAAGGTCCAATAAGTGGACACAGTACCTAGCAAGAGAAGACACTAAAAAACTCAGGAAAAAAGACATAGGCCCAAGAACTCCAGTCAGAAGAACAAAGAGAAAGAAAGAAGAAAGAAAACGGAAAAAGCCATACGCACTCCTCTTTGTATATTACCCAGGTTTTAATGAAAAGATGCAATACTGATCATTTTTCTTTGTTCAACATTAATAAAAGTAGCTTTGTTTATATATGTGGCAAGATGCAATAGCTCTTATCAACAGGCTGAACAAAACAATTTTAGAATTTAAAATCCTGTTATTATCTGTTAAATTGTGTTTAAATTATGTCCCAGAAAGCTTATATTAACACTGAAAGCATGATGAATCATAAGGGTTTTTTTTAATTTTATTTTATTTTTTTATACAGCAGATTCTTATTAATCTCTTTTATATGTATTACTGTATACATATCAATCCCAATCTCCCAATTCATACCACCACCACCACCCTCCCCCAACTTTCCCCCCTTGCTGTCCATACTTTCGTTCTGTACATCTGTGTCTCTATTTCTGCCTTGCAAACTGGTTCATCTGTACCATTTTTCTAGATTCCACATACATGCGTTAATATACACTATTTGATTTTCTCTTTCTGACTTACTTCACTCTGTATGACAGGCTCTAGATCCATCCACATCTCTGCAAATGGCACAATTTCATTCCCTTTTATGGCTGAGTAATATTCCACGGTATATATGTACCACATCTTCTTTATCCATTCGTCTGTTGATGGGCATTTAGGTTGTTTCCATGACCTGGCTACTGTAAATAGTGCTACAGTGAACATTGCGGTGCATGTGTATTTTTGAATTATGGTTTTCTCTGGGTATATGCCCAGTAGTGGGATTGCTGGATCATATGGTAATTCTATTTTTAGTTTTTTAAGGAACCTCCATACAGTTCTCCATAGTGGCTGCATCAATTTACATTCCCACCAACAGTGCAAGAGGGTTCCCTTTTCTACACACCCTCTCCAGCATTTGTTGTTTGTAGATTTTCTGATGAGGCCCATTCTAACTGGTATGAGGTGATACCTCATTGTAGTTTTGATTTGCATTTCTCTAATAATTAGTGATGTTGAGCAGCTTTTCATGTGCCTCTTGGCCATCTGTATGTCTTCTTTGGAGAAATGTCTATTTAGGTCTTCTGCCCAGTTTTTGATTGTGTTCTTTGTTTTTTCAATATTGAGCTGCATGAGCTGTTTATATATTTTGGAGATTAATCCTTTGTCCGTTGCTTCGTTTGCAAATATTTTCTCCCATTCTGAGAGTTGTCTTTTTGTCTTGTTTATACTTTCCTTTGCTGCGCAAAAGCTTTTAAGTTTCATTAGGTCCCATTTGTTTATTTTTGTTTTTATTTCCGTTACTCTGAGAGGTGGGTCAAAAAATATCTTGCCACAGTTTATGTCAAAGAGTGTTCTTCCTATGTTTTCCTCTTAGAGTTTTATAGTGTCTGGTCTTACATTTAGGTTTTTAATCCATTTGGACTTTATTTTTGTGTATGGTAATAGGGAATGTTCTAATTTCATTCTTTTACATGTAGCTGTCCAGTTTTCCCAGCACCACTTATTGAAGAGACTATCTTTTCTCCATTGTATATCCTTGCCTCCTTTGTCATAGATAAGTTGACCACAGGTGCATGGGTTTATCTCTAGGCTTTCTATCCTGCTCCATTGATCTATAATTCTGTTGGGTTTTTTTTTGTTTTTTTTTTTTGTTTTTTAGTTTCTGCTTTAGAACAAAGTGAATCAGCCATACATATACATCTGTTCCCACATCCCTTCCCTCTTGCGTCTCCCTCCCTCCCACCCTCCCTATCCCACCCCTCCAGGCGGTCACAAAGCACCGAGTTAATCTCCCTGTGATATGCGGCTGCTTCCCACTATCTATCTACCTTACATTTGGTACTGTATATATGTCCATGTCTCTCTTTCGCTTTGTCACAGCTTACCCTTCCCCCTCCCCATATCCTCAAGTCCATTCTCAAGTATGTCTGTGTCTTTATTCCTGTTTTATCCCTAGGTTCTTCATGACATTTTTTTTTCTTAAATTCCATATATATGTGTTAGCATACGGTATTTGTCTTTCTCTTTCTGACTTACTTCACTCTGTATGACAGACTCTAGGTCTATCCACCTCATTACAAATAGCTCAGTTTTGTTTCTTTTTATGGCTGAGTAATATTCCATTGTATATATGTGCCACATCTTCTTTATCCATTCATCTGTTGATGGACATTTAGGTTGGTTCCATGCCCTGGCTATTGGAAATAGTGCTGGAATGAACATTGGGGTACATGTCTCTTTTTGAATTAAGGTTTTCTCAGGGTATATGCCCAGTAGTGGGATTCCTGGGTCGTATGGTAGTTCTATTTTTAGATTTTTAAGGAAACTCCATACTGTTTTCCATAGTGGTTGTATCAATTTACATTCCCAAAAATAATGTAGGAGGGTCCCCTTTTCACCACACCCTTTCCAGCATTTATTGTTTCTAGCTTTTTGATACTGGCCATTCTAACTGGCGTGAGGTGATACCTCATTGTAGTTTTGATTTGCATTTCTCTAAAAATTAGTGATGTTGTGCATCTTTTCCTGAGTCTCTTGGCCATCTGTATGTCTTCCTTGGTGAAATGTCTATTTAGGTTTTCCGCCCATTTTTTAACTGGATTGTTGATTTTTTTTTTTTTTTTGATATTGACCTCCATGAGCTGTTTGGATATTTTGGAGATTAATCCTTTGTCTGTTGTTTCATTTGCAAATATTTTCTCCCATTCTGACAGTTGTCTTTTCATTTTGTTTATAGCTTCCTTTGCTGTGCAAAAGCTTTTAAGTTTCATTCGGTCCCATTTGTTTATTTTGTTTTTATTTCCATTATTCTAGGAGGTGGGTCAGAAAAGATCTTGCTGTGGTTTATGTCAAAGAGTGCTTTTCCTATGTTTTCCTCTAAAAGTTTTAAAGTGCCTCATCTTACATTTCAGTCTTTAATCCATTTTGAGTTTATTTTTCTGTCTGGTGTTAGGGAGTATTCTAATTTCATTCTTTTACATGTAGCTGTCCAGTTTTCCCAGCACAACTTATTGAAGAGACTACCTTTTCTCCATTGTATATCCTTGCCTCCTTTGTCATAGATTAGTTGACCACAGGTGCATGGGTTTATCTCTGGGCATTCTATCCTGTACCATTATTGATCTATATTTCTGTTTTTGTGCCAGTACCATACCGTCTTAATTACTGTAGCTTTGTAGTATAGTTTGAAGTCAGGGAGCCTGATTCCTCCACCTCCATTTTTCTTTCTCAAGATTGCTTTGGCTATTCGAGGTCTTTTGTGTTTGCATACAAACTGTAAGATTTTTTGTTCTAATTCTGTGAAGCATGCCACTGGTAGTTTGATAGGGATTGCACTGAATCTGTAGATTGCTTTGAGTAATATAGTCATTTTCACAATATTGATTCTTCCAATCCAAGAACATGGTATATTTCTCCAACTGTTTATGTCATCTTTAATTTCTTTCATTAGTGTTTTATAGTTTTCTAAGTACAAGTCTTCCACCTCTTTAGGCAGGTTTATTCCTAGGTATTTTATTCTTTTTGTTGCAATGGTAAATCAGAGTGTTTCCTTAATTTCTCATTCTGAGTTTTCATTGTTGATGTATAGGAATGCCAAAGATTTCTGTGCATTAATTTTGCATACTGCAACCTTATGGTGTATGATCCTTTTAATGTGTTGCTGGATTCTGTTTGCTAGTATTTTGTTGAGGATTTTTGCATCTATATTCATCAGTGATAGTGGTCTTTAATTTTCTTTTTTTGTAGTATCTTTGTCTGGTTTTGGTATCAGGGTGATCATGGCCTCATAGAATGGGTTTGGGAGTGTTCCTTCCTCTGAAATTTTTTGGAAGAGTTTGAGAAGGATGGGTGTTAGCTCTTCTCTAAATGTTGGATAGAATTCACCTGTGAAGCCTTCTGGTCCTGGACTTTTGTTTGTTGGAAGATTTTTAATCCCAGTTTCAATTTCATTACTTGTGATTGGTCTGTTCATATTTTCTATTTCTTGTTTGTTCAGTCTTGGAAGGTTATACCTTTCTAAGAATTTGTCCATTTCTTCCAGGTTGCCCATTTTATTGGCATAGAGTTGCCTGTAGTAGTCTCTTATGATGCTTTGTATTTCTGTGGTGTCCGTTGTAACTTCTCCTTTTTCATTTCTAATTTTATTGATTTGAGTCCTCTCCCTCTTTTTCTTGATGAGTCTGGCTAAAGGTTCATCAAATTTGTTTATCTTCTCAAAGAACCAACTTTTAGTTTTATTGATCTTTGCTAGTGTTTTCTTTGTTTCTATTTCATTTATTTCTGCTCTGATCTTTATGATTTCTTTCTTCTACTAACTTTGGGTTTTGTTTGTTCTTTCTCTAGTTCCTTTAGTGTAAGGTTAGATTGTTTATTTGAGATTTTTCTTGTTTTTTTTTTTTTTTTTTTTTTTTTTTGCGGTACGCGGGCCTCTCACTGTTGTGGCCTCTCCCGTTGCGGAGCACAGACTCTGGACGCGCAGGCTCAACGGCCATGGCTCACAGGCCCAGCCGCTCCGCGGCATGTGGGATCTTCCCGGACCGGGGCACGAACCCGTGTCCCCTGCATCGGCAGGCGGGCTCTCAACCACTGCGCCACCAGGGAAGCCCCCTAAGATTTTTCTTGTTTCTTGAGGTAGGACTGTATTGCTATAAACTTCCCTCTTAGAACTGCTTTTGCTGCATCCCATAGGTTTTGGATCATCGTGTTTTCATTGTCATTTGTCTCTAGGTATTTTTTGATTTCCTCTTTGATTTCTTCAGTGATTTCCTTATTTAGTAACATATTGTTTAGCCACTATGTGTTTGTGGTTTTTATGCTTTTTTGCCTGTAACTGATTTCTAATCTCAAAGCGTTGTGGTCTGAAAATATGCTCAATATGATTTTAATTTTCTTAAATTTACCGAGGCTCGATCTGTGACCCAAGATGTGATCTATCCTGGAGAATGTTCAGTGTGCACTTGAGAAGAAAGTGTAATCTGCTGTTTTTGGATGGAATGGCCTATAAATATCAATGAAATCTATCTGGTCTATTGTGTCATTTAAAGCTTGTGTTTCCTTATTAATTCTCTGTCTGGACATTGGTGTAAGTGAGGTGTTAAACTCCCCCACTATGACTGTGTTACTGTCGATTTCCTCTTTTATAGCTGTTAGCAGTTGCCTTATGTACTGAGATTTATAACTGTTATATCTTCTTCTTGGATTGATCCCTACTACAATTATGTAGTATCCTTCCTTGTCTCTTGTAAAATTCTTTATTTTAAAGTCTATTTTACCTGATATGAGTATTGCTACTCCAGCTTTCTTTTGATTTCCATTTGCATGGAACATCTTTTTCCATCCCCTCACTTTCAGTCTGTATATATCCCTAGGTCTGAAGTGGGTCTCTTGTAGACAGCATATATATGGCTCTTGTTTTGGTAGCCACTCAGCAAGCCTGTGTCTTTTGGTTGGAGCATTTAATCCATTCACGTTTAAGGTAATTATCGATATGTATGTTCCTATTACCATTTTCTTAATTGGTATGGATTTGTTTTTGTAGTTCCTTCTCTTCTCTTGTGTTTCCCACTTAGAGAACTTCCTTTAGCATTTGGTGTAGAGCTGGTTTGGTGGTGCTGAATTCTCTTAGCTTTTGCTTGTCTGTAAAGCTTTTGATTTCTCCAATGAATCTGAATGAGATCCTTGCTGGGCAGAGTAATCTTGGTTGTAGGTTCTTCCCTTTCAACATGTTAAATATATCGTGCCACTCCCTTCTGGCTTGTAGAGTTTCTGCTGAGAAATCACCTGTTAACCTTATGGGAGTCCCTTTGTATGTTATTTGTCATTTTTCCCTTGTTGCTTTTAATAATTTTTCTTTGTCTTCAATTTTTGTTAGTTTGATTACTATGTGTCTTGGCATGTTTCTCCTTGGCTTTATCCTGCCTGGGACTCTCTGCATTTCCTGGACTTGGGTGGCTATTTCCACGTTAGGGAAGTTTTCCACTATAATCTCTTCAAATATTTTCTCAGGTCCTTTCTCTCTCTCTTCTCCTTCTGCGACCGCTATAATGTGAATGTTGGTGCATTTCATGTTGTCCCAGAGATCTCTTAGGCTGTATTCATTTATTTTCATTTTTTTCTCTTTATTCTGTTCCATGGCAGTGAATTCCACCATTCTGTCTTCCAGGTCATTTATCCATTCTTCTGCTTCAGTTATTCTGTCACTGATTCCTTCTATTGTATTTTTCATTTCAGTTACTGTCTTGTTCATCTCATTTGTTTGTTCTTTAATTCTTCTAGCTCTTTGTTAAACATTTCCTGCATCTTCTCAATCTTTGCCTCTATTCTTTTTCCAAGGTCCAGGATCATCTTCACTATCATTATTCTGAATTCTTTTTCTGGAAGGTTGCCTATCTCCACTTCATTTAGTTGTTTTTCTGGAATTTTATCTTGTTCCTTCATCTGGTACATAGTTCTCTGCCTTTTCATTTTGTCTGTCTTTCTGTGAATGTGGTTTTCATCCACAGGCTGCAGGATTGTAGTTCTTGCTTCTGCTGTCTGCCCTCTGGTGGATGAGGCTATCTAAGAGGCTTGTGCAAGCTTCCTGATGGGAGGGACTGGTGGTGGGTAGAGCTGGGTGTTGCTCTGGTGGGCAAAGCTCAGTAAAACTTTAATCTGATTGTCTGCTGATGGGTGGGGCTGAGTTCCCTCCCTGTTGGTTGTTTGGCCTGAGGTGACCCAGCACTGGAGGCTACAGGCTCTTTGGTGGGGCAAATGGCAGACTTTGGGAGGGCTCATGCCAAGGAGTACTTCCCAGAACTTCTGCTGCCAGTGTCCTTGTCCTCACAGTGAGCCACAGCCACCCCCTGCCTCTGCAGGAGACGCTCCAACGCTAGCAGGTAGGTCTGGTTCAGTCTCCTGTGGGGTCACTGCTCCTTCCCCCTGGGTCCTGGTACACACACTACTTTGTGTGTGCCCTCCAAGAGTGGAGTCTCTGTTTCTCCCAGTCCTGTAGAAGTCCTGCAATCAAATCCCACTAGCCTTCAAAGTCTGATTCTCTGGGAATTTCTCCTCCCATTGCTAGACCCCCAGGTTGGGAAGCCTGATGTGGGGCTCAGAACCTTCACTCCAGTGGGTGGACTTCTGTGGTATAAGTGTTCTCCAGTTTGTGAGTCACCCACATTGTGGTTATGGGATTTGATTTTATTGTGATTGCACCCCTCCTACCATCTCATTGTGGCTTCTCCTTTGTCTTTGGACATGGGGTATCTTTTTTGGTGAGTTACAGTGTCTTCCTGTCGATGACTGTTCAGCAGTTAGTTGTGATTCATGTGTTCTCACAGGAGGGAGTGAGCAAACGTCCTTTTACTCCCCCATCTTGAACCAATCTCCTCATAAGCAAGGTTTTTAAATGAATCGAAAGATACTGCTAAATCATCTGGCAGAGGAGTGTTTAATGGGCATGTGAGGTCTTTGTTCTTAAACTGGCATGAACCTAAGTCTAACTTGAACAGATTTATAAGCTTGTAAGAAGGTAGAGGAGTCAAAGGAAGGTTCACTCAGCAGCAAGATCAAATCACACTATAAGCCCTTAGGCAGTTTGCTCCTACAAGGCAAGCAACTTGTCTTTAAACATCCTTATATCCCTAGCACCTAGCCTAGTGCCTAGCACAAAGTAAGCACTGGATAAATGTCTACCGATCTAAACTCCTAACTTTTATTTTCTTTTCTTGCTTGGCCGCAAGGTAAGAATACAAGGGATTCCAGACAGATCATGAGAAGATTCTCTAGCTGGTCAAAAGGTCAAAAAGGCTTCATAATATTAGAGTTGCAGGGAAAGACCGTCAAAGAATGAACAGCAGAATCATAAAGACAAATATCAATATGAAATGAAAATTTTAAACTTCTTTTATCAGAAAATATAAACATAATGAACATTAAAATGACACTAGGATAACTTTTTTAAAATACAGAACTCTTTTTTTGTAATCTATATAAACTAAAAGTAACCATCTCTAAGGTAAATACTATTAAGTGATTTAGTACTTAAAAGAGAAATTGAAACACCTATGTGTTTGTACAACAGAATATTTCTAGAAGGAAGTATAAGAATTAACAGATGTTGCCTCTGAGAAGAGCAACTGGTATTCTAGAATGGAAGGAAGACATTTTTTCATTATATTATATATCTTATAAAATGTTTCAGTTGTTTACTATGGGCATATATCACTCTCCTAAAAAATGTATCAAAATGGTACCTACATCATAGGTTCTCATGAGAGTTTATGAGTTATGTAAACTTATATATATACAAAATATTTAGAATAGTCAATGGATATAAAATGCTCAGCACAGTAAGCAATATTATAAGGACACAAATAGTATATTATATATAGTGTATACACATGTCTTTCCAAATCAACACAAGGGAAAAAGAAAATACTAAAAATGGACAAAGAATATGAAATGTTAATTCACAAAAAAATGGTCAATAAGTTTATGGCACATTTCCAAGTTCCTTAGTAATCAAATGCAAATAAAAAAGCTTTTTCCCTTTCAGATTTATATAATTTTAAAGGACTGACAAAATCCACTACCAAGAGGTTGAAAGGAGACAAGCAGCCTGATAAATTGCTCTTAGTGAGAATGTTAATCTGTACATGAACATCTCATTGGCCCAACAATTCCACGTCAAAGAATTTAACCTAAGGAAATATAAGACAGTTGGAAGAAGGGAACAGCCCCAGTTTTCCCCATACAGGATGCCTGAAACACCAACAAAAACCTGCAATCTTTGTGGCATGAAGAACCAAAGCCACTGGAAAGTGAGAGAGAAAATCCCAGAAAGGAGAGAGGGAGCACAGTGTCCCAGATTCTGTGGCTGACCTCTGAACCAAGCACTCATGAGGCACACTCCAAATAGCCCAGCTAAGACTAAAAGAAATGATATTTGTGTTTCTATCCCCAACGGGAAAGACAGAGTCTGCAGTGTAAGTTCAACCAATTTAACTGTTTTAAAAATGACAATACTCAGAGGAACATAATTCAAACACTCAAAAACATATCGTTCACAATGTGTAGGTTATATTCAAAATAAATATGAAAAAACACATGAAAATATAATGCATTCTCAAATGAAAAGGCAGTCAACAGAGATGATCCCTAAGATGTCCCAGATGTTGAAATTGGCAAAGGTTTTTAAAGCAGCAATATCTATGCTCAAGGAAAATATTCTTGTAATGAATGAAAAGACAGGAAATCTCAGATAAATAGAAACTATAAATTCTTAATAAAATATCTGAAATTAAATATTCACTGGATGGGCAGAATGGAGATAACAGAAGAAAGGATTAGTGACCCTTGAGATAGGTCAATAAAACTTTTATAACGTGAAGAATAGGAAGAAGTAAAAGTTCTTGAGGGCTTGGTATACACCATCTACACCAACACCTTCTTTTAAGGAAAGAAGTCCACCTTAGTTACTATCATTTTTGAGAAGGTTTAGGGAGAAGGAGGGCAGTCAGACATACAGAAACATGCCTGAAGTTATAGGGTTACTAGAAGTAACTGACTATCCTATGCTTTTATTCCTGATCTGTTCCCTTTCCTACCTTTAAAATCCAAAATGATGGGTACAGTTAGAATAAGATTATGAGTTTAAAGAATTCTAGTTCCTTCTTTGTCTCATCTCAAATCCTTAATAAGGGACCATCTTGTGAACAATATTCTGAAGCCAGATTATAACTTAATCACGGAAAATAAACAAAAAAAAGAATTGAAGGAATTCCCTGGCGGTCCAGTTGTTAGGACTCTGTGCTTTCACTGTCTAGGGCACGGGTTCAATCCCTGGTCAGGGAACTAAGATCCCTTAAGCCAGGTGGCCCAGCCCCAAAAAAAAAAAAAAAAGAAGAATTGAATGTAACACATTTCACTTCCATTCCTTTTGTTTTTTTAAACAACAAAATCACAACTAAAACAGCATTTGAAAAGCAAAGATATTCACACTCTTGGTTTGAGGTTCCCCTTTCTAGTCCATCTCTAACCCTGATCTACCCTGAGGTACCAAATCAGTCATGTTCTTTGGCCTAAAAAGACGAGACAGCAGCAAATAAGAATGGAAGGGAGATAGACTAGAAGAGAAGGAAATGGGAAAAAAAGGCCAACATTTTAAATAAGTGGCTCTACTGCAATCTGTACTTTATTTCCTTTCAGTGACAATTATACCTTACATTTGAGTAGAACTTTAATATATTTTTCAAGGCATTTTCACATTCTATTAGAGCCAGTCTGCCCCCATAATTCAAGAAAAGAAACATGGAAGGTACAAATAAGAGCGCTTCATCTGACAAAAAAGAATCGGTGGGCTGTGAACCCAAATTTCTTGTGGGTTCAAGGTGTTTTAATAAGCTTTTTAATTTGAAAAATGTGGAATTACAAAATATGACAAATGTAAAAATTTTGAAAAGAGGTTTGATTTCCTTACCTGAAATTGACATGCACATTTCAAACCATCTCCATCTTCTTTACAGACTCCTCCATATTTACACGATGATTCATCACAAACCCTTATATCAGATTCCCTCACATTTAATTCTGTAAAAGAGGAAACATTGTTTCATATATATCTGTCTTTTTTATCCAAAGGTACATATATAAATAAAAGAAAAAATCCTTACACCTCATTCACAAGTATAATAAGACACAACATACAAAAAACAAGTTCTATAGGACACAAAATGTTCAAGATTCCCCAAAGAGAGTCCTACATAATAATATGCCTAAAAGTACATAAAAGAAAATAAAAATAAAACTCAGAATTTCATATAATTCCCAAAGATAAATCCAAAGAATCTTTATATTTTGCCTGCCAAGAGCTTAAGACAGTCTTCTTACTATTGTCTTAACGTTTTAGATTATTTTTCTAGTGTTTAAGTTACTTTTAAGGATAAAAAATAATAACTAAAAAGAATCTTGATTCTTCTGGTACCCAAAATAAGTTTTGGATGATCATTATTCACTCTAGAACAAATAAACAGTTTTAATTACAAATGAATTATGAAGTAAGCTTGAATCTCATACAATAGGTACATATGGAGCATTTACATGCAAAGAAAGATTCAAAATCTTTCTAAACTTAAATTTTTTAAATGACTGATTTAATTTTTCTACCACAGGAAGCAGAGCCTATCAATAATACTAGTATTCTGTGGTCATTCTGTGCCTGTTCCAAAACTGTCAGTCTTATTCTGGAACTATCAAAATAATCTCTCCAGGAAACCTAATAAACTGCTTCCAGGTTAATGCTAAGTAAAGCAGCCAATCACATGGAATTGGGTGAAAACCACTACAAAGACAATTTTCATATCCTCCCCACTGGGAATGACAGCTATAACAACAAATGCACTTACACAAACAGTAAACAAATGCTTGCTTAAAAACTCATCCCAGTGTAGAGGTGAACTCATGAGTCTGGGAGCAGAGAGGCCTAAGTTAGCTTCTGACCCTATGGCTCAATAGCTGAGAGACTCTGGAAAGAGCACAAGATCTCATGCAGCTCTAGATGGAGACAAGGTCTTGGCAAACAGATCTCAGCGAGCTTTTCTCCAGCAATCCTTCATCCCTGGTTGTTTTCTACTTCTAGACTTCAAATCAGGACTCGGTGGACTGAGTCAAGGAGGTTCTACTTCTCTATCTAGTGACATCTGTCCTGGTTGACCATCATTTCCTCTCTCTGTCCCAAGTGTCCTCAGTGCTCTGCAATGTGTCTCAGGTCTCCTCCTCCTAGCTGACCCTCCAACGAGCTGGCAGTCAAGTACCTAAATAAACAAGGAGTTGATAGTCACAGTACTTATTTGAGAAACCACTCTGCACCAAGCACTGTACTAAAGTAAGCATATGTCTATGTAACTATTGGTTAAAAATTTTTTTTCTTCTTTTCCTTAAATGGATCTCAAGTGCACACAATTGGATTGCTCTAAAGTTCAAGCATACGTGTAAAATTAAAAAAAAAAAAAGATGAGTAGAAATGAAAAGTACAGGAAACTAATGCAGCTGTTTTGTTGCTCTCTCTCTCACTATTCAAGGCACAAATGACCATCTTTCTAGTCTTTCATCCTGGCTCTGGAGGCTTTATGTTCTTGGTTTTCCTCATCTCCCACTTTTTGCTTGTTCCTCCCTTCCCCGCTTAACCTCTTACATTAGCTCCTGAGGCTCTATCTTAAGTGTGGGGGTTGCTTTTTTCAATCTGCCTACATTCCTACTGGGAACCTGCACAAGGTCAGGGTTCCAGTTACTGTCTAATGTACATTTTAAAACCCAAGGCAGATAACTATACATTAATAAAGAACTGCTCTGGAAAAGAAGATAAGAATGCATAATATCTTTGCTCAACCACAGGCTTCATCAATTTAAGGGACCATAGAAATAAAAACAATTGCACAATTTGAGAAATAAAATTGAGTGTATTTCTCTTATTTCTTTTCTTTGTAGCCTTAAAGTTCACACTGGGTTCCAATACAATCACACATACCAAACAAGAATAAAGTTTTTATTTTGTCCATGGGTCAAGATCATGCTCTGAGTTAAGACTTGCTATCCTGGCTTGAGATTCTTTTTTGAGTTGCAATGTTTTGCCTGTTGCATTTTAAAAGCTCAACGGGATTGCAATCTAGAGCCTAAACCCTCCCTGCCATTAAGATTCTCACATCTCTGTGAGAGTTGTTCAGGCATCTGTTTGCATGAGGGATGAAGGAACATTTTTAGAGAATAATCATCCTTACTAAAGTGAGGCAGAAAAGCTCAGCCTGATAAACAAAACCTTGGTTGGAAAGGAGGAGTGATCCCAAGCACAGTGTGGTATCTCATCCAGACTGCCCCAAAGGGTCATCATGACGGAGACAAAGAGGCTAACAATGAGAAACTAAAGAATGTCTTTCACTAAAAACTCTGAAGCACCCAAACAATCCCACTCCTGGGCATATACCTGGAGAAAACCATAATTCAAAAAGATACATGCACCCCAATGTTCACTGCAGCACTATTTGCAATAGCCAGGACATGGAAGCAACCTAAATGTCCATCAACAGAGAAATGGAAAAAGAAGACGTGGTACATATATACAATGGAATATTACTCAGCCATAAAAAAGAACAGAAATAATGCCATTTGCAGCAACATGGGTGGACCTAGAGATTGTCATACTGAGTGAAGTAAGTCAGACACAGAAAGACAAACATCATATGATATCGCTTATATGTGGTATCTAAAAAAAAAAGGGTACAAATGAACTTATTTACAAAACAGAAGTAGAGTCACGAATGTAGAAAACAAACATGGTTACCAGGGGATGGGGGGAGGGATAAATTGGGAGATTGGGATTGACATATACACACTACTATATATAAAATAGACAACTAATAAGAACCTGTTGTATATAGCACAGGGAACTCTACTCAATACTCTCGTAAGGGCCTATATGGGAAAAGAATGTAAAAAAAAAAAGTGGATACATGTATAACTGATTCACTTTGCTGTACACCTGAAACTAACACAACATTGTAAATCAACTATACTTCAATAAAAATTAAAAACAAAAACAAACCAAAAAAAGCTCTGAGGCAACAAGACACAAAGAGCTCCACTTTGATACCCACATGACAAGATATAAGAGGGGTAGAAAAGGGGCTAGGACACCTCACCATCCCCGGCGCAGCACACCTGGGCAGGCCAGCACAAAGCCAAGGAGATAGTGGTGTCAGGCTCCAAGGTACACCTCTGATACCTAGGAGGAGGTACCAATGCGCAACTTCAGGGGCAGCTAACATCACAAGAAAAACAAGACATGCTGTGTGGCAGCGGCCAGAATACATTAGTGAGCCTACATGGTACACCCTTGAGTAACTCCAAAAATAAACTTGGCAAGGAGGCATTCTGTGGGGGCTAGAGGTCCTACATTAACAGGTAAGGGTGAAAAGTCATGAAATTCTGATTATACTGGTTACTTGTCATGTTTTATTTTACACCTATCTTGCTATCAAATCCATGCTATTTTCATGTGTGTTAATGTGGTAAATGTGATTACGTAGTTAGTTGATCAGGAAGCAATTATGTATCTCCTATGTATCTAATATTATGCAAAGAATTTGGGATACACGGGAAAGAACATAACAGGGAGCTTATGATCTTGCTAACATATGGAACAATAAGTGATTAATTCAATATAAATATAGTCTATAATAAGGGGGAAATTGTGTTGTACAGACTATGTTTGCTCTAGGAGTTTTAATAAGTAGGAAATAAAAATGGATTTGAAGTATAGGGCGCAGTGTCAATGATGGCAAGACTTTGCACTGACCTTGAAAAATTAGTAAGACTTTTTCTGATTATAAAACTAATATAGATAGGATCATTACACAAAATTTAGAAATGGCATTGTTTTAATTGCCCACAACATGTGGTAATATTAAAAGAGAGAGAAAAGAATGTTCTTATCTATGAACAACGTTAAGTGAAAGCAGAGACACAAATAATTTAATAGTACGCATAAATATTATCAGTGGTTCCCAAACCATGTTCCTTAGGAAAACTCGTGTCCTAGACTATAATGTACCTTCATTAAAATCAAGTAGAATTTCAGTTTCTCATTTGAAAGGGAAAAACTTCAATGGAGAGAATTTTCTCAATTTAAGTGAGTTTTCTTTCACTTAGATTTCTTAAACCCTCACTATCTGAGATTACTTCCTTGTTAGCTGTCAACAAAACTAATGTTCAACAAATAAGTGAAGAATATTAATAGAAAAATTCCAACAGTGTTTTATTTTTTTTAACGTATCTTTTTTTTTTTTTTTTTTTTTTGGCTGCATTGGGTCTTTGTTGCTGCACACTGGCTTTCTCTAGTTGCAGCGAGCGGGGGTTACCCTTTGTTGTGGTGCACGGGCTTCTCATTGTGGTGGCTTCTCTTGTTGCAGAGCACAGCATCTAGACCGCAGGCTCAGGAGTTGTGGCGCACGGGCTTAGCTGCTCCGCGGCACGTGGGATCTTCCCGCACGAGGGCTCGAACCCGTGTCCCCTGCATTGGCAGGCGGATTTTTAACCACTGCGCCACCAGGGAAGTCCTCCAACAGTGTTTTATGAGAACACAAGATCATGAATGTCACAAGCTCACGAACATATACTTTAAATTGTTTTGTCATTGTGGCCGTTGTGGCTAACTGCCTACTTTGGATCTATTCTCTCCTTCTTACTTAGTAAGGGAACCCCAATTTTGTTCTGGGAAACAAGGTACTCAGCTAAGTAATCTACTTCCCCAAATCCCTTGCTGTGTACCACAGCTGATATATAAGCAATGTCCATTCCTCCTTCCTTCTTCCGTTCTTTGTTCTGTTTGGAAAGTAAACCTCTTGCCTAAGGTTGTGGAAACCATCTTACATGCGTGAAGGTGAAAGCTACGAGGTAAAGATGGTAGACCAGACAGACAGGAGCAAGAGGGTGGAGAGACTTATGGAATCACCACACCCACCCTGGATTTCATCCCTCCAGACTTACTGTTATGGGAAATGAACACATAAAGTCCTTATCATTTAAGCCACTATTGGTCAGGTCACTGATACATGTAAGTTAAAGACAATCCTGACATAATGAGTGCATGTAAATTTAAGATAAACATTTCTAAGGAAAGTCTTAAATAATCTGGTGCTACATCATAGTTTACATGATAAAATTACATTATCAAGAGCATCATGACTTTCTGGTGCTCTGACTCCTCCCAAATTTGAGAACTACCGCCTTAGCTCAAACTCAGTATAGAAGGAATTCTATATTGGGATCATCTTCTGAATGTTATTTCTTTTCAAGTATTCTGTTCAGTACCAGGCATCAAGAGGGCACTCTACTACCTGTCAGTGATGATGATGATTACACACCTGCCTTCCTGAGCCCAAAATGGAAATTCAGCGAAAAGGATGAGCCATTTCTAAGGCCCTCAAAACTCAGTTCTCCAAATAGAAATATTTTACACAAGGAATCACTCAGCAGAGTGGCTCAAAACAGAAATACTTTGCTCTGGTTACAAATGTGCCAGTCATATAATTCTCTAAATGTAAAACTTGTCTCAATTTTCATCAACATTTCAAAGCTGGGGAACAATAAACAGTAAGCGAAGGAACCCTACTTACTGTGAACCTGAACTGCCAGAATCCCCAACTTTTGGCAGCACTAACTAGGTTCAGGCTGCAGTTCAAAATGAGACCTATTAGCACTCCAGAATGATGTTACTTTCCTACCACTGTTCCAATTAAACAGAAGGTAGCTGGAGGATCTTATGAGTTAGCTAGTAATTACAGGAGCCAAAAGCGAATTAACTTTGGAAATGTTACGCCAGAATTGAAGGCTTCTCAATCTCGGCACTACTGACATTTTGGGTTAGCTACTTCTTTGTTGGGGGCGGGGGCTATCCTGTTCGCTGCAGGATGTTCGGCAACATCCCTGACCTCCACCCACTAGATGCCAGTAGGACCAGCTGGAACAACCAAAAACGTCTCAACATTACAAAACGTCCCCTAGGGAACAAAATCACCCCCGGGTTAGATCCACTATAAAAGATAAAATGAAAGGTTTTACATTTAATTCTCTAACACAATCATCATAAAGAAAGTGAGTCAAATAAGCAGCAATCTGCAAGATCTCTGCACATTACTACGGCAGTTTTTCATTTCAATAGGAGTACCCAAATATATTGCCTCCAAGTTTATGTCAAGTCCTGGCTCAGAGTGGGTGCCCCTCCTTTAATAATGTCTTAACCTCTAGAAATCCTGGCTTCTTCCCCCTTCATATCAAAACTCTATCAAAGGTCAACATGACCTCTATTCTAAAGATCCATACCTTTTTTCTTAGTCTTACAACTCTTTTCTTGACCTTTCTACAGCAGTTGACACACCTGGCCTCCCCTTCCAAACTAATTATCTTCATTATCCCCCCAACTCTCTGACCACTTCCCTTTTAATCACTCCTTTTCCCTTCTCCTACTGCTCAGTCCATGTCACTCTTAGAATTTATTCCCAATTTAATCAACTCTCCAGATTAACCAAAGTATGCTTTTCTCTGTAAAACATACAAACCAAGGGCTTCCCTGGTGGCACGGTGGTTGAGAGTCCGCCTGCCGATGCAGGGGACGCGGGTTCGTGCCCCGGTCTGGGAAGATCCCACATGCTGCAGAGCGGCTGGGCCCGTGAGCCATGGCTGCTGAGCCTGCGCGTCCGGAGCCTGTGCTCCGCAACGGGAGAGGCCACAACAGTGAGAGGTCCGCGTACCACAAAAAAAAAAACAAAAAAACAAAAAAAAAAACATACAAACCAATGCCCATGGCTCAATGAATCCTCAAGGCTACTAGGTCACTCTAGAACATTCATGAGTACTTTAGCTCCAACCAGGAGAGCAGCTCTTGTGCTTCAAGAGTCAGTTATGTATGTTATACAGCTTGTGTATGCCAACTGTATGTTATTGTAATTCTGTGGTTTCAACTCTTCATAAGAGTGAAAATAAATTGTTTCTATGAAAGCAAAATTGAATGCTACAGAAAGACTTAAGATGAGTTGCTTTTTACAAATAGCTATTGCCTTAGGTGTAGGCAAGATAAAAACCTAGATTTTTGTATCCACAAGTCTTTAAATTCCTTTTTCACTTTTTTTTTTTTTTTTTTTTTTTTTTTTTTTGCGGTACGCGGGCCTCTCACTGTTGTGGCCTCTCCCGTTGCGGAGCACAGGCTCCGGACGCGCAGGCTCAGCGGCCATGGCTCACGGGCCTAGCCACCCCGCGGCATGTGGGATCTTCCCGGACCGGGGCACGAACCTGTGACCCCTGCATCAGCAGGCAGACTCCCAACCACTGCGCCACCAGGGAAGCCCTAAGTTCCTTTTTAAAGCCATTAAAACTGGAATGTGTACTCAATGCATTATGAATCTGGTTTATTCAAGAAAGGGGAAATTCCAGCTATTCTCAAAGAAAAATTCTGGGCCCTCTTTCAAAATACTGTTTAATAAATATATATTTTTAAGTTAAAACGCTACATGCATTTATGAATTATTTTGTGACTCCACACTTTAAAAACTTTGATTAACCAACTACCAGAATCTTAAAGCACTGAGACAAGACAGCTCCTACGATATATAAAAATATTCTGCCCTCAGCCATCCCATTGTGATATCTCATTTTACTTCTCTCAGCATTCTCATGCACTCCCACCACTCAAGTCTTCAGTTGCTTTTCTCCAACCTTATTAAAGCCATTTCATCTGCTTTTGCCAGTGCTATTTCCAGCCTTTAGAGCATTGGGCAAAGTCCTATAAATGAATACTTAAATAACACTTAACAATAAGTATTCTTTAAGTACTTATCAACACGTGGAAATTTTCAGTTCATCACCAGTTGATTCCTTATTGACTCCCCTTCAGGACATGTTCAAACTTTGTACCTTGCTCTTAAGAAAATTTCAATGGGTTTATTCTCATTCTCTAGATGTTAATAGTATTTGGGAAAGCCTGCATACCAATCCAGTCTTACAGGACTCCTGTAGGATGCTTTCACTCCCAAAATAACCCCATCTTGTTCATGACCCCATATCCAACTGCCTACAAGACAGTTCCATGATCTCTACACTGAAAACAGTGGAAATATTAAGAATATTTAATGTTTAAATATTAAATATTTAAACATTAAAATATCACCAGGAAATGGTGTGACACAGCCATGGAACATTAAACAGCTGTTTAAAAGGTTGTATATATTATATAGCAATGTGGAAATAGCTGATGAATGTCAAGTGAAAAGGCAGAAGACAAAGCTATACACATACATCAAGATAATGTATAAAAAACACATATAGGAAAATCCAGCCAGGAAAAAACAAAATTGGTTAACAGGGGCTGTGTTTGCACCAGTTGAACATGGATGACTTCTTCTCTTTAAAAGTTTCTATACCAGTTATATTTAATGGGGTAAAAGACTCAATGTGATTTCAAACAACCCCAGAGACAGCTTGCCATACAATGGACAAAGTGTGAGTTTGGGGGTCAATATGGGCCAGGCTCACATGTTGGTGCTTCACATTGTAGAGTATACCACCTTCCCTAGGTATTGTAATAATTAGATGAGATAATGTATTAAAAAGCAACAGTGCCTAGAACAAGTAGGTATACAACAAAGATTCACTTCCTCTCTTTCCCCAGACCAGTTTGAGAGATACCTTTAATGACACAAATCATTGAAAATCTAACAACAGATCTATCTAGTAAATGTTGACTTCAGGGACTTCCCTGGTGGCGCAGTGGTTGGGAGCCCGCCTGCCAATGCAGGGGACTCGGGTTCGAGCCCTGGTCCGGGAAGATCCCACATGCCACAGAGCGGCTGGGCCTGTGTGCCACAGCTACTGAGCCCACGTGCCACAGCTATTGAAGCCCAGGTGCCCTAGAGCCTAGGAGCCTGTGCTCTGTAGCAGGGGAGGCCACCGCAATGAGAAGCCCGTGTACCACAACTAGAGAAAGCCCGTGCGCAGCAACGAACATCAATGCAGCCATAAATAAATAAATAAATAAATTTATTTTAAAAAATGTTGACTTCAGTCTCAGCAAATGAGATGAATTAGGAATTAAATTCTCTTCAACTTGTTTACTAAATTAACCATATTACATTACTGATTTTCTGCTATAAAGATATGAGGGGGAAAATAAACTGCACTCATACTTCATGATATAAAATCAAAAGCAGTTTACATTAATATTAAACAGCATCCGCAGCAGAGATGACTAAAAGTTCTCTAAGCTATATTTAACGAAAGAAATTCACATGTGCCACATAATTATCTGACTCCAATATTTTTCATCCCATTTTGCACACTACTGCCAAACCACCCTTTGTTAAACACCACTTTGATCATGTCAATCCTCTACCCCAACACCTACAATCATTCCCTGCTGCCTACTTCAATTCTAAATGCCTCTGTGTCAGTATGCTTCAGGCAAGGTGATGGGGAGGACAGTCTATTGCAGGATCAGAAAGAAATACCTAGATCTCGAGCTGGGTATTAATGGTACCCAGGGTCTTTCTAGCCCTATCAAAGATCTCGAACTTCAACACTCTCTCCCTTACTATTTCTCACTAGCTTGGCAAGCCTGTGTGCTTCACTCTCACAGATACATAAACTGAAGTCCCATATGGTTGCCAGGGGACAGGGACAGAAGAGTATTGGGACTATTAATAGGTATGGAAATTCTTTTTGGGGGCAATGCAAATGCTTTGTAATTAGATAGTAGATAGTGGCGATGGTTGCATAACATACTGAATATATTAAAAAACACTGAATTGTATACTTTAAAATGGTGAGTTTTATGTTATGTGAATTTATATCTTAATAAAAAATTTTAAAGTTTAAGAATCAGAGAGAATAATCATGTTACCTAAATTAAAAAAAAAAATGAACAGGCATTATAATTCAGTGTTTAAGAGGCAGACCCTAGAATCAGACCTCCTAGATCAGTATCCTGGCTCTGTCACTTATCAGCTATGTGACACCTTAGTAATTTACCACTCTGTGCCTCCGTTCCCTCATCTGTAAAATGGGGACAATAACACTAAGGACAATAACAGTTCCCATCTCACAATGTTGATGAAGGATTAAATAAAGATAGGGAAAGCACTCAGAGCAGTGCATGACACATCATAAGTGCTATGTTAAGTGTTTGCTATTATTTTTTTATTAACACCAGCTCTGGACAAGGTGTGGAAAATGAGCACTCAAACCAACTATAAAAGTATAAATTGGCAGAACCTCTCACAGGATAATATGGCTGTATACATGGAAATTTTAATTGTCTCTATGCCTTAACCCCACAATTCTATTCCTAGGAAATTATGATAGGGATAGAAGACAAAACATATAAAAATGTAGGTACATGATTGGTAACATCAGCTTTTTTTTTTTAAAGCAGCAAAGTGGAAAAAAACCTAAGTGTCCATATGTTGGGAATTAATTAAATAAGTTATTGATGAGATATTATGCAGCCATGAAAGTATGCAGCAGAAACACATACACTGATATGGAAAGACCAAAATCCATTATGAAGTGGAAAAAAGCAGGTTATAAAACTATATAGGGACTTCCCTGGTGGTCCAGTGGTAAAGAATCTGCCTTCCAATTCAGGGGAGGCGGATTCGATCCTTGGTCGGGGAACTAACACCCCACATGCTGCAGGGCAACTAAGCCCACACGCCACAACTGCTGAGACCTCACGCCTCAACTAGAGCCTGCATGCTGCAAACTACAGAGCCCACGAGCTCTGGAGCCCGCGCACCACAACTAGAGAGAGAAAACCCACACACCACAACTAGAAGGAAGCCCGCGCAACACAGCCAAGAGCCCTCGCTGCAATGAAAGATCCCACATGCTTCAACGAAGATCCTGCATGCCACAGCTAAGACCCAACGCAGCCAAAAAAATAAAGAAAAATAAACTATATAATTATAATGCAATTTATATTTTGCAACATATACATGTTTATATTAGTATTTTAAAATTCTGCATGTATATTCAGTATTTCCTCCATCAAAAAATTTAAAATATCAATAAATAAATCTAAATACAAAAAAAAACCCTCTGGTTCTATTTCTTTTTTCTTTTTTTTTTTTTTTTTTTTCTTTTTTTGGCCGCTCCACACGGCTTGTGGAATCTTAGTTCCCCGACCAGGGATCGAACCTGGGTCCACAGCAGTGAAAGTACTGAGTCCTAACTACGGGACCGCCAGGGAATTCCCATCTCTGGCTCTATTTCAAGCCACTATTCCTTAGTGTCTGCAATACCAAATGGAATGGGAGGTAGCCAGAAACCAGAAGTCACCCACAAGGACAAAAATCTACAAAACAACCTGCAAGTTGGCACGGAAGAAACTGATATTAACTATTTTAAAAGAGAACTTTAAAAGGACTTCACAAACTCTGGTGCATTAGAAAGAGTTCCAGATTCAGAGTTTTGATTATTTGATTAAGTAACTATGTAATTTTGGCCAACACTAAATCTCTCTGAGAAATCCCAGTTCCTTAGAGTAAAAATGGGTATAATATCCCTCCTCACAGGGTTGCAAAGATTAAATGACATCTTTACAAAAGACCACTGGAAACTGTAAAGGTTACTTCTCCCCTTTGGGACAGAAACTCTGATACAACCACAACCTTAAACCATGGCAAACTGTTATAAAATAGTGAATAATTTTTTTAAAAAACTAAGTTTAATTAAATGGTAATTAGGAAGCACTTATGGTCTGAACATGGAGAAGGAAATAATGGTAAACATAATGGTACCACCTAAAAAATATCTCAAACTACTTTAAAATGAAAAAAAAACTATGAAAAAATGAACACAAGACACTAAACAAAGACTGAGCTGACTTGTGAACAATAGAGGATCTAAATATACAATAAGGCTATATATAACAGAATTGAAATAGAAATATCAGCAGTTTAGATTCACTTGTAAAACGGTATTATACGAAAGCTGACAAGGCAAAATAAGCTAAACTTAAAAATTCCGAAAGATCTTTCCTGTGAACAATAGGGGCTCCAGGTTAAACAGGATATGCCAAAGCAAACACCCATATAAAGGAAAAAGTTCAACTTTTTCTGGTATAAATTGAAATAGTTTCAGCGTAAACATTACGATACTGCAGAGGAGAATGGCAATCATCACAGACTTCTTTACATTTTTCCATATTCCTCAAATTTCTTATATCAAACAAATACTGCCTTTATAACAAAGAAAAAAGGTGTGGGTTTTTTTTTCCTTTTTCTTTTTTTTTCTCTGCTTTTTTTTTTTTTTAAACCATGGAAGAGAAAGACTCAGAATATTTGCACAAAAATGAGAGGAATGGCACCATGCCTGAAAAGTTTCTGAAGGCAGAAGAATATGTTAAGAACTTTAGAATTCAAAAAATGATGAAACTACTGAGCCATGAAAAATATATGACACTTGTAAAAAGGAAATAGATTCAAATAGTAACAAAAGATTAACAGTAAATCATCTAATAAACTAAAAGCAAATACTGAGGAAGTTTTAAGATTTAAATATAGAATTTCAAAGTGCATGAGAAGAAAAATATGCAAAATCCTAAATGTTTCATTTCTCCCATGAGAGAAGCTAATAATGGAATTAATAGTAAGAATAATGAAAATAGTTCTGCTAAAACAATGTTTCTAATAATGTAGAAAAGGGGGGAGAGGGAAGGAGGAGGTATATGGGTTGACATTATCTCCCAATTCAGCTTTTAAAAAATTGAGGGCTTCCCTGGTGGCGCAGTGGTTGAGAGTCCGCCTGCCGAGGCAGGGGACGCGGGTTCGTGCCCCGGTCCAGGAAGATTCCCACATGCCGCGGAGCGGCTGGGCCCGTGAGCCATGGCCGCTGAGCCTGCGCGTCCGGAGCCTGTGCTCCACAGGGGGAGAGGCCACAGCAGTGAGAGGCCCGCGTACCGCAAAAAAAAAAAAACAAACAAAAAGACAATAACAAGTATTGGCCAGAATATGGAGAAATTAGAACCCTCAAACATTGCTGGTGAAAATGTAAAAAACGGTGCAGCCACTTTGGAAAACAGTTTGGCAGTTCCTCAAAATGTTAAACATAGACTTACCATGTGACCCAGCAATTCTACTCCTAGGTATGTACCCAAGAAAACTGAAAACATATGTGCACACAAAAATGTGTACATGAATGTTCATAGCAGCATTATTCATAATAGCTCAAAAGTAGAAACAAACCAAATGTCCATCAGGTGATGAATGGATAAACAGAATGTGGTATTATCCATACAATGAACTATTATTTGGTCATAAAGAGGAATGAAATTCTGATACATGCTATGACATGGATGAACCTTGAAAATATTATGCTAAGTGAAAGAAGCCAATCACCAAAGGCCACATATTGTATGATTCCACTTACATGCAATGCCTAAAATTGGCAAATCTACAGCACAAGATAGATTAGTGGTTGCCTAGGGCTGTGGGAGTGGGGTTTGGGGAGTGACTGCTAAAGAATATAAGGTCTCTTTTGGGGAGGACAAAAATGTTCCAAAATTGATTGTGATGATGGTTGCACAACCTTGTGGCTATACTAAAAACAACTGGATTTTACATTTTAAAAGATAATCATGATAATGGAGGGTAGCACAAATATCATAATTATTTCACTTAATGTAAATGGGCTGAATACCTATGAAAGCAGAATGGTCTACATATACATTGGGAAACAAATCCCAACACTTAAAACTAAAAAACGAACACAAATCCAAAAAGGAATGGGCAACATTATGACTTCAGGAGATTCTTTAAATCTGCCTTGCACAAAAATAAAAAGTACAACAAAAAATGAAACAAAAACTATACAATGTATATGTCCCTAACAGAATAACAAAAATATAAGAAAAATTGTGAAAAATAAACCGGTATCATAACTGGAGGCTTCAATGTTTCATTAACAATAGATGACAACGCAAAGAATTAAAAGTACAGAACTGATATAAAGCATAAATTAAACCATTTCCCTTGGTAGAAGCCAACTTGGCAGAGTCAGGTTCAGAAAAGAAAGATTTAGATATATAGATATAGATATAATATAGATATAGATATAGATGTAAGGTAGATAGAGATATACATACATAGAGATAGAGATAGATAGGCTTAGATACAGAAAGAGACTATGATAGAGCAAATGTGGTGAAACCTTAATTGGGAAATCTGGGTATACTACATCAACTTATCTCAAAGTTTGAAATTCAAAAATTTGTTTTAAGTAAAATTAATAGTTATATAATAGGAGAGCTTCCCGGGTGGCGCAGTGGTTAATAGTCCGCCTGCCAATGCAGGGGACACGGGTTTAAGCCCTGGTCCGGGAGGATCCCACATGCCGCGGAGCAACTAAGCCCGTGCGCCACAACCACTGAGCCTGTGCTCTAGAGTCCGTGAGCCACGACTGCTGAGCCCACGTGCCACAACTACTGAAGCGTGGGCGCCTGGAGCCCGTGCTCCACAACAAAAGAGGCCACCGCAGTGAGAGGCCCGTGCACTGCAGGGAAGAGCGGCCCCCGCTCGCCGCAACTAGAAAAAAGGAAGCTCACGTGCAGCAACGAAGACCCAACGCAGCCAAAAATAACTTAATTAATTAATTAATTTAAAAAAAATAGTTATACAATAGGAGACTAAGAAGCCAAGGAAATAACACTTTCTTTTCTGAGGTATATTTCATAAAATGTGTTCTCATACTAGAACGCAGAGACACAGCTAGTTCTAACGTGAAAACCTAGAAATTCTATGACACATTCTTAGACCATAATGCAAAACCACAAAACAATCTATCTGTAACATATCTAAATTCATAAATTTTACAACAATGATGAAAGAAATGTTATCATAAATGCCTGTGGTCTTAAGGGAAAAAAAAAAACAATGATCTGTTTCCACCTCAAGAATTCAGAAAGAAAAAAAAGGGAAAGTTGAAAAAGAGGAAGTACTGGGCCTCCCTGGTGGCGCAGTGGTTAAGAGTCCGCCTGCCGATGCAGGGGATACGGGTTCGTGCCCCGGTCTGGGAGGATCCCACATGCCGCGGAGCGGCTGGGCCCGTGAGCCATGGCCGCTGGGCCTGCGCATCCGGAGCCTGTGCTCCGCAAGGGGAGAGGCCACAACAGTGAGAGGCCCGCATACCGCAAAAAGAAAAAAAAAAAAGAAAAAGAGGAAGTACTAAAACTAAGATATAAAATTAATAAAGGAAAACTAAATATGATAAAAATATCATTAGAGTGTTTCAAGGAAAATCGTATAGTCAGAGATAGCAGGGTAGCTTTCAAATACGAAGAGATAGGAGGTGGATTCAAGGCAAAGGTTGAGAAGGAAAAGAACAGAGTGCAGCACTGTTGGTGGAAATGTAAATTGATACAGCCACTATGGAGAACAGTATGGAGGTTCCTTAAAAAACTAAAAATAGAACTACCATAGGACCCAGCAATCCCACTACTGGGCATATACCCTGAGAAAACCATAATTCAAAAAGGGTCATGTACCACAATGTTCACTGCAGCTCTATTTACAATAGCCAGGACATGGAAGCAACCTAAGTGTCCATCGACAGATGAATGGATAAAGAAGATGTGGCACATATATACAATGGAATATTACTCAGCCATAAAAAGAAACAAAATTGAGCTATTTGTAGTGAGGTGGATGGAACCAGAGTCTACCATACAGAGTGAAGTAAGTCAGAAAGAGAAAAACAAATACCGTATGCTAACGCATATATATGGAATCTAACCAAAAAAAATGGTTCTGAAGAACCTAGGGGCAGGACAGGAATAAAGACACAGACATAGAGAATGGACATGAGGACACGGGGAAGGGGAAGGATAAGCTGGGACGAAGTGAGAGAGTGTCATGGCCATATATACACTACCAAATGTAAAACAGATAGCTAGTGGGAAGCAGCCACATAGCTCAGGGAGATCAGTTTGGTGCTTTGTGACCACCTAGAGGGGTCGGATAGGGAGGGTGGGAGGGAGATGCAAGAGGGAGGAGATATGGGGATATATGTATACATATAGCTGATTCACTTTGTTATAAAGCAGAAACTAACACACCATTGTAAAGCAATTATACGCCAACAAAGATGTTAAAAAAAAAAAGAACAGAGTTCAGCAGAAGTTGCAAGGAGTACAGGCAGGAGAGGTGCTCAGATGGTAAGGATTTGAAACTGCAGAAATAAGGATTTGCATTTAAGTTGGTGATGGTGAGTAACAGGAATGAGGGAAGGAATACACACCAATTTGACCCTCCTCCAAACAAGCTCTCCATCCCAAATCAAGAGCATCACAGTTCATCCCGCCTCCTATGGCAGGTGATCCAGAAGCTAAGGGAAAAAAAGGTCAATGAAAGGATGGCTGGGTAGGGACTAACAAAGTGAACATCTGATGCCCCACTAGACAACTCTGGAGGATTTCTGCCACGTGGCAAGAGCCTAATGTTACCAATACCTCCAAGTTTAGAAGGGCAGACCACAATCCAGATTTTTAAGTGACACCTCAAGATTTTTAATGGTTAACAACCAATGCGATTTTTAAAAATACAGTGCAGGCCAAACAAGTCCTCTGAGTTCTCCCCATTTCCACTACTGTTATCTTCCACCATGCTCCCAGTCTCTTCCCTTCTCCCTTTCATCTTCAACAATTCCAGACTTTGTTTTCTAAAACCACAATGTCACTCGAATCCTTTTAAGTTTCCCTTTGTCTTCAGAGCAAGTGCCAAACCTTCAGCTCAGCCTTCAAGGCCTTCCTCTAACATTGTGGCAGTTGTGCGACTCACCTCCTGCCTTAATCCCCACATCCCAGTATCCCCAAATATTCCCCTAGCTGTTGCATCTCTGTACCTTTTCCAACAGCATTCCCATGGCCCAGAGAATACCCCTTCCAACTCTTCTCAGTTTCTACGTTCATTCAGTCATTAATTCCACAAATAAATATGAGATGGGGGGCTCCCCTGTTGGCACAGTGGTTAAGAATCCGCCTGCCAATGCAGGGGACATGGGTTCGAGTCCTGGTCCAGAAAGATCCCACATGCCGCGGAGCAGCTAAGCCCATGTGCCACAACTACTGAGCCTGCGCTCTAGAGCCCGCATGCCACAACCACTGAAGCCTGCGCGCCCTAGAGCCCATGCTCCTCAACAAAAGAAGCCACCGCAATGAGAAGCCCGCGCACTGCAATGAAGAGTAGACCCTGCTCGCCTCAACTAGAGAAAGTCCGCGCGCAGCAACAAAGACCCAACACAGCCAAAAATTAATTAATCAATTAATTTAAAATATATATATATGAGATGGGCATCTAATTTTGTGCCAGACACAGTTCTAGGCACAGATAACACAGCGGTGAAAGAAACAGACAAAAATCCCTGCCCTCATGGATCTACACAGAGGAGTCGGAGAATAAGTAACATGTATAACAGGTCACACAGGAAAAGGTGCTTTGGAGCAGGAAGAAAACATAAATGAGGATTAGAGTGGGAGAAGGGCAGAACGGGTGGAAGGTGGAAAAGCGTGCAATTTTAAGGCATCATTTTGCAAGTGATATTAAAGACGTGAAGGAGATGAGGGGATAAACAACTGGGACAAGAAGGTTCCAGGCAAAAGGAACATCAACAGCAAAGGCCTCAGGTAAAAGTGAGGCTGGTGTTTCAGGCTGACATTCTGCCTGTAAAGCCCAGCTAGAGTGCCACTTATTCAGAGAAAGTGTTGTTTTCATTCCTAGAAATCATAATTATTCATTCCCTCAACACTGTATCTGTATCTTCCTTAGGGCACCTTGCATAGTGGAAACTCTCACTGGTAAATTAATCATAAAAGTCAGGTAGAGCAAGGAATCATTTTTTAAAATGACACATACATATTATAATCATTTTTAACTTTAAACATATAAATGTACATTCATTTCCTCATGTAGCATCAGGACCTTTGGGCCTGCCAAATGCAGCTCCCCCCTTCCTTGGATAAACCACACTCATAATCCATTATCTACAATGTCCGTTTTCCTCTCTTTTACAGTAGAACGGGACTTAAAAATACTTGCAAAGTTTTCTAGGAGCAGAGTCCTTCCAGAGATTTATAAGGTTTCCCAATCTGTTTCAGCTGTCTTGACCACAATGTAATTCACTGAAAGGCAATTCTTTCAGCTTCATGCCTTTATCAAGTCTTTCCAAAGCAATGCATAAAAACAATTCCTTGTGCATTCACATTTCATCTATTTGAGTAATATTTATTAATTTATACTCACAAGTACCAGTGGTATAAGTAAATCTGAGAACAAACACAACTAATTCTTGGTAAGCAGAGAAATCAAATGATACACAGACAAACCAGAGTTAACCTACCCCTGGAGCATCTGTGTGCTGTGGGATTTGGACAGTATGGTTTACTAAGGGAATGTTTAATACAGAAAGTTAAAATCAAGCCTAGCAAAGGATCTGAATAGACATTCTTCCAAACAAGATATATAAATGGCCGTTACACATATAAAAATGTGCTCAACATCATTAGGGAAATGCAAATCGAAACCACATTGATCCACAACTTCAACTAGGACTCCAACTAGGATGACTATAATCAAAAAGACAATAACAAGTTTTGGAGAGGATGTGGAGAAATTAGAACCCTCATACAGTGCTGGGGAAAATCTAAAATGGTTGCAGTTCCTTTAGGAAAGTTTGCTAGTTCCTCAAAATGTTAGAGTTAAACAAGAAAATTGAAAACATATGTCCACACAACGACTTGTACATGAATGTTCACAGCAGCATTTTTCATAACAGCCAAAAAGTGTAAACAACCCAAATGTCCATCAACTGACAAAAAAACAAAATGTGCCATATACATCCATACTGTGGAATATTACTCAAACATAAAAAGGAATAAAGTTCTGATACATGCTACAACATGGATGACTCCTGAAAATGTCAGGCTAATTGAAAGAAGCCAATCACAAAAGGCCACATACTGTATGATTCCATTTACATGCAATGTCCAAAATAGGCAGATCCATAACGTCAGAAATAAGATTAGTCATTGCTAAGGGCTGGGGGGAAAGAGGAACATGGAATCACTGTTAATAGGTATGGGATTTCTTTTTGGGGTGAAATGTCCTGGAATTAGATAGTGGTGATGACTGTACAACTTTGTGACTATACTAAAAATCACTTAACTGTACACCTTTTAAAAATTCCATTCATGCCCCGGTCCGGGAGGATCCCACATGCCGTGGAGCGGCTGGGCCCGTGAGCCATGGCCGCTGAGCCTGCGCGTCCAGAGCCTGTGCTCCGCAGTGGGAGAGGCCACAACAGTGAGAGGCCCGCGTACCGCAAAAAATATATATAATAATAAAAATTCCAGTGCTGTCAGTGTTCAATAAATGCTTACTTTTGAGTGGGGTGGAGGGAAGTGGGAGAAAGCCCAGGTCTAGTAAATAGAAATTTCCTGTGTATATTTATAAGAGGCTAACTAACCACCTCTGTTGGAACATAAGGCCCTTGAAGGCAGAGATGACCTCTCATATATTCCCTTAATATCTAGTATATTAGGTTATACTAAGCAGGTATTCAATCAAGTTTCACTAAATAAGTTAATAAACACCCACATATTACATACCAGGGATCTAGAAATGTCCTGTTCAAGATTTTATACTAATTAGGAAAAATTCACTTTTTATTCCCCAAAATCCTGAATTGCCACTAAAAAGGCACTTCTGTTAGGTCCCATTTGTTTATTTTTGTTTTTATTTCCATTACTCTCGGAGATGGATCCAAAAAGTTATTGCTTCAATTTATATCAAAGAGTATTCTGCCTATGTTTTTCTCTGAGTTTTATAGTATCTGGTCTTACATTTAGGTCTTTAATCCATTTTTAGTTTACTTTTGTACATGGGGTCAGAGAATGTTCTAATTTCATTCTTTTATTTATTTGTTTGTTTGTCTGTTTATTTTTTGCCATGCCACACAGCTTGCAGGACCTTAGTTCCCTGACCAGGGATCAAACTTGGGCCCCGGCAGTGAAAGTGCCAAGTCCTAACCATGACCACCAGGGAATTCCCTCCAATTTCATTATTTTACACATAGCTGTGCAGTTTTCCCAGCACCACTTATTGAAGAGATTGTCTTTTCTCCATTGTATATTCTGCCTTTGTCATAGATTATTTGACCATAAGTGCATAGGTTTATTTCTGGGCTTTGTATCCTGTTCCATTGATCTATATGTCTGTTTTTGTGCCAGTACCATACTGTTTTGATTATCGTAGCTTTGTAGTATAGTCTGAAGTCAGGGAGCGTAATTCCTCCAGCACCGCTCTTCTTTCTCAACATTGCTTTGGCTATTCAGGGTCTTTTGTGTTTCCATACAGATTTTAAAATTTTTTGTTCTATTTCTATGAAAAATGCGATTGGTAACTTGATAGGGATTGCACTGAATCTGTAGATTGCCTTGGACAGTATGGTCATTTTATTTATTTATTTTTAATTTATTTATTTTTGGCTGCATTGGGTCTTTATTGCTATGTGCAGGCTTTCTCTAGTTGTGGCAAGTGGGGGCTACTCTTCGTTGTGGTGCATGTGCTTCTCATTGCAGTAGCTTCTCTTGCTGCAGAGCACATGCTCTAAGCATGTGGGCTTCAGTAGTTGTGGCTCATGGGCTCTAGAGTGCAGGCTCAGTAGCTGTGGCATACGGGCTTAGCTGCTCCACAGCATGTGGGATCTTCCCGGACCAGGGATCAAACCCGTGTCTCCTGCATTGGCAGGCGGATTCTTAATCACTGTGCCACCAGGGAAGTCCCAGTATGGTCATTTTAACAACACTGATTCTTCCAGTCCAAGAACACGGTATATCTTTCCATCTGTTGTGTCATTTCAATTTCTTTCATCAGCGTCTTACAGTTTTTGGAATACAGGTCTTTTGCCTCCTTAGGTAGGTTTATTCCTAGGTATTTTATTCTTTTTGTTGTGATGGTAAATGGGAGTGTTTCCTTAATTTCTCAGCAAGGCACTTCTCTTAATCTGAAGTTTATATCATCCATTTATATCATCCTTACCACCACCACAATCCAGAGGATCCACTTCTAATTCCCGCGACATTTTAAAAACCTACTTCAAATTCTCCACCTTACGTCTCTCAACAATGCGGCTTATTGGTCTCTCTGAATGTTTTTCTTTCTCTTTAACCCCATTCCCTAAGACATCTATGTCTCACATGTTTAGCCTCATTTTTTCTTCTCTAACACCCTAGAGCCAAAAAGGACTATTATCATTATCTCCACATTATAAATGAAAAAGAGGGGGCATATCTAAGGTTACCTGGTCTCCTGGGTTCAAGGTTCATTTTTCTTCACATAAATCCTGTATTTCCAGACTTTTTTCTCTTTGGATGAACATGGATCTTTCTGATAAGTTAGATTTTTAAAAGAATAAGTACAACTAAAAAGATATAAAATCAAAACAATAAGTATAAAGTCCACAAAGAGTGGAGAACTGAGACAGAGGACAATTTTTTTTTAAAGTCTTGTTTAGAACAAGAAGAAATAAACAAAGGGCCCACTGCTTAGGAAAGATGTTGTAATATCAAGAGATAACAGGGATAATACAGATCCTTTCAGTTTCTTCTTTGTTTACGTAATCTTCTCCAAAGAGCATGATTTTCAAACTAGGAAAGGTAGAACTCTGATAAAACAAAGCTAACATCTAAGGTAAGTGGCAGGGAAAGTGGACAGTAAGGTAATAGAGAGCTAGTTCAAAAGAATTTGCTTTCTGATCCAAACAAATCATACTCCATGGTACTGAAAAAACTTTAAGAATCTGACTGCTGATTATCTAAGCTATCTTGACAACGTGCCAGAAGACCAGAAATGAGAGAATGCATTCTCAATTTTCAAAAAAGGAGAAATGGAAATCCAGGAAAAAAATCCATAAGTAAAGTTGCCACATATCCACTGAAAAACTCTAGAATGGGTAAATAAGTTTTTGAACACAATAAAAAGAAAAAGCCACCATGTGCTCTTGATTAAGGCAGACTATATGACATTTGCTTCTTGATATGATTACTAAAATGGAAAATGGATGATACAGACATATATATATATATACTGATTCAAACAAGACAATCTGACAGAATCTTTTAATGATAGGCTGGCAAACAAAATGGGAAAATGTTGAACAGCAGAAGCTCAAAAATCTGTTAAATGCAACTAGGAGGATGCATAGCTGGCTGAACATCTGGTTGATTAATGTATCAACATCAACCGATTTAGAAGCAAGTCTGCAGTAAAATATCACATAGTTCCATTCTTTTCCACAATCTAGACAACTTCTATTAATTCAATAAAGCCACAGATCTGCTCTTCACATTTACAAGGGCCACAAAGCTGTGAGTGACCCAACTCACACAGCCAGACAGAATCAGGCTTCAGAAAGGTCAGAGTAGGCTGAAATGACGGTCCAAAACCCAAAATGAAAATCAACAGGGAGTAAAGGCCAGCATTTAGATTTTAAAACTCAAACATGTAAAGGAGTAAACTTTGTGGAAAATACCCGGGTACTAAAAAAGTCTGTGCACAATCTCAACCTGCATTAATAGATGCCTATGTTCAGACTGGAGTATTATAGCTCTCTAATTAATCAACTTAAAAAAATTTATTTTCCGGGGCTTCCCTGGTGGCACAGTGGTTAAGAAACCACCTGCCAGTGCAGGGGACACGGGTTCGAGCCCTGGTCTGGGAAGATCCCACATGCCACAGAGCAACTAAGCCCATGCGCCACAACCACTGAGCCTGTGCTCTAGAGCCCTCAAGCCACAACTACTGAGCCCACATGCCACAACTACTGAAGCCCGTGCGCCTAGAGCCCGTGCTCCGCAACAAGAGAAGCCACCGCAATGAGAAGCCCGCACACCGCAATGAAGAGCAGCCCCAGGGCTTCCCTGGTGGCACAGTGGTTAAGAATCCGCCTGCCAATGCAGGCGACACGGGTTCGAGCCTTGGTCCAGGAAGATCCCACATGCCATGGAGCAACTAAGCCCGTGCGCCACAACTACTGAACCTGCGCTCTAGTGCCCGCATGCCGCAACTACTGAGCCCCCGTGCTACAACTACTGAAGCCCACGCGCCTAGAGCCCGTGCTCTGCAGCAAGAGAAGCCACTGCAATGAGAAGCCCACGCACCGCAATGAAGAGTAGCCCCCACTCGCTGCAACTAGAGAAAGCCCGCATGCAGCAAGGAAGACCCAATGCAGCCAAAAATAAATAAATAAATTCATTTTTTAAAATTTTATTTTTCATATGAATCATTCCCAGATCTTCATCCTAGAAAGAGTTATGACAAGAATCTACAAATATCATTTAGTTAAAACTCTAGCTTTAGACCCAGTTATTCAAGTATATCTTAGCATTAAGAAACATTTTATTTGATGAGCGTAATTTACTATTATATATATCAAAATATCAATATACCCTTGAAAGAAGACTCAGATATTATTAAATCCAAATCCCTCTTTTAATAAAAGGGGAAACTAAGAAGAATTAAGTAACTTGCTCCAAATCACCCAGTTGCTTATTAGCAAGGGCCCAAATCCCCAAATCAGTCCCTTTTTTCCACACCATGTGGGTTTCCAGCCCTGTATGTCCTTTCTTAAAACTTATACTATCCATAGAGTTAGAATGCATACACAAAAACATCTGTCAATACACACTTTATTTTGCTAAGGACAAATTATCTCAGCAAGAACAAATAACCACAGCACATTAGCCCATAAAATATTTTGACAGGCTGTGATCACTTACTAGTTTGATAACCAGTATTTGTTACAAAAAGGCACTCTAATATACAAATGACTTTTATTTTTAACCATTAAAGTGTGATTAATGGTTAAAATATTATCCCATATTCCACTTAACATTAGAAAAATAGGGACTTCCCTGGTGGCGCAGTGGTTAAGAATCTGCCTGCCAGTGCAAGGGACACAGGTTCCGAGCCCTGGTCAGGGAAGATCCCAGATGCTGTGGAGCAACTAAGCCTGTGCGCCACAACTACTGAGCCTGCGCTCTAGAGCCCACGAGCCACAACTACTGAGCCCACATGCCACTACTACTGAAACCCGTCCACCTAGAGCCCGTGCTCTGCAACAAGAGAAGCCCGTGCACCCCAACTAGAGAAAGCCCACACGCAGCAATGAAGACCCAGCACAGCCAAAAATAAAGTTTTTTTTTAATTAGAAAAATAAAGTAAAAGTTATTTCATGGATGGAAAAGTTTTAATGGATACACTGTTGTTTACTATGCTAACCCCTCCCCCATCATAAAACATGCCATTATGAAAATTATTAAAAGATTTTTAGACCTTCAAACCTTAACAGCAGGCCAAAGGTTTTCTTCATGTAGGGTAGCATAAGCATCTGTCCTGAGGCCCTCTGGCTCCCTTCTCACTCCCCCCAAAACAATGCCCCTTCAAGAGCTCTTTGGGTACAAAGGTTGTCTAGCAGGCAGACCAGCCGGATTCCCTGTGGCCTGTCCACCCTCTCTTTCCCCCTCTCCCCCACCCCCCATCCTGCTTCTCCCACCCTTGGTTCAAAGAAGACAAGTGGAGAATGAGAACTGGTAAAAGGGCAAGTTAGCAAGGCTGTGGCTTATGATCACTAGCATCTGCCAGGCCAGCTCCAGGAGGACCTACCCACCCCTAAATGAGACCTGGAAGCCTCTCCTTGCCCCAGGGCTCCTCTGGGACCCATAGTGAAAGGAAAAGGGAACTTCACGGCCAGGATACCCTCCTCCACAGTCTCGTCCCCAGCAGGCTCTTTGTTTCCAGCAGCTGCGGGGGTGCAGACGGCCTTGGAGAGAGGGGAGAGGTCACTCCTGTACTCCCGTGCTCCCGTGGCTGCCAACCTCCAGGCCCTCCCGCAAAGCAGACAAACGCACGCACACGATCACTTCCTCGGAACCGCTTCCCTCCTTCCACACCACCTTAACCCGGCTCACACCTTGCTGCACAGAGGCACTCCCTGAGACCTAACTGCCTCTTTCTGTTAGCCAAATCCTACACGGATGATTCCCTAGCTAACCTCCCTCTGAATCGACACAAACGAGGTTCACCCCAGGACCCGCACCCTTCCTCTTCAGTGCATACCCCCGGCACATCCCTGAGCTCCTGGCTTCATCCAGCGCAACACACAAAAGCAGAGGGTCACTTCCCGGGCCCCAGGACCTTCCCTGCTCATATCCACAGACCCGGGGTCACTCCAAGCTCCGAGCGCCCACCTCTCAACCCAAAAGACACACACACACTGTCACTCTCCTTGGTCAATCTGCGTCCTCTGGGCCACCCGTTCCCTTTACCCACACGACCCCTCTGAAACCCGAGTGCCCGAAGAAGGAATCTCCCCAGCGCACGGTCACTCCCCTGGCCTCTCACCGTCACACATACACACAGAAAATCCCTGCCTGGGGCCGCCCTCCCTCCCCTGAGCCTTCACAACACAAACACGCGCTCCCGCGTGTACACCCACGATCATACGGGGGCCCCGGCCGCTGCCTCCCCTTCGCCGGCCGGGCCTCACCTCCTCCCAACACTCCCGGCCGCCCGCGCCCAGCCACCCGGCACACACGGACGCACGCACAGCCACTCCCCGGCCCCACGCCGGTCCCCAAGCCCGCACCGCGCGCTTGCGCCCTGCCCCGCGCCCTCGCTCACCCTCGGCCCAGCTCCCGGGACCCCCACGCCCGGGCCCGGCCCAGCCGGGTCGCGGGGACCTGCAGGGAGGCGGCAGCGGGAGCGGAGGGAGGGAGGGGCCGCAGGGGCGCGCTCCGGCCAGTCCTACCTGAGCAGTTGATGCTCTTGCCTTTGCCGCCGGGACAGTCCCCGCCGCCGCCGCCGCCGCCGCCGCCACCCGGGGGCTGGTTGGACGCGCGGCTCCCGGGCAGAGAGAAAGCGAAAAGCAGAAGCACCGACGTGTAGCAGCAGAAGGCGAGCGGGGGCGCGGCCGGCAGCCGGAGCGGCGCCTCAGCGGCCGCGGCGCCCATGACTGGCGCCCCTGGACGGCGGGAAGCGCAGGGAAGCGCAGGCCCCGGGCATCCAGCCGCGCGCCAGGAGCCCCGCCGCTGCCTCGGCGCCAACTACCAGCCGCGCCGCTGCGCCCGGGAGCAGCCCCCCAGCATCCCCGCCCCACCCGCAGCGCCCGCCAGGCCCTGGCCCGCCGTGCTCGGGACGGAGTCGGAGGGTCGGGACGGGTGCGCGCGAGGGTTCGAGCCCGCGCCGGGGAGACCGAGGCCGGGGGACGAGCGGGCGCGCGCGCGGCGGGAGGGGGTCGTGGGGCGGGGGTCGCGGGGCGGGGGCAGGCCCAGCCCCTCGCTCGCCTGCTTGCCTTCCCTTTGTGTCCGCAGCCGTCGCCGCCGCGTCACAAAAGACCCCGGCCCGCCCGGTGAGGGGAGCGTGACAGAGCCGCCGGCGGGAGGGGTGGCTGCGACCCCGCCCCGCGCACACCCCCAGCGCTCGCGCCGGCAGCTCCGCCCCCTCCCGCGGCCGGCGCCGCCTCCGGGGGAGCTATTGTTCCTGCGGCGGGGCGGGAGCGCGGGGGGCGGGAGGTGCTGTAGCCCTTCGGTCCGGCCACGGGGGGCTGGCGGGCGCCGAGGAGGCTCCGAAAGCATTACCCTAACAGACGTTTTTGCCGCCCTTTGTGAGCATTTTTGAAGCGTTTCTTTGGCCCAGCAGTCGGGGTGGGAAAAGGGCAGGTTGTCTATGATATAGATATTTTCTAGGTGAAGAAAAACTGAGCCGCAGAGAAGTGAAGGTGACTTGTACAAGGTCACCTACGAGGAAACGGGCAGGACCCTAGAATTGGAACTCAAGTTCTGACTCCAGCTTTGTAGCTCTTAGAGATGGGGATAAATGGCTAAAGTACTCTGATCCTCATCCCCACCCTATTCCCACAAACGCCAACTGAATTTAAAATAGTTTTTAAAATTCTATACTGCACTCTCCCCCTAATAATAGCTAATATTTAGATAGGATTTGCTACATACGAGACCTGGACAACGTACTTTACATGAATCCCCTCCAGTTCTTTTTTACAGCCTGCCCGGGATTTTTCATCCTCCTCCCCATCCTATTCCCACAAACGCCAACTGAATTTAAAATAGTTTTTAAAATTCTATATTGCCCTCTCCCCCTAATAACAGCTAATATTTAGATAGGATTTGCTACATACGAGACCTGGACAACGTACTTTACATGAATCCCCTCCAGTTCTTTTTTACAGCCTGCAAGGGATTTTTCATTCTCATCCCCATTCTACAGAGGAGGAAGTTGAGACGCAGAGAGGTAAAGTGATGACTCCCAATCCAGTGCTCTTCCTACCACATTGTGCGAAATGAGACCCAGCCACAGACAGTAAGAGTATGGACTGAATTGTTTGAAATTCCTCTACTTTTTTCATTCTATTATGCTGCCTCTCACCTCAGAAGGAATTTTAAAATCTCATTGAAAAACTGATAAATTTGACTCATAAAATTTTTTAATGTGTGGAAAGCCACTACAAGCAAAGCCACATTAGGGATAATGTCTTCAATATAAATAGGAGACAATATGCTTAATATAAATCAGGAAGAACAAGTTGATACAGTAGAAAAATGGGAAGCTAATGTCTTATTCACATAAAATACAGACAATAAATATATGAAAATATACTTAAACCCACTACTAGTAAAAGGCGGATTAAACCTGCAAAACTTTTTTTTCCTGTTGATGACTAACAAGAGTTAAAAAAAAAAAGACAAAACCTAGCACTATTAATTTATATGTTTGAAGAGGGCAATTCGACTATGTATCAAAATCTTTAAAATGTTTATCCTTTAATCTAGCAATTACACATATTGGAATTTTGCCTAAAGAAATAACTGGACAAGTACACAAAATGTCTGTGTGGATATCCACCACAGCCTTTTTATAATAGTAAATGTAATCTAAATATCCATCTGTGGGAACTAAAGTATGGTACCTCTTTTTTTTTTTAATTATTTCTTTCTTTCTTTTTGGCTGCGTTGGGTCTTCGTTGCTACGCGAGGGCTTTCTCTAGTTGCGGCGAGCTGGGCTACTCTTTGTTGCGGTGCACGGGCTTCTCATTGCGGTGGCTTCTCTTGTTGCAGAGCATGGGCTCTAGGCGCGGGGGCTCAATAGCTGTGGCTCGCGGGCTCCAGAGCGCAGGCTCAGTAGTTGTGGCGCACAGGCTTAGTTGCTCCGAGGCATGTGGGATCTTCCCGGACCAGGGATTGAGCCCGTGTCCCCTGCATTGGCAGGCGGATTCTTAACCACTGCACCACCAGGGAAGTCCCAGTATGGTACTGCTTTGTACGATGGAGTATTATGCAGTTTTAACAGTGATGATTGGTTAGTGTTTACTGACATGGAAAAAAATGATACTAATGAGTATGTATAAGAAAATCCTATTTTTCTGAAATAGGCATGTGTGTGTACACATCCATAGGAAAAAAGTTCAGAAGAATACACAGCAATATATTAGCAGTGGTTATCTCTGAAAGGTGGGCTTATGAATAAAAGATTTCTGTTCTTGGGGCTTCCCTGGCGGTGCAGTGGTTGAGAATCTGCCTGCCAATGCAGGGGACACAGGTCCAAGCCCTGGTTTGGGAAGATCCCACATGCCGCAGAGCAACTAGGCCCGTGAGCCACAATTACTGAGCCTGCGCGTCTGGAGCCTGTGCTCCGCAACAAGAGAGGCCGCAATAGTGAGAGGCCCGCACACCGCGATGAAGAGTGGCCCCCACTTGCCACAACTAGAGAAAGCCCTCGCACAGAAACGAAGACCCAACACAGCCAAAAATAAACAAACAAATAAATAGATAAATAAAATTTACAAACAAACAAAAAAACTATAAAAAGAGAAATTCCTGTTCTTTATACTTTTCTATATTATTCGAATTTTTGTCAATGAAAATTTTTACTGTTATAACTTTAAAAAGCTATTTTCTTTTAAATTATACTTTTATCATGCTTTTTATATAAATTCACATTTGTAACATTTTATTAAGATTGCCTCAAACCTCTAAACTGGGCAGTGGCGTGGCAATTATTCATCTAAAATTCAACTGGCTTCTGCATCAGGTGTGATCTCAGGTTCCTAATTGCTAAGCCACAGCTGAAGGCTCCTCTCAGACCACTCCTTCAGCAGCTTCTCCCCTAAACTTGACCTCACCAGTGATTTTTTTCCTGCCATGTGTTTTGACTCACCCAGCCCCAGTCTTCTGCTTTTAATTTTCATTTGACTGCTAACCATAGCCCAAGCAGAAATACTAAGAGGAGACAATACTTAAATAAAAAACAAAACTCCTGTAGCCATAAATCACAGCTAATTTACTTCTGCATCTTTCTCCAAATCAGCTAAGAAAAATTCAACACAGATTTCTCAAAAGTTTTCAAACTGAAAGGGATTGTACTTCAGAAACAAGAGTTCTCTGACTTCAATCATCCAGTCTCAGAGACAAAAAAAAAGATCTTAAGAGGTACAAACTACTATGTATAAAATAAATAAGCTACAAGGATATATTGTACAGCACAGGGAATATAGCCAACATTTTATAACAACTTTAAATGGAGTATAATCTATAAAAATTTTGAATCCATATGTAGTACACCTGAAACTCATACTGTAAATCAACTATAACTCAATAAAATTCTTTTTTTATTGCTTTTTTATTTGAATTTTATTTTATTTTTTATAAGCAGGTTCTTAGTTATCTGTTTTATACATATTTGTGTATATATGTCAATCCCAACCTCCCAAATTAAAAAAATCTTTGTGGTCATTTAATAGAACCCCCATGACATGCTTTAATATTGGTGACCCCAAAATGTCAGATAACAAAAGAGTGGGGGACTCACTACATAAAAACCACCCAGAGAATTTTAAAAGAATATAGATTTCTGAATACCACTTCAGACATTCTGGGGGAAGCTCAAGTATCCCTTATTTATTTTAAAGTTCTCTAAGTAATTCACATGCACTGCCAGTTTGGAAACCCCTGGCCTAACCTTATTAGTCAGTTATTGCTCCACAACAAACAACCATAAAATGTCAGCAATGTGCTGTAGTAAACATTCATTTCTCATAGGGCTGGGGGTTGACTATAGGCTTGGCTGGATGGCTCTGCTCTAAACTGCAGGTTCAGCTTGTCTTGGCTCCTGTGTACAGGTTGAGTTCTGATCTTCCCCAGGAGTATTCGCTTTGGGGTCCCAGCTGAAAGGGCAGAAGCTACCTGGGGGAACCTCTTTTTATGGAGGTGGTAGTGGTACAAGGGGCATGCCCAATTGTGCAAGCACTTTTCACACCCCTGTTTGTACATGTCTGCTAACATCCCACTGGCTAAAGCAAGTCTCATAGCTGAGCCCAAAGACAAAGGGGTAGAGAAGTCTATTCTTTTTATGGAGGTAAGAGGAGTGACTATGGAATGAACATTTTTTAACAATAATCTATCAGAGATCCCATACTTGAACACCATTAGTTATGCTCTATCAGAATGTTTTCAGTTCCAAGTAATAGAAAACAAACACAACCCGAATTAACTTAAACTAAAAGAGATTTATTGGCTCAGGTTTAAAAAAAAAAAAAAGCCAGAGGTAGTGCCCTCTCCTGTGAGTTGGTTTTTGTCCCCAGTAAAGCTTCATTCATGGAAAACATTTCATTCCTTCAGGAAATCTTTGTGAGCATCAGCTGCATGCTAGGCATCACAATAGCCACTGGGGGAAAGAGACAGTCCTTCCTTGCTGGAGGAGGGGAAGGGCATACATCTAAAAATTAATCATTACAATTCAGTGTGATAAACACTAAACAGACATAGAGCGGGGACGGAGAGGAGGAGTAAATGGCAAATCCTACTTCACACTCCCAACCCAGCCAAAATTCTGGCCTTGCTGGACCTACTGCTGGAGGGTCTAGCTGCATAATGAAGCCCTGATAAGCAGTAATGAGAACTCTGGGACTGACAAATTGGCCCTGGTAGGAGAGGATCACAGTACTTGAGTTCAGTCCAGAAACACTGGAATGATTTATGGTGCAGGCCCAGTGCAAGCCTGGGACTGACCTCTGACCCAACTCAAGAAATTGGACCCCACTTCCTAGAGGGGGGGGTCTTTTTAAAAAATGAAAAAAGTGGGAAGTTCCCTAGTGGCCTAGTGGTTAGGATTTCGGGCTTTTACTGCCGTGGCCTTGGGTTCAGTCCCTGGTGGGGGAACTGAGATCCCACAAGCCTCAAAAACAACAGTAACAACCAAAACAAAACAAAACAAAACAAAAAAATGGAAAGAGTGGATAAAGTCATTCATTCATTCAGCAAATTTATACTGAAAGTCTATTCCTAGTCCCTGAAAATACAGTGATGGGTACAACAGATCTGGTCCCCGTCCTTATGAAGTTTACTGTCAAATATTAATCAAGCAGTTATATGAATAAAAGTAAAATTGCAACAATGTTGACAGAGGCTATGAAAGGAAAGGTCAAAATCTGAAAGTGTGATACTTGTGCTAAGATCAGGAGGATGAGCAGGAGTTAACTAGGTGAAGAAGGATTGTTCCAGGCAGAGGGAACATCAGAGCAAAGGGCCTGTGAACAAAAGGGTCTGAATGCTGGCCAGCATAGTGGGGACAGAGAACAAGATCAACCGGCTTTAAACTTCATTCAACGAATATTTACTGAGCACCTACTATGGCCTATGCACTGTTCTAGACGCTGAGAAACAACACTGAACAAAACAAAGCCTCTGCTTTTCACAGAACTTATAGTCTAGTCGGAGAGACCCCATAATAATATTGGTGGAAGAGAATAATTGTTGGGTTGAGCCATGACAATAGTAACTATAATTCACTGAAGACCTGCTACATCCCAGGTACTGCCAGGCACTTCCTATTTGTTGTCACTGATTTTCCCACCTACCCTGTTGGTAAGTATTAGTTCCATTTTTTTTTTTTTTCTTTTGCAGTACGCGGGCCTCTCACTGTTGTGGCCTCTCCCATTGCGGAGCACAGGCTCCGGACACGCAGGTTCAGCGGCCATGGCTCACGGGCCCAGCCGCTCCGCGGCATGTGGGATCCTCCCGGACTGGGGAACGAACCCCGTGTCCCCTGCATCGGCAGGCGGACTCTCAACCACTGCGCCACCAGGGAAGCCCCAGTTCCATTTTATAGATGAGGAAACGGAGGCTCATGAGGTTAAGTAACCTACCTAAATCACAAAGCTAGGAAGTTGGAGTCACCTGGCCCCATCTGACTCCAAAGCCCCACCACATCACAAGCATGATCAGGTGAAGAGGCATCATCATCCGATACAAGATGGAGCAAAAATTGGCACCACTAATACTGCACCCACCAAGGGGTGTGCACAAGTCATCCTGAGCCCCCTGCCAGCGCATCAGGAGACTTTTGTTGGGGCTTCTTGTGATTACATGCAGGGATTATTGTGATTACATTGCTTGTAATTACAACTCCAGTTGAAGGCACCGTTCTTGTTACCCACATGGCCTTAATGGTCCTCAATTCTGTAGATGGGCAGAAGCCAAGGAGGCCAGGGTTACAGACATCTGAACAAAAAAGTGCTGTGGGAATTCAAAGAGTAGCCTTACTCTGCCTGAGGAGAAGAGACTTCAGCACTATAATTCTGTCGATTTGAAAGGCTTCTCACCCAAACAGTCCCTGTGAGTGGGTAGAGAGACCGAAGAAGCATCTCTGGGTTTTGCCTGCAGGTCTTCTTGTCATTCAATTGTTCGGTATTGCACTGAATACAGAATGAAGATTTCCTCCATCTTTCAGCAAATGGAAATTTTCAGCTGCAATTCAAAAATTTCTCCAAGGGTTTAACTCATAAAGGATTGTACCAAAGAAATAGCTTCTCTGACAAAGACAATCACACATAAATTGTAGTAAGAGGTATAGCATAGTAATTAAGAGTGTAAGCTCTGGAACCAAAGCATCTGGTTTTGCATCTTGACTCTGCCACTTGCTAGTTTAATGACCTTGGATAAGTTACTTCAATTCTCTGGACCTCAGTTTCATAATCTGTAACATGGAAACAGAATTTTTACTTACTTCATAGGGTTGTTGTAAGGATAAAATGGGTTTGCATAGGTAAGGTGCTTTGAACAATGCTTAGTACACTGTAAGTATTCAATAAGTAATTGGCTAGAGGTAGTAGTGGCATAATAAGCAAATAAATGTTAGCTGTTATGAGTGGCAACAGCCATTAACGGCATTTATATACTAGGCTAAGAGCGCCACTTGTATATTCTAATGTAATGCACCCAGAAACCTAATGGGGAGGGTGCTATTATAATATTATGCTCATTCTGTAGATGAGAAAACTGAGGTTTGGAGCAGTTAATTATTTGTCCAAGGTTACACAGCTAGTGGGCAGTAGGACTGGGACTCAAATCGACTCCAAAGCCTACGGTCACCTTAAGAGTTGAAGTCAGCAGTCAAAAGAGATCATCTGACCTGGCTGGCTACTAGAGAGACCTGCAGGAGGGCAGCCTGGTGCCTGGCAGGGGCAGCCAAGCTACTGGAGGGGCAAGTCATGACACTTAGCCAGGTAGGTCAAAGGGAAGGGACAGGAGGTTACAGGCAAGAGCCTGGGAACTTGAGAATGGCATCCATTGGGCTAAGAATCATGAAAGAGAGATAAAGCAAGGAGTCAAGTACACAAAGGAATTAGAGAGAGTCAAATGGAGCTAAATAATTCTATTTTACCACTGTGTATGTTTAAGTATGTCAGCTTGACTCTGTATGTACACATATGTACTGAGCATATGTCATTTGCCTATGTGTATATATATATGTAATGAGTATATCAGCTTGCCTCTGTACATATGCATAAGTGCCAAGCATATGTCCTTTTACTCTCTGTGTGCATACGTAGGGAATGAGTATATATATATAAGGTTGCCTCTGGGAGAGTGTGTATGTCTGCATATTTGAGTGTGACAGCTGGACCCTGTGTTTGTACATGCACATTTAAATGTGTGTATCCATGCACACATTACTGTATACAGCAACTCATCAGTACATGTACATGTGAACTTGAATTGAGTCGGTGGTTTTCTCACTCTTCTCCCTTGGCAACCAGTTGAAAATTATTCCCTACAGTCTGATGGCCTTGGGACTCAGTATCAGGGTCAACATAGTTAGACTTGGCACTTAATCTGGGTTCCTAATTAAGGGAGTTGTAAAGGTGAAACAGCAAGACCACATTCTAAAGCTGTTTCTCTCAAAGCAGAACAATTGTGGTGAGACTTTGGGCAGCTCTGATAGTGGTGACTTCGATAACAATGGGAGCAGGGGTCAGGGCAGGGCATGGAAAGCAGTGACAGTAGCCGCATTCATCCAACAATATATAGAGATTGCCCATTATGTGCCAGGCAACCGTGTTAGGCAGTGAGGATGCAGAGGTGAATCAGATAGACACAGTCCCCGTCCTACTGTCTAACAGGAACAATCAATTACAATTATGAAGGGTTTTGCAAAGGAGGTGTAAAAGCACCAGACAGGGACCCTTAACTCCTAGGGGTTGGGCACTAGTATCAAGGAAAGCTTCCCCTAAGACATGATATTAAGCCAAACCTGGGAGACTGGTGAAGAGTTAGAGTGGGGTAGAGAGGGAACAGTATTCTATGAGGAAAATTCAACAGGTAAGAATGATAAAGAATAGGGCAAGTTTAAGAAACAGAGAAGGGCTTCCCTGGTGGCGCAGTGGTTGAGAGTCCGCCTGCCGATGCAGGGGACACGGTTTCGTGCCCCGTTCTGGGAAGATCCCACGTGCTGCGGAGCGGCTGGGCCTGTGAGCCATGGCCGCTGAGCCTGCACGTCCCGAGCCTGTGCTCCGCAACGGGAGAGGCCACAACAATGAGAGGCCCGCGTACCGCAAAAAAAAAAAAAAAGAGAGAGAAAAGGCAGCTGTGGTTGAAGCCTGAAGAGTGAGGAGTCAGATGACACAAAGGATGAAGTTAGAGACCAGACCACACAGGGCCTTTTAAGCCAGAATAAGGATTCAGATTTGATCCAAAGATTATGAATGGGGAATAACCTGCTCAGATTTATGTTTTTAGATTACTTGGTTATGAAACACTGTAAGTCAACTATACTTCAATTAAAAAAAAAGATTACTTGGTTATATGCATGACCTGTAAGGTATGTTAATTGTATCTCAATGACACTGTTGAAAAATAGCTTGGGCTGTAGTGTGCAAAATGGATTGGAAAGCCAAAATGTACCCAAGAAAATCATGGGAGAGCTGTTAGTGGTCTGGGTAAGTGATGATGGTGGCTTGAACTAGAGAAGATGGGGATAAGTAAATGAATTAGACAGGTTAAAGAGGTAAAAGCAACAGAATTTGATGACGGACTAGATGTGGGAGCTGAGGGAGAGAACGTATCAAGCCGTGGTTATCCCTAGGTTCAAGGGTGTTTACTAAAATAGCCACCTCCGGAGAAAAAGCCAGTTTGGAGAGAGGATGAGAAGCTCAGTTGTAGGCACACTGAGTTTGAGGGGTCACTGAGGCATCTGTAACAAGACATCCAGTAGCAGTTGGATGTATAAGTCTGGTGCTCATAAGAGATTTACAATGGACATGTAAGTGTGGGAGTCATCAGAGAAAAAATTAATTGAAGTCATAGAAGTGGGTGTGACAACTTAAAAGTATGAGAGATACAGTTGGCCCTCAAACAACATGGATTTGAATTGCAAGGGTCCACTCAATTTTTTCAATAAATAGATACTACAGTACTACACCCTATGAGGTTGGTTGACTCCTCCAACGCAGAGCTGTGGATTCAGAGGGCCAACCGTAAAGTTATACTCGGATTTTCAACTGTGAGGAGGGTTGGTCCCCCTAACCCCCGTGTTGTTCAAAGGTCAACTGTACTATAAAATTAGAAGAGGGTCTAGCCTGAATCCCTGAGGAATTCCAATGGAGGGAAATGTGAAAGAACTGCCAGAAAATTAGGAGGAAAACCAGGGAAAGAACAGGGTCACAGAGACCAAGGAACAAAAATGTTTCAAGCAGGAGGACATGGCTAACTGGTCAAATGCTGCTAAAAGGTCAAGCAAGACGAGTACTGAATAGTGTCCAATGGATAGAGTCACTTGAAGTCATCAGTGATCTTAGCAAGAGCCATTTGGTAAAATGGTAGGGACAGGATCCAGATTGGAGCCTCCTGAGACATGAGTAGGAAGTAGGAAGTGGAGACAGAATGTTTGGACAGCTTGGCTGTGAAGAGAAGAAGAGAAACAAAGCTAGAGGTGACTGGGTGGAGGAGGGACTTTTTAAGATGAGACTGTAAAATATTTAAACAATGATGGAAAAGATCCTGGGATGGGGGAGTTGACTATACAACACAGGAAAAAGGATAATCAGATGTGTAAGATTCTTGAGAAGACAAGGAGGCATGGAATTCAAAGCATGGATGGAGGGACTGACTTTTGAGGGAAGACACTTTCTTCTTTGAAACAAGAGGGAAGAGTGGAGGCTGATATGGGGGTAGGGTTGGGGGTTGTAGGTACGGTATTGAGACACTGAGGAACATCCTGGATCTTGGCTTCAGGGTCTCTTTCTCCGAAGAGCAAGGCGGGCAGGGTGGAGTGGGGTTAGTGGGTGGGGGAGTGGCTGCATCAAAAGGTAGCTGAAGGCAGCTTTGGGCCCCTGTAATCTCCATCAACTCCCTCTTAGCCTTTCCACCCCAATCTTCATTACCATCTTTGCTGTGAGCAGTTGCAGTCTCTCAACCTTATGTAAAAAGTTACTTTCTCTTTAAACTGACTTCTGACATGCAATATATACAACAGATACCACTTCAGATCAAGTACCCTGACCCCTCCCTTTCAGGTGGGTTACTGCCCCAAGTCCCTACTACACAGCAATTTGGGGTCAGATTTGAGAAGGAAGGGAATATTGCGAAGTGGTCATTGGTGATAAAGGAAGAGAAAGCACATGATTTTCCCCAGTAGCGCTCAGGAGAGATCGACAGCACCAGAGGCAGACATGAGAAAGACCCTGGAGTAGGCGTGCTTAGAAGGAAATCAGGAGCCTTTCCTTTCAGGTGGGCATTTATTAGCACTGGAAAAAGAAAACAACACCTCCTACTTACTGACCTCTGGCTCGGGAGTTCTAAGGGAGATGGCCTCTTATGAAAGTTGGAGCAAAATGGACCCTATGCTTTGTGAGTAGCCAGGCGTGACTTAAGGTGACCTAAATTCAGATTTTCTCCAATCTGGCATACCTTCTTTCTGTATAAATGCTGGCAAATGGTCAAGATTGGTTTAATCACCATTGAAATCCCCATGAAATAATTGATTTGAGTAATGATCATTGATGGATGCTAAAACCATGGGGTGAAAGGTGGCTGGGGACAGGATATTCAGAGAGACTTAAACTATCACCCCACATATAACTAATTAACTATGAGTGAAAGGAAGTAACTTTATAATGGAGAGATCTAGCAGATGCTGCCTTCTCCAGGTGATCAAATTTAGCCTCACCAATGGTGGGGCAGCTTTTGACCATGTGGCTCCTGAAACTATGTAAACAGAGGTACATGAAGTTATCTATAAGATAGCCTTGCCAAAGAAGTTTAACCTGAATCTAATCACGAGGAAGTAATCAAATGAATCCAGAATGTGGGGCACATTGACAAGGCCTGGACTTTAAAAGAAATTTAATGTCATGAAAAACAACAAAGGAGAGAGATTTCTTCTAGATTAAATTAGACTAGAGACACAAAACAACCAAACGCAATAAACCTTGATTGGATCTGAGAAAATAAACAGCAATAAAAGACATTCTTAAGACAACTGGATAAATTTGAATGTAGACTACATATAGAAGATATTACTGAGTTAATATTGATTTCCTCCAGTGTGATAATGGGATTGTGGATGTAGGAAAATGTTCTTATTCTTAGTATATGCATGCTGAAGAATTTAGGGGTGAAGTGTCAAAGTCTGCAACTTTCAAGTGGTTCAAAGAGAGAGAAAAGCAAACTGTTAACAATTGGTGAATCTAGGTGAGGGGTAAAAAAAGGATTTTTTTAAAATTCCATGCAATCTATTTCATTACTTCAAACATTTTTTTTGCCATGACCTTGGATAGCTTCATGCTTCTAAGCATAAACTGTGCTTCTTAATATGCTAAATTGGATTGAAATCTTTAAAAGCATCATAGAAAGAAAATTGCTCTGCAAAGCTTTTTAGACATAAAAGAACTTCTAATTTGTGTAGGACTATAAGTGAAAATATGGTAAAGTGGGAGAGAGAGCCATGAAATAATAAAAAGAAAACTTTCTGGGAGTTGAAGACCTTTGGGTCTAGCACTTAACCACTGGAGGTGTCCGTTTCCTCATCAGCAAAGTGGGGCTAATTGTATCGCCTTCATTATCCTGCTGTACAGGCACAGGAGAAACAGGATATAAAAAGACTTCATAAACTGGAAATGGGAATGGAAATAAAGTGATTTTTGTTATCATACTATGGTGATGTCCTATTAGCAGTGGTTCTTCAACTTTATTACACCTAACAAGCAACAGGGAAGCTTGTTAGAAGTTTAGATTCCCAGTCTTGCCCTCAGAGATTCTGATTTCAGTAGGTCTGGGCAGGGGTGCAGAACTTGCTTTGGGAAAGCACCCCAGATTCTCTGATGCAAGGGATCTGAAACACTTAGAGAGCTGCCCTGGAAGTTCCTGTGATGTAAAATCCTTGCTACTCAATGTTTGGTCCATGGATCATCAATATCACTGGTACCTGGAAGCTTGTTAGGAATGTAAAATTTGGCCCTAGCCCAGACCTACTGAATCAGAATCTGCATTTTTAACAAGATGCCCAGGTGATTCTTTTTTTTTTTTTTTTTTTTTTGCGGTACACGGGCCTCTCACTGTTGTGGCCTCTCCTGTTACAGAGCACAGGCTCCAGACGCGCAGGCCCAGCGGCCATGGCTCACGGGCCCAGCTGCTCCGCGGCATGTGGGATCCTCCTGGACCGGGGCACGAACCCGTATCCCCTGCATCGGCAGGCGGACTCTCAACCACTGCGCCATCAGGGAAGCCCGGCCCAGGTGATTCTTATCCACGTTAACGTTTGAGAAGCACTAAATGGCAAGACTGATGGGTGACCTCTCTTTTTTGCCTCGGTCACTGATTCTCAGCTTGTTGTCAGACAGAATTGGGTACCACCTTTGCCATTGCTGATACCTTTAACCTCACTTAGCTCTTCTCTCTGCTTCTCTTTGTTTCTGGCTCATCAGTCCTAGCAGATGTTGATAATCATAACCAGCCATAAGCAGACTAATCAAAGCATACTAACTTGGGATCTAAATCTAGTTAAGCTAGGTATGTGATTTTTTTCTTACTGTGGTGAAACACCATAAAATTTACCCTTCTGTTTTTAAGTGTAAAGTTCAGTGACATTAAGTTTATCCACATTGTTGTACAACCATTTCCAAAACTTTGGGTATGTGATTTAACCTCTCCAAGCTTCGTTTCATTATCTTTAAAATATGGATAATATTACCTACTCCTACAGAGTATTTTAAGAATAAAATGAAATAATATATGAATGTTCTTAGCACCCATAGAAAATATTCAATAAATGCTAACTTCCTTCCATTTGAAGTAGGTTTTCAGGCAGCCCTGTATGTTTACAACAGATACCATCTACTGAAATCAACTGATAAAGTTTTAAAAACAAATACAAAAATCTACATATTCTGGGCACATTATTGCCTTAGAACAGGGCAATCTGTAAAATAGAAGTATTCTATAATCTATAGAAATGGGCAATTTAAAAGAGCTAAAGTAAATAGCAGCCAGTTACAACTTGTTGGGAAAATTACATTTTGGGAAGCAACAACCTTTCTGTGCCCATTATATAGAAATTCTTGTGTTGCCTATATTTAGATTGTTTTAGAAACAGTTTAAGTAAAATCATTATGCTAATATCAATAACTTTCACAAATAGCACTTTCAACCTTGGGGCTGATCCACTTGGATGCATGATTAGAATTCCGTTTATGTACACATTATCTTTTAAGGAGAATGCTACATTGAAAACTTGTGTTACATGCAGTAAATTGAAAATATTACTTTAACTTCAGAATTAGACTAATTAGAACAGGGGAAGGAAATGTAGACATCCTCTCCTCCAACACCCTTAATTTACAAACAAGGAAATTATATTAATACAGAGAGTGATGAGTTACCAGCAAAGCTGGGACCAGAGCTCAGGTTACAGGAGTGTGTCCTGGTGTTACTTGACCTTGAAGGGTGGGTGACACTTCAGCAGCACAGGTGATGGGAAGGGGTTGTAGAGAGGCTGACAGCACTCCAGTTAGAGGGATCAACAGAAGTAATTTCACAGAGCCTGGTTCTGAAACCAAGATGATAAGGGAGTTCAGGGATTGTCACAGAGTGGGGAGGCTGGAGGAAGAGATTAAGGTGAAGGTTTGTAATGGGAGAAGAGCGTCTTGGACTGTCCTGTAACACAAAATATCAGAAGAAAGGTTTAGGGATTTGGGGGGGGGTTGATTTTATAGTTTATGTGGCCCTTTCATATGTATATTCTCATGTAATCATTATAGCAATCTTGGAAAGTATTTTACAGATGATGATCTAATATTCAGGAGGCCACATTCTTTGCAAAGCAAAGATGTGAACTCAAGCTCCAAATAGAAACACTGTGCATTCTGATTCTTAAAAGCACGAGCTCCAGAGCCAGGCCACTTGGGTTCAAATATCCCCGGCCCATTTAGAAGCCATATGACCTTAAGAGAAAAAAATAATGGCTAAAACTTACAGTGTTTGTGTGCCAGGCTCTGTTCTAAATACATATAACTAAATACATATTGCTCATTTAATCCCTATGACATATATTCTATTATTATCACTATTTTAAAGCCTCCCCCCTCCAAAAAAAGAAAGAGAGGAAGGAACAGGGATGCAGTTCCCCCCTAGATTCTCTGTTCCTCAATTAATAATATAATCTCAACTCCTTGGTATTCCACTCGTTGCCTCCCCACTTGTGACACTGTGGTAAATGAGATTATTGTTCAAATTTTTCACACCCTCCCCTCACCCTCTTAAGAGGAGTCTACTTCCCTCCCCTTGACCTTTGGCTCAGCCACATGACTTGCCTTGGCCAAGGAGATATTAGCAGATATGACACTGAAACTTGAAATGTGCTTCCACAGGTGGGCTTGCCCTCTTGTACTTCTGCCGTCACCATGAGAAGGGGTTCCCCTGGGCAACTCCTGCCCCTGCAGCCTTGGGCTCAGAGTGACCACATGAGAGCAGATGGGCCCCAGCAGCCCCCCAGATTTCCCAAAGGCTGAGGGACTAGAGTGACCACCTTCCATTCCTGCAGAAAGTGTAACACCAGCCCATCCAAAAACCCTTTGAGACTCAAGGATAAAAGTCTAGAACCACATGCACCTCACGAACAGAGCACCAGTGTGAGTTTCCTTCTTGGTTATTCTGGAAGCTAAACCAGATGATGAGACAAAAAGGAACCGGGGGCTTCCCTGGTGGCGCAGTGGTTGAGAGTCCGCCTGCCGATGCAGGGGAAATGGCTTCGTGCCCAGGTCCGGGAAGATCCCGCATGCCGCGGAGCGGCTGGGCCCGTGAGCCATGCCACGTACCGCAAAAAAAAAAAAAAAAAAAAAAAAAAAAAAAGGAACCGGAACCTTAACTTCTGCTACTATTTACAGTAGTTCCACTGTAACAGGTGTCCTTTTCATTAAGAATAACCAATTTCTTAAATAACAGAGTTTGGAATTTTTCCCTCCGACAAACCCACAAAAGAGAAAATTCAGACCAGAACCTAATTAAATCTCTTAGCAGTTATCGGGAGTTAAGAAAGGGAGCCCAAGTTTATGGCTAGAGAACCCCCTACTCTGATGAACACACATGGTGAGTCTTTTCCCCCCACACTAGAGGTGCTGTGAGAATATTTTGCAAGTGGAACTGGAGCTGTGATCCCCTCACTCAGAAGTAGCAGGATCCCCATTCTGTCTACTCTAATCAGTGTCAACAGTGAAAAAACCTTCATGCACAATCTGGGCATCTGGATAATGTAGAAATGGAAGTTTTCCACCTAATGTTGACAAACTGCACTGTTAGGTTAATAATCAGCTTGCAAACCCTATTATTCTGGGTAATAGAAGTTCAATAGATATGTTCTTTAAAAATCTTACATAAATCACTCTTCTATAATCAAATCTCATTCTAAATGAACCACAGGGCTGTTTAAGGAAATACTATGTTGAAAACTTTCACACACACCAAGAAATCACTCTTGTATCTGGTATGGAAATTTTCTGTACTGGGTGTTCCTAAACCATGGTATCCGTGGGGCACTTCCCCTACAGAGCAGCATCTCTACAGGGGGGCATCCATATCACAATGACAACAATAATATTAAAATGCTTTACATCACTCTTTATTTCAAAAGTGCTTTACTAACATAGACTAATCTTTACAACGTTCAAGGGAGGTAGATAAGTATTACACCACTTTCACAGATGGAAAAACTGAGGCAGAGATTAATAAGTTGTATTGAAGGGCATAATATACGGCACAATTAGAAAAGAATTTGTTACAGACATGAATCACTGGTGACCTTTTCCATGACTTCTGAGTCCCACCAACACAAAAGTAGCAGATGCAGCAAGGAAGCAGATGGTCAATATTTTGTCTAGTCCAAGGCTACACTTCACCTTGTTGATACCACATGTTGAATATGCTGGTTTTGGGCAAATATCTCCCTTACACACATTCTCACATGACTCCAACTGTAAAAGGGGGGACAGTGGAAACTGCTGTGGGTGCAGAAGGAGGGGTTGGAGAAACAGGGCTGGGAAGGCAGAAGATAGAAAAGGGCAAGGAAGAACAAAAGGACCAGCTGGGAAGCAGCCCAACAGAAATGAAAGCCACAGCAGAAAAGAAGTGTCATTCCATTTGAACAGCTCAGACATCCAGAGATACTATTAAAAGGGTAATTCTTAGCAATGACATTACAGAGCCACTCTTCTTGGCTTTGCCAAATATAATTATCAGGTCCTTCTGACATTCCCAGGAGGCAGAACCATTCCTTTCCCCTGGTCCAGACCAAGTGTTGATGTAATTGACCTGACACTGCAGAAGCTGTTGACAACTCAAATGCACTGCCCCACCATACCTCTCTTCTTCTGTTCTCTTTCTACTTAAAAAAAAAAAAAAAAAAAAGCCAATGCATTTTAAGATTCTCCCTGAAAAGTTCCTAAAATATTTGCTAATTTTTAATGCATAATAAGGTAAGATTCTATGTTTGATTTTTGGAAACAGGCTGTAATAGGGATACATGGGAATTAACATCCCCTCTCAGCCAGTGTACCTTTACACAACATGGGACACTTAAAAAATACCCTGAAATTTGTGGATGCCAGCTAGAAAAGAATTGAAGCTCAAGATAAAGAAATCCAGTTGAGGGACTTTCCTGGTGGTCCAGTGGGTAAGATTCCATGCTCCCAATGCAGGGGGCCTGGGTTCAATCCCTGGTTGGGAAACTAGATCCCACATGCATGCTGCAACTAAGAAGCCCACGTGCCACAAGTAAAAACAAATAAAAATAAAAAATAAGATCCCTCATGTTGCAATTTGCAATTAAGACCTGGCACAGCACAGCCAAAATAAATTAAATAAATAAATATTTTAAAAAATAAAGAAAGAAATCCAGTTGACCCTTGAACAACATTGGTTTCAACTGTGCTGGTCCACTTATACTCAGATTTTTTTTTTCAATAAATGGGTACTACAGCACACCATCCGCAGTTGATTGAATCCCCAGATGCAGAACTGCAAACACAGAGGGCTGACTGTAAAGTTATAAGCGGATTTTCCACAGCTGGGGGTGGTGGGCACCCCTAGCCCCCTGGTTGTTAAGCGTCAACTATAGTCTTTCCTGCTTTTTCAAGTGTGAAGCCATTATAAGAGATGGTGACTGATGCACCACCAGCTGCAATGGAGGTACTAATGGCAGAGGGAGCACCAAATTGAGTCGGGGGACAAGGACCCAGCAGGGAGGGGTTAAAACGTCAGATGAACAGGTGCAAGAGGCAGCACAGGAGGCTGAAGAGGCAGAAGTCAGAGCAAAGAGGTGACAGCCGAAGAGGAGACGGGAGGAGGTGCTGGTGTTTGAGGCTGAGCGGGTGGGAGCAACTGCACTAGTTCATGTCTAGGCCTCTCCTAGGACACGTCAGCCAGAAATGCATCCGTTCTTTATTTCAATCAGCATCATTCTTTCCGGCATCTAGCTTTAAAACTTTACCCATCCCCTCCAACAAAAGCAACGTGCTGCCAAGCCTGACTGATTCCACTTTGGCAACGCCCTTCACGTGGGTCTCCCTCGTTTTTTACTAGGTGCTCCTATCATCTCATCCTAACCAAACCCTCCTACCTCATCTCCTGGACTCCAGTCTTCTCTAAACTCAATTCCATCTTCTAATCTTCCTCCTGGAGCACAGTTTTGATCATGTTACTGTCTAATTTGGAAATTCCCCCATGTCCTCCCAATTATGTGTCTCACCATCTTGAATCTTCAACAGGACCTTGCATCTAGTGAAGTTCCTCTCCTTTCTGAATCTGCACCTACCAAAATACCAACTCTAAAGATTTAGCTCAAATGCCACCTCCTCCAGGCTTTCCTTCAAGCTTCTTCACTCTCTGCTGAGCTTCAAATTCTCTAGAAGACGTGCCTGATCAAGTACGTGATAGCTGTATATAAGCCTTACGTTAAGTCCCCTCCTGGGCTGTGTCCATGATTTGGCAGGTCAGGGGATGGTAAACTGTGTCTTAGTATGTATCGGTCAATTCTCTACAGCACCTACCAAGAAATGATTATTGCATTTCTACCTCAGATAAGGAACTACTCAAAAGTGGAATGAATTGGGATGTACCTGTGCACGAGTGGAGGCATTACAAGTATCCTGTAGATGTGATCTGGCTCTCGGGAGAAAGCAAATCCATGATATAGCTTTGAGGGATGGGGTGGGGGAAGGCAGGTGGGCCTATTTGTTTTCGAGTCGAGAGGCCTAGGACTGAGGTTCTGCTTTGCTGTTCACTAGCTTTCAGCCTGGTGCAGGTGGTTCTTCTCTGAGCAACATTTCCTCACTTCTGCAGGACTTCACAGGACTAAGGACCAAATGAGACACATTGGTGAACTCTACACCAGTGGTTCTCAATCCCAGTTGGGCATCATCACCCCCTGTAAAGCTTCCAAAAAATACAGAGGACCAGGCCCTCAACCCAGGTAAACTGAATGAGAATACCCTGGGAGTGGGACCCAGCGGGACTAATTTTTTATAAAATACTGTCTCTAATGCATACTCAAGGTTGAAAACTGTTATAAACTCATAAATACCATTAACAGTAGAACAAGGTGCTTTAGCCTGCTGGTTTAATTATCCTTTATTTGTTCAGTTAGGAATTAGTTCGATGCTTTTATAGTTCCATTATGTGTGTGAGCATTTTTTGTGCTGTTCTACATTGTTATTTGTGTGATTAGGTGGTAAATTCTGAGAGAGGAATAATATCTGGCACAATGCTGTACACAAAAATGTACCTAGGGCTTCCCTGGTGGCACAGTGGTTGAGAGTCCGCCTGCCGATGCAGGGGACGTGGGTTCGTGCCCCGGTCCAGGAGGATCCCACATGTCGCAGAGCGGCTGGGCCCGTGAGCCATGGCCGCTGAGCCTGCACGTCCGGAGCCTGTGCTCCGCAACAGGAGAGGCCACAGCAGTGAGAGGCCCGTGTACCACACACAAAAAAAATGTACCTAACACAATGGGTTTTTTTTTTTTTTTTTTGAGAATAGGTAAAAGCTTCACAGGGTCCTCTAAAACCTTGCTACACACAATTGTGGTGACCAGACAAGCAGAACTGGCATAACCTGGGAGCTTGTGAGAAATGCGCAATCTCAGGCCCCCCCCACCAGAATCTGCATATTAAGGAGATTTCCAGATGGCTCAATAGGTGAAGCAAAGGCAAACTTTTCTCAGTCCACATCATCTGTGTTGAGGACTTGCCACTCTCTGCCCTAATGTCTCCCATAAATTGGTTAAGCTTGGGACTTTTTCCAGATGCTGCTTCTCTAAAGGGTCCATTTGGTAAAAACTAAATTAAGAACACAAATCCTTACAAAAGCATCCTTCCTTTGAAAGAAGACTAGTCTTCACAGGGTTCCTTCAAATAACCAGTTCCTCTAAGATATTTAAAATATGATCAGTGTATAAAATAAATGGATATCCGCTTAAGTTTTATGCAGTGCATATATTAGTATATTAGTATATACAGACCCCACGACCCGAATTCCAAAATTATGAAAGGAAGGAAGCTTAGCCACTGCAGTAAACTCTCCCTGTGGACCCACATCCTCCAGACAATTATGATGTTAGCTGTACTCATCCAAGACTGTGCAGATCACGTCACAGGCAAGGAGCTGTAGCAGATTCTAACCATCATCTAGACCAACTCTCCTGTTCTATAGACAGGAAACACCAGGGCCAAAGACTAAATGGAGTAACTTAAGGTCACACAGCACTTGAGACAGGGCCGAGCTCAGAATTCAAGCCCTGACTCCTCGTCCTACACTCCCTATATAGCCTCTGTCGCACGCACTCCTCCTTCCCCACCCCATGGCCTTGAACTTTCATTCTCAGAAACTGCTGACCTGCCTTGGCACTTAACTGTCACTCTGCTTATTCCAGCTACTGTTATGCCCAACTCCCAAGGCTGTTTTTCACACTAGGCTACAGGAGAAGTTACCTCACAGCTCAGTCAAAATATCCATTTATCAATCCACATTTCCAAATATATTGGTAATGGATTCTGAAAAAGCTCAATGCTAACTGCATACTATGCAGACTATGTAGCATCACTATTAGCTAGCACCAGGAGCATGGCGAGGGAAGGGCCTTGCCTTAGGTGGCTAAAGATTAAAAACAAGGGCAACCATTTACTCAGTAGTACAAAGTCGGGAGGAAACTACAGCAGGAAGGCAAAAACTGTAGCACAGTGGGGGCGGGCAGCACCTTTAAAAAACATACACAGTGTGACTATAAAATCACAAGTCTTGTCTTTTAATAAAACAAGCATGACAGAATGCAGAGCTCTAAACGAACGTTTCTCCCTCAGAGTAGTCACATTCTTCGTTCCAACAAAGCTACACCTGCTGGAGACATTATCTGGAACTCCTCTTTGGGGAAAGGAAGGCCTTAAAAAAGGCAGCCTATGAGCCACATTAGAAAACAGCCTTGCATTATGTTCGGCTGTTTAAAAACAGAAAATCCACACTCCAAAGATGACATTGAAAAAATGAAAAGTGTGCTGGAGCTCTTGTGGAGGCTCCGAAAGACCTCTAGCAAATTCTGAGCAACAGCATCACCACTGGAGAAACGTGTGTCCTCCCAGGACAGCCACTTTCAATGGGAGGGCATTCATTTGGATAGACAAGGTCTGACGTCTATTAAAAAAAAAAAAAAAACCCCACAAAACCCAGCCACACTCCTTTATAGTCACACTTGCATCTGATTAAAAAAATACAACAACAACACTCACACATGGTTCTTGTATGAATTCTAATTAAGAGACATTACATTCAGAATGATAGCACTCATAGTGATAATTTTCAGAAGACTCGAAGAGCTTCTTTGCCACTTCAGGGGTACATAGGGTGCAGCTGTTTACCTGAATGTATTCTTAAATAAGTGACTACTACCACTCTCATCTTCCTAGTTGTAGCTCTGTGACAGGCTACCGACCGCAAGTTCGTGTTCCAGACCTTCTTTGCCAACACAGATTAATTACAAGGGAGCCACACCCCACCGTCTTAGGGTGAATTGGGAAAGGGCCGGTTAAATGAGGAAACAGGCCATTCCTTGGTAAAAGTTTGCAGTTTTCTTTCCCAATACATCTTCTTTTTATTGAGAACTTCCATTTTTATCCTGTGTTCCTCCTCTGCCATCTCACACTCTCGCTCTAGCTGCTGGATTTTGGCCACATGCACCTCATTCATCTGTATCAGCTGCAGTTGTAAGATGGACATTTGTTGATGGTGTTCTTCCTCATGCATCTTTTTTAAAGCACCTTCCTGAGAGGTTTTGCTCCTGTAGTTTTTATTGGCTGTTATTCTGACAGCTGAACACGAGGGTTCAGGTTGAGAGGTCCCCTCACATACTGGGAAATGTATGAACTCTTTCTCATCATCGCACAGTTCTCTATTTGAAACAGCAAATGATTCTGAAAAACAGTAGCAGAAAACATGTTCAAAGATTTTACAGGCAGAGAGTAAATCAATCCTATTTCAAATGACAGGGTTCCCCACGACAGGATGATCTGAAGTAGCATCTGCTCTGGTCTGCATGTTCACAGGTACCCCTGCCCGACCTGACTTCTCAAAAACCCATAAATCGAGAGCAATTTTCCCTGAAGAAGTAACGATAAAGGGTTTCATTATGTCATTTCTGGCACTTCGAACTACGGGAACAGTGGTCAGAGACTGTGCTTATCAAGAACTGGAGACCTGGTTATGTGGATATAAATCCTAACATGACATGTGCACGACTCCCAGTGAGCAGAAGACCACAGTATGAGGCCAGCAGTGGGTTTTCAGATTACGTTCTCCCTCAGTCTATCCCCCTCTCCGATTCTCATTCAGCCACGAACACTGAAGTTCAGACTCCATAAGGGCACCTTTGCTGTGGGTCCTGGTCACAGGTCTTAATAACCCTTACCCAGGATAGCCATCTTAACAAAGGTGCTTCCTTGAAAGATGAGCCTACATTCCCTGGCTTAACTTCCTCAGACTTCTCTTCAGTCTCCTACATCTGGCTGTTGCCTCTAGCACTGCCATCTGGGGGTCAATATTCAGATCCCAAAGACACTTTCCAACGTCCCTCGCATGTAACTTCTCCCTAGCACTTGACAATCCTTCTTGACATTTCTTTCCTCTATTAGTTTCTGAACCATTGCTCTCTCCTAAGTTTTCTACAGCCTCCTCTCTGATTGCTCTTTAAGTCTCCTGTCAGGACTCACACTTAAATGCTCCCCTGGGGTTCCTATCTTTGGCTCTGTTTTCAATCCACCCTAAGTAACCCTCATAATCTGGTTCCAACTTCCTTTATCTTCCTTGCCTTACTCTTCAAAATACCCTGTGTACCCTCCAATCCTACCACAATATTTTTTCCCATAATTCTGTCTCACTGCTCCTTCAGCTAAAGTTGGGCTCACTATTTGTCCCCACTCCCTTACTCAAACACACACTCTTACTCCAGTTTCCCCTTTCAACCTCCCTCCTAACCCCTGCTTCATTCAGGATCAATGCCACTTGCTGTGAAACCTCAGCCCTCTCCTTTCTCTGTACATACTCTTCTGTTACAGCACTTAACACATTCTAGTATTATTTGGGGACCATGCCTTAATCATTTCTTTTATCCTTGGGCACCAATTATTTTGCTTGGTACCTAGTGGATGCCTAGTGAATATTTATGGGCTGAAGCTTTGAACAAAAGGGGAAAAGAGCTTATGGATATAAAAGGATGCCACATTTGGTGGTGCCATGTTTGCACTAGTATTTTTATTGGGCAATGATACAAGTATCAATTAGGAAGTTTCAATAAGGAAACCACTAACCCCACTAACCCATGGAGTCTTCTAGCTGTGACTCCAATGCCTTCTTGGGAAGCTTTATATTTCCAATAATGAGAATCCTCTCCCTGAAGAAAAATAATATCAATTTATTAACAGAGTTGATTACATTATTACATCCACTCCATTATTCCAGAAGATGGGATGCTGGGAATGTTAATGGCTACTGGGGGAAACCTAACTCATAATGGTCTGTTAATAAAAGGGAAATGGCTACTGTTTATTTAGATTATTTCACTCCAAGGGGTTAGGTAACAACCATAACTAGTCCCTAATTAAGATAAAAGAAAAGGTAAAAACCTTACTTTTGAAAGAGAAGGTTAAAAGGACTTCTCTGTCATCCAGAGATAATGAAAATGTCTCCCTAGGAATCTTTCCCAAATCCAGCGGCTACAGCCTCAATTAGATGTCCTTCCTTCACGCTCCCACTGGTTCCTAAGCCTACCTCTGGCAGAGCACTTGTTAAAACTGGCGGCTTAACTACCTCCCCTTCAGGTCTCTGATTACTTTGAAGACAGAGACTGCCTCTAGTTCATCCTCCTGGAGGACCCAGAACAGGGCCTGACACACTGCTAGGCATATAAGAAACGTGCGCAGGATGAATTGGCTGCAGTAGGTCACATCCCTCTCAACACAGCACAACTGTGTAGAAAGAACAGTGTTCTGAGGGGAGAGCTGAGGCACAGGACAAAGGAACAGGAAAGGCTTGGCACTGAGAACAGGATTCCTCAGATGGGATCAGATGCAAAGAGGATTACCTCATCCGTTTCCTTTCTAGTCTCAGATCTGAAACTTCTTCAAAGAAGACTGGACACATTAGACGTTTTTTGGTACCTTTAGCCTCTTTTCTCTCTCTCTCTTTTTTTTTTTTTTGCGTTACGCGGGCCTCTCACTGTTGTGGCCTCTCCCATTGTGGAGCACAGGCTCCGGACGCGCAGGCTCAGCGGCCATGGCTCACGGGCCCAGCCGCTCCGCGGCATGTGGGATCTTCCCAGACCGGGGCACGAACCCGTGTCCCCTGCATCAGCAGGTGGACTCTCAACCACTGCGCCACCAGGGAAGCCCCTCTCTTCTCTTTGATTTCATTCCAGAGGATAGTTCTGAATACTCCTCTGAGCCTTTAAAGTTCATGCCCTGATAATGCTACTCATCTCTCCCAATTTCCAAATGCTCATTTTTATCTCAGTAATTCTTGGCTTTAGGAGCCTTTTGATAGTGATGGTGATGACGATGACAACAGCAGCTACCATTTTCTGAGTAGCTAACCAGGCATTAGGCTAGTGCTTTGCAGCATTACTTCATTTAATCCTTACAGTAACCCTCTGAGGGAGGTATTAGTATAGAAAACCAAACACAACATCTAAAGTCATTTGGCTAGTTCAAAGAACCAGGATTCCAGTCCAGGTCTGCACAACTCCAAAATCCAAGCTCAGCTACTACAACACCTGGCCTCTCACTGTGTCACTTGCTCAGCTGATCACTTGTGTGTCTTAAAAGGCAATCTCCAAGTTGTATCAACTACAAAGCCATCTATTATTAAGAATATGGGTGTATATCCTAAATTCTGATCTCCAAATTTCTCTCTCGAGTTGTGAAAATGAAGACAGCATGTTTATGTCCAGGAGCAGAGAAATGACTCTACTTTAAAACTAATTTTTTTAGTTTAAATGTGTGCTAACAAACGCATTTTAAATTTAAAAAGCCAGGCCTCTTAAGGCTCTGGCAGAAGCTGGGGCTTAAAACTAGAGAAGTTCAATGGAGTAATTAACTTTCACACAAATATTAGCTCCAATGAATGGAAGCTAGTGTTCAGATGGGGAGAATCTCCTCTTAATTAGAGAAAGATTATCCTGGGCATGGCAACCTACTGCAAACACATACCATGTAATCTCTCTCCCAGGTAAAACAAAGCCACCTGAAGTAGAAAACAATTCAATCTTGTGCAAAATGGACAGGAAGGCCTGAAAGCTTTCCTGGGAGCAGAGAACACAGTCAAGGGGGTATTCTTCCACTTGGGCAATTTGAGTACGTTTAAGCTCATAGGGAAAACCTACTAAGGCAGTAACAGGATGGGAAGGAAACTGTGTACAGGCCAAAGCTCAGCTCTTCTTAGCAGAACAAAGGAAACAGGACGGACTGGGAACACGGATAAATAAGATGTGGGGGATGCATACTACGGAATATTATCCATCAACTAAAAGAAACAAATTAGACTTACACACTGCAATGGGAATAGATATTTAAAACATTCTAAGTGAAAAGCAGCAAAAGGAAAAGGAAGGTATCTACTGCACAATTTTTAATCCATGTAAATTTAAAATATAGGCACACACAACACCAACGCATGCTTTCAAGAACACGTGAGAGAATACACAAGGCACCTTAGAATGATTAAGGTGCAGAAGAATGAAAGTGGTGAATGGGGATAAAAAAGTAATAAATGTGTAAGTAACACACAAAAAAAGGGCTTTTCCAGACCAATGATGCTAGTGTGCCATGACTGGAAATGTAAGTCAGTCCCCTCTACTGGAGTTTCCACCCCAAAAGAATAGGATTGGTCTAAACAGTGATAATAATGGAAATTATTAAGAAATGTTTGCATTATTTAATATAGCTTTGCATACCTATGTCTGTGTTACTGGATTATAGCTTTATAGTAGAGAAATAATAGCATATGAATTAAGTGTAAGTTCTCTCAAGATATTTGAGTACTACTGAAAGCTTAGTTTTCCTAAGTGTATTTGACATTTGGCCATCCTTCCCTCCCGACCACCCCTAGCAAATTTTGTTGGCTACCTTAGTTTGTTCTGCAAACCTCTTCCCCAAAGATAATGGAAGATAAGTGACAAAGGCAAATTATCACAGATCATAAATCTACAGGGTATAAATTATTTTAATATATTTAAAGGGAAAACACTGGTTTTTTACAAATACATTCCTAAGTGTTAAATTTTAAGACTACTGGGCTTCCCTGGTGGCGCAGTGGTTGAGAGTCCGCCTGCCGATGCAGGGGACACGGGTTCGTGCCCCGGTCCGGGAGGATCCCGCGTGCCGCGGAGCGGCTGGGCCCGTGAGCCATGGCCTCTGGGCCTGAGCGTCCGGAGCCTGTGCTCCGCGACGGGAGAAGCCGCAACAGTGAGAGGCCCGCGTACAGAAAAAAAAAAAAAAAAAAAAAAAAAATTTTAAGACTACTGTGTTCAACTACAGATGTACACTTCAAGCAAGTCATTGACAAAGCTAAGAATATGCATGCAGGGGATGGTGATCAAGATGACACAGCTGTTTTTGATAATTGGAATTTTGTATTTAGAGGTTACATTTTGTCAGCTTATGAATGGGCAGCTCCTGGAGAGGTCACAGGGTCCCCTTCTGGCCTGTGAGTTTAGTACCACTGACCTCAGGAGTCCCTGTTTGTCGTTAGCTTGCTTTTGAATTACTTTGGCCCCAAGTTCGGAGAAAATGCTGTATAAAACAGGAAGGGGCCATCCTGAAGGGTGTTATTTGTGAAAAGAACTTGCTGAGTGCCATCACCAGAGGCAGTAGAGTCTGCAGTTGAACCACAATAAACGGGGATAATTTTGCACGACACAGACACTAAGGTAGTTGTCTTTATGATAGGAACTGATTCCTTGAATGTATAATTGAACTCTAAAATAAACTATGCCTCTATGCAGGTTTAATGAAATTTCTGAGGTTGCTGCAATTTGTATATTTGTTTTCCTTTTCCAATGCAAGATCTGCTGGTGAGGGGAAATATCTGACTAGTTTTATTATGGTTTATACACGAATAAATGGGATATTTAGTTCTGTACATAAATCTACAGTGAGTACATACACTGGAATGAGAGACAATCATATTAGACCAAATCATCAGATCAAAAGACAAAGTCATACTTTTGAGGCTTGAAAGTTCAAAGCTGACATTGACCTCTTGAAGGCCAGTTTTCCAGCCATTTGCTGCCCTGGCTCAACCCTCCACCCCACTCTCACATCCACATTTGCAGCCGGGTTCCCCTCACTTCCTCACTGCTGGGGATTGAGACAGCAAATTTAGTTCACTCATCCGTGGTATGGTCTGCAAAACTAACTCAAACCCAACTCCTTCGTTTTACAGAAGGGGAAACTGAGGCTCAGAGGGCATTTTAAAATAGTGTTTGTTCACTATCTTGAGACTCAGTGTGGAATTTTTAAGCACCTTATTTTAAGTCATTCATTACTGGGAAAATCAAACCCCTGTTACAAACGAGAGAAGCCAAATAGGTTCAAATGAGGAAGCACTTGGAATTTCTGGATTTTACTGTGTATTTGGCATACATCATGCAACAGGCCCTCTGTTATCACTGGGACATAACCAGACCCGGACACCTTAAGGTCTAATAGCCTTAAGGGCATAGAACATTAGATTATTGAAGAATCTGAAGAAAAAAAAAAAAAAGATGACACAGATGAAGCCATCTCACACAAGAAACAGTTGGAGGGAGGCCTCTAGTGGAATCTGCCAGGCTCCTTCCTGTTTAACAAGTTCCGACAAATCTTTCAGCACCTAATTCTGTCACAGGCACTCTGTAAGGTGTTTGGACAGAGCTGGCCGATAGAAATATAATATGAGATACATATGTAATTAAAATTTTTTCTCATAGGCACATTAAGGAAGTAAAAAGAGGTAAAATTAATTTTAGTAATATATTTTTGATCCAATATATCTAAAGTATTATCATTTCAACATTTAATCAACATAAACGTTATTAGTAAGATATTTTATTGATACATTCTTTTTTGGTACTAAATCTTTGAGATACAGTGTGTACATTTATAGCACATCTCAATTCAGTCTCCCCACATTTCAAGTGCTTACCAGCCCCATGTGGCTTGTGGTTACTGTACGGGACAGCACAGTAGAGACAGAGAGATAGTAGAGACAAAGTTAGTAGAGATAATAACTGAACACACACACACACACAGAGTCCATGTGTCAAAATACACACAGTGGAATGTGAGCCATAACCCTATAGCAGGTTTTCAACCTCTTCCCCAGAAAGACCCAGAAGAGATGATTAACAATTCCAGCTTTCTTTTTCTTTCTTAAAACTAAGTTGAAATGCAAAATGAGTGAGGTAACCTCAAAGCTGTTTAAATGTATGGAAAGCGTTCCAGTACTTTAACTACTAGAGTTTACAGATACTTTGGACACATTTCCCAACTGACAAAGCAGCATGTTCTCCACCGCCCTCCAGATTTGACCTGGAAACAGGAACCAGGCAGCATATGGCTGTACTTTAATAATCACCAACAAAGAGAAGTCTCATGTGTCATATATATGTACAAACATCCAATTTAAAATAAATCTCTTTTACAAGTGAGTCTCTAGCAAATGTCACTACAGGAAGGACACTGAGAATCCATATTTATTGCTTTCTTGCTGGAAATTTAGAAATTGTTTTTATGAGTAAATGAACTACATTCTTTCCTCCTAAAAGCAAGAGAAAAAAATCTGTGGAATGGGCTTTCTAGATTCTACCCTAGAACTTGAAAATGGGGAAATAAGACTGTCCCGTTAAAATAAGTTTATGAAATCAATATACAATCATCCAGATCACAGATTTGCGAAGTAAACTGCATGCAGTCCACACCAGCATCTTTCTCGGCAACATCTCCCAGGGAATATGAGCAATTTGAAAAGCAGCCCTGCTGATTCACCTCCCTCCCTCCCCCAGCACCATTCCTTTCACTGCCTCACAGACACACAATCGCTCCAAGGCCAGCATAATGGAGAGGAACAGGCTGAAGCTATAAACATCTCCAAAGCAAGGACACGCAATTAGCAGCGGGCCCCCTCCACCACAGAAGCAGCAACAAGGAGAGAGAGCTGGCAGTGTCCATATCAACACTCTCTTCTGGGAGCTGCCCTGGCTGGGGAGCTCAAGAATCAAAACTCAGACACAGGGTTCCTACCCTGAGAAACAATACATGAGTTTCTTGACATTCACCACTATGGTTGCCCAACTGGCTCCCTAGACTTAACCTTGGCCAAATGATCAGAAGACAAACATTTGATCATAATTTAGCTTCCCAGGATGATCTGCCGACGGGAAAAAAAAAAAGTGCTAATCAAAACCATGTATTCTGTTCACTTGGTTATTATCTTTTCCACTCTATATGGATAACATTCTTGGTTTTAGACAATTTCTTGTGACTTTTACTTAACCAGTCCCTCAGAGCTCAATTTACTCTGGGGACACTAATAAGTGAATTTCTCATCCTGCAAGCCAAGAATCGGATTTTCCTAGGCAAATGCTTGCTTCCTGGGTCCTTGGAGCACATTATGAACAGCCCTCTGGCCTTCCCAGAAATCTACCTCTGCTTCAAGTATATTTTCTGCAAACTGTAATCAATCTTTATATAAACTGGTCATTCCTATCTTAAAAGAGGCAGGAATTATTGGCAATTTATCTATATGCATCCTCACCCTGCCCTTGCCTGGAGACATTTCAATAAGCCCCTTAATTCCAACTTTTTAAAGCCATGACACACTATCGCTACAGCCTTGATTATATGACATTCTTTTCCCTCCCCAAGAATTATGTATGACATTTTTCTCTTTTCAGTGGAAGTATATTAAAACTAAAATGATTTTTTTCCATTATTTCTCAAGTTTCCTAGAGTGCACAAACCAAAACTATAGATCACAATATTATAATGGGTAGAAATGCTGGTTTTTAATCTGGGTGACTGCTAAATGGGTGTTTGCTATATTAGTCTCTGTACTTTTCCTAAGTTTGAAATAGTTCACTTTCTTAATGTGGCATTTTGAGTAACTTAATGCAGAGCTTTGCACATAATAGGTCCTCAAAAACTATTTTTTGAAAAAAAATACGATAGTGTGAATGAATATAAATCCTCCAGTTCTCTTTAATATATTTGAGATAGACTGAGATAAGCAACTAAGATACTTCATTAATAACTATATTAATGTAGCCCCTTATTTTTCCTTCTTAAGTAATAACAGAGATAAGTGAGATCTCTCTAAGAGAGACACGAGATAAGAGCCTCTGTTTTTATGTACGACTTGACTGTCCTATCTAATTGGGAAATTTTGTATTGAGAAAGTCAAGTTTGATATGAAAGTTTCTTTTTTCTAAATTCCCTCAAAATGAAGGACTTGAAAATCGCAACATCAAACAGGTACCCAAGGACAACATGCAAGCGGGTGTCAGGCACCGATCGATACCTTGGGTGGCGGCATCAGCATGGTACTCGGGCTCCTCCTCGGGAGGGCTCTGCAGGAAGTACAGCTGCTCGGGCAGCATGTTGGCGATCTTCTCCTTCCCCAGGACGTGGGTGCTCAGAAGGGGGCTGACGCTCCGTTTCACTTTCTCTCTCCTTTCATGGGCCATAATCTTTTTGGTCCGAGCCTTGATGTTCTCCCAGCACTTCTTCAGCTGTTTGAAATCCCGCAGCGACACGCTGGGCTGAGAGTTGTATTCATGGGCGAGCGCCTGCCAGGTACGCTGCTTGAGGGCAATAGTTCGCGCGTCGCTTTTCTTACACTCCAGCACATACTTGTACTTTTCTACTAAAGCCAGCAGGATGCTCTTTTCCAATTCTGAGAAGTATTTGGCAGGTTTTATGATTTCGTTGTTTTGCATTTTCCACTACGTTTCTCCTGGCTGTTAGCTATCCTGGAACAGGAAGTTTGAAACAATCAGTACCAACTCCAGCAATAAACAAGTCAGCGAATCACTCAAGCTCTATCCCTGACTTGATTCCCTGGTCTGAAATACGGTACTTTCTTTTCCACTCATGTTGAATTGTGGTATTCTCAAGAAAACATTCAGAAGATTACAAGGAACACGGTTTTTACTTAAAAGTAGATTTTCAGGTAGGACCTTTGCTGTAGGTCTTGACCATTTTGTGATTATGTGGTACAGAGCAGCAAAAAAAAAAAGTTGAACATCTATGTGGAACTCTAATGTATTCATTTATTTCCGCTTAATATTAAGGAACAGATAATTCCCCAAATTCATAATGTTAGGCAGCTTTTAAACTAAACAGGTCTCTCAAAGTTTTGTCACAGCTGAAGACAAGAGAAGCCACTGTGTGATCTAATACAACAGATAATGTAAATACTACCAAGATTTCAGAATCATCCAGAAATCATCCCAGAAGATCTGACATTTCCATCACTATGTCTGTGACCTTCGTTAGGTCCATGCTTAGAAGAACCTCAGTTTCTTTATCTTTAAAATGAGGGCTTGGAGTCTGTGATCCTTAAGGTCTAAGGGCCACTTTTATTTTATTTTATTTATTTTTCTATTTTTTAAACATCTTTATTGGAGTATAATTGCTTTTTAATGGCAGGCCACTTTTAAAAGTGTACAGTTCTGTGTAAATAATTAATATAATTTCAGAAGTGTAAGGGCCTGGACACTTTAGAGCTTGAGTCCAGTGCCTCTCTTTTCTTTCTTTTTTTTTTTCCTGGACATTTCATATAAATGGAATAATTCAATATGAGGTCTTTTGTGACTTGTTTCTTTCACTTAGCATGATGTTTTCATTCCTTGTTATTACCAATGGTATTCCATTTTATAGATGTAGCACAGTCTATATCCATTTACCAATTAATGGATTTTAAAAATTGAGATATATTGACATATAACATTACATTAGTTTCAGGTATACAACATAACGATTTTATTTATTTATATATATATATATATATATACACACACATATGGAAATGATCACCACAATAAATCTAGTTAACATCCATCACCACACAGTTACAATTTTTTTCTTTTAAGATCTATTCTCTTAGGGGCTTCCCTGGTGGTGCAGTGGTTGAGAATCTGCCTGCTAATGCAGGGGACACGGGTTCGAGCCCTGGGCTGGGAGGATCCCACATGCCGCGGAGCAACTAGGCCCGTGAGCCATAACGACTGAGCCTGCGCGTCTGGAGCCTGTGCTCCGCAACAAGAGAGGCCGCGATAGTGAGAGGCCCGCGCACTGCGATGAAGAGTGGCCCCCGCTTGCCACAACTAGACAAAGCCCTAGCACAGAAACGAAGACCCAACACAGCAAAAATAAAATAAAAATTAATTAATTAAAAAAAAAAAGATCTATTCTCTTAGCAACTTTCAAATATACAATATAATACTATTAACTATAGTCGCCATGCTGTATATTACATCCCAGGACTTACTTACATTATAACTGGAAATTTGTACCTTTTAACCACCTTCACCCAATTTGCCCCCCCAACTCCCCATCTCTTGCAACTACCAATCTGCTCTATATCTATGAGTTCTTTTTCTTTTTCTTCCTTTTTTTTTTTTTTTTTTTTTAGATTCCACATACATGTGAGATCATACAGTATTTGTCTTTCTCTGTCTGACTATTTCACTTAGCATAACACCCTTAAGGTCCATCCCTGCTGTCATATATAGCAGGCTATCCTTTTTTTTGTGTGGTTTAATAATATTCTTTTGTGTACCTATATACCACATTTTTCTTATCCCTCTTTTCAACTGAGGGAACTAAACTAAGGGCCAGTAAGGTGAAATGGATTGTACAAGATCACAAAGATGGTGACTTCAGAAGTCAAGAACCTGGACTGCCCTGATAGTTTGGTAATCTTTTTTTTAAACACACCAAATAATAGCCATTTTTAAATGCATATTCATTTAAAGTCTTTGTTCACATATTATAGTAAAAGTTACCAATTTTATATTATTTTAAAAATTTGAAATGACATTACATTTTCTCCCTTATTATTACAGTCTACATACCTTTTTATATTTTTAATAAAAATTGCATATATTTAACATACATAGTGAAATGATTACTACAAATAAGCTAAATAACATATCTCCTCACATAGTTACCTTTTATATGCGTGACGAGAGCGCCTAAAATCTAGTCTCATCATATTTCCAATATTCAATACAATATTATTAGCTACAGTCATCACTCCTGTACACTAGATCTCTAGACTTATTCATCCTACATAACTGCACTTTGTACCGTTTGACCAACATCTCCCCGTTTCCCTCACCCCCCCATCTCCAGCCCCCAGTAAGCACTGTTCTACTCTCTGCTTCTGTGAGTTTGAATAGCCTGGTATTCTTTTTTTTTTTTTTTTTTTTTTTTGCGGTATGCGGGCCTCTCACTGTTGTGGCCCCTCCCGTTGCGGAGCACAGGCTCCGGACGCGCAGGCCCAGCGGCCATGGCTCACGGGACCAGCCGCTCCGCGGCATATGGGATCCTCCCAGACCGGGGCACGAACCCGTATCCCCTGCATCGGCAGGCGGACTCTCAACCACTTGCGCCACCAGGGAGGCCCTAGCCTGGTATTCTTAGTATCATTTCACAACTATCTCTTGAGCTCTCACCTTGAGTGACTCCAAATTACTCAACCATGACTCCCTAGGTCATCTTGCCATCCTCCCCAGTGCTGAGCCAGCATCTTTCACACAATAAATGCTTAATAAATGTCTTATTCCACTGAACCTATGTGTGTTTTATGACTGCACAGTTTTCCACATCTTTTAATCACAGGAAACTTCCTACAAAATTAATCTCTCAGTTACATTATGGCAAGAATGTTGCTAAGCAACAGAGAATGCAGCAATAAAGCAAGCGTTGCATGCCCCCTTTGTGGAAAGGGCCGGCAACAGAGAATGCAGCAATAAAGCAAGCGTTGCATGTCCCCTTTGTGGAAAGGGCCGACACGCCCAGTCCTCCTTACATTCTCTAAGCCTCTGATTTTTCAGAATAACAAGCAAGCATCAAGACTGCTCCCATCCGGGCTTTCCTGGTGGCGCAGTGGTTGGGAATCCGCCTGCCAATGCAGGGGACACAGGTTCGAGCCCTGGTCCGGGAGGATCCCACATACTGCGGAGCAACTGGGCCAATGCGTCACAACTGCTGGGCCCTCACTCTAGAGCCCGCGAGCCACAACTACTGAGCCCCATGTGCCTGGAGCCCGTGCCCTGCAGCGGGAGAAGCCACCGTACCGCAACGAAGAGTAGCCCCCGCTTACCGCAACTGGAGAAGGCCCACACACAGCAACGAAGACCCAACACAGCCAAAAATAAATAAATTAATTAATTAAAACAAAAAAACCCTGACCAACCTGTATTGAAAGAATTAGAAACTAACTTGAAAGAAGTCCCACTGGACATTTGAACAAGGGTGATGGGTATACAAAGATTCATTAAATTATTCTCTTGATCTTTGTGCACGTTTGAAAAGTTCCACAATACAAAGCTGGGGGGTGGGGGGAGGCTGTGACTTTTAAGTTTATGGTACACTGATTTAAAATCACACCATTACAACTCAGCTCTTCACCTACTATGCCTGGGGAGGGGTTACTATAGTTGTAAATAACTGAAATCTGTTAGATCTGAGGCTGGAGGGGACCCAGCCAGATCAGAGAACCTTGAAATAGAGGCCAAGGAATGTAGGCTTTACATGGGGGCAACAGAGTCTAGTCAGGGTCCCCCACTATGTACCACTTCCTCCCAAAAGTTAAACTTAGTGTGATCAGTGTCTCCAGATACAAGGTACCTCACATTCATCATGGACACATCAGTATCAGAAATCGAGAGATTTAGACAAGTCAAAGGTGGTTTGATCCCTGGTGGCGCAGTGGTTAAGAGTCCGCCTGCCGATGCAGGGGATACGGGTTCGTGCCCCGGTCTGGGAGGATCCCATATGCCGCGGAGCGGCTGGGCCCGTGAGCCATGGCCGCTGGGCCTGCGCATCCGGAGCCTGTGCTCCGCAACGGGAGAGGCCACAACAGTGAGAGGCCCGCATACAGCAAAAAGAAAAAAAAAAAAAAAGGTGGTTTGGCCCTCAGGTCTTGGGCAAAGAGAAATGAGGGGGAATTTATCTTTGGAGATGTGTCCCTGTACCCCTAAATTATCAGGCCTACGCTTCAGTCACGTTGCTGTAATGTTCCTACAATGATCCAATCCAGGCCCCTTCTTCCCCAAAGGTCCAAAGTTAATTTTTGCCTTCATCAATACTCCTATTTCGTATAAATCAGTGTTCACAAACTGAAATTTATTAACACACCCTCCCTATATTTCTTCTATATGATCTCTATCTGCCAAGATGACTATGTTCATCTTTATGTTCTATAGTTTTTATTATGAAATCAATAGGTATACGGAATGTTCTTAAACTACACAGCCCCCAGAGCAGATTCTGATCTGAAGCCCATCCCAATTCTATTCTTCTGCCCCCAGAAGATGTCTACCCACTCTTTTTAAGAATCACTGCTGGGGCTTCCCTCATGGCGCTAGTGGTTGAGAGCCCGCCTACCGATGCAGGGGACACGGGTTCGTTCCCCGGTCTGGGAAGATCCCACATGCCGCAGAGCGGCTAGGCCCGTGAGCCATGGCCGCTGAGCCTGCGTGTCCGAAGCCTGTGCTCCGCAACGGGAGAGGCCACAACAGTGAGAGGCCCGCGTACCGCAAAAAAAAAAAAGAAAAGGTAATGCTATTTTATACATTATATATTAATGCTATTTTATACATTATATATTTTTTCTTTTTAAATAAATATTTTTTTCTATCCTTGATTATTTCAAGGTAAATTCCCAGAAGAGGAATGGTTGCCACAAAATATAAAAACACTCGAGACTTTTGTTCCATCACCATCTGCCCTCCAGAAATGGGGTACTAATTGACATGCCCACTTCATTGACTTCTGCTGTTAACATTTTTTAAATCTATGCCAACTGTGGAGGTGAAAAAATGTCCCTTCATTGTTTAGTGATATATGAATTGCAGCTCTCGGCAAATAAGCCATACTCTGTCTGAACAAAGTCCCTTTGATACTTAGTGGAAATGAAACTACATGGAATTAGTTCCAAGCAATTTAATAATTCTTCCTCACAATATGTGCAGTACCACTAACTGCCACCAGGTGGTGGTGGGCTGGGGGGAGTCTAAATTCATAAGGATCTTAACCTAAGTGTGGCCAGTTGAGTCTCTAATAAGAGCAATAATTACAATTGCAGATAATTTTTATTGAGCCTCTACTGTGAGTTTGACACAATACTAACTGCTTAACATGCACTATATCATTTAATCTTCCCAAAAATAGCCCCTGAGAGCATCATTCGTTACACTGTTAAAAAAAACAAAAAACAAAAAAAAACCCCACGAAACTTTATGAAAGTATCAGAAATACCAGAAGAAATTATACAACTGCTCTCAAAAGCAAATACTCAGAATTACTAACACCCGGGGACCATTAATAGCCTACTAATTAAACTATTACTTAATCACTAGCTAAGTAAATCCAAGTTACCAATTTACTTTGCTTAATTTTGTAGAACAGCAGGCCTCCCTAGGCCATGTGGTTGCATCCTGCCGGGCTATAAAGGGATTCTGGTGTGAGACAGTGTACCCCAAAGGTCCCCTATGGATCCCCAACAGCCTCCTGAAGCAGGCTGTTTATCCCCACTAAACCAATTATTATTCCTATTTCCTGGATCAGAAAAGTGAGGCTCAGTAACTTTCCGGTGATCACACAAATAGTAGCAGCACTAGGATTCAAACCCAGGTCTGACTCCAAGCCCAGGCTGCTCTCTGATCTGCTTAGCCCTCTTCTTTCAGACCTAGTGACAGCCTCTAGTGCCCAAGCTCAAATTACATATCAATTAGCAATCTGATTGCCAGCAGAGACAACCTAGGAAGAGCTGTGCCTGCTTCCATCATCTCCATTTGTTGGCTCCTCCCCTCCCATCCCCACTCCCATCACCTCCCCCCTTCTAGGTCTCAAACCTAGGGTCCACAGCTCCCCACCCCAACCCAGGTGCACCCCTCTCACTCTAACTAGGGTTCAGAAATAATTTCCACTGTTGATCTGCTAAGAATGTATGTTTGAAAAGTAACTGTAGCAATAATATGGAGCTTTAAAATGGTCCACACTTCAGGGGAACTAGATGCTGACACTCTGCTTGAGCACCTGACTGACAGTCCTAAGTAAACAAACACTTCCAAGATATAGGAACATATGTATATGTATAACTGATTCACTTTGTTATAAAGCAGAAACTAACACACCATTGTAAAGCAATTATACTCCAATAAAGATGTAAAACAAACAAACAAACAAACACTTCCCAAAGAAAGAGATCTCCAAGAGAAGCTTATTAATAGAAATTTCGAGGCTAGAAAGCACATTATAGATTAAAACTGCTTAGGAACGTCCATAACTGGTTATAGATGACAACACAACAAGCCTTCTCTGCTACATTAGCCTTTATTAGAAACTGCCCTTCCCTTGTAGGGAACTCCAACTCCCCTCTGTACGGATCATCTTTTTTGTCTGCTGTTCTGCTAGACAGAGTGCTACCCGGCGTGGTCATAGAACAACAAGCAGCCCAGAGACCCCACAGTGGGGCCTCAGCAAGATTTAATGAATGAATGTATCTTGATATAGTCATAAAACTGTCTACCATGCACAGAATGAGTATCATACATGGTAAAACAATCAGTACACCAAAAAGCTGCATTAAAGTAAAAATGGTCAAATAAAATAGCAAAATCCAAATGCAATGGAAGTTCCTCTTGGGCTAAGCAAAGACCCATATACAAGACTAAATAAAATAGCAGGATTCCAATACCATAAAAAAGAAAGAGGAAATAATCAGCACAATTCCCAAAACACTAACATTGACTAAACCACCAGAAGATTGTAATAAGTACATTTAATATGCACCTTAAAAATCCATCTGTTAGGGGACTGAATGTTTGTATCCTCCCCCCCAAAAAAATTCATTTGCTGCAACCCTAACTCCCAGGGTGACTGTATTTGGAGATTAGGCTTTTAAGGAAGGAAGATTAAATGTGGTCCTAAGGATGGGGCCCTGGTTCAAGAGGATTAGTGCCCTTAGAAGAAAAGACAACAGAGAGCTTGCCCCTACCCCCACTAATCCCAGGGCTTACAAAGAGACCATGTGAGCACACAGAGAGATGGCAACCACCTACAAGCCAAGAGAAGAGCCCTCAGAATGAAACCTACCTTGCTGGCACCTTGATCTGGACTTCCTAGCTTCCAGAACTGTGAGAAATAAATTTCTGTTGTTTAAGCCTCCCAGTCTGTGGTCTTTTATTATGGCAGGCCAAGCTGACTAACACACCATCTAATGATATTTTAAGTCCATCAAGGGTCAAACTAAGTCCTAAAATTTGAGCAAAGACCAGAGAAAGTTGGCCAGATTTTACTTCTACTGCTATTTGTAGAAAAGGGAGTTCTTTGAAGTCAATACTCAGGATGGGAACCATGACTAAAAATCTGTGACACTGAGACCTCAGACAGATATTAGGATATTAATGCACTACTGCTCTTAAAGTGAAGTGAAATAACCAAGCCAGTGGATGCAGAGAACCTGGGCTCAAATCCCGAATTCAGCACTCACCTAGCTGTGTGACTTTGGGCAAGTCAATTAACCTCTAATGCTTCCTCTGTAAAACAGGGTTAATACTCCCTACTCTGCTTTATTCTCTCTACACAACTGTTCTGCAATGGGAGTAAAGAAGCACAGACTAGATCTTCAATAAATTTTAGTTCTTTGCACCCCTCTCACTCATACTGAACTGCTTCCAAAAGTAGAATAGTGGTCTAAGTACAGTATATACTCAAATACTTATTGGCTCTTTTATTCATAGACACACAATTCAACAAATATGTAATGGACTCCTGCCGAAGGCTCAGTACTGTCCTAGAGTATGTGGGAGATACAAAGACAAGCTGAAGGAGCACTGGCAGAAACTGACAACCAAAAGGAGAGGTACAATGAATGGACACCACAACAGAGGACAAAGCACCCTGGGGGTGCTCAGAGGAGAGAAGAGGTTAATTTGCACTCTTCATGAACAAGAGGACATTTGAGCTAGATCTTTAAGAATGTATAGGATATGAACAGAGAGAGCTGAAGGAGATCATTCAGATAAATAATTGATAAGAAAGGACCTGGATTCTGAGTGGCGGTGATGTTAATGGAAAGGAGGCGGTGCATGCCAGGGACTGTTTCAAAGTGAGAAATGACCAGGACGTGTGTGTGTCCACACTACGGTGGGGGATCAAGAGAAAGTAGAGGCAAAGAGGATACAGGAGGATTAAACAAGCACCTAGAGCACCTACATGCACAGGTACTGGAGGGAGGGGTATTCCTTAAGATCCAGGAGACCACAGTCTAGTGAAGACATATCACAACACAGAGTACTGTGGATGGGCTGGTGACAAGGCAGTGTGATAATCACAGTCACAGAGATGTGCCCAGGGATGTTACTCCAGGATTGGGTGGGATTTAGAATAAGGACCTTAATTCCTATCAGAATAGACTGGAAATAGAATTAGCATTAGAACAAAGCAGGGCCACTTTGGAAAGACTGAAAGAAGGAACAAATACAGAATTGGTGAGTAAGCTGCAGGAAATGTGGCAGCCAATCCCTGAAGGGAGGCCTGGCCACAGGCTATGGGTGATCAGTTTGCTCGAAAGAGATGAGAGCCTATTTCCAACAGTCAGGTCTGTTGACTGTCTCCTGACTCCACATCCCCCAAACAACTTTTTTTGGAAACAACATAGATCCTAACATGTTATAACTGAAAAAGGACTTCAGTCCAATCCTCTCATTTTACAGATGAGGGAACTTAGGCTTAGAGCAAACTACAGGGGTTCCTGGGGTCCCAGTAACAGAGGAGGGCCTAAAAGCAAAGCTCCATTATTTGTTTTCAACCCCTCCCCCCACATCTCTTCTCTGGAACCCTCCCGTCATCATGATGCCCTTTTGCTAGGTACCCTCAAGCCTTCCCCACTCTCCCAATGGAAAACTCGAGGGCACTGCTCTCAACTCTGACACTCCCTCTGTGACATCAGGCAAGTCCCCTTTCCTCCCTGACTGTTGATTCCTCATCTCTAAAAAATAAAGCTGCAATGGGTGTTCTCTACAGCCCCATCCGGTGCTGGCAGTCCATACTAGCACTGCTGCTACAATGGTTTTTCTGCAACCTAATTTCCACAGTTCTCTGCCAAAGACGCATAGATGGTATTTTCTGATTATTTATGAGGCTAGTGTAGCTACTAGCCAAAGAAAGAGAACATTGCCACGGAATAAAGTGATCTCAGCACTTCAGAGGATTTAAGGCCCACGCCCAGGTTTAACTCTAAAGGTTAAGTAGTTCCAAGTGAAACATCTAAAGCAGGTGATGGGATCTCTCTTTCACTACTGTAGCCCCAGCTCCTTGAAGACCACCTGGTACACAGAAGGTATTCCATAAATATTTGTGGAATATATGTTGAAACTAACCTGCTCGCCATTCGCATTTTTTTACTAATTATATCTAGATGTTCTACTATCTTAAATTTCTTCTTCTATAAAGGATGTCTCATAACAAAAATCATTTCCTGGCTTCTTCTTGTAAATACTGTTGTATGCCAAAATTTTTACAACATGATACAACAAATTTCTACAGCTATGATGCCTTCATGATTTCATTTGACGCAGAGGTAGGAACAGTCAGACATTACTGTCCCCGTGCACACCTGGCCGTGTACCTGCTCTCACGTGTTCAGACCTATCTACTCAGGATGGCCACTCACCTGTGCCCTCTCCGTCTTCTTTCTTTCCTTTAGGGGAGCTTCCAGTCTAAACCTAGCACTAAATTTGCTTCCTCCAGTGCTCTCCCTCCCCTTTCCCTTCGCCACCCACTCCAGGCAGCCAAGTAACTGGGAAGTGTTTATTTTTACCATCTGTGTCTGAGGGTGACTGTGAGCAGGACCAGCCTTGTATTTAAGGCAAGAGCTCCCCGCTCCCGTCCCCCCTCCCTCACAGTTCCCTCCATGAACCAGAGGCAGGTTCCTAAAGGTCCTGACCCCTTCCTTCCCCTCCCCCACCGCTCCTTCCTAAACGATCTCCCCACCCCCATCCCAGTCTCCCTGAAATTCCCTTGGAGTCATTATTAAAGTACCCTCCACAGAAAGTGCTTTTACAATACAGAAAGTCCCCTTATGTAGGTGTTCCTGCTCCAGCCTGCTTCTTGTCTGTGAGGACTCGCTCCTCTAGGCCCACCACTTCAGCATCAACGGCTCTCAAATCTCTGGGCCTGGACTTCCCTGGTGGCGCAGTGGTTAAGAATCCTACTGCCAATGCAGGGGACACAAGTTCGAGCCCTGGTCCAGGAAGATCCCACATGCCGCGGAGCAACTAAGCCTGGGAGCCACAACTACTGAGCCCGCACACCACAAATAAAAAATAATTTATTAAAAAAAAAAAAATCTCTGGGCCCAGGGTCTCAAGTATTTACCTTTTCCTGCAGCCCTCAGAATTACTCTGTACTGCAATCTATCCATACCCTCGAGGGGCTCCTCTATCTGAGCTCCTGAGGCACGGAACTACATTTTACTTGTATCTTGAGCACACAGTTGACTCTCGGTGTCTGTTCAAAAGAAAGTAGGGGCGTCAGGGAGAACCTCTCTCCAGCCCCATCTTCTCTCCTCAGCACCACACACATTTCCAATTGTCTCCTAGCCACCTCTATCTAGCTGTCCATTATGGGTACCTCAGAAATCTCCAAAAGCAAACGAATTATTCCTCTACCCCCAGACCTCCTGATTTCTAATAATTTCAGCCACATTAACGTGGCTCAAAGCAGAAACCTCAGCGTGCTCTTCAATCACAGGGAACCACTCATCACATTTACCACTACTACACATTTTACCTCAATATCTCTTCTCTCTGCTCCCATCCTCATTGCCTACGTCCAAGGTCAGCCCTAGTCTCCCAAAATGATCTCCCAAACTTCCAGCTCCTCTTCCACACAGCCACCAGAGGGATCTTTCTTAAACACAGTGATGATGCCACAGTCCTGCGTGTAAACCTCTGACATCTCGCCCACTGTCTAAGCAATAAAGTCCAAACTGCTCACAAGGCATTCAAGGCCTTTCCAGATTTGGCCCCAATTACAGTGCCCCCTCCACCCCACCCCAAACCACCCTTTCCATGTATGTTTCAACCCGGCCAGACCAAACTCACCTTCATGCCCTTGAACCTACTGTGTTCTCATGCCTCTAGACATGGGGCCTCCTCTGGCTGGAATTCTTTACCCCAAGATCCACCAAGGGCTCATCTTTAACCCTCAAGGTCCCACTCTCATGAAATTTTTGTGAAGCCTTCCTCAACTAATACCCAGGCTATTATGTTTATTTTATTTATAACAGCTTCCTCCTAACATGAGTTTGAGGCAGCTTACAAAGTACGTACACACTGCAACTAGATTTTTTTTTAAGAGAGAGGATATCAGGGCAAAGACAAGACAGAGGTAAAAAAGACAGAAGTTAGGAATTTGTGTAGCATTCAAAACCTCTATGATAACGTCTCATCTTGTTAAATCTTGTTAAAGAGGTAGATTAGCCCTGAGTATTCTACCCAGAATGAATGGGTTACTCTTCTCTGAGCTCACTGCCAGTTGTATATGATGGTACTTCCCATATTTTCTGTGATTTGCTCGTTGTGTCCATCTCCCTCACTAGGCTGGGAAATTCCTAAGGGAAACACATAATTTCTGACTCATCTCTCTCCCAGGCATGAAGCACATGACTCAGCATAAGACTGGTGCTCAGCAGACAAGAATAAACAACTGTCACCATGGACAGGGAAAAAGTTCCTAGTGCTTGTTGAGCTCCCTACCAGGCATTTGAAAAAACATTCTTTAATCCTCACCAAAAAATTACATGGCGGAGAAATAGCAGACCTAGGATTCGAACCTCCCACTGTCTGTCTCTCCAAAGCAACTGCTCTTTTTTACTAGGCACACAGCTCCCAACTTTCACCATCACTATGTGCCCAAACACCCCCTCCTTCAAGTCCTGGTTTTAAAGCAACCCTTCTCTAAGAAGCCTTTCCTGCTCACTCAGGAGAAGAGTCAGCCCGAGTTCAGCCCCGACCTTAAACAACACTCAGGTAAGACACGGTCACAGTTGGGAGAGGAAGGGGTGCCTTCTGGGTAGCCGAGCACCAGCGGGCCGGGTGGGTGTTCTTCAGATGGTGTTGTGGGTCCTCAGCTCTCCTTCTACCCCCTGCCCCTGGGTGCAATGCTTGGCCCTTCCTGCCTTTCTCTTCCTTCTTCAGGGTCCAAAGCCTTCCAGTTCTCCCCATTTCAAACTGAACCCCAAAATAATCTCCTCAGGCCCATTGCTTCTCTAACCAAGGGAACTGTATTCAAACACACTCCTTCATTACATCAGTTCAGTCTTTGTACTGATATTTTAAGCATCTTACCAATCTTCAGGGTTCTTGAGCATCCTAATTGCCTCAAACATAGTAAAAGAATTTCAAGAATCATGAGAAGCGACCATGACATTTTAGGAGGCCCCGTCACCTGGCTCTCAACCCATCTGAACACTTTTGGGGTGTCCTGGGAATAAGAAGAGACAATTCACTGATCTCACCCCAGGATCCCTCCCCCTCTCTCCTCCCAGACAGGATGCCTGGTCTCTAAGGGCAGGATGGAATCCTGGTCCAGAAAACTGCTGGGGTGGTAGATGCTGGTCCCTTCCTCCATATCCTCTTCCAGAGCCTCAGAATCCTCCCTTCTCCTCCCCGTCCACCCCTTGTCTCTCTGGCCCCAAACTCCCCTAGCAGTCCTCAGTCCTAACTCAGGAACTATGTTTTTGAATTAACATTCAACAATTTCCTTGGTAACACAATTGACTTATCTGACATACTAAAATGCACACCCCTGGCCCTGATATTATCCTACCTCCCGGTTTTAAATGTGTAACAAATATATCCTATAACCACTCTCCTGACACTGCAGGAACATCTGTGATCTTAAATGTTACCATACCTAAGAGTCACCCAATCTCCTGAATCAGAATAGGGAGACTAAATTCTTCTCTATTTCCTACTCCTAAATAAAAATTACTCGTGCAATTTACAGTAGCTACATCACAGCGCCAGTGCGATGACTTAATTAGATAACTCATGCCAACTGTTTGGTACCTAGGGCCTGGTATATAGAAAGTGCTCAATATTTAGCTATGATCATTTACGTACATTATCTCTCACAACAGCACCTGGGGGTAGGCATTTAACCACGCACTCCCCTGCCACCATCCCTCCCCCCATCTCACCCCCATTTACTTCTGTAAAGCCAAGGCTCGGAGCAAAGGAGATTTCCCAAGGTCAGTAGGGCACCGATGTGATGTTCGGCCCTCAGCCTCTGGGTGAGAGACCCCTCCCATTACACCCCTGTAAGGGACACAAGGGGTCTTAAAGGAGACGAGTATGGAAAAGCGCGAGCACAGTGCCCGGCATACAGTGGGGACCCCGGGATGGGGAGACCCCGGCACTGCGAGTCATCTGGATTCCTCCCAAGCGGCTCCTCCACTCCCAGAATCGAGAGTCCCCCGACCCCGGGTGCGACGCTGAATCTCCCCGAGGTCCGCGCCGTGGGGCTTTGTACGCCGCAGGCCGGCCCCACTCACCGAGTCCCATCGCGGCGCGCGGAGGTGGCAGCCGGGCCTGCGGAGCAGGGGTCGTGGCGCCTGGGCCGGAAGCCCGCCCTGCCGGCCGCGCGGCCCCCGCACGTCTGGCCCGAGCCTCCCGCCTGACCCTCGCCCGCGCCCCCGCGTCGCTGCGGCCCGCCCGGCGGGCCAGCCTCCTACCTGCAGCGGCGGCGCAGCGGCCACGGCGATCGGGGGAGGGGCCGGCGGGATGCGAGCACGGGCGGCCTCGGCTCCTCTGGCAGGCTGGGCGGCCGGGAGGGCCGCAGGCTCCGGAGCGCCGGGCGGCGGCGGCGCGTCCCCGGCCGGTCAGGCCCCACCGCGCGCGCAGCGGCCACAAAGCCCGGGAGCCGCCGCCCCCTCGCGGGCCGCCCGCCGCCTGCGGGTCCGCAGGCGCCGCGGAGGGCGGGAGCGCGGCCCCGAGCAGTCCCCACCTCCCCCAGCCCTGGTCGCCAGCCTCCCCCGAGGTTCGGGGCGGGGCGCAGGGCGTCCTCCGCCTACCCACCCCTCTCCCTCCAGGCTGACATTCTTATGCTGATTGAGTTCCCTCTTCCCACCTTTGCGGACGAGCTCCTGAAGGACTTGAAACAACTGTTTCATTTCCATGAACAACAAAAGAATGTATTTGTCGCAAGGTATTTGGCGGCCATGGACGCGAATTAGCCCAGTCCAAACCCCCTGTCTGAGAAAGGCCCCTTTTCCTTCGGGACACCCTGCTACTTGAGTAGACAACCCTCCTTGGCTGGGTTCATCACGGAGTTGTGTTTTGTTTTGTTTTTTAATTTGCGGGATGTCTCCCCCTAGGCTGCGCACCTCGAGGGCAGAGACTGTACCCTCTGCACCCCAGGACCTGGTTCAGACACGGTGCGCTGAGTAAGTGGGAATTTGTGCGGGGATGAATGAATGCACGACAGATGCAACTCTAGGGCAAGGCACCTTTTATAGTGCCTCCACAAGGATGGGGGCTAGGTGTTTCTTTTGCCCTGTATCCATTGGGAAGATTCCAAACTCAGAAGGGCACAGAGGGCTCCTGAAATTCCTCTTGTTCTAATCGAAGTGAAATTCACATAACATTAAAATAACCACTTTAAAGTCAACAACCCAGTGGCGTTTATTACATTCACAATGTTAAGCAACCACACCATCTCTATCTAGTTCTGAAACATTTATCACCCCAAAAGGAAACCCCCTACCCATTAAGCAGTCACTCTCTATCCCCCACTCTCCCCAACCAGGGGTAACCACTAATTTATTTTCTGTCTCTCTGGATTTGGCTATTCTAGACATTTCATATCAATGGAATCATACAATATGTAGTCTTTTGTGTCTGGCTTCTTTCACTTAGCATGGTGTTTTCAAGGTTCATCCAGATAGTAGCATGTATCAGTACCTCATTCCTTTTCATGGCTAAATAATTGTATGTACACCACAGTGCGTTTGTACATGTATCCATTGATGGATATTTGTATTATTTCCATCCTTTGACTACTGTGCATAGTGCTGCTCTGAACATGCCTGTAAACGTATTTGTCTGTATATCTGTTTTCAGTTCTTTGGGGTATATACCTAGGAGAGGGCTTCCTGGGTCATATGGTAATTCTATGTTTAACTTTTTGAGGAACTGCCAAAAAGATTTTCTATAGTGGCTAAATGAATGATTTTACATTCCCACCAGCAATGTATGAGGGTTCCAAATTCTCCACCACCTCACCAACACTCGCTATTTTTTCATTTTGTAAAAATGTCTTGGGCCTCCCTGGTGGCGCAAGTGGTTAAGAGTCCGCCTGCCGATGCAGGGGATACGGGTTCGTGCCCCGGTCTGGGAGGATCCCATATGCTGCGGAGCGGCTGGGCCCGTGAGCCATGGCCGCTGGGCCTGCGCATCCGGAGCCTGTGCTCCGCAACGGGAGAGGCCACAACAGTGAGAGGCCCACATACCGCAAAAAAAAAAAAAAAAAAAAAGTCTTGACTATATGTGAGGCTACTGCCACCCTCCCAGCTCCCATGACTCACAGACCCACTTGGCTCAGAGGCTGAGAGGCTGAGCCAGGTCTTTTGACTACAAAGAAACACCCAAACACTTCTAGGGGTCAGAAGCACCAATAAAAATAAAGACCCTTACTATAACTTAGAGTTATACTGCTCCTTGTTCATTATTTTAACAATAATTTGTCTGGTGTCCAAGAAGCTTTGAAATTGTCCAGAGAACTTGGAAACTAAGACCATCCCAAGAGAGTTACTATTGGCAAACAAACTTTATGACACTCACCTCACTGGAACCCAAGGCAGTACACCATTTCCACTTCGAGTTTTCCACCCTAGTGCCATGTTAGATGTCTATGAAGATTTCCTTCTAAAATGGGGATACAGCCAAGGGAAAACTACTGGGGTGTGAAAATAGTCAATTCAGATTGGAAATTTGATTGACAGGTGGTACAGTAAGGGAAAAGAAAGCAATGAATTTAACAGACAGACAGGAGCCTGAATCCTGCCTTTACTGCTTATACTTTGTGAACTAAGTTAACCACTTAGAATCTCAGGTTTTTCATTTCTAAGGTGAGAATAATGATACTTACCTGGCAGGGTGATGAAAGCTTCTAGTCTTGACTTTAATACATGATCAGTATCATTATTATTACTGCATGTTGTCAGTATTGTTATTATTGTTTAAAATAATAATATTTAAAATAATGATGATTGACATGAGCCACATGCAGAAATGCTGCTAAGGAAACAGAAACTCCTATCTAATCATGTGTCTCCTCCTCAAATCAAGAGAGTAAACTAGTGAGAGGCCCGCACACTGTGATGAAGAGAGGCCCCCGCTTGCCGCAACTAGAAAGCCCTCGCACAGAAACGAAGACCCAACACAGCCAAAATAAATAAATAAATAAACAAATGAGAGTAAACTATCTCCAAAACTAATGTGACAAGGGCATCTCGTAATGTGTGTAATATGGTCGCTGCCCTCCCAGCTCTCTCCTTGTTCCCTTATTTCCCTCCTTGTTCCCTGCCCTTGGACAAGCTTCTTAACCCTCCTGAGTCTTATCTGTAAAGTGATGTAACAATACCTACTTAACAGGGTTGTTTGAGGATTCAGTAAGGTATTTATAAAAGGCTTAGTACAGTGCAAGTTACATAGAAAACACTCTATAAATGTTATCTATTATTTATTATTAATAATAAAGTTGCGGGTTTCCCTGGTGGCGCAGTGGTTGAGAGTCCGCCTGCCGATGCAGGGGACACGGGTTCGTGCCCCGGTCCGGAAAGACCCCACATGCCGCGGAGCGGCTGGGCCTGTGAGCCATGGCCGCTGAGCCTGCGCGTCTGGAGCCTGTGCTCCGCAACGGGAGAGGCCACAACAGTGAGAGGCCCGCGTACCGCAAAAAAAAAAAAAAATAATAATAATAATAATAATAAAGTTGCTATAACTTCTCTGTAGAAAGAGTCAATAGAAGGGTGGAACCTACACAGAGTCTAATAAAAGGAAGACTTTCAAGAGAACCCATCTGTGTGACTTGTCCCTTCCTCAAGAGCAGGAGGGCCATTCCAGTGATGAAGGTGAGTGATGCATTGCACTCTGATAGCTTGTTGAGAATAACTCTGAAAACAGTTTCTCCTTTGCCCAGATCCAGTCTCACCAAGCAGACTTGACATAGGAGTTGGTTTCTACATAAGTTTTCTTAAGGGAGGGAAAATGCACTGATCATCCAACCTGAATACTCCACAATTTTGAGAAAGTACAGTTCTCTTAATACATTGAGGTTTAGTTTATCCAACCATTTTTAAAAATTAATTAATTTTATTTATTTTTGCTGTGTTGGGTCTTCGTTTCTGTGGGAGGGCTTTCTCTAGTTGTGGCAAGCGGCGGCCATTCTTCATCACGGTGCGCGGGCCTCTCACTATTGCGGCCTCTCATTGCGGAGCACAGGCTCCAGACGCGCAGGCTCAGTAGTTGTGGCTCACGGGCCTAGTTGCTCCGCGGCATGTGGGATCCTCCAAGACCAGGGCCCGAACCCGTGTCCCCTGCGTTAGCAGGCAGACTCTCAACCACTGCGCCACCAGGGAAGCCCTATCCAACCATTTTGACTGCTCAGATCCAGTATCCCTAAAATTGAATTAAGTATGGACATTAGAGACAACTTTCATCAGGCTTTCTTAGTGGCAAGGAAGAGATCCATTCAAACTCGCTAAAGGGAAAGGTGTTTACTGAATTTTAGGTGAATTTGAAATACAGGAACAACCCAAGTTATGTAGGACCTCACAGAAACCTAAGAGCCACTAGGAACCCAATTTTTCTCTCATTTGAGGTCAGTGTGTCTTTCTATGTCTCTGCCTCTGAACTTCTTTGTCTTTCTCCCTCTTTGTCCTGTTACACCTTTGTCTCTCTCTGGAAATATGCTCCTTCTTCCCTGCGTGCTCCCTCTGCTTACTCACCTTCACTTGGCCATCATGGACTCCCCAGCCTAGGGTAGAAACCTCCTGCTCGTCTCTTGGTTCATATTTACCCACACAAAAAAATGTGATTGGCCCAGCTCATCACTTCAAGATAGGATGCAGGCTGGCAGCCTATGAATTGATTGCTTTTGGACTAGAAGTCCGCTTTAACTCAATCAGCTGTTATGAGATGGAAGGGAGGTATCATCTGGTACAAAAATAACCACCCCACACAGCAGAGACTGGGAGTAGGGGTATTCACCAGAAGCTGGCATGGGTGGGTAGATGCACTGAAATCATTCTATTAATATGACCATACTTCCTGAACCAAATGTCAGAATAAATAGTATAAAAAGTATTTGCAGGGACTTCCCTGGCGGTCCAGTGGTTAAGATTCCACTCTTCCACTACAGCGGGCGTGGGTTCCATCCCTGGTCCAGGAACTAAGATCCCTCATGCCGCGTGTTGTAGCCAAAAAAAAAAAAAAAAAGTATTTGCAATCCACTCTCTAATGGTAGAGACAGTCTGAGGTATAGTTCAAATACTGAAATCTCAGAACTTCTGAAGCATTTTGATAGCTAATGACAACAGACCAAGACTTTTGAAATTGAGACTTTCCTGAAAAATCTTAGTCACCGTAAGATGGTGAGTGATCTTATAAAGCAGAATACCTACATCACAGAATTGTTGAGAGGATTAAATGAGTTACATATATAAATCACTTTAGTAGTTCCTATATAAATGTTATTATCACATAATAGAAGACTGGATAGCCCTTAATCTATGGTGACCCCACCAAGATACAGCTATCCTGTTAGGCAATCTCTGGCTGCTAGACAATCTGTCTCTTTGCACATTTCTCTTCAAACATAACATCAAACACCAGACAAGTAGGAGGATAGTTTTTAGGAAGCTTCAGAGGCTGGCAGTGTTGCTTACCACTAAGTACATAGAGTTGATTTTTTATCTGAACATCTCCTTCCCTAAATTGGAGAAGGGCAGACTATTCTTCAGATGGCTAGATAGATCCAAATATCTTTCGTAAGACGTGGGCATGGAGAAAAACAAAAATGTCTCAATTTACAGGATCCAGCTGTCCAGGGAAGGAATGAGGGGTGAGGACCTGGGAGTGCTGAACAAGAGCGTACAGGTGGAGTCGTTAGGAGACCAAAAGCTACTGCTGAGGGAGCAACCTAGAAGAGTGCCAGGTCAGAAAGTGATGGGCTATCAGGGCCAGAATGAAATTCAGGCTGCATGAAAATTCCAGAACTCATGGATTTCAAATGCCTATACTCTACCTTTCCATGGTACCCACCTTGTCTATTTTAAAGTGGCTGGATTTGCAAGCTACTGGCCACTGGTACTGCTGGTGCCACAGCAATTTGATGTTGAGGCGGTTTTGGTGAACACGCTATCAGTATCTAGGTTTATTAGTTACTCGCTGTGGTGTAACCAGTTACCAGAATTGAGAGGCTTAAACCAATGAACATGTATTATCTCACAGTTTCTGTGGGTCAGGAAGCAGCTTATCTAAACAGTTCTGCCTTGGGGTCTCTTACAGGGTCACAGTCACGATGTCAGCTGGGGCAAGAGGCAGGTTCCAGTTTGTCCTCGAGGGTCCCAGTGTTCTTTGTGGGCCCAAATTTGCCCTGGAAGGTTCTAGTTTGTCCTTGATCTTGTCCACATCCAGCTTTCCTTCCCAACTGCCGATCTGGCTGACCTACAGCAACTTCAGGCTCAACACTAAACTTGAGGCAACAGCAACCTACATAGACTGTTCCACCAGCTGCCACAGTTGCATGAGGTCTAACACCTTTTAAATGTCTGAAGACACTGCTACAAGCCTGTATTACTTTTCATAGAGCTGCTTGAAACTGTTCTACATTTCCTTTTTTTTCCCCAGATTTATTTATTATTTATTTTTTGGCTGTGTTGGGTCTTAGTTGTGCCATGCGGGCTCTTTCGTGGCAGCGCGCAGGCTTCTCTCCAGTTGTGGTGGGTGGGTTTTCTCTTCTCTAGTTGTGGCACGCAAGCTCCAGGGAGAGTGAGCTCTGTAGTTGCAGCACGTGGGTTCCAGAGCATGTGGGCTCTGTAGTTTGCGGCATGCAGGCTCTCTAGTTGAGGCACATGGGCTCAGTAGTTGTGGTGCACAGGCTTAGTTGCCCCGTAGCATGTGGGATCTTAATTCCCTGACCGGGGATCGAACTCATGTCCCCTGCATTGAAAGGCGTATTCTTTACCACTGGACCACGAGGGAAGTCCCTGTTCTACATTTCTAGACCTACTTTGCCACTAATAGGCTGTGAAATCTTGGGGAAGAGGTTTAGTGTCTGAAAAATGAAGAGTTTGGTTTAGATCCCTAATTGTAGCTTCAATATTAGTTGCTACTACTCTCTTTTTTTCACTATCAAATTTCTAACTCAGCAATTCCACTTCTAGGTCCTCTCCTAGAAAAACATTTGCCTGTGATTACAAAGAGGCATGTTCATTGCAGCTTTGATAATGGAAAATAAAGGAAGGTATAGAGAGGAGACGAAGGAAGAGAGATGGAGAGGAAGAGGGAGAGGGAGAGGGAGGGGGGAGGGAAAGAAAGAAAGAAAGAAAGAAAGGAGGGAGGAAGGGAGGGGAGGGAGGGAGGGAGGGGAGGAAGGGAGGGAGGGAGGGAGGGAGGGAGGGGAGGAAGGGAGGGAGGGAGGGAGGGGACTTCCCCAGTGGTCCAGTGGTTAAGACTGTGCTTCCACTGCAGGGCGTTGGGGTTCGGGGAACTATGATCCCACATGCCCCATGGTGCGGCCAAAAATCAAAAAAAAAAAAAAAAAAAAAGAGGAGGGGCAGGGAGAGAAGGGAAAAATCACTGGAAGCAACCTAAAAGTCCATCAATAGGGAATGTTTCAATAAACTATGGTACTTCATAGGACTGACAAAGCAGTGTATGATGTGTTTGTTTGCTTATTTTTCTTTTGTTTTATTTTATGCAGCCATTTTGACTCCACAGTTTTAGACCTGGTCAACATTTTAGTCCTGGGCATATTCTCACCAAGGACATTTTGATCCAACAAAGAGTTAGCTTGCTCTTAACTCTACTGTAAGTATGAGTAGTTAGTATTACTATGGGCAAAGCTAAAAAAGCAATAGGTCAATGAAAGATGACAAGGAAATATTATTCTTCTGGAGTATCTGAAAGGATTTGCTTACAACATTCTCATAAATTAATCAGTAATTAAGTGTAAGATGTCAGTATTTTATCCAATTCATAATAAATATTTCTGGCAGAAATAATTAATACAAAATAAAATTGACAAAGGCTAAAACTGCACGTGGCAAATATCAGATCTGCTAACCTTGACTTGGGAAAACAGGACTTGCTAGAAACACCGTTCACAAACTAGCACTCAAAATGGCAGAAAATCTAATCAATTAAATTTAAAATAGAAAATTTTCATAGAAAAGAATTGACCCTATTAATTCTATTAATTATAATTTCAGTAAAATAGAAATGTAAAAATTTGGAAATCATTCAACTGTGCTCACTGGCCAAGGAATTAAATGAGTGTAATAGAATTGACTCCAGAAAGTATATTCTCAACAAAAATTTGTGAATGATTGTATAATTCCGACTGATATTCTTATGTTCTTAAACTTGTGTTCAAAATGTCCTTGAGTCAAAAATAGCAGAGTCAAAATCCTGGTGTTAAAAAAGTCCTGTTTCTCTCTACAGGCTCTATGCGCTCACATTTCTTCTTAGTTCTTAAAGTTAATTCTTACAGCTAGTGGTTTGAGAACCACTTCTGTAGCCAGATAAGAAAGGAGGGTCCAGTGCATACCAATTAAAATCCCCAAAGCATTTTTCATGGAATTTGACAAGTTGATTCTAAAATTCATCTGCAAGAGAAAATGTTCAAGAATAGTGAAGAAAGTTTTATTTTACTTTTTTGATCAGAGATGGGACTTGTCTTACCAGATAACAAAATATTCTATAAACTCATATAAATTAAACCTGCATGTTGCTATACAGGAATAGATAACTAAATCCAAGGACTAAAATAAAGCCCAAACATATTCTTGGACATGTGGGAATATCATATGTATAAACTATATGGAAAGGGTTGATTAGTCCACAAATGGGGTTGAGATACTTAGCTATCCATTTACAAAGAAATAACATTTCTACTCTACATCATATTTTAAAAATTCCAGATGAATTTTAAAGCTACATGTAAAAGAAAATTGTACAAGTATTAAAATAATATACAGAGGGCTTCCCTGGTGGCGCAGTGGTTAAGAATCCGCCTGCCAATGCAGGGGACACGGGTTCAAGCCCTGGTCCTGGCAGATCCCACATGCCGCGGAGCAACTAAGCCTGTGCACAACTACTGAGCCTGTGCTCTAGAGCCCGCGTGCTAAGAGCCCATGCTTGGCAACAAGAGAAGCCACCGCAATAAGAAGCCCGCACACCGCAATGAAGAGTAGCCCCCGCTCACTGCAACTAGAGAAAGCCTGCATGCAGCAATGAAGATCCAACGCAGCCAAAAATAAATTTTAAAAAATAATAATATACAGATCTTTTTCATTTTATCAAAAAAGATAATACTTTCCTATATAAGATACAAAAAGCAAAGCTATACAAGGCACGACTGATACATTTAACTAGGTAAAAATTGAATTCTACACTCAAGAGTGCCCAGATCTTAGATTCTAATACCATTCTCCAATAAAAGGAACCAGGGTTCCTTGGAGAAATGGTTGGTTCTATTAATAGGGTAGGAAATATACAAGATGAGTCTGGAGAATTTTGTAGTGCCAGAAGATAAAGAAGAGCTAAACTACATACACATACACACACACACACACACATTCACACACAGTTATGGGGATGTGTCAAAGAGACATAGGAGCCAATTGAAAAAGCACCATTGGCCATAGTTGTAACAATTTGAGCAATAATATAAATAAAGTAGTATTGAATTAGAACCCAAAGTATAAAATAAATATCATAAGTCCATACATATATGATTGAATAAATAAGTAAATGAGGGAGAATAGATAAATCTGCCATGCCAAAGAATTCCAGCATAACTCCCCATTCCTTAAGTGTGGGCTGTGCATAGTGACTCTTCCAATGAGTACAGTATGTAAAGGGAGAAAAGGAAGAGTAACTTTATAGTGGATAAACCAAACAAACACTACCTCAGCCAGTTGATCAAGATTAATATCAATAGTGATAAGTCATGTTGATAGGCTTGAAATGAGGTGATAAGAAGGGCACTTTACCTCTGTGGTTTTCCTCCCCCAAACCCCAAACTCCAGTCTAATGATGAGAAAAACACCAGGTAAATCCCAACTGGGGGACAGAATACCTAACTAGTACTCCTTAAAATGACAAGGACATCAAAAACAAGGAAAGTCTGGAAACCTTTACAGCCAAGAGGATCATAAGGGGACATGATGAGTAAATATAATAATGTGCTATTGTGGATGGGACCCTGCAACAGAAAAAGGACATTAGGCAAAAACTAAAGAAATTTGAATACAGTATAAGCTTTAGTTAATAATAATATATCAGTATTGGTTCATTAATTGTGACAAAGGTTCCATACTTAAGTGAGATGTTAACAATATGAGAAACAGAGTGTGGAGGTATATAGCAACGCTGTACTATCTTTAGTTCACTGTGACCTTGACAATTTTTTTAAATAAATTTATTTATTTATTTGGCTGTGTTGGGTCTTCATTGCTGCACACGGGCTTTCTCTAGTTGCAGCAAGCAGGGGCTACTCTTCGTTGTGGTGCGCTGGCTTCTCACTATGGTGTCTTCTCTTGTTGCGGAGTACAGGCTCTAGGTGCGTGAGCTTCAGTACTTGTGGCACACAGGCTCAGTAGTTGTGGCTCACGGGCTCTAGAGCAGAGGCTCAGTGGTTGTGGTGCACAGGCTTAGCTGTTCCGTGGCATGTGGGATCTTCCCGGACCAGGGATCGAACCTGTGTCCCCTGCATTGGCAGGCAGATTCTCAACTACTGCGCCACCAGGGAAGTCCCGACCTTGACAATTTTGAGGAGTATCAGTCAGGTATCTTATAGGATGTTCCTCAGTTTTTCCCAGTATTAGACTGGAGTTATGGATTTGGGGGAGGACAGTAGCTATTAGAATTTTTAAATATGAAATTCTAGGAATCTTGAGAAATACTATTTGCACATATGGAAAAAAGGCATGAAAAGGGGTTTACTGAAGCATTATTGGGGCGAAAAAAAGTGAAAACTTAACACCTATTGATAAGAAAATGATTAAACTACAGAATAGCCATAGTGTAGTACATCATATTTCATTGACTTCAGGATGTCATAATTATAGACATCATTATTTTATGTATCATTGAAAAAGAAAAATGCTCCTAATAAAACTATGACACAGGGACTTCCCTGGTGGCACAGTGGTTAAGAATCCACCTGCCAAGGCAGGGGACACAGGTTCAAGCCCTGGTCCTGGAAGATCCCACAGGCCGCATAGCAACTAAGCTCATGCGCCACAACTACTGAGCCTGCGCTCTAGAGCCCGCGAGACACAACTACTGAACCCAAATGCCACAACTACTGAAGACCGCACGCCTAGAGCCCATGCTCCGCAGCAGAGTAGCCACCGTAATGAGAAGCCCGCACACTGTGATGAAGAGTAGCTCCCGTTCGCTGCAACTAGAGAAAGCCCGCGCGCAGCAACGAAGACCCAATGCAGCCAAAAATAAATAAATTAAATAAATTTTAAAAAAACAAAGCTTTCTTATCATTTATAATTTTTATTTTATACTTATTCAGAGGCCATATGAAACTTAAGACATGGATTTTTAACTCCATATCATCCTCATGCATACATTAAAATGAAAGTATTAATCAAATAAATTGATTAAAGCATATATAAATCTTCTTCTCAGAGTCTGAACCATCTGAACCATGTTTAGACTCAGGATCATCAATATTCCAGGCTGCTAACATCCATTCTGCAAGTTTTGAAGCATCTCCAGCAGGTTATGACAACTATATCACTACTGCTGCCTAGCTGATAGCAATTGTAAGATGCATACTAATTTTAGAGATAATAACATGTGAATGAAAAAGTGTGCCTTAGAATAATGAAACAAGGGTATTATGCAGCAGCTAAAGCAACCAAGGAAGTTTCACACAGACCACCATGGAAAGTTCTAATTCATTCATATCGCCAAGGAAAACTAGCAAGTTGCAAAAAATATATAGTGTGAGTTCATTTATGGAAACTCTATATTTCTGTGGCAGACACTGAAAATTTGGTCACCCAAAAGATATTCACAACTCCCTTTTACTGTGCCATTCTATAGTTTAGATACTTGAAAAGTAAATTACTTCCCTAGACTCCCTTGTTGATAGAGGGGTCATGTGATACAGTATGGCCAGTGACTTGTAGGCAGACTTTCTGGTAGGCTTCCTTTCTTGAATTAAAATATAAAACTTCACAAGATGGCTTTTGTCCTTTCCTGCTAATATGTGGACTCACCTTTAGAGAAGAAGCAATCACCTTGTGACCATGAGGACAAACCTGTGGATGGTGAAACCAAGACAGAAAGAGCCTGCTGGCTCTGCGCTCCTACCCCTGGGCTTCCTTTCGAATGAGACTAATAAACTGCTTCCTTTTGTTGGGTATTCAGTTGGCAGAATAAAGCCCTAACTGCTACAAGTCAGGGTAGGGCTAGATTTTTAAGTATCTGAACAAAATGCACAGTAAACTGATGAGTGGAGTTGGGAATAGAATTGGGGTGGGGGATGTTGGGGGAATTTCCCTTCATTTTTAGTTTTTTACAACGTAAAGGTATTCACATATTACCTATATAGCTAAAATAATTATTTTTTGTAAGACTTATGTCAGAAATGGAAAGAGACTCGCTGACAAGAAAGGCGCTTACAATGGGGTAGCATCTCAGGCTGAGACCTTTGTTCAAATGACTTAGGTCCAGAAAAGGCAAAACGTTTTTCCACTGAGTTATCAGTTTACTATCCATTCAAAAAGGTTAAGCTGGCTTGCTTTATTTGTTCTTAGAGAGTTTAGACTGCTTCATAGTGCATACTAGTTCCTTTTCTAAAGGCTCTCAAACTACCTTTTTTTGTTTGTTTTTGGCCGCGTGTCTTGCAGGGATCTTATTTCCCCAACCAGGAATCGAACCTGCATCCTCTGCAGTGAAAGCACGGCGCCCTAAGCACTGGACCGCCAGGGAATTCCCCTCATAAACTACCTTTGATATGGTCCATCCTGGGTTTGATTGGTGCTCAGTAAAAGTCAAGATTACCAGAGTCCACTTTTCAAGATCTACTTTTTTCTCATTTCTAAAATCAGCACATTTTCCAGTCTTTAATTTCCTGATACTGCTCATGTTCTCTGCCAGCATAACAGTTGCATACAAAAGATCCTGGCACACAAAAAAAAACACATTATGATGATTCTTATGCTATTAACGTTCGTGATAGTAATGGCACTTACCACTTATTGGGCATTTCCTTTGTGCCAGGCACTGTGCTAAGCACTTTACACACACTGTCTAATGTCATCTTCACAAAAGTCCCGTGAGTTCCATTTCACAGAGATAGACCCTGAAGCTCGGCGGTAACTTGCCCAAAGCCACACAGAGGCACGCGGTGTCAGAACAGACTGCGACCTGCAAAGCACCAGCTCTTGACCACCAAGCTTAACTGAAAAAAAGGCAAAATCAGTAAAAGTGTAAACTCAGGTCAGTCCCCAACAGGTTCTCTTTGCGTACCCTTCAAACACTCACTAAGCTGCCCCACTTAGCCAGAGTTGACTGCCATTCCGATCCTTTCCGTGTTTTCCTTATCACCGCCGCCTGAGCTCCGCCCCTCCACTAGCCCGTAGCACTTTCTGCGCAAGCGCACTGTGGCCCGGAACTTGACTAAGGCCCCGCGTGTCCCCGAGTGCTATGGAGCCGAGCCGAGCCGAGCCGAGCCGAGGGAGCGCGCCGAGCGGGGCCGCGCCCGGAGGTGGGTGGGGCCTCCGTGGAATGGGCGGAGTGACGCGAGCCTTGGATTTGCGAATGATGGCGGGGATTATACGGGTTATACTTCTCGCCGGGGAGGAGCCACAAGAAGTTTCCATTGCACAAGTATTTCATTCTACCCATCCATTTTTTCCAGAAATATGTGTGAGTGCGGGTACCCACTTGGCATGAAGATTGTCCCCCCGGGGCTCCCCCACTTGATAGATACTAGAGAAAGTGCGAGAGCGGGGTTCCTTGAACCTCACCCCCACACTCCAACATCCACACAGGAGAATTCCTAATACTGTAGGAGGAAAAGCCGGCCCAGATCAGGGTTCAGGTCTGCACCTACCTGGGAAATGGCCCCCAGGTTGTCTCTAGGCTTGTCATTCCATGCTCGTCTGTTCTCCCAGACACTTGTACTTACCCCACCCGCCCTTATGTCAAGGTTCTGTCAGCCCTGCTTACACTGTAGCGGGGTTAGGACACTCCACCATAATATAAGATGAGGAAAGGGGGTACTCAAAAGAGGAGCAAGTAGCTAGGGATGGGTCTGTAGAAGGCAGACGATTAATCCTCATGCTCACCCTTAGGATTATCACTGTGGTTCAAAGGAACTAGGTAATGATAGACCCAGTGTTCATAATACTTGGGAAAGTGTGGGCCCTCCCTTAGGAAGCTCACAATGTTTAAAGAAAGAAAAAGTATATGGGGGGGCGGGGCGGAGCGGAGAGTGGAATAAAAATAAAGACCCCTCCCTCCCAGGTCTTCCTTTCTATGCCTTCCACTTTCCTCTAATAATTAACATGTGATTAATTATTATTAATCATTTTGTAATTTCCCAGTTCCAAAAACGCTTTTCTTCCATTCAGTCTTACAAGTAATCTAGTACATTCCTTGTCACTGCCATCACCTCTACACTGTTATATCCCATATATATGTCTTTTCAGTTTCATGACCCTAAAATTTCTCAAACTTTTCTCTGTCTCACCATGTCCACCCACTACCTTAGTTCAAGCTTTCATATGAATTACTGGTATACCCACCTCCCTTTCATTTTTCCCTTCCTGCTAATCCATTCTCCCCAGAGTAGAGTGATTTGCTTGAGACACAAAATCTAATCTGTCATTGGATTCTGAGCACTGGCTTACCTTTGTTTTAAGGATAAAAACCAAAATCCTGGGCTTCCCTGGTGGTGCAGTGGTTGAGAGTCCGCCTGCCGATGCAGGGGACATGGGTTCGTGCCCCGGTCCGGGAAGATCCCACATGCCGCGGAGTGGCTAGGCCCGTGAGCCATGGCCACTGAGCCTGAGCATCCGGAGCCTGTGCTCCGCAATGAGAGAGGCCACAACAGTAAGAGGCCCGCGTACCGCAAAAAAAAACCCCAAAAAAACCAAAATCCTTAGTGCGACCTACAATGTGACCCTGTCGAAATCTTTACTCTCTTTGACTCTGTTCTCTCCTTTGTCTTTCTGTTACACCCACTGGCCTTCTTTTAGTTCCTTGAATATGCTTTCACCTCAGGGACTTTGCACATGCTATTCCCTCTGCTTAGAGTGTTCTTTTCCTTACTTATAACATTACTTTTTAGTTAAAAATTTTTCCCAGTATTATCGAGGAATAATTGACAAATATATTTGTATATACTTACAGTGTACAATGAGATGATTTGATACATTGTATCAAATGATTGGAATGATTACCAAGATCAAGATAATTAACACATCCATCACCTCACACAATTAACTCTTTTTTTTCTGGTAAGAATGCTTAAGGCGTACTCTCTCAGCAATTTTCGAGTATATAATACCATATTATTAACTATAGTCAATATGCTCCACATTACATTCTCAGAACTTAATCTTCTTATAACCAAAAGTTTGTGCTCTTTGATCTATATCTCCTCATTTCCCCCTCACCCCAACCCCTGGCAACCACCATTCTATTCTCTGTTTCTATGAAATTGGCTTTTTTTTTTTAAGACTCTACATATAAATGATACCATACAGTATTTGTCTTTCTCTGGCTTATTTCATTTAGCATAATGACCTCCAGGTTCATCCATGTTGTCACAAATGACAAAATTTTCTTCTGTTTCAAAGCTGAATATTATTTCATTGTCTACATAGACCACATTTTCTTTACCCATTCATCCATCAATGACACTTAGGTTGTTTCCATATCTTGGCTCTTGTGAATGACACTGCAATGAACATGGGTATACATATATCTTTCTGAGATACTGATTTTGTTTCCTTCAGATATATACCAAAGGAGTGGGATTGCTGGATCATATGGTACTTCTATTTTTAACTTTTTGAGGAAATTCCATACTGTTTTCCATAATGGCTATACCAGTTTACATTCCCATCAACAGCTTATATTACCTCCACATCCACACCAACATTTGTTATCTCTTGTCTTTTTGATTATAGCCATCCTAACATGTGTGAGGTGATATCTCATTGTGGTTTTGATTTTCATTTTCCTGATGATTATTGATGTTGAGCACCATTTCAGATACCTATTAGCCATTTGAATGTCTTCTTTGAACTCATCATATTCTAAACACCTGCACATCCTTTAGATCTCAGATTCAACATCACTTCTCAAGAGAAAATTTCTCTGATTCCCAGACCAGGTCACTACAAGGATAAATTCTGGCAAGTAAGCATGATTAAATCAAGAAAGTGCATGTGTTTGGAATTCCATTTCCTCTTCCAGATGCACTCTTCACTTTTCTATACCATGCGTTATACCCAAGGGGGCCAACCTGTGTGGGCCACACCAAAGTCTCCCTGGCCCTTTGGCTTCTGACTGGGGAGAACAGTCTGAGTGGGGCGCATAGGCAGGAGCTCAGAGCCAGGGGGTGTCTTGGCTTTTATCCCCCTGCCTCCTCCTTTGGGGTCCCTGCAGACTGGCTGCTCCCTCGACAGTGTACTTACTAAGCTTCTGTCAGGCAGGGGTTTCCTCTGAGCTTTCTTGGTTTCTAGATTCCCTTAACTGCCCCTCCTCCCTCCTCTTGCCACTTCAGGCCAATGGGTGCCATCAGCAGTGTGGTCACATACTACATTATTACTTGTGGCTTCTTTAATCCCTGCCCACTCTTTTGTAAACAGATCTTGTGTTAAGCACTCCTCAAATTACTCTCTCAAAGTGTGCCATCTGTTTCCCCCAGGGATCCTGTTAGAGACATTGCCCCTGGGGATTTTTCAAGTAACTAAAATTTACATTATTGGTGTCAAAACTTTTCCTCTGGTCAACAGTAAGGGATTATCTAATCTATTATAGTTACAAAATGGAATGCTATTGGTTATTGAAAAATCATGTTTTTAAAAAATAGAAACACGATGCAAAGCATATATTGAATTTGACCTCAGTTTTATAAAACCAAAGAAAACAAACTAAAACAAATGTGTGTGTATAAAAGATTCAACAGATATGTTCCAAAATGGTAATAGTTGCTTTCAGAGTGACAGGATTTTTTCTTTATGATTTTCTATTTTTTCCCATTGTCTGTAATAATGCTACATTATTATGATGATGAAATATATATATGTTATTTTAAAACATTTTACTTGATCCAATACAAATTATAAAATTACTAATTAATTAAAATGAAAGTTAAATAAGACAGAAAGTATATTGCCTAGGATACGTGCCTATTACTTGGCACAGAGTAGGTATTCAATATGTCAATTATAACTTATTACAAATCATGTTTTACATATTTCTCTGCCTTATGAAACTAAATACAGAGAATAGAAATTAGCCTTTTCTGAATGACTCAGAAATATTAATCATTATATTGTTCTTTAATAGCACGATGCTCTGAGCTCAGTTAGTTCAATTTTATCATTTAGCATATAAGAAAATGTATCAAATGGAATCATCCCCAGAGAGATTAAGTGACTTCCCTGAGGTCATATACAGCTAATTAGTGCTCTCAGCTCACCCTCTAAAGACTTCCTCCAAGACATCCTTCCTTCCCTCTGGAGAAATACTTCTTTTCCTGTATTTGTCACTACTCACAACTTAGTTAATTCTATTACAGGCTTTCTGTTAAGTAATTAAGTCTATTTCTATCTTTATCATAGTACATCATGTACAATTTTTTCTTCTCTCTCCTTGTCTCAGTTCTATTTTTGTTCTGGAAGTGGAACTAATCGGGTGAAATGAGTCCTAGTGCTAGAACACAGTAAAAGGAAATCAAAAAGTTTCAGAGTAAAATTAAATTTAAAAAAGAATGAATGCTATCAACTTTTAGAGCCCATTAACATGTCTTGTACTCCCCTTCAGAAATCACACAAACATCCATTGTCACCTTTCTCCAACTCTTTATCCTAAGAGTGCTTTGGTGAAACATGCTTTATATATGAAAAAATGAACAGGTTTAAGTGTAAAGTTTAATGAATTTTGACAAGCATATATACTTGTGCAACTATTGTCTAGATCAAGATAAAGAAATGTCCTATAAACAAAGAAAGACAGCCTTGCTTATTACCCAGTTCTGCAAAGATTAACCCGCTGCAGTCCGACAGTGCACCCTGTGCTTCAGACAGAGGAAATTAAAATGATAACAGGATGCTTTATGCTCTGGACAAACAGGCCCTTAGATAGTTAGATGTATCTCAGAAAGAATTTTAGTGAATGAGTCTTCTTGCATCTTCCCATACATAGAAAAGCACCAAAATCATTAACTCGATATATATCTGTTCTGGGTGACTAGCAGTAATCTGTTACCAAGATGTATAGTAGACTGCATGCATTCCCCAGCCAAAAATCATATATAAAGTGGCCTGCCAGCTAGCTCTTCAGAGCAGTTTTTCAGAGCTACTGAAAGACTGTCTCCCAGGCTAGTGTTTTCAGTAAGAACCTAAATGAAACTTGGCTCACAACTCTTACGTAGTACTTTTTTTTTTTTTTTTTTTGCGGTACGCAGTCCTCTCACTGTTGTGGCCTCTCCCGTTGTGGAGCACAGGCTCCGGACGCGCAGGCTCAGTGGCCATGGCTCACGGGCCCAGCCGCTCCGCGGCATGTGGGATCTTCCCGGACCGGGGCACGAACCCGCATCCCCTGCACCGGCAGGCAGACTCTCAACCACTGCGCCACCAGGGAAGCCCACACTGTACAATTTTCTTTCAGTCAATAGTCCTTTACCTCAGATAATTCCCTCATGAGCCTTCCTGTCTTTCTATGCCCTGCAACCTCCCTCCCCTGATCCCCTGCCATGGCACAACACAACCACTCTTCTGATTTCATAGCTTGGTTTTGTCTGTTCTTGAATTTCCCGTAAACGGAATCATATAGTTTGTACTGTTATGTATATCCATTTTTCATTCCTTTATATTGCTGTGTAGTATTCTACTGTATGAATATACCACAATTTCTTTGTCCATTCCTCTGTTGATAGACAGTTGGGTTGTTCCCAGTTTAAGATATTATGAATAAAACTGTTATGAACATTCCTGTACAAGTCCTTTTTGGCACTCATTTCTTTCAGGGATATGCCTAGCAGAGGAAATGCTTTATCATAGGAATTTCTCTATTATGCTGCACATTTCACATTGTAGGAAACTACCAAGCAATTTTTCAAAGTGGTTGTTATATTTTAGGCTCTCTTCCACTACCCCACGTCCTCACAAATACTTAGAATTACCACTCAAATTTTAGCCATTTTGGTGTGTATGGGGTGTTATCTCATTATGATCTCAACTTGTTGAGCATGTTTTTATAAGTTTAGTAGTCATTCAGATACCTTATTTTGTAAAGTCTCTATTCAAATCTTTTGCCCATTTAAAAAATTGTGTTGCATTTTTATAACTGATTTGTGAAAGTTCTTTATGTATTCTACTAACCTGTCCTTTGATGTATTTATTGTGAACATATTCTTCTGGTCTGTAGCTTGCTGTTTCACTTCTTTAAAGTACCATTTGGCATGAAGAAGTTTTTAATTTTTATGAAGTCCAAGTCATCAATTATTTCTTGTCCAGTTAGTTAATTGCATTGTAAGAAATATTTATTTGCCTACCCCAGGGTCATGAAGAGGCATTTCCCTATGTTTTCTCCTAGAAACGTTATAGGCTTATTTTCACATTTATACCCCTATTAAACTTGCCTTTCCTAGAATTCTGTACATGTAATCATAATCTTCAGATAGTATTTAAAGCCTTGGGAATGGATAAAATCATGCAGAGAGAGTGTAGAGAGATAGGAGAGGAGGGATCAATATACACCAGTTGAATTTCCAACAGCATTTTACATGGAATTTGACTAGCTGATTCTAATGTTTGTCTGAAAGGAGACTCACTCGAGAATAGTCCAGAGGCTTTTTGCAAAGAACAGATTGGTGGAGTTTGCTCTACAAGATGTTAAAGATATGTAATTTAAAATGTACATTTCTGTGAAGAAGTGGACAATTTTAACAAAGGAACAAAATAGAGTTCAAGCATAAATAGAAATATTAAGGACCGGGGGAAAGGCTTTTCAAGTCCATAAATGGTATTGAAACAGCTATCTATCCATTTAGAATAGAAATAAAATTCTACCATACACTAAGACAAAAATGAATTCTGTATGGATTATAGAGCTTAACAATAAGGATTTATACAATTACTAAAAGCAAATATAAGAAATTTGTTTATAATCTTGATTAATACTTTATGCAAATGCAAAAGACTGACAATTAACTCTGTAAAAATTGTCTTCCGCATGAGATGATGAGCAAAGTTAAAGGACAAACAAATTAAAACAATGAGATACCACTTTTCAGGACCAGATTAGCAAAAATGTATTAATCAAAAACACCCATCATGTGACAAAATGGATACCTCAGTACATTGTTAGTGCACGTTTATATTGATATAACCTTTTTGGAGACCAGTACCTAAGAGTTAGAATTTTAACTATGCAATCCTTTCAATCTAGAAGTTCCACTCCTATGTATCTATTCTAGAGTAATACTTACACATGTGCACCAAAAGGCACATATGAGGGAATTACTGGAACATTCATGTTGATAAATGGTGTTTAAAAAGCTATAAAGTAACCATACTAAGTAATAATGTATTACATTAAATCTACTGTAACATCAATTGTAAGACCCGGGGGAGAATTCACATGTTTATGATAGTGAGTCTACTAATCCGTGAACATGACATATCTCTCCATTTATTTACATCTTTGGTTTCTTTTATCACATTTTGTAGTTTTAGCATACAGATCCTATATAAGTTTTGTTAGATTTATAGCTAAGTATTTATTTTCTTGGAGCTGTTATAAATGGTATTGTCCTTCTAAAAAAATTTTTTAAGACCATCTTTTTTTAAAATTTATTTTATTGAAGTATAGTTGACTTACAATACTGTGTTAATTTCTGCTGTACAGCAGCAACATGATTGAGTTATACATATATATATACATATTCTTTTTCATATTCTTTTCCATTATGGTTTATCATAGGATATTGAATATAGTTCCTTGTTCTATACAGTAGGTCCTTGTTGGTTATCTATTTTACACATAGTAGTGTGTATCAGTTAATCCCGAACTCCTAATTTACCCTTCCCTCCTTTCACCTTTGGTAATCATAAGTTTGTTTTCTAAGTGTGTGAGTCTATTTCTGTTTCGTTAATAAGTTCATTAGTATCATTTTTTTTAGATTCCACATATAAGTGATATATGATATTTATCTTTCTCAGTCTGACTTACTTCACTTAGTATGATCATCTCTAGGTCCACCCATGTTGCTGCAAGTGGCAATATTTCATTTTTTATGGCTGAGTAGTATTCCTTTGTGTGTATATCTATATCCCACATCTTCTTTATCCATTCATCTGTTTATGGACACTTAGTTTGCTTATATCTTGTCTATTGTAAATAGTGCTACTATGAACATTGGGATGCACGTATCTTTTCAAATTAGAGTTTTCGACGTTTCCAGATATATACCCAGGAGTGGGATTGCTGGATCATATGGTAACCCTATTTTTAGTTTTTAAAGAAACTTCCAGACTGTTTTCCATAGTGGCTGTACCAATTTACATTCCCACAAATAATGTAGGAGAGTTCCCTTTTCTCCACAGCCTCTCCAGCATTTATTAAATGTAGACTTTTTGACATTGGCCATTCTGACCAATGTGAGGTAATAGCTCATTGTAGTTTTGGTCAGCATTTCTTTAAAAAGTGTTCCTCTAGGGCTTCCCTGGTGGTGCAGTGGTTGAGGGTCCGCCTGCCGATGCAGGGGACACGGGTTCATGCCCCGGTCCGCGAGGATCCCACATGCTGCGGAGCGGCTAGGCCCGTGAGCCATGGCCGCTGAACCTGCGTGTCCAGAGCCTGTGCTCCGCAACGGGAGAGGCCACAACAGTGAAAGGCCTACGTACCGAAAAAAAAAAAAAAAAAGATTTGAAAGGTGTGCCCAGGCTGGAGTGCTTGGTTAAAAGTTAGTTGCAGGGCTTCCCTGGGGGTGCAGTGGTTGAGAGTCCGCCTGCTGATGCAGGGGACGCGGGTTCGTGCCCGGGTCCGGGAGGATCCCACATGCCGCGGAGCGGCTGGGCCTGTGAGCCATGGCCGCTAGGCCTGCGCGTCCGGAGCCTGTGCTCCGCAACGGGAGAGGCCACAACAGTGAGAGGCCCGCGTACCACAAAAAAAAAAAAAAAAAAAGTTAGTTACAGAACCATTTTTTTTTTAGATTCCATATATACATGTTGGCATATGTTATTTGTTTTTCTCTTTCTGATGAACCTAGGGCCAGGACAGGAATAAAGCCACAGACGTAGAGAATGGACTTGAGGACACGGGGAGGGGGAAGGGTAAGCTGGGACGAAGTGAGAGAGTAGCACTGACATATATACACTACCAAATGTAAAATAGATAGTGGGAAGCAGCTGCATGGCACAGGGAGATTGGCTCAGTGCTTTGCGGCCACCTAGAGAGGTGGGATAAGGAGGGTGGGAGGGAGACGCAAGAGGGAGGGGATATGGGGATATACGAATGCAAATAGCTGATTCACTTTGCTATACAGCAGAAACTAACACAACACTGTAAAGCAATTATACTTCAATAAAGATGTTAAAAAAAATTAGCTACAATATAGCTTTGCTAAAGTGGCAAGGAAAGGGGCTATCTGCTGAGAGCTGTTTCCTGCAAAGAGCTGCTTACAGAATGGCATGGTGTAGGTCAGGGTCCAAATATGCACACTTTGGGGAAATGACATTCAGGGCAGTCTCTAAGCTGCCTGTAGTAAACCAGTGATATATTATTGAAGAGGGAAAACATAATAAAAAATAAAAATAAAGAAAAAATAAAGAAATGTCACTACACAGGTGAATGAAATAAAGTTTTATCATATATGTTGGGTTGAAGAAAATTGATTAAAATAATCATTAAAAGAGAAAATAACTTGGAAAAAAGGAATCAATGTAAAATAAGAAAAAAACGGAATTTAAAATTAAGATTTCTAAAAAAAGGGAAGAAAAAGAAAAATTTATGGACTTAAAAAACATGGGCCTCTAAGCCTGTGCTCTGCAACAAGAGAAGCCCCCGCTCACAACTAGAGAAAGCCTGCATGCAGCAAAGAAGACCCAGTGCAGCCAAAAAAAAAGACATTCCAAATATATATTTAATAGTGGGTGAATGATTATGTGTTATGGGAATTATATCTCAGTAAAGCTGCCTAAAAATAAATTTTAAAATAGATATAGATCTAGACAAATAGGCGTTCCAGAAGAGAATAGAAGGGTTAGTAGTGAAGTGTTACTGAAGAGACAGCAGCTGATAATTTTCTAGAACTGAATAAAATCTTAAGTTCTCAGAGAGAAAGCCCTAGATACACTCTAGTGAATCTGTAAAATTTACAGTGAATCTGTAAAATTATAAGGAATAAGAAAAGCTTAAGGGCTTCCCTGGTGGCGCAGTGGTTGGGAGTCCGCCTGCAGATACAGGGGACAGGGGTTCGTGCCCCAGTCCGGGAAGATCCCACATGCCGCGGAGCCGCTGGGCCCGTGAGCCATGGTCACTGAGCCTGCGCGTCCGGAGCCTGTGCTCCGCAACAGGAGAGGCCACAACAGTGAGAGGCCCACATACCACAAAAAAAAAAAAAAGAAAGAAAAGCTTAAGACTATAGTATGGAAGTATAAAGTGTATGCAGTTGAAGTCCTCCTTCATCTATCCCCTCAATATCACTTCCCTCTCCTCCACCAGTCAGCCCTCTTAACTGCTTGGTGTATGGGTGTACACCTGTATCCATAGCTGTATCAATAGCAATACATCTATATCTATAGCTATCTATCCATATTTATACAAGTATATTATATAGTTCAGTGTGTGTTGGTTTTTAATTAATAAACGGGATCTTATAATACATTTGCTGTACAACTTTCTCTTTTCATGTAACAATAAACCATAGGGATCAGATTCAGCTTTTTTACTATAAAGCTCTTCTTCTTTTAAATGTTATTTAAAAATAATCTTTGTAATTTTTTTCAAATTCAGAGAAAAATAAAGAGGTGCTCATAATCTCACTGCCCATGTATTGATATTTTTTAAATAATAAAAGTAATAATCATTCATTTCTAGAAAATAGAAACAGCTCAGAAAAGAACAACATGATAGCATGTGACTCTTCCTGGAAAAAATTATATTTATTAACATACATTATCTATGCAAATTTTTCTTTTGTTTAAAAAGTTAACATGGGGGCTTCCCTGGTGGCTCAGTGGTTAAGAATCCACCTGCCAATGCAGAGGACACAGGTTCCAGCCCTGGTCTGGGAAGATCGCACATGCTGCAGAGCAACTAACCCCATGCGCCACAACTACTGAGCCTGTGCTCTAGAGCCCGCGAGCCACAACTACTTAGCCTGTGAACCACAACTACTGAAGCTCGCGTGCCTAGAGCCCATGCTCCGCAACAAGAGAAGCCACCGCAATGAGAAGCCCGCACACCGCAACGAAGAGTAGCCCCCACTCGCCGCAACTAGAGAAAGCCCATGCTCAGCAACGAAGTTCCAATGCAACCAAAAATAAATAAAAGTAAAATAAATTAATTAAAAGTTAACAGAAAAGGAGTCATTATAACATTGTTCCACACATTGATTTTTTACTTAATAGTATATACCTTGGAGATCTTTACATATTAGTATATGTAAAGCTATAGTATTCTTTTCTTTTTAAAAAAAAAAAAAAAAAATTATTTATTTATTTATTTGGCTGTGCCAGGTCTTAGCTGCGGCGTGCGGGATCTTTTTTTTCAGTTGCGGCATGCAGGCTCTTAGTTGCAGCACACGGGATCTAGCTTCCTGACGAGGGGTCGAACCTGGGCCCCCTGCATTGGGAGCATGGAGTCTTAACTGCTCGACCACCAGGGAAGTCCCAGTATTCTTTTCTTTTTAATGGATTCATAATATTCCATAAAACGTAATGTATTGTACATAATAAGTACAACCATTTACTCTACATGGAATACCTTGTATATAAAATCACTTATGTCCTCTAACGTTCCATTAATATTCTTCTAATGACAGCTTTTAGGTGGTTTCCAGTGTTTTGCTTCTACAAGCTTTGCCCACACTAAACATCCTTGTTCATATATCTTTGTGCATATGTGCGAATACTTTTCTTGGATAGATTTCTAGATTTTGAATTGAGTTAAGGTATATAGGCACTTAAAATTTTGATGACCACTGTCCAGTCTCCCTCCCAAAAAGCTGCACCAATTTACACTTCCTTTAACAAAGAATCTGAGTGCTTTTTTTCTTCACTTCGCATAAATACTGGGTATTATCAATGAAAAAAAAAAAACTTTACCTGCATGGATAACTAAAAATGAGATCTCATTATTTTAAATGGCATTTTCCTAATTACTAGTAAGAAGGACAATATTTCATAGCTTAATGATCATTTCAGTTTCTTTTTCAAGACTATTTTTTGGTTAGTTTGTGTGTGTGTGTGTATGTGTGTGTGTATAATCTGATAATTGTCTTTTTTTTATCTGTCATGATATCTTTTCACTACACCAAAGCTTGAAATTTTTATAAAATCTAATGATCAATCTTTTTTATTATGGATTTAGGGTTTAGTGATTTTCTTAAACATTACATGGCCAAGAAAATATTGTTTTATATTTTCTTTCTAAGGTGTTTTTTAAAAAAATTTAGATGTTAGGTTGGGATATAAATAAAATTTTGATTTTCAAATCCATAGCCAATGATCCCAACATTATGTATTGAATCATCTTTTCCTCATTGACTTGAAATGTCACATTCATCGTGTACTAAATTCTGATATATATACACACATATTTGTGTATATATACATACATATATGTGTGTATATATATCTCTGTGTGTGTGTGTGAGTGTAGAGATCTTAGATCTCTTACTGCAGGAGAGTAATTACCAGCAGCTCTGAGGTAGAAGATAGGCCCCAGACTGAGCAGCTGCAGCTGGTCTCCTGCTGATGCTTCCAGATGGGATACCAGTGGGAGCATTGGGCCCTGATTGGGTGCATTCTTGTGGGTTTCCAGTCCAACACATGTGCAGAGAAGGCCCTAGGTTTAGGGGAAGGACAAAAGGAGGGAGAAGATGCCAGCTGGAATCCATCTTGTCTGAGAGATGCCCAGTACCAAATATGGAGATAATTGGCCAGAAAAAAACCTGGAAAACTGCCCCTATATAAGCAACTTAAGCTGCTCCTATTGCAGGCAACTCTGAGCTCATCTGTGTGCTCTTCCACACATACTTTTCTTCTTCTACAAGTATTTTGCTTCTAATAAACACCTTTGCTTTTTTCAGAATCTTAGTCTCTCTGCTGAATTCTTTCTTCAAAAAAGACAAGAACCGAGGTCCTTCTTCCAGCTTATTACAGCTAGAATCAGCTCCACCTCTTACAATCTGAAATCCATCATCTTTTTTGCTCTGAGGCCTCACTTCCCATGGGTTGCTCCTAGTGACTGAGTATCTACTAAGGTAGGTCTATTTCTGGGAGACAAGATGCCTCTGACAAATCACTTTGGCTGGAAGACTTCTTGTCGGCCTGTCAAAACCTTTTCTTTTTCTTCAGCTTTATAGAGGTATAGTTGACAAATAAAATTGTAATATGTTTAAAGTGTACAATAAGATTATTATATAAATAATAATAATTTTATATAAATTATTAATTTATATACTAATTAATAAATAAAATAATTTATGTAATAAATATCTTGTGCATATACTTCCAGCTGAACTTGTTTCATAAAAAATATGTATTATATATATGTATATATGGAAAGAATTCCCACCATTGAGTTAACACATTCATCACCTTACATATTTACTTTTTTTTTTTTTTTTTTTTGCGGTATGCGGGCCTCTCACTGTTGTGGCCTCCCCCGTTGCGGAGCACAGGCTCCGGACGCGCAGGCTCCGGACGCGCAGGCTCAGCGGCCATGGCTCACGGGCCCAGCCGCTCCGCGGCATATGGGATCCTCCCAGACCGGGGCACGAACCCGTATCCCCTGCATCGGCAGGCGGACTCTCAACCACTTGCGCCACCAGGGAGGCCCTACTTTTTTTTTTTTTGACTGGAACACTTAAGTTCTACTCTTTTAGCAAATTTCAGTTATACAGTACAGTATAATCAACTATAGATACCATTTTCTACATTAGATCCTCAGACCTTATTCATCTTATAACTGAAAGTTTATACTCTTTTATCAACTTCTCCCTATTTCCCCCACCCCAGCAGCCCCTGGTAATCCACAATTCCACTCTCTGAATCTTTCTTAGAACTGCATTGCAGGCTAAGACCTTCCTCCCTTCCTTCCCTCTTTCCCAGGGCGGGGGGATGGGGGTGGTCTGCATTTTTGTCTGACTGTGCATTCCCAGTCCTCTTCCCTCACTCTTAATTTTTCCTCACAGATATTTCCCACAGTAGATGGGAGACAGCTCATATTTTGGTTTTCAGAGGATCTGGACTAACACAGTATACATGGGTCTCTTTGTTTCATTGATCTATTTGTCTATTCTAGGTCTGTTATCACAGTTTTTAAAAAAAAATTATTATTTATTTTATTTTATTTATTTTTGGCTGCTTTGGGTCTTCGTTGCTGCATGCAGGCTTTCTCTAGTTGCGACAAGGGGGGCTACTCTTCGTTGCGGTGCGCGGGCTTCTCATTGTGGTGGCTTCTCGTTGCAGAGCAGGGTCTCTAGGCGCGCGGGCTTCAGTAGTTGTGGCACGTGGGCTCAGTAGTTGTGGCTCGCGGGCTCTAGAGCGCAGGCTCAGTAGTTGTGGTGCACGGGCTTAGTTGCTTCGTGGCATGTGGGATCTTCCCAGACCAGGGGTCAAACCCGTGTCCCCTGCATCGGCAGGCAGATTCTTAACCATTGTGCCACCAGGGAAGTCCCTCACAGAGTTTTAATTACAAATATACCGTAAAGCTGTAATTACCATAATTACAGCTTTATGGTATATTTTGAAATTCAGTTGAATAAATCCCCTACATTGTCTTCTTTGTCAGAATATTTTTGTCTATTCTTGTGCATATACTTCCAACTGAACTTGTTTCACAAAGATTATTTTCTTTTTTTTTTTGCGGTACGCGGGCCTCTCACTGTTGTGGCCTCTCCCATTGCCGAGCACAGGCTCCGGACGCGCAGGCTCAATGGCCATGGCTCACAGGCCCAGCCGCTCCGTGGCATGTGGGATCTTCCTGGACCGGGGCACGAACCCGTGTGCCCTGCATCGGCAGGCGGACTCCCAACCACTGCGCCACCAGGGAAGCCCAAGATTATTTTCTTTTTTTTTTTTTTTTTTTTGCGGTACGCGGGCCTCTCACTATTGTGGCCTCTCCCATTGCGGAGCACAGGCTCCGGACATGCAGGTTCAGCAGCCATGGCTCATGGGCCTAGCCGCTCCGCGGCATGTGGGATCCTCCCGGACCGGGGCACAAACCCGTGTCCCCTGCATCGGCAGGCGGACTCTCAACCACTGCACCACCAGGGAAGCCCCTATTTTCTTTTTAATTAAAGCATGCACATGATGACAAAAGGCTATGTAAAAAGTAAGTTTCCCCTCCCATCTCTGACCCTCACTTCCAGAAATTCCCTTCTTAGAGGAAACTAACTTTACTAGATTCTTCTATATCATTCCAGAAACAGCCTAGATATACACAAGCATGTGTGTGTATATGTGTGTGTGTGTGTGTGTATACATATACATAGGTATCAATTCCTATAGACATCCCTTCCTTCTTGGTCCATATTGTAGCATAGTATGCACTCTGTTCTGTACTTTGCATTTTTCATTTAACAATAGATCTTGGAAAGCTTTCAATGTCAATATTTATAGTTCTGCCTCATTCTTTTTAATAACTACTTAGCATTCTATTGTTCCCTCCCAATGCACATTTAAGTAGTTCCCAGTCCCTTGCTATAATGAACAATGCTACAGTGAATCAAAGGAACATTATTTTATTTTATAATAATAATAATTATTATTATTTTGGCTACGTTGGGTCTTCATTGCTGCGTGTGGGCTTTCTCTAGTTGTGGCGAGCAAGGGCTACTCTTCATTGTAGTGCACGGGCTTCTCATTGCAGTGGCTTCTCTTGTTGTGGATCATGGGCTCTAGGCACGCAGGCTTCAGTAGTTGCAGCATGTGGGCTCAGTAGTTGCAGCACACGGGCCCTATAGCACAAGCTCAGTAGTTGTGGCGCATGGGCTTAGTTGGTCTGCGGCATGTGGGATCTTCCCAGACCAGGGGTTGAACCTGTGTCCCCTGCATTGGCAGGTGGATTCTTAACTACTGCGCCACAAAGGAAGTCCCTCAAAGGTACTTTAGAATCATCTTATCAAGTTCTATTTTGTAAAAATCCAACCAGGATTTTAAGGAGAGTTGCCTTGAAATTTATAGATATAATTTGGGCAAAAGAAACATCACTATATTTGCATCTTCCAAAGAAGGTCATGTAGAATGTCTTTCTCTCCATTTAGTTAGAAGGAAAAAAAATTACATCCTTTGGCCAACTTTTATAGTTTTTGTAAATATAGGTTCTTGCCCTTTTGTTTAGATTTCTTCCTGAGTTTTTGTTTTGTTTGCTTGTTTTTCTTAATGATTACCACAATAATTTTAGTGAACATCCATCATATCATACAGATACAAAATAAAAGAAAAAAATGTATTTTCCTTGTGATGAGGACTCTTAGGATTTACTCTTTTTAAAAAAAATTTTTTTCTAAGTTTTTAAATTTTTATTGAGGTACAGTTGATTTACAATATTTTATTAGTTTCAGGTGTATATCATAGTGGTTCAAATTTTTTATAGATTATACTCCATTTAAAGTTATAAAATATTGGCTATATTCCCTGTGCTGTACAATATATTCTTGTAGCTTATTTATTTTATACATAGTAGCTTATACCTCTTAATACCCTACCCCTAATTTGCCCCTCCCCTTTCCTCCTCCCTGTTGGTAACCACTAGTTTGTTCTCTATATCTGTGAGTCTGTTTTTGTTTTGTTATATTCATTTGTTTGTTTTATTTTTTAGATTCCACAAATAAGTGATAACATACAGTATTTGTCTTTCTCTATTTGACTAGGATTTACTCTTTTCACAACTTTCATGTGTAACACACCTTAGTGTTAATTATATTAACCATGTTGTACATTACCCCCCTGGTATTTGTTTACCTTGTAACTGGAAGTTTGTACCTTTTGACCACCTTTATCCAATTCCCCCTCCCCCTCCCCCTTGCCTCTGGTAACCACAAATCCGACCTCCTTTTCTGTGGATTTGTTTGCTTACTTTTTGAAGTATAATTGACCTGCAACACCATGTTATTTCCTGGTGCACAATATAGTGATTTGATATGTCTATACATTTCAAAGTGATCACCCCAATAAGTCTAGTTACCATCTGTCATCATACAAAGATATTACATAATTATTGACTATAATCCCCATATTGTACATTTCATACCTGTGACTCATATATTTTGTAATTGGAAGTTTGTACCTCTTAATTTCCCTCACTTATTTCACTCATCCCCTCACCTTTCCCCTCTTGCAACCACCTGTCTGTTCTCTGTATCTATGACTCTGTTTCTGTTTTCTTATGTTTGTTCATTTGTTTTGCTCTTTTAGATTCTACATATAAGTGAAATCATACAGTATTTATCTTTCTCTCTCTTACTTATTTCACTTAGCATAATAACCTCAAGGTCCATCCATGTTGTCACAACTTGCAAAATTTCATTCCTTTTTTATGGCTGAGTAAAATTCCATTAAAAAAAAAATATATATATATATATCTCACATCTTCTGTCCATTCATCTATCCAATGAGTACTTAGCTGGATTCTGTATCTTGCCTATTGTGAATAATGCTGCAAGGAACATAGGGGTGTATATATCTTTTCTATTAGTGTTTTTGTTTTCTTAGAATAAATACCCAGGATTGGCAATCCTGGATCATATGGTAGTTTTATTTTTAATTTTTTGAGGAACCTCCGTGCTGTTTCCCATAGTGGCTGTACCAATTTACATTCCCATCCACAGTTCATGAGGGTTCCCTTTTCTCCACATCCTTGCCAACACTTGTTATTTGTGTTCTTCTTGATAATAGCCATGCTGGTGAGGTGATATTTCATTATGTTTTTTATTTGCATTTCCCTGATGATTAGTGATATTGAGCATTTCTCATGTGCCCGTTGGCCATTTGTATGTCTTCTTTGGTAAAATGTCTCTTCAGATCTGTAAGGTCGGATCTTAACAAACGGCATCGCGGAACAGAGGAAAGCTTCAAGTGAGCTTTATTAGGGGGCGCTCCCGGGCGAGGTTCACTGGTCCGAGAGAAAGGGACCAGAGAAGTCGCACCCGGGTGAGGGTTGGGCAAAATTTTATAGGGGAAGAAGGGAAAGGGGTGTGGTGAATCTGGGAGGGCGCAGGGTATTCCTTATTTGGTGGTCTCTTCGGGTATCGTGGCAATATCTGGTGCCGGTTGCATCAGTCTTGGGACCGTTAGTCCCGCCCCTCGAAAGGCGGGAAGGCTGGGCCGGGTGGAACGTCTCCAGGTCAGTTCCTGGAACTGGGTGGTCCGGAAAGTCTCCAGGTCAGTGTCTGGAACTGGGTGGTCCGGAGAGTTTTGGTCTGATGCAACCTGTGAATCTGATTGCGTTCCCCTGCCTCAGGCCAGTTGGCCTTACAAGATCCTCTGCCCATTTTTTAATTGGGTTGTTAGTTTTTTGTTTTTTTCATGTTGAGTTGCATGAGTTCTTTGTATATTTTGGATATTAACCCCTTATCAGATATATCATTTACAAATATCTTCTCCCATTCAGTAGGCAGCCTTTTCATTTTGTTGATCATTTTCTCTGCTGTGCAAAAGCTTTTTAGTTTGATGTAGTTCCATTTGTTTGTTTTGCTTTTGTTTCCCTTGCCTGAGGAGATAGATCCAAAAAATATTGCTATGACTTATGTCAAAGAGTGTACTGCCTGTGTTTTCTTCTAGGAGTTTTATGGTGTCAGGTCTTATATTTAGGTCTTTAATCATTTTGAGTTTGTTTTTGTATATGGTGTGAGAAAGTAGTCCAGTTTGTTTCTTTTGTATGTAGCTGTCCAGTTTTCCCAACACCATTTACTGAAGAGGCTATCTTTTCCCCCTTGTATATTCTTGCCTCCTTTGTCATAGATGAATTGACCATATAAGTGTGGGTTCATTTCTGGGCTCTCTATTCTATTCCATTGATCTATGTGTCAGTACCAACCCCACCCACCCCTATGTTATAAACCTGAAACTTATAAAATATTTGCCTGTTGTTGGGTGGGGTTGGGTCACAAGGCAGCCGGCTGCAAAGCCCTGGGGGGGTCCCTGGGCTATTGCTGGTCCACTGGTGGTCAGAGCCAGGTCCCAGGATGGCTGGCTGCAAGGTAGGGTGTTTCAGAGCTAGTGTCAGCCTGCTGGTGGGCGAGGCCATGGCCCACAGGTGTCCTGGGGCTGGTGTCGGCCTGCTGGTAGGTGGGGGTGGTTCCTGACACAGCTGGCTGTGGACTCTGAGGTGTCCCCAAACTGGTGTCAGCCCGCTGGTAGGTGGGGCCAGACCCTGAGGCAGTTGGCTGAGGGGCTGAAGGTGTCCTGAGGCTGGCGTTGGCCTGCTGGTGGGTGAGCCTGGTCTTGAGGTGGCTGGCTGAGGGGTTGGGATAGTCCCAGGACTGGTGTTTCCCCAGTGGTGGGTGGAACCGGGTCCTGGGGTCTCTTGCTGCAGGGTTCTGGGGTTCCTGGAGTTGGTGTTGGCCCGCTGGTGGGCGGGGCTTCTTCCCTGGGTGGCTGGGGGCTCACTGGCAGCTTGTCTGCTGGTAGGTGAGGCTATATCCCTGCCTGGCTACCTGCTTGGCCTGGGGTGTCCCAGGACTGCTGCTAACTGCCCAATGGGCAAGGCCAGGCCGGCACTAATAAACTAGAGGGAGGATTCCAAAATGGCTCTTAATGGCATCAGTATCCTCATGGTGGAACAAGCCCCCAGAATAGCTGCCTCCAGAGTCTATGTGGCCAGGGGAGTCCCAGTTGCCTCTCTCATCTCTGGGAGGCTCTCCAAGAACAGCAGATGGCCCCTTTCAAATTAATGTTTCCGCTCTGGGTATAAGAGTGTGTGAAATTTTGTCCATGTGCATATTAACCTATTTGAACCATCATGTGTTCTATATATTAGCAGCAAACAATCGGAAAAGCCATATAACTATGGCATCTAGCTCCTCTGTATCAAGATGTTAGAAGGAGAAAGGTTATAGAGAATCACTTGTGGAACATTTTTGTGGGCCAGGCCTGAAAGGAGGTGTACATTACTTCTGCTTACGTAAGGGTAAATACAAATCTAACACCTGTGTTGGGTTATCTGTTGCCGAGAGGAGACAAGATCTTCAACAGGGACTATGCACCAAGTTACTCTGTTCCTGAATGCTGTGACTGGATGGAACTTTAGGATTTCTTCATTGGATAAGGGTTGAGAGTGTTCTGTGTTGGGGAACATGTGAATCTCATCTTCAGCAAATGCAGAAGCTAGCTAGTTGTTTATCAAACTAGAGGAATTAACAGCTGACCAAACTGGTATGAAAATGGTCTGAAAATTATTTTAAACTGGAAACATCTGAACAATCAGCGGCCACAGAAAGAAATATTATCTGAACTTAAGCAGAACCTCTAGAAAATACAGCTGCCATTGACCCTCCTCTGAGAAAGTTTCCTTCTTGGAAAAAGACTGACCCTTAGCATGAGGAAGCATAAACTCAGCTGTCATTAATATCAAAAAATCCAATAGAACCTTCCTGTTAGTGGGAAACATACTTTCTCACTGAAGCCCTAAAACAGCCTCTTTTTTTTTTTTTTTTTTGCGGTACACGGGCCTCTCACTGCTGTGGCCTCTCCCATTGCAGAGCACAGGCTCCGGACGCGCAGGCTCAATGGCCATGGCTCATGGGCCCAGCCGCTCTGCGGCATGTGGGATCTTCCCGGACCGGGGCACGAACCCCGTGTCCCTTGCATCGGCAGGCGGACTCTCAACCACTGCGCCACCAGGGAAGCCCCAGCCTCCTTTTTAAAGCTGGTATGTAAACCTTTATCTCTGACTATACAGGGAATTACTCACTGTGGAGTACTCTTGAGGCAAAATAAACTTTTCTTTGTTAATCTGTCTATTGTTAGTTAATTTAATTTGAAGTCCCACCCCAACCAGTAACCAGTCAGACCTAAACTGGTAGAGAAGTTTTCCTCCCCTGCAAAACCCAGGCCCTTATTTACCTGGGCAATTTAGCTATATTTAGATTCCTCCTGTAGCTGTGGCCCTGTGACTGTGTACTAGCCAATGGAACATGAGTGTTGAGGAAATAATTAAAATTAATTTTACTGTCAATCCAGGAAACATCTCACAAAGGTACTTCAGGAAGAAAAAAGTTTTATTATTGAATAAGCATTAAACCATGCTTGTCACAGTAAATGGCCAAATTGCAAAATCAAAAAGAATTCTTGCCTTTTTATATATACATGTTAATTATCCTTATCAAAGGGGAAAATAAAACTTCTCAAATCTTTTCAACAAGTGGGAAGTCACATCTTGTAGCCAAGCAGCTGGGCTAGAACAGGCAGCTAGGAAATCATGCTCTTTGAGGTTCACATTTCAAAAAGTTGGCTCCAAGAAAGAGGTTCCTGAGATGCAAAACTGTCAAGAAGCTTATTTAGCTTTTAAAAAGATTTACATACATCTCTAGGAGACAGAGAAAGCATTTACAGCTTCAAGTTTTCTAAAGGAAATTCTAAAATGAAGGAAGATGGGGAAATTTCTTTTTCCTTTTTGGCACCAGCGAAAATTTTAAATTAAATCAATTTTTTAAAATTTTAGGTTTGTATTTACCCTTAGGTTTTCAGAAGTAATGTGTACTTCCTGCAGGCCTGGCCCATAACTATGCTCCACGAGAGATTCTCTACAATATCTAGTCATCAAAAAATATTTTTTAAATGCTTAATATCAGGGACTTCCCTGATGGTCCCGCGGATAAGACTCCATGTTCCCAATGCAGGGGACCTGGGTTTGACCCCTGGTCAAGGAGCTACATCCTGCGTGCCACAACCAAGACCCAGTGCAGCCAAATAAATAAATATATTTTTTTAAATGCTTAATATCAGGTATTAGTAAATATACCACATACGATTGCTTTGTAAAAGTCAAAAGCTTAAGATTTAAGATAGATATACTCTGTTCATTTTGTGAGTGTTTGTACAATGTGCAAGGGAGTTGAAATGGGACAATGTAAAAATCCTATAATATAGTTGGGTTAATGGGATTTCTAAGTGAAAAATGCAACTGTGTGATTCCCAAGAGGGCCATAAAGAACTTGGGAGGCTGCTGTTTTAGACATTCTAATGTGGCCATTATCAGTCTGAGGAGGCAGGTACTAGAAAATTATTGCACAAATAGTTTACATTTAGGAGTTTTTTTTTTTTCAAGCTACATTTTAAATTCCATTATGGTGAATATTTAATTGTAACAAAAAAATAGGTTGTATTTGCATTAGCATACCCCAGATAACACCTAATTGTCACATAAATTTCATTGAAAGGCAATATTCCTACTTCATTAACATACTTGCTACAAGAATTCTGTGATGAAATAATTAAACAAATTTCAAATAAGGGTTAGTAGATGAGTTTATTGTGCTGGGGAGTGTTGTGGGTTCAGGAAACAGTCACAGAAGTCTAGTTCTATAATGTGTTTTAAAGTATTCCTTTTAGGGCTTCCCTTGTGGCACAGTGGTAAAGAATCCGCCTGCCAATGCAGGGGACACAGGTTCGAGCCTTGGTCTGAGAATATCCCACATGCTGCGGAGCCATTAAGCCCGTGTACCACAACTACTGACTGCACTTTAGAGCCCACGAACCACAACTATTGAGCCGTGTGCCACAACTACTGAGCCTGCGCACCACAACGAAGAGTAGCCCCCGCTCCCTGCAACTAGAGAAAGCCCACGTGCTGCAATGAAGACCCAACGCAGCCAAAAATAAACAATAAATAAATAAATTTTAAAAAAAGAAAAAATATTTCTCTTATAATCATCATTTATTTTTACGTGCACCATCTTTTTTTTTTAAATTTATTTGGTTACACTGGGTCTTAGTTGAAGGAGGCGGGCTCCTTAGTTGTGGCATGTGAACTCTTAGTTGCAGCATGCATGTGGGATCTAGTTAGTTGACCAGGGATCGAACCCTGGGCCCCCCGCAGTGGGAGTGCGGAGTCCTATACACTGTGCCACCAGGGAAGTCCCTACGTGCACCATAATTGATTTTAAAAGAAATATGGTGCTTTCCTCCTCATAGTCTTTTTTTTTTTTTTTTTTTTTTTTTTCCTTTTTGCAGTACGCAGGCTTCTCACTGCTGTGGCCTCTCCCGTTGCAGAGCACAGGCTCCGGACGCGCAGGCTCAGCAGCCATGGCTCACGGGCCTAGCCGCTCCGCGGCATGTGGGATCTTCCCGGACCAGGGCACGAACCCGTGTCCCCTGCATTGGCAGGCGGACTCTCAACCACTGCACCACCAGGGAAGCCCTGTGTCTAATAATTTTTGAAAGAAAAGTTTTAGTTAACTGATGGACAAAAAAGTCTCCTTGCAGGAAACCCAGTAGTGAGCTAAGGAAGTGTTGGCATTTTAAGAAATTTGAAATGAAAGCAATCATGTTGAGTGTATTTATATAAATAGCTCCGTATCTTTTCTTCACCTACTCCCCAATCCTATCACAGGTATTCATCATCTCTTACTCGGGTTATTAAAATAACCATGTTCCCAGTGTTACTCTCTACCTCCTACCCTGTATTAATAAGGATAGCTATGTTGATAGAAAATCAAGACTTACAGAATTTAGTGGCTTAAAGAGCAATAAGTTAATTTCTCATCTCATTCCAGAGTAGCTTTCCAAGTCAGCAGGTGACTCTCCTCCATATAGTGATTCAGTCCAAACTCTTTCTGTCTTAGGTCTCTGCCACCGGCTAGGACATTTTCCTCATTTGCAAAATTAAGTCTGGGTTCTGATTTTTTACCAGCAAGAGAAAGTAGAAAATGTCTTAGTCTGGTCTGAAGATGCTGGGTTGGAAGTAAGTGCACACACTTCCATAACTTCCGTCTCACATTCCTTTGGATAGAACATATTCACATGGCCATACCGAACTCAACAGAGGCTGGGAAATGTAGTCTGGTTGTATGCTCAGGAAGAAAAGGAGACTGGACTTGGACAGACAGCTCTGTCTCTGCCACACCCCCTCAGCTTTGCTCAGCCTCCACACTGCTACCAATGTTAGCTAACTGAATCCCAAATCTGATCCTGTCATTCCCACTGCATAAAAGAAATATGCAGTGGTTTTCTATCATTGAACAACAAATATTTTTATTGAGCACCTATTAGGGGTGGAATATTATAGATACAGTGATAAGGAAAACAAAGATTATTTGTCCTCCTGGAGCTTACAGAGGAGCTAAAATCCGGGGAATCATGCAGTTCTTTCTTCTCCGTCACCCCTACACCCAATCCATAATGAAGACCCATGAATTCTACTTCCATCCAAAGTACTATTCTGCACCCCACTTCCCCATTTTCCCACCAGTGTCACCGCTGTAGATATTTGTTTAAATCCTAAATTACATAGCTCCTACATAACCAGGCTTATAGAGGGCTTTATCAAATGAGCCATGAATGTGCCGAGTGTGCATGGAAATGAAGCATTTAATTTTAACTAATTTAAAATATTTAAAATATTTAATTTTTAAATTTTTAAACTAATTTAAAAATAGTGACCTATTTTTGTGTTCATCCTGACTCTGCTCTGGCTTGAAGGTGTGAGGGGAACCTTTTCAAGGAATACTATTGGAACCCTTTTCCTTTGTGGAATGACTGGGTTCATTAGCTGTGCTGGTGGTCCATGAGATTTCCTCTCATATTCTTACAACAAACTCCCTTTAATTTGAGTAGTTTGACTAGCTTCCTGCTCCTAGCCACCAAAAGATCCTTCAGTAAAACATTTTTTTTTTATTTTTTGAAAAGTGTACTTAACATCTAATGTGGATATTGCGTGGTACTAGATGTTTGAGTGTTAGCATTTCATCGTGCTTGGAAAGGGCTTTGGCAGTGGCTGATGCCCAGTCTAAAGAAGAGCAAGACATCTGTATTATTTTTCTATTGCTGCTGTAACAAATTACCGCAAACACACATAGTGGCTTATAACAATACGCATTTATTATCTCACAGTTCTGTAGGTCAGAAGTCTGCAATTATGTCAAAATTAAAAAAGGAATATTGGGCTCCCCTGGTGGCGCAGTGGTTGAGAGTCCGCCTGCCGATTCAGGAGACACGGGTTCGTGCCCCGGTCCGGGAAGATCCCACATGCCGCAGAGCGGCTGGGCCCGTGGGACATGGCTGCTGAGCCTGCGCGTCCGAAGTCTGTGCTCCGCAGCGGGAGGGGCCACAGCGGTGAGAGGCCCGGGTACCACAAAAAAAAAAAAAAAAAAAAAAAAAAAACACCAAAAAGGAATATTTCCCCAGGTTTCATTGAGAAATAATTGACATACATCACTGTATATGTTTAAGGCATACAGAATGCTGGTTTGATTTACATATGTTGTGCAATGATTACCATGATAGGTTCAGCTGACCTCCATTTTCTCATACAGATACAATAAAAAAGAAAAGAATAAAGAAAAAGAATTCTTAGGATCTACCATCTTAAGAACTTTCCTACATATCATATAGCAGGGTTAGCTATAGTCATCCTGTTGTATATTACATCCCTAGTACTTATTTATCTTATAATTGGAAGTTTGTACACTTTGACCACCTTCCTCCAATTCCTTCCCCCTTGAACCTCCACCTCTGCTAACCACAAGTCAGATGTCTTTTTCTATGAGTTTGGGGGTTTTTTTGTTTTTGCTTTTATTTCTTTTAGATCCCACGTATAAGTGAAATCATATAGTATTTGTCTTTCTCTATCTGATTTATTTCACTTAGCATAATGTCTTCAAGTTCCATCCATGTTGTCACAAATAGTAGGATTTCCTCATTTTTTATGGCTGAATAATATTCCATTATATATATATAGATATATACCACAACTTCTTTATCCATTCATCCACCAATGGACACTTAGGTTATTTCCATGTCTCAACTATTGTTAAAACAATAATTTTTTCAAATACATGTAGCAGTGAACTAGAGTTAACATGATTTGTTCTAGTTATGGGATTACATCATAAACTCAATCTGAAGTAAGGAGGACAGAATAGCATTGAAAGCAATAAGACTTCTAACTCCAGCAATATCTCTTACTAGTTGTGTGAGCTTGGTTAGGTTATTTAACTTGTTAATAAACAATATATTGCTGTAATAAGTTATGTTTATTATTTTGTTTATTTCTATTATTATTTTATTTATATTATATACTGCTATATAATAGTGATAATAATAATACCTAAACCATAATTATAAATTATATGAGAGTGCTTGTAACAAAGTGTATGTAAGAACTGTTTAGCATAAAGTAAATGATCAATAAGTGTTAACTAAATAAATAAATATTTTAAAAAAAACTAGAGGAGGTGAAGTATCTGCTTATTCCATAAAGATATAATTCTTCTTAGCTTTTAAAACAGTGACATGCACACATCTTAAGAATATAGTTTGATGAGCTTTGACAAATGTATGCCTCTGTGTAACCCACATCCCAATCGAAGTATAGACCTTTTCTGTCATCCCAGAAGTTCCCTTGTGTACCTTTCAAGTCATTCCTTCCTACCCTATGAGAGATAACCACTGCTCAGTCTCTAAAAATTAGTTTACAAATCATTGTAGTTTTGTCCATTGTTGAAATCATTGAAATAGAATTTTTCAATATGTACTCTGTAGTATCTAGCTTCTTTCGATCAAAATAATGTCTGTGAGATTTATCTATGTCATTGTGTGTTTCAGCTGTTCCTTCCTTTTTATTGCTGAGTAGTATGAACATATCACAATTTGTTTATTCATTCTCCTGTTGACAGACATTTGGGTTACTTCCAGTTATGAATAAAGCTGCTATGAGCATTCTTGAACAAAATTTCTTATGAAGGTAAGTTTTCATTTCTCTTGTGTAAATACCTAGGAGTGGAATTACTGCATCATACAGTAAGTATACATTAAACTTGATAAAAAACTGAAGAATGGTTTTCAAAAGTGGGCATACCATTTTATAGACCTCCCAGCAAAATTTGAGAATTCCTGTTACTCTACTTCCTTGCTACCATTTGATATTGTCATATTACATAACAGTGAAGGAAACCAGAATATGTCACCCCAAAATATGTTGCTTTGGCATGTTGATTAAAGAAACTTAGGAAACAGCAGATATAAGAAGGATGCTCTGATCCTCATTTTTCTTTCTGAAAGTAGGAGATAAAACTCCCATGTGAAAGGTTTCCTCCCTGTACCAGGAGGAGAGAAGACATTCTTATCAGCCCAGAGGAAACTGCAAATAAATCTTACTCCATTCGTTTCCTCCCATACCTACTTTCCCACAGTTGGCTGACCTTGGAAGCCTAAACTTCTTTCCTTCATCCTGTCATTTCTCTACAAATTTATTGTTCTTTGTTGAAGATGCTCTGTAAGCAGGAATTCTAAGCTGTCATTTTGTGTCACTTTTTGTTTAGATTTTTACCCCATGATGTGTTATGTGTACTGCAGGTGTTAATAAACTGGTTTTCTCTTGCTAATCTGTCTTTTTGCTAAAGAGTCCCAGTTGAAAACCTAAGATGGGTTAAGTTTTGCCTCTTTACAACAGGGATTATGTCCAATTCTCCTTCTCTCTCTGTCTCTATATACCCGTTCATCCTCACAATGACCGATAAAATAGGTACTAACATTACCGACATTTTGTAGATGAGGAAACTAAAGTACATAAATATAAAATCACTTGCTTAAGGTCATACAACTTTCAAATGGTGGTGCAGGGAATTTTATCGGGTAGCCTGCTTCCAGTACTGCTCTCACTCACTACATACTGCCTTCTCCACATATAGCTTAAAGAGAGAGAGCTATAGGGCTTCCCTGGTGGTGCAGTGGTTGGGAGTCCGCCTGCCGATGCAGGGAACACAGGTTCGTGCCCCGGTCCGGGAGGATCCCACGTGCCGCGGAGTGGCTGTGCTTGTGAGCCATGGCCGCTGAGCCTGCGCGTCCAGAGCCTGTGCTCCGCAACGGGAGAGGCCACAACAGTGAGAGGCCTGCATACTGGAAAAAAAAAAAAAAAGAGAGAGAGAGCTATAATAGATATTGTTACCATATATTATATTTTACACATGTATAATTTATATAATCCAGTTACTTCACTCTCTTTTTTTTGCTGCCACGCACGGGCTTTCTCTAGTTGCGGCGAGTGGGGGCTGCTCTTCACTGCAGTGCGTGGGCTTCTCGTTGTAGTGGCTTCTCTTGTTGCGGAGCACGGGATCTAGGCATGCGGGCTTCAGTAGCTGAGGCATGTGGGCTCAGTAGTTGTGGCGCAAGGGCTTAGTTGCTCTGTGGCATGTGGGATCTTCCCGGCCCAGGGCTCGAAGCCGTGTCCCCTGCATTGGCAGGCAGATTCTTAACCACTGCGCCACCAGGGAAGTCCCTACTTCACTCTTATGTACAAATGAAAAGAATAAACCTGAATAGAATTTGGCACTTGTGCCCTTTGCTCTTCCTAAACTTTATTTTTCAAAGTTTTAGATGCTTAGGTATATTTTTCCATCCTGGGTCATGAAAATGATTCCAAAGAAGGAAGGAGGACTGAAGCATAGCTGTTGTGTTAGGACAGTGTGACAATACTCTTAGGTCTTTTCTAACTCCAAACATCTGATTTACTGCTTCACAAAGAAACTAACTCCTGTGTAAATGGGAAATATCTGTGAACCGTTTGCTAATGTGGGAGAAAAATTAAAATGGAGTTGGTATTGCTGAGAGAGCTCACTAAAATGGAGGCAGGAGGCCATTGAGGAAGCATAACTTATGCAAGTCTCAGCCTGGATGGAATTTAACCTTTTGACCACTTATTGTCCTAACCAAGTCTTCCAGAACATCTGCCAGCATCTCAAGATACTTATGGAGCCCTTATCCTAAAATAAGTCATGACAGCTTATCTACTTATCTGACCTTTACCCTAAAATGACTGGTGACAGCCACCCCTTAAGGACAAATATTTCATTTTTCATGTCAGAGTACAGCCTCATGCCATTTGCCTTTATAAGCCCCTGACTCTCTTCCCCAGAACACTCTTTTGGTTTTACCTGAATCTCTGTCTCCCAAATTGCAATTCTTAAGACCCCAAATAAACTCTCTGCAGGCTTCTGCATTTTGTTTTGGTTTGGTTTGGTTGATACTAAAGACAAGTTAGCTTTCTTATTTTGTAATTATTAGTCCCTGTAATCATATTTCATACAAAAAGACTAAGTCGTGCAGAAAAGGAAAAACATTAATTTGAAATATTTTTCTGGTTTTATGTTGAAACTGATATAAATGTGCATATATTTGTGAGTATATGAATGTGGGTATGTATTTATTTTCTTAACCTAAAAATCGGTATTTTGCTTCAAGATGTTCTCGGTACTTTCCTGTGCTCCGTAAAGACGAATAAGAGCATTTGTGTTTTCTATTATCTGAGTTCCACACTGAAAACAAAATCAAAATTTAGAATTTAGATTTAGTGACAGTAAAATGAAAAATCTATTAAGATTCATAAATTATAAAGATGATATTCTTCCAAGGTCTCAGCATTTATGAGCATATCTTATATCTCACAATAAAATAAATTTGTTTTGCCTGAGTATTCAAAAGGAAACTTCTAAGTTCCTGATTCTGGTTTTGTACAACTGTATAATTAATGGTGATGATCACATTATAAGGGCAGACTTACATGTGTGTGGGAGGTGGTGATAGGGAGGCCCAAATAGAAATTACAAATAAAGGAAATAACATTCCATTTTTTAAAGTACAAAAACCATCTACTGGTTTTGAGTTAGGAATGTGTCACTTAAAAAGAAAGACAGGCTTCTGCATTGCAAGACTGAAGCTAAATTGAATTTACTTTTATAGTTAAAGAAAGAATGTGTCAGTCAGGAGAGGAATTGATGGGTCTTTTATTTTATTTTATTTTTTTGCGGTATGTGGGCCTCTCACTGTTGTGGCCTGTCCCGTTGCAGAGCACAGGCTCCGGATGCGCAAGCTCAGCGGCTAGGCTCATGGGCCCAGCTGCTCCGCGCCATGTGGGATCTTCCCGGACCGGGGCATGAACCCTCGTCCCATGCATTGGCAGGCGGACTCTCAACCACTGCGCCACCAGGGAAGCCTGATGGGTCTTTTAAACAAAAGAAAAAGAAAAGGGAAATTCCTAAAGAAAATTTTGGCTGTACTCATTTAACACGGCTCAGGGGAAGAAACTTATTGGAAAATTTCAGAAACCACTTTCCCAGTGGCAAATCTAACCCAATTTTGAAAGTGGCTATATTAGGTCTCTTACTAGTAATCATTCAAGTTAACTTATTCCTTTTGTTCCATTTCCATGTCCACTATTCAGACCTGTGGTCATAATTTTTCTTTTGTCCCATGGAAGTGTGCCTATTGGAGGCAAATGTGCTAGGCTTATTTCCCTGAGTGTTCTGGTCTCTGTAGCAGGTATATTTTTATTATAAATTCAAACATTGACACTCAGCCTTTGGGCACTAGCTCCTTTGAGCTTGGTTAATGTAAGCTTACTCTAAGCCTGCCTAAGCTAACCTTTAAGCCTTCAGGGGGTAAGAGTCAGACCCTATAGACACGTTAGTAAAGTTACCAAAGTACTGGCACAAATTACCAGTATTTTTCCCTCCAAAGACCTCTGAATCACAGTTTCCTTTCAAAACATCAATGCAGTTGTTGCTCATCTCATGAATCCATTGAAGTAAAGTGAAATAATATTTATAGAGAGCTTTTCTCTCCTAGAAAAGAAAAAAGGTTGCCAGTTGTAACTTCACAGAATCAAAATAATAGGAATTCAAATAATTTTCTCCTGCTCTTTTAAAATATCTTTCTATACTGCAGCTGGAATGGCCTCTGATGATGAAAAGAGAAACCATATCTCTAAAATGGTTTTAAAAATTAGCTGAAGAGGGCTTCCCTGGTGGCGCGGTGGTTGAGAGTCCGCCTACCGATGCAGGGGACACGGGTTCGTGCCCCGGTCTGGGAGGATCCCACATGCCGCGGAGCGGCTGGGCCCGTGAGCCATGGCCGCTGGGCCTGCGCGTCCGGAGCCTGTGCTCCGCAGCAGGAGAGACCACAACAATGAGAGGCCACCGTACCGCAAAAAAAAAAAAAAAAAAAAAAAAAAAATTAGCTGAAGATAAAATTGATGAAATATTCAAACTCTTGAAAACTATGAAAAACCCTACAGAGAAATCAATGATTTGAGAGGCAAGTTTTTGAAAATCATTTAAATGTTTTGAAATGAAAAGATGAGAAATAGCAAAATTTATTTTACAATCATTATATAGAAATTTTATTTTAAAAATATATATTATATGTGTATATCCCAAAGGATAATATTAAAATCTGAATCTTTTATAATAAATCATACTCTGTGTAAGAATCATCAGTTTGTTCATTGGAGAAAAATAAATTTGTCAGAAGCTACTTGGAAGTGTAATGGTAATTTTAGGTAAAATGAAAAATGTAATAATAGTGTGAATTAACATTCAAAATTAATGCACCATTTCTTTTTTGTCTCAGAAATTTGGTCTTTCAAACAGTATTCATTTACACCAAGGACCTGGAGAGGTTAAGTTACCCAGAGTCATAATGCCAAAAAGTTGTGGACTGGGATTCCCACCCAGAGAGCTTAACTCTAGAGCTTGATCTTTCCGTTTACTGCGGTATGTCCCAGAGAATTGATGCTTAACATTAACATGCAGATGTTTGAACCTATGTTTCATTCGCTAAGAATTGTTAAGAGAATTCTAGGTAAAGAATTGTTGACTGAGGGACTTCCCTGGTGGTTCAGTGGATAAGACTCCGAGCTCCCAATGCAGGGGGCCTGGGTTCCATCCCTGGTTGGGGAGTGAGATCCCACATGCATGCTGCAACTAAGAAGTCCACATTCCACAAATAAGACCCAGTGCAGCCATAATAAATACATAAATATTAAAAAAAGAATTGCTGGGCTTCCCTGGTGGCGCAGTGGTTGAGAGTCCGTCTGCTAATGCAGGGGGACACGGATTCGTGCCCTGGTCCGGGAAGATCCCACATGCTGCGGAGTGGCTAGGCCCGTGAGCCATGGCCGCTGAGCCTGCGCTTCCGGAGCCTGTGCTCTGCAACGGGAGAGACCACAACAGTGAGAGGCCTGCGTACCGCAAAAAAAAAAAAGAAAAAAAAAAAAGAATTGCTGACTGAGCTGTCAAATGCAGCTAAAATTTCAAATAGGAACTTGAATACCTTCTGACAATCCTTGATGACTGTTGGTAAATCCATTCAAATTCTTTACATTTAATAGTACAAATAAATATGGTTAAAGTAAGTTTGAAGTCAGAAATGCCAAACTGATTTGCCTACTTATCCTAAAGTTCCCCTTCACAGCTAAGATTTTCACCAGAGCACTGGGAAATTCTGTTCTAAATATGTATTCCATAAAATATTATTCTCATGAAATGTTAAAATCTTTAATCAAATAAGTTTGGGAAATGCTGGACTAAATGAAAATAAAATATATTTCTTTATCCACAATTTCTCAGAGCCTTTAAATTGGTAATATACACTCCCAAGAGGGAAATGAGCTATGCAACATTTCCTAGGTTTATTTAATCATGCAAGTCTTCTTTCTTCAAATGAGCCTCTTGGGGTTTAGTGTTCCCCCAAACACCCTACTAAGAGCTGCCCTAAGCCAATTTTTCAGGCACAGTTATAAGGTCCTTTTTGGTAGATTAGTGAAGTATCTATTAGTTAGAGTGGATGAAGATTAACTATGCCTCCTTAACCTCACTACTAGGTTATAGGAAAGCAAGTCTGGGACATAATTATGGGACATTTACTAAACAGAAATTCATTATTAATAAAGCATAAGACAATACTATCTCAGTAAAATTCAGGTCTCTGCCCTTTTTTTTTTTTTTTTTTTGGCTGTGTTGGGTCTTTGCTGCTGCACATAGGCTTTCTCTAGATGCATCGAGCGGGGGCTGCTCTTCGTTGTGGTGTGCGGGCTTCTGAGTGCAGTGGCTTCTCTTGTTGCGGAGCACGGGCTCTAGGCATGCGGGCTTTAGTAGTTGTGGCACGTGCGCTCAGTAGTTGTGGCTCGCAAGCTCTAGAGCGCAGGCTCAGTAGTTGTGGCGCATGGGCTTAGCTGCTCTGCGGCATCTGGGATCTTCCTGGACCGGGGCTCGAGCCCGTGTCCCCTGCATTGGCAGGAGGATTCTCAACCACTGCACCACCATGAAAACCCCAAAATGCTGTTTTAAAGATAGTATTTTAGAAATAATGCCCAGGCTCTGCAATGGCCATTTTCTAATTTTAAAGTTTTCTTTAGTTGGCTATAATAGGAAGACTGTCTTACTTCTTTCCCTGTAAATGTAAGGGTTTTGATATCTGGTTTCAGAGTTTATAGTTTCCTAGACATGTGCATCCTTGCACCTTAGTTTCCTGAGGGCTGGTGTCCAACTGGGAGGCACTAAGATGGCTGTGTTGGTTTTTTAAAGCTGGCCTCTGTGCTGATTGTTTGGTGCTGAGCTGTATCATTTGATAAAACTTTTGAGCGATGATTCTATCATCCTTGGGAATAAGGATATCAGTCTGGTAGTTATACATTCTGACTCTCATAGTGGGATCAAGGATGCCTATCTGAATCCCTACAGAGCCCTTTATTCACTCTCTAGCTGTGGAAATTGTCAGTCTTCCTGTTTAGCAGAATTGATGAGAGGGGCAAAGTGACATTGAGATGTGGGAAAATATTTACAGAGACTATGAATATGCGTAGGATCTGCAAGGTGGCAATTTAACCTCTGTGATGATCACATGACTTTTTTTTTTAATCTTTATTGGAGTATAATTGCTTTACAATGGTGTGTTAGTTTCTGCTTTATAACAAAGTGAATCAGTTATACATACACATATGTTCCCATATCTCTTCCCTCTTGCATCTCCCTCCCTTCCACCCTCCCTATCCCACCCCTCCAGGCGGTCACAAAGCACGGAGCTGATCTCCCTGTGCTATTCGGCTGTTTCCCACTGGCTATCTACCTTACATTTGGTAGTGTATATATGTCCATGCCTCTCTCTCGCTTTGTCACAGCTTACCCTTCCCCCTCCCCATATCCTCAAGTCCATTCTCTAGTAGGTCTGTGTCTTTATTCCTGTTTTACCCCTAGGTTCTTCATGACATTTTCTTTTTTTCTTAAATTCCATATATATGTGTTAGCATACGGTATTTGTCTTTCTTTTTCTGACTTACTTCACTCTGAATGACAGACTCTAGGTCTATCCACCTCATTACAAATAGCTCAATTTCATTTCTTTTTATGTCTGAGTAATATTCCATTGTATATATGTGCCACATCTTCTTTATCCATTCATCTGATGATGGACCTTAGGTTGTTTCCATCTCTGGGCTGTTGTAAATTGAGCTGCAATGAACATTTTGGTACCTGACTCTTTTTGAATTATGGTTTTCTCAGGGTGTATGCCCAGTAGTGGGATTGCTGGGTCATGTGGTAGTTCTATTTGTAGTTTTTTAAGGAACCTCCATACTGTTCTCCATAGAGGCTGTATCAGTTTACATTCCCACCAACAGTGCAGGAGAGTTCCCTTTTCTCCACACCCTCTCCAGCATTTATTGTTTCTAGATTTTTTGATGATGCCCATTCTGACTGGTGTGAGGTGATACCTCATTGTGGTTTTGATTTGCATTTCTCTAATGATTAGTGATGTTGAGCACCTTTTCATGTATTTGTTGGCCATCTGTATGTCTTCTTTGGCAAAATGTCTATTTAGGTCTTCTGCCCATTTTTGGATTGGGTTGTTTGTTTTTGTGATATTGAGCTGCATGAGCTGCTTGTATATTTTGGAGATTACTCCTTTGTCAGTTGCTTCATTTGCAAATATTTTCTCCCATTCTGAGGGTTGTCTTTTCATCTTGTTTATGGTATCCTTTGTTGTGCAAAAGCTTTTAAGTTTCATTAGGTCTCTTTTGTTTATTTTTGTTTTTATTTCCCTTATTCTAGGAGGTGGGTCAAAAAGGATCTTGCTGTGATTTATGTCATAGAGTGTTCTGCCTATGTTTTCCTCTAAAAGAGTTTTATAGTGTCAGCCTTACATTTAGGTCTTTAATCCATTTTGAGTTTATTTTTGTGTATGGTGTTAGGGTTTGTTCTAATTTCATTCTTTTACATGTAGTTGTCCAGTTTTCCCAGTACCACTTATTGAAGAGGATTTCTTTTCTCCATTGTATATTCTTGCCCCCTTCGTCAAAGATAAGGTGACCATATGTGCATGGATTTATCTCTGGGCTTTCTATCCTGTTTCATTGATCTATATTTCTGTTTTTGTGCCAGTTCTATACTGTCTTGATTACTGTAGCTTTGTAGTATAGTCTGAAGTCAGGGAGCCTGATTCCTCCAGCTCCATTTTTCTTTCTCAAGATTGCTTTACCTATTTGGGGTCTTTTGTGTTTCCATACAAATTATGAAATTTTTTGTTCTAATTCTGTGAATAATGCCATTGGTAATTTGACAGGGATTGCACTGAACCTGTAGATTGCTTTGGGTAGTATAGTCATTTTCACAATATTGATTCTCCCAATCCAGGAGCATGGTATATCTCTTCATCTGTTTCTGTTATCTTTGATTTCTTTCATCAGTGTTTTATAGTTTTCTGAGTACAGGTCTTTTTCCTCCTTAGGTAGGTTTATTCCTAGGGATTTTATTCTTTTTTGTTGAGATGGTTAATGGGATTGTTTCCTTAATTTCTCTTCCTGATCTTTCTTTGTTAGTATATAGGAAGAATGCAAGAGATTTCTGGAGAATGCACTTTGAATTCTTGTCCCTGGTTAAAGTACCAAATTTGAACTCATCTTTTTACCTTTCTTCAAAGAGTCTCTGCTTTCCATGTCAGTAGTAGCTCTGAAATGTAAAAGCCAGTTTAATATGTTTATGCTTTTGTTATTTGTCTTGACGTTATAAAATCAAGTTTATTAGATTAACAGAGGTTTCAATTTTTTTTTTTTTTTTTAGCAGTGGTATCCTATTTCCAAAGCAAATATTAACTGGAAGCCCAGTATAAAGAACAGAGAAGCTGCAAAGTTTAGGTAGATGGTGTGGTAATAAGTTACTTAAGTTAGAATTTTGTGATGCTTCTCAGCATAGACAAAAAAAGAGAGGATGTTCAAATGGTGAAGTATGGACATTTCAAGACACAAATCTGTTTTTGTTTTGGCCGCCCCACACAGCTTGTGGAATTTTAGTTCCCGGACCAGGGATCAAACCTGTGCCCCCTGCAGTGGAAGTGCAGAATACTAACCACTGGACCACCAGGGAATTCCCGGGACATAGATCTTGGTGACTGTTTGCGTTGAATTGTGTCCTTCTGAAAAGATATGTTGAAGTCCTAACCACTAGTACCTCAGAAGGTGACCTTATTTGGAAATAGGGTCTTTACAGAGGTAGTCAAGTTAAAATGAGATCATTTGGGGGGGCCCTAAATGACTGGTGTCCTTATAAAAAGAGGAAAATTGGACACAGACACACACAAAAGGCAGACAATGTGAAGACAGAGAGAATGCCATCTACAAACCAAGGAACATCTAAGGCTACCAGAAGCTTGGACCAGATTTTTCCTCAGAGCTCCCAGAAGGAATCAACCCTGCCAACACCTTGATTTCAGACTTCTGGTCTCCAAAACAGAGAGCCAATAAATTTCTTTTGTTTAAGTTACCTAGTTTGTGATACTTTGTTATAGTAGCCCGAGGAAACTGATAGAGAGGTTTAAGTGGCCAACTGGACAGAGTTTTGGAGGTGGAATATCCTACAGATTCTGGAATGCATGTTCACTGTACATGTTTTTCTGGCATGGGTCAAGGACCCTTGATTAGTTCTATGCTTGTTATTTATCAAAGGTCTATCCTGGCTCAGCTAAGCAGACAATACTTGTAATTATTGTGTTCACCCCTTGGAGTTGGAAATCTCTTTTTAGGTACATACTGTTCATGATTTAAACCAGAGGTTGTAAACTGGCAACCTGCTTGTAAGTATTTCGTTTGGCCCACCCAGTGTTTTAAAACAAGAAAAAGATGTACTTGCTTACCAGTATTTAAAGATCAGATTTCTTATAAACACTTCTGGCTTTCTGAGTTTTTCTTGAAAATGAGATATGCATTCCCTCATGGCAACAGTTGGCTATTGCTGAAGACCTGCTTCCTTTAGCCAGGCCACATTTCTGTCAGCTGCATTATCACCAGGCCCAATTTGCCACAGGCAAAGAAGCAAGAGTGGTTGGAACAGAGCAAAAAAGTAGAGAGTGGTAGGAGGAATGCCCAGAGGTTAAGAGGATGTGTCAGAACATGGCACAGTTTGAGGCCATCAGTGACTCTGGTTTTTACTCCAAAAGAAATGGGGAGCTGTCGGGAGGTTTTGAGAAAAAGATCTGACTTAGATTTTTAAATAATCACACAACTGCCCTGCTAGGATTAGACTGTAGGGGGAAGACACTAGACTGCAGTGGTGGAAGCAGGGAGACCAGGTCAGAGGCTTTTTACAGTGATCATGGGACGGCTTCTAATATCATGGTAGCAAGGGAGGTGTGTTAAGTGGTGAAAGTCAGGATGTGTTTGAAGATAGAGTCAACAGACTCTCCTGATGGCTTAGATGTGAGATGTGAAGGAAGGAAAGAAGCCAGGCCCAAACTCCAAAGGTCTTGGCTTCAGTAACTGGAAGGATGGAGTTGCCATTTGAGATGAAGCTGTAGGAAGATTAGATTTCAGGGGGAAAATCAGGAATTCCATTTTGGACACATTGACCTTGAGATGTAGAGCAGATGTCCAAAGAAAATGTTGAGAAAGCTGTCAGATACGAGTCTGGAGTTCAGAGGACATGTCTGGCTGGCAATAAACCTTTCCTCTTCTGATTTGGTCTCATAACTTTTAATAACATATAATGCCACATAATGCTGATGACTACCAAATACATATGTTCATGGTGGAATCAAGGCAGATTGTGGGGCCTTCCCTGATGGCGCAGTGCTTAAGAATCTGCCTGCCAATGCAGGGGTCACAGGTTCGATCCCTGGTCTGGGAAGATCCCACATGCCGCGGAGCAACAAAGCCCGTGCGTCACGACTGATCCTGCGCTCTAGAGCCTGTGCTCCAGAAGAGAAGCCACTGCAACAGAGAGTAGCCCCCGCAACTAGAGAAAGCCCTCGCGCAGCAACAAAGACCCAACACAGCCAAGTAAATAAATAAATTTAATAAAAAAAACAGGCAGGGCTTCCCTGGTGGCGCAGTGGCAGGGCTTCCCTGGTGGCGCAGTGGTTGAGAGTCCCCCTGCCGATGCAGGGGACACGGGTTCGTGCCCCGGTCTGGGAAGATCCCACATGCCGCGGAGCAGCTGGGCCCGTGAGCCATGGCCGCTAAGCCTGCGCGTCCGGAGCCTGTGCTCTGCAATGGGAGAGGCCACAACAGTGAGAGGCCCACATACCGCAAAAAACACAAAAAACAGGCAGATTGTGGTAGTATGGCTGTATTGCCAGGGTGTCTGGGACTGGCTCTCTCTGTTCATAGAACATGCATGATCTTAGCCCCAGTGTTTGGGTCTCTCCCCACCTCAGACATCATTGCTCTGAATCCCTACCCAGCAAACTGAGGCTCATTCCTTGTCAGCTTTACTGAGTCTTATAATCTGGTAAACTACAGAAACAAATTTGAATCAAGTTCTAAAATCCATACCAGGGGCTCTTCCCTCCATGCCACCTGCAGTTTTTGACAAGGCTATCTTCCAAAGACGCATTCTCTTTGCTTTCTCATTCCCTTTCTAGGCATTTAAATTTCTCTCTAGCTTCCCTGGGCCCACTTGATTTCAGTAGCAGGAACCTCAGTGATGAGAAACTGAAATATTAGGGAAAATCCTCACCTAAGACTTTCTGGCTCCAGCTACTAGGTGTATTTTGCCCTCTGTCGTCAACTAATTCTTAATTGCTCCATCCAGGTTAAGTTCCCAGGAATTCTAAGGTCCTTGCAGTCCTAAACTTTTCTCTTTCTCAATTCAGTTCAATTTATACTCTTCTTTGAATGTCTCCAGGTCTGAATAACAGTGGTCTAGCGAGGAGAGAAAAGGCATGCTCCCAACTAGCTGTAACCAGGGCGACACCCCCCAGAAACGGATGCCGCCCGGGAAGCTCAGGGCTGGACCTAGATCCAAGCTTTGTCCTTGGACCGGGCGCTCTCCTCTCTTGGCTTCCCGGAGCGCGGGGGGCTTCCGGCGCCAGCCCCCTCCTCCGGGGGCCGGGCCTACCGCTCCCGCTCCCGCCTCCCCGGCTGCGCGCGGCTGCGGGCCGCGGTCACGTGAGCGCGGCGCGGCGGGGGAGGGGCCGTGGTTTCCGGGCGGCGGAAGGAGACGCGGCCGCGTGAAGACGAGGAGATTTGAAAACACGCTCCGGGACAGAGAGCCTGAGGCCGGTGGCGCACACCGTCGCCCCGTGGGCTCCTCCTCGGACGCTCTCTCCACCTGCCTCCGTGTCCCGGTCCCGGCCGGGCCCTCAGGTGAGCTGCCGCCGCCGGTCTGGCCGGGCCCTCTCCGGGGCACGGGACGGCGAGCGGAACGGCTCGTGGGGCCGTCGCCCCCCGGTCCGCGGCCCAGGCGGGCAGGGCCGGCTGGGGCCAGTCTGCGCCCCTGAAGAGCCGGGCCTCGGTGCGGAGAGGGGCTGTGCGGGTGCGGGGCGCCCCGCGGGCTTTTGAAGCGCCTCAAGTGACTGGGCGGGGCGGGTTCGCGCGGTTTCGGGTCTAGGAGACTTTTAGGCCGGGGTACGTTGATTGGGCCCCGCTTCCCCGACTGTGGTCCTGACCGCCGTCTCCGGAAGGAGCAGAAAAGATAGTTTCTTAAAACCGCGGGGTGTTCACTTCTGGGTTGCGGAACCAAAGTCTGGGGATGGGCATGCGCAGCCGTCTCCTAATCGGCCCTCTCGCCGTCCAGGTGTGGACGGTTAAGCGATCTGTATGAAGCCGGTTCCGTCCGTCGGTCCTCTCGAGTCGCCCCGGTCTGTGGTATTTGTTTTTTGGGAAGTCTGGTGCCTCCGATTGGCCCCCTAGGTAGAGTTTGGAGGAACTCGGGGAGCGTAAAGGGTTGGAGAGGAAATTACCAAAGACCGAGTACAGTGTGCTTTCTTCATTCTTTTTTTGGCAGGGGAAAGAAGTTGGAAATCAGGGGAAGGTAATGAGGTGGCAGACAAAGTAGCTGGGATTCGGTTCGGTCGAAATCCTGATAGGCTAGAATCTCCCTTTTGTTGAAATTAGAAGGCCTGCAGCTGGAGTTTATGAGATTCAGGTTTAAAGGTTTTGAGGCTCACCTGGTCCAGTGATGTGAGAGCTCAGCCTCTGAGGCTGGACCTCCTAACTTCTTATTCGATACCAGCTACTATAAAAGTGGCTTAGTCGGACTGTTTGATTTGCTGTACTATGAAAAATCTTTATTTTAAGCGAAAATAACATAAGTTGCTGTAGAACTTTTAGTTCCTAGTATAAAGATGTTCCCTGTGTACCATGAAAATAATCTTACTAGCTTGAAAAGTCACGAAGGGGCGATAAGCCCACTTTTCCTAACGGAGAACGGTAGTGATTAATACAAAGTGGTGGGTAATATGGCATAAGCTTGACAGTAGACTGTATGTTGGACACTGATCAGATAGTTAGTGGCTAAAGATAGCACAGAGAATTGGGCGGGGGAGGGTTAATTCATCGATTTTTCTGAATGTCTTGTTCCATTTATTTTCATCTCTGGTACTAGCTAGTAATAAAATTGTAGGGAAAACTCACAAAACGTGCTTGCTTAATAGACACCAGGTGAGTATTAGGGCCTTAGTTTTCACTTACTCATTTTTTAGACTAAAATAACTAGAGGTGTGGGTGGGATGAAAATTTAGCATTGGGATAAATAAGGCAAGCCATTTTGCCACTTTTTTCCAATCCTCACCTGAGTTCCGGTATATATAACATAAAGTTGGTTTTGCAGAGTTCAGTCTTGTTTATGAATCCCTCTTCAACTCCTTAATAAGGGACTGACAAACCTTTCTGAGCTATGTCTTTAAAATGGTTTTAGTACCACCTTCTTCACATGGTCTTGTGAGAATTGAAAGCGATTGGTGCATCTATTATGCTTGGTATTTACTGGTCCTGAGACCAAGAAAATATACATGTTTGTGCTTATAGCATATCTGTAAGTGTGCCAGGCACAGTTCGGAGTGTTTTACAGATATGAGCTCATTTGCTCCTCATTCATCCTACCTCATAACAACTGTATGAGGTAAGCATTATTATTATTATTATTTTATTATAGATAAAAACTGAGGCAGGGTGGTTAACTATGGCTAGAAGGTGGGAGAGTCTGGATAAGAACCTAGTCACTCTGAGTCTTGAATCTGCTCTTAACCTGTGTAGCCAAACCCTAGATCACGGGGCTCTAATGTAGTAAAACCTTGCAATCATGTGAATTTGGATATAATGTCATAGGTGATTGGCTTCTGGATTCCTAGAATTAGAGCTGTCTGGTCTTGCACCAGCCATTTTATTAATCTCACAATAATGCAAGCCTTCATTTTAGTCAAATTTTTTGGACTCCCATGTGTAGCATTGTAACTTAAAAAAAGTAGCTAGGGATAGGATAATTATGACAGATCAGGAGAAATTTTATTTATTCCAGAGATAACTACTGCAGTGGGTGTACAGTGCAAGGCAGAATTCAGTATTTTTGTAGTGTGTGGAAAAGGCTTCAAGAAGTGCTGAGCTAGTTCCAGGTATAGGAGGCTCTTTTTTAGATAGAGGTTAGTTTGTGGAAAAATAATGCTGGAGAGGAAGTTAGGAAGGACCGAATATGTCAAGACAAGGTGTGTTTACTGTAAGCGAGTAAAAGGAGCAGCTGAAAGCTCCTGAGCTTTGGTCAGATCTGTGTTTAGAAAGAGCCCCCTGGTGATTCTCTACCAAATGGACCATGGGGTAGACACTAGAGACAAGACAAGAATTCTGGTAGGGGACCTGTTAACAGTCTTGGGTAGAGATAAAGGACTTAAGAAGGCGCCTGGGAATGGGTAGGAGGCACAGATCAAAGATTTTGTGTGTAATTGGGATGATTAGGATGTAAGTTGAAAGAATGTGGTGAAGAGGGGGAAGTGCAGGATGACAGGGTTACACCTGAGTTATTTATTGTAATAATGGCCTAGCTGGTCTTTGTTCCTCTGTTACACTATATTTCCTTTTATACTGGTTTTTCTCCTGCATTTTTGTTTACTGTTTATATCTAGTCTGAACTTTTCCTGGTGTTCACAGGGTTGGTACTTTCATTTTTGCCTGTACCAGGCTTATCCCTACTCCTGATCCATACTCTGTTTTCCTTGGTCATGAAATGCTCATTAACTGTCCTTGATGCATATCTGAATCTTACCCATTTTCAAGCACCCAGCTTAGGTTCATGAAACTTTTCCTAACTATTACAGGCTGCATTAAATAATAACATTGGTTTTCAGACTTTGTTTTGCTAGGGTTTCTTGGGGGCTTCTGGGGGCCAGGAGTTTCCCCGCACGTGCAAGGTGTATCTATAGCAACTCTGTGCTGCCTCCCCCTCATCCTATGGGCACAAAAAAATTTTCAGAAGTTTTCTTTTTTTTTTTAATTGAAGCCTATATATTAATTGAAGTATACAAAAGTTTTCTATTTAGCACATTGCCCAACCAAAGGTCCTGTTTAGAACATTGCTTGACAAAAGTTTCCATGGCAAAAATATCTCTTGACTAAACTGATTTTTTTTTTTTACTTCTTAAAGGTAATTTATCTTTGTCTTTACTGATTGTTTTTAAATTAATTATTTTATCATAGCACTCAAGAATGACTAAAAAAAGAAAACGCCAAGATGATTTTCAAAAAGTAAAACTAAAAGTTGGTAAAAAGAAGCCCAGGTTAGAAAATGCTACTGTTACAAACTTTAAAACGAAGACTATACATCTGCCTGACCAACTCAAAGAGGATGGAACACTTCCAACAAACAACAGAAAACTTAACATTAAGGTAAATCGTAAATATTATTTTGATAAAGTAGGATTTTCCTTGAAATCATCTAGAATGTTATATTTTTGTGAAAAGTTGTTTTAACTCAGGGTTTATTAATGGCTAAAGGTTGGAGTTTATCTGTTACCCAGATCTGATGTTGCCACTGCAGCTTTCCCACTTCCTCCAGAAAGACTTGCTTGGCTAAAGTCAAAGTGATTTCTCCCTTGTATATTTATTTGATGATTTAATATGTCATCTGGAAATAATTTCTGTATTTCACTTTTTGATGCATCAAGTTTTTGATGTGACAGTCTTTTAGCTGTTTTTATAGCACATTAACATAGGATTAATGTTTTTGAACCCTTATAGTATGTAGTTTATTCCAGATTCATAGTGAATGTGTGAAGTTAATTGAAATTTGAGCAGTGGTGGTTTTGCTTAAAAATTTAACAGTTTTATTGAAATGTAATTTACACATAATAAAATTTATCATTTTAGAGTGGACAATTCAGTGGTTTTTAATGTATTTACATTGTTATGCTTCTATCACAATAATCTAATTTCAGAACATTTTTGTCACTTCAGAAAGAAACCTTATACCTATTAGAAGTCACTCTCCATTCCTTCCCCCCACTAGACAGACACTGATCTATCTGTAAAGATTTGCTTATTCTAGACAATTCATATAAGTGGAATCATACGAAATGTGGTCTGTTATTACTGGTCTTTCACTTAGCATGTTTTTGAGGTTCATCCATGTTGTAGCATGTATCAGAACAGTACTTCATTCCTTTGTATTGTCAAATAGTATTCCACTGCAGGGCTATGTCATATTTTTTCACTCATCAGTTGATGGGCATTTGGTTGTTCCCACTTTTTGACTCTTATGAATAATGCTGTTATGAACATTTGTGGACAAATCTTTGTGAAGAGACACATTTTCTAGTTTTGCTTTTTAATCTCTGAAGGTTAAATAATGTCAAAAGGTATTTGAAGTTATTGTTTCTTTACAGATTATGTAAATTATTCCGCAAATAAAATTGCCAAGTGTACTCTGAATAAAATACACAGGCACTCTGAAAGACCACTTAAAATAGGTAGAATGTAGGTATAAATACATATTTGGTACATAGTAGGTCTTTAAGTGGTGGTAATGATTGCTGTCATTTTAAATGATAGTGTGCCTAACCCTGCGTAGTTTCAAAAAGAAAATTCTGACTGAAAGTTATGTTATGCTTTTATTCGGCTAAAGCTATGCTAAAGATAAAACTTTCTGATCTTAACAAAAGCTTCATTTTTCTAAAAGTAACATTTAGAAATACTTACCAAAGCAGTCTCCAACCCCCCACCCCCACTGGAGTGTCAGTTTATTAGCATAGTTTCAGTTAGCATGCTTATTTGAAAATGATACAATGTGTATGTATATGTATATACCTAAAGCTTGTGTTTTTATTTTTATTTATAGGATTTGCTGTCACAGATGCATCACTACAATTCTGGGGTTAAACAAAGTGCTCTTCTTGGACTTAAAGACCTTTTGTCTCAATACCCATTTATAATTGATGCACACCTTTCAAACATATTAAGTGAAGTGACTGCTGTGTTTACAGATAAAGATGCTAATGTACGATTAGCAGCAGTTCAACTTCTTCAATTCCTGGCCCCCAAAATACGAGCTGAACAAATTTCTCCATTTTTTCCTTTGGTAAGTGCCCATCTCTCTAGTGCCATGACTCACATTACTGAAGGAATTCAGGAGGACTCTTTAAAAGTTTTGGACATTCTGCTGGAACAGTACCCAGCTCTAATTACTGGCCGTAGCAGTATATTGCTTAAGAATTTTGTAGAACTTATTTCTCATCAGCAGCTGTCCAAAGGACTGGTAAATAGAGACAGATCCCAGTCCTGGATACTTTCTGTAAATCCTAATCGGAGACTCACTTCTCAGCAGTGGAGGCTGAAAGTCTTAGTGAGACTCAGTAAATTCCTTCAGGCCTTGGCAGATGGATCCAGTAGGGTGAGAGAAAGTGAAGGACTTCAGGAACAAAAAGAAAATCCCCATGCCACTAGCAACTCCATTTTTATCAACTGGAAGGAACATGCCAACGACCAGCAACACATCCAGGTTTATGAAAATGGGGGTTCACAGCCAAATGTCAGTTCACAGTTCAGGCTACGGTAAGAAGGATTTCAGTTATGTCCACACTCAGTTTTCCTATATTGAATTATAACTGCTGACCGTTGATGGCTAATGGTGGGAAGACATGCAGTTGTCTTCTGTAGTTTCATATAGTTACTCATAATTTGATTTTATTTACTGATGGGAGGAGTCTTTTCAAAGTATATTAATTTACTCATTTGTAGCAAAGCCTACTGAAAAGTAAAAAATTATAGTCTTTTGGCTTTGTCATCTTAGAATTCTATTTTTCTTCCTAGTGTTGATCAATGTAATTATCAATTCATGGTGCTTCATTTTGCTGGTACTTTATATTTTAAGGTTTAAATTAAGCAAGGAATAATATTTTTTAATTAAATTAAAAAATTTTTTTGTTCTTACCTTTCCTTGTTAGGTACCTGGTTGGAGGACTAGGCAGTGTGGATGAAGGCCTGTCATCTACTGAAAACCTGAAAGGATTTATTGAGATAATAATTCCATTGCTAATTGAGTGCTGGATTGAAGCTGTGCCTCCACAACTAGCTGCTTCTGTTGGAAATGGTATAGAACGAGAATCTCTGCAGATTATGCAGCAAGTTCTTAACATTATTTCCCTTCTGTGGAAACTCTCTAAACAACAAGATGAGACCCATAAATTGGTGAGAACTAATAGGTTCTTTATTTTCTGAGTAATGCCTTTTATCATGACAAATTAGAAATCAGCATATTACTACTAATTGGTTATGCATTTTCCAAAAAATTTCCAGGGTTTAACTGTAAACTTATTTCTTACATTTGCTCAAAACTACAAATTAAAACAGTTTTGCGAGTTTATTATTTGTATGTTTAAATTTTTAAGCGAAATGCATAACAGTGTGCTTGATTTCATTTGTTTTTATTAGCTATAATTCACAATAGAGTTACAATGTATTGTTTATGGCAGATTGATTATGTAGGAACATTCTAGTTTCTGGAGACCTATTATAGGATTTAAAAAGTGGCTTATTAAGTAGTCTCTTCCATTTTGTGCCATGTTACCAAGTTTATGGCAAGAAATGGACCAAACTGAAGATCTCATAATCAACCCAGAGAAGTTTTTAAACTACTACATTTTAAGGAAGAAGCTACACACAGATTTGCTTAGTGTATGCTTTTTTGTCTTTTCTTGATAAAGGATGTAAGATCTGAAAACATTTCTTAAAGTTACCTTTACTGTAGGTAAGCTGTAGTTGTAGGTATGGTGTGAGTGAAGTTAACCTAAGTAATTCCAAGTCATAGGACAGTTTCTTGCTAGAAAGTTGATAGCAAAGACATATTTCTTGATGAGTAAATTTACCTCCTATTTGGGGAGAATTGAGTGTTGGTGGCTTTTTTAAAGTTATGTTGTAGTGAATATAATATATAGTGCATGGAGCAAGTAAGGAAGAACAAGCTCTAAGATTAATTGGTGCTGGATTAATGTGGTTAATCTTAAAAAGGGTAGCTGCAGGAACAATACTAAAGCTTGAAGCATCTGTGGTTTTTTTTGTTTTTTTTTGCGGTTCGCGGGCCTCTCACTGCTGTGGCCTCTCCCGTTGCGGAGCACAGGCTCCGGACGCGCAGGCTCAGCGGCCATGGCTCACGGGCCCAGCCGCTCCGCGGCGTGTGGGATCTTCATGGACCGGGGCACGAACCCATGTCCCCTGCATTGGCAGGCAGACTCCCAACCACTGTGCCACCAGGGAAGCCCCGAAGCATCTGTTTTATAGAAGAATTTCTGCAAGGACTTGACAAGGGAGGTGTGAATCCTTGAAGTTGCCTACATACGTCCAAAACTGGCAAGGCAGTTTTTTAGTTTTATTTAGCTCTTTTTATTTCATTCAAGCTCACGAATTAGTAAGACACATAAAATATGACTGGGGTAAATTATAATAGTATTTCATAATCTTGAAAAGCGTTACAGAATCGTACTAAGGTGTGTGTTTCTTTTAATAGCTTACTGTATTGCTATTAACCCATTACCCATCATTCTGTAGGGATGTTTTATGACTTACTTTCTCAAATAGGATGGCATTTTGTTGATTACAATTTTGAGCCTGTTTTATGATTTATTGCATAAATTGGCAAGAAAGTGATCATGGTTAGGGGTATTATATATGATTTTATGAAAGTGAAGCTTGTTCTCCTTTATGGCAATTAATCTGTGATTGTAGGCTAGTCACAGTAATAATGCATGCAGCTTCTTAGAAAATATATATATTATTTGGAGTCTTGAATGGCTATATTTTCATCTGAAAGGCTAAGATAAGAAGTAAAAGTAATGATATTCAGTGTGATCTTAAGTACTAGGCTTTTTTTCATTTTCAGAAAGCTGAAAAATAAAATTCCAGGCATTTTGGTGTTTGTTTTTTCCTGGGCACTGGTTAGTGTTTATTATTGCTTTAGTAATAGTATTTGTAATTAGAATGGTAGGACTAAATGCAAATTCATTAATTGTGCTAGTTTTGGATCATCTACTGTCATTCAGATGATACTGACAAAGGATCTAAACACTGCCTTAATTTTATGGATATTTAAAGTGCTATATTCAGAGCTGTTCTGTGGTATTATGACTGTATTTATTAGCAGTCCATTAACATAGGATACTAACTTCAGAAGACTGGTTTGCCTAGACTGTTGAAGGTTATATAGAATACTGAATTGGGATACTGTATAAAATTGAAATAAACCGAGGTGGTTAATTCAAATAGGAATAGTATTTAAAAGCATCCACTGGTAGAATTCGCTAATTTACCCTGGCAAATTTGTTATTTTCGAACTATAATAACTAGATAAGGTAAGATCTATTATCTTAGAGACAAAGTATGTATGTTAGTTATATCAGGTGACATTAAAATGCACGTTAGTTTATTTTTTGTTACCATTCCCACTGTTAGTTCCTCTCTCTCACTCACCTTCAGTTATAGTTTAGTAGTTAAGGTATTGGGTGACCTGTAACAGCTCAAACTTTAGGAGGAATGAAATGGCATTCCTCAGTCTTAAATTCTAATTATGTACCACAGGCTGAATTGTAGCTCTTTTCTCTCAGAAAATGTGTAGGTTTTCTATTGATAAATTGGCATCTGTATTAGGGTCACTGACCACTTACTTTTAGGTTTTGCTAAATGCATGTAGTGTGTTCGTATTTTGCTGCAAAGTTGAGAAATTTCATTTTTATCCAAGTACTGTTCTTTTAAACCTTTTTAGGAATCTGAAATCTTTCATCTTTGCTTTGAAAACAAATCTCAAGTTACGTTAAATCTTATTTGCAGTGGTTGAGTACTCAGATCCTTACTGAGGTTGCTTATTTCTGATATACTGTGTGTATCCTTAATATATAGCTAGTTTTAAAAATGAAATACAATTTAACATTAACTTTTTAATTAACTTTGGTTTTTGGAGTCCTGTATTAATAGCTTCAGGTCAGTATTATAATTTTACACTATAGAAATTTTGTTGTGTCTTAGCTTTGTATTTTTTTTAATAGTTAAGAGATTTTATTCTAATAGCTGTAATTACAGTGCTTGTTTGTCATAATGAAAACTGAAAACAAGTATACAAAACAGTTGATTACTAATTGTGTATTGAAAGCAGTAAGAGGTTCCTCGACACCAAATAAACCAGTTCTGAGGTTTTCCCCAAGATAAAGTTTAACAGCTTGACCTTCTTCAGTGTTTATCAAAATACAAAAGAAAAAAGTAGAGGTTATCATTTTTCGATGGCAAATCTGACCCTTGCAGGCTGAGGGAGTGAAAGCACACATAGACAGGGGCTCCGAGGGGCTGGGGCTCAAGGATGCCCGCCTGCGCTCCTGCTGGTGAGACCCCAGAGAGCCCGGAGCAGGCAAGCAAGGGGACTGCAGGGCTCCCACTCAGACCAGAGTGTTCCAACCAAAGTGCCCATGCTGACCCAAGAAAAGGCTGGGGTTCCTCCAAGGGGTCTGAGAGCGGTGGATGCAGCCTCCAGCCCATCTCCTGGGCAGCCATGTAAGCACAGATACAAGCACAAACGCTATGGGGTGTGGGATGACCCAAGACAGAGCAAATCACAGGGACCCTATTGTGACCATGCAGAATGGATCATAGCTGGTTCTGCCCCGTTTCACGTTCCCAACGGGAAACAGATCACTGGTGGACTGGACTCAGGCCATTACTGCAGAATCTACACTAGGCACATTTCTCCCTTCTGTGTGTTCAAGTGTTCTCCTTATCTTGTATTTGTAACTATTTTAAAAAATCACTGAGTTTGGGTTAAAAACCAACCACCCAAATGGATCTCAACACAGATGTAAAGCCCAGAAGAGGAACATCGGGCTTTTCTGACACAGTGACTCCTGGATGACCCGTGTGCCTAAAATCCCTTCTCAGTACTAAACAGTGGGTTGATTTTCTTTTTACAATAAAAAAAGCTGAGTAATATTGCATAGGAGTACCAGAAACTGCCTCATTGGAAACAAAAACTATTTACATTAAATAAAAACCCAGTTGCAGGCTGCGTCTGCACATTTACAGCATGGTGAAGCACACTGTGACTGACCATGGAGACAGCTTCTGGCACTCACACCACAGGGGCACCTTTGCCACATGAGAGTAAAGCGAGGGCAGAAGGAGGGAGTGTGAGGGGAGGAGAGAGGAGTTCAGCTCACTTCTGGTTCTGGAGCTGATTGGACAGCCAGTCCAGTCCCTCATAGAGCCCGTCCCCGCTGGTGGCACAGGGGGCCTGAATGTACCAGTTCCTATGGCGCAGAGAGTGCAGACCCAGCTTGTCCGTGATCTCAGCTGCATTCGTGGCATCGGGGAGGTCCTGTTTGTTAGCAAACACGAGCAGAACGGCGTCCCTGAGCGCGTCTTCTGCCAGCATCCTCATAAGCTCCTCTCGGGCCTCATTCACACGCTCTCTGTCCTTGCTGTCAGCCACGAAGATGAGACCTTGTGTGTTCTGGAAGTAGTGGTGCCACAGAGGCCGGATCTTGTCCTGGCCACCCACGTCCCACACAGTGAAGCTGATGTTCTTGCATTCCACGGTTTCCACGTTGAAGCCTATAGTGGGAATGGTGGTCACGATTTCACCCAGCTTCAGTTTGTACAGGATGGTGGTCTTTCCCGCAGCATCTAGGCCCACCATGAGAATGCGCATTTCTTTTTTGCCAAAAAGGCCCTTGAAGAGGTTTGCAAAGATATTCCCCATGCTGTAGACTGGTGGGAGCAACACTGGCCAGAGAAACCCTCGGCGGCCGCGGCGCAGCTGCTGCTCGGAGGCAGGCGTTGGTTTCGCTCCCACAAGATGGCGGCTCTGACGGATTAGCTTTGTATTTTAATGCTTACTACTTTTTGTCCAAATGTTTCATTATTGTTGTCTTTTTACCATGAAGATTAGAATTTGTGAAGAAAAGTTAGATGCAATCATGTGTCAAAGATTTATTGAGCATGTATAAATGTGGGTCTTTAAGTTAATTAAAATTCAGTTCCTCAGTAAACACTAGCCACATTTCAAGTGCTCAATAGCTTCAGGTGGCAGTGGCTACTGTACTGGACAGCATAGATATATAACAGCTCCATCATTGCAGAAAGGTCTTTTGAATAGCACTGCTCTGTAGTGTGCCAGGTTCTGTTCTAGGCTCTGGGAATACAGAGATGAACATGACTGACAAGTTGAGTATTTAACTCTTGGTGGGGTTGATGGATGGTAAACAAATAGATGATGTTGTTATTAGGAATAAAGATGAAAGAAAAGTGGGGTAAAGGGAGAACATATGATGGAACAGTGGGGGGAAGCTATTTTAAATAGGAGGTCAGGAAATGCTTTCTTGATATTTAAATGTCACTGAATGAAGTGAAGGACCAAGTCTTGTGAAGACCTGTGGGAAGGACCTTCTAGGCACAGGGAACAGCAAGTGAAAATCCCTGAAGTGAGAACAAATTTGACATATTTGAGGAATGGCAGGAAGTCCTGTGCAAGTGAGGTACTAGGAAAATGGTAGATGATGAGGGAAAAGTGACAGTAGCCAGATCATATGGTACCTTGTGGTAAAGAGTTGGGATTTTAACCTGAGTATGGTGAAAAGACATTGGAGGGTTTGAGCAGAGGAGTGGCATGATCTAAATTATGTTTATTTGTAAATTTGACATCTTAAAGTTAAATAAAACACTAATGAACTTCCACGTGCTCACTATCCAGCTCTAGCAAAACTGGAGGCCAAACTCAGACCATTGATCCCATGGATGACTAGTCCTGCCCTATATACACACCTATTTCCTGTATCCTTTCCTATATTATTTTGAAGTGTGATTTTTTTCTTTTATTTATTTTTTATTTATTTTTTTTGCGGTACGCGGGCCTCTCACTGTTGTGGCCTCTCACGTTGCGGAGCACAGGCTCCGGACGCACAGGCTCAGCAGCCATGGCTCATGGGCCCAGCTGCTCCGTGGCATGTGGGATCTTCCCGGACTGGGGCACGAACCCGTGTCCCCTGCATCGGCAGACGGACTCTCAACCACTGCGCCACCAGGGAAGCCCTGAAGTGTGATTTATGTTTTAAAAGATCACCCTGGCTGCTATGTAGATTATTGTGTTTAGGGGGAGCAAGACGAAAAGCAAGGAGACCATTGGGAGGCTGTTACAGTAATCTAGGTAAGAGGTAATGGTGGCTTGGAGTAGAATGGTAGCTAGTGGTTGAAGTGATGAGAAACAGCTGGATTCTGATAAAGCCAACAGGACAGATGGGTGTGCATAGTGAAGAAAAGAGGAACAAGGGTGATCCCTATGTTATGGTTCAAATGACAGTGTGACTACCTGTGAGGAGAGTTCAGTTTATTCATTTTAAATTTAAGATGCCTGTTAGAAGTCCAAGACAAGTTGTCAAGTACACATTTTTAGGTTCGGGAGAAGAGAAGAATCCAGTGAAGGTAACTAAGGAGATGTAGGGTGACTACCTATTGTAGCACCTCAAATCCCACAAGCCAAGCAGCCCCTCAGTCCCTGGCAAAATGGAATGATTGGTTCTGTGGATAGCAGGAAATAAGAGTGTTGTAATCTGAAATTAAGACAGTGTTTCAAGTAGGAGAAAATGATACACTGATGAATACTGCTGAGCAATTTTAGAGAAGTGCATTGCTTTGTGAAAGTGTTAAATATGTTTAATGGGCAACAGAATTGCTAGGGAATGGAGTTACAGTTAAGTGGAACACTAGGTTGAAGACTTTCTTGTATGTTTTGTAAATATTGTATTCAGATTCAGAATTTTCTTAAATCTTGTTTACTTTCTCCCTTTTTTCTCCTTTTTAAACAGATAAAATGCAAGTAAAAATAAATAAAAGCACCAAAAAGATGAAAATTGGGTGGCCTAACAGTTTATTCTGACTTTAAGATTTATTTACATATTGTATCATTAGCAGGTGTATTATAATGGTAAATTTATAGTTGAATATTGACAAGTTGTTAGATTTCTGCTTAAAGTCTTATTTGTCATATTAAGTTACTGTTTCTTATAGATTTCTAATCTTTGCTTATTTTACTAGGAGTCATGGCTTCGAAAGAATTATCTTATTGATTTCAAACACCATTTCATGAGTAATTTCCCATATGCCTTAAAAGAAATAACCAAGCACAGAAGGAAAGAGACAAACAAAAGGTACTGCCATTCTTTTCCACTGTTTAACCTAAAATTATCAGAAAATTTAGCCTTAAACTGGAACTTTCTATACTGTGAGGTTTTTTTATTTAGATTTTGTCAAATAGAGATAAAAGCAGTAGTATGGCTGATCTTGAACAAGTCACTTTAAACCCTGGGACTTCCAGTTTTACTCACTTTTATTTTTATTTTTTTAATCTTTAAAGTGAATGTTTTATGCTAAATGAGTGTCAGGTATCAGATTATGCAGATATGAATTTAATAAAATTTACTGAGGTGGGTGGTTTATTTGTGAGAGGCACTGTGTAATTATTGAATCTTTAGGTGAGAGAGTATCTTAAAGGTCATTAGTTCATTTGTACATGAGGAAACTGGTAATGAAACTAATATCAGTATCCCGAAGGAAGAGGGATAATTGGAGAAGAAGAGTTCTCTTTTCTAAAAAAAATTTATGAATTAGAAGATGGAGTTTAAAAAAAAATGTAAGCCTGGAAGTTATTTAAAATGTTTACCTCAAGTGAGAGCAGATAAATGTAAAAACAAATTGTCTAATAAAATTTGACAAGCAGGGCTTCCCTGGTGGCGCAGTGGTTAAGAATCTGCATGCCAATGCAGGGGACACGGGTTTGAGCCCTGGTCTGGGAAGGTCCCACATGGCGCAGAGCAACTAAGCCCGTGCACCACAGCTACTGAGCCTGCGCTCAGCCGCAACTACTGAAGTGCGCGCACCTAGAGCCCATGCTCCGCAACAAGAGAAGCCACCGTAATAAAAAGCCCGCGCACCACAATGAAGAGTAGCTCCCGCTCGCTGCATCTAGAGAAAGCCTGCGCACAGCAACGAAGAGCCAACACAGACAAAAATAAATAAGATAAAGAAATTTTAAAAAAGTGTACAGGTTTCTTAAAAAAAAAAAAAATTGACAAACAGATACAAGCTAGAACACGAAAGGTGCAGTTCCCCACCATGAGCAAACACTTGAAGGGGTCTTGAAGTCTGTCAGGAGGTTCTTAAATTTATCAAAAGAAAGAAACTGTGGAGAATCAGGCTCATGGAGCAGAGTTTAGAGGATATGCTCAGAAGTGATAAGTCTAGAGATAAGTCTATTGTAGGCAGATGAACTTTTCATTCATTCACTAATTATTTTGGTTGCAAAGTATTATGACAGATAATTAGATGTCTTAAGGTATACTCCTTGTTCTCTTAAGTGATTTCATAAATTGCTAAAATCAGTACAAAGTCTTAAAATTGATAAAAGAGTGTGTCATGGTCTAGTCAGAAGATGGAAGTCACACCAGTGATTTTAACAGAGAATTTAATACAAACAGTTTTTAACTAGGTATTAAAGAAGTGGAAAGACAAAAGGGAACAGTAAGGTATTGTGGAGGTAGCACCTACAGGAAGCGGCTGCTCCCTCTAGACTGGGAGAACAAAGAGAAGAGGGGAAGAAGTTTGGAGGAAAGCCTGTCTGGAGCCAAAGCTCAGACCTCTAGGAAGGGGTTGGTGCTCAGCTGGTGCTAATGTCTTTGAGATCACAAGAGCGGCCCTGTGGGGCAGGGGTCCAGGATTTGGCAACAGGGGTTCTGGCTGGCTGGTGCTGGTGTTTCTAGGGACATGATGATGCTGGTTCTGTGTCAGAAAAACCACAAAGTGGAACCAAATGTGGCTACTAGAATGAACTGCTCCTGGCTTCTAGAAGAGTTGTTGGGTTGCACTGGTGGCAAAGGGAAGCAAAAGTAGGACTAGGAAGCAAAGAGAAAGGAAAGTGTCCCATTTTCCTCTCTAGCTTTCCAGTCTCTAGTACTCCCTTATTGGCAGAGCCGAACAAGAAGCCAGCTGTAAAGGAAAAAATGTGGCTCAGTTCCAGGATCACAGAGCAGAGTGTAGAAGGGTGGTTTTGAAGCTGAGAAACAATAGCTCAGTAACTTGCAGGAGAAAAAGTGAATTTACATATTTAACACAAGGCGTATGTAAGTGTCATTAGAACTTTACAATTAAGAAGTGCTGTAGGAATTCATAGGAAGAGACATCCTTGTTAGGATTAACAGACAAAGCTGTGTTAGAGGGTAGTATTTGAGCACGGATATGATTTTAGCAGGCAGAAGTGAAGCAAGAGAGGAGAGATTACACTAACTGGAGGAGATGGCATATGAGAAAGCTGTAGGGTTAGGTAATGGAGAACTTGGGACCGATCTGGGTCAAATCTGGTTTCTGCTGTTGACTAGCCTTGATGCTGAAAGTCATTTCTTGTTTCTGAACTTCCTTTATCTTTCATCCTTGATCCTTTTGGCATTGAAGACTATTGGTTAGATCAAAACCATGTTTTAGGAATATTAGTTTAGAGTTTCTGGAGTTGGAGGGGACAGAGAATCAAATAGGGAGATACTTTCTTCAGCAAGTAGGTTGTTAGAGTTTGTTTCCTCCAGATACAACTTTCTTACTAAAGCAAAAGTTTTTAATCAGGTGTGTGGATAAGCTTTAGAATATCCTTGAACTCTTGAATAGAACTGTGTGTGTGTGTATATTTTGTCCAGTAAGAGGATTCAGATATAATTTTCATCAAAATGAGATTAAATAATGGTTAGGATGTTTGGAATTTGGTAGACCATTAAATGTAAGTAAATTATTCAAGAGTATATGGGTATACTGTCATTATTCACTTTACTGGACACTTAATATGTTCAAGGCAGTTACTATACCAGGTGCTGAGCATTTAGTGGAAAAGGAGATAGGCCAGTTCTCATGGAGTACAGTCTAGTGAGGGAGACTTTATTTCTATGATTCTTTTCAGTGACTAACTGTGGTAAGATCAGTGAAAAAGAATGTAGGGTAATATAAGAGTATATGATAAGAAGCTGGTCCTGCTCTTTCATGGGGCGAGTAGAGTCCGAGGGAATGCTGCCCTGATGAAGTGGTTTGTGCCAAGATATAAAAGGTGAAAAAAGGATATGAAGAGGCTGAGGTGGTGAAATTGTGGAATTTTTAACAAAAGTGAATTGGCAGTATAATTTATTCTTCGTAAATTTCCCCAGTGATTTGTTTTTAGGGACCACAGGCTGCTATTGTATTGGGTTGGCCAAAATACTTCCATAAGGAAGTGCATTGAATATTTAGCAGATAGCCTGTGGAGGGCAACACGGGTTAAAGTTAGGGGAGCCAACAATGGTCTAGGCCAGTGGTCTTCATACTTACTCACGTACTCCCAGTTAATATTTGACCTGACGTCTAAATTTTTTAAATCTTAGGTTGAAATGCAGAGTTACAAAGGATGTTGTTTATTATTATTGTGGTAAAATATATATAACGTAAAATTTAGCATTTTAACCATTTTTAATTGTATAGTTGAGTGGCATTACATACATTCCCATTGTTGTGCAACCATCACCACCATCCATCTCTAGAACTTTTTCACGTTCCCAAACTTTGAAACTCAGTACACGTTAAGCAGTAACTCCCCATGCTCCCCTTCCCCCAGCTCCTGGGAACCACTCTTCTACTTTTTTGCTTCTATTAATTTGACTTTTTTAGGTGCCTCATATCAGTAGAAGCATACAATCTTGTTTTGTGTCTGGCTTAATTTCTCTTACCATATGGTATCTCAAGGTTTATTCATGTTGTAGCACTACTAGCATTTCATTCCTTGTTTTTTTTTTTTTTTTTTTTTTTTTTTTTTGCTGTACGCGGGCCTCTCACTGCTGTGGCCTCTCCCGTTGCGGAGCACAGGCTCCGGACACACAGGCTCCGCGGCCATGGCTCGCGGGCCCAGCCGCTCCGCGGCATGTGGGATCTTCCGGGATAGGGGCACGAACCCGTGTCCCCTGCATCGGCAGGCGGACTCTCAACCACTGCGCCACCATGTTTTTTTTTTTTAAATGGAGTTTATTTTTTAGAGCAGTTTTAGATTCATAGTAAAATTGAACAGAAAGAATAAAGTTCTCATACACTGTACTCCTGCCCCCACAGATGCATAGCCTCCCTCATTGTTGGCGTCCCACCCCACAGTTACATATGTGTTGTAATCTATGAACCTATGTTGACACATCATTAACACTCAAAGTCCATAGTTTATGTTAGGGTTCACTCCTGGTATTGTGCATGCTGTGAGTTTTGACAAATGTGTAATGATATGTACCCGCCATTATAGTATCATACATGACATTTTCACTGTCCTAAAAATCCTCTGTGCTTTGCCTATTCATCCTACCTTCCCCCATGTTTTTTTCATGGTTTGATAGCTCATTTCTTTTTAGTGCTAAATAATATTCCATTATATGGATGTGTTTATCCATTCACCTACTGAAGAACCTCTTGGTTGCTTCCATGTTTTCATTACTTTTTAAGGCTAAATTATCTTCCATTGTATGTATATATCATATTTTATCTATTCATCTGTCAGTGGACACGTGGGTGGTTTCTACCTTTTGGCTATTGTGAATTATGCTGCTATGAATATTGGTCTCCACATAGCTGTTTCAATCCCTGCTTTCAATTCTTTTGTGTGTATCAAAGGTTATAACTTTGGCATTACTGAAAATAGTGACATTTTTAAAATTCAGTGTAGTTGAGTGGTCTTTAAGAAAGCTTTCTTCTTGTACTCATCCTTTATTAGTTTATATGGTGATTATTCTAATGAGGTAATTCTAATAAGTGCTGGGAACAGATAACAGCTAAATCTTGCCTTTGGCTTACAAATGAGCTTGTGAGAGGGAAAAGTTCAGTGCTGACTAGAGTAGCCTAATAGTTGGGAAGATTTTCCAGTGTGCTGGGAAAATAAGTTTATTTTTTCAGAGGGATTGGAGAGCTTTGATTGATTTAGCAAGTTGAGGTTAACTAAGTGGTGGTTGGGTTGTTGGGATCTATTGCAAAGTGTATTGGGAGAGGCTGATTTTCTCTTTATGGTAGTGATAGAAAGTTTCTTTTAGAAATACTTGTTTTATTATTATTATTATTGTTTTTTAAATAATTAATTTTTGGCTGTGTTGGGTCTTTGTTTCTGTGCGAAGGCTTTCTCTAGTTGCGGCGAGCGGGGGCCATTCTTCATCGCGGTGCGCGGCCTCTCTTGTTGCGGAGCCCAGGCTCCAGATGCGCAGGCTCAGTAGTTGTGGCTCACAGGCCTAGTTGCTCTGCGGCATGTGGGATCTTCCCAGACCAGGGCTCGAACCCGTGTCCCCTGCATTGGCAGGCAGATCCTCAACCACTGCGCCACCAGGGAAGCCCGAAATACTTGTTTTTAAAAAGTGAGCTATATTAAAGAAACATAGCGGGTAAATAATAGTTCAGACAGTATGTGAATGATTACATTTTAGAAAAATGTACTAACAAATAGATTCTTTGTGGGAATCCAAGGATAGAATAAGCCCCAGAGTAAGACAGTGCAGTAGGAATTGAGTACAGTCGACCCTTGAACAGCTCTGGGGTTGGGGTGCTGACCCCTCTGTGCAGTGGAAAATCCACAGAGAACTTTACAGTTAGCCCTTCATATCCTTGGTTCCACATCCTCATATTCAACCAACTGGGGATTGTGTAGTACTGTAGTTCGTATTTATTGAAAAAAATCTGTGTATAGGTGGTCCCACGCAGTTCAGATCCATGTTGTTCAAGGGTTAACTGTACTTAAGCAGAAATCAAAAGGAAATTGACTTGCAGTTTCATCTATAGAAGAAATCTGGGCTTCCTGTAATTGAACAGAAATGTTTTAAGGCTAAAAGGAAAGATCATCTGGGACAGTATAGAAGGTTACTTAGTAAAAAGAAATTTGTTGAATGTATTGTACAAGCCTACCTCGTTTTATTTTGTTTTGGTTCTTTGCCCTTGGCAGATAGTGCATAATTTTTTATAAATTGAAGGTTTGCAGCAACCCTGCATTGAGCAAGTCTGTTGGCGTCATTTTTCTAACAGTATTTGCTCACTTCATTCATGTCTCTCTGTCACATTTTGGTAATTCTTGGAATATTTTGAACTTTTTCATTATTATTATATTTGTTATAATGATCTGTGATCACTGATCTTTGATGTTACTACTGTGACTCACTGAAGGCTCAGATGGTGGTTAGCATTTTTTACCAATAAAGTATTTTTTAATTAAGGTATGTGCATTTTTTTTAAAGCGTGATGCCATTGCACATTTAATAGACCACAGGTGAGAAATTGCTGTAGTGCCATTTTTCTCCTTTCCTTTAAAGACTCTAATTGAATGTATGTTAGACCTGCTTGCTGAATCTTCTACCTATTTCTCTTGTCTTTATCTCATATCTTCCAGGTTTTAATTTTTTAGTTTTGTTCAGTTGTATTCAAACATGTATATTTGTTGAATTTGTTTTCTGTTTTTATTTTTCAGTTTTAGACTTTCTGTGCAGTTATTCCAGCATCATTTGTTGAAAAGACTATCCTTTCTCCATTGGGTTGCTTCTGCTCCTTTGTCTAAGATCATCAGTTGACTATACTTTGTAGGCCTATTTTAGAGCTCTTCCATTAACCTATATGTTTATCTGTTCTTTCACCAAAACCATGCTGTCTTGATTACTGTAGTTGTATAGTAAGTCTTGAAATTGAGTAGTATGAGTCCTCCAACTTTGTTGTGCTTCAGTCTTGGGTAGTCTAGGTTTTTGCCTTTCTGTATAAACTTTAGAATCAATTAGTTGATAACTACAAAATAACTTGCTGGGATTTTGATTGGAATTGCATTGACTCTATAGATCTAGTTGGGAAAAATTGTTACGTTGGTTGCTGAGATGATGCAAAACTGGGATTAAGTTTTGTGTAAGAGCTGTTTTTACTTCCAGTTCACCTTTACCCTGGAAGGGAGGCCCTTAAGGGTCCAGCTTGAAGTAGGGATAATATATGAAAGTCCCCATGTTTGGCAGGCCCTGGGCTTTGTTTGACTTTTCCCTGTGAAGCCTCTAAAATGTTACTTTGTTTTTCCAGCCTTTTCTTTGGAATTGGCAGTTGCCCTCAGGTCTTGCTTTATTTTAGATTTGGGTACCCAGTAAATGTTCATTATCTTGTTAGCTCTTGAATGCTTTTGAGTTGTTAAAAACTATTTCATCCAGCTTTTAAAAGTTATTTTCAGGAAGGAGATTAGTTCGAATTACCTGCTGTGTCATTGAAAATGAGAGTTTCCCCAGTGGCCTGCCTCCCTTATAGAACTGGTGGTCGGCTTATTTAGACTTCAGAATTTTGTATAAATTATTGGAGGAGCAGGATGAATTCTCCCAAGTTTGCGGTGTCGACTGAGACCTTCCAGACAGTAATAGATTATGTTGCTTGAGGTAAACTTAGGTAGATCTTGGAAAGCTCTACCTTTGTTGAAGAAATGTTGCAATTGAGTTTTTGTGTGGTCTAGTTAGTGTAAAATGTGCCTTGGTTTTGGGTGCTGAGCAGTTTGGCAAAGAGAACCTACTAGTAATTTTGGGTTTGTGGTATAGATTGCTAGTTGTCTGTCTCAGCTTTCATTCATTCTCCCCTCTCTTAGTGATGGAATTTCCAGGTTTTAGCTGGGCATATGACTACACAAAATAAAAACTAGATTTCCTAACTTCTTTTGTAGTTAGGAGTGGTCATGTGGGTAATTTCTATTTAAATAGCTCAGACTCCTCCCTCCAGTGTCAGACTTATACATTGAGTTGTTTGATGGCCATCTCTGCCTGGATTTATACCAGAGACACTTTAAGCTCAGTATGTTAAAAGTAGAATTTATCTTCTGGATATTTGTTTCTCTCTGCTACTTCATCTCCATTTCCCAGTCAACAGTGCTAGAACCCTCGATTCTTCCAATCCTCATCATCCCAGAACTCACATACATGTATACATTTAAGCAGACTTCAAATCCAGCTAATTTTTATTCTTCCTAAATGTCCCCCTTTCTCCCAGTCTGTACCAACATTGGTTCTTGCACTTGTCGTGTCTTGCCTGAATTGCTCAGATAGACATACAACTGCTTCTTTGTTTAGAGTCTTGTAACTCTGATTTTTTCTTTTCCACCTGCAGAATTATACATCTGAAACAACTTTTCAGCCATGTTACTCCTGTGCCTGCAGAGTTGATTTCAGTGTCCTTAGCCTTCAACTCTTTGTTATCTGGTCCCATTTTACTTTTTTAGGCTCACTTGTCATTCCTAGCCCTACATTTGATCCCCTGATAGCACCAGATTTTAAAAATTTTCCTTCCCATGTATTTGTGGTTCCTTACTACTATGTCCTTGCATGCCTAATCCAGGATTAACTTTTTCTTTTAAAATAAGTTAGTTTGAGGTTTTTAAAAATTTTAATCAACTGTAAATATTTCTGAACATGAAAATAGACCCTGCTGTTGAATACATTGTAGCCTGAAATAAGTATTTATATCATAAGTTGCAAATTTTGTTTTTGTTAAGATATTCTATTTAAAGTGTTTTTTTTTTTGAAATTTCTTTGAAGCTTTGAAAGAAATGTGTTTTATTTGGCTAGAAAAAAGTGATTTTAATATGTGAGTCATAAAATTAAGTCATTTCAGAATAGTGCTTATCTGGACCAGTCTCCTATTTCACACATAAGGAAATTGTGGCCGGGAGAAATTAGTGTTTCTGTTAAGTCAAACTGAGTTAGAAGCAAAATCAAGGTCTACTGTGACCTCCATCCTAATATAAGTATCTGCTTAAAGAAAATCTTCCAGGTGTGTTGAGGTTTTCAAGTTTGCTTACCTCCAAGTTACATCTAGGATTACCAGGCAATGTTAAAAGAGCCTGTACTTTTTGTGTGAATAGCAACTTGGGTAATGAACTGAACAATATGCATTCTTTATGCCTTAACAAACCTGATTTCATAATGAATGGTTTATTTACAAAACAGTGGCTTTATATTCCCGCCTTCTTGGCAGTTTATCCTAGGAGGAATATTTTTTGACCCACTGATTATTTTAAGTATTCTAAGTTAAGGAAGCATGGTAGATACAACACTTAGAGATGTGTGTGTCTCTGTTTGTTTTTAGCATCAAGCATTGCACGATTCTCTCCAATAATGTAGATCATCTCTTACTGAATTTAACACTGTCTGATATCATGGTCTCCCTGGCAAATGCCTCAACTTTGCGGAAGGATTCCAATTGGATAGAAATGATAAGGAAATTTGTAACAGAGACCCTTGAAGATGGCTTTAGGCTAAATAGTAAGCAGCTGAACAGATTGCTTGGGGTCTCGTGGAGGTTAATGCAGATACAACCAAACAGAGGTAGGTGTTACTGCTTTGTCCTTATTTAAGAGGAGCTCTTATGCATGCTATTTAGTGTCTAGCTTTGAGTTGATGACTTTCAAACATTTCACGTAGTCAAGTTACTTACATTCAAGCCATGAAAGGCAGCTAGCATAATTATAAAGGAATATCTGCTTGAACACTGAAATCTTTTATGCCTCAGAGCATCCCTTTCTCAGTGGGTAGGTCCACTCTGAAGTTAATTGGTAGGATTTCTACTAGATTACAGAGTTGGAGTGAAAGGAGGTAGCTGTTATTAAGATGAAATGACAGTGAATCTAATGATGAAGAAATACCCTCTTCTGATGTAATTTGACTAGAAATTGATGAATCCTGCTTATCTTTTTACCTTTCTTGTAGCTTGAAGTTATCTCGCATTAAGTCAGTTTTTAGTATGACTTACTAATTCTTTTCATTCAGAAACAGAGCTTTCCTGTTTGGTTTCCAGCTTATCCACCTTTCTAGTCTGGTTTTTGTCTTCCCTGCCTAGGTTTGTTGTCTCTTAGGAAAATTTACTCTGCAGTCTCTGGTTGGCTTGACTTTTGTATTAGTCAGGCTATTACTGTAGGATTTTGACAGTAGTCATCAGTTTGTGTCTAAGGTCTGCTTTGTCATAGGAGCAAAGTAAAGTACTTCTGTGCTTTTTAGAATTAGGGGGCTGCTGAAGAAACATTTTGAATCATATGCAGTTTTTTTCTTTTTTTTTTTTAGAGGCTACGGAGTCACTTATTAAGGCAGTTTATACATTGTATCAGCAGAGAGGCCTTCTCCTTCCAGTTCGGACTCTGTTGCTGAAGTTTTTCAGTAAAATCTATCAAAAAGAAGAACTGAGGTCTTACAGAGTCAGGTAAAGTTTCCTTTGTTATTTTGCCTTTCTTTTTCTCACCAAGTTATTTTGTAGTCTTTTTAAATAATAGACTAGATGGGGTGATTAAATCTTTGGAGAAATTCACTCTTTATATCCTATTTGGTTGCATTTAAGAAAAGAGAAGAAATTTAATTTTATAAAGAAGCATACGTAATAGTGCCAGTAATCTTTATATGCATAACTGAGCAGATAAAAGTCTCTTTGAGCATATATTTCCACTTGTCCACTTAACAGCTAAAGGGCAGTTGGAACAACCTGTAGCAGCCTCAGCCTTTTCTTTTGCCTCCCATAAAAATTATGGACGTTTAACAGCTGGTCCTTAGTGACACATTTGAGACATACGGTATAAGAATGAGGGCAGTAGAAGAGGAGGTGTGAAATGGGTGAAGGGGATTAAGAGGTACAAACTTAGTTATAAAGTAAATAAGCCACGGGGATGTAATATATAGCATAAGGAATAATAATAATACTGTAATAACTTTGTATGGGGACAAATGGCGACTTATCATGGTGATCATTTGTAATGTATGCATATGTCAAATTATTATGTAGTATATACCTGAAACTAACATATAATACTGTATGTTAAAAATATTTCAGTAGATTTTTTAAAAATGAGGGCAGTAAAAGATGAGAAGGTTTCTGGCTTAGTTTGGTGCTACCAGATGAAATAGACAACACAAAGAATAGAACTAAGGAATCAGGTTTTTGATTTGGTGGGTTTGAGGTTTATTTGGGATAGTCGGGAAGAGATGTTTGGGTGGAACATAGAGATTTGGGATACGTAGGTGGTGGTTAGAACGTATTTGAGTCTTTACTGTAAGTCAGGTGCTTTTCTTAATCTCAATACTCATACTTTGAAGTGTAGGTACTATTGGCTTCTGTCTTAACAGAAGGAAATGGATTCTTAGGTTAAATAATCTGGTGAGTGTCACGCAACTAAGGGCAGTGGAACTGAGACTTAAGTTCAGGTCTGTCTGACTACAAAGGTCATGCTTAAGTCACTAAGGGGGACAGCAAAAGTGATTGCTGTTACCTGAGTAAGGAGACATTAGAACATTAGCAAGTATATAAAAGAACTGAAATATGAAATAACACAAGTTTGAAGTCATTTAATGTGGCGGCACCCTACACTGAATGCATCAATGACTTAATATAGTGTAATAATTAACGCTAATTAGTATAAATAGTTCACGAAGAGTTAAGTAGTGTCTGTGTCCTTTAAGATAAAAATACAGGTTACATACTGCCTGCCGCAAATCACATGAACTTTTAATATAGTGGGTAAAACTTTAGAAACTGCTATAGCTAAATAAATGATGCCGGCCATCTTGTAGGCTCTCACATGTTTAAATAAGTAAATGTGGTGTTATTGGTAGATGATTTGTCACTTTGTGTGGTGTTTTAAGTTAAAAATATTCTTTGTTTAAATTTATTTCCCTTGTCTTTGAAAATTATGCTTTATTTTGTTCTTCCTTGGCCTTAGGTATCGTAGTAAAGTGTTATCCCGTTGGTTGGCTGGTTTACCATTGCAACTTGCTCATCTTGGCTCCCGAAACCCTGAGCTCTCAACACAGCTTATTGACATTATTCATACCGCTGCAGCACGAGCAAATAAAGAATTACTAAAAAGTTTACAAGTTAGTGCTCTCCGAATCTATGGTAAGAGTTTTGTTTAACTATGTAAGTAATAATTGGTCTACCCCAATTTAGGAAAGACGTTTCAAAGGGGAGCTCTTTAGGTTTGCTTTTCCTTTAAATTAATTATACCATGGGAAAATTAACAAAACATCAAACAGTAAATTCATTTTCACTAGTATTATCTATTAGAATAGTTCTAGAAATTAATGGTTATAGATGCTTCTTGCATTCTTTTTTTTTAATTTATGTATTTTTGTCTGCTTTGGGTCTATGTTGCTGTGTGTGGGCTTTCTCTAGTTGCAGCGAGCGGGGGTTACTCTTCGTTGTGGTGCGCAGGCTTCTCATTGTGGTGGCTTCTCGTTGCGGAGCATGGGCTGTAGGCACGCAGGCTTTAGTAGTTGTGGCACTTGGGTTCAGTAGTTGTGGCTCATGGGCTCTAGAGCGCAGGCTCAGTAGTTGTGGCGCACAGGCTTAGTTGCTCTGCAGCATGTGGGATTTTCCCAGACCAGGGATTGAACCCGTGTCCCCTGCATTGGCAGGTGGATTCTTAACCACTGTGCCACCAGGGAAGCCCGCTTCTTGCATTCTTTTTTTTTTTTTTTTTTTTTTTTTTTTGTGGTACGCGGGCCTCTCACTGTTGTGGCCTCCCCTGTTGCGGAGCACAGGCTCCGGAAGCGCAGGCTCAGCGGCCATGGCTCACGGGCCCAGCCGCTCCGCGGCATGTGGGATCTTCCCAGACCGGGGCACGAACCCGTTTCCCCTGCATCGGCAGGCGGACTCTCAACCACTGCGCCACCAGGGAAGCCCCCGCTTCTTGCATTCTTAAATTGTCTTTTAAGCCACATGTTATTCACAAATTCAAAACTGATCAGGTATTTTTATAAAATTCCTTTGAAGCTTTGGTGGCAAATTTTACTTACTTAACCATAATGGGTATCTTGTATGACTTTCATCTATTAATAACTTTTTTATTCATCACTGAAACTTTCATTTTTTAAGCAAAAATATCAATAAAGCATACTAGGATATATACACGTATATAATTTATATTTATTATTGGGACGTAATTCATATACCATAAAATTTGCCATTTTACAATGTACAATTCTTTGATTTTTTAACATAGTCCCACGATTGTGCAATAGTGTTCATTATCTAATTCCAGAATATTTTTATCACCCTAAAAAGAAACTGTACCATTAGTAAGTCCCTCCCTACTTTATCCTTCCCCACCTCCTGGCAACCACTAATCTTCTTTTCTGTCTCTGTGTATTTGCCTATTCTGGACATTTTTTATAGATGGAATTATACAATATGGGTCTTTTGAGTCTGGCTTCTTTCACTTAATATACTATTTTTAGGATTCATCTATGTTGTAGCATATATCAGTACTTTATTTCTTTTTAATGTTGAGTAGTATTCCATTGTGTGGATATACCACTTATATTTATCCATTCATTAGGTGATAGACATTGGTTTGTTTCCACCTTTTGTGGTTAATATTTTAAAATCTGTATTTTTCGGTATTGCTCATATGTGGGGTGGTGTGTGTGTGTGTGTACACAGATAGGTCTTTGACTTTAAGTCGATATTATAATTGTCACCGTTTGGCAAAAGTGCTTGTTTTTTACCGTTCGCTTTGTGTCCAATCCCGTTAACCCCATCATAGTTTTTATTTCAAATAACACATTTGAGTGTTATGAAATTAATAGAGTGTTAAACATATCTTTAAATAATGATTGTATTCAGTGTTTTATTCTAGACAGTACCTTAAGCCATAATACATGCTTTGTGAAAAAAACTTTTCTCCATGTAATTGATGTATTAGAATTCAACATAACAGTGAAAATAATCACTTAATCTGCTTTATTAACTCTGGTTTGTATATCTTTTTTAGTTTAACTTATTTTCTTACCCCACTAGATCCACAAGAAGGCACTGTGGTGGTTCTCCCAGCAGAGTCTCAACAGCTTTTGGTCCAGCTTGTATATTTTCTACCCAGTCTGCCTGCTGATTTGCTTTCTCGGTTAAGTCGTTGCTGTATTATGGGAAGACTCAGTTCAAGTTTGGCTGCCATGCTTATCAGGATACTGCACATGAGGTAGCATGCTCAAGTGAGCTGTATTTTAAGCGTATAATCTTCCCCCCACCCTCTGTCCTTTTACTGGCAATTCATGAACTATAGAGGCTTTTAAAAATACTGCTCCTTCCTTCATTTGCTCTTAATGCAACAGTTAAAACTGTGGATACTGTTATTAGATAGAGGAAGTTCACTAGAGTAAGACTGTTTCACATTATTTGTTTAGTGACTTGTGTAGGTGGATTGGAATAAGGGTTAAAATTATCAAAAGTATGCAGTAAGGGTTCAGTGGCAGGTGAGAGTACTGTGCTTAAAACCTTTGGTGTTACAAAATGGCAGTACAGATCCTTTCTGGAAGGGAGCTCAGAATTTAATGTAGCTGACGAAATAAATAAGTTTGTATACTCAGACAAGGAATCACTTGAAATATCTTTGTGTGTGTGTGTGGCAAAATATACATAACATAAAACTTACCATTTTAACCAGTTTTAGGTATACAGTTAAAACTGTTCAGTGGCATTAAGTACATTCATATTGTTGTGCAACCAGCACCACTATTCATCTCCAGAACTTTTCATCATCCCAAACTGAAACTCTGTACTAATCATTTCCCCTTCCCCCAGCCCCCGTTTACCACTATTTTATCTTCATGATTTTGATTATTCTAGGTAACCTCATATAAATTGAATCATACAATATTTTCCTTTTGTGTTTTGCTTATTTCACTCAGTGTAACTTTTCAGGGTTCATCCATATTGTAGCATGTTTCACGGTTTCCTTTTTTTAAGTCTGAATATTCGATATTCCATTGTATTCCATTATACCACATTTTGTTTATTCATCTGTTGATGGACTCTTCGTTGTTTCTACCCTTTGGCTATGGTGAACAATGCTGCTGTGAACACTGGTGTACAGATACCTGTTTGAATCCTTTTAATTCTTTTGGCTATATACCCAGAAGTGGAATTGCCAGATCATATGGTAATCTGTTTAATTTTTCAAGGAACTGCCATACTGTTTTCCACAGTGACTGTACCATTTTACTCTGAAAGGTTTTATAACTAATAGTGTTTCGTATTGCGAGTGTTTAAAATATTCTTAAAAATTTCATGTCTGTATCAGTTATGGTACTTTAGTATTCAGCAATATTTGTTACTGATTGTGGCCTATGGACAGGGTCTGATACGGTTTTAGGCAGAACTGAAAATTTAAAGACTAGCTTCCTTGTGGCTTCTTGTACAGATCCCCTATCCCAGTTCAATAGGAGTAGCTCACATTATTAGTAGATTTTCTTTAGCTTTGTTTGCCAGTCTCTTCATACCAGTATAGGACGTACGTTTGAATGTTGTCACCCAGAGTGTGCTTCGTAACTGATGATAACATTTCCTTTTAGCAAAAGAGAGCTGTTTGCAATGTGTTGTTTGTATGTGAAAATTAAAGGTTTATTTCTGTGTTCATGTGCATTAAAGAAGGACTTGGTCTTAATTTGAAGTACTCTAAACATTTATTAGTTTCCCATGTTTTCCTTTCTTAGAAATTAAAAAACAAAACAAAACAAAAAAACCAAAGCCCTGCTTTTTGTCTAGTGCAGCACTTAATGCTAGGCCTTTAAAGAAATATTATTTATTTTCTTATAACTTAAGTGGTTTCAAGTTAATAAAACTTCCAATGGAGGGCACTGTTCCTTTGATATAACTACTGGAGGTTCTGTTTTAACATTCATTTAAAAGCACCTTTTTAACACTTCTTGAAATTGATTCTCTTTGGAAGCTATATTTAATATCTTTATCAGTTATGATTGACTTATGCTTAATAACTTTTGTCAAGGATTTTTTCAAAAGTTTTTTTTACTTTTTTCTTTTTGTGGATTTGTGGTGAGTATTGAGAAAATCTGTTAATTTACAAATAATGGTCATAGGGGTTTATAATTATTAAGAGCAGAATGTCATTGTAGTTAAAAGTCCACTGAGTTAAATTTTGCTTTTTAGTATTTGCACAGTCTGTTACTAGACTTCTCTTTCTGTAGATGTATTGTTCCTATTCAAATTAATCTCTCTTAAAAAATAAAACAAAATTGGGACTTTTCAACTTTCTCAGGCCAGTGGCATTATTATTGTATCACTTTTCCTAGATTTAGAATTTAAGAATATTTCCTTAGAGATAACCTGGGTTATTTCATATGTTTAGTTTTCTCTTCAAAATATCCCTTTCTGTCCCTGATCATGACTATAACCAGCTTTTTCATTATCTCCCACCTGTACTATTACAGCAAGTAGTCTTGCTTCTTAGTCCCATCTATTTTGTGCACTGTTGCCAGATTAATTTTCCTGAAATGTTCCTTTAATCATTTCTGATTTTCATCCGTTACATTAATTGGACTGTGAGATCTAGTTCACTTCAGGTACTGTAGTTCTGATATTCTGCTGTCTCTATCTGAGAGACTTGAAGAGCAGGTTACCAGCAAAGAATATCAGTGTGTTCCATGTGTGAAAAACTCATCAGCTAAAATACCGTTGGTGTTCATTTTATCTTTTAAAAAGTGTACTTAGAATTCCTGCTCCTACCTTTTTTACCATCTACTTAGAGCTTTTTTGAGTTTGATTTTTCCCCCCATCTGTGTTGTTCTACTGGCCTTTACTCATTCCTTATCCTCTCTGCTCCTAGTTTATTTACAGCTGGGTTGGGGAACATAAGACGTAAATGTGGAAAGGTAATGTACACTGTGAGATAAAAATATCAGAGAAGGGAGAAGTTCTTGGACTAAGAAATTTGGCTGTGTGTGTGTGTGCGTGTGCATGCATGCATGCATGTGGTACGTGGGCCTCTCACTGTTGTGGCCTCTCCCATTGTGGAGCACAGGCTCTGGACGCGCAGGCGGCCATGGCTCACGGGCCCAGCCACTCCGTGGCATGTGGGATCTTCCCAGATCGGGGCACGAACCCGTGTCCCCTGCATCGGCAGGTGGACTCTCAACCACTGCGCCACCAGGGAAGCCCCTGGCTTGGTTTTTAAGTAGAGTGAATATGTGACCTGGACTGCCAGGAACGGTTCTGGTTTACTTCTTTTGTCCCAGCACGTTTAGTAATAGCATCCCCTTTTACTCTCAGAAGTGTTCTGGCTTGCACAGTATATATATTCATCATCATTTTAAGGACAGTGTGATGTATTGCTTGTCTTTTGTCCAAACTAGACTCTTAAATGGATTTCCTACCCACTTTAGCCACTGGATGGCACAGTTTTCACTGGGTTCAAGAGGATATTAGTTTGTTTTCTAATCATCATTTTGTACTCCTTTCCATTGAGCATCTCTGATGTATTATAGACCCCTAGCTTGTGATATTGCCTCCATAGTCCTTTGCTTATTGTGGGAATGATAATCAGAAGAGTGTTTCCATTATTTTGAACTCCCCAACTTTTAAGAATGTTAATAATAAATACAATTATTTCATAGGTAAAAAAATTTTAGTGCTTCTAGTTGAATTAGAAATTCCTAATTTTGTGTGACATTTATTCAGATTTCTGTGATAAAAATTTGTAGTCTCAGCTTGTTGGATCTGATCATTCTCAGCTTTTTTTTTTTTTTTTTTTTGGCTATATCCATGGTTGACATTTGCTCTCTTCCTTCTTAGACTTACCTTGAAGAGAGTTTTTAAAGGAGTCACTAGAAACTGATCTTATAGCAGGAACCAGATAATCCTCATTTAATGAGAAGCTGCTGTACATTCAGCTATTCCCTGGAGTCCCCTACCAGTACTTCAGCCACAATATTGTGAAGTAGACCTAGTTACAACTTTGAAAAGAATAGGAACACATAGTTATCTTAGAGTGGCTTTAAATTGAAGTATTCTTTGCCTAATTAATACACTGTTGCTTAGGTAGGAAGCAGGAACTTGTTTAAACTTAACTCATTTATGTAAGCAAGGTAAGGCTTTATAAAAATCAAGCAGTAAATACATAGCAGCTGAACGTACTACTGAAAAGCAAAACTTTATCTTGGCTCCTTGAGTCTGATTTTCAAGTGGTGTGGAAAATTTTTTAAGTTTGTAAGATATTTGTGGACCAGTGACGCTTTTCAGTGAAACTTTACATAAATATAAATAAGTTAGAAGTTACATTTTCCATATTGTGGTACTTGAACCCTTATATATAAAGTTAACACATACTGTGGATTTTGTTTAAGCTATTAAATTAGACTTGTTTTCAATAAAGAAAAATGGTTATATATACTGTGCTTTATTCTTGAGTCTTCAAGTGGTCACTTCTCGTAATAGTTCTCCCATTGTTTATTATAGATCATCATTTTCTGGATGGAAGTCTTCAGTTAAAGACTGGTTGATGAGTGATGTGGACTATTTCAGCTTCTTATTTTCAACACTTACAGGTAACCACATTGATCTGCCAAGTTAAGGAAAGGAAAAAAGCCTAGTATGAAGATTCTCCTGAGATTTACTCTCATACCTGTTTGGCTCTAAGTTTTGAACCCCATTGCATACTTCAAAAAGTTGATGCACAGAATATCCATTTTAAACATGTTTGAAATGTTTAACATGATAGGAAGAATATCAGATTTCAATTAGCCATTTTTTGCATTCCATTGACCTCAAAGCAAAATTAGTAAAATGAGTCTAGAAATGTTATAAGTTTGATTTCTAAGTATTATTACTATTGTTTTAAATGATGTACTGTCTCAGTATTTTTGTTTTGTACTTGGGTGATGAAAATGAGAATCTTTGAAATTTTCTGGAGACTTGAAATTTGGAGACTTAATTAATATGTTAAGTCAGAATCCAAAAAAACCTTGACAGGTTCTGATAAGGAGCTGAATCTAGCAAGATAAATATTATATAAAAGATAAAAGTAGACTCCTACACGTTTATTTGATCGTTTTGGATGTGCACATTTGAGTTGGAGGTGAAGGCTTTATGTTTTAATAGTAGTACTAGTCAAAAGGTTTAGTGGTTTTAGGAAACTCATTAGGAATCAGTAGTGGGGTGTGGCTTCCAAACTAGATGATGACTCTCTAGGGCGTGTTCACGGAAATATAGTGATCTGAAACCATCAAAGCAGGTAGCTAGGGTCAGACCACATTGCAAGTATTCTGATCATTCCAAGAGCTATCTTTCAGGAGGGACTTTGGCAAGTTGTCTGTATAGGTCAGGCCAAGTGTAATAGAGGTGGTAAGAGAATCAGAAATTTTATTATGTAAGGTATGGTTGAAGGAACTGCATTATCGAAAAAAAAGACTTAGGAGGGATGGAGTAGTTTTAAAACATTCGAAGGGCTATTATGTAAGAGAATAATAGAGTTTGGTATATGTATGAATGAGTATATTATTTTGCTTGTTCAATAGCTTTATTAAACCTACCATTAATTAGAACGATTATGCCTTTCACAGTTATTTAAGTAAAGGTGGTAATGCCCCCAATATTAGGGGTAAAACCTGTTTCTTGCTGTATTACAGGTTGAGTCAGGTTACATCCTTTGTGAACATAATTATATGAATTTTACTACATTACATTGCTAACATTTCATTTTTAAAAATACTACACATGAAATACAGAAATTCAGAGGATACGGGTAACTTAAAGAAGAATTTAACTTGAAGATACGTGTCATCTGTTTTTAAAAAATTAATAAAGAATGTCACGGGCTTCCCTGGTGGTGCAGCGGTTGAGAGTCCACCTGCTGATGCAGGGGACACGGGTTCGTGCCCCCGTCCGGGAAGATCCTACATGCCACGGAGTGGCTGGGCCCTTGAGCCATGGCCGCTGAGCCTGTGCTCTGCAATGGGAGAGGCCACAACAGTGAGAGGCCCACGTACCGCAAAAAAAAAAAAAAAAAAAAAAAAAAGAATGTCACTTGCCTTGTGCTTTATTTATTTATTGGCTTTCTTTATACCCAAATTAGGATTTTCAAAAGAGGAGCTGACTTGGCTTCAGAGCCTTCGAGGAGTTCCTCATGTCATCCAGACGCAGCTTTCCCCTGTGCTGCTTTACCTTACTGACTTGGATCAATTTTTACACCATTGGGACGTAACAGAGGTAATTGTTCATTTTAAAAGAAACTCATAATTATTGGAATTCAGTTAATCAACCACCAACAGTTGCTGTATGTTAGGGTTGCCTTGTGTAAGATGCTTTCAGAGATTCAGAGTAGTATAAAACACAATCCATGTTCTGAAAGTGCTTGTGATCCTTGGATAGGAGATGTATGTTTCTAAAAGAGTATTTTCATTATAAGTTATGCCAATACAATAGAATAAATTAGCAGTTTGAACTATAGAGACAAATTTATTTTATTTTGTCTAGCATAGGGAAGAAAGGATGGATCCATCTATGGAAAAGAGGAAAGGCTTCATTGAAAAGGAGGAATTTGACTTAGGTATTGAAGGATGAATAAGAGTTAGGGTAGGATTTGGTATCCTGAAGGTGGGTTTTTCTAATCAGAAAAGATTATTTGGAACTTCCTTTGGTTTTAAGAATTAGTATGTAGTTTATCAGAGTAAAATTTTAAACCCTAATTTCTCCTTGAATTTTTAAGTTCAACTTACAAATCTTATTTTTTAGATAAATATAGTAAATTTAAGCAATCATTTTAAAGGGAGACTTTGATTATATTTTATTCCTTTTACAAACTATTTAAAACTTTAAAACTGTTTAAATAACTTAATATATTCACTATTAGTCAAGTACAGTTTTTTGACAAACCTTCACAAATGTTACAGTAAATCTTAAATATCTAATAAATTTATATAAGTATGATAAATCTTAATATCTTTAAGTTTCGGTACTGTTTGTAGTGAAATTCAAATTAAAACCACAAGTCTAAATTAATTATTGATATGTTTTAAATTGGAATTACAGGGCTGATCTTTTACCCTAATAGTCAAAATTGTCTTCTGTGTTACAAATATGTAAACTAAATATGTAAAAACATCCTAACTGTTAATACTAAGGATTTGAGTCTCTAAAAACATGTATCTATTAGTTAATTTCTGTTGTTTATTTCTTCAGTTTCTTTCCTTGCATTGGAAAGGTACTTGCCCGGTAGGAATGCCATTGTGTCATCCCAAATAATTTTGGTTTGAACCTTGCAAGTTCTGAGGTTATGTTCTCTGCTGGCCAGTTTTTTTTTAATGATTCAGAAGGTTTCTGGTTAGGACACTGACTATTCTTTTCTTGTAACTCCTAATTGCTAGGCCATAATCCTTTTTTATTTTTAAAACCGCTTTGTCAGTGTTCTCAACAAGGTAGTCTCTAGAACCTACATCTGTTTTGTTGCTATACCAATTGATTTTATTACAATCAACTGATCTATTTACTACTTCTTTCATTCTGTTCCTGAATACTCTTCATGTTCTTCCTGTCCCTTAGGGCTATACCTTTTGTAGATGTTTAACACATTTCTCTCATGGTTTTGTTTGACTCTGATCACAATACTTAAGTCATGCCAATGACACTTTGTTCTTTTTATTACCCTGGTGCCTATATATATGAACATATATAGGCTCTCAAAAAATAGTGGATTTAAAAAAGTGAAAAATAATGAATTGGGTAACCAACCTAATTATTTAATATCTGAAATTTTATATTAATCCATAGTAAGTGAAGAGAGCTAAGAAAGACTGAGATTGAGGCCTTGAATATTAGATTGGGAAGTTTAGGTTTGCCAACAGTAGTATTGGTAGTTGTTTTGTAGGACAGACTGTTTCTAATGTTTTTAAACTGTATCGTGCTGTATTGGAAAAACCATTGTATGGGGATAAGTGGGCCCCAGATTCCCGGCATAGATTTGTTAGTGTCTAGTTTGGTAACTTGGACAACTCCATTAATCTTTCTCTGACAATTACATTATCTGTGTAAAGCCAAGACACAGTTGTCATGAAAATGTGATCAGTTGTATTTCTGAGTGTACATTTGGCAAGAACATGTATTAAACTTCAAGGTTGCTGTCTTTGAAATGTTAAGACATATATTAGGAAAAATCTGAAAGTTTTGGGTTTAGTTTTTGAAGTTCTTAAGTGAAGATTTCAGTTTTATTTTGGATAAAATTTGTCATATTTAAGTTGGCCTCTTCATGTGAAATTATTTGAAATATATAGTTTTTGACAGCCTTAGTATAAAAATTTATTTTTCTAATTTTTTGTTTTTGGAGTAGGTATTATCACAAAGTACAATTTAGAAGAATAGAAGGATAATAGTAAAAAGTGTTCCTCCATTCCCTATCTCCCAGCCATCCGTTTTCCCTCCCTAGTTTCTAAATGTAGTCTTTTTTAAAAAAAATTTTTATTGGAGTATAGTTGCTTTACAGTGTTGTGTTAGTTTCTGTTGTACAGTAAAGTGAATCAGTTATACGTATACATATAACCCCTCTTTTAGATTTCCTTCCCATTTAGGTCACCACAGAGCATTGAGTAGAGTTCCCTGTGTTATACAGTAGGTTCTCATTAGTTATCTAGTTTATAAACAGTAGTGTATATATGTCAATCCCAATCTCCCAGTTCATCACACCCTCCCTCCCCACCTTGATATCCCTAAGTTTGTTCTCTACATCTGTGTCTCTGTTTCTGCTTTGCCAATAAGTTCATCTGTACCATTTTTCTAGATTCCACATAAAGCAATATTATATATTTGTTTTTCTGACTTAGTTCACTCTGTATGACAGTCTCTAGGTCTATCCATGTCTCTGTAAATTTCATTCCTTTTTATGGTTAAGTAATATTCCATTGTATACATGTACCACATCTTCTTTATCTATTCCTCTGTTGATGGACATTTAGGTTGCTTCTGTGTCTTGGCTATTTTAAATAGTGCTGCAGTGAACATTGGGGTGCGTGTATCTTTTTGAATTATGGCTTTCTCCAGCTATGTGCCCAGGAGTGGTATTGCTGGGTCATATGGTAGTTTTGTTTTTAGTTTTTTGAGGAACCCCCATATTGTTCTCCATAGTGGCTGTACCAATTTACATTCCCACCAACAGTGTGTAAGGGTTTCCTTCACATCCTCTCCAGCATTTATCGTTTCTAGGTTTTTTGATGATGGCCATTCTGACTGGTGTTAGGTGATACCTCATCTAAATGTATTCTTTTAGGTAACTTCTGTGTCATCACAAATGATTACATGTATTCTTTTAGTTTTCTCCTTTTTTAGAAAAAACATACTCTGTACACTGATTTGGATCTTGCAGTTTTCAGTTAGTATATATATATATATATTTTTTAAATTTCTTAATATTTAATTAATTTATTTATTTACTTATTTTTGGCTGCATCGGGTCTTTGTTGCTGTGCGTGGGCTTTCTCTAGTTGTGGCGAGCGGGGGCTACTCTTTGCTGCGGTGCACAGGCTTCTCACTGCAGTGGCTTCTCTTGTTGCGGAGCACGGGCTCTAGGCACATGGGCTTCAGTAGTTGTGGCAGGCGGGCTCAGTAGTGGCTCATGGGCTCTAGAGCGCAGTCTCAGTAGTTGTGGCGCATGGGCTTAGTTGCTCCGTGGCATGTGGGATCTTCCTGCACTAGGGCTCGAACCCCTGTCCCCTGCATTGGCAGGCGGATTCTTAACCACCATGCCACCAGGGAAGTTCCACACTTAGTATATTTGCGATCATTTCTTCTGAAAGAATTGTATGACCTTGCTGTTAGTGATGGAAATAGTAATTAACAGGGAAAGATCACAAAGGGAAAAGGAATCTCTAGACAGAGATACTGTTTCCAAATGGAGATATCTATTCCAGAGCCAATGAAAGGTTTTAAGGTTAATTTTATTTGTGATTTATAAAATTTTGAATGGTTTTATAAGTTATTTTTTAACTAAGTTCTGAAGGATAATAATAAAACATTAGTTTAAGAAATAGAATATTTTTCATTATTTTTGAAACCCCTATGTGCTTTTCCCCTCTCCCTTTAGAGTAACACTGTCTTAAATTTTATCATACTCTTGCTCCTTTATAGTTTTACCATATTAGCATGTAACTCCAAACCATATTGTTTAGACTTACATGTTATTGAACTTTTTAAAAGTGAAATATTTTTTAGTAATTTCCTTTTTTTTCATTCAGTATACTAAGATACCCATGTTAATGTGTAAGGAGTTGTTCATTCTTTTTCATTGCTGTGTAGCATTCCATTGTAATCAGATATCGATTGATTGTTTTTCATAGTTTCAGTATTTTTTTCATAGTTTCAGTATTTTTATCATTCCATTTTTATCTCTTTTGTCACGTTAGCTTTGCCTCTTATGTTTTTAACCATTTGCTCTTCAAGTTAATACAACCTACCTTCTATACTGTACCGCTTCATGCCATAATGTAGTGTGTAATGATGTGTGAGGTTTTTCTTATTTTTGTTTCTCTGTATGTAATGTGTTTTTTTCTCTACATGCTTTTTTTTTACAAGTTTTAAAGATTTTTCCTTTTATCACATTTTTTCCAGCAGTTTGATTATATTAATACCTTTTTTTTCAGTGCTTTGAAATGTCAAATGAGTAATTTTGTTCTCTTTTATTTTTAAACTATTTGCAGAGACAACACAAAATTATATAATGTTACATTTATTTTAACCTACACTTCTTCCTTCATAAGGTTACTTGTCTAAACATTTCACTAACATTGTGCAATTTTAAACTGAGAAAAAGAACAAAGTTACAAGTGTGACAATTTATCAGGAATAGATTAAGTGACAGCTGTAACTAGAATCAGAATTAGATTATTTTAATAATTCCAGGAAGAGTATAATTTACAAAATACATTTGAATGATGTTAGGAAGATAGCAGGAGGAATTATTTGCTTAGTCAAATATTTTTTTTCACTTAGTAATATTTATTTAAGGTTCCTCCATGTGTTTTCATGACTTCATAGCTCATTTCCTTTTAGCACTGAATTATATTCCATTGTCTGGTTATATCAGTTTATCCATTTACCTACTGAAGGACATCTTGATTACTTTCAAATTTTGGCAGTTGTGAATAAAGCTGCTATAAATATCTGTGTGTAGGTTTTTGTGTAGACATAAGGTTTCAAGAGTGTATTTAATATTGTAAAAAACCACCAAACATATTTCCAAAGTGCTGTACCATTTTGTATTTTCACCAAGCAGTAAATGAGAGTTTCTGTTGCCCCACATCCTTGCTAGTATTTGGTATTGTCAGTGTTCCAGATTTTGGTCATTCTAATAGGTGTGTAGTGGTATCTCATAATTGTTTTAATTTGCATTCCCCTGATAACATATGATGTGGAATGTTTTTTCATATGCTTATTTGCCATGTGTCTTCTTTGGTGAGGTGTTTGTTATGGTCTTTGGCTGATTTTAAAATTAGGTTATTTTCTTATTGTTGGATTTTAAGAGTTCTTTGAATATTTTGGATTTTTTCCTAATCTGTGGTTTATCCTTTCAGACTGTTGACATTGTCTTTCACAAAACAAAAGTTTAAAATTTTAATAACATCCAACTTATCAGTTATTTCATTCATGCATTGTGCCTTTAGTGTTGTATCTAAAAAGTCATCATACTCAGGGTCATCTACATTTTTCCTCCTTTGTTATCTTCTAAGAGTTTTATAGTTTTGTGTTTTACATTTAGGTCTGTTGGGATCCATTTTGAGTTAATTTTTGTGAAGGGTTGAAGGTCTGTGTCTAGATTCATTTTTTTTTTCATATGGATGTCCAGTTATTACAGTACCATTTGTTGAAAAGACAATCTTTGCTCCATTGTCAGAGATCAGTTGACTGTGTGGGTCTCTTTCTGTTCCATGTATTTATTTATCCTTTTGCCAGTAGCACACTGTTTTGATTACTGTAGCTTTATAGTAATTTTTGAAATTGGTTAGTGTCAGTCCTTCAAATTGTTCTTCTCCTTCAATATATATTGGCTATTCTGGGTCTTTTGCCTCTTTGTATAAACTTTAGAATCAGTTCATGGATCTCCACAAGATGACTTGGTAAGATTTTGGTTGGATTTATGTTGAATGTATAGATCATGTTGGGAAGAACTGACATCTTGACAATATTGAGTCTTCCTATCCATGAACTTGGAATATCCTCCATTTATTTAGTTCTTTGATTTTGTTCATCAGAGTTTTTTAGTTTTCTTCATATAGACCATATATATTTTTTATTAGATTTATACCTAAATATTTCATTTTTGGGGGTGCTAATGTAAATCATATTATGTTTTTAATTTCAAATTCCGTTTGTTCATTGCTGATATTTAGGGAAGCGGTTTGACTTTTATATATTCATGCTGTATCCTGCAACCTTGCTATAATTGCTTATTAGTTCCAGGATTTTTTTCTGTTGATTGTTTCAGATTTTCTACAAAGATGACCATGTGATCTGTGAACAAAGACCGCCCAATGAATTTTAAATTTTAGATAATGGGTTTTTTTAATTTTAACATATTTATTGAAGTATAATTGCTTTACAATGGTGTGTTAGTTTCTGCTTTATAACAAAGTGAATCAGTTATACATATACATATATCCCCATATCTCTTCGCTCTTGCATCGCCCTCCCTCCCACCCTCCCTATCCCACCCCTCTAGGTGGTCACAAAGCACCTAGCTGATCTCCCTGTGCTATGCGGCTGCTTCCCACCAGCTATCTATTTTATGTTTGGTAGTGTATATATGTCCATGCTACTCTCTCATTTTGTCCCAACTTACCCTTCCCCCTCTCCATATACTCAAGTCCATTCTCTAGTAGGTCTGTGTCTGATAATGGTTTTTTTTTTTTTTTTTTTTTTTTTTTTTTTTGCGGTATGTGGGCCTCTCACTGCTGTGGCCTCTCCCATTGTGGAGCTCAGGCTCCGGACGCGCAGGCTCAGCAGCCATGGCTCACGGGCCTAGTTGCTCCGCGGCATGTGGGATCTTCCCGGATCAGGGCATGAACCCGTGTCCCCTGCATCGGCAGGCGGACTCTCAACCACTGTGCCACCAGGGAAGCCCTGATAATGGGTTTTTTTTTTTTTTTTTTTTTTTTTTTCTTTTTGCGGTATGCGGGCCTCTCACTGTTGTGGCCTCTCCCGTTGCGGAGCACAGGCTCCGGATGCGCAGGCCCAGCGGCCATGGCTCACGGGCCCAGCCGCTCCGCGGCATATGGGATCCTCCCAGACCAGGGCACGAACCCGTATCCCCTGCATCGGCAGGCGGACTCTTAACCACTGCGCCACCAGGGAGGCCCTGATAATGGGTTTTTTAATCTCAACTTTTTTGGTTCATCTTCTGTTTCTCTTACATTCATTTTTCTTTAACTACTTAAATATATTTGTAATAGTTGTTTTAAAGTTCTTGCCTGCTAATTCCGTCATCTCTTTTGATTGCTTGGTTATGGTTTGATTCCCCTGGTTATGTGGCACATTTTCATGTTTTTACCATGTCTGGTAGTTTTTGAGTATATATTGGACAATGGAAATTTTATATGGTGGATTTTGTTTTGTTTTTTTTTTTTGCGGTATGCGGGCCTCTCACTGTTGTGGCCTCTCCCGTTGCGGAGCACAGGCTCCGGAAGCGCAAGCTCAGCGGCCATGGCTCACACGCCCAGCCGCTCCGCAGCATGTGGGATCTTCCCGGACCGGGGCACGAACCCGTGTCCCCTGCATCGGCAGGCGGACTCTCAACCACTGCGCCACGAGGGAAGCCCAATTTTGTTGTTTTTTAAAGAGTGTTTTGCTTTGTTCTGGCAGGTAGTCAAGTTACTTGAGTTATCACCTTTATCCTTTAGTGTCTTGTTTTTAAATTTTGTTGGGGTGGTTTATCAGAGCAAGTAACCTTTACTAAGGCAAGGATCAGCAAACTACAGCCTGTAGGCCAAATCTTGGTGGCCCTATTTTTGTGCCATCCTTGAGCTAAGAGCAGGGTTTACTCAAAAAAAAAAAAATATTTATTTATTTATTTATTTATTTATTTATTTATTTATTTATGCATGCCGGGTCTTAGTTGTGGCATGCAGGATCTTTTTTAGTTGTGGCAGGCGAACTCTTAGTTGTGGCATGCATGCAGGATCTACTTCCCTGACCAGGGATTGAACCCAGGCCTCTTGCATTTGGAGTGTGGAGTCTTACCCACTGGACCACCAGGGAAGTCCCTGTTTACATTTTTTTGACAGTTGTTAAAACAGAAAAAAAAACAAGAATATGTGGCAGAATCTGTATGTGACCTGCAAAGCCTAAAATATTTATTTACTCTTTGGCCTTTTATAGAAAAAGTTTGCTAACTCCTGCCCTAGTGCTAATTTAGCCCTACTATTAATAGGTTCTCTTTCTGAGTTATCATCTGAATGACCTGGTTGTTCTATGGAGCACTCCATGCTGGCTGGTTAGAACTCAAACATTTCTCTTCCCTGTTTGAGCTTTGGGAATTCTTTTGCTCACAACTCTGCTGCTTCTTTGGCCATGTGGAATTTCATCACCTTGTGCATGTACAGCTTTTATTCATCAACATATCTGAGGAGACTGGAGCTGTCTCTCAGGCAAAGAGGATAAGAATTTGGCTTTGTCAAATGGCTTCTCTTGGAGGACAGAGAATCCATTCAACCTTTTGACCATCTTGCTGAGCTGAATTGAGAAAATAGGAGACTCAAGAGGCCTCTGAGGGGCCTGATCCCCTCCAGCATTTCCCAAATTCTTAAGCTGCAAAAGCAGAGGGGCCTAAAAGCTAAGCCAGTAACCTCTGTGACTCATGGTCCTAAGGAAACAATGATTAGTTTAAGTTGCTGGCCTGGAAGTGGGTTGGGTCTTCAGTGTACACATAAGCTCTCATTGCAGACTCTTTTTTTTCTTTTTATTTATTTATTTGTTTTTGGCTGCATTGGGTCTTTGTTGCTGTGTGTGGGCTTCCTCTAGTTGTAGCGAGCGGGGGCTACTCTTTGTTGTAGTGCACGAGCTTCTCATTGCGGTGGCTTCTCTTGTTGTGGAGCACGGGCTCTAGGCACTCGGGCTTCAGTAGTTGTGGCTCTAGACAGTAGACTAAGTAGTCGTGGCACACGGGCTTAGTTGCTCTGCGGCATATGGGATCGTCCCGGACCAGGGATTGAACCCTTGTCCCCTGCATTGGCAGGCGGATTCTTAACCAGTGTGCCACCAGGGGAGCCCCTCATTGCAGGCTCTTAAAGGCTGTACCTTAGTAATGGGGACACACACATACATAACATGAATATAGATTAAAGGAGAACTTCACGAAACAATTGCTGAGGACCTCTGAAAACATTGAAAACCATAAAACATTACTGAGAGATATTAAAGATGACCTAAATACATGCAGGGATATATAATGTTCATGGATTGGGAGACTCCAATATTGTACAAATAATAGCTCTCTCTAAATTAATGTATAGTACAGATTCAGTGTAATCCAGATCAAAATCAGAGCAAATGTTTTTGTGGAAATTGAAAAGGTGATCCTAAAATTTATATTGAAATACAGAGGAACAAGAATAACAAGAAAGTGTTGAATAAAAATAAAGCCAGAGGGCTTGTACTATCAAATATCTATTATAAAGCCATGGTAATTAAGCAGTTAGGATAATAGGAAAAAGCAAGTGGGGCACAAAAGGACTCTGAACACAAACATGCTTCCAATACTAGGGAACTCTTGGGTGGTCTTTAGAGGCAGCTTGGTTGAAGTGAGTTTGTTCCCCCCACAAAGCATGTACGTAAAGAAATACTGGGGTAAGGAAAGAGCCCCAGAATAATGGCAGGTTGTCTATCTCTTTCTTACCATTTTTATTATTCATTGATAATAGTTGAGACATGGCCAACAGGGGAAAGGTAAAATGTAATCTGCCAAAGGTAAATTTGACACTTTCTTAGAACAATTGAGCCCTGTTTTGTAGTGTGAGTATATGGAAATTTTCATTCTGTAAATATATTCTGTGATGTAATTTTATTGGGAAGTGAAAGAATCTCTAAATCTGAATTTTAGTATTTTAATAATTATAATTTCTTTCTTTTACTTGCTCTTTTCAACATTTTAATATAGCAATAAAATGATTTTATAAAAAGTGTTAGGTGCATGACATTTCTGTTTATTTCCTGATAAAATTAGGTAGAAAATACTTCAGTGTAGAAATTAAATGTACAGAACCTTCTCAAGAAAAATGAAGTTTTATATTTTTAAAAAACCCTTAATTTCCACATTATACTAAATTAGCATGCCTGTTCTGGAATTATGCAATGTGAGGTCAGGGTTCTGAAGTATGCAAGTTTTTGTTAACACTGTAATTGCAGAAGTGAGGATTGCCTGTATTTGTGTATGTTTATGTGTGTGTATACATCTATGTGTTTATATTTTTACTTACTTTTACTTTGAAACATTTTCAAACTTAGAGAAAAATTATAACTACAGGACAAAGAACTTCTGTTTTCTTAGACTATTTGACAGAATGCCTGTACCTCATACTTCAGCATACAGGCATACTTTGTTTTAAAGCACTTTGCAGATACTCTGTTTTTTACAAACTGAAGATTTGTGGCAACCCTGCATCGAGGATGTCGGTGTTCATTTTTCCAACAGCATTTGTACACTTAGTGTCTCTGTGTCACATTTTGGTAATTTTTGCAATATTTCAAACTTTTTCATTGTTACTATATTTCTTATGGTGATCTGTGATCAGTGATCTTTGACATTACTATTGTAATTGTTTTGGGGCATCACGAACCATGCCCACATGAGACGGTGAACTTAATAAATGTGTGTGTTCTGACTGTTCCACCAACCAGCCGTCCCTCATCTCTCTCCCTGTTCCCTGAAACACAATACTGCCATTAGGCCAATTAATAACCCTACAGTGGCCTATAGGTGTGTTCGAGTGAAAGGAAGAGTTGCACAACTCTTACTTTAAATCAAAAGCTAGAAATGATTATAAGCTTAGTGAGGAAGGCATGTTTAAAGCCAAGACAGGCTGAAAACTAGACCTCTCTGCCAGTTAGCCAAGTTGTGAATGCAAAAGAAAAGTTCCTGAAATTAAAAGTGCTATTTCAGTGAACACAGGAATGATAAGAAAGTGAAACAGCCTTATTGATGACATGGAGAAAGTTTGAGTGGTCTGGATAGAATATCAGACCACCTACAACATTCCCTTAAGCCAAATCTAGAGCAAAGCCCTAACTCTCTTTGATTCTATGAAGGCTGAGAGAGGTGAGGAAGCTGCAGAAGAAAAGTTTGAAGGTAGCTGAGGTTGGTTCATGAGGTTTAAGGAAAAGAGCTGTCTGCATAACATTAAAAGTGTAAGATGAAGCAGCTGATGGAGAAGTTGCAGCAAATTATCCAGAAGATCTAGCTAAGATATTATTGAAGGTGGCTACACTAAACAGAGGTTTTCAGTGTAGACAAAACAGCTTTATATTGGAAGGAGTTGCCATCTAGGACTTTCATAGATAAGAGAGGAGAAGTCAGTGCCTGGTTTCGAAGCTTCAAAGGTCATGCTGACTTGTTAGGGGCTAATGCAGCTGGTAACTTTAAGTTGAAGCCAACACTCATTTACTGTTCTGAAAGTCCTAGCGCCCTTAAGAATTATGGACTTCTTTGGTGGTGCAGTGGTTAAGAATCCGCCTGCCAATGCAGGGGACATGGGTTCGAGCCCTGGTCCGGGAAGATCCCACATTGCCGCGGAGCAACTAAGCCCATACACCACAACTACTGAGCCTGCGCTCTAGAGCCTGTGCTCTGCGACAAGAGATGCCACCACAATGAGAAGCCCGCACACCACAGTGAAGAGTAGCCCCTGTTTGCTGCAATTAGAGAAAGCCTGTGTGCAGCAGCGAAGACCCAATGCAGCCAAAAATAAAATATAAATAAATAAATATTTTTAAAAAAGAGAAGTGAGCAGGAAAAAAACAGTTAAAAAAAAAGGAATTATGCTAAATCTTCTCTGCTTGTGTTCTGTAAATGAAACAACAAAGCCTGGATGACAGCACTTCTGTTTACAACATGGTTTACTGATTATTTTAAGCCCACTGTTGATATCTTCTGCACAGAAAAAAAGATTACTTTCAAAATATTAACTACTCATTGACAGTGCACCTGGTCACCCTAGAACTTTCATGGAAATGTACAATGAGATTATTGTTTTTTTCATGCCTGCTCACACACATCCTTTCTGCAGTCCATGGATCAAGGAGTCATTTAGACCTTCAAGTCATATTATATAAGAAACACATTTCGTAAAGCTATAGCTGCCATAGATAGTGATTCCTCTGATGTATCTGAGCGAAGTAAATTGGAAACTTTCTGGAAAGGATTCATCATTCTAGATGCCATTAAGATCATTCGTGATTCATGGCAAGAGGTCAAAATATCAGCATTAAGAGGAGTTTGGAAGAAGTTGATCCCAACCCTCATGATTTTGAGGCGTATTCAAGACTTCAGTGGAGGAAATAACTGCAGATGTGGTGGAAATAGCAAGAGAACTAGAATTAGAAGTGGAGCCTGAAGATGTGACTTTTATTGTAGATATGTCATGATAAAACTTTTAATGGATGAGGAGTTGCTTCCAGTGGATAAGCAGAGAAAGTAGTTTCTTGAGATGGAATCTACTCCTGTTGAAGATGTGAAGATTGTTGAAATGACAGCAAAGGATTTAGAATATTACATAAACTTAGTTGATAAAGCAGTGACAGGGTTTGAGAAGATTGACTCCAATTTTGAAAGAAGTTCCATTTTGGGTAAAGTGCTGTTGGAAGGAAGAGTCAATCTATGTGGCAACTTTTATTGTTGTCTTATTTTAAAAGAAATGTCCACAGCCACCTCAGCCTTCAATAGTCACCACCCTGATCAGTCAGCAGCCATCACCATCAAGGCAGGACCCTGCACTATCACAAAGATTATGACTCACTGAAGGCTCAGATGATGGTTAGCATTTTTTAGCAATGGAATATTTTAAAATTAAGATATGTACATTGTTTTTATAGACAGTGCTCTTGTACATGAAATGGACTACAGTATAGTATAAACATCTTTTATATGCACTGGGAAACCAAAAAAATTTGTGTGACTTGCTTTATTGTGATATTTGCTTTATTGCTATATTTATGTTATCGCAGTGGTCTGTGAACTGAACCCACAATATCTGGGGTATGCCTGTATTTGTCTTAAACAAGACCATTCCATTACGTAAACACAATATAGTCATCAGAATCAGGAAATTAACATTGGTATATTACTGTTATCTAATCCTCAGACTTTACTTGTGTTTTGCTAGTTGTCCCAATAATGTACTTGAAAGGATCCATCTGAAATGATTCATTGCATTTAGTTGTAATGTCTGTTTAGTCTTTCAAAATCTGGAATAGTTCCTCAGTCTTTCCTTGTCTTTCGTTGACGTTGACACTTTTGAAGAACACAGGATGGTTATTTTGTAAAATTTCTCTCAATTCAGGTTTAATTTATTTTCTCATGGTTAGATCAGGTTATACAAATTGGGCAGGAATATGACATGAGTGATGCTGTGGTTTTCTGATTGCATCCTGTCAGGTGGTGCATGGTTTTGATTTGTCCCATTAGATGTTCACTTTGATCACTTAAGTGGTATCTGTCCACGTTCCCCACTCTTTATTTCTTCCCCTTTGTTATTAATAATATTTTATGAGGAGATACTTTGAAACAATGTAAATATCCCATTCCTTTTTGGTCTTCGAATTTATTCATTTATTTATTTTTGTTAGTATGGTTTCCTGTCTTTTCCAGTGGGTTAAAATTCCTTACTATCCTTATATTAATTTTGATACTCTCATGTTTGCCATGGTTACCTCCTGAAAGCTGGCTTCTTTGTTCTTTTGATACATCCTCATTTTTCTCTGAGTACAGTTGACCCTTGAACAACATAGGTTTGAACTCTGCAGGCCCACTTATTTGGAGATTTATTTCAGGAGTAAATACTACAGTACTACATGACGCATGGTTGGTTGAATCTGCAGATACGAGGAACCTCAGATATGGAGGGCCGACTATGAAGTGATACACGCAGATTTTCGATTGCATGGAGTGTCGGCACCTCTACCCACTCCCCCCTACATTGTTCAAGGGTCAGCTTACTTCCTTACTTTCTTGTACCACAAATTGTTACAGATTCCTGTTGTATTTTCCCTGTCCCAGCCCTGCAACCAGGTATTTCTTTAAGAAGCCCACTTTTCCTTTAAGTGGAGAATGGATTTTAGAAACCAACTTCTGGACTCTTAGGTGTGGTCATTGCTATTAGCTGTTGCTGTTCCCATGCCCTATCAGTGAACAGAAATCAGGAATGCAACACCCCTGGCTTCATTCTAGCTGTCTCCTTTTCCTCTTGTACCTGCCTTTTCTGATGGTGAGAAACCTGACTTCCATTTTGCTTAATATATTTACCTACTTCATCAGTTACTTTGCCTGTAATCAGTCTCCTTTTGGCGCCACCCCTTTCCCATGCAGGCATCTTCCTTATCGCATTTGAACTCCAACTATTGGGGACAGTGTGCCTCCATTTGTTAATGGGTAGCCTGCTCTGGGCCACTGAAGCTCTCCCACCCACTCTAGTGGTGATGTCTAGCTTCGCCTCATGCAGTGTCTTTAGAACTGAATTGTTCAGTAAGGGGAGGAGAGGCAGAAAGGAAGGGATTGAGTGATCATTTGTTATTGAATGGGCCTTTCAAATATGATTTATCATTTATGAGTGAAAATATTCATTACACTCATTTTGAAGTAGAAAGATGGCATTGGAAGTGTGTTGTTTCCGTTGTTACCTAAGGTTTAAAAGATAAGACAATTGTGGGCTCCCCTGGTGGCGCAGTGGTTGAGAGTCCGCCTGCCGATGCAGGGGACACGGGTTCGTGACCCGGTCCGGGAGGATCCCACATGCCGCGGAGCGGCTGGGCCTGTGAGCCATGGCTGCTGAGCCTGCGCGTCCGGAGCCTGTGCTCCACAACGGGAGAGGCCACAACAGTGAGAGGCCCGCATACCACAAAAAAAAAAAAAAAAAAAAAAAAAAAAGATAAGACAATTGCCATGTGAAAACTCTGGGTGGTCACTCTACAAGAGGTTTTATAGAGACATAGTGCATAGAGCTGTTGATTTTTTGAGGACTGACAGTCCTCTTGAATTTATCTTGACTATTCATTCTCTTCCTAGAGTGCTATTCTTTCCACCAGTCTTACCTTTGTCCTTCCATGGGATTTTTCTGCATACTTGATTTTTGGTACTGAATTCCATCAGCTTCTGGAGTTGTGTTGTGATTCTTTGAAGGACTTGATGCTGTCCTTCCCTCTTCTTGTTTTCTTGAGAACTTAGAAAATGAAAAATACTAGAGATTTGATTCCCACCTCATTCATACTTTTCTTCTTTTCCTATAGACTATTTTCCTTTTACCTTTAGGGAATAAGAGGCAGCATTATAATTAATTTGAACGTGGTATTGGTATTTTCTGAATTATAAGTTTTCTTCAGTGTTATATTTTTCCACCAAATGGGAGAAAGGCTTTTTTGTCTGCCCTTTGTTCATGTCACTGAGATCTCCAATTGTAGCACTTACTTAATAGAAATGTAGTCTCTGCCTTGGTAGATTGTAAGCTCCTTGAGGGCTGTGAGACAAGAGTTTCTCTTTCTTTCATTCCTATGCATAGCACCTAATAGGCCTAGCTCAGTGCTCAATAAATGTTTAATGAACATGTTTAATGAATTATTTGGAAAACTGGACCATTTATATGAGGCTTGATTGTTTGACATTTGCATCTTTAAAGTCACTTTTTGTTAAGTTTCCTTTTAGCATATAGAGCAAGTAGATTTTTAAAAAAAACTATTGAACTTGTTTCTGACTTAAAATGTTCTGATTTGGTATTGGTTTTCTCCTTTTCTGACAGACAGTTTGTCACAATTTATTGGTTATCCCTGCCCGAAGCCAAAGCTTTGACATCCTGCAAAGTGGCATCAGTAAGCATTTGGTAAATATACTTAAATTTTTTTTCTGTTACACAAAAGCATAGAGATTTGGTTAAGATTGAGTTTGCCATAACCAAGGAGAGAGTGAGTGTCCAGAAGTCTAAGCTTAATAATTTAATGATGCTGTGGTGAGAACTGAGAAATCTTGGTGTTTTTCCTGGCTGTTACTAATTAATTCTGTGACCTTGGGAAAATCTCCTCTTTTGCCAGGACCTTACTTTTTACATCTGAGCAATGAAAGACCTCTTATACCTCAGGTCCTTCTGACTTAAAATGCTTTAATTAACATGTGCCAGGTGTCATTGTGTTGGGAATCCAGCATCCATACTGGGGTTCAGTTTCCACCCAGAAGGTTTGGGGTGTAAAGTAGGGATGTCACCTCACAGGCTCAAGGCCTGGTCACTGGAAGCAGTGAGCTTAGCCATGAAACTGACTTGTCTTTTGGCCAGTGGGTGTCTCTCATTCCCATTGGCATTAAATTCTCATTAGGTATGCCTGGGTTTTGCTTTTAACTTCCTCCAGCATTTACACTTTGCCCTTTGGCTTTTTAGTATAATGATGTGTTACAGTGCAAGGGGAGACTCCAAAACTTTATCTTCCAGGGACTCTCACTTGTTTGGATAATTTTATAGACATATCTACACCACCTTTTCTTTACTTCCCTCGAGTTGGAAGACTACTGCTTTGAATCCTCAGTACTCTCTTTTCTCCCTGCTATCAAACTTCTAATCCTTATACACTGTGTCTCCAAAGATCCCCATCTTTTTTCTTTTTTTTTTTTACTTCCACTCCAGAAATTTATGCCCTTTGACTACATTCACTATTCTAGTAAAAGATAAACATTCCAGTGTTGATCTGGCCACTCTTTTCAGACAGCCTGGGTAAAGGTTAAGACCTCAGAACCTTCAGAGTTTATGATAACTCAGCAGTAGTTTGCAGGAGATTTAAACCATGTATACATGCAGTTACAAGTTAGAGTCCACCTTAATGACAACTATACAGTAGAGTCCAGGTGAGTTAGCATACCATGATGTCCCTTATATGGGTTTTGGGACAGTGAAGCAGTCAAGTGTTAAGTATAGTATTATCTTACTCCAGTATAGGTATTTTCCTTAGTTATGTCTGAGTGACTGGTTAAATCAAAGGGCAGGGGAAGGATAATTGTAAAAGGAACTGGTTTGTACATTTAATTACCTGGGGTGGGGGTGGTGCCAGATATTAGAGTTTTCCAGTCTGAATAATCTGAAGATCATGTAAATGTGATTGCTGGTATCAAGATCTTCTTTGGATGTATGAAATAATCCTTTTAAATAATAGTGTTTCTGTCCATCAGTAGAAATGGTAACATCTAGAAAATTTTAGGAGACTTTGTCATGAAGGGGAGGCAGTGGATTGGGTTAATAGTATTTCTTGAGTTTGCATATTTTCAAAGTCATTTAACATAGCCACTAAATTCTCAAAGTAAAACAGGATCTTAAGGTGTGGTTGGTGGCATGGCATGTATTATGTATATACAAGTTTCCACCAGTAGTGATGGAAGGTTAACTCTCCAGATAATGGTGTTTGGTTTTATTCTGGGGAGAGGGGCTGTTGTGAAGAGGTCATTAATCTCATTTTTCTCTGCCTAGGTTGGGTTGACTGTAATTCCTGACAGCACGGTGGGCTGTGTTTTGGGTGTTATCTGTAAGCTCCTGGATCATACGTGTGTACTTAGTGAGACGCTGCTGCCATTTCTGGCTTCTTGTTGCTACAGTCTTCTTTATTTTCTGCTCACTTTAGAGAAGGGAGAAGCAGAACATCTAAGAAAGAGGTAACAGTTTTTGTATTCTTAAACTTTAATTTTTTTCCTACTTGTTCACCTCCCCTCAATCAGTCAGGCAGTCGGTCAGTCATTCAATCTGTAAGAGATATTTCCAAAATCTAATTCTCTTTTAGAGTTTGTATAAACCTAGCTAGCTTTTTCTTTGTTCTTTTATGAATCCCCTTTGTGATGGTGAGCAGTCTTAGTTTTTTTTTTTTTCCTTTAAGCTACAAATTTGAAAAGTTAGATGGCATTAGAAAGTTTCCTGAGAGCTTTCCTTATTAACTTTGCTATAGATCTGGCAAGAAAAAAAATTCTACTTTTAGAAGGATGGGTTTACTATTAATACAAGCCTTTGTATTTTGTTTTGGGCTTCATTAGAACTAGCCAGCATGGATTTTTAAATTCTTGGGTTTAAGGAAATTGTTCTAAGATGCTAGTGTTTTTAATTAGTACTTTTGCTCCTATATAATTTTTAGACTAAAGCTTCTAGGATAGTATAGAAGATTTCACTTTAATTTTCAAAGAGTGTTCTCATGCTTATGTTCTCATTGGTATGCTGTTAACAATTCATTGCAGAAGGTTTTTTAAAAATCAAACAGATGAGCAAATATAAGAAAATAAAAATCATTCTATCATATTTTGACATTTGCCTTTCTTTTTTGAGCTTTTAAATGTTACCAAAATATACATATGACTGTATAAAACATTTAAATAGGTTAAAGAGTACAAACTGAACACCTGTTTAACCAACCTCCCGGTTCAGAAATAGAACATCGTCAGCACACTTTCTCCATGTACCCTCCACAGTTACATTTCTCTTCTACATCCCCAGAGATCACTTCTGTGTTAGTCACTTCCTTACCTTTTTATTTAAAAATTTTATGTGCATTTATAAGCAGTTTCATTTTTGTTTTGCATATTTTAAGAATTTGATATAAAAGGAATCATACTATATGTATTTTTTGTGACTTAATTTTCATCATCATTTGTGAGAGTACTCATGTTGAAGATGTATTTCATTCATTTTTGTTTCTCTATACCAGGAGTCAGCAAACTTCTTTCTGTAAGGAGTCAGTGAATATTTTAGGTTTTTCAAACCATAAAGTCTCTTGTCAGAACTACTCAGCACTGCCCTGATCATGTGAAAGCAGCATTAGATGATACATAAATGAATGGGTGTAGCTGTGTTCCAATAAAATTCTGTTTACAAATACAGGCTGTGAGCTGGATTGGCTGTTGTCTAGTACCCCTGCTCTGTAATATTCTGTTATATGAATGTACTATAACTTATCCATTTTACTGTCAACAGACATTTGGATTTTTTCCATTAAGTGTGTGTATTTAAAACTTTGTACATTTCACTGTTGATATCCTATAAAATTTACACATAAACAAGCATAGATTTGATGGTACTTTTCTTACCATCATCAAACTTTTGGGCCTGATAGTTCAAGAAAAGGCTTCGTAAATAGCAAGAAACTTCTCAGGGTTCTAAAAATTTTATAATGAGCATCCCTATTTATGAAATATGTATATTGCTGTTTGTCATTTCCTGTCACTTGAAATATAGCCCATTTGTGATATACTCTGATAAGAAGTTTCAAAGATCTTTTTTAGTTTCTTATAGAAAAACATCCTGCTTTGATTTTATATGGTTGGACTGAACAAAATTCACTGTACTTAATACATTTTGCCTCTGTAAAATTCTGTTTTTAAAAGTATTTTATACTGTGTATTGAGTTTGATATGCATCTCTCAGGATGACATTAGTCACAAAGAAGTGTTGGCAGTCAGAGTCTTAGGTACTTAAGTTTCCCTTTTGGGCTGCTCCTACCCTCCTAGAGAAGGTGTTTGTGAGATTACAAATAATGAGAGTGCCAGTCAAACTACTGGGAGCTTTTGATTTCACAAGTGCTGACCAAAAAATCGGGCTTGACCAATTTGAGGTATTCAGACTGTGGCCACTGTACTTTGAAGAAACTATTCTGTTGTCTTCTGGATTCATTGTTAGTAATGAAAGATCTGCTGTTCAACTGAGCCCTTTTGGTTTGTAGGTAGTAATCTATTCTTTTTTTTTTGACATCTTTATTGGAGTATAATTGCTTTACAATGGTGTGTTAGTTTCTGCTTTATAACAAAGTGAATCAGCTATATGTGTACATATATCCCCATGTCTCTTACCTCTTGCGTCTCCCTCCCTCCCACCTTCCCTATCCCACCCCTCTAGGTGGTCACAGAGCACTGAGCTGATCTCCCTGTGCTGTGATCTCCCTGTGCTATGATCTCCCTGTGCTATGCGGCTGCTTCCCACTAGCTATCGATTTTACGTTTGGTAGTGTATGTATGTCCATGCCACTCTCTCACTTTGTCACAGCTTACCCTTTCCCCTCCCCGTGTCCTCAAGTCCATTCTCTAGTAGGTCTGCATCTTTATTTCCGTCCTGCCCCTAGGTTAGTAATCTGTTTTCTCTTTGTTGCATTGCAAATCAGGGTGTATCCTAGTGTAGGTTTGTAGTTATTTATCCTGCTTGAGACTTGGTGTACTCCTTTAATCTGAAGACTTAGTGTTTTTTCTTCAGCTGTGTTTTTGTTATCTTCCCCACTGTTTCTGTTCTCTCCTAAAAACCCCTTTTAAACATAGGGAGTTCCTCATTCTGGCCTCTCTTAACATCTTCCGCTTTGCTAATTCTTTTGTTTAATCCTTCTGTTGAGTTTTTATTATATCATCTATTGTTTTTCTCTTTCATCTATTTTGAGTTTTTACTTGGCTCTTTGTCATTCTTGCTTTATTGGTGTTAAAGGTCTTGTCCGTTTGTTCTGTTTGCTCTGTTTCTCTCTGGTGTGGGAATTCTCTTATTTTGGGGAGCAGGTGGGGCTCTGGAGGTTGTCTCTAGTGGGGTTGAACAAACAAGCTCATGTTTTGGATTGTATAACTTTCTCTGAATGCATCTTTTGTGAGTTTGTGGAGGTTGTGGAGACCGCCCTATGGGGCAGGTTCACATTTGCATTTTCCTGGCTTCCAGCTCTATGCAGGGAGCCCAGTTCTAGCTCCCTGCTTTCCATACCTGAGGCTGAAGCCTCAGCTTCCAACATTGTTTGCTGGCTGTTGAATACCCAGCCCCCAAATCCCATATCCAGGTCTGTGCTTCTGTGTATCTTCATGAGTTCTGTCATAGTTTCTGGCACCTAGAGATATCACCCATTCTGGCTTTTGAGCTTGGCTGTATTTTTGTTTTGTTTTTTAAAGTATATCATCTGTATTTTCCTGTGTTTGGGGAGTGGGGGGCGGGTGTTGGTTGGTATTATCTGACCAGAATACATCAGAAGTTTGCAGAGTTAGTGGAACTCCTGAAAATTACCTGTGAAATATTGGACTTTCATCAGTTCCTTTAGAGTGGTTTAGAACCATTGCTTTATGTTGACCTAAAATCTCAACTTCATAATGATTTATATGGAGTTGGTACCATTATTTCTGTGCATGACAACTCTTAGAAAACCCTGAGAATGGCTCCTCAAATGGTATTGCTTACATCGTTCCTGGTACCCAGGTCTCTCTTCTTTTTGGCCTGACAGTTTTCTTTAATTGTGGTGTGTGAAGGTGGAATTCTGAACTTTACTCATCCATTCAGTATACTTGTACTTGGTATAATGTAGAATCCATAAGCTCTTTTAGCAGTTTTGATCCACAGTTATTTGAAATCCACTGAAGTTTAAGTAGAGAGTGAATATATTGGATCAGTACAGTAGTAACTTATTAAAAAGGAATTGTGGAGGTAGGAATTTGAAACCCAGCAGGAACCAAAGCAGCTTCCTCTATTCTTTTCTTTTTCTTCTAAATTTTGTAGTCTTTAATCTCTGTGCCTTTGCCTCATCATTAGCTGTGTCTACAGTCTGGCTTTCTCTTTTCTCCTTGCACATGGCTGTCCTAACCTGGCTGTGCATGAGTCCACAGGCTGAATAAAGTCTCTTCAAGTAAGAGGATCTGTTTGGCTTAATGGATTTGGTATCTTCCTTTGATGCAATTGCTGTATGTGGAGTTGGGAGGGGGGTCAAATGGTGAAAGGTCTGGAGGTAGGCTTTCTTAGAAAGACTTGGGACTGGGAGGATTATGCACTCTTGGTAGAGAAATTGTAACAGGCTACGGTCAGAGCCTTTAGCAGCCAGTGAACTTTTTCTCCAAAAGGATATTGCTCCATTTAATTGACACACTTCTAGAATGTGGTTAGGCCACTTACCTCTATCATAAAACATTTTGTTCCTGTTCTGTAAAGATACCAAAAGAAAGACGCTCACTGAAATTTGTATTTATTTACCATCCCTGGCCTGTAATAGTTCCCTTACTGGCTGTTTTCTCAAATCCCTTTGGTTCCTTGTGAGCACATCTTTCTCTGGAAAGCTGCCCTGTTCTAACACATTGAAGAGACTCATAATCCAGGTCAGAGGCTTAAGAGTTTCATGGAGTTCTTTTCTTCCCTTTTTGCCATTGGGACATTCTTACTCTTTTGACATTTGGTGGTGTGTAATAGACAGTTGAATAATGTCCACTGGTAGAGAATAGTATGCATGTATAGACCATTCTTTGGTGAATTCTGTGTTAAATATGATCACTAGGGCTTCAAGAATGTCTTGTTAAACCCAGGGAAACGCTGGTTGCTAGGCTTCCTGAAACCTGTAAAATAGGGGAAAGCAGCTGATTCTTCACTGCATTTGCTTTTTTAGCTCTGATGAAACCCAGTTCTTATTAGTTTTGGTTTCTGGGGTTTTATCAGAAAACACCGTGTTTCTTAAAAGGTCATTTTCAGTCTTGGGAAGTATGGAAAGGGCACTTTTCCTGTATGCGTTGGTTCACTGACTCATTTCTGTTTTGTAGGGACAAGCTGTGGGGCGTCTGTGTCTCCATCCTGGCACTCCTGCCTCGAGTGCTCAGGTTGATGCTGCAGAGCCTGCGGGTGAGCAGAGCTGGACCTGAGGAGCTGCCTGTTGTAGGCCAGCTGCTTCGCCTGCTGCTGCAGCACGCACCCCTCAGGACTCACATGTTGACCAATGCCATCTTGGTGCAGCAGATCATCAAGAATATCACAGTAAGAAGCATGGAACAAGGGCTTTGTACTGTTCATACTAGATTCATGGGCATGGAGGTGCTCTTGGGAGGCCAGGGTTTCTGTGCGTTGACGGACTCCTGGAATTAAGCCCAGTGTGGAGATTTCTTAGGGCTTCCCCTGCCGTCTAGTAACTGACTGTCACTTAACCAGGGGGGTGACTTTGACTGCAGAATCAGTACTAAAAACCTTAAAATATTCAAACTGAATTAAGGTGGCAGGCAGCTTAGCTGGAAAAAGTACAGGCATAAGAGTCACTGCTACCTGTTTTGTGATACAGATTCTATTGCTTAACTGTGATAATTTGGCAAGTTGTGTGTGTGTTGTTTTTTTTTTAAACCTATCTGAGCTTTGTTTTCCTAGCTGTAGAAATGGGAATAATAGCAACATTGTTGGGTTTTGTTGACCATTAAATGAGATCATCCAAGTAAGGTTTATACTGTAACTGATAGTTACTAAGCACCCAACAAATGTTAGCTGTCATTAAGGAAACTTAGCAGGAATAAACTAAGGCCCATTTCTAGTCACTTAGTTCACTGGAGAGGCGGAAGAAGTTGGAAGTTGCAGGCTTCAGCTTTGTCTAATGGTTGGTTCTGTGTGTTCACCTGGGGCGGGCAGTTCTGTTTATTAAGGATTCCTTTGGTGTTTTTGGTTTGGGAGAGTTAAAGTGAGGTTTTTTGTATAGGCCTTTGATTGGAGGGGGTTATTAATTGGTATATGTAATAATACTTCAGAGTAATAGAGCTTATACCTACATACAACACAAGATGTATTCTGGATTTTCTCAATAATGGAAGAGGATGCAGAATTCAGAAACAGAAGGGAAGAAAAGTTAAGAACTTGGATTATTCCGAGGTTGGAGAATCAGCCAATCTCTACAATGACAAACTGAGACCTGTTGAATCATTATTCTCAGTTAATGTTATGAGATCCTACAATGCGAAGGGGCAGAAGTACAGAGTGTAGGGGTGGGTAATGGGGAAACTTCATGAGTCCCTAGCAGATGTGGGAGGGAAGGGACCCAACAGGAAACTGGTAGCACTTAATACTTGAGGATGAAACTAGGAATTTTAACTACCTGTGGTAATAATACCTGATTGATAGGTTCCTTTTTTCAGTGAGATTTCATGTGATAATGTATAGATGAGGATACTATCGCAAGGACTGTTTGAGATCTTGTTTGGGTGTGGGAAAAAAACATCAGGAAGCAGTTTTAGTACAGCTCTCACATTACTCTTGTTTTTCTCTGCAGACATTGAAGAGTGGAGGTGTTCAGGAGCAGTGGCTCACAGACTTACATTATTGCTTCAATGTGTACATTACTGGGCATCCCCAGGGACCCAGCATGTTGAGCACAGTGTATTGAAAAGGCTCTGTGGCCCCTCTGTTTGAAATTGTTTATTCACATCTAATTTTGAAGAGACTGATGTAACAAATGTTTGTCATTAAAGCTGAACTTTTAAAGAAGTTGTTTATGAACCTTCCTTTGCACTGAAATAGGAAAATAATGCTTGGGAGTTCCCACTGATGCACAGGCTGGCTTCCTGGACTAGCATGTGATATGTGGTTACAGGTATTCTGTATTTCATAGCTAAGTATATATAAAATACAGAGCAATAATATGGTACCTTCTATTGTATAGTAAGAAATAAGCTGAGTCTTTGTGGTCCCATCTAGGCAAACTTCATTCTTTTTGTTCTCAGCCCCAGTTCATTCAGACAGCAACAAACTAAACTAGTTTTTGGTTTGGTTTTGTTTGGGAGTGGTTGCTTCTCACTCTGGAGTTGTGTTTCTAGAGGATTTCTAGCAAGATTTCAGAACAGTGCTCCCATCTGTTGTGGATTTTCCTGTACCTAAATGGTCCTTGGTCTGAGCTGGGTAACTCTTATAAAATGGTTTTCTACTAGTGATCCATTATAAGAGTTCTTAATTTATGTTATAATCATTTTCATAAAAATGAAGTAATTTCATTAGCCAACTGTAAACAATCCAGGTAATTAAATAACACTTCATTGCTTCCAGTCTCTTACTGTCAGGACAGGGGTGGCAGTAATCTTAAAATGCAAAAAGCAGTTCTAGAAATATCTGTGAGCCTAATATGCCATTGTTTCTGCCTGTCTACATTCCTAGTAGCTTTGCCCTTAAAAAATGTGAAAAAGCCCACAATCACTGGATTTTATTTAAACCATGTGTTCTTAGAAAGCTAGAATGCATAGTTAGCAGTTTCCCATGCCAAAGGAACAGCATTTTGACAAGGTTGCTCACCTCTGCAGGTCAAGCAGAAAATACAAGTGGAAGGTTAAAGCCTGAATTGGCACCCCGTGCATGAATGTCTGGTCTGTAGACCTTCCCGACCGAGGCCTTGGTGCTGTGATACTTCCCTCAGCAGAAGGAACGCCATTCACAGGATGTGGCAGCAGCCTGTGGCCTTCAGAGGCTGACACGGGAACTGTAAAATGTAAGCAACCAACAGTATACCTATTACAGTCTTACAGTGTCTAACAGCAAAACACTGGGTCCTGACTCTGGTCTAAAAATTAAAACTGATGATGTTGGAATAACAGGATGTGGTGTCTGTAATGAAGTCCGTTGCATTAGATTCCAGAAAAGTAGTGAACTGAAGGCATCTGCTGTGGGACAGGCTCTTCCCCATCTCATTTAGGTTCTTCACTGGAGCCAACAAACCAGGCTTGCACCAGTTGAGGAGAAATCCCAACCCAGCAGCGTCTTTAGTGCTCACTTCCTTAGTTTTACTTAGACTTAACTGTTATTAGAAATACTCTTTTCCAGTCGTCCTCATGGACGTGTAGGCACACGGGCAGTTTTGCACAGGTATAGTCTACCCTGGTCCTTTCAGCACTGGCTAAGAATTTACAAAACAGTGCTGTGTAAGAGGAGAAAGAAAACACATTTCTTTCGGTTGTTACCACATTTTCAGGCTAATAAGCCTTCAGGTATGGATATTAAAGTTTTCCCAAAGTGTAAAAGCTAATCAGAGAAGAATTCTGCACTAGCTGTTAGAACCGCCCCCTCCGGGCACAGTCTTCCTCCATAGGCAGTCGAAGCTTTGTTTTGTTTCTTGATGGGTTAGCTGATTGCAGGTTATAAGAAAAATTCTTTGATCTTCCACTGTTCTCAAGGAGGTGTATACACTGCAAGTTGCTCACTGTTAAAAACAAATACCAGATATTCAGATTATTATTATTGCTACTATTATTATTATTTTTGGCTGTGCCGTGCAGCATGCAGGATTTAGTTCCCCGACCAGGGATCGAACCTGCGCCCCCTGCATTGGGAGTGTGGAGTCTTAACCACTGGACCGCCAGGGAAGTCCCCGATATTCAGATTATTAATTTTAATGCTAAAGGGCAGAGTTGATTGGTGGGGAGGAAGAAGGGTTTAGGTTTGGATTATCCATGGGGCTGAATAAGGTGATGGCTAGTTTATTGTAGAGACAGGAGGACGTCAGCCCTCCATTTTCCATCCTCTCAAAGATACCTGACATCTCTTTAAGGAATAACCTTGACTATGAGGGGGCAGCTGCTTGAGGAGGTAGGACTGGAACTTAGGTCTTCAGTCTGCCTGGAATAACTGGTATGATACTGCTTTCTCTGTGCATCTCTGTAACATAACACAAACATATATCTATCATTTAACTTTCCCCTGTGCCACATACTTGGCTATAGTCCATTCTAGAAAATAGGTTCCTTTGAAAACTATTCAGGTGATAGAATAATAGGCATATCAAACGAAGTGGATTTTTTTTTTAGGCCTTTTTATGACTTTAAAATCACGGAGTTACAGGATGCTACAGTTGGAAAACTTTAGTGGTGTGCTCAACCCTCTCACTTAACAAATGAGGTTACTGAGCCCCCGACCAGTTAAGAGAACTTGCTGAGGCCGTACTGATGGATGTTGCTCCTAAGTGGAGCAAAGAAGCAAACGTGAAAGGTGAGTAGTTTTTAAAAAGTTACAAAAATATGTCTTTCTCTCATCTGGTTTTATTACTGTTACTTCAATAAAGTTAAAGTGAACTGTTTCGGAATTCTGGTGTGTTTGTGGCTGCCTTTGTTGTATCAAGTCTTGAGTTGTCACCTGCATACCCCTCTGTAGGTGGGCAGGAATATTCTGCGCTCATACAGGGGTTACCGTTTTTAGTAATCACTTAAGCCATGGTTATTCCATTCGTTGGAATGGAATTTTTTTTAGAGGAAATTCTTTTATTTTTAACAGGAGGGCCCCCAGATTTAGGACACTGATATATATATATGCTCTCTGATCATGAATGACTGTGCTGCTGTTCTCTGTGGGTGTGGGTGGTTTGCAGGTGGGTATAGAAGACTGAGGAGAATGTGATTGTTTGCCTCCTGGATGCAGGTAGAGAAACAGTCCAAGGAGTTTGTTACTTTGCTCTAACCAGCTCACTTTCTGCTCCTTGTTTTAAGAGGTAAAGGCACTGCTAAAGTCTCTCCCCGAATTGAAGGGGTTAGGAGCCACAATCTTCACTCAAATATTTGAGCACCTACAATGTGCCAAACTAAAGCTAAGTAGAACAGTGAGCAAAATCCAAAGATCCTTAACCTCATGGAATTCTCAAAGCAAAAATTTCTATTCAAGGTAAAGACTAAAATGAATGGTTTGTCCTTCTTGGTTCCATTTGCCATCTGTGATTCTACATTGCAGAAACTTACTTATGTGTATGTCCAAGTCATGCCCATTTCATGGAAATTTATAGACTGTATTCTGTATAAAACACAGGCTGCAGCTAACTAGCTAGGAGCTCTGGTGACTGTCATCAGCCTTATTCACAGGTTAATGGTTAATGTGGGTAGGTGGGCCTCATAAAACCTTTGTCCCCCAAGCTTAGGTTTAGGAAAAGATTCTCTTTGGTCCTCATCTGTTTTCAAGCCAGTGTAGGACAAACAAGCTGATAGTTTATATGACATCCTAAGAAACCATTATTTCTTTTATTTATTCTGTCCTTTAACTGTGAGTCCTTTAACTAAAAACCTTTATGCCACTAATCACCTTCATTTTTAAAGATTTGATAGTCCTGGACTTTTGAGACAAAGTAAAAAATGCTCTGATTATCTCATTTTAATATCTGATTATCTAAATGCTACTTCTTAAGTAGTTTTATCTGACAGTGTGTTTTTGAAACTATTCTCTAATTCACTGAAGTGTAACTAGAGGTTTTTTGTTTTGTTTTGTTTTAAACCTAGAACAATGGGCCTGATTCCTTTGAAAGTCTCTAATTGCCCCTGATCAGCCTGTCTATATTACATGAGTTGCCCAACTCTTATTAAAGCTTTGGCAGTAATTACTGTCCCCCCACCTCTTGGTTTTCCCCCCATCAAAAATAAATGAATGTTAAAGTTCACGCTGACAGTCATTGTTCACCTTCCCAGCTGTGCTCTCTGTTCCTGCAGGATGGCTGTGGATCAGGGACTGGGGGGAGTGTGTTGCCATAGCCACCCATGAGAAACACTGGACCTGGCATTAACTGCTGACAGCACTGAACTTATCACCCAAATTTAATTCTGGCATGAATGAAGGGGCCCTGAGTAAAACAGTCTTGTCTTGTGGCTAAAAAGAAAGTTCCCTGAGCTGCTCCTGTATGAGTGGAAGTGTGCACAGTTGAGCCTGAGCTAGACATGCTGTTAAATATTAAAATAGTAAATGCCACCTTAGAGGCCCTAAAAGGCAAAAGTCAGAATCTGTGGTCAAGGGACTTCTTTCCATCTTTGGGAAGGAGATGGAGGATCTTAATGTGAAACCAAAACGGAGCAAGAACTCCCAAGGTATTACTTTGAAGAATGACAGTATTTGTGTTTCCCCCTACTGTATGTGAACAAGTATGTAAAAGTGATCAGTAATAGGTGCCATTTATTGTTTCTGCTGGAGGTAATGTTATTAAGCTTTTGGTTGCAAAAATAACTTGCCTCTTCTGGAGAAGAGATGTTTATTTTAGTGTTAATTCCATGAAAGGGGGATGAAGAGCACATGTAATTCTGAAATCAAATGACTATTGGAACCCCTGGCAGTCTGTTCTAATGTCTTCCACCTTTGAGGATGAAACAAAAAAAGAGAACTGTTTCCCCACATGGTCTCCCCAGTCTGCTTTGCCCATGCAGTGGCTGCCTTACCTGAGTTGAGACCCAGCACAGAATGGGCTTTTGAAGATCTTGTGGGCTGATGTACTTTTCCTTCTTGAGAACCTGAAATCAACCAACAATGATCATCTATTTCTGACCAGTGACAACTGTGGCCTGATCAAGTTCTGAATTCTTTATTGAGGTGAAGGCTTGAGCTTGCAGGTGTCTGCCAAGATAGATTAGGTATGGTGTGGAAAAACTACATAGGCCTGCCCGGGTCAAGTCTGCAGATTTTGCTGCCAGGGCCACAGATCTGTTTGTAAGGGTGCCCTGACAACTTTTTTTCCACTGGGGAGCTAGCCAGTCCTGTTCTCTGAGTTTATTTGGGTGGGCACTTTGCAGAGCTGAAAGTGTTTCAGTATGCAACAGTTCATCTGCTAGACAAGTATGTACTTGTAGGGCTTGGATCTGGGGTATTCCCACAGATAGGCAACTCTGTACTATCTAAGCATAGGGAAGGTCAGTGTGAGGCAGGCCGGGTCTGCCTGGGCCTAGAGTCCTCTAAATGGAGAATTTTAGGGAAAACAGGCAGCAGCCTAGAGCGGTTCAGTCGTGAAGCCCAGCAGACAATCTCTTGGCTGTAAGGCTTTCTCGGTTGAGATACCAGAATACCTCATGAAACCAATTCTGACCCAGAATTGCTGGAAGGGAGGCACTAATTATGATGAGAATTCTGTTGCTGCCTGTAAGTTTAATAAAGTTCCTACCTGAATGGAGGTTTGCCCAATGTAATTAAATCCTGTTTTCAAATTCTGATGTGACACACTCTTGGGGGTGCTTGTTGTAAACTACAAAGTACCCAGAAGGACAGTTACCGTAGATCTGCCTGAGCACTGAGTGCCTGGTGGGCTTGGTGCCTGAGCTGCCCTTGGGTGGACTCTTGGTGGTCCTGCTTACTGCCATGGTCTTTGGGGGTTTCAGTTCCAGTTCCTTCCTCCAAACCTGGAGGATCAAAGCCATGTACTCTCGGTTCCATCTGTCCATATCTCTGGTTCCAAGCTGCTTTATGTGCAGAAGGTGGGACAGGTGCTTCCTGAGCTGGTAGCTGGCGGGGTCAGAGGAGGGGAGAGACTTTAAGATCATAATACTGAGAAAACCAATGTTCCTTAAAGTTCCTAGAAGCTATAGGAATAGTAGTTGATGAACTCTTAGGAGATTCAGTCAAGCTCCCATTCCTAATTTCAGTGGCAGTATGTTGAATATTGAATTCTGTCTTTGTCCATCAGTACTTCCTGAACTAGGAATCAGTCAGATGGGTCCTTGCCCTCAAAGTGGGACAGGCCAATGTGTAAACAAATGCAGTATGAGAAGTACTATGTGAGAGCAAAAGCTAGATGGCTGATATTTGTGCTGGGTTTTTAAGGGATGAGTAGGAGCTTGCTAGGCAGGGAAGGGCATTTTAAGTAGCAGAACTGGTACGAGCAGAGGTAGATGCATTTGTGCAGGAATGTTAAAGTGAGATGTGTGTGAAGCATTATATATTTGGTAAGGGAAGGAGGATGGGAGGCTGGGCTACATTGTGGAAGCTGTGTCAGGGGAGTTGAGTCATAGCCCAGCCCATGGCTGAGTGTAGCTCCTGGCCCCTACCTGATCAGGAAGGCTGGCCAGACCACCTGGAAGCTGCGTAGCCCAGCAGTGCTCAAAAAGGGTGTACAGTAGGCAGAGCCGATCATCCACAGAACAAAGCCAATAGCATTGTTCAGCCAGGGAACTTGGGGAGCAGGCCAGTTTGAATCAAGACCACAAACAAAGAGGCTCGCCACCTTTGGAACCGGTTTCCCCCACTCTGCCTGGGCGGGGAAAGTAATTCATAGCCCCAGCCATTGCTGAATACAGCCTTCAGCCTGTCCAACCAGGAAAGCTCACCAGAACACACAAGAAGCTTTGTAGCCCATCCATCAACCTTTCTTACCGTAGCACTTGAAGAGAGCACAGCCCGTGGCTCCCCCACCCCACCTCAGAATAGAGCTAGTGGCTGTGTCTGGCCAGGGAATTCAGTGCACAGTCTTTTACCCAATTTGGGTCCCTGAACAATGAGCTATGCAGGCCCTGGGCCTGTCCTACTGTCCCACCAGAGCAAGGAAACTAAATCATACCCCTGCCCACTGCTGAGTGTAGCGCCCAGTCCCGGCTGTCTAAGTAAGCCTGATCAGAGAGCCTGGGCAACTGCGGAGCCCATCCTGTAGTCTCACTTGAGCAGGGAACCAAACCAACAGTCCTGTCCAACTGTTTGCAGTCAGCAGTGGCAGCACCCTCCTCCTCCCACCCCCTGCTCCACAACCTCAGAGCTTGGGCAGTGGCCCTGCCCCCAGAGAGACAGCAAGCCCCACCTGCCCAAATACATCACCAGCAGACACATCCAGAAACCCAGACTGAGCTGACTGTTGAAGAGTTCAGTATGCTGTCCACCAAAGCAAACCTGGAAGAGGAGCCTGCTTATTCAAATGCACAGATGCCAACATAAGGAATCAAGGATACAAAAAAATGAAAAAAAAACAGGTGAACATGACACCAAAGGAAACTTTAAGAAGCTCTGAAAACTGACCTTACAGAAATGGAGATCTGTGAACTGTCAGACAAAGAATTCAGAATTCTCTTAAGTTTAGTTGTCTGTGTGATCTTATAGTTCACTAAACAAAATTAGGCAAACAATGCATGAATAAAATGAGAAGAAGTTCTAAGAAATAGAAACTATCAAAAAAAAAAAAGCCAAATCCTAGAGCTGAAAAATACTATGACTGAATTGAAGAAATCAATAGCTTCAAAGGCACACTTAACCACGCAGAAGAAAAATCAGTGACCTAGAAGACAGGACATTTGAAATTACCCAGTCAGAGAAGGGAAAAAGAAAAAAAGAAGTGAAAAAAGCCTATGGGAGACGTATGGGACACAAAAGAAACAGTATCTGCATTATGGGAATTCCAGAAGGAGAAGAGAAAGGGACAGAAAGTATATTTAAAGCAATATTGGCTGCAAACTTCCCAAACCTGAGAAGAGAAATAGACATCCAGACCCATGAGGCTCAAAGGATGTCAAATAGGTTGAACCAGAGTAGGGCTACACTGAGACACATTATAATTATTAAAAGTCAAAGACAAAAATAATTTTGCAAACAGTAAGAAAAAAGAGAAGTTACATATAAGTAAACTCCCATAAGACTATAAACAGATTTCTTGTCAGGAACTTTTCAGGAAAGAATGGGATGACAGGATCAAAACATTGAAAGAGGGCTTCCCTGGTGGTGCAGTGGTTGAGAGTCCGCCTGCCGATGCAAGGGATGTGTGTTCGTGCCCCCGTCTGGGAAGATCCCACATGCTGCAGAGCGGCTGGGCCCGTGAGCCATGGCCACTGAGCCTGCGCGTCCGGAGCCTGTGCTCCACAACGGGAGAGGCCACAACAGTGAGAGGCCCGCGTACCACAAAAAAAAAAAAACCAAAAAAAAAAAAAAACATTGAAAGAAAAAGACTATTAACCAAGAATACTATACCTGACAAAGTTATCTTTCAGAAATTAAGGAGAGATAAATACTTTCCCAAATAAGAGCTGAGGGGGTTCATCACCACCACACCTGCCTTGCAAAAAATGCTAAAGGGAGTAAAGTAAAAGGACATTAATCATCTTAAGGCAGTGTAAAACTCACAGGTAATGGTAAACATATAGTCAAAGTTAGATTCTGTAATATGGTAATGATGGTGCATAATTAACATACAACTCTAGTTTAAAAGTTAAAAAAAGTAGTAAACATAACCATAACTACAGTAAGCTTTACTGGATGTGCAATATAAGAAATATTTATGGCAGAGCACAGGGAGATCAGCTTGGTGCTTTGTGACCGCCTGGAGGGGTGGGATGGGGAGGGTGGGAGGGAGGGAGATGCATGAGGGAAGGGATGTGGGAACAGATGTATATGTAAAACTGATTCACTTTGTTATAAAGCAGAAACTAATAAAAAAAAAAAAGAAAATGGAGTAAAAAGAGAAAAAAAAATTAAAAAAAAAATTTATGTAAACTGTAACATAAATAACCTAAAATGTGAAGAGGGAGAAGTGTAATATTTAGCAGTGCTATTGAAGATAAGTTAACAGTTTAAAATAGGGTGTTATTTTAAGATATTTTATCATATTTTAAGATACTTTATGTAAGCTTCATGGTAACCACAAGGGAAAAACCTGTACTAATTACACCAAAGAACATGATAAAGAAGTCAAAGCAGACTGATGCCAAAAGGCATCAAAACACACAGGAAAGATAGCAGGATAAGAAATGAGGAACAATGGGGCCTCCCTGGTGGCGCAAGTGGTTGAGAGTCCGCCTGCCGATGCAGGGGATACGGGTTCGTGCCCCGGTCTGGGAGGATCCCATATGCCGCGGAGCGGCTGGGCCCGTGAGCCATGGCCGCTGAGCCTGCGCGTCCGGAGACTGCGCGTCTGGAGCCTGTGCTCCGCAACGGGGGAGGCCACAACAGTGAGAGGCCCGCATACCGCAAAAAAAAAAAAAAAAAAAAAAAAAGAAATGAGGAACAATGGATCAACAGAACATCCAGAAAACAATTAACAAATTGCAATAGTAAGTCCTTACCTACCAATAATTACTTTAAATATAAATAGATTAATTCCTCCAATCAATACAGAATGGCTGAATGGATTAAAAAAAAAACAAAAAACAAGATCCAATGATAATTATCTTCAAGAGACTCATTTTAGCTTAAAACACCCACACACACAGTGAAGAAATGAGGATATTTCAAGCAAATTGTAACCAAAAAACATACCCAAAAACAAAAAAAGAAAGCAGGGGTAACTATAATTATATCAGACAAAACAGACTTTAAAAATGTTCTAAAGGGCCTCCCTGGTGGCGCAAGTGGTTGAGAGTCCGCCTGCCGATGCAGGGGATATGGGTTCGTGCCCCGGTCTGGGAGGATCCCATATGCCGCGGAGCGGCTGGGCCCGTGAGCCATGGCCGCTGAGCCTGCGCGTCCGGAGCCTGCGCGTCCGGAGCCTGTGCTCCGCAACGGGGGAGGCCACAACAGTGAGAGGCCCGCATACCGCAAAAAAAAAAAAAAAATGTTCTAAAGAAACAAAGAAGGTCATTACATAATGATAAAGGGGTCAATCCATCTGGAAGATATAACAATTGTAGATATTTATGCACCCAACATCAGAGCACCTAAATATACAAAGCAAAACTACCAAAGCTAACAGAAGAAATAAACAGCAATACAGTAATAGGTAGGGACTTTAATACCCTACACTCAGCAATGGATAAATCACTTAAAGAGTCAAAGAGGAAACAGTGGATTTGAACACTATAGACCAAATGGACATAACAGACATATAGAGAATAGTTATCCAACAATCAGAAAAAACATTCTTCAAGTGCACATGGAACATTTTCTAGGATAAATCATGTGTTAGGCCACAAAATAAGTCTTAGCAAATTCAAGAAGATTGAAATCATACCAAATATCTTCTCTGATTGTAATGGTATGAAATAAGAAATCAATAATAGGAGGGATATTGGAAGACTCATAAATACATGGAAATTAAACACTCTCCTGAACAACCAATGGATCAAAGAAGAAACTGAAAGGGAAACTTAAAAGGTATCTTGAGACAAATTGCAAATAGAAGCTCTACATACTAAAACTTATGAGATGCAGCAAATGTAATTTTAAGAGGGAAGTTCATGGCAATAAATGCCTACATTAAGAAATAACAAAGATCTCAAATAAACAATCTAACGGTATGCCTTAAGGAACTAGAACAAGAACAAACTGCGCCCAGAGTTAGAAGGACGGAAATAATAAAGATTAGAGCAGAAATAAATGACATAGAGAACAGGAAAACAATAGAAAGGATTTTAAAAGCTAAGTTGGTTCTTTTTTTTTTTTTTTTTTTTTTTTTTTTTTGCAGTATGCAGGCCTCTCACTGTGTGGCCTCTCCCGTTGCGGAGCACAGGCTCTGGACACGCAGGTTCAGCGGCCATGGCTCACGGGCCCAGCCGCTCTGCGGCATGTGGGATCCTCCCAGACCGGGGCACGAACCTGTGTCCCCTGCATCGGCAGGTGGACTCTCAACCACTGCGCCACCAGGGAAGCCCTAAGTTGGTTCTTTGAAAAGGTAAACCAAATTGACAATTAGCTATACATAGCAAGAAGGGAAAAAAAGGATTCAAAGCAACAAAATCATAAATGGAAAAGGAAACACTGCAACTGATACCACAGAAATACAAAGGATCATAAGAGGCTACTGTAAACAACTATATACCAACAAACTAGACAACCTAAAAGAAATGGAGAAATTCTTAGAAACAACCAACCTACCATGACTGAATCAGGAAGAAATAAAAAATCTGAAAGACTGTTATAAAGAGTAAGAAGATTGAATTTGTAATAAAAAATCTCCTAATGAAGAAAAGTCCAGGACCAGATGGCTTCACTGATGAATTTTACTAAACATTTAAAGAAGAATTCCAATCCTTCAAATTCTTCAAAACATTTGAAAAGGAGGGAACACTCCCAAACTCACTTCATGAGCCCACATTACCCTGACACAAAAGCTAGAAAAAAATTCCACTACAAGAAAAGTATAGGCCAATATCCCTGATGAATACAGATGCAAAATTTCTCAATAAAATACTAGCAAACCAAATTCAGCAACACAATGAAAGGATCATTCCCCATGGTCAAGCAGGATTTATTCCTGGAATGCAAGGATGGCTCAACATATGCACATAAATCGATGTGATACATCATATTAATAGAATGAAAGAAATCATATGATCATCTCAAAAGACACAGAAAAAGCATTTGACAAAATCCAACATCTGTTCATGATAAAAACCTTAACAAATTCAGTATAGAAGGAACATACCTCAACATAATAAAAGTCATATATGACAAGCCCACAGCTAACATCATACTCAATGGGGTAAGGTTGAAAGTGTTTCCTCTAAGATCAGGAATAAGGCAAGGATGCCTACACTCACCACTCCTTTTCAACAAAATACTACAAGTCCTAGCCAGAGCAATCAAGAAAGAAAAAAAAGGAATCAGAATGGGAAATGAAGAATTAAAATTGTCTTCATTTGCAGATGACATGATTTTATATATAGAAAATCCTAAAGACTTCACAAAACTGTTAGATTTAATCAACAACTTCAGTACAGGTGCAGGATACAAAATTAATATACAAAATCAGTAGTGCTTCTATACATTGAGAGTGATGTGAAAAATAAATAAAAGAATTCCATTTACAGTAGCATCAAAAACAATAAAATACTTAGGAGTAAGTTTAACCAGGGAGGTGAAAAAATCTCTACCCTGAAAACTACAAGACATTGATGAAAGATACTGAAGAAAATACAAATAAATGGAAGGGTATTCCGTGTTCACGGATTGGAAGAATTAATATTGTTAAAATATCTATGCTACCCAAAGCCATTTATAGATTCAATCCCTATCAAGATTCCAATGGCTTTAAAAAAAAAAAACAAACAGAATTAGAGGGACTTCCCTGGTGTTCCAGTGCTTAAGACTCCACACTCCTAATGCAGGGGGGCCCGGGTTTGATCCCTGATCAGGGAACTAGATCCTACATGCCGCAACTAAGAGTTTGCATTCCGCAACTAAAAGATACTGCATGCCGCAACTAAAGATCCTGCATGCTGCAACTAAAGATCCTGCATGCCGCAACCAAGACCCGGCACAGCCAAATAAATAAATAATAAATATGGAAAAAAAAACCAAGTAGAACAAACAATACCAAAATTTATATAGAAACACAAAAGACCTTGAATAGCCAAAGCAATCCTGAGAAAGAAGGATAAAGCATCACACTTCCTGATTTCAAGCTACACTATAAAACTATAGTAATCAAAACAGTATAAATGGAATAAAAATAGACACATAGACCAACAGAACAGAATTTAGAGCCCAGAAATAAACCCATATATAAATAGTCAACTAAGACAAGGGAGCCAAGAATACTCAATGGAGAAAAGACAGTCTCTTCAGTAAATGGTGCTGGGAAAATTAAATATTCACACGTGAAAGAATGAAACTAGAACCCTATATTACACCACTCACAGAAATTAACTCAAAGTGGATCAAAGACTTAAATAAAAGACCAGAAACTACAAAACTCCTCGAAGAAAACATAGGAAAAAGTTCCTTAATGTGGGTCTTTGCAGTGATTTCCTAGATACAACAGTTAAAGCATAAGCAACAAAATAAAAAATAAGTGGGACTACATCAAACTAAAAAACTTCTGCACAGCAAAAGAAATGATCAACAGAATAAAAAAGGCAACCTACAAATGGAAAAGAAAATATTTGCAAACCATGTATATGATGAGGTTAATATCCAAAGAATATAAAGAAGTCATACAACTAGAAAGCAAATAATAATAATCCAATGTGCAAGGAGCCTGAATAGAAATTTCCCCAAGATATACAGATGGCCAACAGGTACATAAAAAGGTGTTCAACATCACTTATCGTCAAGGAAATGAAAATCAAAATCACAGTGAGAGGGACTTCCCTGGTGGCGCAGTGGTTAAGAATCTGCTTGCCAATGAAGGGGACACAGGTTTGATCCCTGGTCCAGGAAGATCCCACATGCTGTGGAGCACCTAAGCCCGTGTGCCACAACTGCTGAGCCCACACGCCACAGCTTCTGAAGCCCACGTGCCTAGAGCCCGGGCTCCACAAGAGAAGCCACAGCACTGAGAAGCCCGCGTACCACAACAAAGAGTAGCCCCTGCTCACTGCAACTAGAGAAAGCCCACACGTAGCAATGAAGACCCAACGCAGCCAAAAATAAAAATAAATCTATAAAAAAACCCCACAGGGCTTCCCTGGTGGCGCAGTGGTTGATAGTCCGCCTGCCGATGCAGGGGACGCTGGTTCGTGCCCTGGTCCCGGAGGATCCCGCATGCCGCGGAGCGGCTGGGCCCGTGAGCCATGGCCGCCGAGCCTGTGCGTCCTGAGCCTGTGCGTCCTGAGCCTGTGCTCCCCAGCGGGAGAGACCACAACAGTGAGAGGCCCGTGTACCGCAAAAACAAAAACAAAAAAACCACAATGAGATATCACCTCACATCCGTTAGAACAGTTGTCATCAAAAAGACAAGAGAAAAGTGCTGGTGAGAATGTGGAGAAAACGGGACCCTCCTGCACTGTTAGTGAGAATGTAAATTAGTGCAGCCACTATGGAGGTTCCTCAAAAAAGTAAAAATAGAACTACCATATGATCCAGCAATCCCACTACAGGGTATATATCTGAAGGAAATGAAGAGACATCTGCACCCCTATGTTCACAGTAGTATTATTTACAATAGCCAGAACATGGAAACAACCTAAGTGTCCACTGATGGATGAATTAATAAGTTGTGGAATATATATATATATACACACACACATTAGATTATTATATATATTATATATACACACAGTAGAATATTATTCAGCCTAAAATAAGAAGGAAATCCTGCCATTTGCAACAACATGGATGGACCTTGAGGGCATTATGCTAAGTGAAATAAGTCAGAGAAAGAAAACTACTGTATTATTTCACTTACATGTGAAATCTTCAAAAACAAAAACAAAAAAACAAACTCATAGAAAAATCAGATTTGTGGTTATTAGAGGAGGGTAATTGGATGAAAGTGATCAAAAGGTGCAAATTTCCAGTTGTAAGACAAATAAGTACTGGGGATGTAATGTACAACATGATGACTGTAGCTAACACTGCTTTATGGTATATATGAAAGCTGTTAAAGAGTACATCTTAAGAGTTCTCATCACAAGGAAGAAAACCTTTTTCTTTTTATCTGTGTGAGATGATGGATGTTAACTAAACTTATTGTGGTAATCATTTAACAATATATGTAAATCAAATCATTATGCTGTACACCTTAAATTTATACAGTGCCATATGTCAATTATATCACAGTAAAAATCAGGGGGAAAAGGCAAACAGCTAGAGCTAGGAGAGGCCAACATTCAAAATCAGTGCTGTCTGGTCCAACAGCCAAATACTGCTAAGGACTTGGTGGGGATGATCAGGGGTTTTTAAGAGTAGTGGCATGCACTGCTGGTGGGAATGTGAATTGGTACTGCCACTATGGAGAACAGTATGGAGGTTCCTTAAAAAACTACAAATAGAACTACCATATGACCCAGCAATCCCACTACTGGGCATATACCCTGAGAAAACCATAATTCAAAAAGAGTCATGTACCAAAATGTTCATTGCAGCTCTATTTACAATAGCCAGGAGATGGAAGCAACCTAAGTGTCCATCAACAGATGAATGGATAAAGAAGATGTGGCACATATATACAATGGAATATTACTCAGCCATAAAAAGAAACGAAATTGAGCTACTTGTAATGAGGTGGATGGACCTAGAGTCTGTCATACAGAGTGAAGTAAGTCAGAAAGAGAAAGACAAATACTGTATGCTAACACATATATATGGAATTTAAGAAAAAAAATGTCATGAAGAACCTAGGGGTAAAACAGGAATAGACACAGACCTACTTGAGAATGGACTTGAGGATATGGGGAGGGGGAAGGGTAAGCTGTGACAAAGCGAGAGAGAGGCATGGACACATATACACTACCAAACGTAAGGTAGACAGCTAGTGGGAAGCAGCCGCATAGCACAGGGAGATCAGCTAGGTGCTTTGTGACCGCCTGGAGGGGTGGGATAGGGTGGGTGGGAGGGAGGGAGACGCAAGAGGGAAGGGATATGGGAACAGATGTATATGTATAACTGATTCACTTTGTTATAAAGCAGAAACTAACACACCATTGTGAAGCAATTACACTCCAATAAAGTTGTAAAAAAAAAAAAAGAATAGTGGCAAATGTAAGAGCTGAATTTTACTAAGATCAATGTGTTGGAGGGCAGAGCCTGGGGCGGGAGAGAGGGGAGGGGCACCAGGATGATGGCTATATTTACCTCTAGTGCTTTTCTGATGGTGTTTATCCCACGTGCACTCCCAAACCTCTTATTGAGCACAGATGTTTCAGAGCCTCCTAAGGAAAGCTGCACCAGTGTTCATGATCCATGGCTGATTGACTACTGGTGAGCCCACAGGGTGCAGAGAGCAGCAGGCCCTGTGCCTGATCTTACGATACACCAACCGGGACATAACCTTCCCCAATGCTCGAAGCTCCTTGCAGTGCTTGGGGCAGCCCCTCCCTCCTGCTCTAAAGGCTGATTTCAGTCGAACCACATAATTCTTCCTTTCCTTTCCTGGAGCGTGACAAACCATGGCACCCCTTTACTAGAACATGTACCACATTGCCAAAAAGCCAAGTGTAGAGAGAAGCGAGAGTTAACAGGACAATACCGCTCTGCAGTCAGTTCTTCCACACCCCCGCTCTGTGGGCAGAGGACTTGTCGGGAAGCCTGGGTGTTGGCTGAAGCTCTAACAGCTCCGGCTTTTGGGGGGCACAGCTGCCACCTCATCGACTCTGGTATGGAGACCGAGGCTGTGTCTCATGGTCCTAGTGGTCAGTCACAGCCTCTGTTCTCCCCTTCTCAGGGAGAACGTGCACACCTGGTTTGCTGAGAATCTGAGCACACCCAATCATCCCTTTCAGCCCGGGGTGCAGGGTGCTTGTTATGGTCTAGCCTAACCTTGTTTATTCACCTCAGAACATGCTGGAGAGGACCCGATGGGAATTGCCTTACACAGCAACTCCTCTTCACCACAGCAACTTTCCAGCCCAGCCTAGCTTCTCCAGTATCCAGTTTCAACCTTTAAAATAGTCAAGTCTTGACTGGTAATAAAACTCAGACGCTTAGACAAAGCTTCATTTTCTCTGGGTCCCAGGTGCAATCTGCTCACCGCATCCTGTGCGTTTTCCAGTCAGCCTGCCTCCCCGCCGCCCCCGAGCACGTCTCCTATGACGGCGGCCTGCATTTATGGGAGGTCGTGTGCCAAGCCCCGTTCCCTACCCCAGCCCTTTGGTGCCCCTGAGGTCTGTCGGACACCACACACTGTCCCCAGACAGCACTTAGGGCTCCTGTGCTTCAAATGGAAGACATACGGCCATAGCGGAATCAATAAAAGGATTTTTACTGTCACCAGACACAGGACTTGCCACGGTGTGCAGCTTCCCAGAAGCCCTTTGGGAGTCGACGTCCCGGGACTCGGAATTGCACAGTGGTGCAGCCAGAGGGGGCCTGTGTAATTGCCTCCCCAGATATGAGTCCACTGTTCTTGGGGGGAATGACTGAAGGCTCATTTGCTGTTATGGACACTTACTGACAGGACCTGTCAGCTGCTGACTCTTCAAAGGAGTCAAAGGACAGTGTGATGGGGAGGTGCTGCAGCTGGGGAGCAGCTGTGGGGCCTGACGTGGCAAACCTCGTGGGCTTGTTTGGACCCCAGGTGTCAGCTGAAATACTTCACAAAAAGTTCCTCTGGGATGGTAGCCAGTGCACATCCTGGCAGAACGCCCCAAGGAGGGGGAGCAGGGACCCTTCCCATCCGTGGCCTCAGAGGCCGACGGTCTCAGCTGCAGGCCAGCACTGGCACGCACTGGCTCTGTAGCCTGAGGTTGATGAACCTATCTGTGCTTCAGTTTCCTCACTCGTGGAATGGGGAGAAGAACAGTAATCCCAGTATCCCTCACAGGGTGACTGAGGATTTAAATGAGTTAATACACGTAAAACTGCTTAGAACAGTGTCCGGCCCAAGTGCCTGATGAACGCAACTACCAGTATGAGTAACGGTGCTAACAACAACGTCCCCCATAACAACATTACCTTGATGCATGAGAGACCATCCAGGCAGCCTGTCCTCCAGCCTGTCCTGAGGTGCAGAGCACGAGGTCGGCCTCCGCCTCCATTATTTTGACCACGGCAGACACTACCTTTACCGAGAATGTAAGGGAAAGGCCCCTGGACTCAAGTCAGAAAGAACTTCGAGTGCTGGGTCTGACCATCAGGACAGGTCTTTTTTCCTGAGACCACTGCTTGTCTGAAAAACAGGGACGCTAATCCCTATTGTGACGGCTTCCTGGCAATGGTTGGGAGAGCAAAGGGGTCAGGCATGAGACGACTTTGTAAACAGCCACGAGCCTGAACAGATGTGAGGACTCACTATAGCGAAGGCCGTGCAGGTCGCCCAGCTCTGGGTTAGGAGACTTTGGCATGTCAGTCCCTGAGGCCTCTCCCTGGACCTCACAAGCCGCTCAGCTCTCCCTCTGCCAACAGCAGGTTTTCTTCGGCCCTTTTATCTCCTGACAGGGGCACACCTGCGCTCGCAGTGATCTGCTTGCTTTGTTCCCCCGTAAAACTCCCTCTCTCCGGAGATGGAGACCACATGACCCCCACCTGGGGCCGACGGTCCGGCCCTCCCCTGGGCGTGGTCATCACTGAAAGGCCTAATCTGGATGGAGGCCCTCGTGGGGCCTGCAGTGTGAAGGAGATTGTGAGATATGTGAAAACTTGCAGCAAAGCACTCTTCCAGTCGTCCCAGAATTACCCCCTGGTGGTGTTCACCTCAGTGTTTCGGTAAGCCTCCTCCACCACTCCCAGCTCCTACCCCACATCTGAGCTTGGTTGAGGCTCAGGTTTTTGTGATAAATTTCAGTCACTTAATCCACTGTATCTAATTCCTGTGTAGTAAAGAAGGAAAATAAAATATCTTAAATGTGTAGTGCTTTAGAATTTACAAAGCACACGTTATCTCATTCTAGCAACCTGTCACATGAACAGGACGGGTGCAGCAATTGTTAAATCCCATTTTACAGAGGAGGAAACTGAGGGTCAGGGAGGCTGAGTGATTTGCTCAAGGTCAGATAACCTCTTAGAGCTTCCCCTGAAACTTAGGCTTCATGGTTTTTCATTCACACCAGGCTATCCTGGGTACTTTCCTATCTTTCTGGGTAAAAACACCTTCCAAATAGCTTACCCAATATAAATTACTAAGATCTACACGTGTGTGACTCTCATGAGTAGGCTCAATTAAATTGGCCTTGTCATGCCAGCATATTGAATTCACTAGAAAGTATCACAGAGCACAGGGGGTATCACATCAGGGGGATTAGGACAGCCACAGAGCCAAAAAGATGCTGTGGCATCCCATCTTCCTACCTTCTCCAGGCCCGCTGGATGACCGCTGCTGCCTTGTTCTTTTTGCGAAACAGCTCTTTCCTGCTTCTTTCTCTCTGGATTATCTGCAGCCGCAGCTCTACGGGGAGAAGGTCAATATTCACACTCTGCCCAGAGAGGGGACCAGGTGCTGGATCAGCCTCCTTAGATAGCTGAGTGTCCTCCAACAGGGCGGATGTACCCAGCTTCCTGACTCCTGACCTCAACACCTCTGTGCTCGATGGCAAATCTGAGTAGGTCCCTCCTGCGAGCTTGTCCTGCATCACTGTGTTTCTTGGTGTCCGGTGGTGGAGAGGACTCTGCCCAGCATGGATGGCCTCCCCCTTGGCACTGCCAGGCCGGCTGGACCCAGCCGGGGAGCGCCTCCCTCCTCTGAGCTCCTGGCTGCGCCTTTTCTGGGAGGCACATTTGGCCTTGGGTGCTGCATCCTGCCGCCGGCTGGGCTTCCAGTGGGCGTCCTGCTGTGGAAGGCTTGCAGCTGCCCAACTGGGGTCCTCTCCTTCCTCAGCAGGCCCAGACGCCCTGACACAGGAGGGCTGCTTCAAGGAGCCTTTCCCCTTGTCACACTGCTGCTCGCCAACTGTCTCACCTCTGGACTTCTCGACAGAGGAGGCTCCTGGACGCCTGTTTCCATCACTGCCTTCACTGGGGCTGAAGTGGACACAGGCAGATCGGCCTTTAGAATGTTCTCTGGATGTTTCTTGGGGAGACAAGGAAGAAGGGGAAGAATCTTTATTGTCCAAAACTTGCATAGTAGGGCAGTTCTGCTCACTGTTCACAAAAAAAAAAAAAAAAAAAAAAAAAATTCAGACTTGTCCTCTTGTATCACCATGACAGTGCTGATTACGATTAGGAAAAAATTGTTTAACTTCTATTTCTAGCAACAGTAGGTTAGATAACCTGAAAGCCTTCCCCTACAAATACCTAGAAATGGGATTTCCCTGGTGGTCCAGTGGTTAAGACCCTGCGTTCCCAATACAGGGGGCCCGAGTTCAATCCGTGGTCAGGGAACTAGATCCCACATGCTGCAACTAAAAGATCCCGCATGCTGCAACTAAAAGATCCCGCATGCTGCCACTAAGACCCGGTTCAGCCAAAAAAAAAAAAAAAAAAAAAAGACCTATTCCCTGGTGGTGGCGCAGCAGTTTAGAATCCACCTGCCAATGCAGGAGACACAGGTTCGATCCCTGGTCCAGGAAGATCCCACATGCCACAGAGCAACTAAGCCCATGTGCCACAACTACTGAGCCTGTGCTCTAGAGCCCGTGCGCCACAACTACTGAGTCTTCACGCCTAGAGCCCATGCTCTGCAACGAGAGAAGCCACTGCAATGAGAAGCCCAAGCACTGCAAGTAAGAGTAGCCCCTGCTTGCCGCAACTAGAGAAAGCCCGCGCGCAGCAAGGAAGACCCAATGCAGCCAAAAATAAAATAAAATTTAAAAAAATATATTATAAAAAATACCTAGAAATGCTGACTAAAATATTTATAATAAACATTACTTTAAAAGCACCATAGTGCCTTCAAGAAAATAAAGGAAATTCCTGGGGGCCAAAAACAAAGGGAAAACTGAGAACCCGAGTGATAAGCTTGTGAGCTGATCCAGCAACTGTCGGGCAAGTGGTAGCGGTGAAGTGGGGCAACGGCTGGTCTTATTAAATAACTGGCTGTTTTAACATCCAGATAAGAACAGAAAATGAGCCTTGCAGGCAGAAAGTTAACTGGAAACAGGACCCTGCATGAAGCCAGGACTCTTGAGGTGGTAGACCCTTGGGAAATGATGGTCCAGATAAAGTATCTTCTCAGCACTGGAAGATGACAAGGAAATTTGTCTCAGCTTGGGTTCGGGATGGGGTAAAGAGTCATGCATGAGAATTTGAAACCAAAGTGCTGTGCCTCACATGGGTTTGGTATTCATTTATTCTCAACCTATAGGAAAAATTAATATAAAAACTAGTCTCAGGATGGTGGTATCGCAGGGTGCCTCTTAGAAGCAAACACAATATTGCTTTAGGATGGCATGACCTCAACTCAGCCTGCACAGAGGGCACCTCCTGAAAATAACTTCACAATCCCAAATTACAAAATACACAAGGAAACAATCTACCATGAGGAATAGTTAATAGAGAAAATAGGAAGATTAGATCAACAAGAATTTTAGCTAATAGAACAGTGTGTATGCACTCACACATACGCACTCATTAAACACATAAGAAATTTAGAATATAAGAATATATATATATATATTTTTTCAATAACTAAATACAACATATAAAATAAAAATTTTAGTCTCAATGTGAAAAACAGTGAAGGAACTTCTGCTTCCATAATGGCAGAATTGAAGCATACTCACCAAAAAGGACAATAGAAAAGTTAAACAAAATATTACAAACTACCTGTTTGAAGGCATCAAAGAGCTAACAAGGCAGAAAAAAAATATGGGGCCAAGATCCAAGAGAATCAGGCAACCAGGAGATGAGCAAGGCATTTGGGGCCACATATCCCTAGGGAAATGAGGCTCCTTGAGGTTTGGAGGACAAAACTTGGAGTCCAGATCCTGCCAAGAAGCGTTGTTTTGGACTGGGACTCTGGAAGGCTATGTCTTAGGAAAAAAGGTCCACTGGCCGTGGATTGACCTTGCAGGGACTGAAGCCCAGCTCTGTATCATCTCAGTTTTGGAAACTGGATTAAGGTGACCTTGGATTGTTCTTGCTCCTGAATGCCTGAGAGAAGCCAATGTAAATCCTCCCTGGAGGAATTAATATCATGCGAGGCTTCTAGTTATTTCTCTAATTTTTTTATATTCAGTGATCCAGTCCTTAGTGAAAAATATACAGGGAGATGAGACAAAATTGAGAGAGGGAGGGAGGGAGAGAGAATAGACAATAAAACAGACACACATTATCTGCTTATCCAGATAATGTGTTTTCAGAAACAGACTTTAAAATAACTATTCTTAAGTGCAAAAGAGTATATAAACTATACTACTCTTCATGTAAGAAACAAGAGGATATAAGAAAATATACTTGTACCTGGGACTTCCCTGGTGGCGCAGTGGTTAAGGCTCTGCGCTCCCAATGCAGGGGGCCTGGGTTCCATCCCTGGTCCAGGAACTATATCCCACATGCATGCCACAACTAAGAAGCCCACATGCCACAACTAAGGAGCCCGCCGGCTGCAACTAAGACCTGACTCAACCAAAAAAAAAAAAAAAAATCAAACAAACAAAAAAAACTGGTATGGTTTTAAAAAAAAGAAAGAATATATTTGTATCTGCTCATTTGTACAAAAGAAATATAGAAAGGATAATCTAGCAACTGAAGAGATTGGATCCCTATAGGGATGGAGTGGGAAAGGGATAGAAAGAAGAGGGAAATGGAAACTGAGTAGTAGGATGAGGAGGGAGCAACACTTCTCTGAGTAAACCTTTCTGTATAGCTCTGACTCTTATAATAACCATTATAATGTTCCACACACACCAAAACAAAACAAAATAAAAAACCAATTAATTAAAACAAGAAGATACCACTACACATCTACTAGAATGGTGAAAATCAAAAACACTGACAACACCAAATGCTGATGTGGGTGACAAGCAACAGGAACTCTCATTCATTGCTGGTGGAATACAAAATGGTGCAGCCACTTTGGAAGACTGTTTGGCAGTGTCTTATGAAACTGAGCATGTTCTTACCATACAATCCAGCAATCTTGCTCTTTGGTATTTCCCCAAATGAATTAAAACCTTATGTCCACCCAACATCCTGCATATGGATGTTTATACTAGCTTTATTCATAATTGTCCAAACTTGGAGCAACCAAGATGTCCTTCAGTAGGTGAACAGATAAATAAATTGTGGTACATCCAGACAATGGAATTTTATTTTATTTTTGGCTGCATTGTATGGCATGTGGGATCTAAGTTCCCCTACCAAGGATTGAACCCCAGCCCCCTGCAGTGGAAGCACGGAGTCTTAACCACTGGACCACCAGGGAAGTCCCCAGACAATGGAATATTATTCAGCAATAAAAAGAAATAAACTAAAAGAAAATGAGCTAAAAGTGAAATGTGTACCAAAAAGAAATAAGCTACCAAGCCATGCAGAATATTACTAAGTGAAATATTACTTTACTTGCATGAATATTACTAATACATATTATTAAGTGAAGGAGGCCACTCTGAAAAGGCCATATACTATATAATTCCAACTATATCACCTTCTGGAAAAAGGCAAAACTATGGAGATCCTAAATGGCTCAGTGGTTACCAGGGGTTTGGGGAGGAGAGTGATGCATAGGCAGAGCACAGCGGATTTTTAGGGCAGTGTGATGGTTAATTTTATGTGTCAACTTGACTAGTATAAGGGATGCCCATATAGCTGATAAAACATTATTTCTGGGTGTGTCTGTGAGGGTGTCTCTGGAAGAGATTAGCATTTGAGTTGGCAGTCTGAGTAAAGAAGATCACCCTCACTAAGGCAGGTGGGCACTGTCCAGTCTGTTCAGGGCCTAAATACAACAAAACCGTGGAGGAAGGGTGATTTTGTGCTCTTTGCTTGAGCTGGGACATCCATTTTCGCCTGCCCTTTGACACAGGTGTTCCTGTTTATCAGGCTTTTAGACTTGGACCAGGATTTATACCCTTAGCCCCTCAATTTCCAAACCTTTGGACTCAGACTCATAGCATCTGCTCTCCTGTTCTTAAGCCTTTGGACTCACTGAATCACACCACCAACTTTCCTGGGTCTCCAGCTTACAGATGGCAGACTGTGGGTCTTCTCAGCCTCCATAATCAAGTGAGCAAATTTCTATACCAAATCTCCCATTATGTCTGTCTGTCTGTCTGTCTATCTATCTATCTATCTATCTGACTGGTTCTGTTTCTCTGGAGACCCCTAATACGGGCAGTGAAACTATTCTGTATGACACAATGCAGGATACAAGTCATTATACATTTGTGAAAACCCACAGAATGTACAACACCAGATGTGAATCCTGATGTAAATTGGACTTGGGTGATAATGATGTGTCAGTGTAGGTCATCAATTGTAGCAAACGTGCTACGCTGGTATAGGGTGTTGATGTTGGGGAGTATGTACATGTGTGGGAGGAGGAGTATGTGGGAACTCTCTGTACTTTCTGCTCAGTTTTACTGTGAACTTAAAACTGCTCTAAAAAGTAAACTCTATTAAAAAGAAGAGAAAAAAGAAAAATAATAAAGAGACGGCTAGATATCATTAGATACTAATACCTAGTAATAATAAAGATAATGTGATTTAGGTATTAGTAGAGATAGATCAGTGAGAAAGAATAGAATGCTAAAAATATTCCCATATATGAAAATAAACAATAAAGATAGCATTTTGAATTTGTGGACCCAGGAGATGAGGTGCTCACAGGCCCTGGGTATGACCCCAGAGAGTGATGCTATACTCCTTCAGAAGCCATTATTCACAAGCCTACTGCCAGCGCTGCAGCTCCGGATTATTCCATGTTTATGGCTAGAACAACTGTTTATTCTCTAAAAAGAAATCATTCAATTCCAACCTCACTATATAACGAAATATAGATAGTAAAAATTAGAAAGTATATGTGTTTATTAGATCTTAAAGTGGGAAAAACCTTTTCTTGGCATAAAACCACAAAGAAAAAAATCTCAGAAGAAAAAAATGAAACAGAATTAAAAGGTAAACAAAAAAAGGTCATTATATATGACAGAGAAAGGTTACTATCCTTATTATATAAAGAGCTTTTAGAAATACTAAGAAAATGAAAAACCAATATAAAAATTGACAGCGGACATCAGTGAATAATCCAGAAAATAGATACACAATGCCAATAAAAATATGACAAAATTCCATCTTACTAACTAGGGTTTAGTAAAACCATTATTTGCCTAAGTGTTTGGAGAGAGTTTTCTGGGTTTTGCTTTTGAAAGGGTGAAACAAACGTCTGCAACCTTCCTGGAAAGAAATCTGGCAGCATGTTTTTTGGGGGGTTTTTGTTTTTAAATTTTCTTTTATTTATTTTCTATCTATCTTTTATTTATTGTCTAAATTTTCTATTTATTTATTTATTTGGCTGCTTTGCATCTTCGTTGCTGCACGTGGGCTTTCTCTAGTCGTGGTGACCAGGGGCTACTCTTCATTACGGTGTGTGGGTTTCTCATTGCGGTGGCTTCTCTTGTGGAGCATGGGCTTTAGGTGCGCGGGCTTCAGTAGTTGTGGCACATGGGCTCAGTAGTTGTGGCTCGCAGGCTGTAGAGCGCAGGCTCAGTAGTTGCGGTGCATGGGCTTAGTTGCTCCGCGGCATGGGGGATCTTCCTGGACCAGGGCTTGAACCCGTGTCCCCTGCATTGGCAGGCAGATTCTTAACAACAGCGCCACCAGGGAAGTCTCTGGCAGCATGTTTAAAGAGCCATAAAAATTAGAGGTATATACACAAACTTATATGAAAGGCTGTTTAGTTTATATGTCCAACACAGGCATGATTAAACAAAGCATGCTGTTTTCATAATCTGATATAATGCTAAGCAGCTACTAACATTTTTGTTGAAAACAAAGAAATTATGTAAGAACATCTCAAAACAGGATGCCCACAATTTTCTGAATTAAAAAAAAGTTCTAGGGCTTCCCTGGTGGCGCAGTGGTTGAGAGTCCGCCTGCCAATGCAGGGGACACGAGTTCGTGCCCCGGTCCGGGAGGATCCCACATGCTGTGGAGTGGCTGGGTCTGTGAGCCATGGCCGCTGAGCCTGCGCATCTGGAGCCTGTGCTCCGCAACAGGAGAGGCCACAGCAATGAGAGGCCCGTGTACCGCAAAAAAAAAAAAAGTTCTAGTAGAAGCGTTTGTATAGTTGTTTATTTTAAGATTAAGGAGGATTTTAATTTTCTCTTCTTTGTTCTTTTCTCTGATTTTAATTTTTTGGTAATGTACATTAAGTAATTTTATAATTATGAGAAAATGTCATTTTCTGTTTAAATAAAAAGTACCCAACTACCAAAAAAAAAAAAAAAAAAGAACAGCAATTAGAATCAGCTAGGATGTGGGAAAGAAACCAAAATGGAATAAAAACAATAACAAATAAACCTAACACTATTACAAAATTAGATCAGGTAACCACACTAAAAAGGTGGAGAAGAAGGGAACTCACCCAAGTAACTTTATCAAATCATATTTTGGCTGAGTACTGTAAGACTAAGGACAAAAAGAAATGTATGTAAATACTATGCTCTAGTTAGTAAATTTATTTCTCAAAGAGGTATGGGTTGGCAATTCTGAATCTACTTTACGTGAATATGAGGATTGAACAAATAAGCACATATATCATAGATAATGGGAGCCAGGTCTTTCACTATTGGAGAAAAAAATTTCAAATAAAAAGATAAAAGCTAGAATAACCCTGTGGTGTTGAATGGAATTGGAGGTAACAGTGTGAAATCAGTGTGTGTGTGTGTAATACACATGTACACTTGATAGGTGCACAAATAGATATAAATATTTCTCAGTTCTCTCTGCTGAAAGGGCTTAGGAGCAATGACAGTCCAAGAGTAGTATACACACCTAGCACTCAGATCTTGGATTCTAATACCATCTCCAACAAAAGGAACCAGGTTCCTTGGAGAAGTGGTTGATTCCAGGGACTTGGGTAGGGGAGGAATATGATGGGATTTCATACTGAAGGGACTGATATGCTCACAGAGAGGAAAATGGATTAGGGGAGTCAGAGTAGATAAGTAAGACCAGTTAGGAAGCTACTGCAACAGTCCAAGTTAGAGCTGAAGGTAAGCAAATGTTAGGCAGACTATGTGGTGGTGGTGGATGAGATACAAAGAATGATTTGAAAGCTATTTAGGAAGTAAAGGTGACAAGACCCGGTGACAGACTGGATTTTGAGCGGTAAAGGAAAAGAAGATAATGATCAGATTTTTACTCCTGGGATGGACATACAGATGGATAAGTATTGGATATTAGCCAATATCAGGAGTAGTTTTACATGAAATCATATTAGTTCTGTCTTGGACAGGATGAGTTTGAGATGCCTTTGGGACACCTAAATAAGGACATAGTAAATAGCTGAATATACATAACTGGGGTAAGGAAAAGAGGTCAAGGAGTCTCTGGTATCTAGATGGTAATAGAGTTTGCTGCCTTAGCCACTGCACATGTGCCAAATGTAAGGGCCCCCTGATACTCCCACCAATCATACCCACTAGCCCTGGCAGCCCATATGGTGAGAATAAGAAAACATCAGGGATGGCCTTTAAAACAGTGAGTTTCTCCTCCACTAGACTCTCCTGAAAACCACACTGACTCAAAGACAGCTTTATTCCACCACCTCCCACAAGCAGTCTGCTGCCAAGTCATTGCAATTCTACCTCTCAAGTCCATCCGCTTCTCATCACCCTGCTGCTACTGTGCCTTAGTATAGGCCCTATGTGGCCCTCCAAATCCATCCTCCACCCAGTCACAGCCGTCTTTCTAAATAGTGTCTCCTTCCCCTCTTTCCTTCCCCCCTTTGAAATAGTAATGAGGTTAATTATAGTAACAGCTCATACTTACAGAGTACTTTAGGCACTGTGTTTAAATCTTTACATGGGTTATCTCATTAATGGTCGCAATTTTCTAAGACAGGCATTATTATCTCTCACTCTTTTTTTTTTTTTTTTTTTTTACAAATAAAGAAAAGGAGGCCTGGAGAGGCTACGTAACCTGCTCAAGATTGTATAGCTAGTAAGTGGTAGGGTCTAAAGCTTACACACTTAGCCATTATGCTCTATACACACTGTAAACAACGAAAAGGGAAGAATAAGGAAGAAGAAAGCAATCGCCTGTTAAGAGACCTTAGGCAAGCCCCTCCCTCGGGGCCTCAGGGTGCTGACCTGTTTTGAGGAGGCTGAACTAGATGCTCTCTAACAACCCTCAGGCTCTAATTTATGAAATAGGATAATGGAGAAGAAGACGGGGTCAACGTTTCCCCTCTCTGGCTTCCTGCTAGGATGCCCATGCTGCAAAGGCCATACTGCCCGATCACTGATCAGCTGAGGCGGCTGTCACCCTTCTTTATGTGGCCAAACATAACGTGGCTTGGGGTGTCCTTTGCCCAGTTATGTTGGGTTTCCTGGGAACACTGTACTGGAGAAGCCCTGGTCAATGTCCAGTCTTCATTCTTAGAAGTATCTCCCTATTTTCCTTTGTACCCTGGCCTCTTGGGCAGGTCAGCAAGGCTGCCCATGAAACTGGAGCTGCCTCTCCTTACACCTGAATCAGGCTCACGGGCCTCCCTTCCTCCAACGCTCCCCAAAGTCTGGATGCTGGGCTTCTCTGAGCCTGTTTGCATATCTGAATCTGGCTTTTCCCAGAGGTCCCTTATTCAGGACACCACTTCCTGCCCTCAAACGAATGAGGAGCTCTCCTGCCTCTCAACTGTTCTAGAACAGTAATTTTCAAAAATTCTTGACAATAACCCATACCAAGAAATAAATCTTAAATTGTGGCCCAGTATACTCATCTGCATGTATACACACACACACACACACACACACACCCCTATGTACATAGACATATAACTGCAACAGAACTTACTACCTTTATAATGTGCAATGAACTTTGATAGGGTCTATTGAAGTCTGTTCCATGAAAATTATCCTAGTCCAATCCGCTGAATTCATTTCATGAGCCCTACATGGCTTGAAAATCATTATAAAACCATGCACTAGTTCACCTTTAAACCAATAGTGAGGACAGGAAGTCTAACTATCAGTAGTATCAGTAAATTAAGGACAAAAGGATTGGTTATGAAAAAACTAATCTTCATGGACTTCTCAGGATGTGAGGTAACTACCTGAATGTGACCAGGTCCACAGTAGATGTGACTAGCTTTGCAGCATAACTGTCGCAAGGTACACAATTACCCTGTGTAGTCGTAAGTAGTCTGAAATAACTGTGCTCCCCCTTCTCTCTGCTCTGTAGAGCACTGGGTTGGGGGAAAACCATTGTCTATTTGAAGTTGCAGGAATTAAGTATAATCCTTGGGGTACAGAGTAAACCCAAAACCAATCAAACTTTCAACAGGTGCTTTCTAAGAGAGGAGTCAGGTCAAGAAATATTTACCTATGTAACCAATACTGTGCTCACTGCTGTAAGAAAATGCTGATGGTATGGTCCTTAGTCTTATTTATAATTCAGTATGGCTGGCACATAGTATGGGCTCAAACACATATCTGTTGAATAAATGCATGCATAAGTTGATTTGGTGAACTAAGTAGAAGCAAAGCTTTGCCATAAAAATGGGACTCTGTTACAGAAAATGTGTTTACCCAATGAATACTTTTTGTGTCATGTTTAACAATCTCCAAATCTCAAGCACTTAGCTAGTATACATTCGACAAATGTTTATTATATCTCTTATGTGCCAGACACCCTGCTGGGATAAAGAAGTAAGAGACATATTGCTCCTTCTGAGAGATTGTTTAAAGGTCAAAGAGTCTTCCTACCCTAGGATCCACTCACCTTTCAAATGTGATTTTGCAGTATGTCTACGTCTCCACTCTCTTGAGCTGGGCTGGCCTTGCGAATTGCTCTGATCAACAGAATCTGGTATAAGTGATGTGACAGTTCTAGAGCCCAGGCCTCAAGAGGACCTGTAGCTTCTACCTTCTCTCCCTCAGAGCACTGCCCTGAGAAAAACATGCAAGGAAGATGGTCTAATTTGCTGGACGATGAAAGGTCATACAGAAGAGAACTGAGACACCTTGGCCAACAGCCAGCACCAATTACCAGACATGTGAAGGAAGCCATTTGGACTTTCTCGCCTGGCCAAACTTCTAGCAGCCACAGGAGTAAGCCCAGCTGATCCAGTAGAGGAGCTGCCTAACCAACCCATAGAATAATGGCTGAAAAATAATAATGTGAAAAAAATAATGTGAAAAATAATAAACCATTGTTTTAAGCCACTTAGTCTGGGGGGTAGTGTGTTATGCCACTAGAGATAACACAGAAACTGATACCTAAAAAAGAGACATGCTGGCCTAACGAAAAATCAGAGCGTTGACTTTGGAACTGGCTGGTGAGCAGAAGCTAGAAAGGCAATGAAGAAACTATTAGTGAGGTCTGGAGGAGCAGAGAAGAAATTGCTATTGGAGTCTGGAGAAAAGTGAACTGTGTAATTCGGTGGCAGGATAATTGGCAAAATTGTCATCTGCAGTAACTTGGAAGATAGAAAATACACCTAATGAACTTGTAGATATGGCTTAGGAGCTTTCTAGGTGGAATGTTGAAGAAAATATCAACTGGCTTTTTAAATTTTTTTTTTTTTTTTTTGAGGTACGTGGGCTTCTCACTGTTGTGGCCTCTCCCATTGCGGAGCACAGGCTCTGGACGCACAGGCTCAGTGGCCATGGCTCACAGGCCCAGCCGCTCCACGGCATGTGGGATCTTCCCGGACTGGGGCACGAACCCGTGTCCCCTGCATCGGCAGGCGGACTCTCAACCACTGCGCCACCAGGGAAGCCCTCAACTGGCTTTTTTTAGCTGCATATGATAAGGTATGGGGAGAAAGAAACAAAGAACTACTCAGCTTGCAAGCAGAATTTAGAGTAAATATAAAGAGCACAGAGTGTGCTGGGTTAGAAAACTGTTTTAAATTTTCATTTTTTCTTGACAACAAAAGAGTCTCATATAGTAAGATATGACCTAGAGATAAAGATCAAATCAAGAGTATGGCTGTGCAACCCTTTATTAAGACCTCAAAAATATTAAAGATGGTACAGCTAGACAAAAGAACTTCTAAGAATCTCAAGGGCATTTTTCCACAGCAGCCTGAGCCACCCAGAGTAGACAGAGGCCTATTTGAAAAATAATTATGGATGTGGTTTTGGAACATGGAGTGAACCCAGTCAGATTCATAGAAGACCCATGAAGTGTTTGAGATAATTGTATCACTGAGACTGCCACCAGCTTGAACTACTGAGGCAGTCCCAAATGAAAAGGAGCCTCTGGGGCCCCAATTTCCTATATGCAGGAAACAGGCTAAGAAGTCTACTCAGCGGCAAACATGGGCTATGTCTCAAGGAAAAGGAAGACTTCTCAGAGAGCAGAACCAAGAACCCAGGTGGCAGAGCCCAGAGCCAAGGAGAACAACGGAGTAGAAAACACACATAGGAGTAAAACCAGACCCTAATCAAGGCACGTTTCATACCTCAGAGTAGGGGCCCTGCTAATGTATAACCAGCTGGCTTTCAGAATTGCTATGGACTAGTGACTGCTATGTACCTCCTATTTCTCTCCTTTTGGAACAGGAATGTCTCCTGTGGTTATTCTGTTCCTGTCTCACCACTGCTTGCTGGATGTGTGTGTGGTTGATGTGTGTTTTGTCCATTGGTCTCTGAATCAGAAAGATTCACACCTGGGGAACCTCAACAACATCTGGACACGACACCGGTCTCAAGATCCCAGACTTCAAACTTGATGTGATAATTGGCATGAGATTTTGGGGTCCTAAGATAAGGGTGAGAATATTTTGCATGTGGGAGAAATGTGAATAACCTGTGACCAGAAGGAACTGTGATAGATTGTTTAATAGCCCCAAATCACTCCCATCCTAGTACGCATAAGGATGGAATCGATTTCTCCATATTATTTAGTTTGGGATGGTCACATAACTTGGCTTTGATCAATAGAATGTAGCGTGCACATTCTAGAGCCTATTCCTCAAGGGCCCTATAGCTTTTCCTGTGCTTTCTTACAATGATGTCCTGAGACCACTGTGTAAGAAAGCCAGTTTAGCCTATGGGAGGATGAAAGGCCAGGTAAAACAGAGTCGAGGAATCCCAACTGATAGCCAGCATCAACTGCCAGACGTTCAAGTCAGTCCATCTTAGACCATCCAGTTCAACTGACCTTGAAGTGAATGTAGCCCCATGAGTGAGAGCAGGAGAAGCCTGCAGAGGAACTGCCCAACCAACCCATAAAATCATAAGAAATAATCAACTGTTATTGTAAGCCACTTAGTTTTAGTGTAGTTTGTTACACAGCAGTAGATAACTGAAGCAACCCTGATCTTACAGATCTTATAGTCTAGTGGAAAAAATAGACAAGTAAGCCAGTAATAACAGTGAAAGGTGATGATCCTTATAATAGGGAAATACAAGAAAGCTATGGGAGCATACAGCAGGAGAACAAAGCCTTGTTTAGTGGGAAGGCATGGCTGTACAGAGGAAGGAGCATTCACTCTGAGAGCTGAAAAATGAAAGGTACTTTTTGTCCATATAGATAAAAGGATTGTTATATGCAAAGGTCCCAAGCTAAGAAAGAACTTGAGGAAATACAACAGGGCTGTCACATCATGAGAGTCTGGTTAATGAAGGGAAGAAAAGAGAAACAGAGGAAATAAAGAGCAAATAAATAATAAAATGGCCGACTTAAGTGCTGACATAATTACCTTAAATGTAAATGGTCTAAATACATGAATCAAAAGAGCCCACAGTCCATAGGTTAGCACTGAATAACAAGGCAATACACCTACCATTTGGTTTTCTGGGATCTGTTCTCTGCAAGTCTGGGGAGAGATGCTGCTCCTTCTGGGGGGCTCTGCTTGGAGACCCTCTGCCTGGAGACCGTCTACAGGCTTTCCGCTCAGGGCCCTGGGCCTTGTCGCTGCAGGGAGGCTGTTTGCTAGGCGCCCAGTTCTGCCTGCGGGGCTCAGCCTGGGTGCTGGGCAGACAGGGAGGAGCTTGGGGTCTGCAGGAATCTGGGCTCAGCCTTCCCTTCTGCTGTTCTGCCTCTCTTCGCCTATTTTCTTCTTCTCGCTTCCTGGGAGCAAAGCCAAAGGGGAAGAGGAAAAAATTAAGAGCGTTCGTTACCTGTTCAAGTGTTCCTGAGTGAGATTTAAACTTTAAAAGGAGCTACCACAGCACAGGGGGGATTTGGAAATTCAGGATTTTCACAATTTCACAATTTCCTGTCCTCTATCCAGGTCTTATAGCTCAAAGGATGATGGAGGCAGGAAGAATCTTATAGATCAACCTGTGCGCAGTTGAGACACACATGATATGGAACTTTTTGGTGAGACATAAGAGGATCCCAAGGTGTGTGTGATCCCTGGAACTACCTGTAACTACACCCCTTTTCTCCTATTCCAGAAAGCACATCAGAATGCAACTGAGAATGAGGGTCAGAGGGATAACCCTTAATCTTCTCTATTCGTTAAAAAGACCACTGGTAAACCTTAACGATTACATGAAAAAATTACAAAGCACCTCACAGCTGATTGTAACACACCTGTGAGGTGTGTTATAATCTCGTAACACTGCCATCGAGAGCTCTTAGCTTATGCGTCAAACCCACTCAACTTACAGATGAGGTCCAGAAGGTACGGTGATTTTCAAGAAATCATACACAAGTAGCTGGTGGCTAAGCTGCAACCTTTGGGTAGCAACAGAATAGAGAGGGGAGGCCAAGACTAGAAATGAGTGGCCGGGTGGGGCAGATGGGCCGAGGTAGCGCAGGTCCAGAAAGGGGCCAGGTGCCTAAGGACGAAGTGGCTGAGTTAAGGACAGGATTTGTTTGACTGATGTCATTAATTTGTAGGGATATCCAAGGGAAAAAAAAGAGGATGAAAACGAACATTTTCTGCGCCTCTCCTGTGCTGGGCACTGATGATACAGTGATGAGGACCACGGAGTTTGGCCCTCCCTTGAAGAACCTTCTACCCAGAGCGGAACAGCTAGGACAACAAAGGCTTAACATATGATGGAAGAAATGTTATAATAACGTGCTTGCACAGAGGAAGTAGTGATTAATTTTGTGGAGGAACCTGGAAGAAGGTCCCAACTGTTGATTCTCAAAGATGTGTAGGAGTTTGCCAGGCAGATAGGTGGGAATGAGGATGTTAGTCTGAGGGAGCCGTCTGGGCAAAGGAGAGGGTATGGAAAAACTGGGTCTGTTTTGCTTCTTCTGACATACATATATTCATTCATTCATTCATTCATTTATTTTTATTTATTTATTTTTTTGTGGTACGCAGGCCTCTCACTGTTGTGGCCTCTCCCGTTGCGGAGCACAGGCTCCGGACGCGCAGGCCCAGCGGCCGTGGCTCACAGGCCCAGCCGCTCTGCGGCATGTGGGATCTTCCAGGACTGGGGCACGAACCCGTGTCCCCTGCATCGGCAGGCAGACTCTCAACCACTGCGCCACCAGGGAAGCCCTCTTCTGAGCTTTAAACAATGCTTGCTATAAACAGCAGGCACCCAATACATATTTTCTGCTCAGGAAGAGAATTTGGTTGCCATTTAAAGGTGCAGTTTAAAGTAGAATAATTAGAGGTATAGTGAAGAGAACGCTGTACTGGGAAGTCTAAGAATTCTTCTGGTCCTGCCTTTGCCAGTAACCACAAAAAGACCTTGGATAAGTCACTTTCCTGCCGAAGACTCAGTTTCCCCAGGTCTAACACTTACATGATGGCTAATAATCCTGAATTGATTTAAGGGTCTGTTTGGAATGTCTTTATAAAATCGGGGCTGTGTTATGTAATGAGATGGAAATATTTCTTTTATCAGAGTAGCTGGTATCAGGGTCCCTCTTAGTGGGGGGCCTTGTTTAGACAAATACCTCAGTAAGCTTGGGGACAGGGTTGAGGGCTGGTAGAAGGTGAGACCCTCAGGGCCTAGGTGGTGACTGGCTTTGAGGCTCTAGAAAAGAGGTCTGCTCTGTCAGGACACAAAGAATTTGTTTGTGGCTCCTGACAGGGAGGGAAGAGATGAAAGAACAGGAGAGAAGGGAGGGGGAAGAAAGAGAAGGCGAAAGATTGGGTGCTGCGTGGAGCAAGGGCAGGGCAGAGAATCGTCCAGGGTGAGGGGACAGAAAAGGACTTCAGATCTGTGATCCACACTCATTAATGAATGGAATCTCCTGAGATCTTACTAAAACCTAGATTCTGATTTACTGGGGCTGGGGTGGGGCTCAAGAGCCTGCATTTCTTCCAAGCACCCAGGTCCTACAGGTGCTCCTGGTCCTCTGGCCACACCCTGAGTAGCAAAGCTTAAGAGAATAGGAAAGTCTCGTGTGGCCCGTTAACTATGCCATTAGAGGATATGCAGTGTGAGTCTCCTCAATGGCACCAGCTTTTCGGAAGGCCTCCCACGCTCATACATGCTTTTTTATAGGCAACCTGACAAGTTGTAGGGCTACGGTCCCAGGAATGGAACCAAGAGCTGAGGCAGAGACCCCAAGCCCCCAAGAAGTCATAGAATTCAGATTTCCACAGACTGTGCAATCTGAAGCAAAGCTTATTTATATCTCAAGGGAGAGGAAAGTCCCAGATGACAGATATCCGAGTCACACTTTAATATAAAGTCTTGTCAACTTAACTCCCCACCACCTTTTAAAAAAATATATATTTACTTATGTATTTATTTTGGCTGTGCCGGGTCTTAGTCGTGGCACACGGGATCTTCACTGCAGCATGTGGGCTTCTTAGTTGTGGCAATGTGGACTTCTCAGCTGCAGCATGCAGGCTCTGAGTTGCGGCGTGCATGCGGGATCTAGTTCCCCAACTAGGGATCAAACCCTGGCCCCCTGCATTGGGAGTACAGAGTCTTAACCACTGGACCACCAGGGAAGTCCCTTAATTCCCCTTCTGAAGGTCTTTCATCCTGTGTGGTGAAGCCCCTGATCTGGGGTCCAAGCTTGCCTCTCTGATAGGTTCCCACTGACTGCAATCCAGAGAAAGTGGTCAGATGGCTCGTGCTGACTCCTGTACAGCTCGAATGTTCTCATTTGACTCTGGCCTTGTTACAGGCTTTGCCAAATGCTGACACTTGTGTGTACTGCATTGCAGTTGACAGGGGAGCTGGACAGCCTGTCATCATCAGTGCCTGGGATTCACATGGATGCTAGCAAGTGCCATTTCAGTGTGATCTGTCTGTGGGAAGGCTGCTTTTCAGAAGAAGGTGGAAGCATCCGGGTGGCTGAGGTGCTGCTAATTGATCTAATAGCCGTGCTCCTGGCAGGCAGAGGGAGAGCTGCTCTTTTTACTGGCACTGATGAACAGAAGTGATTTAAGAGAATATATTGGTCCTTCAGACAGACAGGCGTGTGGGGTTGCCTGGCTTGGCATTTGCATGGATATCATTGCCATCAAAAGAAGCTTTGAGGAGATAACCTAGACTTTGTTATTTGAGCAGTCATTTCTCCTGCTTTTAGGACACCAAACCCCTTTCCTTTTCAGTTCCAAGAAGCCACTGTGCAATCAGCCCCTGGGCAAACCTTGTCACTGAAGACCTTTCTGGGCTTCCCAAAAAGGCAGTCACAGGACAAACAGGGGATCTAGCCTTTTAGAGTGATCAAGATGGCCAGCAGGTAAGGGAGCTCTGCCTTCTGAAGACTTTTCTGGAGGGGGGAGGTTTGCAAGGGGTTATTTTTTCATTCTGGTGGAACTCAGTAAGCAGATTCTGGAGAAAGAATATAATCATGAGAATATATAATTACACACTCAGCTGATGAATAGAAGTAAATTAATGTTTTTTAAAAATGGATGCATTTTGCATTAAAAAAATCTTCCAGGTGGCACACAGCCCACAAATGTGCAGATCTCCAGATCTGTGGTTCTTGAATGTAAAAGTAGTGATCACCGAGGAAAAGGGATTAGAACTGGGAATTATACATAAGCTGCATCCTATTTTATCTGTACTGCTGCCTTGAAACAAAAAGCAACCACACACACACACACACACACACACACACACGATACAGCTCCTCAGAATAGAATATGATCCCGTGTGTGTTTGTGTGTTTCCCTGGGGGAAAAGGACCAGAACCACTGCTCATAATCTAAGAACTTGAGGGAATCTCACTTTAATGAGGGCAATGCACTTATTTAGTAGATAAGGAAACTGAGGCAGAGAGCTTAGTGACTTATCCAAGGTTACGTGCTAACAGCTTTCTATACACAGAGCTGAGCTGGAATTCAGCAGCTTTACTTCTTCCTGTAAAGTTCATCTCACAAATCATTTTTAAAAATTTTACTCAGTCTTCTTCCATCATTTAAAAAAGTAATTGGGTCATATGAAAAAAGTGGTAAGACTACATTAAAGTAACCATTAACAGCATTTCAAGCTAGCTTCTAGCGTAGTTTTTAGTCCTGAACCCTTAGACTCAATAACTGTCCTAAAATTTAAGTGTTTTTTCTCCAACTAATTTATTACAGAATGTCAAAGATCTTTAACCTTTATGGTAGGCCATGCTATACACTTGACCTATTTTTGTAAAGCTTAGGAAACAAATACAAGAAAAAGAACCAATGTTATTCTACTTTACATGAAAAATTTTTTTTTTTTCTTTTTGCGGTATGCGGGCCTCTCACTGCTGTGGCCTCTCCCGCTGCGGAGCACAGGCTCCGGATGCGCAGGCCTAGCGGCCATGGCTCACGGGCCCAACCGCTCCGCGGCATATGGGATCCTCCCAGACCGGGGCACGAACCCGTATCCCCTGCATCGGCAGGCGGACTCTTAACCACTGCACCACCAGGGAGGCCCAACATGAAAATTTAAAGAGAAAAAAAAATCCTGTCCGTGACACAGCAAGTAATATTTTAGCAGGAAATTTATTAAGATAGCAGAATCTTAATGTATAAACTAGTCCCACATTTCCCCCCCCCTTTTTTTTTCTATTATCTTAAGGGAAATCAGCCAGACAACAGCTTTTGATGGGCTACCAATTAGTCTGGCTTGTACTGTCTCTTCTAGAGCAATTTTTGCAGCTCCCCAGAGGCTCACAGTATAAAAATGTAAGAAAGCCAACTGGGGATCAGATCTTTGACAACCTCTGCTTTGGGTCCTATGCACCACAGGGTAAAGAGGGTCTCCAAAGGAAGGGCTGGAGGAACGGGGCTGTTTCACCCAGGGAAGAAAAGACCCAAGGCATACATTGCTGGTGCAAATCTCTGAAGGGCTGTTGTGGGTCAGAGATATACCCTGGAGCCCTCCCAAGCCAGATCTAAGACCCAAGAATGGGGACTTCTGCAAATGAGAAACCTAGATAACCACTGCAAAAAAAAAAAAAAAAAAAAAGGCCAGTAAGAAACCAAGTGATCAAAAGATTGCTTGATGTGCAGAGAACCAGATCAAGGGCAGTAACTTCAAAGACTTGAATGTTCCATGGCTTCAGCATCTCAGCACTGAATGCATCTGTTTGCGCAATACGGCACAGACCTGCCTCTGGGCCTGGAAAGTTTAAGTCCTGGCAGTTGAGGGATTTTTTCCCTACCCCACTATGTGGCTTCCACAGAGTTTTAGTTGTCAATTTTTTTTTTTTTTTTCTTTTTGCGGTATGTGGGCCTCTCACTGTTGTGGCCTCTCCCGTTGCGGAGCACAGGCTCCGGATGCGCAGGCCCAGCGGCCATGGCTCACGGGCCCAGCCGCTCCGCGGCATATGGGATCCTCCCAGACCGGGGCACGAACCCGTATCCCCTGCATCGGCAGGCGGACTCTTAACCACTTGCGCCACCAGGGAGGCCCTTAGTTGTCAATTTTTAACAAGAAGAAATTAATTCTGTCAGACATTGCAGAAATAAAGCAGGCTCATTGTCATTCATGAGTATTCAAGTTGCCATTGCCATGAATACAGGACTGAGAGAGGTTTGAGAGATGTGATTAAAATGGTTTCCACAGAAAAAGGAGGTTAAGTTAGCGTGTCCTGCTGTTGTACCGATTTAACCCAGCTTTGCCCTAGTGTCATTCTTGTTCATCGTCCTGGTGTAGGCTTGGGGCCAACTAATTTTCTTAACTTTCTCAAGGATTTAGAAGGATACTGGTATGCTCTGCTATGTTTAGCTTGGAGAATAACAGGAAGATTTTTACTGAACTATGTTGCAGAACTGATGCTGGTGGCTTGGTACCACTCTCTTAACAATCACTGGAAATGACACGGCACAACGGAAAAAGCACTGAGTTAGGACAAAAGCTGACTTGGGGGCCTGGTGACTTTTGCCACCAACAATTACATGTTGCATACAAGTCAGGAAAAAGAAGCAAGGTTGTTCCATGCTGGCCTATCAGATGGTGCTGGCATCTGGAGAGAGCCTCTTAGCATAAGCATGGCTGGAGGGCTGATTCCCCTGAACCAAGCAATGGTAGGAGCCCTGGCTTTGGGTAAGACTGAGATTCATGTGCCAACTCTCCCTTACTAGCTGTGTGGTTTCAGGCAAGTTAATCTCTCTGTGTTATTTTCCCCTGCATGAAATGGGTTTAAGGATAGTTGCCCTGTCTACTTCATTGGGTTTTGTACAAATTTAATGTACAAGAATTCTGTAAGCTATAAAGCACTGTATTAATATAAGTAACCATTATTACTTTTATTAACAGGTAAAGCTGTTAAGCTGCAACTGCATCTGGTTAGAAGTGAAGAAACCTGGGTGTGGCACGAGCGCCTCGCCATCTAAGAGTTACAGGGCTGGGCCTATCGATATTTTCAGAAAATGCTCATTGTTGAAACCACACAAATCCTTTTTCTGTAGAAGCTATTTTAACCACATCTCTCAAGCCTCTCTTAGGTCTTGTATTCATGGCAAATAGCAACTTGAATGCTCATGGAATGGGAAAGAGCCTGCTTATTACTACAATGTCTGATAGAATTAATTTCTTGGCAAAACTGGGCAAATACACCTCTCTGGGGAAGCCACATAGTGGGTTCTAATGTTCAAGTATATGCAGTGATAAACCTTAGTGCTCTTAGGTTTCTTTTTAAAATCATAAACCTGTCAAATGGTAATTTGCTCATGATAAATATGGAGGGAGCTGGAAAACCAAATGCACAAATACAAGTGCCAGTGCGTGTTATGAGGATAAATGGTACATAAATGTGTTTGCTGTCTGAGTAAGGCAAACAAGTTACAGTGATTGGTCCACTTACAGAGATTGAAGGAGACCTCAGAGAGGACCTGGTCCAACCCTTCCATTTGACAGAGGGGGAAACTAAGGCCCAGAATGACGAACGACTTAGGTAATGTCTTAGACCCACTGTAGGAGCAGTTACTGAACACATATTATTAAATGCTTGCTATATATCAAGGGCTCTAAGGCACTAGAAGTATGGAGGTACATAATACAATCCCTGCTTTCCAGGAATTGACAATCTAGCAGGGAATCAGACCCATACCTCCTGCAGATACTGAGTTCTAGATGTGATGCATGCTGAAATAGAGATATCTACCCAGAGCTAAGGGACGATGTGGGAGACTAATTAAACTAGGAGAGGAAAAAAGGCTACATGGAGATAATGTCAAAATGAGAAAGGAGGGAGGTGAGAAAAGGTTATTTCAGGCGGATGGGAGGGCACAGCTCTCATAGAATCTTTGACTCTGAAGAGATCTGAGAGACCAGCTCTTCACATACGTTTTAAAATTCCTTATATATTATCCTGGAGAGATGACAATTCAGTTTCTGCTGGAACATTTCCAGTGAGAGGAAACTGATTACCTCACCAGACAGAAAAGGTTTAGCTCTAACCTTTTCAGGTGGTATTGCATTGTATGTGGGGGTCTGTCAGATTCTATCTCTTCATTGTCGCTGAATAACAGGCTTAGTAATATTTGGTCTTTGACTTCCTCTCAGGGGAATGAGAAAATGTCATGCATTTTAGGACCTTTGACTTACAGAATGTTAGAGCTGGGAGGAACCTCAGATATCATTTAGTGCGATTAAAAAAAATTCTTTCTATGATTCACGAACCCTCTTAGAGAATGTAATAAAAATCCAAAGATCCTCTCTCCCCCACCAAATGCACATATGCTCATGACACACAAAATACTGCCTACAGTCTCAGGGCACTCATGGAGCCCCAAAGCTTGTCCTGGACTAAGAAATCTTTTCATTTTACTGATGAGAAACTGAGGCTCAGAGAAGTGGAATGGTATGGAGTAGAATCATGGAAGTGATTCCCCATGGATCAGACCACTGGATGAGCAGGAGATTCAGACCTATGGGTCAACCCTGAAGAAAGGCATTGACAAACTGAACATGTCTGGGAAGCTGGCTGCAAGGGGATCTATTACAAAGTGAGAAGGAGAGCTGGGGTACGCGTGTGAGTATCATGAGCACCTTCTTTAATTATCTGGAAGTTGGTTTTTAGAAAAGGATTTAGACTTTTCTCTTTTGCTTCAAGGGGTAGCTCAAGATCCAAAGGTAGAAAAGAACTTCTGCCAGACAGAACTGCCCACTAACGAAATGTGCTGCTTGAGAGGCACAGAACTTGTCACTTGACTTTTTTTTTTTTTTTTTTTTTTTTGCGGTACGCGGGCCTCTCACCACTGTGGCCTCTCCCGTTGTGGAGCACAGGCTCTGGACGCACAGGCTCAGCAGCCATGGCTCACGGGCCCAGCTGCTCCACAGCATGTGGGATCTTCCCAGACCGGGGCACGAACCCGTGTCCCCTGCATCGGCAGGCGGACTCTCAACCACTGCGCCACCAGGGAAGCCCTGTCACTTGACTTTTTGAGGACACAGCGCAACTTCCCATGCAAGGGACTTTGGCATTACAAGAGTTTGAAGTGGGTGACCCAAACTGGACTTGATTATGTAACTCTAAGAGTCATACTCAGTCTCATACACTAGCCAGAAGGAAGCTCAGGTCTCCCTAGAGCGTGGTGGTAAGTGAGGAAGTGGCGCAAGTTCAGGATGGCTGAGGCCTCGAGTGTGAGGGGTGGGAGGGTGGAACTAATGGAGAGAAATGAGACTTGGAGATATAAGCGGAAGTCAAATGTTGAAGGGTCTGATGTAGTATCACGGATGGTATTCAAGCATGATGGCCTCTATAGAGCAGTGGGACAGAAGAACCGAAGCAAAGGCCATTTCAGAAAGAGGAATTAGCAGAATCAGTGGCAGCAGCCCTAGTAGGGAAATCAGGAGGCCAGGGGAGACAGGCTGTGGTGATAAGTTGTAGGTTCCACCCAGTGAGCCTGAAGTGACGGTGACAACAGGACATGCAAATGGAAATGTCCAAGGATCTGACCTACTGGCAAGTAACAAGTGGAAATGCCCGGTAGGCAACGGATGATTTGGGATTAGAGTTCCAGGAGCTCAAGGTGTGAGAGAGATGAAGGGGTTATCTACAGAGATGAAGTAATTTAAGTTTTCAGAGTGGATATATTTTCAGTGAAAAGAGTACAGCATGAATAGAAGTCTGAGGAGTTAGCCTGCCGTGCTGACCTCAGTGTGGAAATGGTATAATTAAGAAGATGTGAGAAGGGGGAGTTCAGGGACTTAGAGGAGATCTGAGACTAGAGAGTGAAATAAAAACCTGGGAAAAAGGAAGCTTCAAGGAATAAGAGTGATCAACATAAACACAGTCTTATTTTCATGTGCATTCAACTCTGTGCTTTGGCAGGTAAACTACAGTAATGTGCATTTTGGCAACCTCATAGGAGGTGCAGTATGAGTTGTTAAGTGCTTTTAAATGGATTATAGGTATTTCCTAAATAGTATTTTCTAAAAAAAAATGACTTCGAAAATATGACTAAAACTTCTCTCTCTCCCAATTTCTCTACCAGTAAAATAGTAATCCCTTTAAGCTTAATCAGTTTCTTCGACATCCTTACTTTAAGGAAGGTGATTTCTGCCATCGTAACGTGAGAAACAGGGAAGGGTACATTGAGGCAACATGATGTGCCTGCGCCAATGAGGCGGCAACAGCGAAGACTGGCTTTAACATTCTGATTTCTGTTTCTCAAAACCAAAATTAAACACTGACTCAGATTTTCAGAAATAACTTTTGAGAAATAAAATTAATACAACTTAAACCAGTTACTTCTCCATTTAAGTATTTCTCTTGGAGATCTATGCTACAATGTCTGTAGGAGGTGATGGTTAGGAAGTGTAAGAAACTTGTTCACTCCCAATAATGAGGACCAATAAAGGAAAGACTGTGACTGAGAAAAAGTACAGGAGATTTTCAGTGTTGGTAATTGCAATGATTATCACAGTAAGCACAGCTACCATTTAAAAGTGTTTTTAAAAATCAATTTCAGAAACGAAGAATTAAGAACGAAGAGGGCCTATCTTTCACAACACTGAAACTAATCAGGATAACAACTAAAAGGGTAGAAGGTGGGGCTTGGACTACAGAGATGTCTCCTAAATCTATCTCCTTGTCGGTTCAAACCCTCTGGGCCTGGAGTTACAAAAGGCCATGTTAGGGAAAAAATACTGCAAACCAGTACTCTTTTTAAGCATGGCATTATTTGAAACCCCTTCCTCCGTACAGCTCTCCTGATAAATGTATTTTCAGTTCCCAGCGTGCACTGACTTGGAACTCTTGGCCCCAGGCATACAGCCTCTGGGCAGCATCACTGGCAAAGGAGAGGAAGAGGAGGCTGAGGTCACTAACAATGAAGACAGGGGTTTCCACTGAGCTGGAGCGTGCCTAAAATCAGCTAGTCTAATTTGTCATGTTTTACAGATAGAGAAACTGAGGCCCAGAGAGAGAAATGCTGTGTTCAGTTCATCTCAAGTAAATATCAGATGCTGGATTTGAACGCTGGTCTCCTTTTCACTCAACCACAATCCTTCTATTCCCCTGGAAAGGGAGTTTGCGGGGGGGGGAAGGAGAACTCTGGGGCCCCTCTCTGCAGTAACAAAGTGGAATGTGTTTGGATCAATACACTCCTTTTTGGGAACATAGAAAGTCAGCTATGGTGGCTTTATACAGCCTCACCTCATATTCAGGTAGCTATGACTTCAAATTCGGAAAGTGGATTCTCACACATTAAACTTGAGTTTATAGAAACATCGGTAGTCGGAAATACAATATTCCTTCCCTTGCAGAGAATGTTTACTTGCAACTCAGGATAATTTGTCACAAGTATTACCCACTTACAGCTGTCACTCACATGCAGAGAACTTTTATGAGAAGGCTGCAAAAGAGGCACGTAGAGGCTTTAGGTTAATACCGGATTCTTTGGTAAAAGTGAAAAGAGCCTTGTTATGAGAAGAGTGCAAAATAATACTTCCCAAGATATCAACTATTTCAGTAGCTTCAGAGTCGCAGAAAATGATGTGTTTCTGTCAATCTTGTCTTGAAGACTGACAAGATGGTTAGCATTCCAGCTCATAGTGGTATTCAACTTCTTACTAACATAGTTTATCTTGCCTTTTATTATTATTTTTAACTGTTATTTATTACACTTATGCTTCCTCCTTGTGGGCAAGATATGGTAGGATTCAAGAATTGGAAGGACTCAAGATTTGGAAACATTCAAGATACAGCCAGGAAGTTATCCCTCAAGAATCTGCCTGTCATCCGTATCTTTCTCATCAGAGGTTTCGGTATTATACCTGTTAACGCAATACTCTCTTGCTATTTAAAATACCCAAAACAAGTATCAAAGAAAAGGCAAACCAAGGCATAATCTAGAATCAATTACTTATGGCAAAATAATCACAATGTATGCAGCAAAAATGACTATTTTGCGTATTATATATCATTATCCAAAAAAGTGTGAGGTCCTCGAAGCAAGTACTATTTTCTCCTTAAGCTCAAGCCAAGAGTTATGTATGTGTAGTAAGAATTCAATCAATATTTCTTGAATAAATTACATTACCTAGTACAGATTTGTTAAGGAATAGGTGGGGGAAAGCAAGTTATTTATGCAAGTTGGTTGCTTCAATCAAATCAGAACTAGACTTAGTCTAGCGAAAGTAGGCTAGATACTGGCATAAGTTTCTTGTGGAAAGGTAGGAAAGGTGAGAGGACAGTTGTCCCTTCATAGCTTACTGCAGGTAGCACCCGCATCCTCCAACTCCTTGCCATGGGTGGGTGTGACGGTGATTTGTTCCGGAGTTAGAAGGTCAAGGACTAACCTAGAGGAACAGCCACCAAGTAGAGATTAGGCTGTTATCCTTCCTGTTAGCCTCAGTCCTCTGAAGGGCTGGTGAGCAGAAGAGGGAAGGTGACATGGGTACAAGGATCACAGTGATTTCAGATTCCCTCCTGATTCTCTCTCCTGGCCACTCCCACCACTGAGCCCCATTCCACGTTGACTCTGAGTTGTGAGAACACAGTCGCTAGATCTCATACTTACTTGGCAGCAGCATCTTTTCTCAACTGTTCATGCTTCATGAGGAGATTTTTCCGGTCTCGGAAAGCTTTTCTGACCTTGTACCCTTTGTAGACAGCCTGGATTTTGAAGGCAGCGATGTCCTGTATGGCTGCGATGGACAGGGCGCCGTGCTCCAACATGAACTGGATCACTTCATGGCGTTCACCAAGCAAAGCATAATCGAGGGGAGTGTACCTGAAGCAGGGAGATTTTTTTTTTAAGTGTCAGAATGTAGTTCAGGGCACAGTTAAACTGGCAATATTATGCAGCAGAAGGAAAACTCATTCTAAGATGTGGAAATGTTCCTCAGGCAAAGCTATCTTCTGTACTCCAGGACTGTTCCTTTCTTCTCTGATGCACACAAAACAAGGGTCAGGTGCTTTGTGCTGCTGACCATGTCTATTCCTCAGTTTTGCTAACTTGCTCACAAATCAGAACACATGATCACTTTTCTTCTTCCCCATGTTCCAAGTAATTCCTTGCTCCTATCTAAAAAAAGCACTGCAAATAATATTCTGTGAGATTCATAAGTTTGAGCCCATGATTACTGATAGTTAATGCTTATGAAATGAAAAATATACCTCCAAATGGAGAGATTTAGTCTATGATAAAGATGGCCCTTTAAATCACCACAGTAAGGATAGATTATTAAATAGAGTTGGGACAACTGGGCAACCATCTGGAAAAAAAAAAGATTCTTACATCACATTTCATTCCAAAATGGATGAAGCAAAGATCTAAATATTAAAAAAAAAAGAAACCATGAAAGTACTAGAAGAAATCATGGAATATTTTTTAAAATATTGGAGTGGGGCTTCCCTGGTGGCGCAGTGGTTGAGAGTCTGCCTGCCTATGCAGGGGATGTGGGTTCGTGCCCCGGTCCAGGAAGATCCCACATGCCGCGGAGCGGCTGGGCCCGTGAGCCATGGCCGCTGAGCCGGCGCGTCCGGAGCCTGTGCTCCACAACGGGAGAGGCCACAGCAGTGAGAGGCCCGCGTACCGCAAAAATAAGTAAATAAAATAAAATAAAATAAAATAAAATATTGGAGTGAAAAGTTTTTTCCAAAAAAGATACAAAAATTCAGAAACCTTAAGATTGATAAATCCAACTACATAAAAATAACAAATATTTATAAGGCAAAAATACCAAACAAAGATAAAAGTTCTTCAAACAGGAAATACTAGTGGCTCCTAACATATAAAAATATGTTCAACTTCACTCATTTAAGAGAAATACAATTTAAGACTAATATGAGTGAGCACTTGAATCTAATGATCAGCTTAGCAAAGATCAGAAAGTTTAATAACACACTCTGCTGGCGAGGGTGGAGGGAGACAGGCTCTCCGTATGCTACCTAAATCTTTGGGGAGACACTTTGGCATGATATACAGGAATTATTCATGATCTGCCCTTGACATAGCCATTTCACTTACAGGCATTTATCCTATAGATATGCTCCCCTGTGTGAAATGCTGTATGTACGAGGATATTCATAGAAGCACAGAAACAACCTCAATTCCATCAACAGAGGACTGGTTAAATAAAGTACAGGCCATCCATGTAATAAAGTCATCTGCATAATGTGGCCATTATTGTGGTATATGCATATATAAGGAACAATTTCCAGGATGACTTGTTGAATGAAGGAAAAGAGAAAAAAGTAAGAAACAGAGCAGTATTATGGTGTGCTCCACTGATACAAAAAGAACACATCCCTGTGTGCTCATCTATGTAAAATATATCTCTAGAAGTTATCCAAGAAACTGGTGACAGTGATGCCTCTGGGGAGGAAGCTAGTTGCCTCAGAGATGGGGATAAGTGGGACACTTAGTTTTACTAAATGCCCTTAAATTTTGTACAGTGTGCATACCTTTTTTTTGCATACCTTTTTGATAAATATATTATTTAGAAAAGATGGGTATTAGTGTCATATAGTTATATATTTGAATCTCAACTGACTACTTTCTAGATGTGTGAGTTTAGGCAGATTCCTTTAAAAAATATATCTTCTCTTGGGACTTCTCTGGTGGTGCAGTGGTTAAGAATCTGCCTGTCAACACAGGGGACATGGATTCGAGCCCTGGTCTGGGAAGGCCCCACATGCTGCGGAGCAACTAAGTCCATGCGCCACAACTACTAAACCTGTGCTCTAGAGCCCACAAGTCACAACTACTGAGCCCGCGTGCCATAACTACTGAAGCCCACGCACCTAGAGCCTATGCTTCGCAACAAGAGAAGCCACTGCAATGAGAAGCCCACTTACTGCAACAAAGAGTAGCCCCTGCTCACTGCAACTAGAGAAAGCCCGCGTGCAGCAACGAAGACCCAAAGCAGCCAAAAAAAAAAAAATAATAATAATAATAAAAGAAGAGAATTAGGGAAATTCCCGAGCGTTCCAGTGATTAGGACTCTGTGCTTTTACTGCAGGGTTTGATCCCTGGTCGGGGATCCCGCAAACTGCGAGGCACGGCCAAAATAAATAAATAAATAAAATAAAATAGAAGAAAATATACTGTCACCGAAGCTTAGAGAAGACATAGGCTCAATAAGGTAAAGAAGAGGAGGCAATAGAAAGGAGATAGAGAAAGGCCAATGAGGTTGGGCAGAGAAGACATCATGAAAACATCATGTGATTTATCAACTAGGAATTTGTCAGTGACCATTCAGACACAGGTTTCAGTCTAAATGTGATGATAAAGAAATGGAGGCAGGGAAGACAGTGTGAGAGAAGGCAAAGAAGACAAACTTCAGAAGAAAGAGAACTGGAGAATAACAGATGGAGGTATAACTAATGGGGAAAGGTTCTGAAAGAAGTGGGAAAGATGAAGGCCCCATGTTTCCTCCAAGACAGCAGGCCTGGAGAAAGCCTCTTTCCTACAGAGTTTCCCACCTCCTGACAGAAGGAGCTGGTGGTGACCAAGAGTGTGGGGATGGTGTCACTGCAGGGCCATTTTAGTGACAGCATCCATGAACAATGAAAACTAAAGCACAGACCTGAGCTGGGGGGACTCAGGGATGGAAATCTGATTACCATCTTATTCGTTACCTATAAGTTACTAGAATCTTCCTAGATCCAAGACCATCAAGAATCTCTCTTGCTTAGACTTCACACCATGTCTAGTCCTTTTTATTGGACCTGGGTTCTTGGACAACAATTCCAGCCTAAATCTGTGGATCTCATATTATTCAAGAAATCTGTATTTAAATTAAAATCCCAAACTTTCATCTTAGTTTCTCCTTATTTTTTCATGCTGCATGGTGGCACCTCTGTCCACTAACTGATAATATCCTCTTCATCAAGAGAAACTTCTTGAATATATAACACATTCCACTGGCCTAACTGAATTCGTAGTCCTGGTCAGTCAGGACTCCCCTGACTTGATGCTACTAGCCAAAAGCCAGAGGCCCTAATTTCTTCATCTGGAAAATGTGAGCTTGCCCTAGGTAATATCTAAAGTTCTGAGTAGCTTTAAAATCCCATGATTCTAAATCAATACTGCATAGAACTTTTGTTTTTTTCTTCTGGTTCAGGATTTCTTAGTGTAGTGTTTCCTTATGAATATACTTATTTCTGATTTCTGAATATATATTTCATTATTTCTGAACCAATATCTAAACTTGAGATTTTTAAGATATGGCAGAAAGGATGTGAGATGAACAACAATACATTCCTTTTTTCAGTGGCTTACCTCTCTTCGTTGTTTTCCATCTGATTAGGGAAAGCAGCAAAGTCTAGTAGTAATTTAATGGCATCAAGGTATCCATTGTTACAGGACCAGTGCAAAGCTGTCCTTCCCTACAAGCATAAAGAAAAATCAAGTACATCTGGTGTCGGTATTTTTGGACACATAGTTATTTATGATGACTCAAATATATAAACACTTCTCTCAAATTGCTTAATTACAAAAAGAGAAAATATTAAGTATACAGTGGAGAAAATGGACTGTATCTTAACCAAATGATCAAAATTAATACTATGTTAAGAGGCATCATATGTCTCCAGAAGTGATACCCTGAGAATTCAATATCACTTATGCAATATTCCAACCCAAAACGTAAAATTTGAATCTAATTATGATGAATCATTAGGCAAACTCAAATTGAGTGAAATTCTATAAAATAAATGGCCTGTATTCTTAAAACATTTCAATGTCATGAAAGATAAAAAAGGCTTGAAGCATTGCTAGAGATAAAAAGGAATACTTCATAGTGTTAAAGGAGTCAAAGAGGAAGCTATCACAATCCTAAATCTGTATGCACATAATAGCATAGCTTCTAAATATACAGGATTAAAATTGACAAAATTGAAAGGGGAGATAGTCATATCCATAACCACAGTGGGAGATTTTTAACCCATCTTTACAATAGTTAATAGAACAAATAGATAAAAAAGCAGTAAAGATATAGAAGGCGTGAACAATACAATGTAAAATTTGAACTAAGTGATATGTATATAAACCATTGCATCGAACAATGACAAAATTAGTACCCTTTTCAAGTATACACAGAACATGTACCAAAATCAACCATGTGTGGGGACGTAAAGCCTCAAAAGCTTTTGAAAGATTAAAATAGTTCAGAGTATGTTATTTAACTACAGTAAAATTTAAGCTACAAATCAGTGCGGTAGGTAGAATAAGGAACTCCCTTGCAAAGATGTCTACATCCTAATCTCTGGAATCTGTAACTATGTCATAGTAAATGGAAAGGGGGAATTAAGGTTGTAGATGGAATTAAGGTTACTAATCAGCTCACTCTGAGTTGGGGAGATTATCCTGGATTATCCAGGTGGGCCCATATAACCACAAGGGCCCTTATAAGTAAGTGACAGAGAGAGGCAGAAGGTGAATATTAGAGTGATGTAGCATGAGCGAAACTCAGCCAGTCACTGTTAGCTGTGAGGAATGCAGCCACAAGCCACAGAATGTGGGCAGCATCTAGAAGTTGGAAAAGTCAAGGAAGAGATTCTCTCCTAGAGCCTCCAAAGAGAATGAAGTCCTGCCAACACCTTGATTTTTAGGACATTTTGGACTTCTGACTTCCAGAACAGTAAGATAATAAATCTGTGTTGTTCTAAGACACTAAGTTTCTGGTAATTTGTTATAGCAGCAATAGGAAACCAATATAATCAATAACAAAAAGATAATGAGAAAATGTCCAACTGCCTGTAAATTAAACAACACACTTCTAAATAATCTATGGGTCAAATAGTAAATCAAAATGGAAATCAGACAGTGTTTGAGTTGAATGATAGTGCTCGTACAATTTATCCAAATTTGTAAGATGCAGCTAAAGCATGCTCTAGAATAAGAAACATGCTTAAATACATATATTGAAAAAAATCAATGACTTAAATTTTCATCAAAAGAATCTTTTAAAAAATATTAAATCAAATCTGATGGAAGCAGATGGCAGGAAATAATAAAGATAAGAGTAAATACCAATGAAATAGTGAAAAACTTAAAATATAGAAAATAAAAAAAGACTGGAGTCCTTTGAAGAGATGAATAAGCAAGACTGAAATTTTTTTAAAAAAGGAAAAGAGACAACATGTATTACCAATGTATGGAATGAATAAGAGGAAATCATTACAGGTCTTACAGACATAAAATAGAAAAGAGAATGTATGATGAACTTTATATGAATACATTTGACATTTTTAATAAACTGGATAAATTTCTCAAAAAAGTGCAACTTACCAAAGCTGAACGGAAAATGATTAGAAAATCTGAATTGTCTTTTAATTATTAATGAAGCTGAATCAGTTATTAACAACCTTTGCACAAAGAAAACCCCTAGACCAGATGACTTCAGCAGGGAATTCTTCCAAACATTTAAAGAAGAATTTAACACAATCTTACACAAATTCTTTAGGAGAATGAGAAAAGAGGGACTACTCCCTAACTCTTTTTATAAGGTCAATGTAACCTTGCTACCAAAACCTGACAATACAAGAAAGGAAAATTATAGGTCAATCTCTCTCATGAACATAAATGCAAAAATCTCATAATATTAGCAAACAAAAATCCATCAATACATATATTTCAAAAATATATCATAGGGCCTCCCTGGTGGCGCAGTGGTTAAGAGTCCGCCTGCCGATGCAGGGGATACGGGTTCGTGCCCCGGTCTGGGAGGATCCCATATGCCGCGGAGCGGCTGGGCCCGTGAGCCATGGCCACTGGGCCTGCGCATCCGGAGCCTGTGCTCCGCAACGGGAGAGGCCACAACAGTGAGAGGCCCGCATACCGCAAAAAGAAAAAAAAAAAAAATATATCATAAGTAGGCCAATGTAATCAATGTAATTCACCACATTAATAGCAAAGAGTAGAAAAAATAACAATCATGTTGATAGATGCAGATACAGTATCAGATGAAAATTAAACAGCTAATTGTGATTTAGAAGAACTCTTAGCAACCAAAAATATGAGAGAACCTAGAGCAAACATCATACTCAATGGTGAAATATTTAAAGCTTTCCCCTGAGAAGCCAGAATGACTTAAGGATGTCAGCTATCACTAGTTCTATTCAACATTGCATTGGCGGTCCTAGCTAGTTCAATAAGGCAAGATAAAGAAATGAAAGTCATAAGAATTGGAAAGAAAGAAATAAAAATGTTATTGTTCACAGACAGCATGATTGTTTATTTGGATAGTCCAAAACAATACACATGAAAACTAACAGAAGTGGGAAGTAGCTTACATAAGTAATATACTACTTATGTATGAACTTGTAAAAAAAATGTAAAAGGTACAACAAAGTATAAAAGATGCATTTCTAATAACATTGGTATAGGGACCATAAGTTACACATTTTTCATTATGCTACTTTCACAGATAGTAACAATCTTGATAAATACTTATTCAATGAATTAATAGGGAATATATTTTCTGACTTGGAAAACATAATATGCTAGTATTTTTTAAGAGTTAAAGTAAGTAAATTAGCAAATTATGTCAATATTGGCTAAATTGAGAGAAATCAATACACTGCTACATAGCTGCGGGAAGCATAGATTAACCTGCGTGTTTTAATAATTGGTGTGACAGTATATATCAGAGCCTAGTCACATTCATATACCATTCATTACTTTGATTCAAAAATCTCACTTACATGAAATTATTCTAAGAGAATAACCCAAAAGGAAAAAGTTAAATGCACAAAGATGATTAATGCAACATGTTCTATAAATAATGAAAAAGTATCCAGCAATAGGAAGTTACTGATTTAATTCTAAAGTCTAGGTTACAGGCATAGCTTGGACCTGACTCCGCCCCCAATACTCCCATCACTGTTGTCACCTTAGAGTAATTATTTAAGCTCCATGAGCTTCAATTTCCTCCTCTGTAAAACAGGGATGATAATAGTAACTACTTTATAGACTTGCTGTGAGGAGTGAATGAGTTATTTTACAGAAAGCTCTTAGAACTTTGGAATATTAAGCATCCATGATTATGAAAAAATTACATACCAACTGAAAAAGTACTGGTGATAATTCTGAGGGAGCAAAACAAAATTTGGTTTGTAAAATCATATGATATATATATTTATATACCTATAATCATATGCCATGTATATATATTTTATAAAAGTTATCAAACCGTTCCCGTTCTATATGATGACTTTGTTAAACTATATACGGATATATAGGCAAGGACTAGAAGAGAACATGGACAAATACAAATCACTTTTAATTAACAGATTTGTGAGTGATCTCTTCACTTGGTAAATTGTTGTCTTCCTTAATTTTAGTTAACAAAGAAGCAATGCTCCAAACACTTTGGAGCAGACAATATAAAAAAGACGTAGAATTTCTACCTCTTTGTCTTGAATGTTAGGGTCTGCGTTATTTTCCATGAGCACGGCCATGCAGTTGATATATCCCCCATATGCAGCGCACTGCAGTGGGGTTCTTCCTGCATAATCCTGCACATTTGGGTTGATCTTATTTTCTATCAATATCTGGCAGACATCAGCATTTCCTCCCAGCGCTGCCCAGTGTAGAAGAGAATGTCCATCTTGGTCGACTAGATCTACCCTTGCTCCACCTGAAAAAGCAAAAATATAATGAAAATGTCTAATATAGAGAGCATTTATCAAAAAGAAGTTTAAAAATATAACAACAGTCCTTTAAATGCTTTACTCTTAGCAAAAAGCTTTCATGTATATCATCTACTTCAGATTCTTACAATAAACCTGTGAGCTGGTCAGTGTAGGACTCCTTCCCCTTATACATAAAGTGAAACTGAGGATCAGGCAGGTGCAGTGACTTTGCAAATTGAACAGCTACTAACACATGGAGCTAGCAGTGAACCTTGAGTTTCCCGATGCCAGGCGCTTCCCTCCATCCTTCTACCCAGGCAGCTCTCTGCCATGTAAAGCTATATTTCAAAAGGCAAATGCAGGGGCTTCCCTGGTGGCACAGCAGTTGAGAGTCCGCCTGCCAATGTAGGGGACTTGGGTTCGAGCCCTGGTCTGGGAAGATCCCACATGCCGTGGAGCAACTAAGCCTGTGCGCCACAACTACTGAGCCTGTGCTCTAGAGCCCACGAGCCACAACTACTGAAGCCCGTGCACCTAGAGCCTGTGCTCCGCAACAAGAGAAGCCACCGCAATGAGAAGCCCGCACACCGCAACGAAGAGTAGCCCTCATTCGCCGCAACTAGAGAAAGCCCGCATGCAGCAATGAAGACCCAACGCAGCCAAAAATTTTTAAAAAATAATAAATAAATAAATAAATAAATAAATCTATTAAAAAAAAGGTGAATAAGAAATCCTACCTTTTGAGAGTGACTTGTTAGGAGCACTCTTAACTAACCTTTGATGAGTGTCTGAATCACATCTTTGTGTCCCATCTCACAGGCTCGGAAAAGTGGAGTATGTTTCATGACATCAGTGGCATCTACTTGAGCATTATTTTCCAATAATAACTTCACGGTGCTGACATGGCCAGAAAGGGCAGCAGCATGTAAAGCTAAAAAGGGAGCGAAAGAAAGTGAAGAACTTCCAAATAACAGCTTTACCTTTTTATTATCCTAACTATGTGTCTTCTTCACTTTTGATTTTCTCATCATTTTGGCTAAATGCAATTTAATCTTCAGGATTCTCTATTTTTTAACTTTTATAGATTTCTATCTTCCTTTCTATTCATATGTATTACTCACACTTTTCCCCTTTCCTTCTACCTTTCTCATCTCACTGTTTTCTTCCTTTCCATCCTGTTCTGAAATGGTCTCCTCTTCTCAGTTACTAGTTTATTATCTTTTCCTCTTTCTAAGAGAGTAAGAGAACAAAAAAATGACAAAGAGAAATGATTTAAATGATGCAGGCAATTCTGCCCACAAACCCACTCAATTAGTATATGTCCCTGAGGGGTTGTGTGACGGGACCGTCAATCTACTGTTCCTTCAGTTGGTTACCTGTGCTATTCCTGCAGTTGGTCTGTGTACCCACATGGTACTGAGAGTATGTGTATCTTACTGCACTGAGTGCATTTTCATACAACATGACTCCAAATGCAAGCCAGCTATTTCCTCAGGGCCCAATTTAAAAAACAGCAATTCATTTCAAGATTGGAGAAAAAAGTGAGATGGAATGTAGTCTCTCTGGTAAGGGGTTTGAAAGAGTAATTTTGACTATGTGTGAGTTTCATGTTACGCTGATCCCCGCCTACATTATTCCACTCTAGTGCTTATGTCATCACTCTTTAGATTACTCTGGAAATTCTATTTAATTCATCACTCTCTAAATTCTGAATTTTTCAGGATAACTGTCTAGAGGCCTGGGCCAATTCTTTCTAAGGATTATGGCTCTATACTTCCTAGGATAATGTTTCTTTCATAAAGTGTGATCCATGGACCAAACTTGGGATGCCTATGAAATGCAGATTCCTGGGGATTTGTTGAGAAGCTATTGCGGACTGGGTACTAATATAATGCTGGGAATTCAGCAGGGAACAAGATAGCTAAGGTTATATTCTCATAGAGGAAGCAAAACAAAACAAGACAAAAACACTGAAGTAATAACATTTAAGTATTAGATGGTGATGGATGGTATAATTAAAGAAGTAAAAAGTATTTTGATATATAGAGTGACTGGGGGATTACTTTTGATTGGTGGTTGGGGAAAGCCTTGCTAAGGCGCTGACATTTAAGTTGAGAGTAAATCATAAAAAAGAGACAGCAGAGATCTCAAGGGAGAGTAGTCTGGGCAAAGAGAACAATAAGTACAGGGATAGGAATGAATCTATGTGTTTAAGGAAGGCAAAGAAGTTGCAGCACAATGAGTGAGAATGAGGTAAGTCAGAAAGGTAGAAAAGGCCAGATCATAAATGGCCATACAGGTCAGAGTGATGGAAGACACTGAAGGGCTTTACGTAGGTGAATGATATTTGATTTATGCTTTCAACAGATCACTCTAGCTGTTTTGAGAATGCATTACAGTAAATTAGAGTGTAAGCAGGGAGACCAGTTAACACTAGCGCAGTTGACTGGGTGAAAACTGGTGGCTTAAACTAGGGTGACAGGAATGGAGATGGAAAGAAGCAGAAAGATTTAGATTATATTTTGGAGGTGGAGTCAACAGGACTTGTTGACAGGATTTGATGTAGGATCTCTATATAGTCTGGGAACACCCCTAGTAATTCTCATGCATACTTGAGTTTGAAAAGCCTGACCTAAATGGCTGAATGTTAGTTTGGCCTAGACAAGATTCAGATGGGTGTGAGAGACTTCAAAAATCTTAAGTGTGTCATATGCAAGACAACGCAGAGTGGAACATTCAGTTTGACAAATTTTAGCTCAGTATAAGGAAGCGCACCCTAATAGAGTGAGATTAAGATGGAAGTAATGGGTTCTCTATATTGGAGCTGTTCAACCAGAGGCTGAAAGACACTGAGGAGATGTCTTTGGTGAAAAACACTGGTGAGAATGTTATAAGGCAAGTTAAGGCATGATATATCTGTGAGAGTTCTTTGATTTTCACATTTAAGAGCATAAGAATGCTTTTTTTTTTCTCCCAGATGAAATTTTATACAACATCCAACATATAAAATAGTTAAGAGTTGAGTGGTTCTGACTAAAGTAGGGGTAGAGGGTTACTCACTTAAGCATTTACCCCTCAGCAACATTTCAGGTACCTCTATAGGAACGTGCTGTTCCGAAGAACATGGTTTGGAAAACCGTGGACTAGATTTAATTTTAAGGTACTTTTTAATTCTGAAATTCTACAATTATGTAATGTGGCTTCAAGTATGCAACAGATACTCTTCAGACAAATATCAATGTCAAATTTAAAAAAAAAACAGACAAAATTTCAATTAAGCATAAGATAGAATTAATGATATTAAAGGAAGTTCCCCATTTCTGACTATTTTCATTTATTTTAAAACATAATCTTAGACTACTATTGCTGCTCCCTCTTTGAAAAAGTACAAGTTTACCTAGGAGCTTTAAAAATTATTTTCAATAACTTTCTGTTATGGAAAATTTCAAACATATTCAAAAGTAAAGGCAATAATAGCCCAGTGAACTCAATATTGTCATCACCCAGATTCAACAATTATGTGTTGGCTAATCTTGTTCCATCTAACTGCTATCCATTCCCCCACTTCTGATTTTTTGAAGAGAATTCTAGAGTCATATGCTTCCGTTTGTGAATATTTTAGTATGTCTGAAAGACAAGGATTCTTTTTTTAAACACAACCACTGTATCAGTCAGAGTATCTCTCATATAACTCTAACAGATAGAATTCAATATGAAGAATTGCTACCTTTGTACTGAAGAACTGAAAAAGCAAAAAGGGAACACTAAGGTATCACAGAGGCAGTAAATGCAGAAAATGGCTAGCAATTCTAAGACTGAGGAAACAAAAAGAAGAGGATGGAATTATTACAACTTTAAACGCTCAGAAGAGGCACCCGGCAGAGCTGAAACTCAGACCTCAGAGGAGGGGCTTTGCTTGGCTGTTGCTGGTATCTCTGAGGAGGGTGCTCTTTGGCTGCTACCGTGGGTGCTGGAAAAACTGCAAAGTGAAATTAACTGTTGCCACTGGAACAAGCTCTCAGTGCTCTGTTGTGTGAGACTTACTAGGGTAATGCTGACAGGAACGGGAAACAAAAACAAGAATAGGAAGCAAACAGGAAGATGCACTCCCATGCTCCTCTTCCAGCTTTCCAGTCTCCCTGTACTGCCCCCTATGGGCTGACTCCCCGGCTGGGAATGTGGGAATGAGGGAATGTGGTTTGCAGAACCCCAGCCCTAGCCATGCAAAGAAAAGAGAGGCCCATTTTCATACCTAAAAAATATTAACAAAAGTTTTGTAATATCAAATATCCAGATAGTGTTCACATTTTCCTGAGAGCTTTATAATTTTTTTGTAATGGATTTATTTGAATCAAGATCCAAATAATACCCATATATTGCTATTGATAAGAACTCATTTTTAATTAAGGCAAAACAACTCTGTAGAGGGATGATGGAAATGAACTCACCTGCATAGAAGAGAAATGTCAGGAAGGTACCTCTGACATATAATAAAATCTCCTTAGGATAAAGAGCCCAGGGGATGAATGAATTTGAGAGGAATTTATGTCTCAACCCCAACCATGATGCACATCAGAAAGGCAACTTTGGTTGATAGAATGCAAGTATCCTAGCCCATACTTTATTAAAATACATGAAAAGTTAAACAAAGAGTGATGCTAGTGATAAAGACTGCATACTAATACAAGTCTGACAAAAAAATTAAATATTCAGATCATTTATAAACTCAATGTCCTATGTGTCTATACAATACTCCTTAAGAAGCTTAAGGTCTACTATGAAGCTTTGGTATAGAAATATTCAATACTTTCAAAAGTTAAAGCCTTTATCAAAATTGATACTACCTAAAAACTCTTTTTAAAAAATTAGAAGGTGCGATGGTCTAGGTATAGGGAGGGAGATACGAGGTGTAGCAACTCCATTCCCCTCTGTCCCCCAAGTGCTATATCAATAGTGTCGGTGGTCAAAAAAGATCTTATCCAGGATAACAGGTAGGTGCAAACAGCTCTAGTATGTTTCTACAAATAAAAAAACATAACATTGAGAAGCTCAGAGCTGAGGTTTTGTTCTGTTCAGTGTTATTGTGCTGTTGTGTGATTTTTCTTTCTCTTTCTGACTTTGAATTTGGATATACAGGTGTCCCTCGATATCTGTGGGGGATTGGTTCCAGGAGCCTCTATAGATACCAAAATCTGAAGATGCTCAAGACCCTTATATAAGATGGTATAGTACAGTGAATACAAGTCAGGCTTCCATATCCGCAGATGCAAAACCCTCAGATACGGAGGGCTGACTGCAGTATATAAGGAAGAGACCTCTAAGGTGACAATGAGTGTTAAAAAACTTATACTTCTCTTACTAATCAACACATGGTTAGAGGGCTCTCTTATTAGAAAAAGAGATTAAAGGAAGCACCTAGTAAGAGCTTTTGAAGCTTTGAAGCTTCTAGAGACATGGGAGGTTAACTCTGAAATGGGAGATTCAGGATGCAGCAATGCTGTTCAAAACTGAGAAAAGAGCATATTAAATGAGACTGGTGAGAACATACTTAGATGTTTGCATTCTCTAAAATGTAATTCTAAATGTTTGAAAATATAGCTAATAATTGCTAGGTATGTATAGTTTTAAAATGCAGGTTCATTCTTTTTTACACAAAGATATATAATCAGAAGAGTTCCCGCAATCATGTCTAAGGAGCAACAAGGCTTGTAAATCAAATGCCAAGATTCACTTGGTAGAAACACAGGCTAATTTTAGCCATAATACTTGGAAGAAATAAAGCCGTTGGAGTGATGTCCTGGCAACCTAAACTTAAAAAGTTAAGATGAAAGTCAAACAATATTAGATTAGGAACGATGGTTTCAACTTACAATTTTGCAAAGTAGCACCATCTACACTTTGAAGCCTGAATGAAAGCAAACTGAATATGTCTGCCAGTTCTTACCTGTACCTCCATATTTGTCTGCCATGTTAATGTCAATGTCAGATTTTAAACTCAGCATAGTCCTAAGGACGTCATCACTGCCTTTCCCAGCAGCCCACATAAAGGATGTTCTTCCTTCAAGGTCTGAATCATCTTTTACTGAAGGATGTTTTAGAAACACTTTAACTGTTTCCTGTAAGAAAACTTCATTTAAAAATTTGAGACAAGAGAGTGGCATTTTCTTTGGTAAGAAAGCCAATGTTATATGTGACTTCCACTAAGAAGCAAAGTATTTTTTCCTCTACTTTTTTTTTTTTTTTTTTTTTTTTGCGGTACGCGGGCCTCTCACTGTTGTGGCCTCTCCCGTTGCGGAGCACAGGCTCCGGACGCACAGGCCCAGCGGCCATGGCTCATAGGCCTAGCCGCTCTGCGGCATGTGGGATCTTCCCAGACCGGGGCACGAACCCGTGTCCTCTGCATCGGCAGGTGGACTCTCAACCACTGTGCCACCAGGGAAGCCCTCCTCTACTTTTGAATCAAATGAAATTATCTTTTTATGAATAATGAAATTACAATTTCCATTGAAAGTAACAATCTTCTGTCCTTATACATTGGTTTTAGTTTTCATAGCACTTCAAAAATATAATCTAACTCCCTCATTCAACATTCTAATAATTGAGAATGATCATCCTCAATTAATTTAAAAAACTCAACTGCAGAGAAGCCTAATACATTCTCTCACTGTATGTTTTGTTGCTATTTTTAAAAATAGTGTATTTATCAAATAATTATGGGTGGTTACTGAGAAATGCAGTGTTCAATTCATCTAAACAAATATTTATTCAGCATTTCCTACATTCAAGGTCCTTCCTCTATAGAATCATACAAAAATTAGGACCCTTAGTAATTCTAATAGTGTTTAACAATTTTAATGGGGGTTAATATTCATAGCATTTAAAATTGCATCTTTCCTCAAAACTCAGATGCTTACAAGCTTTTAGGAAGATCATAGAAACTTTTGCTTGAATGGAAATAAAATAGTTTCAGAAAAAAACAATTTCTGGAGGCTGTGAGTTGGCCAAAAATGTACAAAATGTTGATGATCAATATTTCAGAGCAAGAAAAAATTTAAGGGCTCATCTCGTCCAGCTCCTCATTTTACAGATGATATTTAGACTCAAGGTCATATAAGCATTGGTAGCAGTTAATAGGAGTAGAATGCAGGGTTAAATCACTGCACTCTTTCCACTGTAACACACACTGCTTCCTAGTCTTAAAACTAGATGTTAACTTACTGAGGTATTACAGCTTAGTGCTCCTTAGGATCTAGTGTATGTCCTTATTAAGTAGATTTGAATAAAGAAATATAATTTTGGGACTTCCCTGGTGGTTAAGAATCCAGTGCAGGGGACACGGGTTCAATCCCTGGTCCAGGAAGATCGCAAATGCTGTGGAGTAACTAAGCCCATGTGCCACAACTACTGAGCCTGCACTCTAGAGCTTGCGAGCCAGAACTACTGAGCCCACGTGCCACAACTACTGAAGCCCGCGCACTAGAGCCCGTGTCCGCAACAAGCCACCCCGCAATGAGAAGCCCATGCACTGAAACGAAGAGTAGCCCCCGCTCGCCACAACTAGAGAAAGCCCATGTGCAGCAATGAAGACCTGATGCAGCCAAAAATAAATAAATAAATAAAGTTATAAAAAAAAGAAATAAAAATTTTAAATGTTGGTGATTTGGGGGGTTTCTTTTAATAATTTGTAAACATTTCTTTGTTGAGTATGTTTTCTTAATGATGAATGTTTGCAAGGGTTTTATGGGACTGTTGTTGTTGTTGACGATGTTTTTTAAAAAGAGAATTTCAACCTCTTGTGAATTAATAGAGTCCCAGGAGATCAAGGGACTTGAAACTGAGCCTATAAAATTTGCATAATTATTAAAAAACTGTTTCTGTAATTGGCAGATTGTCTAAAGCAAGTGTTTCTTTGAATAAACATCTATAATGTTCTAGCATTCTTTCTTACTTGCATTAGCCCAGTTACTTAATTACTGGTTTCTGTACATAGGTTAAATTTGGAGTCTAAGACTTGGGTTCAAGATCTTGAGCAAATCATTTAATCTCTTGGAACCTTGGTTTCTTCATCTGTAAGTAGGGATAACATGTCCTTTCATAGGCCTATGTTGAAATATGGATTGAATTCTGATTTCCATAGGTTGACTAGACTGGGCCAATTGGATTTCTTACCTATGTGTAATCAGAATGAACTCCTCCTCAAAAACTCTGTATTTTTCTGAGATCTTGGGAGATAATAGAAGATAATGGTTTACCAAAACTTTAGGTGATATATAGAATAGATTTTTAGGAATGCCAAGAAGGGGGATGATTGTTATAGTTGCTCTGGGTATCAGAGAGAAAGAAAAGTGGGAAAATAAGAGGTTTTCTCAATCCAAGAATTCAGTGTATTCAATAGTGCATTTGGGGAGGTCAGGAAGATAGAATTATACTATGCTGATGATAACATTCTCATAATTTAATGAAACCAGGTGTTTCACTATGCACTCTCATGTAGAAGGCAGCAAAATCCACTGTGACTGCATTAATGTGTGCCTCTTTGGATGTGTCTCTAGTTCTTAGTGGCCACTCATACTCAGGAGGCTGAAGCAGCCTAGACATTATCATGTTGCTGGCTGGACTGAGTGACATAATGGATGAGAAAGTACTTTGTAAATTGTAAAGGGTGGCAGGAAGGAGCTATTAATAATAGTTAATATCTTTGGATATATCAATAACTCATATTTTTGCTTTCTTAGATGTACAATATACAAAATTATTAGCACAAATAATAATAACGATGAATGCTACTTCTATGCCAGGTATTACACTAGGCACTGGTCATAAACTTTCTCTAATCCTTACAATAATCCTAAAAGAAAAGGTATAATTATTCTCATTTTACATATGAAGAAACTAAGATTCAGAGAGGTTAAGAACTTATGCAAGGTCATACAGCTAGCAAATAGCACAGTCAAGATTCTAGCCAATCGGGCCTCCCTGGTGGCGCAAGTGGTTGAGAGTCCGCCTGCCGATGCAGGGGATACGGGTTCGTGCCCCGGTCTGGGAGGATCCCATATGCCGCGGAGCGGCTGGGCCCGTGAGCCGTGGCCGCTGGGTCTGCGCATCCGGAGCCTGTGCTCCGCAACGGGGGAGGCCACAACAGTGAGAGGCCCACATACCGCAAAAAAAAAAAAAAAAAAAAAAAAAGATTCTAGCCAAGGTCTATCTAGTTCTAAAGCCTTGCCCACTGCCTTCAGGACAATTACAGATTTCCAAACACTAGATTGTCTTTAGTGCCTTACAATGAACAAAAAAGATTAAGTACACTTACAGTAAAGCAAAATGTTACACTGAATAGTTAAAATAAAAATTCTTTAAAACTTCCCATGTGACTAACAGCTTTATGAAAATTCAGACTATCACCTGAATCAGAGAGTGAACAGTATGAGCAATTGTTAACAAATAATTGCTACACAAACACACAAATGAGTACATGTAACAGTGTGAAATCTGAATAAGGTCAGCGCATTACATCAATATCAATTTCCAGTTTATGACATTATATTATACTTTTGCAAGATGTTACCACTGGAGTGAACTGAATGAAGGGTACATGGGATCTTGCTGTTTTATTTCTTACAACTGCATGTGAATTTACAATTATATCAAAATAAAAATTTAATTAAAAAAAAAGAAAATTGTCATGGTTTACTTACAGCAAAGTTACTCTGAGCTGCATAGTGCAAGGGTGTTGCTCCTTGGCTGTCAGATGGGATGGTTCCAGACTTATTTCTTTCTAAAAGGAGATGGACAATCTGTGCGTGGCCTGAAAGCAGACACAAGGTAGTTATCACATAAAAGGACTGATTCATTTATAATCTATTTAAAGGAAAGGGGTAAGAAAAATCATTAGCACATAAACCAGCATTCACAATGCCCAGTGCAGCCTCTTCTAACTTCTCACGAAAATACATGATTATGTAGCACAAAGGCAAAAACTTACAACACTAAAAACTTAATGCTTCAACCAGGAAGGAAATGACTAATTATAATAGCCAGATTGAGAAAAAACTGTATTAAGTATAAGCTCACTGCATCCCCTGGCTTCACCTTATAAAACTGCCCATAAAAACAGAAGAAGGGCCTCCCTGGTGGCGCAGTGGTTGAGAGTCCGCCTGCCGATGCAGGGGATGCGGGTTCGTGCCCCGGTCTGGGAGGATCCCGTATGCCGCGGAGCAGCTGGGCCCGTGAGCCATGGCCGCTGGGCCTGTGCGTCTGGAGCCTGTGCTCCGCAACGGGAGGGGCCACGACAGTGAGAGGCCCACATACCGCAAAAAGAAAAAAAAAACAAAAAACAAACAAACAAAAAAAAACAAAACAGAAGAAGACGTGTTAGAAGCCAGCCCCTCTCAGCCATTAGTGTCCCTCGTCTCCAGGTTCCATTGCACCATCAATCAGAACTGCACGGTTGTTCTCTTCTGCTATTCAGGAGGACAACCTATAATACAAACTCCTGTAACCTCTAAGGCCTTCTATCCATCCCCTCTAACCTCCCTCCCCCAATTTTTTAACATCTAGGCAGTGATTTCAAATCCCAGAAAACAAGTGGGCAGGAATGATGAGGTGGTAGTAGAGAAACATGCTCTGCAGTACACTTTGGAGGATGTGGATGTGGTCTCCACAGGTGAAGAAGTGTAGAAAGGATCAAAGAATAAATAAACCTGGTAATAGTATATTTAGGAAACCTGAATTTCATACATGCCATTGCTTCAGTGTATAGGGAATGAGGCAATGAAGAAGATGCCACATTAGCAGAGCAAGAATACACTGCATGAAAGCCAGGCAGCAAAAAAGGAATTGGAGTGGGAGTTGTGCTCGTCTACCTGCTCTCCAGCTATGGTTTGAGATGGAGTTCTCCATAACATGAATGGGCAAAAACAGGATCAAAGGCAATCTATGCACATAGTCAATCTAAATATCTCTCGTTTGAAAGAGAAAGAGAAAAATTCAGAAAAGGCTATATGAAAACATACTCTAGGACAGGGAGAAAGGAACACCATCAGAAAGAAGAAGAGCATACCTCAGAAAATGGTCTAGAGAAGGATCCAGAGGAAAATTTCAGGCAACTGTTTGGCATCCGTGACTTTTGCAAAGAGATGGCCTCTATGAAATGAAACAGAATATCCTAAGAAGAAAATAATCTAAAATGAAAAGGTAATGGAAGGAGATAAAAAGGAAAAAAGCTGAGATAAAAAGAAATATGGATGAGAGAAGGAAATCAAAATATAACCTAAAATACAATCTATAAGAGGCAGAAAGAAAGCTGAACTTGTGAAACACAAGTCAATTTAGTGTTGTGGAGACAAATTTGCAAAGTCCTCCTAGGATGCAGAGGAAAAGGGATGAAACTGCACCTTGAAATGAAGTGTAAATAATAATTATAAATCTGACTATAAAACTGAATGCAATCATTTAAAAAAGAGATAATGTGTAATTTAAAAACTAAGTCCATAATAATAATGGTTTATTATAATTATTAATATTAATTAATAATTACTATCAGATTATATTTACAAATACCCAAAGAATGATAAGTGAAAGTGTGCTAAATTCCTCATTTTAAATAGATGGGAATCAATAGACACAGTTTTGCTCTGGATTCTGACTTAGGCTTAAAAGTTTAAAAGTAACTACTAGTAGAACCTAAAAATCCTCCTAAAACATTAGGCAATTCAAAACCAAACAACAACGAATGTAATCTACACACCACAAGGCAGAAAACAAAGGAATCAGGAAAAAACCCAAAACACTAATAATACTCAAAGAGCAGAATAACAGAAAAAAGATCAAATTATACAATTTATAACAATGATTATCAGAGGGTAAAACTCCTTCACTAAAAGAGAAAGACTCTCAGATTGCCAAAAATCAGACACATACACATATATACTCTCTCATCTAAAAAAGTGATCCCCAAAAAGGTTAAGTCAAAGGCATATCAAGAAATATGAAAAGGAAATCAAATATCATAGTATTAGCTCACACATAAAATTAAAGCCCTTCTCCAAAAAAGCAAAGGCATTGAATGTGATGATTATTTTATATTTACATTTGTCAACAAATGTGCATTATTTTTATAATAAAAATGAAAAGACACGATGTTGAAATTAATATATAACAGATAATACATTTTATATTGCTAAAATTTAAGCATACAACAGAGGGATTTAGGTATAAAGTGCCACATATCAATTAAAAACTAAAACAATTAAATAGGAGGTGGGAGCTGACAGGGGGAGAGAAGCCATGGAAAATTTCCTATACTCATGCAGTTCCTCCTGCTGTTGATCCTTGGTTTCACATTCAACTCACCTAGTAAAGCTGCCCAGTGAAGGGGCGTTCGAAATAAGTTATCGTAAGATGTTATATTGCAGCTTTCATATGAGGTCAGGACATCAACCACTGTCACGTTCCCATCAGCAACTGCAAAGTGAAGAGGTGTTCGACCCTCATAGTCTTGCCAGTTCAGTAAAGACTCTGTTGGAGCAGCATCCTATTTTTAAGGAACCAGAGACCTCAGACATAAATGGAATCCTTACTAAATCACATTTGACACAGTATTAACTGAGCAATTTTTGAAACCTACATATTCTCTCTCAGCAGAAGTGATAAATTCAGAAAAAAGTATACAGTCTAAATCTTTAAAATTAATTTTCATATTTAACTATAAAAAGTACAGAAAAGATACAATAAACAACATGTACCATCTATCAATAGATTAAATAGGGATCAACATTTTGCCTAACGTGCTTCTTTTTATCTCTTACAGATTCAGCTAAAGGCATATGTTTTGGATTTTTGCTTCATATATATACATCCATAAACAACAGTTGAATTTTGTATGTGTGTTTTCAGTATTTATACTTATGTATTATACCATACATATCCCTGAATTTTTTCTTTCAAAATTATACTTTTGAATTTTTAATTTCAACACATTTGGGTATCTATGATGATACTAGTCCATTTGTTAAACCACAATTTAGTTAACCATTCTCCTATTGAGGGATATTTAGGTTATTTACATTTTTTCCCACTATTAACAATAATGCTGCAATGAACACACTTCCTTTACATGTCCCTTTGTGGCACATGTGATTTTTTTCTAGCCCAGACACCTAGATGGGAAATTGCTGGGTTGAAGGATATTTGTATCTTCAGCTAGTATTGTCAAACTGCTCTCTAAATGGCTGTACTAATTAACACATCTATGACAATGTGTAAAAGCTTTTATTTCCCCACATGCTGGTACATATTAACCACTTAACCACAGACTTACAACATTTTTCCCCTTATAAGTATGAAAAGCATTTCACTGATGTTTTAATTTGTATTTCTTTTATGAATGAGGTTGAGTTTTTTTTTATCATATGTTTATTGGATATTCGGTTTAAATTGACAGTTCACAACATTTATTCATTTTTCTACTGGATCTTTGTAGCAGATATGATGCATTGCTTAGGTCCCCCTTCAAGACTAAAGGACCTACTTCCCCAGATGCTGCAAGTGCTGCCAGCAAATGACTTTCTACTGTCATCCTTTTGGAATTGCTTCAGCTAAAGCAATGACCTGACCTCACCCATGGTCAGGTCCCTTCTCAGATTACATTACATCCAAAGCCAAGCTCTCTTGTCTAAATTTAAGAACTCTCTGAAGGGCCATCCCAGATTTAGAGCTGTCTATACAGTCAGGCTATTTTACAAAAAAGAGTATTAAAGGTATTATAAACACTTCAAAAAAAGAAGTAGAATATTACCACAATGGTATTCTAGGCCCTTGAGTCTCCCAAGGACTTAGATTCATTTATAAGGGAGAAAAAAAAAGCCAAATCTGTGAGGAAATAAGATATTATGAGTGAGAATCATCCTCCAAAGACTTCAGATCTTGGAATTAACACATAAAGAATATAAAATAACTATCTATGAAACATGTAAGAAAATGAAAAATGAAATAAAAGGTGAGCAAGGAAAAAAAACTCTCAAAATGATCAGGCAGATCTGAAAAAGAACCAAGTAGAACTTTTAGAAGTGAAAATATAATCACTAAGATTGAAGACTAAATGAATAGGGTAAACAAGAGATTGGATGCAGCTGAAGAAAGAATTGGCAAACTGGAAGGCAGATCTGATGTAATTACCCAGAATGTAGCAGAAAGAGACAAGATGATAGAAACATAAAAGAGAAGTTAAGAGACATGGAAAGTAAAATAGAAAGGTCTAAAATATGTATTACTGGAGACCCCAAAGGCAGGAGTAGAGAGAATAAAAGAGACGCAATATTTAAAGAGATAATGGTTATGTATTTTCCAGAAATGAGATGCAATAATCCGAATGTATACCAAACAGGAAAAAAAAAAAAAAAGGCACACCTAGACAAACCATAGTAAAACTGTAGTATGCCATATAGAAAAAATTTTAAAAAGCAGCCTGAGAGAAAAGATATCTATAAAGGGATGACATAGACCAATAATAGGCTCTTCAAGAGGAATTAATGAAAGGCAGAAAGCAGCAAAATGACAGTCTGAAAGAGTTGAGAAAAGTAACTACTTAGGACTGTGTATACAGGAAAACTATATATTCAAGAGTACAGTAGAAATGTAGACATTCTTTTTTTTTTTTTTTTTTTTTTTTTTTTTGCTGTACGCGGGCCTCTCACTGCTGTGGCCTCTCCCGTTGCGGAGCACAGGCTCCGGACACACAGGCCCCGCGGCCATGGCTCGCGGGCCCAGCCGCTCCGCGGCATGTGGGATCCTCCGGGATCGGGGCACGAACCCGTGTCCCCTGCATCGGCAGGTGGACTCTCAACCACTGCGCCACCAGGGAGGCCCCAAAATGTAGACATTCTTAACAAATAAAATCAGGGAGGGCTTCCCTGGTGGTGCAGTGGTTAAGAATCCACCTGCCAATGCAGGGGACACGCGTTCAATCCCTGGCCTGGGAAGATCCTACATGCCATGGAGCAACAAAGCCCGTGCACAACTACCGAGCCTAAGCTCTAGAGCCCACATGCCACAACTACTGAAGTCTGTGCGCCTAGAGCCTGTGCTCCACAACAAAAGAAGCCCACACACTGCAATGAAGAGTAGCCCCTACTCACTGCAACTAGAGAAAGCCCATACACAGCAACAAAGACCCAACACAGCCAAAAAAACAAAACAAAAAACAAACAAATAAATAAATTTATAAAAAAAATCAGGGAGTTTACCACCATAGATTTACACTAAAGGAAGTTCTAAGAATTATACTTCAGGAAGTAAGATAATAATAACTCTAGAAGGAAAATTTGAGACTCAAGAAGAAATGCAGAGAAAAGAAATTAGTTAACACAGAAGTAGAAATAAATTTTCATTGTACAAATAAAACAATAATATCTTTTGCAGTCTAATTTGTGTGTTATAAGCAAATAGGACTAAATATTAGACTACCATAGCCTGTAAGTTGGAATTTGGGAAGGAGTGATTAGAAAACCTCAAAGAACATACTGATAAATATTCAAAATTAATAAGAAAGTATAGCAAGTTGGTTAAATATATAATTAATGGCCCAAACTATCAATAGCATTTCTATACACCTGCAACAACCAGTTAAATACATACCCTAGATACCCTAGATATGCTTTTAAAAAAGGTTCAGAGCAGCACTGTTGTAAATAGCAACAAACTGGAAACAGTTCCAAATGTCAGTCAATAACAGACTGAATAACGTGTCATTTAATCTTCATATAATGGAATACTATACAGCAGTAAAAAGTAATATATTACAGCTACACACAGCAACATAGATAAAATCACCAGCTTAACCCTGAGCAAGAGGAAAGTATGTTGCGGAAGAATACATACAGTACGATTCTATGAATATAAAATTAAAAAATGTTAAAAACAATATATTTTTTAGGGATACAAACATGTGTCAAAACTATAATGAAAACCAGTGGAATGATAAGCACAAAACTGAGGATAGTGGCTGACTCTGAGAAAGGAGAGAAAAGAACGGTACTGGGAGGTATCCAGGGAACTTCAATGGTATGTACTTGGCTCCTCAACTCAGTGATGAGTACATGAGTATTTGTTGTTTCCTTATATATCTTAAATGTATTATATAAATATTCACTTACATCTATTTACTATTTAATAAGAACAAGTATAAAACAAAGACAGGGATGATAAATATAAACTCAGAAAAATAGTTGATGGGGGACAGGAATGAGCATGGCACAGGGAGAGAGAATGTATTTGGAAACTGGCACATAGGAAAGTTCTGTGTGGTCTTAAATAACAGTATTAAAATGTTTTATTTTGGGGCTTCCCTGGTGGCGCAGTGGTTGAGAGTCCGCCTGCCGATGCAGGGGATACGGGTCCGTGCCCCGGTCTGGGAGGATCCCACATGCCGCGGAGAGGCTGGGCCCGTGAGCCATGGCCGCTGGGCCTGTGCGTCCGGAGCCTGTGCTCCGCAATGGGGGAGGCCACAACAGTGAGAGGCCCGCGTACAGCAAAAAAAAAAAAAAAAAAAAAATGTTTTATTTCTTGGTGATGAGCTCACATGTTTGTTATACTCTTTTGCTTCATAACTTGGTTGTGTGTCATATAAATGCTTTTGCATATATTGGATATTTCATTATATATATATATATATATATATATATATATATATATATATAGTGTGTATATATATATTTGGAAAGGCCATCCCTTATACCCACCAGAATGCACCGCACTGTATGAACAGCACTCGGATCTTTGTGGTTGGCTGCCCAGTGAAGTGGGATCTTGCCTTCGACATCAGGAATTCCAATGTTGGAATCATGCTTGATGAGCAGCTTCACATGCTCAGGGTTATTGTAGTAGGCACTCCAATGCAGAGCTGTTTGCTGCAAAATTGAGAGATTCTCAAAATAACAATAACTACAGTAACAGTGAAAACACAACAAACTCTTCCCAAACTTTCAGTGTGTGACAGGCACTGTCGTAAGAGTTTTATATATTTTATCTCAAGTAGTCTATATCATGACAACTCTGGGAAATGAGTACTCTTGAATTTGCATGCGACTGATGAGGAAAGTTAAGTATGAAGAGGATAAGTAATCTGCTCAAAGGTGTGAAGGTAGCAAGTGACTGAATAGAGATTTTAAACCCAGGCAGTCTGACTCCAGAATCTGACATCTTAACCATGGCAGGGATTTAGGTCATCAAGTACTAATAACTGATAATACTGAGAAAGAAAAACGCAGCGAAATATTTTATGAATAATTATCAACAAAGTAAGTGATCATCTTGATATTGCACTAAGCACCTTAAGAATTTGATAGAAGGTTTTATATTTTAATATCTATCAGAAAAGATCTATGCATAGGAAATCATGGATCTAGAATCCATTTTTTATATCAAAGGATAAATTTAAATTTAACTATAATTTTACAGGATAAATTGTTAAGATATATTTTGAAAATACAGCAACACTTGCTTTATTTTTAGATAAAGTTAAAAATGAACATGCTGAATTTGCCAATGTTGCTTTAAAAATCTCTTCTGCCACTCTCATCAACATACTGGTTTCTCTATTAGGAGAACTATTAATGAAACCTCAGAGAAACTGTTTAGATATACTTTATGCCTTGAGAGTGGCATTGTCATGAATCCAATCTAGAATGAGATCATTTAACAGCAGGAACCAAGCTCATTTGTCACCTTAAAAACTTTAAATGTTGGCATATGTGGTATTCATTCAAAGTGAACCTACAGGCGTCTAACATGTAGAGTTATTAACTCATTACTTTTTGTTTAGTGATAACTGCAGAACAAAAAAGTCACAAATATCAAAGCAGTTAATCGCCTAAAACCACATTTTCAGTAAACAACATGTACAGTTTCTGTAGTTCTTTTCTTTTCCTATATTTGTTCTTTTTTAAAGAATTAATTAATTAATTTTTGGCTGCGTTGGGTCTTCACTGCTGTGCGTGGGCTTTCTCTAGTTGCGGCGAGCCGGGGTTACTCTTCGTTGTGGTGCGCGGGCTTCTCATTGTGGTGGCTCCTCTTGTTGTGGAGCACGGGTTTTAGACACGTGGGCTTCAGTAGTTGCAGCACGCGGGGTCAGTAGTTGTGGCACACGGGCTTAGTTGCTCCACGGCATGTGGGATCTTTCTGGACCAGGGATTGAACCCGTGTCCCCTGCATTGGCAGGCAGATTCTTAACCACTGCACCACCAGGGAAGTCCCTGTTCTGAATATATTTACTGAAATATATTATGCTGTTGAACCTAACAGTAAAAAGTTTGGGGTTGCATTTTTTTACATCTTTATTTTTTATTTTTCTAGTAATTTTTTCTTTTTTTTGACTGTGGTAAAATGTACATAAAATAAAATTTACCATTTTAACTGTTTCTAAGTGTAGTGTTCAGTGGTATTAAGTACGTTCACATTGTTGTGTAACCATCAGTACTATTTATCTCCAGAATTTTTCATCTTCCCAAACTGAAACTCCAAACCCATTTAACAATAACTCCCAATTCCCACCTCCTCCCCGTCACCTGGCAACCACCATTCTACTTTCTGTCTCTATGAATACCTCGTAAGTGGAATCTTACAATACTTGTCTTTTTGTGTCTGACTTGTCACTTGGCATAATGTCCTCAAAGTTCATCCACATTGTAGCATGTGTCAGACTTCCATTCCTCTTTAAGGCTGAATAATATTCCACTGTATGTATATACTGCATTTTTTTAATCCAGCTGTCCATCAAAAGACATTTGGGAGGTTTGTGAGTAACATCTTTGGGCTATTTTGAGTAACGCTGCTATGAACATGGATGTACAAATATCTGTTCGCATTCCTGATTTCAATTCTTTTGGGTATATAACCAGAAGTAGATTTACTGGATCATACAGTAGTTCTATGTTTAATTTTTTGAGGAACTGCCATATTGTTTTCCACAGTGGCTGTACCATTTTACATCCCCACCAACAGTGCACAAGGGTTCAAATCTCTCCACATCCTCACCAACACTTGTTATTTTTGTTTTTTTGTGATAATCGCTATCCTAAAGGGTGTGAAGTGCTATCTCACTGTGGTTTTTGATTTGTGTTTCTTTTGTGATTAGTTATATTAAGCATCTTTTCATGTGCTTATTGGTCATTTGTATATCTTCTTTGGAGAAATGTCTATTCAAGTCCTTTGCCAGTTTTTTAATTGAGTGGTTTGGTTTTTTGTTGCTCATTTTTAATGTATTTTATAATATGATTGGTCTGTGACAGATTAGAAATTTTAAAAAAACTGATCCTTCACCTCAGATGGTTTGAGACTCCGTGCTCTGTACTTTTGTCCTTCTTTCTTCTCTGTGGCTGCCTGGACTATGCAGATCCATTTTCCATCTCTCTGACTGAATAACCTCCCATCCCTGTTCAATAATAGAAGAACATACAGGGACTGGAAGACAGCAGGAAGTTCACAGAATATATTGGGGAAGACATGAAGCCCAAAGACAGTTGTAGCTTCTCAAGTGATTCATGGGTCTTGTGCTTTTTTCAGTGAAATATTTATTTATTTATTTATTTAGCCACACCACGTGGCTCGTGGAATCCTAGTTCCCTGACCAGGGATTGAACCCAGGCCCTCAGCAGTGAAAAGACAGAGTTCCAACCACTGGACCACCAGGGAATTCTCAGTGAAATATTAGTACTATAAATGCTGTGACTTAGGAATAATATTAATTTACAAGTTGTAAAATAAAGTTAAAGTTGATTTCAGAACTCTGGGTTATGTGAATGACTACTAAACAAAATCTAAAAATCACATAAAGAACATTATGGGAGTGAAAAGATTATTGAATATAAACCCAGTGAATGACTTATAAGAGTTTTAATTACATGAGAGTGATGGAGTTAGCAAGACTCTATGATTAAGTGCCTGATGAAAAGGAAGAGGATGATTGCATTGTCTAAAGACCACATTTTTTTCCTGTAAGGAATGATCAGAGTGTTGATCAAAACAATGACCAATGTGTACACTATGTTAAAACTCAAGAGCAGGGAAGATAATGGATCCTAGTAAGAATGCCAGAGCAGATGTTAGAATCAAAATGAACTAATAATAATAATTTTAAGCTAATATTTATTGAGAGAATACTATGCACTGGGCATTGCGCTAAACACTTCACATATATCATCTCATTTTATCTTCAACAACCCTTTATATGAGAAAATTGAGGAATAGAGGAGTTAAGTAATTCGATGGACATAGAACAAGCGGTGGCTTCTACACTGAAACCCAAGAAGAATGATGCCAAAGCCCAGGCCATTAAAGCACTATGCACTTAGTACATTACCCAGGGCATTTGGCCACTACAAATCTAACTACCTTTAGCAACTATCTTGACTGGCAGTCAAATACTGAGTTGGAGTTAGACAGGCCTGGTTTGAATTCTAGTCCTGCCAATTGGATCTTGGGCAGAATTTTAATCTTCTTGAGCTTCAGTTTTCCCATATGTAAAAAGATGATACTACCCACCACACCTGGTTGCTGGGAGGATAAAATGACAGAATTTAAGTGAAATACTTTACTGGGGTGTGTGGAGACTTGGAATTGTTCTACCATGCATGAGTGGTAATTTAGGCCTTCCTCCTTGAGATTTCACATCATAAAATAAAGCATTTGCTTTCTGCTCTATTTGTCTTCGATTTTGACAGTCCATTACCTTGTTTTTATCCTGTGTATCCACTTCTCCTGGTGCCATAAACTTCAGCAGAAGCGCCAAACACTTAGGGCTCTTGTGCCGGGTAGTCAAGTGTAAAGGAGTCATTTCTTCTAGATCTTTCTGCATCCAGTTTGCTCTGCGTGTAAGTAAGAGTTTCATGAAACGATAATTTCCCTAAATAAAAAATAAGAGACAGTAAGAAGAAATTTAGTTTGGAGCCAAAAATTTTTTTAAATTTTAAAATGTTTTAAGCATTTTAATTATTCTGCTAGAATAATAACATTCAGATAAATTAATAAAAGGAAAGTACTTATAATTCTACTACTCTAGCAATTGTTTTATTTTTTCATGTTTCTTTCCAACTGCTTTCTATATGCATTTAGTTTACTCAGTGGCTGGTCAATATTTCATTGTGTTAAGGCAAGACATTTTATTTAATCATTCTATTACTGCATATAATTTTTTTAATAGAAAATGCTACAATGTACATGATTTTTCACATATTTTTTTCCCATAGAATAAATTATCAGGAACCAAATAACTGGGTCAAAGGAGTTTGTGCATTTTATGGTTTTTGGTGTATTTTCCAAATGGCTATCTAGTAGCAACAATGTGTGAATGTATTAGTTTCAGCACAATCTGACCAGCACAGCACATATTATTTATATTTGGAGTATAATAACTTTGTGAAATAAGTAGAGATTTTAAACCCCAATTTACAGGTGAGGGAATTGAGATTCAAAGGGGTTAAATATTTTGTTCACAGTCATTTGGTTAATAAGGAAAAGGTGGTTAGCTTTCTTGAAGAGAGTTATTTACAGGTACAACTAAGGTAGAAGCAGCTTCCTCAAAGTTCAGGTCCCAGACTCATCTGGTCACACAAACACCAACCCAGAAATCACTGTAGGCCACCCAGTTGCAGTCAGTGCTCTCCACACCAGTTAAACCCTCCAATCTGGCAGAACCAACCCATCTGATAAAGAAGTTTAGCTATAAGGGTTAGAGTAATACACTGGTGGGGACTCAGGTCGACCATTTTATAGTATGTCTGTGTGAGCTTTGAAATCCTTGAAAAATATTCAGTAGTTCTTTTAAGCTCTTTCCTGAGATCTAGTTCCATATTTCCAATTCTGATTGGAGCCTTCAATATGCTTGGCATCACAGATATTTCCAAGTCAACATGAACAAACTGCATTGCATGATCAAGTTCTCTGCCTACTTCATGTGTATTTTTCTCTTTCCCTATTCAAAGCGTAGTGGCAGGCAGGGCTACCTGTCTTTTTCATCTTCTGAGACCCTCTACATCCTAAACATTGTTGGAAATGTGACCTTTAAGTATTATAATTACAATGCATTAATGTTCTACTATCAGGAGCTATCGGTATTAGTAAGGAAGACATTTATTGATTGAGCAGGTTCCCCACTGTGATGAATGTGAGGCTCTAAGTAAGGCAAAGGGAACTAGCTAGAGCAACAGTGAGGTGCAGAAGGAAGAATGAGACTTGCCTGCTTGCCTACGGGGGCAAAGACAGGATTCAACTCAGCTCCAGGGCTGGGGCAGAGATAAGGGAGAACAAGGCTAGGAAAAGGGTCATAAGGCTGTCTATACTAGATGGGCAAAATTGGAATGGACTGAAAAACAAATGAATGCAGCTCATTTATTTCCTTTCAGAGAGGCTTTCCTTGACTACCCTAAGCAGAACTTATTTTGTTCTTCTTTATTGCAGTACCCTTTCATTTCCTTCATAGTACTTTCCCCAGTTTGTAGTTACACATGTTTTTATTTCCCTTCACTGAGATTTCCCTCATAAGCAGTAAGCATCATGAAGGCAGAGACTATGTTTTGTTGACTACTGTGCTCGGCATGGTTCCTGGCACATAATAGGTGCTTAACAAATATTACTTGAAGTGAATAAGAGGAAATGAAATATCTTCTAGAGGTTTTTGTTTTTATTTAAAAATTCTTATTTACAGTTGCTAAATTAGATCATAACAGTTAAGAATATTAACTCTTGGGGCTTCCCTGGTGGCGCAGTGGTTGACAGTCTGCCTGCTGATGCAGGGGACATGGGTTCGAGCCCTGGTCTGGGGAGATCCCGCGTGCCACGGAGCGGCTGGGCCCATGAGCCACAGCTGCTGAGCCCGCGCGTCTGGAGCCTGTGTTCCGCAACGGGAGAGGCCGCGATAGTGAGAGGCCCGCGCACCGTGATGAAGGGTGGCCCCCGCTTGACTGGAGAAGGCCCTTGCACAGAAACGAAGACCCAACACAGCAAAAATAAATAAAATAAATTTAAAAACTCCTACCCCCAATATATATATAAAAAAGAATATTAACTGTCAAATATCTGGAATTTTGTTACTATTACTTTTTAATGTTTTATTTATCTGAGCTTCATTCATAGTGGACATCATTTATCTGGATTTTCTGATTTCACCCAATGCCAGTTTTTGAGAAGGTGCTAAAATTTCCTCAAGAGGGCACCCTGCTCTAAATCTCTTGCCATCTTTTCTTTCAAAAAAAGAGAAAAATGCCCAGGAAAAACAAACATATGTGGTACTTCATATCAAAAAAATAAGGTTTGACCTTTCTCAGCATAACATTTCAAATATTACAGAATAATTCATCATGACCTTTTAAAGATATTCAATCAGACAATCATTGTGATTTTGAAATTTAAAGGAAATGGGAAGGAGAAGGAGGAAATTAGAATATATTGGGGGTGGCTACTGACTAATAGACATAGTGCTTGGTATATTTACATTTCACATTATTCTGCGGATTCTACCTACACAAAACATCGTACACCTCAGTAATAATCACTCATTCATTCAATAAACATCCATTGAACCTTGTTACAAAGCAGCCAGGAGTAAAATGTTTGTACTTTACTTATTATAAAGCTCTTTGGGCTTCCCTGGTGGCGCAGTGGTTGAGAGTCCGCCTGCCGATGCAGGGGACACGGGTTCGTGCCCCGATCCCGGAAGATCCCACATGCCGCGGAGCGGCTGGGCCCGCGAGCCATGGCCGCGGAGCCTGTGTGTCCGGAGCCTGTGCTCCGCAACGGGAGAGGCCACAGCAGTGAGAGGCCCGCGTACAGCAAAAAAAAAAAAAAAAGCTCTTTGACATAGATTTCATCTTTGCTCCTCACAGAAGTATCATGGAAAATTTTTACATATCAATTAAAGTATCTTCCTGTGACTCTAATTTCCTCATCTGTAAAACAGGAATAATAATAGTACCTGAGATTATCATGCATATGAAATGATAAAGGTAATATCTGTACTTAGAACAGTACACAAAGCAAATGCTCAGTAATGTTTGCTAACTTCATTATGGACAGTTTTCCAATGTGGAGGAGGCAATAAAACATAAATGGTCAAGTGGAACCAAGAATGGCCCATGACAGAGGGCATGTAGATAGAAAGATCTGACTGAACATGGTATACGTAGTTCAGCTACTGATTAAGGAGAGAACCAAGGTTAGGAACAGGTAAAAGTAAAAATAGTTGGAATGTTATAAATAATGGCTTTTCTGATTTTTTTTTTTTTACATTGAGAAAGATGTCTATACTCTACCTATGGATAAAGGTGATATAGTACCAACAAGTACATACCCAATAGGAATTTAGCTGGTACCCTGGGGAGGGGTCAGCTATATGATCAGGCCAGCTTCTTCTATTCCAAAGGACAGAGACACAGCAGATATTACTGACGAAAGCTGGGACTAGAAACAATATAATCCATTTGGACCAAGGTCAACCTCCTTGGTCTCATGAACAAGCATTTATTAAATGCCCAGTGTATGCAAACTCAATTCTGAGACTGAACAGAGGGGACAGACAACCTTTGAGCTAAAATCAGGAGAGTATTTATAATATAAGTGGAAAAGAGGAAAACATTAGCTTGAGGAAGCAAGCTATTTTGATAACCCCCTGAAGACTGTATGACCCTGGGGATACATGTTATAGGCTACTTTGTTTCCCGTTAAGCCTCCTCAATACAAAAGCAAACAAACAAAATGTCTAAACATTTCCTCACTATTGCTTGAAATTAGGACTTCTTAAGTTTTCAGGTTTATTATAACACAAATACTTTGGGGATGATTTGGAAGTTAACAATTTAGTATCATATCTTAGGGCCACACAGAACATGACCCTGAGGCGAAGACTGTTTTGGAATTTGCTTTTATAATTTCTGACTGGGTAGGAAATAGTATAAGAGCAAAAGAGATAATAGATCAAAAGAGTGTATATTCTTAAGAAAATTCCGGTGGTAAGTGAGCAGAAATGAGAGTTAAAGTTACAAAAAAGTCCTGATTTCATCACTAAAAGGACATTAACTCTGATATGATGAGGTCTATTATGCCACTGAAATGTGAAAATATTTCCTAATGTCTCTGAAACATTGAATAAGATGTCATTTCTCAGTTTCTGTTTTTTTGTCGTTGCTGTTGTTGTTAGGTACTAATAATCCTCATCTTAATCTTCCTGTAATTATTAACACCATGAGCTTCTTTTGTCTGTAATGTAAGTGATTATGACATTTGGATTTTCCACAAATACATGAAAAGGAGTATAATATCTGAAAGGGTAAAAGAGAATGAAAAAGCTCTCTGACCTGGAGAACAGCTCTTGAAATGAATCTAGGAACAAATCAACTCAAAATGCCACTTAAGCTCATATTTTTGTCTGTCCAATTTGCTAAGATGAACTCCTTTTTTTAGGAAAAGTCATTTAATCTTAATAACAATGATATGGAAGTTTTGAGTGAAATACTTTGATATTTTGTTTTAGATTTTTCATTTTTAAGAAATAAAACATAACATATATGGTTAATACTCCCTTTGTGTCCTTCCCCAATTCTATTACCTTTTCTCTCTTTGGAGAACTTGGTGGTTACCATTCCAGTGAATGTTTTGATACATTTTATTTCTTACAAATAAATGTATTCATAAACTACATAGCATTATTTTACATGTTTTCAATCTTTATATAAGTAGCCCTACATGAATCACTTGCCACCTTTAACTCAAAGCAATATTTTTGAGATGTATCCAAATTGCTTTGGTTCATACCTTTTCACTGAAGAAAGCTTTCTGTCATATGAAAATAATGTTATATTTATTTATTTAGCATGTTTCTCATTTTTCACTATTACAAACAATACTGTAATGAATTTTCTCGTATATAGCTCCTGGTATATGTGCCAGAATTTCTGAAGCTGCTGGGCTGAAATTGTTCTCTCAAGTAGTTACTCCAATTTACACTTCCACCAGTAATGTTTGAGAATGCTTGTTTCGCCACATCCTCTCCACACTTGGTTTTGTCAGACTTGCTAACTTTTGCCAATATGATGGGTATACAATTGTATTTTACCATGGATTTAATTTTCATTTCCCTTCTTGAAGTGGAACGTCTTTGTTAGCTATTTTTTTCTTCTTCTGTGAAGAGCTTTTTTGCATTGTTTACTCATTTTGCAACTGAGCTATTTGTCTTTTTCTTACTGATCTATAGAAGTTACTTACATATTCTGGATACTAATTCTTGGCTTGTTTTGCAAATATCTTCTCTCTTGTGTGGCTTTTCTTTTTGCTTTGTTTATGTTCTTCCACTAGGAATGAATTCATGGTCTGAATGATGATATTGGTAGCTTTCTTAGCATTAGATTTCTTCATATATTTTGTTTGCAGGCTCATTTTAAAGAGAAGATTGCTTGCTGTTATTTTTTGGGTTTTTTTGTTTTTTTCTTTTTTTCTCTTTGCTCACCCTTATAGCTGCTAACATCCAGCTCCTGGTCCATTATAAGAATCTGTACTTATAATGATGTTTCGCAGCCCCATGTCTAAGTGATACTAGGGGTATCACAGTTACTGTCACTGAGCTAGTGGGTAGCTTCCTGGTCCTGAGGCTTATCTTTGTCCTGCTCCTGCCACTTCTCTAAAACAGCTTCCTCTAAAGCTATAGCCTCATATCAAGGCAAAGAATACTCCCAAATTCTAAGTATTTTCTTGGCTTTAGTGTGAATATAGGACTGCCTGTAGCAGTCCTTTTCCCCACTGGGACACTGAAGAGACTAGATATTTTCTCAAAACCTACATGTTTCCTGATGAATCTCTTTGCATTCTTGTTCTCTCTGTGTCCTCAGCACTTAATTTACTCTCACGGTAGCTGGGGAGAAAACAATTGTCCACCAAATGTTCATTTATTTTTTTGTTCATTTATAGGTTTGTGTATAATTTTGTCCTGGAAATATTATAATTATATGTATAATAGCACAAATAAATGTAAGGTAGGCGTTCTGTCATACTTTATTCTAAATCCTAATCATACTATATACCAAAAGATACATGATTTAAAACTGAAATGGAAATAATAGAAACATGATCTGTTACTATAAAGTCTAATGATATCTATGTAATTATATATTTATAAACTCTCAAGGCATTTACCATGTTAATTTTTAAAAAGAATCACTATCCCTAGGAAGTACATAGGTCACAAATATCAATAACCTCTTTATCTCAATCTTTCCTGTAATGGTTGCAGACACAAATGAGTCTTAGAAATACCACATAGTGTTGGGAGAGGCAATCTGCCGTGGGCCCTGAGCGTCCTTGCATGTTCTTACTAAGTATGCCAAGAATGCAAAGCCTTGACTCCTCTACCTGGGCCATTTCTCTGAGTTGGGTTTGTATCAAGCAGTCTTAAGGGACATTAATGTCTCCCAGGACATTAGATAAAGAGTCTTGCTTACTACTTACTAAAGTAAGTAGTAAAGTCTGGAGCTACCCCAAATTCAGCATTCCTCAGATGCCATGTGAACCCACTGTGTGCTCAGTGTCCATCTGGGGCCTCTGCATTGCCTCCTGGTTCTTGGGGGTAAGGGATGCAAAAATGCAAGTGCTCCTGCTTTTGCCATCAGTAATAAAGCTTTTTTTTTGTCTCTGATGGTAGTCTTGTGGCTTCTGCCAGTACTCAGAACCAATTTATTACCTTGTAATAAGTTGGCACAAACAAAGAAAAAAGTAGGGTAAATTAAATCCAACACCTGACAGTACAGGAAATGAGGAGGGGATACTGACGGAGACATAGTTTTCTTGAAGAGTAAGGACCAGGGCCCTGCAGGTCAGGTTCAGGGATGAGAAGATTCCATGTGATAATATCCAAGCGGTGGGCAAGGTTGGGGAGATAAAGGAACCCACTGTCCTGTTAATGACTCAATGAGGAAGAGCAGGATTAAAACAAGCCACCCAAATGATGCCTTGGTCCTGGCTCACCTTCCCCTGGGCAAGCAGAGGAAGGGATGAAAGCATGACAATGGGGCAGCAAGCTGAAAGGCAATGTAGTTGTGGCCTCTGAGTCAAGGAATCTCCAAAGTGGAAATCAATGGAGAAAGCAATGAGACCCTGCTACTTGATACAGAATTTTGGGTGGACTGAAAACAGCAGAGGTTCCCTTGGCTGAGACATGAGTGGGCAGCTGCTCAAAAGTGAAAGTGAATGCAAAGCCTTGCCTGATAACACAGAGGCAACTGCGCCACGTACCTGATCCCTGCTATAGTCTGCTTTGTCTGGCAATGGGGACAAAGAACTGGACGTAGACATGGCCACTGTCTGAAGCAAACTGCTGGTTTAATGGTGCCCTTGATGCTCAGAGGTTCCCCTGAATGCCTTGTCCTGGTTTACTCATGATTTGGCTAAGTTAAAACCTGATGGCAACCACTGGGAAGCAGTCCAACGTCCATGACAACTCTGGAAGACCAACTGTGTACAGGGCAGGTCAGCCCTTTACATTCTATGGGCATTCTGCACCCCACGCTGTCCTCAGGAATCTGAAATTATCAAGAGCAGGCATGGCCTCCTTGAAAATAAACTCAGAAAGATTTCTGATTCCACCTCAGTTACCTCTACCTGATCCACACACCTGAGAGAGGTAGGGTAGTTTGGTTACTGTATGTGGCCACCCACAGAAAGAGTTCATCTCCTCATGGCAGCCTCCTGGGAAGTAATCAGGACAAAAGGAATGGGGGATCATATACACCTATGTTGAAAATTTAGGGTTCCGCCCTGTCCATCCCTGGTTATGATGCTTCTTTCTTTCTTTCCCCTAAGAGTAATCCCAGGCTGGCCTCATTGGTACACCCTCTGGGTGGCAGCCCAACCAAAAGGGAGCTTAGAGATTCAAACTTAACTCTGGTTCAGCCACCTGAATTTGTTTGTTGATTGACACGGTCCTACATCATACACATCCATAATGACCACTTGCTTGAGTACACTACTCACAAAGTCCTCCTAAATGCCCACGTGGGCTAAAGTGGGGGACATAATGGGTCTCTGTAAATTTGTCCTATATGCATCTACCCTTCTAGATGAAAGGTATGGGTGCAAGTAGATGATGAGAGAAAAGGTGAGGCGTTCTAGCTATTAGGGTGGGACACACTGATTTTGTGGTTGAGGAGGGAATGCAACAACTTCAGCACCTCGGAAGGGGACACCTTGGGAGGTACAGGGAGGGAGAGAACAACTGATGCTCTCTTTGTCCTCTGGATCCAGTATTGTATCCCAGAAAAAAAAGAAAATTACTTTTCACTACCTCAATCAAATAGCAGCTGAGACTAGCAATCTGGTCTGCTTTTGTGTTTGTCATCCCCATCCGTGTGCTATGAAACAGAAAAATTCATGTGGACATGGATGGACCTGAACTCTTCTGCCACGCTTGATGCCATCAATGGCAGCATGAGAAGCCTTGGGTTATGCCATGTATGACAATCAAAGCTGTAACTACTTGGTGATACTGCCCATGTGGCTTAGCCAAACAATGAAATGGTGATCCACGTTTAACAACAAATCCTGAACTAAAGTGACTTGTGCCTCTTCAGGTTATATGTTCGTATCTGGGGGAGAGAGGGCCATTAAATAGTTCTCCATTGGGCTTAGGGGTTGCTTTTCAGCCCCTAGTGCCTCATGTAATTATTGGCAATAACACCAAAGATCAGCAGGTCACTCAAACTCCCTTGCATGGGTCATAATAGATAACAGAATAGCCTTAGAGTATATCTTCACTGTATAAAGTAAGACCTACTGTTTCCCCTGGTACTTATTCACAGTGGACTTAATCCAGGACACTGAAGTCAATTCTGCAGGTTGTTCTCATCCTGCAGCTTGGAGTTTTATTATTTAAATGCTGTATGAGACATAAACAGATTTGTTCCCAGCCTCTGTTGGTCAGATTAATCAGAGTAGCTGATGGAATAGCATGCTCATGTCAAGAACATGTAGGGCTAAGTGATGGGTTGCTGGGAGAAGCAATTTACCATGGGCCCTAATCATCACTGCATGTTCTTATGCCAAAAATGCAGACACTTGACCACTCTTGGCCTAGGCAACTTCTCTGGGTTGTGTTTGCTGCAATCAATTTGAGGGATGAGGTCATCTCTTCTTCCGGGTTTACTAGCTGCTCACTACAAAAGCGTAGATTCCTGAAGTTCAGTGTTCCTCTGTGCTATGATGGAAACCTGCTGTGTGTACAGCATCCATCTGGGCCTTCTGTGACTCCCCCATGGTTCTTGGGGGAAAGGGAAATCAATACAAACATATAGGTGCTGATGCTTTTTGCTATGCTGTGAATAATAAACTTCTTTGTCCCTGACCCTGGAGGCTTGTGTCTGTTGTCAACATCCATGAAGCAGTAACAGACTAACTTCTTATCTTGCAATATATGGTGAGACAAAATGTCAAGCCTTGAAATAGTTCTATACTATTGTAATATGAAATGAAGCATTGAATATAAGAAACAAAAATTGATTAGAGAGGTGAGTAGGGGCTAGAAAATGGAGAGTCTAATACAGTATGACGAAGAGTCTAAAATTTATCATATAGGTAATGGGGTGCCAGTGAAGAGTTGAAGAAGGAAATGACATGAGTGGATTTATGTGTTTAAGAAATATCCTGGAGGCTGTGTGAAGTACTGATTTGAGGGAAACAAATCTTTGGTAGTGAGACTGGTGAGGGGGTTACTACAGCAATCCAGAATAGAAATGTTGGGAGCTAAGTGGAAATAAGAGGACAGACTGTGAAATATGTGTAAGAGGCCTCCTGAATGGGTACAAAATGGAGAGTGGTGTCAACAACTGAAAAGACAGAAGGAGAAATAGGATTAAGGTTAAAGATTTTGAGTTCTGTTTTCCTAACATGTGGAGTTTGGGGTGTCTGAGGGAAATCTATATAGAGATAGCTAGCAAAAAAAAAAAAAAAAGAAAGAAAGAAAAGAATCTATATGGATCTGAAGATTGGAAGAGACAGCTAGATTCAAGATATAGGGTTATGAATCATCTATATTAATAGCTGTTTCAACTGTTTTATCTAAAGACATAATTTCTGGCATAAATTAAAGTACATGAAACTGGAAAAATGAATCTATACATCTTAGCTGAAATATAAACATGATTTAAATATCCACATAAATAGCTCAGTACAGTGCAATCCATACTGTTCTTTTACCTAGACCATGAGATACTACTACCATATCAAATATAGAGTATAAGTGGATTGGAAAAAGGATGGGCCTTTCCTCATTATTCTTGTCTGCTTGGATCATTCTTTGATCCCGGTTGATTTAGGTGTCTCGTTGTACTCTGGTTTCCTGCTTTTATTCCTTCTTCTTCTTCTTTTTTTAAAATTTAATGTGAATCTTTACAGGAAACAGTTACAAAAACCGTTTTTGAATGACATGAATTACTGAGCTATAGAAATGAAATCAAATCTGTATTGCTTTTCCCAATCACAGACATTCTCTTTCTTTCCTTAAATTTCTGATTTCAAGCCTAAGTACTGTGTTTTACAGCTAAAATTTCTAATTACTCAACAATTATGATGGTAACCACATCACTAACCTGCCATCTTATGCAAATCTGAAAAAAATGTTTTTAAAAAGCTATTTGACAATTCTCTAAGCAAAGGTTAAGAATGGCACTTCAAAGGCAGAATGGAGCTCTATTTGTTGCTTTTCAAGTTTAAGATGTTCATCCATCTGGCAGAGCAGCTAGACAATACATCAGCCAAGAACATCTCTCTGGCTCGAAACAGATTCTGGCTCTCAGAGAGGATTTGACTGAAGGAAAGGCAACATCTTTATTTGCTCTGTGGCTGAACTCTTCTAATATTTCTCCTCAATGCCTCCTCCAAGGCTTGGCTCCATCTACTAACTTGGTTTCCATAGGAATAGACAGAACTATCAAGTGGCACATAGTCAAACAGCACAACAGAACGAGAAAATGTTACTGTCAAAAAAAAGTAGACAGACTTTTCTCTAAGAAAAGAAACTATGAAAATATATCCTTGACTCTGAGGCTTCCTTACCCAGTGCTGGATTTTTCATGTGCTTTTCCTGCCTGACATAGACTATTTTTTTTAAGATTATGATGAAAATTAGTCCCTTCAGTGGAGAGGATTTCATACAAAAAATATTAAAAGGTATAAAACGCTGTGATGCTTATTTCCACAAGTACAATTCTCTTGTGCTTGTGAGCTACCCTCATTTATTCAGAGTGGTGCTTTGAGTTGGCAAAACCTTTTGGGCTGATTATAAAATGTATTTTGTTTCTCATAGTTTGACATTTTATTTATAGGAAAACATTTATTTCATCTTAAATCAGTAGTTCTCAAACTCTAGCATGCATCAGGATCTCTGGAGGGCTGGAAAACACAGTCTGCTGAGGACTTCCCTCAGAGTTTTTCATTCACTAACTCTGGTGTGGGGTCCCAGAATCTACATTTCAAACAAGTTTCTGGGAGACACTGGTGTTGCTAGGTCCAGGAGTTCACACTTTGAGAATCATTGTTTAAACAAAGAATCTAATAACAGAGTTCTAAACCCTGAAGAACTTAAAAAAAACAAACAACAAAAACCACCAAAAAAAGAATGCCTGTTTCATCTTAGATCAATGAAGTCAGAATTTCTGAGGCGTTGGCACCAGAAAACTACTAGAGCTAATAAATGAATTTGGTAAAGTTGCAGGATACAAAATTAATGCAGAGAAATCTCTTGTATTGCTATATACTAACAATGAAAGATCAGAAGAAGAAATTAAGGAAACAATCCTATTCACCATTGCAACAAAAAGAATAAAATACCTAGGGATAAACCTACCTAAGGAGGTAAAAGACCTGTACTCAGAAACTATAAGACACTGATGAAAGAAATCAAAGATGACACAAACAGATGGAGAGATATACCATCTTCTTGGATTGGAAGAATCAATATTGTGAAAATGACTATACTATCCAAAGCAACCTACAGATTCAATGCAATCCCTGTCAAACTACCAATGGCATTTTTCACAGAACTAGAACAAAAAAATTCACAACTTGTATGGAAACAGAAAAGACCCTGAATAGCCAAAGCAACCTTGAGGGAAAAAAATGGAGCTGCAGAAGTCAGACTCCCTGACTTCAGACTATACTACAAAGCTACAGTAATCAAGACAATATGGTACTGGCACAAAAACAGAAATATAGATCAATGGAACAGGAGAGAAAGCCCAGAGATAAACCCTTGCACCTATGGTCAACTAATCTATGACAAAGGAGGCAAGGATATACAATGGAGAAAAGACAGCCTCTTCAATAAGTGGTGCTGGGAAAACTGGACAGCTACATGTAAAAAAATGAAATTAGAACACTCCCTAACACCATACACAAAAATAAACTCAAAATGGATTAAAGATCTAAATGTAAGGCCAGACACTATAAAGCTCTTAGAGGAAAACATAGGAAAAACACTATTTGACATAAATTGCAGCAAGGTCTTTTTGACTCACCTCCCAGAGTAATGGAAATAAAAACAAAAATAAACAAATGGGGCCTAATGAGACTTAAAATCTTTTGCACAGCAAAGGAAACTATAAACAAGACAAAAAGACAACCCTCAGAATGGGAGAAAATATTTGCAAATGAGGCAACTGACAAAGGATTAATCTCCAAAATATGTAAACATCTCATGCAGCTCAATATTAAAAAACACAACCCAATCAAAAAATGGGCAGAAGACTTAAATAGATATTTCTCCAAAGAAGACATACAGATGGCCAAGAGGCACATGAAAAGCTGCTCAACATCACTAGTTATTAGAGAAATGCAAATCAAAACTACAATGAGGTATCAACTCACAGCAGTGAGAATGGGCATCATCAGAAAATCTATGAACAACAAATGCTGGAGAGGGTGTGGAGAAAAGGGAACCCTCTTGCACTGCTGGTGGGAATGTAACTTGATACAGCCACTAAGGAGAACAGTACGAAGCTTCCTTAAAAAACTAAAAATAGAATTACCATATGACCCAGCAATCCCACTACTGGGCATATATCCAGAGAAAACCATAATTCAAAAAGACACATGCACTCCATTGTTCATTGCAGCACTATTTACAATAGCCAGGTCATGGAAGCAACCTAAATGCCCACTGACAGACAAATGGATAAAGAAGATGTGGTGTGTATATATATACAATGGAATATTACTAAGCCATAAAAAGGAACGAAATTGAGTCATTGGCATAGACGTGGATGGACCCAGAGACTGTCATACAGAGTGAAGTAAGTCAGAAGGAGAAAAACAAATATCATATATTAATGCATATATGTGGAATCTAGAAAAATGGTACAGATGAACCAGTTTGCAAGGCAGCAATAGAGACACAGATGTAGAGAACAAATGTAAGGACACCAAGGGGGGAAAGCGGGGGTGGGGGGTGGTGCTGGTGGTGGTGTGATGAATTGGGAGATTGGGATTGACATATATACACTAATATGTATAAAACAGATAACTAACGAGAACCTGCTGCATTAAAAAAATAATAATTCAAAAAAAGAAGAATTTCTGAGGATTTGGAATTAATATTTCCTAAATGCTCTGCAGGTGATTTGAAAATGGTATTAAGATTGAGATGCGCTGACCTAATTCAATAATTCATTCCACATTCAACAGTTACTTACTATGTAATTACTCTGAACCAGACACTATGCTAAGGGTTTTGGAAGCTTTCAAAGTAATTAAAATAGAGATGTACACTCATTATACACTATGATGTAGCACAAGCAAGGAGGGGCAAGTGCATAAAAAATACAAAATAGACCAGGCAGGTTGGATGAGGATGTACTTTCAGCCCTTTATGGGGAGGGGAAATGTCAGATCAGGAAAGACCCCATGAAGGACATGGCAGTTGAGCTGGATCTTGATTTGGGATCACCAATACTTTAGCATCTCTCCATGTCTCCATATTTTCTCCCCTCCCCATTTCTTTGATAGGGACAATAGATATTTTCTGAATTTTATGCAAAGTGCTATACAAAGATAGCTTTGAGTCTTATTCCCACCCCTTCCGATCAATTTGTCCCCATAAACTCCTCCTATGCAGAAATTCTGAAGCCAACATTAGTTAAGTTGTATATAGCAAGTCTCTCATATTCACTTATTACATGGTACAGTTAATCCCACACTATCACTCACTTTGGCTGTAACAGATGGTGAAGCCATTTGCAAGTGTTGCTCACTATTGTAATACAATGAATGAGATCAGCCCTATGTAAGGACAGTGGTAAGAACTCTAAAGAGGGGTACCTCACCCAGCCTTGAGGGTTCAGTAAAGGCTTCTTGAAGAAAACAGTGCCTGAGCTGTATTTAAAGCCAGCTTAAGTGGGAAGTGAGTGTGCAAGGGCACTGTGCATGGAGAATGAGGGTGAGGAAGAGGTGATTAGAATAAAAGCTTTAAATAGAGTAGAAAGGGAGACACAGGAAGCTGAAGCCAAAAAGGTAAGCAAGGACTAGAGGATGAAATGTGCCAGACTAAGGAGTTTGCACTTTTTCCTTAGGGTTTCTGAAGCAGTACTGAAGAATTTAAGTAAGGCAGTGACATGAGAGGATCTCAGCCAGCTCAACCTCACATACAAAGGCAAATTACTGATTTTCTCCCAGCCTCAGTTTCTTCCCACATGAAAAAATAAGGAGGTTGGATTATGATCTAAAGGCTTACCCAGCTTTATGTTCTTTGACTTTATGATTCTAAGAAGCAGATGACCCAGTTTTTATAGCTACTTCAAAACTAAATGTTTTTTATTCTAGCTGCCTCAACAATAACCTAAATTTCTAATAATTTTCATTTTTCCTAAGCACAGCGTAATAGTTTTTGAGCCTATTTCCTTTTTTCAGATACAAAAATTCCTTTTCCTAGCATAATGAAGTTCAAGCTTTAGGGGAACCAGAAATGCTACCCATGGGGAGGCAGCATGGTATAATTAAGTGAGAATGTATTTTGGAACCAGTCAGATCTGGGTACTTCATTGGCTGTATTAACTGTGAGCATGTTATTTCTCAAAGCCCCAGATTTCCCACTGGTAAAAAAGAAAAAAAAAAAAAAAAAAAAACACCCAAAAACCCATAGTGACCAGTTCACAGCAAGGGCTTAATAAATATTGGTTTCTTTCTCAGATACCATTATGGTTCTCCTCTCATCATAAAAGTAGTCCTTGTAAACAAAACATTTTTTATTTGACCATATTTGTTGTTTCAGATACAAAAAAAAAAAAAAAAAAGAAAAGAAAAAGAAAGAAAGAAAGAAAAGAAAGTATTTGCTCCTAGTGTTCTCATTGTTTGATGAACATTATAATCTGCCTGGTCTGTTCTCCTCACTGACCCTGACCGGTCTTCTGAGTTGCACTGCAAGTAGTTACTTTAAAAAATCATGTTTTAACATTAAGTTCAGAAGCTAAATCCAAACAAATCTTGTTTAACACCTGGTTCCTTTGAAGCACCCCAAGTCTTGCAGTAGGCTCCATCTTTAGTTTTTCAACAATGTACCTTAGTTTTATTGATCCTAACATGCAGTTTAAAAAAAATCAATTCATCTACTTGGCTTAGATATGTGCCTTTTGGGGAAGCTGTTGCAAACAACTGATTGAATCCATCTGTTGCCTTCTCTACTTCAGTTCCACACTATGGATGGGATTTCTTAGATAGTGAAAAAGACAAATGACAGATAAATGTGTAAATAAATTCAATTAAACTCAGAAATCCTTAGTGAACCTCATTCAGGGTATGCATTAAAGGTTTTCATTAAATGCTGAGCACTAAGTAGTAATCTGACTTGGTAACCGTTACCCATTTTCAAAACGGTAGCCAAAGTCCTCACAATGGATAGTGATGCTTGAATTCAAACATGTATCTTCTAGTCTCAAATCTAGCCATCTTCAAAAAATCATATCACAAACCACCTCCATCTACAAATCCATCCCTGAACTCTGTACTGTTCCTCACTTTTCCTTCACTGTTCTGGGACCTTTTCTCTTTGAAACTAAGAAAGAGGCAACTGAATCAGTAAAAAATAATGCTAGTAGTGGTTAGAGTGGGGAAGAAAGATTTGCAGATCAAAGGTTATTTTAGTTGTGCCATTTGGTAACTTATCCCAGGGTAGGTAGGTGTCCTGTTTGCCACAGCTATGTTTTTTTTTATTAGTTTCTGCTTTATAACAAAGTGAATCAGTCATACATATACATCTGTTCCCACATCCCTTCCCTCATGCATCTCCCTCCCTCCCACCCTCCCCATCCCACCCCTCCAGGCGGTCACAAAGCACCGAGCGCCACAGCTATGTTTTAATTCTAGTTTAACAGTTCTTCTAAGTTCAAGCACATCACAACTCTTAAATCAACATTTTAGTGTCTCCCTCAAGCTCTTTGTGGACCAATTAGATATAAACAAATATACATTTTAGAAAGGGATTCAAAAATTATGAATTATATATTTCATATGTATTGAAAAATTTGGAAAATTATTGAAAATTGGGAAAATAAGAAAAAAGATCACCTATAATTCCATTATCCTAAGTCTAACACAAGCTTTTGTTAGCCTTTTGGTACAATCTCTTCCATTCTTTTTTAGCTTTTTTATTTAATGTGAGAGATGATTTTTACAATTTCCATCAGACCTTTCATCTAATTTCATATCTAGAATAAGCAGTGATTGATTAAAAATAACTTTTACCATTGGCAGCCATCATAATATTAACTGACTCAGGTGGAGTGGCCGGAGGATGCTAATACTTGTGGGTGAAAGTTTGAGGAATAATAGGATATTTACATAGTTTCAAATTAGCTCTCCACAAAATACTTATTAATCACAAAGGAACCTGGTAGATACCACTTTATCCAAATGATCAAAGTTAACATCACCAATCATGGGACAAATAACATCATGTGCTTTCTGATATGATGCACTAAGAAGAACACAACATCATTCCTGTGGTATTCATACCAAAAATGCATAACCTAGATTATGAGGAAACATCAGACAAATCCAAAATGAAAGACAATATAATTGGTCTATACACTTAGAATGTAATGTCATATGTGCACACACACACACGCACGCACAAGACTGAGGAACTGTTGCAGATTAATGAAAATTAAAAAGACATAATAATTGAATAAAATGCCTGATCCTGGATTTTCTTTTATGTAGATGACATTATTGGGACAATTGGCAAAATCTAAATAAGATTTGTGGATTAGATAATAGTATTTATGTTAATTGCCTGATTTTGGTAATTGAACTGTGGTTATTTAAGAGAATGTCCTTGTTTACTGGAAATATGCACTAAAGATTTGACAGCAAAGGAGTATCATGTCTATAGCTTACTCCAGATGGTTCAGAAGACAGTGTCACACTCACATACACTAGAGAGAAGGATAAAGCATATCTGGTTAAATGTACATATCTGGGGAATTTGGGTGAAGGGTATATGAGAATTCTTTGCAGTATTCTCACAACTTTTCTGTAAATCTGAAATTATGCCAAAATATAAAGTTAGAGGGAAAAAATTTTATTATAAAAGTAATAAGATATTTATTAAAGAAATTTCTAGAATAAAGAAAAATATAAAGAAGAAAACAATGAGCAGCCTGCATCTCACAAACCTGAGGAAACCATGGTTTACATTTTGATATACTCTCTGTCTCTTATTTATGGGGAATGTTTCTTACCCTCAGATGGGCATTTAAATTTTGAAATGTTCCATAATCATGCCTTCATTAATATTCACAATATCCCTGTTGTGAAAGCCAGTATTATTGTCACTTCATAGATTAAGAAACACAGATTCAAAAAGATTAAATTATGGGTTGACTTTAGAAAGATTATCACTTTATATCATGTAACAGAAAAACAAAATAATGCCACTAAATAGTTGGTTGACCATGATTCACAAACTGGCCGCGATTTAGTTTCCTGAAAAATGACAAGTTTGGAGATGATTCTTGGGATTCCTTCTAACACTAAAATGTTACAATTCTAACCTCTTCTATTATCACCAACATTTTTTTTTTGTATGCAGAATCTGCAGTGCCTAGCATAGTGCCTTATATGTAGTAGGTACTAGATAAATATTTTTGAATGAATAACAAATGCATCACAAATTATAAAGTGGGTATTATGTTATAGAGGTTATGAAGATAAGATCATGTATATAAAAGTGCTTTGTAAAGTATAACGTAATTATAAGTGATTATTATTATTATTGATTTGGAATAGAAAACAATATAGAACAAATTGCTCATTCTGAAATAGAGATTAAAGTTAAGATATGCCACCTCTTAAAAAAAAGAGATGTCACCTTTTTGTAGGAATCTAAGAAATTTACTATGAAGTTTATTTCTATATTACTCTTGTTTCAAGTATAATTCACCTTATTCTCGTCAATAACCAATTTAACTGACTGTTTACAGACAGATGGAGAGACAAATGACAAATTAGTACTCCCCAGGTTTGTGGCATGGACATAAAAAGTGAATTTATTTTTCAAATACCTTTTATAGTCATAGCCTTGCAAGTAGAAGACATCTTATCTGGTTTACTATTGATCCAAATGACAAGGCTGAGCATCAGATTAAGGATATGTCAGAAACCTGAAAGAAGGCTACCAACGGATGTGGCAGGATGGTAGCTTCTTTCAAAATGATCTATTAAGGCTATGGTGTTTACAAAGGCAGTTGAGAAAACACAGCACAATATACAGGTCTGCATCAAGTAACTAGCAGAGCGCCCATAAAAACTTCTGATACTAATGTGAACCCCCATACCATTCATCATACCCATTTATTTCCAGCAATAAAAGCTATTCACAGATTTTTTTGATGCTAAAACAAACGATACAGGCGTTTTTCTTCACCCCACATCCCTTTCCTATTGTTACAGTTTCTTTCTCCACAAATGGCAGCATTCCTAAGAGATAATCTGTTTTAAGATGATGGGAGATACTATCTAATTTAAATGGACTGCCAATCAGTAAGGTCAAGCGCAATTCAAGAATTTAATTCTAAGATATATTCTTTGGTGATAGTGAGATATGACTTAGCTAAGTATGGTAATGACCAAAAAATATTATGCCAAAATGGAGTCCTGAAAAATAAAAATTCCAAGAGCGTTTCTTATATATTGTACAATATTTTATGAAAAAAGAAACATCTTGGGGATAAACTATCAAGCATGCTAAAAATATACAGCAAAATAAAAGAAGAAACCTGATCAGAGGTGGGAAAATCTATCTTTTGTGATCACCATGGGATTAGCACTTTTTTTTAAAGTTCATTTATTTATTTTTTATACAGCAGGTTCTTATTATCTATTTTATACATATTAGTGTATACATGTCAATCCCAATCTCCCAGTTCATCCCACCAGCACCCCCCACCCCCGCTTTCCCCCCTTGGTGTCCGTACATTTGTTCTCTACATCTGTGTCTCTATTTCTGCCTTGCAAACCGGTTCATCTGTACCATTTTTCTAGATTCCACATATATGGGATTAGCACTTCTTTAAGGGAAGATTACTTTCTAGACTAGAATGAATTGGAGAATTTTGTGAGAATCATGGGGATAGAAAATGCTTCAGAAAATTCCCCTTTCAGATGCCTTTAGACAGACTTGAACTGTTTTTTCAAAACCCAGAGTGTTCTAACCAATTTCAAGGGACCAACATTTGACAGTTATAGACTAAAGAGACAGGAAAACTATTTAGAACATCAGTAAACTACTTCACTCTTTAGTTTGCTTTCTTAGCTAGCATGTCACATTTTACAGCAATGTAAAATCTTTTTTATTTATCACCAGCTTAAATAGTAGCAAATATAAGTTTAAATGCATTATCATTATTAAATGCTATGAGATATAAGTCAGGACATCTGGGTTTTGGTCCTGGTTCTAACTAGTTACCTAAATATGAGCATATCATTATTTATTATCTACTTTGTGGATGTAAGGCATTGTTTGTTTGTTTTTTTTTTTTTTTTTTTTGCGGTATGCGGGCCTCTCACTGTTGTGGCCTCCCCCGTTGCGGAGCACAGGCTCCGGACGCGCAGGCTCCGGACGCGCAGGCTCAGCGGCCATGGCTCACGGGCCCAGCCGCTCCGCGGCATATGGGATCCTCCCAGACCGGGGCACGAACCCGTATCCCCTGCATCGGCAGGCGGACTCTCAACCACTTGCGCCACCAGGGAGGCCCTAAGGCATTGTTTTTAGATGTGATGGGTAAGACAATTTTCTGGGCCCCAGTTTCTTCAACTGTGAAATAAAGATATTCGAGTAAGTTATAAACTAGTATTTACCAAAGTGTTTGACCAGTTCCTTAAGATGCTATTAGTTTATGCTTTAAAAAAAGTGCTGAAATCAAACGATTATGAAAAAATCCTGGATTAAAAAAAATACACAGGTTTCTTTACTGTATGACTTTTCAGAGCCTTTAAGATGCTAATGTGAATTGTGAATTTCCAAGAAAGAGCATGCAGTATTTCCCAAACTTATTTGACCATGGGACCCATTTTTCACACATTTCATGAGACTACTGTCCTAAGGAAGAAGCTTTGTGAAATGCTGTAGATAATGATTTTCAAGGTCCTTTTAAGCTTTTATAATTTTTATTGTTTTTTAAAATAAGAAACATAAAGTAGCTTAATAACTACCCTCATTTTTCTTGGATAGAATAAACTTGAGAAATATGCTTGGAGGAAAAAAAACTCTCACAAAGCCAAGGAGAAAGTTACTTGAGACTATAGTTATCAACAATAAAAATCAAGCTGCTGGGTAATGGGTAGTATAAAACATCAAGAACAAATGCCAGGAATGCGGCAGGAAACAAAATTCAAAAAAATCACCCCAAAACTCCCAAAATACTTGAAGCAGAGATCATTCCCAATTAAGTCTCCTTTCAACCTACTTTATCAGAAGTAAGGAATATGTCCTTCACAACGGCTCACCAAATGCTACAGATGCTAAATATCACGTGTATATTGGACTTTATGTTTTGTACCTTAGGAGACAGAATTTGCCTAGAGCTATGGTGAAATACCTATCTTATTACCTCCAGCACGCCTTGCATGCACCCTCTTCAAGCCCATCACATTACTTTCATGCTCAAACTCCCAATCACATCCTTAACTCTACTCTGCCAATGGATAAGAGATATTGCTTTGGTTAGAAGAGATGGCAGTAAACAGGGCTGTAAAGCTCAGAGCTTCCAAGGGCAGTCATGCACATCTGAAGAGGATTTCTGGTAGCCCATAATAAATCTAGTTAGTCCAAGGAGACTAAATTTATTTATAAGTCTGCTCAGTAATACAGCCAAGCTCAAGAATGACTCTGCTGACCTAACAGTGGAATATTCAATGGAAAGGACAAACTTTGGACATGCAGCAACTTTAATTCTGAAGGCCACCAAAATAAGTAAGCAATGGCTGTGGATGCTACTGTATGAAACTGAAAAGTTTACACTATAGACAAGTAAAACAGGGAAGGAAAAGATGGGGAAAAAAGAAAGAAAGTGGAATAGGAAAAGAGAAAGAAAAGAATTAGGATTAGACAGGAAAGAAAGAAATTTGTATAATAGAAAACTAATTCATCTCTCATTTTCTTCTATAATCAACTTCCTCAATGTTACCAAAAAAAAAATGCTATGGCCATTTCTGTGGTTCAATCTTTGCTCACTCTATTCCCTCTACCTGAAATTCTATCCCCCATTCCCAATTCTTGTCTAAGTTTAACCATTTCATTAAGGCCCACCTGAAATTTCAATCCCTCCATGTATTAGGGATATTCAGTACAGGAAACAGCTATTTTTGCCATTTTACACAGGAAGAATTTTTATTTTTATTTTTATTTTTTTTCTTTTTGCGGTATGTGGGCCTCTCACTGTTGTGGCCTCTCCCGTTGCGGAGCACAGGCTCCGGATGCGCAGGCCCAGCGGCCATGGCTCACAGGCCCAGCCGCTCCGCGGCATATGGGATCTTCCCAGACCGGGGCACGAACCCGTATCCCCTGCATCGGCAGGCGGACTCCCAACCACTGCGCCACCAGGGAGGCCCAGGAAGAATTTTTAATACGGGGATTTTACATGCTTATAAAATAATCAGAAGGATTCTAACTAGGCTTCAAGGACTGACTCCTTGAACAATGCAAAGCTACCATTGTGACTACAGTATTAAGTTCAATGGAAGTCTGTAGCTGCATCAGGAAGTCAGGGGAAAAAAGCTCCTGTAATAACTGCCTCTCAGTACCTAGGAGGAAGAATACCAGAAACCGGAATGCTGAAGAAAAGCTTCCCACCTGAGAAGCCCTTACAGGCTGACTTTCTTATGAGGGACACTTGGTATACTGACATTGTCTTGTAAAAAAAAATACCCTCTTCAAGTATAAGCCCATTCTCCTTATCTTGGGTATAAGGCCCTTGTAGCTAGAATCATGACATATATCTCTAATTTCTTCCTTCTCCAATCAAAACTAATCCAATTCCTTTGGATAGTTGTTCAAAGTAGTAATAAGTTGCTAACTGTAAACATACTGCCTTTGCAGACCACACCTTTCCAATTTAGTGTAAAAGAGTGTAAGTCCAAAACTTCCAAGATAATTCTAATTTTCAGCCTTATATCTGGTTGTGGGGTAAAAGATTTAAAATCTATTGTGGAAATTTAAGCCTATAATTAGCATGCAGTTGAGATTTCTTTTTTCCTTTGCAGATGGAAAGGAGAAGGATAAAAGGGCTTAGGGGAACAGACAGACACATTTCTGTTATCTCTGAAATCACTCTCAAAGCTCATCCTAAGGTAAGTTTGGTTTGTTCTTGGTTGGGCAGGTGTGCTCATATTCCTGAGGTTAAGACTTCTAAGCTCAAGTTTCCTCAAATGTGACACAGTCCCACTGCCTGTGCAGCATCTACCTGGACTTCCTTCTCCATTACCACTATAGGACTTGAGGGCAAGGAGAATCAATGCTGCCTGCTGTATCATGAATAACAAACGACCTAAATAAATTTGGTCTTATGGTCTCTTCACCTGATGAATCTATGTGGCAAGCCAACCTAACAGCTGCAATAGGGTGACTGCTTGACTATATTGTCTTTTTTTTTTTTTTGCAGTACGCAGGCCTCTCACTGTTGTGGCCTCTCCCGTTGCGGAGCACAGGCTCCGGACGCACAGGCTCAGCGGCCATGGCTCATGGGCCTAGCCGCTCCACGGCATGTGGGATCTTCCCGGACTGGGGCACGAACCCATGTCCCCTGCACCGGCAGGCGGACTCTCAACCACTGCGCCACCAGGTAAGCCCTATATTGTCTTTTGAGTGTGTGCTCATCAACTATTTGACAAATGAGTAAATGAATGAATAAAAGCTGTCTGCAGCATGGAGAATGGTTTGAAGAGGAAGAATTGAATCAGGAATACTGATAGGCTATTTTAGTTTTTTTAGACATTAAATTATGGTGGACTGGATTAGAATGATGGAATAACAGAGAGGGAAAAGAGCCAAAGTGGGGAAACCTCAGATATATATATGGACTCTATGAAAATCCTTGGCTGACCCCTGAATTGCAAATGCATGTAGAAACTCCAAGAAGTCTGCAGAAACTAAGAAACTAAAGGTTGAAAAGTTGATCAGAGATTTCAGCTACTATCCAACAGAGAGGAGACAGAATTTGGAGTTTTAGTCTCTCCTAGTTAGAGGGCTTGGTACACATCTCAGGCTTTTCACTCAAATCTCAGAAGAGCCATGCCTTAAAAGCATAGATTATATACCAGGACTATGGGTCAGGTCTAAGAGATTCAACTAAAGACTATGAGAAAAAAGTAAAACACTCAATAAATTCAGTGTAATTAGCCAGTTTTAACTACCTGATAAAATAAAAAATCCACACTCTTAAGTGGAAGACAACAGAATGAAGAGTCCCCATACTGTACCAACTGAAATTCTGAGTATATGATAAAAAATGACTACAGATGCAAAGAAACAGAAAAAGAGGGGGGAAAAACAAATATAAATAGGCCTCAAGATGACCAAGATGTTGGAATTAACACACAAGGACTTTAGAGCAGCTATTGTACAAAACAGTGTGGTAATGGCACAAAAACAGACGTGGATCAATGGAACAGAATAGAGAGCCCAGAAATAAACTCACACACCTATGGTCAATTAATCTTCACAAAGGAGGCAAGAATACACAATGGGAAAAAGACAGTCTCTTCAGCAAGCGGTGTTGGGAAAGTTGGATAGTCGCATGTCAATCAATGAAGTTAGAATACACCCTCTCACCATACACAAAGATAAACTCAAAATGGCTTAAGGACTTGAACATAAGACATGACACCATAAACCTCCTAGAAGAGATCATAGGCAAACATTCTCTGACATAAATCGTACCAATGTTTTCTTAGGTCAGTCTTCCAAGGCAATAGAAATAAAAACAAAAATAAACAAATGGGACCTAATCAAACTTACAAGCATTTGCACAGCAAAGAAAAGCATAAACAAAACAAAAAGACAACCTACAGAATGGAAGAAAATATTTGCAAATGACACGACCAACAAGGGCTTAATTTCCAAAACATACAAACAGCTCATACAATGCCACAACAAAAAACAAACAACTCAATCGAAAAAGACCTAAATAGACATCTCTATTTAGGCAGAAGACCTAAATACACACTTCTCTAAAGAAGAAACACAAATGGGCAATAGGCACATGAAAAGACGCTCAACATCTCTAATTATTAGAGAAATGCAAATCAAAACTACAGTGAGGTGCACCTCATACTGGTCAGAATGGTCATCTTTAAAAACTCTACAAATAACAAATGCTGGAGAGGATCTGAAGAAAAGGGAACCCTCTTACACTGTTGGTGGGAATGTAAGTTGGTACAGCCACTATGGAGAACAGTATGGAGGTTCCTCAGAAAACTAAAAATAGAATTACCATATGACCCAGCAGTCCCACTACTGGGCATATACCCAGGCAAAACTCTAATTCAAAAAGATACATGCACCCTTATGTTCATAGCAGCACTATTCACGATAGCCAAGACATGGAAACAATGTAAATGTCCATCAACAGATGAATGGATAAAGAGGATGTGGTAAATATATACAATGGAATACTACTCAGCCATAAAAAAGAACTAAATAATGCCATTTACAGCAACATGGATACAACTAGAGATTATCATACTAAATGAAGTAAGTCAGAAAGAGAAAGTCAAATACCATATGATATCACTCATATGTGGAATCTAAAATATCACACGAACCTATCTACAAAATAGAAACAGACTACAGACATAGAGAACAGACTTGTGGCTGCCAAGGGGGAGAGTGTTGGGGGAGAGATGGAGTGGGAGGTTATGGTTAGCAGATGTAAGTTATTATATACAGAATGGATAAACAAGGTCTTACTGGATAGCACAGAGAACTATGTTCAATATCCTATGATAAACCATAATGGAAAAGAATATAAAAAAACAATGTATATGTATGTAAAACTGAATCACTTTGCTATACAGCAGAAATTAATACAACATTGTAAATCAAATATATATTTCAATAAAAAATAATAGAGGCTATTATAACAGCTTACCAGAAAAAAATGGTCATAATGAACGAAAATATGAGGGAAAGGCATTTGATAATATTCAACACTCACTCTTGGTATACATTCTCAGCAAACTAGAATCAAAATAAATTTACTCAATCAGTGTAGCAGTTATCAATTATCTGCCTTACAACTCCAAATCAACTCTTCTATACCTTGTTTTATGATACTGGAACCAGACCTTATAACCATTTTCTCCCGTGCCAGCTGCCACAGAATTTGGCTTTAACAGTAGATGGTACAGCAGGAATACTGTAAGTTTCCATCTGGTGTCATTTCCTTTCAGCCTGAAGAACCTCCTTTAGTATTTCTTATAATGCAGGTTTGTTTGAGATAAATTCTCTTATTTTTTGTTTGTCCTTATTTTAATTTTAATATGGAAAGACAGTTTTACTCCATAAGAATTTTAGGTTGATAGTTTTCTTTCCCCAAGCATTTTAAGGCTATCATTCTACTGTCTTCTTGTGTCTATTGTTTCTGGGAAATATGCTGTCATTGGTATTCATGGTTTACCATATTGGATTGTGTCTTTTTCTCTGGCTGCTTTCAAGATTTTCTCTTTATCTTTGGTTTTCAGTAGTTTGACTATGGTATTTCTAGGTAAGGTTTTCTGTGTATTTATCTTTTTGGGGTTCACTTGCCTCTTGAATCTTTAAATATATGTTTTTCACCAAGTTTGGGCAAGTTTTGGTCACTGTTTTCTCAATTATTTTTCTGCCCCATTTCTTCTCTCCTCACCTTCTGATAATCTCATTACAAGTATGTTAGATCTTTCAATATTGTCCCACAAGGCAGTGAGACACCATTTTTTTTTCTTAATACATTCCTCTCATGTTTATGGTTGCACAATTTATATAGATCTATCTTCAAACCCATTGACTCTTGTTATCTCCAATCTACTGATAAGTTCTTCCAATAAAATATTTATATATTACATTTTTCAGTTCTAGAATTTCCATTTAGTTATTTTTTTACAGCTTCTACTTTCTGTGATACTTTCTACGTGTTTATTCATTATAAGCATATTTTTCTTTGCATCCTTGAGCAGAGTTAAAATAGCTGCTTTAAAATCCTCATCTGTTAATTACAACATCTCGATCATCTTGGGTTGTTTTCCAAGATTTCCTTTTCTCTTGATTATGGATCAGTTTCCCATTTGTCCACATATCTAGTAATTTTGGATAATATTTTCAACATTGTAAATGAGACTTTGGATTCTGTATGTTACATTAAAGATTATAGATATAACTCATTTTATTGCGCTTGACTTTATTGTGCTTAGCAGATGTTGCATTTTTTTAAAAATTGAAGGTTTGCGGCAATCCTGTGTTGACAGATGATGGTTAGCATTTTTCAGCACTAAATTATTTTTTAATTAAGGTATGTACATTTTTAAGACATAATGCTATTGCACACTTAGACTACAGTATAGTGTAAACATAACTTTTATATGCACTGGAAAACCAAATAATTCATGTGACTTGCTTTATTATGATATTCACTTTATTGCAGTGGTCTGATATTGAACCTGCATTATCTTCAAGGTATGCCTGTACGGATTTTTTTTTTTTTTCTTTTTAAGTAGGCAGTTAACTTGACTGAACTCAAACTCCAAACTGTTTCTCCTGCATAGGCAGGCAGCAGCTAAAATCTCTGATGAGTTATTTTAGCCTTAGCTTGGGTGCCTGAAGTTTTCCCCATGTATGTTTTGGTAAGGGGTCAGCCAGAGATTTTGGCAGTTTATATGTAGAACTTGGGGTATTTTTATTCTGTCATATCTTTCTTGACTTGGAGCCATTGCCCCAAATGTTATCCTCTGATTCCTCACAAGTAACAGTGCAGACTTCTATTCAATTTTCCGTCTCCTTGAAGAACTGACTAGGCCCTGTGATAAAAGTGGAAACCCATGCAATGTCATCCTTATCTTCTCTTATTCCAAGAATTTATTCCTCTCCAATTTCTGCCTGCATCTGTTCACTCTTCAGTTGCTCCAGGTAGTTGTTTTTAAATTTTGCCCATAGTTTTAAAATAAAATTTGTGGGAGGGATGATCCAAAATGAGCTACACCATTAACAGAAGGTGTTGTAATTTTTCATTTCTTTCAAAAAAAATTTTTTATTGAAGTATAATTGATTTACAATGTGTTAATTTCTGCTGTATAGTAAAGTGATTCAGTTATACATACATATTCTTTTTCATATTCTTTTCCATTATGGTTTATCACAGGATATTGAATATAGTTCCTTGTGCTATACAGTAGGACCTTGTTGTTTATCCATCCTATACATAATAGTTTACATCTGCTAATCCCAAACTCCCACTCCATCCCTCCCCCACTCTACCTCCCCCTTGGCAACCACAGGTCTGTTCTCTATATCTGTGAGTCTGTTTCTGTTTTGTAGATATGTTCACTTGTGTCGTATTATAGATTCCATATATAAGTGACATCATATGGTATTTGTCTTTCTCTTTCTGACTTACTTTGCTTAGTAAGATAATCTCTAGGTCCATCATGTTGCTGCAAATGGTAAAGGCATTGTTATGTTTAAAAATCTCACAATAACCTGATGATAGAAGTATTTAGGCACTCAATCATCCTCATAAGTATCACTTAACTATTTTATTGTGGATCTCATGCTGACAATAGCAATACTTGATTAAAGATAAACTATACTCTTTACACAATTCAACATCCCCTCCTGCTGAACCCCTACAACAAGCTGGGTAACACAACTTCTGTCAGATTTGTCCTTGTCCAAGCAGGTGAGGTCCGTATCACACTTCTGTCCTTTCTCACTATAAGTCAAATGCTATATTTTGTTTAGTATATGTGCTGCCAAAGTGAGCATGCTATATTTTGTTAATAAATCCCAAACTTTGGATAATAATAGAGTAAATGCTATTTTTAACATCTCTACAAAACTGAAAATGAAAGAACAAATAGATTCAAGGATGTTGGATATGAAACTGTATCCAGAATGAATTCTGACAATACTAGCACAATAATTCATTGTTTCATTCCTCCCAACACACAGATATTTATTTAACACCTATTTTGTGCAATGAATTGCAAGGGGATACAAAGATAAATTTGATAGGACTCTGTACTTCATGGGCTTACAGAACACTAGGAGTGGATTTGTTCATGAATAATCATAATACAGGATAAAAAGTGCTAAGGTCCATAAGAGAAGATCTAATAAAATATTCTCAGAACTGTTACTTGATTATCTTTGTTGTTGCTTCTTAATTTTAGCTTCAAAGTGACTCATTTAATCTGCCTGAATACACTTTTTTCCTTACTCAACAGGCTTATCATTTTGGGATCCAAGTCAGGGCTCTTCAGACTGTATGTCCCTTAACAGAAACAAAGGGTCCTTTCAAATCCAGGAATTTACTTAACCCCCATTAGAACCTTTTGAGATCAGTATTACAAATTTAAAGAACATGAAACAGAAGCCCAGAACATTTATGCTTAAAACTTGTCCCAAATCACTTAGTTAGAAAGAAGCAGAACCTAAGTCATGAATCTAGGTCTTCTGACTTCCAAGTCTAGTTCAATATTTTTGCCACTGTTACAGGTAATATACCTCAGGGAAAAGAAAGAAATTCATGGAGAGGGTTATAAGGAAGGTCAAATGTACCAACGAAGCCAAGGACGACTAGGACTTAGGAAAGGTCTTTGAATTTGGTGATCAGAAAGGCATTGGTGAGTTAGCTACAAAGCCCTTCCCTTCAGCCCAATATAATCAATTTTCAAGTTTTAAATATAACCCTTCAATAAAATTTCAAATCCTTTCACTGTTCTCCATGTAGGACCCTTCAAGGTTTGACCCCATTTTACTTGCCCAATATTATCTCTCCATATTGTATACCTCATATTCAATGATCCATACATATTAAACTACATATTCTTTCTCTCCTTGAGGGTACTACAAGAACACTCCAAGGTATTCTTGGAGTGGCCTTCCCACCTCTTTTCCCTCTCCACTTGGCATAGATGCTATTTGTTTAAGGAAGTCATTCCAGACTACAGGACCCCAGGGTGGCTTAGGCGCCCCTCCTACTTTTCTCCATGATATCCCTAAGCTTACTCCTTTTCTAGGATTTAACATAAGAATACTATAGTCTAATTACCATTTGCCTTGTCTGTTTTCCCCATTAAACTATGAAGTCATTGAGGGCAGGATTATGCCCTGTTCATGGTTGTATTTCTGAAATTTAGCATAGTGGCTTTTGCATAAACATTTGTTAAATGAATGAATGAAGAAGATTATGAGGAGTTACAAAGCAACAAAATATTCTAATGTGACTTCAAGAGCAAAGACTCTACTTATAGGTCACAGACAGTATGTTCTGATCAAACACCCTAATGTGAATCTAGCTACCTAAACGTTGAAATTCTTGTGCAAGGACATCAAGTTTGCCTCTACCATTTCCTGTGAGCAATTCTGCTTAAGAAAATGTGGTCACAATTATACTTTCACAGATGTAATTGTAGAAGAAATTATACTTTCACAGATATATATATATATAGAAGAATTGCATAAAATCTGAGAGATTTCTGCAACCTTGAAGAGTTGTTTTGAAACTTAAATTTTCCTAGCTTAGATCAAGCAAAACAAGTACTTTAGATAATAATTCTAATAAATGCTTAGTCAGCAGTATTGAGAATTTTCCTAATCTTCATTATGGACTATAAAGAATAGAATCTTTATGGACTATAATAGAATCTTCAAGCTAGCACTTACATAGAAAGAACTTAATGAAATACTTGTAATGATAATGAATCTCAGAGTTTCAAGGGCCCAATGAGGTCACTGGGTTCATCCATCCAGTGTCTAGTTTGTATATCATTCAGTTCTTTTGGCATTCTTTTCTGAGTCATTTCAAATTAGTTAGCAAAGCTTTGAATGGCTATCGAAAAGAGACCAAGGGGTTACAGAGATTGGCTGAATACATAATCCATAACCTAGGAATGCTTATTCACACACTCTTGACACTACTGTCAATTCACCTTTATTCAAGGCTTTCATCAAGATACACTGCATAGGGCCTCCCTGGTGGCGCAAGTGGTTGAGAGTCCGCCTGCCGATGCAGGGGATACGGGTTCGTGCCCCGGTCTGGGAGGATCCCATATGCCGCGGAGCGGCTGGGCCCGTGAGCCATGGCCGCTGAGCCTGCGCGTCCGGAGCCTGTGCTCCGCGGCGGGGGGGGGCCACAACAGTGAGAGGCCCGCATACCGCAAAAAAAAAAAAAAAAAAAAAAAAAAGATACACTGCATAAATGATGCTTACAGTACCTAGTGTATTGTAAAAGTATTTAAAACATTATGTATGCTTTTGGATGACAAAAATGCATTGAATTTAATTTGTACATAGAGAGTGTATATATAAGGAAACATAAATTTTGTTTACACATTGTGTTTAGCATTTATCATTAAGTTTGTTCCATAGAATTTACTGAAATTTAAAATCATTCACTTGGTCTTGAAGAGGCAGTATTAAGATTTCTGTACATTAGAGAATAAGTCAACTCATTTTTTCCAAACAACTTCTCCATTCATACTATAAATCCATGACAGCATAAGGATACAGGAGTATAGAGGACTAGCATAAGTATGTAGGGATATAGAAGAGAAGAGGTTTTGAGCCTGAATTTATATGATAGCATTGGTATCATTTAAATCCAATCCTGTCACTTGTTCTAATTCTTTAAGAAATAAAGAATTGTGCATCCTTTTGAAGAAACAATTTAGCCAATGCATAATTCTTCATTCTTTGGGTTAGTTCATGTTGGGGTAAAAGAAAGATTTTGTTTTATAAGGAACCCCATTTCTAAATGAGTATGGGAGAAAAATACTGCCAAATATCCATACTTCATTATTAACTCATCTATTCTTTTCATTTAATGTCTCAGTTATTTTCTTTTAATAATAGTTAAAAATGATTATCACTTGTTAGTTCTGACAATGAGACGACACTTTATGCAATTTCTCCCCTATAGTTTCATTCTTAATCTCCATTTAAGTGGTTTACCTGGTAGCATGCCCAAAGACAAAAGAACGAATCTAGATTTGTATTGTGTGTATGTGTGTGTGTTTTGCACATCTAGGCTTGAAGGTATCATTTAAAGTTACATAGATTTATTATCCTAAGGGATCTCTAATTAAATAAAAAAGGGAGCATACGTTAGCTGAGTCGACTTCAGGATCTGTTCCTTTGTATAAAGGGCTTTAACATGCCTTCCTCCTCAATTCTGAAAGCACACGGTTCCTATTCCCTTCACCATGAATAAGGCCGACATTTGACAGCTTCACAAGGCTGACAGGGTTACCCAACAGCCCACCCTCCCTATTCTCAATCCAATTAGACCTCTAATCCTCCAGATGAAAGGCCCAACTGCTCACGTTCCTCATGACAACGACAGCTATTGATCATTTGTCACTGCAGCTAACACCTTCCCTGTTGAGGCTGCTCTGAGAGAGGCAAACCTACCAAATTAGACAGCACTTTATCTGCCCTGGAGGCCAAATGGCACAACAAGTAAAGGCTAACAAATGGTATAAAAATGAACAAATCATAACATTATGACAGGCGGATCGTTGCCAGCAGCCTCCCAGCTCAAGCTTGATGTTCTGTTAGGCTTGCTCCTTCTCTTTCCCCTCTGCTCTAGCTCCAGCTTTGACTGAATTAAAGGCCAGAACAATTAAGGCATTTGACCAGCAAAGATAAGCCAATTGAAGTATCACCAAGGGACATAAATGCCAATAACTGACTGCCATTTGTCAATACAAACATTCTGGAGATGCAAATGCTCAGGTCTCTGCTCTCCACTAGGCTGCACTGACTCACTTTCCAACGAAGAGTCAGCTCAAGTAGACAGTCTGTGGCTATTTAACCAGAAGAAAAAAAAAAAGAAAAGAAAAAGAAATATACAGTCCCAAGAGAGGACGTATTCTGTGAAGAACAAGCAGGAAGCATTGGGGTGGGGGTAAAGGGTTGTATGAGAAAAAGAGAGATAGCTATTCTTCCTTTAAAAAAGTACTCTAATATAAGACAACCAGAATGGCATCATACGTTTTTAGTTGAGAATACATGCACAATGTAGGAAATGCTGGGCCATGTGGGAAAGTTAATGAAGCTGTAACTTTAGAAGTATACTCATTCATTTAACGAACATTTTCTGAGCACGAACCATGTACCAGGCACTGTTCTAGGCAATAGGGAGAAAACAGTGAATAAAACAGACCCAAAAAATCCCTGACTTTATGGAGTTTACATTCCAGTGGAGTATAAGACAATGAACAAGGTAAACAAGTAAAACATACAGTATTTTAGATGGTGTTAAGTGCTAAGGAAAAAAAGAAAGCAAAGTAGGTGGAATAAAATGTGTGAAGTGAGGAGGTATTAGAGAGGAGAGCCAGGGGAGGCTTTACTGAAACAGTGATATTTGAGTAAAGAACTGATGAAAGTGAGAGAGTTGAACACAGAGACACTTATTGGGATATCACTCCTAGCAGAGGAATGAGCAAATGCAAAAACCTTGAGGCAAGAGCATTCTTTGCTTCTTAGAGCAACAGCGCTGAAGCCAGAGTGGCTTATGCAGAGAAAACTGAGGAAGATTAAAAATGAGGTCATATAGGTAACAGGGGATTCAAAACATATAAGGATTTATAATCCATAGGAAGTATTTGGGCTTTTACTCTGAGGTGGAAGACGCTTGGGGTCTGGAGCAGAAGAGTGACATGATTTTTTCTTGTTTTTTGGCTGTGCTGCATGGCATGTGGGATCTCAGTTCCCCGACCAGGGATCAAACACGCGCCCCCTGCAGTGGAAATGCAGAGTCTTAACCACTGGACCACCAGGGAAGTCCCTGACTTAGGTTTTAAAGGGTCGTTCTGGCTGATGTGATGACCATAGACTGTAGGGGCAAGAGCACAAGCCAGGAGGCCAGTTAGGAGGCTGCTACAATAATCCAAGCAAGCCTACTACATCATTAATCCAATCCAAGATGCTGGTGGTTACTACCAGGGTGGCAGCAGATGGGGTGTTGAGAAGTGGTTGAATTCTGGAAACATTTTGGAATGTAGAGCTGACAAGATTTGCTGACTGACACTAGTCTTACACAAGAGAACAGGACTCTGCATGGTAATGGGTGCTCAATACATGTTAGTTGAATTAAATTCTATACCTGGAAGTTCTATTAAAAATGCTCTTCTAGTGAGACAGTGTAAATGTCTCTACCACATGTAAAACAGATAGCTAGTGGGAAGCAGCCGCATAGCACAGGGAGATCAGCTCGATGCTTTGTGTCCACCTAGAGGGGTGGGATAGGGAGGGTGGGAGGGAGACGCAAGAGGGAGGAGATATAGGGATATATGTATACATATAGCTGATTCACTCTGTTATAAAGCAGAAACTAACACACCATTGTAAAGCAATTATACTCCAGTAAAGATGTTAAAAAAAAAAAAAGCTCTTCTTTGAAGCAAGGGAAGAGTGTCAAGTCAAATTTTTTAAAAGAAGAATTTAAGCAAAGACTGTGGAGTCACATAGATCTATGTTTGAATCCTGGCTCTGCCACTTAGTGAAAAATTACTCAAGCTCTTTGAGTCTCAGTTTCTTCATCTATGCCACGTGATACTCTATCATTCTCAGCCAAGTGAGAAAAAGGAGTAGAGATGTAAGATAAAAGAGGGTGAGTCTAAAAAAGCAGAAAACAACCACAACAGAAAAACAATCTTAGTCCTGAATTAGAATAGGAAGTGATAAAACTGTATTTTTATTAAAAAATATTTCCAAAAAAAAAATTTCCAAGCAGTGTCCACTGTAAAGGCTTAGAAACAATCACCAACCCAGTAACAATGGGTTGTTGAGCACCTCTAGACTTTAGATTATAGTCTCCAAATACTTTTTCCTGCTATAAGGAACCGCAGTTCCTTGGAGAAATGGCTGATTCCAGATCTGGAGCAAAAAATATTTGGAAAATTTGGTCGTAGCAGATAGCAAGGGAGCTATCAAATCATAGGATCATGCCAAAAGGATCTAGGAACCAACTTGAAGGACCTCTCTCAACCAAAGATGGAGTAATTTGAATATCAGTTAAGGATAATAACGTCACTGGATTGATATAGCAAATATGTTAAAATGATACTAAAGGGACTTCCTTAGCGGTCCAGTGGTTAAGACTCTGCGCTTCTACTGCAGGGGGCGCGGGTTCGATCCCTGGTCGGGGAACTAAGATCCCACATGCCTCGTTGTGAAGCCAAAAAAAAATTTTAATTAAAAAAATAAATAAATAAAACGGAATCAGGAAGGCCTGAAGGAGAGCTCTCACGCCTGTACCAGTGTTACAGCCTGCATAACCAGCAGGAATAAGGAAGATAAAAATTATATTTAAAAAATGATACTATCGAATCCTATGCCTTGTTCATAATGATATTAAAAAGGAAAAAAGAAAAAGATTAATTGGTCATCATGGGGAGACTGAGGAAACCAACTCATTTTGAAAACTATTAAACAGAAAGAATTAAGGATTTATTCTTCCTTTTCTATATGAACTATATATACCATTGAGTAACCTAATAGCAGATATGGGTTAGTTTCTCTTTGATGAATTATTGCAGCTAACAACTGCAGAAGGGATGGTAGAATTAGAATATCACCATTTTGCAACACCTAATAAACAACTGGCTTTGGGCACTGAACATCAGTAACTGCTAACATCACAAAAATAGAGACAACGAAACATTATGTGTCTCCTTGATGAGAAATGTTATCATAACCATGAAGTGGTTTAGCCAAAAAAATTGAACCTGAATCAGATGAAGCCTATAGATAAAATAACTAATTTATAGGGAATACAGAAGACAGAGGAACAAGTTAACTATACCCAGGGAGAGAATCAACATAATCTAGACTGAGAGAATCAGTCCTGACCAAGATATCAAGTTAGGGTGGGAGTTAAACCACAATTACAAAAAACTGTAAGAAAAAAAAGAAAGAAAGATGGAGGGAGAACCTATAGATTAAAAAAGACTTTAAAAACATAAACAAATCACAGTATATTGCCCTTTTTGGATCTTAATTCAAACAAACGTAAATCAACAAACAAAAACATTTATTAGACAATTCATAATTTGAATATCAATGGGCTATTTTATGATACTATGCTACATAATTCTTGCTAAATTTTAATAAGTATCACAATGATTATATTAAAAATCATTGTTATATAAATAAATATTGAATATAATGATATAATTCCTGGGATTTGCTTCAACATCGGAAGGGGAGAAGTTCTCCCTAATAAAACATTTAAAAAGATATGAGGCTTAAAAAAACCTTAGTGTCAAATTCATTGACTTCTCATCTCATATCTGTAATCCATCAGTAAATTAAAAAAATATTTAAAATTGAACCACTTCTTACCATTTTCACCACTTCCACTCTGGTCCAAATCAACATCATCTCTCAGCTTCCTATTAGTTTCCCTTCTTCCCCCCTCATCCTTTTGACAATCTATCCTCAGCACATCAGTTAGAATGAGAGTTTCAACATACAACCTAGATTATATTTTCTGTGCTCATACCCTTCAATAACCTTCCTCTCTCGTGCAGAGGAAAAGCAGAATTCTTAAATATCCTACTGGCCCTACCTGACCTCTGACCTCCTCCTCACATCACTAGTGCCCACAGTGGCCTTCTTGCTGATGGATCCTGGTAAATACCAAGCATGCTCCCATCTCAGGATCTTTGCACATGGCATTCTCTCTCCCTGAAAGGTTTATTCTCTCATTGCCTTTAGGTCACTTAAATGTCAAACATTTGCTTAATGTTACTTTTTTTTTTTTTTTTTTTTTTTTTTTTTTTTTTTTTTGCTGTACGCGGGCCTCTCACTGCTGTGGCCTCTCCCGTTGCGGAACACAGGCTCCGGACACACAGGCTCCGCGGCCATGGCTCGCGGGCCCAGCCGCTCCGCGGCATGTGGGATCTTCCGGGATCGGGGCACGAAACCTAGTCCCCTGCATCGGCAGGCGGACTCTCAACCACTGCGCCACCAGGGAAGCCCTAATGTTACTTTTTTAAGTGAGGTTTATCCCCATCGCTCTCTTTATATTTGCAACCCCTAGGCTCCCTATCTCCTTCACCTGCCTTATTTTTTTCCCACAGCATGTATCCCCATCTGACATAACTTATTTTATAATATTTATTAATTTGTCTTCCACCAACAAAATATAAGCCCCTTGAATGCAGGGGTTTTGTTTGGTTTTGTTCACCGCTGTAGCCCAAACATATAAAAGAGTACCTTATGATTAGTAGATGCTTAATAAATATCTGTTCACTAAATGAATCCTTTGATTTTCAGACCAGTGCTCTTTACAACTATACTGGGGTGAAGGGTGGGCTAACACGATAGGTGGTGCCTATATTTGTTACTGACAAAGCTAAGTGATCTGACTATTCCCTTATATGGGAGCATTTGGGAGGAGATATCCATATTTGCTAAAAAACAGGAAGGACATCAAGGTAGGCTAAGTGTTAAACTCAAAATGGATCGAAGACCTAAATGTAAGGCTGGACACCATAAAATTCTTAGAGGAAAACATAGGCAGAACACTCTTTCACATAAATCGCAGCAATATCTTTTTGGATCCACCTCCTAGAATAATGAAAATAAAAACAAAAATAAACAAATGTGACCTAATTAAACTTAAAAGCTTTTGCACAGCAAAGGAAACCATAAACAAAACAAAAAGACAACCCACAGAGTGGGAGAAAATATTTGCAAATGAAGTGACCGACAAAGGATTAATCTCTAAGATATACAAACAGCTCATGTAGCTCTAAGTCAAAAAAAAACAAACAACCCAATAAAAAATGGGCAGAAGATCTAAATAGACATTTCTCCAAAGAAGACATACAGATGGTCAAAAAGCACATGAAAAGATGTTCAACATCACTAATTATCCGAGAAATGCAAATCAAAACTACAATGAGGTATCACCTCACACCAGTCAGAATGGGCATCATCAAAAAGTCTACAAACAATAAATGCTGGAGAGGGTGTGGAGAAAAGGGAACCCTCCTACACTGTTGGTGGGAATGTAAATTGGTACAACCATTATGGAGAACAGTATGGAAGTTCCTTAAAAAAACTAAAAATAGAACTACCTTATGATCCAGCAATATGATCCACTCCTGGGCATATATCCAGAGAAAACCTTACTTTGAAAAGATACATGCACCCCAACTGTTCATTGCAGCACTATTTACAAGAGCCAAGACATGGAAACAAACTCAATGTCCATCGACAGACGAACGGATAAAGAAGATGTGGTACAAATATACATATACACAATGGAATATTTCTCAGCCATAAAAAAGAATAAAATAATGCTTTTGCAGCAACATGGATGGACCTAGAGATTATCATACTAAGTGAAGTAAGTCAGACAGAGAAAGACAAATATCATATGATATCACTCATATGTGGAACATAATTTAAAAAAAGATACAAATGAAGTTATTTATAAAACAGAAACAGACCCACAGACTTCAAAAACAAATTTATGTTTACCAAAGGGGAAATGTAGCAGGGAGGGATAAATTAGGATTTCGGGATTAACATATACACACTACTATATATAAAATAGATAACCAACAAGGACCTACTGTATAGCACAGGGAACTCTACTCAATATTCTGTAATAACCTAAATGGGTAAAGAATCTGAAAAAGAATGAATATATGTATATGTGTAATTGAATCACTTTTCTGTATACCTGAAACTAACACAACATTGTAAACCAACTACACTCCAATAAAATAAAATAAAATAAAAAGATATTCTTTATCATAAAAAAAAGAAAAAAGTAGGGTAAGTGTTAAGCCACTCCTGTCATAAGCAGAATACAACCTAAAGCTGGAGGGCGGTGCCATGGGTTGGAATTCCACAAAGGTGGACTACAGTCTTTGCTTTACATAGGAGTTATAGGTCCACAAAGCTCTGTTAAGTGTCCAAACAACATTGTGGCCAACACTGTAGAGTGCCTGCCTAACATCTACACCCATCTTCTTCCAGGCTAACAGAATCCTGATTTTTGTTGATCCTCCTTTAAGTGGTTTTGTCCTTCAGAGGAGGCTGGGCCCTTACCAAATCCAGACAATGGCTTTGATTGATTTAAACAATCATGGCAATTTTATTCTCCTTGCCTAGAGAGTCAAAGAGATAGAAGGAAAGTCTGCCACAGGGCTTCTGGGAAGGTTTTTCTTGATGTTGAAAAGGTGAAAAAGACAAGAATGTTCAATTTTTCTGATTCTAGATATTGTGGTCCGTGTGTTATCCTTCCCCCAGGAAAAATTTAAGCTTAGCTCATTGGTGAGATCAGTGAGAGTCAAGTCAGCCTGGATGCCTTCATGTTGTGATCCATATAGCATAACTCAGTTTTCTGTCTTGTTGCTGTGATCTAGTCCCATCTGGTACCTCAAGGTCTAGCAAAGGGATACCTATCTATCCATCCATCCATCTATCCACTCAACAGTATTATGGTCTTAGGTATTGGAGCTCTAGTTATGTTCTTTATATACTAACTTACAAACTTGCCTAGTATCCATATTTCTTCAAGCCTTGTCCTTTGTGAGTTCTCCCAAGGGATGGTGTACTATCATGCCTCACCCCCTCTTCCAATTTTGTGGCTGAGGTGTCGCTGACAAATTACCCACTTTCTTGTCTCCACATCTCAGTGTGTTTTTGTACTCTAGGATACCACCCATAATTTCTGGCTAGACTTTCTGTCATTTTCTGCCCATCCCAGTGATGTCCTCAGTCCCAGGTACTCCAAGTCTAGTTTGTCCACTGTCAATTGAATTACAAGTTCCACTTCTGATAGACCACACATAACATTTCACATTTTTTTAACTCCAGGAGATCATTTAAAAATATTATATAAAAATACTTCTCATTATCTGTTACAACTACATAACATTCCATTGTGTGGACACACATTTATTCATTCAATCAGTCCTTTAAAAGGACATTTCCCTTCATGCTTTTTCTATTACAAATACTGCTTCAATTGAATAGTCTTGTGCATACACCATTTCTTATTTTTACCAGTGTATGTTTGGGATAGATTTCTAGGAGTGGAAATGCTGGGTCAAAGGTAAATGTATATTCTTGTTAATTTTGCTGGATATTGTTTAGTTTTCCTCCATAGGGATTGTACTTTTTTTCATTCCCTCTAGCAACAGTTTTGCCATCAGAGCATACTGTCAAGCTTTTTGACTTTTGCCACTGTGACATACGAAAAACATGTTATTGTAATTTTAACATGCATTTGTCTTTTGATAAACAATGTTGAGCGCATTTTCCCATATTTAAGGGTCACTTGCATTTCCTTTCCTGTGAACTATCTATTCATATCTCTTGTTCATTTTTTATAGAATCATTGGTCTTTTTCTTCTCCATTTTATACATTAGGGATATTAACCTATTGTTTTTTCTGTTTTTAATTTTATTTATTTATGGCTGCGTTGGGTCTTCGTTGCTGCACGCAGGCTTTCTCTAGTTGCGGCGAGTGGGGGCTACTCTTCGTTGTGGTGCGCGGGCTTCTTATTGCGGTGGTTTCTCTTGTTGCGGAGCATGGACTCTAGGCACACAGGCTTCAGTAGTTGTGGCACACGGGCTCAGCAGTTGTGGCTCACAGGCTCTAGGGTGCAGGCTCAGTAGTTGTGGCGCACGGGCTTAGTTGTGCCATGGCATGTGGGATCTTCCCGGACCAGGGCTCGAACCTGTGTCCCCTGTATTGGCAGGCGGATCCTTAACCACTGTGCCACCAGGGAAGTCCAGGATATTAACCTACTGTTAATGACATAGCTTGCAAATATTATTTCTCAGTTTGTCTTTTTCTTTGCTTATGATGTTTTCTAGAGGGAAAAGTCTTTCTTACTTCTATGTAGTCATATTTATTAATCTTTTTCCTATCACTTCTTTATTTTGATTCAGAGATAGGTTTCCCCTATTCCCAGATTATGCACTGTAAACCTTCATGGTATTGTTAACGTTTTATAATATGTATACAGATTACCATTCAATTAAATAACAATTTAAAGCATACACCTGGTGCAAATATTTGCATACTCACAAACACACACAGATTTTACTAGTTTACAATCAGTACAGCATTGAAATGACCAGTTACATACATGGTTAGAAATTTATAGTCATTACTTCAAAGTGTAGTCTGATATTTTAGCCCAAATTCCTAACAAATTGTTTGCAAAGAGTCAGTCGGATGAATGACAAAGAGATAGAAAGGATTTGAATAAAAAATTGAAAGAATACAAACTATATCTTCTGATATCCAAAATTGTTTGAGATAAACTGAGTATACTCAGTAAATTTCCTTAAAATGAGTAGTTTTATTTTAGCTCTATGATGTTAACTTTATGATGATTCAGAATCTGAAATACTTTAAATATTTAGACAGAGGTTGAATTTAAATACTTCAAGATATATAGCGCAATGCCTCAAACATATAAATAACAAAAATTTATTTGTTGAACAAAATGAATGAATTATATACTCATCAGAATTGGAATGGCAAACAAGTACACTCTGATAGACTATATAAAAATTTTCAAGAAGCCTGGTTACCACTGATGACATAGTTTAGACAAGTATAAGGAAAGAATAAAATAATCTTTTAAATTGGTGAAGTTAATTTTAGTAGTAGGGTTTCAATGATTAAGCTTTTCTGCAGGCAGGTTCTATTTTGATATTAAAGATTAGGATGAGAATCTGGTGACTCATGTGTGGGAGAGATGACAACTATACTGGATGAGAGACTCAAGAACCAAGAGGACCTTGACAGGTTGCACGATGAACCCAATTCAATTCACCAAGCATTAACTGAGTATATGTTAAGTACTAGGCACTGGAAATAAAAAAGATGACTATGGCCCTCTTCCTGATAGTAAGATGCTTACTGTCCATGGGGAAATCAAATGGGTAAACAAATAAATATCTTTTGGTGCGATAGGTGATGTAACGGTAGTTGAGTACACAGGTACTGGAGGAACAAAGGAGGGAATGGTAAACTCTACCTAAGTCAGTCTGGGAAGTTCAAAGAAATGATTAAATATAGGTATGATAAAATGCTATACTTGAGTCCAAAACCACAACAATATGAATACAGGATGAATTTAAGCAGTAGGAAGTATAAAGTAGACTTTAGAGGTTTTGTTTGAAAACCTTTCACCATGAATCAGCTATATTTGGTTGCCAAAATGCCAAAGATGAACATCATGCTATACTCTGTGCTCATCAAACTGGCACTGTATTCCATTCTAGGTGTCTTATTTTAAGGGGAATTTAGGCAACTGTGTACATATACAGTGAAAGGGATCAGGATGGAACAGAAACTTGAAAACATATTATATGAAGAAGGAATGAAGGAATAGATAATAGTAAAACTGGAGAAAATTTTCTTTACTTGGCCAAAATGATTATTTTTTTTATTAAGACATGTCAGATCATGTCATTCCTTTCCTCAAAAACCCTCCAATGCCTCCTTTATCATTAAGAGTAAAAACATATTCTTGACAATGGCCAAAAGGCCCTACTGAATCTGGCCCCCATTTCTTCCTTGTCCTCATCACCTGCTGCTCTCCCCTTGCTCACTTATTATAACCACACTAGCCTCCTTGTTACTCCTCAAACATTCCAGGCATGCTCCCACTTGAAGGCCTTTGCTCTGACTGTTCCTCCAGCCTGGAATGAAACAAGGTTCTTCCCTCAGCCATTCACATGGCTAACTTCCTCACCTTCTGCGAGTCTTGCTTCAAATGTCACCATCTCAATGAAGACTATCTTGATTACCTTATTTAAAATTCTAACTTGCCCTCCCCAGGTGCCTTCTCCCTGGCTTTCTTGATCACCCTTACTTTGGCATTTTTGTTCTATTTCTGTTATTATATTAGTAAGTGATCATCTGGGCTTTGTAAAATCTTAACGGTCAAAAGAGGTAGAAAGAGTCCTATGATTGGTCATAGGGAAAATATTGTGCCCAGGGGCTGACAATATTCATACTATAGGAATAATAAGCCCCTTAATTTCCTCTCATTCAATTCTGAATAGTAAAATATAGGTAGGAAAAAGACAAGAAGAGGAAATTATATGAACAAATACAGTTCTATGACATAAGGTAATTAGCAAATTAATGCTCAAATTTTCTTTGGAATTGATGTTATATACAAAATTAATTTTTAGACGTTTAAATGAAAGTAAATGGATCTGAAGTTCCTTTTTATCAGCTGTAAAAATATTCACTGGTCCTGTGTCCAGAGTTTAAAAGAAATCAGCATGAGTCTAATGAAAAACAAGCTGTAGGTCTCAGGGAAATTCAATATATACTCTTTCTTTTCCTTTTAGTTTTTGATTGGTTTCCATGGGAATCTAGGCTTGTGGGGATCTCTTATCTATTCATGGAAAGCAGATGCTTGAATTTTCATGACAGTAAAAGCGGGGGTCAGTGTAGAGATAAAGATGATTAGAAAATGAATGTGGTTGTAGGAAACATGATCATGTTCAAAACAAAATGCTGCAAGCCACGTAGATTTAAAAACAATCTGCAAGGCAGTCCTACTGTGTTTGAGAGGTATTATATCACAAAGAAAGAAAACACTGGACTTAAAGGCATTAGCTCTGGGTTCAAATTCTGAATCTGGCCCATAAGGAAGAAGCCCTTAGGAGAGCAGTTCTCCTGAGTTCCCTTACCCTGCTGCTCTCTGCTTGAGCGCCCCTTTCCAAAAAAGTCTTTTGCTTTGTCAAGAAAGGAGAGGAAGGAAGGAAGGGAGGGAGGGAGAGAGAAAGAAGGAAAGAAAGAAAGGAAGGAAGGAAGGAAGGAAGGGAGGAAGGGAGGGAGGGAGGAAGGGAGGGAAGGGAGAAAGAAGGAAAGAAAGGAAGGAAGGAAGGGAGGGAGGAAGGAAGGGAGGGAGGGAGGGAGGGAGGGAGAGAGAGAGGGAGGGAGGGAGGGAGGGAGGAAGAAAGGAAAAGAAAGAAAACTTTAGGTATTTTTTTGGAGAGCTGACAGGGAAACTGACTGGATCTGAGAATTACTCTAAGACAGAAGAACCAGAGGCCTGAGAAGGTAAGCTGCAGAAGAGTAACTTCTCTTTCAGTGGAGCATTATCAGGAGCACTGAGCAGGGAATCAAAAAAAAAACGAGATAATTCCTGACTCTGCAAATGACGAAGTGGCCTTGAAGAACTCAAACTAGACCTCAGTTTACTTCTATAGAAAATAGTTAATATTCAACTATTCTAACTGCTAAGAAGCTACTATGAAATTAAATAATTTTTTTCTTACTAGAACTATGTTACAACTCAAAGTAGTGATTTCAGTGAAGATTTGCTGACATGCTGTTTCTTGTGACTATAAATTTCATCTATGCAGGTGGAAGTACATTAACTATAATCAAAGTATTAAAGAATGGACAGGTTTTTATTTCAAGTCTCAGATTTGTTTAAAAATAGACAAATCTGGGTTTTGGTTGGAACACTCATTTGAATGTAAGACCCTAATTATTTGAAACCAGGTTCTAAACTGGAAAGCCAGAGGTCAGGTTTAGATATAGTTTCTAAATACTCAGAAGAGGACAAAACTGATGCTAGTTTGGAAACCTCAGAAGTTAGAATGTAATGAAGCAAAGATTCTTCAGACTAAGACTCTGTCTGCCTGGAAAAGGTAGCTTAGCTGAGGTTGAAGTCAAATGGGGTAAACTGCAAGTGTTGTCTAACATAGCCCCTCTCAGTCCAGAGATGTCTTGAGAGATCATTAAAATTCCAGAATATAAGGGTTTCATATGCTCAGACTTTCCTACATTTCTAGGTAATGTGGGCATTGCAAACGTCTTTTGGTGCGTTCTTTTAGAAGCACACCAACATCTAAAACCCCACTTGCTTACTCTTCACATATCCTCTGGCAACACAGTTTGTGGCAGAGTGAGCAGCTATTAAATTGGTTTTAAATAGACTGAGTGAATACAGCCACAGAGAAGCCTGGAAGTACCCACTAAATACCCCAGGCCATCTTGCTGCTTGCTCAAGTTTAAGAACCACTAGATTAGAGCACAGATACAAGGCTTCCAGATAGCTCATGAGGTGAAGGCTGGGGAAATGTGACCTGAGTGCTTAAAAGTCTAAGCCAGAAACAAACAACCCAATCAAAAATGGGCAGAACACCTAAATAGACATTTCTCCAAAGAAGACATACAGATGGCCAAGAGGCACATGAAAACATGCTCAACACTGCTAATTACTGGAGAAATGCAAATCAAAACTACAATGAGATATCACCTCATACCAGTCAGAATGGCCATCATAAAAAAGTCTAAAGGGGCTTTCCTTGTGGCACAGTGGTTAAGAATCCGCCTGCCAATGCAGGAGACAAGGGATCGAGCCCTGGTCTGGGAAGATCCCACATGCCATGGAGCAACTAAGCCCGTGTGCCACAACTACTGAGCCGGTGCTCTAGAGCCTGAAAACCACAACTACTGAGCCTGTGTGCCACAACTACTGAAGCCCGTGTGTCTAGAGCTCGTGCTGTGCCACGAGAAGCCACCTCAGTGAGAAGCCCGCACACCGCAATGAAGAGTAGCCCCCGCTCACCGCAACTAGAGAAAAGCCTGCACGCAGCAACGAAGACCCAATGCAGCCATAAATAAATAAATAAATAAATAAATAAATAAAAAGTCTACAAACAATAAATGCTGGAGAGGATGTGGAGAAAAGGGAACCCTCCTACACTGTTGGTGGGAATGTAAATTGGTACAGCCACTATGGAGAACAGTATGGAGGTTCCTTAAGAAATGAAAAATAGAATTACCATATAATCCAGCAATGTCACTCCTGGGCATATATCCAGAGAAGAACATGGTTGGAAAGGATCCAGGCACTGCAGTGTTCATTGCAGCACTATTTACAATAGCCAAGACATGGAAGCAACCTAAATGTCCATTGACAGGTGGATGGATAAAGAAGATGTGGTACATATATACAATGGAATATTACTCAGCCATTAAAAAGAATGAAATAATGCCATTTGTAGCAACATGGATGGACCTAGAGATTATTCTACTAAGTGAAGTGAGTCAGACAAAGAAAGACAAATATCATATGATATCACTTATATGCAGAATCTAAAAAAAATGATACAAATGAACTTATTTACAAAACAGAAACAGACTCACAGACTTAGAGAACAAACTTATGGTTACTGGAGGGAAGGGTGAGGAGGAGGGATAGATAGATTGGGAGTTTGGGATTGACATGGACACACTGCTATATTTAAAACAGATAACCAACAAGGACCTACTATATAGCACAGGGAACTCTTCTCAGTACACTGTAATAACCTAAATGGGAAAAGAATTTGAAAAAGAACATGTGCATGTATATGTATAAGTGAGTCACTTTGCTGTACACCTGAAACTAACACAACACTGTTAATCAGCTATACTCCAATATAAAATAAAATTGTTTTTAAAGTATAATAATGAATAACAACAACAACAACAACAACAAAAAGGCCTAGGCCAGGAACTATTCTTGCTTCCATTCTCCTTTTGCCTACCTACAAATAATGGTCACCAAGTTCTGGACATTTTATCATTTTTTATAATAGGCTTTTATTGAGGCATAACCTATATATAATAAACTGCATAAGTCTCAAGTAAACAGTTTGATAAATTTTTATGTAAGTAACACACAGATCAAGACATAGAACATTTCCAGCATCCCTGAAAGATTCCTCATGCCACTCTTCAGTCACTACCTATCTCTTGGGTAACCACAAATCTGATTTGGGTCACCATATCGTTTTGCCTGTTTTTAAAATTCATATAAATAGCATATATATCTGACTTCTCTCATTCGACACGATGTCTATGAAGTTCATTCATGTGGTTGAATGTATCAGTAGTTTGTTATTTTTTATTGTGTGGTATTCCATTGCAGGAATACACCACAATTAACTTACTCATTTGTCTGTTGATAGGCATTTGGGTTGTTTGCGTTATAAGAACATTTGCTATTTCAAACAAAGCTGTCATGTATGTTCTCATACATGTCTTTTGGTGGAAAAAAGCACTTATCTCTCTTAGATATGACTGGCGTAGGGGTGTGAATTGCAGTGATCGTGTGTGTGTGCATGTGTGCACATATATATATATATATATATATATATATATTTTTTTTTTTTTTTTTTTTTTTGCGGTACGCGGGCCTCTCACTGCTGTGGCCTCTCCCATTGCGGAGCACAGGCTCCGGATGCGCAGGCCCAGCAGCCATGGCTCACGGGCCCAGCCGCTCCGCGGCATGTGGGATCCTCCCAGAATGGGGCACGAACCCACGTCCCCTGCATCGGCAGGCGGACTCTCAACCACTGCACCACCAGGGAAGCCCCTGCACATATATTTTTAACTTTAGTAGATATATCTGGTTTTTCAGAGTGGATGTTACCAATTTACATTCTTACCAAAAATATTTGAGAGTTCCATTTGTTCCATACCCTCACCATCAGTAGGTACTGTCAGGCTTTTTCATTTTAGACATTCAAATGGTTGTGTGGCGGTATCTCATTGTGGCTTTAATTTGCATTTCCTTAATTAATAATGATGTTGAGCACCTTTTCATTTGTCTTTTGGGCATTTGGCTATACCCTTTGTAAACTAGGGTTACATGTTTCAACATGAATAAATCTCACAGACATAATGTTAAGTCAAAAAAAAAAAGCAAGTTGGAGAGTAACACACAGTATAATACCATTTACATAAAGATTTTAAACATGCAAAATAATATTATTGTTTCTGGGCATGTAAATATATATAAAGTAAAAGTAGAAAAATACACATGGGAATTGAAACCACAAAAATTAAGATAGACTAAGGTGGCAGAAAAAGAGGGGAATGGGATTTAGAAGATAAAAAACTTCAAGTTTTATTTCATTTAAAAAAATCGGAAGTAAAAACTTTAAAAAATTCAGGTTCATCTCTTCTGGATATTAGGTACCTGAGTGTTTTTATATTATTTTCTATTCTTACCTATAAGTTTAAAATAATTAATTTAAAAATAAGACAGAGGGCTTCCCTGGTGGCATAGTGGTTGAGAGTCCACCTGCCAATGCAGGGGACACGGGTTCGTGCCCTGGTCCAGGAGGATCCCACACGCCATGGAGCGGCTAGGCCCGTGAGCCATGGCCGCTGAGCCTGAGCGTCCGGAGCCTGTGCTCCGCAATGGGAGAGGCCACGACAGTGAGAGGCTTGTGTACCACAAAAAAAAAAAAAAAAAAAAAAAGACAGAGAACATTAAGGCATATACAAGGCAAAGTGAATGATGAATAAGTTATTAAGAGACGAGAACTGAAAGGAGAATTGACTCCATTTCCTCATCCAATGGCTAACTGGACTAGAAGATCCTAAAGGATCTTTCTGTTTCTGATGTCTACTGATTCCTAAAGACTAATTTGATGTTTACACGTGTATTGCAGCATGACTAACAGCAATAACATTGATAACTTACACTTCTAGAGGGTATATTTCTCCACCAAGCAGAATGCTTTATATCTAAGAACTCATCATTCCTATATGGTGGACAGGGAGAGGTACTGTCCCATTTTATAATAAAGAAATTGAGGCATACAAAAATTACATTTGTTGAGAAATTAAGCTCACAGAGTGTTGTAAAATCCTACTTACAAAATTATGTGTTGGGGTGGATAATGAACAGGAATAAATAATATATAATTTAAACTCCAACAGTTTTGAAGACTATACCATTCATGATAAATTTATCTGATGTTCACATTGATTGATTGATTGATTCCTTCATTTATGTATTCATTAAACAAACATTAACTGAGTCTTTATTAAATGGCAGGAACTGTGTTAAGACTGGAACTATAAAACCAAATAAGGGACTTCCCTGGTGGCACAGTGGTTAAGAGTCCTCCTGCCAATGCAGGGGACAGGGGTTCAAGCCCTGGTCTGGGAAGATCCCACATGCCACGGAGCAACTAAGCCCATGTGCCACAACTACTGAGCCTGTGTGCCACAACTACTGAAGCCTGTGCACCTAGAGCCCATGCTCCACAACAAGAGAAGCCACCGCAATGAGAAGCCCACGTACCACAATGAAGAGCTGCCCACGCTTACCGCACCTAGAGAAAGCCTGCGCACAGCAATGAAGATGCAATGCAGCCCAAAATAAAAATAAATAAATAAGTTAGTTTAAAAAAAATCAAGTAAGACGTGACCTCTGCCTTCAAACAGCATTAGAGGGGATGAAATATAGATAAGTGAAATTCATAGTTAATTGTTAGGTATACGTACTGAGGAGGAATAATGGAATACAGAGTTGAAGGGGACCGGGTAGGGGTTGTTTGGTGTTTAAGTGTTGAGTACGTGTAAGATAAGGAAACCAAATACTGTTAGGTGGTATTAAGTTTTCCAGAAAAGTTTCGGAGGTATTCTACTCTTCTTTACTTTTTATAAGTCATTAACATGGAAACAACATGTTTTTAAAACTGAAAATTAATATTTAATTTTCATAGATGAATGAGAATTCTCTTTGTAAACCAAAATGAAAAAACAACCCAACCACAACCTGAAGCTTCTTTAATTTTTGTGTTTAACATGATATAATTTTTTGAAGTGGGTAGTCAATCTTCTTGAAGCCAAATTAATAATTTTCTGGAAGATTAAAAATGCATAACTATTAAAATTTAGTGTGATTGCTAAAGTTTTTATTTTATCCTTATCAACAAATAAATGTATCTGTTGAAGTCAGAGAAATAGTAGCTTCCCAGGAGCAAAACATTTCTAACAATTAGATATCTTTTGTGAGAAACCCAGAAAAGGTATGACCGATTGCTTTCTTGGATTAAACTGAGGGTACTAAATGAAAAACAAATTAGGTACAGATGTTCAGTATATTGAGATTAATTTGATTCTCATGGGTATCATTTCCTTAGCTGCTTGGACTAACAGCAATTTGTTCCCAGAAAAGTGAATATGTGTCAAAATAACTAAGTCAATCAACACAGTTCAGTAAGTTTCTCCTATATATGTATTTTGAAACTGGATAAATGTTTCTAATAAACAAAATGTCTAGCATTTGTATTCATAATGACTTTCTATATAAGTAACATAAAATGTACTCATTTGTTCAACGAAGACATATCAGACACTGTGTTAGATTCTGGGGGATTCAAAAATAAATAAAACAAGTCTCCTCCTGGAGCTCCAATGTAGTGGGAAAGAGGCAAGTACATACAAGATAGTGGGGCTCTAATAGAAACACAAACAAAATGCTACGCGAACATGAGTTTTTCTTACTAATCAATCTAAGATGCCATAATATAGTTCCCTATCACAAAAAACACAAAACCATAATAAATAATATATGAGAATGGTTGATCTTTGGGTCATTAATAATAACAGTGCTATTTACATGTTATGGCTGTTGATATTTTATAAAACACTTAGGTATATTACTATCACATATAGGTATATATACCTTACAGTAGATGGGCCAACTTTAATTATCACTTAATATCTTTATCTATGGTCTTTGTAAGCAACTTAAGAGTAGGAATCACGTCTTTCATCTTTGCATTCCAAGACCTAGCACAGTGCCTGTTGCACAGTAAGTTTTAACATATGTTGAATGAATGCATGCATGCACGTATATATGAATATTGATGTTACATAAATAGCACACTTCTGAGTTCACAGACAACAGAATTAAGTGCACTAGACAATACTTGACAAGAATATTTGATATCCAAAATATCAGAGAGGTTCACTAAACAAAGGGATGTGAAGTTTAATAGGGATCGGTACTGACAGTACTTATTTATAGCAGACATGTGATTCATTTTTAAATATTCTCTCTAGATGTATAATCATGATACACAATAGACACTTGGCAACTACTTATTGAATGAACAGTTCTACCTCCACAATGTATCTATTGGATCCAACTGTTCCTTTCCATTGGCCTGAACTGTAATAGATTTCTATGTACCTCCATTCTTGTCCTCTTCCAAAGTAGCTTTAGTTGCCATATTTGTCCCCCTAAAATAATTTGATCATGTAACTTCCGTTCTCAAATTTCCTAAGCAGCTCCCTAGAATTCAGGACCCTTCATTTAAAAAATGTAATAATAAAAAAAAAAGGCATAGGAAGTGCATAGCACAAAAGTCTGGCACTGGCACACAGCAGATACTAAACAGCTAAACATTAATGAGCTAGGTTGTCCTGGGAAAGTTAGTTATTCATATGTTTTAAAATGAGAATGGATCCCTACACAAAAATCAATTTGTTATGTATTAAAAGATTTAAGTAGAAAAGAAAATATAGGATAACGTAAAAACAATCTCTGCTTAGCTCTGTTTAGTCTACCAGCTATTGTTTACTGCTAGGTTTCTTAGAGCCTCACCCTATACAAGCAGAGTTTAGGCAACTGCTAATGACTTGCGAGGAATTTGTACTCAGGTTTTCGGGTTCCTTCTCTGTGGTCCCCTTCTCTTCAGGAGTTTGCCCTTCAAGTTCCAGCTACTGCTAACACCAAACTACACCTGGGTTTCCCCAACTGACTAAGAATCCTGCTTCCTGCTAGGGTTGTTATTCTTTTGCTTTCCAATTTGGAAAATGCCTTGAAGGAAAAAGCCAGGATAAATGCGGAGCTAATTTCATGTGCTTCCCTTCTCTGAACCATCCTGCCTATGCTGACTGCTCCCAGTGCCTTCAAACAATCTGTTTTGTTCAGTTTTCAGATGTGTTTGGCAGATGAGCTGTTCTAAAATAGGTGGTCATGGTGAGAACTTATGCCTAGTCATGAAAGTCTCTGGTTGGTTGCTCCTTTTTGTGATTTCTTCTTTTATATCTTTAAATGTTCCATCAGTGGTTAATTTATATTGTGTTTCTAATGGTGCCAATATCTGATGTTTTTGATAGAAATCTGTTTATTGTTTCAGCTGACTCTCCTTCACGGTAGATTGATTGCTCATGTGTTTGGTGATCTTTCACTGTGAGATCATGTTTGGTCTGTTTTAATATGGGGGAATCCTGGAAGTTAAAGGTGAAGATATTTTTTCTAAAAGAATTTGTGTTTGTGTCTGCTTAGAGGCAGGGTGGGCTACAGAGCTGGGACATATCATCTCCAACTATTTTTGAAAATTATTTCTAGATCGTCCACCATCTTATCCCTGCCTGAAGTATACTACCTCTGATTTCTTAATCATGGTGCTTTTGCATGAAGCACAAAACCAAACACAATACCCAGGTTTGATCTGGACAGAGCGGAGTATTAAAGAATGATTATCACCCTTGTTCTAGAAATTCTACTGCTAGTATACCTTAAAGGTATATTATGGCTTTTGGCAAACATGCAAATACAAACAGGAACACAGAGATGGGGAAACGCATAATTATCAGATAGGTGAAAGAACATGAAACTTGTTACTTATGAAATCAGCTATGTAAACTGTGACATGTAAATCATAGTTCTATTTATTCTTTGACACTAAAGAAATATCTGCTTAAAAAAATAAAGGAGAAACAAAAAGCAAACAGAAACAATGCACTGCATCTCACAGAGAGACTTAGCAGCTCACATGTCTGGTTGTGCTCTCCCCTTCTCTCAACCTTTTTCACATTATACCTCTACAAAAATGTCATACTGTTGGATCATCAACTTAAATTCTTTTTCTTTCCTCACATGATCCACTTGATGTGCAGTTAGTTTCCCCCAACTTACATTTTTAAAGTTGAGTTTTAAACCTAAGTGAATCACAATGAAAAAATCTAAAGTGTGTCAAATTCTTAGTAGTGGGGCTATTCCCAATCTGAAATGTTTACTTTTTTATGATAACAAGTTAAATAGAGTTACAGTTCCTTAGTAAATAATTTTAACAGCTGACAAGCCTAGGTGAAAGGTTATAAATACCTGAGTGGTAGTTAAAACTGAGATTGAAAATGAGAGATTTTTTTTAAAAATTACTGTAATGAAAAGCAAATTCAAGAGCAATAACTTTGGAAATAACCTGACAGACCTAACTGATAAGAGCATATAACTAGCATATTCAGAAGTATATCTTAATGTCAGTCTCTTTTTATGCTTTCAACTAATGAAAAGGTATTTTTCTAACCCCTCAATTAATCAGCTATATCTGGTTCACATTTTTTTTTTTTTTTTTTTCTTTTTGCGGTATGTGGGCCTCTCACTGTTGTGGCCTCTCCCGTTGCGGAGCACAGGCTCCGGACGCGCAGGCCCAGCGGCCATGGCTCACGGGCCCAGCCGCTCCGCGGCATATGGGATCCTCCCAGACCGGGGCACGAACCCGTATCCCCTGCATTGGCAGGCGGACTCTCAACCACTGCGCCACCAGGGAGGCCCTGGTTCACATTTTTTAATGGGAAATAACTCTAATAGTTTCTGCTGGATCTAAATAATTTTCATTGCTTTTTATTCCCAAAATACATAAGTCTAAAATAACAAAGAGAAAAATATCAGGCACTGGAAATATATTTTATAGACCAAAATTTTATGGTGAGAAAAATCATTTTCAGATAAATAAGTCTTCAAATAAATTTAGAAGCTTCCCATTTTATTTTTTTTGATATGTATAATCCTAAAAAACTGAGCTCTTAACAAGCCTTTAAAAACTTGAAATCATTTATACTAGCAATATAGATTTAGATTTTTAAAAATTTGAAAATACATATCAGAAAATAAATTTCTTTTATGCTCCCTAATGCCACATACTTTATGGGCAACTACAACTTTTTATTGTAAAAGTAACACGCGTTAAGGAAAACATTTTAAACAATGAAAAGTACCAAAATTCATATATATTCCCAATATTTAAACTCAACCACTATTGAGATATATATACAGTTCATATATATATATATATATTGGCCGTACCGCACAGCTTGCAGGACCTTAGTTCCCCAACCAGGGATCGAACCCATGCCCCCTGCAATGGAAGCATGGAGCCCTAGCCACTGGATGGCCAGCGAATTCCCAAATCCAACCACTATTGACAATTTAGTGTATGGTGGTTTTCTTTTTTTCTTTGCCTTTTCTCATGCATAAATTGATTTGTAATATAGTTTAATCATATTAATACATATAATTTTATTTCCTTTTTCCCAACTTAACTTTAGATCAGAAAATAAATTCCATCGCTGGAGGAACTTGGATAAGTGAAAGCAGCCACTGACGGTTATCTGTGCTTACTCTCTGCAGTTTAAAGATTACAGTTTTTAGAGAAAACATATGAAACTAAGAGTTATATACTTGTGATTTCTTTACCATGTGTCCATCTCACAGTTCCACTAATCAATTAACAAATACCACAGAAAAGGTTTACTCTTCACGGTAGTTTTACTTCTCACCTTTTGAGCTGCAAGATGGAGGGCTGTTCTCTGGCTATGGTCGGTTTTATTAACATCTGCTCCTGCCTTCAGGAGAGTATCTGCACAATCCAGTCTGTCAGCCAACACACAATACATAAGTGGTGTTCTCCCAAATTGATCTTCTTTGTCTTTAACGGCAGAATTTCCTATGAGGATAAGAAACAGATAGTGATATTTGATAATTATTGTTTTTATTACTAATATAACTATGAACTATATTTACTAGCTGTTTCTTATCAAGTACTGTGGTAAATGCATTAAATATATTATCTCATTCTTACCCTATGAGATAGATATTACTGTCCCTATAGTATAGGAAACTGAGACTTAGAGAAGTTAGGTAACTTGTACACATTACAATGACAGTAGGTGGTGAAGCTAAAATTCAAACTGATAGTTGACTTTAAAGGGTATGTTCTTAACAACTCTGTCATACTAAATTAACATTTTGAGATGTGAGGTTATTTTTTCCTCCCTTACTCCTTTTGTGAAAAAATACTTAGTGTAGATCATACACTAGGCATTGTGGCATGTTTTTGAGATCTACAAAAATGAATCATAGTTGGCTTCCTGTTTTAGACAATATGGAGCAAACGCATACTATCATGATCCTCCTGCTACTTAAAACTAAACACCCCAGGCAAAATAAATGAAAGGTGGTGAAAAGAAGGCAAATTGGTTAGGGAACTATGAAACTTCAGGAACAACCTGGTATTGAGTTCCCTGATTTTTTTTTTTTTTTTGCCTCCTATATAAAGCCAGCCTGGGTGCTAAAGTAGCTCATCAGAAATACCAGTGGGCACATACACAAAATTCCCCAAGAAGCCTGCTCTCTCCAGTTAAAATATTGGGAAGGGAGTAGCTCTGCAGGAGTGAACTCTTTTGACTATACTTCTGCTACTCAAAGCACATACAACAAAATAGATTGTACCTCTTTTTCTCTCCAATGGATACTGCAGAGACTGTGGGGAGGAGCCCTATGAAGCATTGTGCCCTGAATTAGGCAAAGGATAGCAACAAGGTGGTATCTTACCCCTTCCCCCTTCCCTTCCCAAGGGGAAAGGTTATGGAGAGGAGGAAGCTAGAGAAAGCAATTCTTTAAATCAGTGCATGATGCCATGGATAACTGAGCAGCCCATAGGTGAAACTGACCAGAGTCAAAATAGCAAAAGCTTTGAGAATGGAACTCTTGGTGGGATACTTCCTAGGTTCTAAATTGGCCTGGGTAGCACAAAAATAGGGCAGACCAGAAAATAACTCGCAAGAGCTCTCAAAACTAACTTGACATTTGAACCACAGTCTACAAAATTGGAACAAAATGTTCATTCCAAACCTAAACAGATTGTCAGTGTACTAAAATAGGAGATTTAAAGTAGGATCCAGAGTCTTATAACATAATACACAAAATGTCCAAGATATAATCCAAAATTACCAGACAAACCAAACACCAGGAAAATATTAAACAAGAAAACACAATCAGCAGGCACCAAAACTGTGATGATACAGATATTAGAATTATCTGACAAAGATTTTAAAGCAACGGTCATAAAAATGCTCTGACAAGTAACTATGAATGCTCTTGAAACAAATGGAAAAATCCAAAGTCCCAGCAAAGAGAGAAAATATAAAGATAAACCCAGTGAAAAATTTAGAATAATAAATGTTTAAAAATAAGTAAAAAACCAGACTTCCCTGGTAGCACAGTGGCTAAGAATCTGCCTGCCAATGCAGGGGACACGGGTTCAAGCCCTGGTCCGGGAAGATCCCACATGACGCGGAGCAACTAAGCCCGTGTGCCACAACTACTGAGCCTGCGCTATAGAGCCCATGAGTCACAACTATGGAGCCTGCACACCGCAACTACTGAGCCTATGCGCCACAACTACTGAAACCCACACGCCCAGAGCCCGTGCTCCACAACAAGAGAAGCCACTGCAATGAGAAGCCCATGCACTGCAATGAAGAGTAGCCCCCACTCGCTGTAACTAAGCCTGCATACAGCAAAAGACTCAATGCAGCCAAAAAAAAAAGTTAAAAAACAAATAAAATAACCAAAATAAAAATCTCACCTAATAGGCACAATAGCATAATGGAAATGACAGAGGAAAGAATCACTGAACTTGATGACAGACCAACAGAAATTATTCAGTCTGAACAACTGATAGAAAAGATTGAAACAAATAGAATCAACAGAGTCTCAGGGCTCTGTGGGATAATAACAAAGTTTCTACCATTTATATCATCAGAGTCCCAGAAAGAGAGGAAAAAGAATGAAGGGCTGAAAACATATTTGAAGGAATAATGGTTAGAAATGTCCCAAATTTGGTGAAAGACACAAACCTACAAATTTAAGAAGTTGAACAAAGCTCAAACAAAATAAACCCAAAGAAATCCATACTGAGTCAATCAAAATCAAATTTCTGAAAACTAAATTCAAATTACAGTGTATTTCTCATAAGAAACTATGGAGGCCATAAGGCAATAGCACAACATTTTTCAAGTGTTGGGGGAGGGGGGAGAACTGTCAACCCAGAATTTTATATCTAGTGCTTGCATAGGGCCAGGGGTAGGGAGAAAAGAGGAGTGTTTGAGGGGTCATAGCTAAAGGGTAAAGGGTTTTTTGGGGGGCTAATGAAATAAAATGAATTATGGTGATGTTTGTACAACACAACTCCGTGAATATACAAAAACTACTAAACTGCACACTTTAAATTGGTGAATTGTATGGTATGTTGGTATGGTGGATCTCAACAAAGCTGTTACAAAACACTCCGCTACATACACATTAAAATGGACTATTAAAAACATTTAAGAAATGCAGAGGAAGACAGGAATGGGGGATTGAAAAACAGAGGAAACAATACGTAATACGTTGGAAATCTTAAATTCTAACATTAATGATTCCATTATTGGCAAATGGTATAAGCACGCCAATAAAAAGATTAAAAAAAAAAAAGGAGGACCCAACTATATGTTGTTTATAAGAAACTCACTTGAAATATAATGGCATAAATAGGTTAAAAGTAAAAGAATGGGCACAAATATACCATGTGAACACTAATCAAAAAAGCTGGAGCGGGCTTCCCTGGTGGCGCAGTGGTTGGGAGTCCGCCTGCCGATACAGGGGACACGGGCTCGTGTCCCGGTCCGGGAAGATCTCACATGCCGCAGAGCGGCTGGGCCCGTGAGCCATGGCCGCTGAGCCTGCGCTTCCGGAGCCTGTGCTCCGCAGCAGGAGAGGCCACAACAGTGAGAGGCCCGCGTACCGCAAAAAAAAAAAAAAAAAAGCTGGAGTGTCTATATTAATATCTGATAAAGTAGACTTCAGAGCACAGGCAATTACCAGAGATAAACAGAAATATTATACAATGATAAAAGGTTCAATTCATCAAGAATACATGACAATCCTAAATGTGTATGTACCAAACCACAGAGCTTCAAAATACAAATAGCAAAAACTGGGAGAATTGAAAAAACACTTGAAAAATTCACAATTAGAGCTGGTAACTTCAACACCCCCCCTTAATAATTGCTTGAATCACTAGAATGAAAATCGCAAGGATAAAGAAGAAGCGAATATTATCATAAAGCAGCAGGTATACTGGTATTTATTGAACATATTATCCATTGACAGCCAGATACACAGTCTTTTAAAACAACCATGGGACATTTACCAAAATAGACCACAGATTGGTCATAAATGTTAACAGATTAGAAGAAGCGAATTCATATGAAGTATGTCCTCTGACCATAATGTAATTAAACTAGAAATCAATAACAGAAAGATAATTGGAAATTACTGAATATTTGGGAATTATTCAGTGATTAATTAATTAACTATGATTAATTAACTATGTGTTCAACAAATAGACAGTCCATTGGTTAAAGAGAAAATCTCAAGGGAAATTAAAAAATACAGTTAAATGAATGAAAATAAAAATACTATTGTAAGATTCCTACCCTACACATGAGGGGAGCTTAGAAGGAAATATACAGCATTGAATACTTGTATTAGAATAGAAGAATAGTTTCAAATCAGTGATCTATGCTTTTACTTAGGATCCCCTCCCCCCAAAAAAAAAGAAAAAGAAAAAAAAAAGAGCAAACTTAACCCAAAACAAGCAGAGGAAGTACATAATAAAGATAAAAAGTAGAGATCAATGAAATTAAAGTCTGAAAAACACTAGAGAAAAATCAGTGAAGCTAAAAGTTGGTTCTTGGAAAACATCAATAAAATTGATAACTCTTCAATCAGATTGATCATTAAAGACAGAGCAGACAAAAATTTCCAATATCAGGAATTGAAGTAGGGATATCACTACAGAGCCTGTAGACATTAAAAGGAAAATAAGGGGATATTATAAATAATAAACAATTTTATGCCCATAAACTCACGATTTAAATAACAAAAAAAAGACATATAGATCAATAGGATAGAGGTGAAAGTACAGAAATAGACTTATATGTATGATCAATTGATTTTTTTGGAATAACAAGTATTCTTTTATTTATTATAAAATTTTATTGAAATATAGTTTATTTACAATATTGTGTCAGTTTTAGGTTTCGAGCAAAGTGATTCAGTTGTACATACATACATACATACATATATATATATATATATTTTACATTCTCTTCCATTACAGGTTATTATAAGATACTGAGTATAGTTCCCTGTGCTATACAGTAGGCCCTTGTGGGTTATCTATTTTATATTTAGTAGTATGTATAGTTTAATCCCAAATTCCTAATTTAATCCCTCCCTGATCAATTGATTTTTGACAAAGGTGCAAAGGCAAACCAATAAACAATTTTTTAAACAAATGGTACTAAAAATATTGGACATCCATATGCAAAAAGAAAAAACAAACCAAAACCTCTCAACCTATACTTTTCATCATATACAAAAATTATCTCGAAATCAATAATAAATTTTAATGTAAAGTCTCTATAACTACATAAAACTTTTAGAAGCAAACAAAGATGAAAGAAAATCTCTGTGACCTTGAGTTAGGCAAAAATTTCTTAGATATGATACCAAAGAACAATCCATTAAAATATCGATAAATTGAATTTCATCCAAATTTAAAACTCTGTTTGAAAGACACTGTTATGAAAATGAAAACACAAGCCGCAAAAATTAGGAGAAAATATTTGCAAAACACATATCTGACTAAGCCTTCTATCCAGAATAAAGAAAGAACTCTTACAAGTGAATAATAAAAAGACTGATAATGGATTTCCCTGGTGGCGCAGTGGTTAAGAATCTGCCTGCCAATGCAGGGGACACAGGTTTGATCCCTGGCCCAGGAAGATCCCACATGCTGTGGAGCTATTAAGCCTGTGCGCCACAACTACTGAGCCTGCGCCCTAGAGCCTGCGAGCCACAACTACTGAGCCCGTGTGCTACAACTACTGAAGCCCCTGTGCTCTGGGGTCCACGTGTTGCAACTACTAAAGCCTGCGTGCCTAGAGCCCATGCTCCACAACAAGAGAAGCCACTGCAATGAGAAGCCCACGCACCGCAACGAAGGGTAGTCCCCGCTCGGCACAACTAGAGAAAGCCCACATGCAGCAACGAAGACGCAACGCAGCCAATAAATAAAAATAAAAAAAGACTGATAATGATATTATAAGATGGCCAAAAGGTTTGAATAGACATTTCGCCAATAAAGCATATGAAAAGATGCTCAACATCATTAATACACAGGGAAATACAAATCTAAACCACAACGTGAGGCCAATATGCATCTATTAGAATGGTTAAACCAAAACCAAAATAAACCTGTCAATACCAAATGCTTGGTGAGGATGTAGAACAACTAGAACTCTCAAACTTTGCTGGTAGGATTGGTATCATAGATGGTACAGCCACTATGGAAAACTGTTCGCCATTCATAGCAAATTAAATATACACTTACTACATGGCCCAATAATCTCTTCTAGGTGTTTATTACTCAGGAAAAATAAAAGCATGAAGGCTTATGTTCACATAAAAACCTGCATGTGGATGTTTATGAAAGCTTCATTTATTATTGTTAAAAACTAGAAACATCTCACTGTCATTCAACTGGAGAATGACAAAAGAAACTGTAGTACATCCATACAATAGAATACTGCTCAGCAATAAAAAGGAATGAAGTAATGATCTACTCAATAACATGGAAAAATCTCAAATGCATTATGCTAAGTGAAAGAACTCAGTCTCAAAGGGTACATATTGTTATGATTCATTTACATGGCATTCTGGAAAAGGTAAAACCACGGGACAGAAAACAGTGGTATCTAGGGGCTGAGATGTGTGGAGGGATTGATGATAAAGGGACATGGGGGAATTTTGGGGTGTGATGGACCCGTTGTACATCTTGACTGTGGTGGTAATTACATGATCATATGTTTGTTAAAATTAAATAACTGTACACTGCAAAAGTGTAAAAAGCTCCATAAACTTTACTTAAAAACAACACCAAAAAAAAAGATATCATGGCTCCTGCCATGTACTTTAAGTGAAAAAATTTTGTTACTTTCATCACAAACAATGACCAGGTATTCACACACTGGCTAAGGGTAATCATATATGAGTTGAGCATGAGGGAAGCCAGTTACTTTTAAGGTATTTTGGCATGAACTGATAATGGTGGAAGAAAACTGAGCAAATGAAATACTTGCTTTGGCAAAATACAAATGCTAGATGAAGAAAGAGAATGTGCTACACTTCTGTCTGAGTTGTTTTGTGCCTGAAACTAAGATGTTTTAGCTCTAAATATTTCAATATATATTTAAATCTTGTATATATTGGGACCCAGAAGTACTTCATAGCTTCTCAGATAACTCACTTTGCTAATCCATGTTTCCCTGTATGCTGGTAATAGGTCACTGCTCCTGAAATTTGAAAGAGCTTTACAAAATACTCAGGTTGTGTATAGTAACTCCTGGAAGAGGCATGGTTTTTGTTTTGTTTTGTTTTGTTTTTTTCAGAATCTTGGTTTTGAAGATGAGGCAAGTTTTGCATTTGACTCAACATATCTGATAACAGAAGCTCTTATGCACAAGTCTTCTGAGTGGTCACGCAGAGCTAGGTATTTATTTGTTTATTTTTGAAACATATTTATTGGAGTATAATTGCCTTACAGTGGTGTGTTAGTTTCTGCTTTATAACAAAGTGAATCAGCTATACATATACATATATCCCTATATCTCCTCCCTCTGCATCTCCCTCCCACCCTCCCTATCCCACCCCTCTAGGTGGTCACAAAGCACAGAGCTGATTTCCTTGTGCTATGAGGCTGCTTCCCACTAGCCATCTATTTTATGTTTGGTAGTGTATATATGTCCATGCCACTCTCTCACTTCGTCCCAGCTTACCCCTCCCCCTCCCCGTGTCCTCAAGTCCATTAGGTACTATTCTCTATACAAAGACCTCCAATATCTAATCCAGAAGATTCCGGAGATTCTATCACTGCATTTATAGATAAGGAATCATTTAAACCCAAACTCATTAACAGAACTAAAATGTATTACAGGTAGAGCATGTTCCTTTTATCACTTGAGCCCTTCTGGAGTGAAAATGATACATAGAATATGCAGTAGTAAAAGCTAGTCTCCAGTTGTCTTTCATGATTAACAGCTACTCTCTACCAGCATCTTATTTGTTAGCGTTAAGCAAAGACAGTAGTACTTAGTATTAGCAAGATGACAGTAATTCATATTATAATCACCCACCCCCACCCCGTCCCCGCCCAGTGAGATTCTTCCTTGGAAGCTTGAGTAAAGGAGAGGATTTAGGACCTGTGGTCACAAGAACAAATGTGATAAATGAAGGCAATCATCACACATTGGGACAATCCTAACTGATCAGGTTTCTCAGGGCCAAAGTGGAGTCAGAACCACAGGGGTAATAGGTCACTCTACCTCCCAGGACACCAGTTGCTCCACTCTTACCAAGTCGGCTGTAAGACACAGGGAAACTTCAAGGCTTCTCTTCAATCCCTGACATACTTTGCTTTTGTGTAACAGGTATTTATACTTCCCAACAGAAGATTTAATTGGGTTATGTCACCACCATCTAATATGTTGTGCCTATAAGGAAAATTTCTGCACCTGAGGTAGCTGAAAGCATGCATCCCCTAGTCATAATTAGAAAAAGCAGCACTTAGTCTCACCTGGGTCCTGTTTTGAGTTGCTTTTAGGGGGATAGTGGTTCTATGGCTAGTTTCTGAGTGGTGAGTGTCCCATTAAGTTCTGAGCTTTCTGAACGAGAGTAACTGAGAAAGGCCTGTTTCTTTATCTAGCTACCCTACTCCCTTCCTTCGTTTCCTCAGTTACAACATTCAGCCAATACCTGTCCAGTCTCTACCATAGCTTATTTTGATGAATGAATTAAATGATTTATCGTTTGTGTCTGGTAACTGCAACATGTTACACAAATGTGGGGCTTATGATGTAAACTAATATTCACTGGATGGCAGTGTATTTAAACTTGCATTCCTATCAGGAACAGCTAATATAGGATGCAGCTGGCTAGTGTGCTGTGTTGTTTTAATTATTCTGGCAACTGTGGAGGTAGCCTCTAATCCATGACCAACGGGGGCCAGCATTCTGCTTGTGCTCAGTCTGAACATAGATCAGAAAGCTGAGGTGGAACCATGATTGCTCTACTGCATTCGGTTATTTTAAGGCTAGTTGAAGCAGAAGAGTCTCTGTATGTATGTGTAGAAACCAGAGCTCCAGCTCTAGCGGTTAGAGGAAATGACTGTCACTTGTAGTGACAGTTGTGCCACTCTACACAATAGCTATGGTGCCATACTGTCCAACACAAGTAAATCCAGCATTCTCTACTGATAGCTTATGTTTGTTCTAAAATGTTACCTTTGTGTGGCATCAAAGATGCATTTATCTGTTTTCACCTACTTCTTCACACCTTTCATATTGTCACCATCATCTGTGGTCATTTAAAAATATCTGCTTATTGTAATAGAGGCAACATGTGAACAATGGAAAGAAGATAGCATTCATAATCCAATGACTTGGTTTGGGTTTCAACCTTGCAGTTATTAACTATGCAACTAAACTGCTTAACTTCTGAGTGAGTCTCAGTGTCCTAATTTAAAATGAGAATAATAATAATAACATGGGACATATTATATTTTGAGGGTACTTGAGATTTTAGAAAATATTTTTACACATCTCATTATCATTGTTGAGGTATCTTAAATATCATTTACACTCATTGCTACTTTGAAATTATCATAGTTGTGAGATCTGCCACTAGATCTTGCTATTTGCTGTGTTAAAAAAATGACTGCAAGTATATTGCTACATAATAATTTGAAAATACTTTGATAACTGTATTTCAGTACAGCTGATTTTCTTTGGATTCTTATTATATTATATTTAAGCTCTTAAAATATATATTTCTGAGAAGGGGTCCATGAAGTTCACCAGATTGCCAAAAGGGCTCATAGCACAAAAAAAATTCAGAAAAGTTCCAACTAGATAACCATGAATTTCATCTGTCAAGGTTTAGACCTAATCATCTTTCTTGTCTTTCTCATTCTCTATGTACTCATACATACGAATGTGCATGTATATGTAGACATATCCACCCACACATGGAGGCCCCATATGTTAGTAGTTAAAAGCATGGGCTTTACAATGAGTCTTGCAGGCCTCAATCTCAGTTCTGTTACTTATTAGACAAATTACTTAATCTGTCTGCATCTCAGTTTCCTGACCTATGAAATGAGGGAAATGAGAGTACCCCAAACCCTTTGTGGTGTCTTGCTGTTAAATGAGCTCATAAGTTACAAAATGCTTAACACAGTGCTTATATAACATAACTTTATGAATGTTGGCTCATTTTATTGCTATTATTAGTATGGATGCATATGCATGTAAGTATATTTGTAAATACATGTATATAAGCAAGCATTTATAAAACATTCAATGACCCTAACCCTCAGTGACAGGGTTGAAGTAAAGGAAGAAGGAACCTGAAATACTGTCACTGCCCTACCACTTATGAGGCTCCTTGCCACACCCAGCTATTGTGTTGGGAGATGTTATAAACAAAGAGAGACAATGATTCAGAGAGATTTATATTAGTGTAGAACATGGACAGGCCAACAAAAGTTGTAGTAGAATCAGAAATGGTGCTGCTTGGTCACTTCACCACTGCAAATGCCCCAAACACTGTTAGCAGCAATGCCAGGAACCATCATTACACAGCGAATATTTATAGATTATTTTGTTTGGTTTTCACAAAGAAAGCAGCATCTTTTTTTTCTTAGCATTTAGAGCTTTTTCATTTTGAGACATTTCTGAAACTATGTAAGATTGGATTATTTTACAGGAAATCCAACCTGATATAATAATAGTAATAAGGTTCTATTTATTGTCTACAATGTGTCAGGTGCGATGCTAGATGTTTTACAGTCATTATCTAATTTAACTGTCCCACAGGCAAAGTATTATAATCTATAGTTTACAGATGAGGAAACTGAGGGCTCAAAAAGATTAAGTGGTTCAAGCCAAGGTAATATAACTGATAAATGACAAAGCCAGAATTCAAGACTCAGGTTTACCTGACTCTAAATCTATAACCTTTCTACTACATTACACTGTATAGTATTAAAATGAATCTACTAGAATATATTATCAACGATGTCTCTGGTATTCAATTAAATTACTTGAGATGGATATTACAAGAAAAATCTACTTATGTATAAATGATAGTCATAGATTGTAAGGATTTTACTATGTATGTTTATGTTTTTAGGGCCCAGGACTGAGCCCTAATTCATCTGAATCTAGGATGTAATGAGTTATGTTAAAACATTAATCTATTGTATTACAGTAAACACTAAGAATTGCGACTAAAATGATGTCTCATTCAGGGAAAGCCTCTTCACTCCTCCTCCTAGACAATGGGCAGCACAGAAAGTGTTCGATTTAATTAGTTGTGTATGTAGAAAGAGATGCTCATCTGTTTCCATGGAGTCAAACACATCACGACATACTTCTCCATGGAAACGGAGAAGGGAAAACAGAAAATGCTAAAGTGAATGAATTCACTGAGCAATTGGTGAGCAAAGATTGAAGAAAAAATATAACTCATTTGTAGTACTATGTGACTAGTTTAGAAAAGAGAAATAGCATATATTTAGAGATAGTCACTCTCGTGCTATATAAAAGAAGGTACAAGATGCACTGAAATTTAAGATGTATCTTAATACTAAAAAAAAACACATTATTTGATAGGAATATACAAATGTTAGGAAATACCACAGAGCAAAGGTATTATTGTCTTTGCACGGAAGACAAAAATGGCGGAATTCTTAAAAGGTGAACAGTGTTACAGCTCAAAGTCAGTAATGAATAAGGGGTTCCTTAGACAAGATGACAGAAAACATAGGGGACCAATTTATAAATACATTTATCAGCTCTGTACTCGTTTCACATCATGATTGCTTCTTTGTTTCTAAGGAATTTTTTCTTTGGGGATATAGAATTATAGGAATATTTCAAGTTTTATTATGTAACACATTAATTTATATGATTGAGCCTGTATAAGTGTTTTGAATTTACAACATACTGCACACTTTGTTCCCTTTGAAGATTATATTTCATGTTAAAATAATAGAAGATTTATTTTATAAGATATGTTTTCTTGAGGAATTCTGACTTAAATAATTTTTTTTCCAATGGAATTTAGTCCTAACTTGTCTCTCAATTCAATTCAACTAAATTCAGATTTAATCTCAGCCCTCTAGATGATTACAGACTTCTTGGGAGGAAAGATACTTAAAGAATGATTATAATATTTATTTACTCCTTCAACAAATATTTCTCATATGGCTACTATGTGCCAAGCACTGTGCTGGATTTTGTGTATATAATGATGAACTAAACAGACCTAGTCTATACTTGTGGAGGCTCTTAGCTTACAGAGGAGAGAGTCATTAAAATAGTCATACATATACACACAGAATTACAATCTGAGATAAATTCTGTGAAGGAAAACTGCAGAGTTCCAAGACAGGACACGATGAACAGAAATCTCTGAGAATGGATGGGCAGAGCAGGCCTCTTTGAATAAGTGACCTTAATGCTGAGATATGAAGAATGAGTAAGGGTCAGTCAGACAGAGAATGGGGAGAATAGTATTTCAGGCAAAAGCCCTGAGACGGAAAAGGGTTTACAGATTTGGGAAATGAAAATAAAGCAGGCTTTTCTAGGAAGAGAGTGGTGAAATGTGAGGTTGGAGAGGGAAAGAGGTACAGGTACACTTTCAAATTTTATTCCAGGTACAATGGGAAGCAATTAAAGAGTTTTGAGCATGAAAGTGACATAACTGAGTACACAATTTTTAGTACAAGTAAACATGGAACATTTAGCCAAAAAAGTCCAGAAAAGGCAAAGCTAAACTATAGTGTTTAAGATATATAACTAGGTGGTAAAACTACAATATAATTATTACCGTAAACGTCAAGACAGCAAATTAGTCCAAGGGGGAGGGAAGGATGCAGTGGGGTTTCTGGGGGAACAATGTTCTGTTCTTTGACCTAGTGATGATTACATCGATGTTTGCTTTATATTTATCTGTTACACTGAACATTTATGTTCTATGGACTACACTATATGTATATTTCAAAATAAGAAAGCATGTTTTATTATTTTCTTTCAGAAAACTATGGATTGAGATAAAGAAGTGGGGATAATGAGTGCAGGGGCTCAAGAAGCTTGATTTTGGTGACAGGGGGTGATAATTGTCCCCATATCCATTCTCTCATTCTTCTTTTTGGGAAGTGAACACCCTGAGTTTTAGCTGGGCATGACGCCATCCAGGGAGAGAGATTTTTTTTAAGCCTCTTTTGTCCTAGGTGTGGCTCTAAGTCCACGCATTTCCAGAATGACAAATTGCTATTCTGCACTCTCTCCTTCCCCCTTCCTGTTGGCTGGGCTGTGACTACAGTGGAAGAATCTGCCTTTGACCCAGAGGTGGAAGCCACATGTTGAGAATGGCAAAGCTAAGCCCTAGCAGCATCCCTGGATGATTTTATGAAGCAGAGATGTTTATCCACCCTAGCTGCCCACTTACCTTTGTACTGTTATGAGAATGAAATATATCTCTATCTTATTTAAGTCACTGTTATAGCAGTTTAGCCCATGTACTGATACACTTACACAAAGGAAAGTTGAGAGATATGGTAATACCTAGAGCAGGATGAAGGAACAGAGAAGGGATTTTTTTTTTTTTTCCTTTGGTGCAGTGACTCGGATGGGATTTTTAAATAATGGAGACAATAGAGCATGTTTAAATGTTGATAAAAGAATATAGAATAGAAGAAAAGGTTGATATAGTAATCAGAGGTTTAAAAAAAATGGAACAAGATCCCTGAGAAGATAGGAAGGAATATAATACAGAGTATGTGTGGAAAAACTGATCTTTGACAGAAAGGGATATTTGCTCTGTTTTAGCAGGGAGAGAGAAGAAGATGGTGTAGCTGTAGGTTGATTTGTAGTTATCGGGCTGAAAGATGAGGGAGTTCCTATTTAGTGTTTTCATTTTTGGTAAGAAACATAAAGCATTAGCAGAGAAGGGAGGGAGGGAGAAGTGGAAATTTTTATTTTATTTATTTTCTTTGGGACTAATGACTTGTAAACATATGGATTTGTGGTTTTTACAATTCTGGAATATTCTTACCCACTGTCTTTCTCCTATTCACTTTACTCTCTAGAACTTCTCTAGAAAGTTCTTCTAGACCCTCCATATTGGACCTTTCTCTCACTATAAGATAGGGTGAACACAATCAATTTCAATTAGTTGAATCAATGATAATGAGAACACTGAATCAATTTTAAATCATTAGCAGAAACTAACACACCATTGTAAAGCAATTATACTCCAATAAAGATGTTAAAAAATTTTTTAAATCATTAAAATTTAAATTATTTGTAAACATTAGTACTTCGGGTATATATTAAATGTTATAGCTCACTATCCAATACCTCATTCCAGATCTCTGCTGTTACAAAGATGAATTCTCTTAGCACCTTAAAGTACATATCCAGGTTCAATGCCAAACACACAGATATTTCTCAAGTACTTTTCATCTAATCTTGACCTGTATTTTTAAGTTTCAGGACTTAATTTCTTTCTTATCCAAGTCCTGAAACCAAATATAAACAATAATGTGTTTCCATTCAAATGTGTAAGTAAATTGCAAATTAAGACTAAGATTAACAAACTTCCTTAGGACAAAGAGTTATTTTTAAAGTTTCTGTACTTAAGGGGAGCTTGGAGCTTACCTATGATAAGCTTGTGAAGAGCACCCTTATCTCCATTAATAGCAGCAGCATGAACTTGGGATGCTAATGAGGAACCAGGAAAGAACAAGTTCTCTGACCTGTTCATAGTCTTCTCAACAACTGGAACAACCTGAAATGACGATGCAACCAATAAGTATCTGTAGGAAATCCATCTCATCAGTTCTAAATGGGTACATTATAAACATGGTTTACATTCATAGTCTTCTCAACAACTGGAACAACCTGAAATGATGATGCAACCAATAAGTATCTGTAGGAAATCCATCTCATCAGTTCTAAATGGGTATGTTATAAACATGGTTTACTAGAAATATTTCACCAGGATTCAAAAAGTCTACAGTCCTAGTCTTAGAATTGCCATAATGGAGTAAGTTAGGTGACCCTTTGTACAAGATGCTCATCTGTAAAATGAAAGGATTAGATGCTTCAAGACCCTTCTCAGGGGCTGAGAAAAAAAAAAAGGCTGAATATTTAACATTAGATACAGGGTCCAAAATTCACAGTGACTTGCTAAGTTAATACAGGTGATTTGATTCCACATAATACTAAATATTAGAATTGATATTGGGAATAAAGGTGATGACCAAGCTACAAAATAGGTATGATGTGAACTTAATTGTCAGGTTAGAATTACCTAGATTTAAGCACTAAATTAGAAGGTACCTCATTCTTCCTCTCATGCCCACAAAAGGAGGAATTTATATTTGTTCTTCCTTTGTGTCCACCAGGGAAATATACCTAGTTAGAGATCTTGACTTTAGGAACTTAACTTGGAAATCACATCATTAGGATAAACCATGTTTCATTAAGGAAAAATTTTGCTCTGGTAGTTTCATATGGTTTGATAGAACCTTCTAGAAATGTATTAGCTGCATAGGAAAATAGTGAGTTCCTTATCATAAGAGTGTTTAAGCAGAGGCTGGATTATGTCATAAATGCAGCAGGAAGAATTCAAGCATCTGATGGGAAGGAAAGAGGGGTAGTTTGTTTCATCAATGATCTTAAACTTCCATCCTAAAGCAAAGATGCTATATCAAAGTTCCAAAGTTGAATGCCTACAAGGATCAGGGAGGTAACAAGGGCAAGAAACACGGGGAGTCATGGGGAACATGGCAAACTGGACCATACATACCTATCTAAAGGGAGCAGCTGTTAATTAGCTACAGTTAGTATCTGCAATAAGGGTAAGCAAGCCCTCTTCTGATTTTACCAGAAACTGACACTCCAATCTCTGTGACTACCAAGGATCTGAGAGCTTTGTAAAATAAATTTATCACAACTCATGAGCTAGTACTTGGCTGTCATTGATGAAGAGTTTTGGTTCAAGTTCTGCCTTAGAGTGAAAGCATTTTCTTAATTTTGGTAAAGTCAGCTCTTCATGGCTTTATTTTGCTGACAATTTGAGTTAACGTGTTGGCAGAAATTATGGGCATTTTGAGAGACTCTGTCATGTCTGAGCATGTCTGTCATGTCAGAAAAACCAGTCATATACAGGATTATATTAAAGTGACTGGAAAGAAGCTACAAAACAGGGGTGGAGGTGGAAACACGGTAGAGGAGTAACTGCACTTGGGATCAAGATCCAGTTCGTTAATAATATGGAGTGAACACTTAGGCTGCCTCAGCTCTGCTTTTCTGTAAAATACGAAACATGAAATTGGTAGACCAAGTTGATCATTCAACAAGTTGAGTGCCAACTATGTGCTAGGCACTGTACTGAACTCTAATGCCTATCACTTTAGACTCTAGGTAATCAGAGTTTTAGGCACATCAGAATCACAAAAAACTTTTGAAAATAAACTAAAAATTGTATGTTATATATTTGGTTGGCCAAAAAGTTCGTTCGCTTTTAAGTAAAAATAAAAGACATTTTTCATTTTCACGAAGAACTTTATTGAAAAACGTATTCACTAACCAAATGAAATTTTTGGCCAGTCCAATATATTTATATATACTTCATCTCATAATTCTTAGCATTTAGCACAGTAACAGGTGCTAGTGTTCAGTGAATGTTTGTTGAATGAAAAGTCATAGGCTGAGTGCTAAGTCCAGAGGGTGAGCAGGGTCAAAGTTTAGTTTCTTGAAGTAATGAGTTCATACTCTTGAGTCTCTGCTCTTTTTTAATTCCTCATTTCTATCTCTCTGTCAGAGAGGTCGCTGAGTGGTATAGAGATAAGAACACTGGACTAGGAGAGAGGAGACTTAAATAAAAATCTTGGCTCCATCACTGTTTAATTTTGTCAGCCTGAGAAATCCATTCTTTAAGGTCCCCCCCCCTTTTTTTAGCGTATTTTTTTTTTTAGCGCTAATGCTATTTGTAAATTTTTTACAGATGAAAATCAAAACCACTGTTAATTATGAAATGCTATACAATGCAAAGGTATAATCATCATTAACTAATTATAGAACAAGCCAGTGTAATAAATGCTCTAATAATTAAAACCATAGAAAACTAGTGGTGCTGTAGTCATAAGCAAAGGAAGAGAAATTTTGATTAGGACCAAATGGTTGGTTGTTTGGTACGTTCTCAGAGATGGCGACATTTGAGATGGCTATCCAGGTAGAGAAGGGGTTAGGGCCATTCCAGGCAGCAGGGAAGCTGAAGCAAAGGCAAGGAGTAGGGAGAACCACAGAAGAGTCAAATGCCTCACGGCTACTCAGTTGTGATTTGTGTGGCTACAATTGGGGGCACGTGGACCTGGCTGGGTGTTACTAGATAAGGCTGGAGAGCTAACGGGGGCAGCCAGGTTGTTCCTCAACTGCTTGGCTAACGAATTTTTAAATTATCCTGCAGGTGTGATCAATGCATTAGTAGCAATCACTCTCGCGCTGAGCTTTTCAGTTTACAACGTGCTTTCCCAGTCCATCCCACATCTATTCCTTACAGTAGCCCAAAGAAACAATTAGGGGTAAGTCATTGACACATTCCACTGAAACCCAGAGGGGTGGCTCGGGCTTTATAATGCAAGAATTAGCGCAGAGAGAAGAGGCAGCAGGCGAGGAGGCCAGTGATGGGAGGTTCAGGCCACAGCCCAGGACAGGAGGGTCGTGAGTTTGAGGCAGGGGCCAAGCAGTGCAGATCGATAGGAGCCTCCCCAGCCAGGCCCCCTCTTACTCACCCTCTCCTCCTCCAGGACTCACGTCCTGGGGGCGGCTCCAGGAGGCACGAACCCCGCTGGGCCGCCCCTCCTGCCAGGTCAGGCCACTACATCCGGCTGGGACAGAGCCCACCACGCTGAAACTGGCGGAACCCCTCGGAAGGCCGCCCGAGACGCTCGACCGCACAGCCTTCTGGGAATTGTAGTTCCCGCCCTCCGCCCTTTCTATCCCACAGGGCCCCGCGCGCGGCGGGCTCGGTGGACCAGGGCCGAGAGCCTGATGGGAAAAGAGTTCTTGGTGCCCAATGACGTGCTCTTCGAGAATGGGGCAGGACTACATGTTCCGATGTGCTCCGAGGCAGGCAGGACCCGGAAGTGAGGGTATGTAAGGCCTCTCTGGAAGTTGTCCCGGGTGTTCGCCGCTGGAGCTCCGGGTCGAGAGGACGAGGTGCAGCTGCCGGGAGAATCCTGCCGCCGGCTCCCGGAGCCCAGCCCTTTCCTCACCCAACCCAACCCTGTCCAGTCCCAGCCGCCAACGCCAGTCCCTGCCGCGGACCCCGGCGTTACCATGAGTCCTGCCGTCTTCCTATCCTTACCCGACCTCAGATGCTCCCTGCTGCTCCTGGTGAGTGAGTGAAGGAATGACAGACCCTTCGACAGACATTCGGATGGCCTGCCGCCCTCGCCGAGGGGGACACAGTTGCCGCTATCCCTGCTTTCCTATCTTTTCCCCTGGTGGCGAGGACTGCACCCTACCCCGCTGCCTTCATTCTCGGCATCCGTCCGTCAGCTTCCCAGGCCCGGGGTTCCCGAGGCCTGAGAAACCACGGTCGGAGGTGGGACCTATAAACCGGAGATTAGCCCTGGGAGAAGGATCTGTGGGAGGGTCATGGCGAGCAGCGCCCCTTCCCCTGGAGTTCGGAGGTTGTTTCAGTCCATAGGGCTCATGGACTTGGTGGTAACCTGAGTACAGAAGGTCGGGGCATAGACCTACTGTTCCCTCCCACCCCCTCTTTTTGGGAAGAATGTGAGGCCGACAGGTGCTGGGGTCTTGTGCATCTCGCTCTGGAGCCCAGAAACGGTGCCCGGGTCGGTGGAGCCCTCTGCTGTGGCTTGATACGATTGGTTGGGAACCCGGAACTGGAAATTGGTTTGGTGTCCACTGGGGGAGTAAAGGTTTGAAGGGTGGAGGCTGTGATTACCAGAAAGCCTCAGCTCAGAGCCTCCCTCAAATCTGGTTATACCTCCCGAAATTTAAGCAGAGTTGTTCTTCAGTGCTTCTGAGTTGTGAATGACCAGGTTTTCTGCATGCATGTGCACTTATTCCTTAACTTCCTCACCGGCTCAGCACCATCCCATCTTGTAAAGGAATCTTCCTCCAGTCCCTCCTCCTCCAAATACATCTTGAGGGTGCAGCCTAAGTAATCCAGGCTGCAGGTCAAATTGAGACAAAAGTGAAGGACTAACTCCAGGTGGTAAAATGGTGTACCTTTAATTGAGCTAGTGTTATAATACGATATTTGAAGTACTTTAATTGTAGTAGGTTTTAAAAAAGCTAAATTTAAGGTGAACACTAAGTCAAAATCACTCTTGACAATGTAAAAAAAATAATTAAATGACTCAGAGGAAGGCGTATAGCTGGTTGCCGGCAGAACTGGGATTTGAAGCATATCTCTTGACTCGCAGTGCTTATTCTGCCATATCACATTACATTTTTAATATTTGTGTTTGAAATAGTTTCTCTCTCCCTCTCCCTTTTCCCTCTCTCCCCATTTTCCCGTCTCTCCCCTCTCCTTCCTCTCTGCCCTCTCTTTTCTTTGTGATTTTCAAGTCATATTCAAAGGCCATACACAGTATTTGGACCTTTTCAGAGGATAAGTGCTATAAAAACTAAGGGCAATGTCAAAGTACTTTTGAGAACTAAAAGTTGCATATAAACATGGTGATGTTAAATGATGAAGTGTCTTATTGGGACTTCTTATAATTATGTGGTAATGAATGGCTTCTGTATAGAGGAAAATACTCTGTAGAGAGCTGTTTCTTGGTAATTGCATTATACTCTGTGGCTCTCTTCCTTCTAGCAGTACTGGAATACTACTCATTGTTATCAGAGATCACTTCCTCTTTAAGGATAATAGATACTAATCTTTCCATATCCATAAACATGGCCTGAATTATGAGTTGTTTGCCAGAAATTACTTTTAGGTTACAAAAAATATGAAGGGCAAAAAATCTTAAGAGATTGGAAAGAAAAGTTGAAATACTGAATAGGAAAACTACATCAGATGCACTGTTTGGTTGTAGAGCTAAGTTTAAGAAGGAGAAAAGAACTTATTTTGAAATAACTCATGCTTTTTATAGAAAACCTACAAACCGTGTTAAGCACAAAAAAGTTTTTTCTAATACTTTTAAAATCTAGTTAACATTTTGTATACTTATCTCTCTGAGTAAATGTAGAGGAATAGAAGACATTTTAGAGAATACCTGTAAAGGTAAGTAGGCTGGAAAATAAAGCCCAAGAAAAGGTTTAGTAAGCCAGAGTTACAAGTCGAGCTAGATTCAGTTTGAACACAGTATTTACCAAAGTAGTTTTAATAGTCATATACCAGTTAGCAAATATTTATAGAACATCTGTCTGATCACAGTTTGAATTACTTATCTAACTGGCAGTTCTGTTCTAGTGATGCAAACTGCTTACTCAGTATCCCACCTGTCTAAAAATACACCCTTTATCTTCTCCAATGGGCTTTCTTCCTCCTCCCTCCAACTTCCCCTCTCAGACTTCAAGTTTATTCCCTCCCACATACAGCCATTGAATATCCAAGTTTCCCCCTAGCTGAGGTCATTTTTTTCCTTAAATGGCCTGCTATAAGAAGCCATATATTCTCTTACCACAATAATTTTTTTTCAGGTAAACTCTACCTCAGCCCCAAAGAACTAGATCTATTGAGATTTAGTGGTGTTCATAAGATAACAGCAGAAACATAAAATCCTAAACTTCTGCAGGCAGGTAGTTTTTTTTTTCCCCCTGATCTCAAAAGCATGTTGGGACATATCATTCTATGCCTAAAAAGCCTTTCTGGGATGGGTAACTAAACACAGAAGTTCAGTGTGATAACTTTTTTCCCCGTGAGCTTTTATGTATAGATATCTTTAAAGTCAGGGTCTTAGAGAATGAGTTCTTTTATTTCAGACTTGCTTTTTGAAACACCCCCATTGCCTTTAAATTATTTTTTAACTCCACTGAATTTGCAGCATGTCTTGGACAAAGTGCGGTAGTATAGGGGTGCACTGATTTTGGATAAATCAGAAGAAAAATTTGAGTCACCTGGCAAATGCAAAGAGGCATAATTCTCCTGATACCTTTTCAGTACCTCACGAATATTTATTGTTTCTGTAACGGTTTGAATTGATCCGTTAGGTATGTGATTACAGCTTTAGTCTCTGAACTGTATAATCTCTGCCTCCATAACTGTTCATCATATTTTGTGGATGATTGGAATACTGGAGACAGCAATGTTTCTCTGCTAAAACCCCATGTATATAATGTCTGGATTGGGAAATTCCTTCCCAGTTGTGTGCTCTTTTAAGGAGAGCTGCCTGAATCTGAGGAAAGCACCTGGCCAGATCGGCATTATCTTTTCATTTTGCTTTGTGCCAGTCATTACTTGGCAGCTTATAGGATAATTTAAAGGGACATTTCATTTATCACTAACCAAAGGATCAGTTACTTTTTTTTTTTTTTTTTGCGGTATGTGGGCCTCTCACTGTTGTGGCCTCTCCTGTTGCGGAGCACAGGCTCCGGGCGCGCAGGCTCAACGGCCATGGCTCACGGGCCCAGCCACTCCGCGGCATGTGGGATCTTCCCGGACCGGGGCATGAACCCGTGTCCCCTGCATCAGCAGGCGGACTCCCAACCACTGCGCCACCAGGGGAGCCCTGGATCAGTTACTTATTAATTAGCCCTTTTCTGCTTATCTTTCTACCTGAGATGGGTTTATTCAGGATTAAAAGTGATCATTTTCCCCTTAAATTAATTATTTCTTAGCAGTTGTTCTTCCTGCATTGGTTGTGTACAAAAGTTTTGAAAAGGTGAGATAAGAGAAATAAGACTAAATTGGAATGAAGTTGTTTGATATACCCTAAATAACCTTCTGTGGTTCAGAGGTTTGTAACCTGCTCCAGTTGCTTTATTGAGAATGCTTTCTTGTTAATCTCTTAGTGGTTTATGTTTATAGATCATAAGTTGTTACTAGCTCTAATTGCCTTGTGCCTGGACATTAAGGCTTTTACCATTATTGCTCCTGGTTTGTTCAATATGTATAAGAAGCCAAGAAAAGTTTGCTTAGGAAACTAAGTAAATCAGAGAGCTAAGTAAACATTTATTTAACTTTATAAGTACCTTAAAAATAAGTACAGTAGAATTCAAAGATGTCAGTTTTAGCCATTAGTGCCAATGATAAATACTGATTCCTACCTTCAAGAAGAGTACTTTTGGAGACATGTAGTTCCATTCATAACTCGGTGAGTTATTTATCCTATTGATATGACTTGCCCCAGATCAGTGGTTTACAAAACTTGGTGACTCATTAGAACCACCTGGGACAGTTTTAATACAATGATGTGTAGGCCCTATATCAGGCTAGTTGTATCTGTGGGATCCAAACATTGTTCTTTGTTTGTTTGTTTTTAATTACCAGGTCATTTGTTTTTTCTTTAGTAAGTCTCTCTAAAAGATAAGAATTAAACAACAAAGCAAAAACCAGAATACCATTATCACATCTAGAAAAAGTAACTGAAATTTCTTTATGTCATCAAATATCTAGTCAATGTTCAGATTTTCATGACTGTTTCAAAGAAAAAAAAATTTTTTTTAAACAACTTGAACGTTCAAAGCAGGAGCTATATAAGGTTCATACATCCCAATAGGCTTATATGTCTCTTATAAAACTTTACAAATCTATAGGCTCACTCTCCATCTCATTTGTTTTCCTTGTAATTTACTGTTGGGGAAACTGGGTCCTCTGTCCTGTAGAATTTGCCACATTCTGAATATTGCTGATTGGATCCTCATAGTGTAGTTTCATGTTTCTCTGTTCCTTTTGTTCCCTATAAATTTGTAATTAAATTTACGTGGGCTTAACCATCAACTCAATATATGGTTAGGTTCATTTGTTTCACTTAGCTTTCAATTTTCAGGTTTAAAAAAATATCTTCTAATATATAATTATGTAAAATTGACTGCTTCCAAAGCAAATCTTTAAAGCAAGCTATGTTTACAGCAGGCTAACTTCTATCCCTGTCTATTCTACTGTCTTAACTTCCTCCTAATATAAGAAACCTTTAAAATTAAAAAAAATTTTTTTAATTCTTCCTTTTAAAAAGAAAATGTAAGCAAAATACTTGTACTTATATATTTGTGTATATTTGTTTCTCCCTTCCCTTGATAAACTCTAGCATATTATTCATACTTTTTCTCCCCACCTCTTTCTCTCCCCTTTTAAACTCTATGAAGTGTATCCTAGAGATCAGGATAGAAGTATTCCCTATTTCTTTTAAACTGCTTATTGCTCCTCTGGGTAGATGTGCTACTATTGTTTCCGTCCTTTTGCTTTAACAAATGTGTTAAACTACTTTGCAAAACTACTTTTGCTAGTGTATCTTTGAGATAGATTCCTGTAATTGACGTTACTCAGGCAAATGGTAAATGTATTTGTAACTTTGTAGATGTTGCTAGATAGTGGAAAATCCTCTCCACCTGGAGTTTTGCAGTTTTGAGTTCTCACCAACAATGTAACAGGCTTTTCTCATATCCTTGCTAATAAGGTTGATGTCAAATGATTGGGTGTTTGTCAGTCTGATAGGTGAGAAATGGTATCTCAGTGCATTTTTTTTTTTTTTTTAGATGTTGGGGGTAGGAGTTTATTTATTTATTTATTTATTTTTGCTGTGTTGGGTCTTTGTTTCTGTGTGAGGGCTTTCTCTAGTTGTGGCAAGTGGGGCCACTCTTCATCGCGGTGCGTGGGCCTCTCACTATGGCGGCTTCTTTTGTTGCGGAGCACAGGCTCCAGACACGCAGGCTCAGTAGTTGTGGCTCACGGGCCTAGTTGCTCCGCGGCATGTGGGATCCTCCCAGATCAGGGCTCGAACCCATGTCCCCTGCATTAGCAGGCAGGTTCTCAACCACTGCGCCACCAGGGAAGCCCTGTCTCAGTGCATTTTAACTTGATTCTCTTTTCATGTGAGCTTTTTTATGTGTAAAGGCCATTTGCATTCTTTGACACGGAGTTCTTAACCCTTTGTCTCCTTAGTTGATCCAAGGATGCAGCCAGATTGAGAAGCACTGGAATATATTACTCTATTCAGTAATATTTCTGATGGGTTAAAACTTGTAAAAGCCTTGGAAAAGATGTCTGATTGTCAGTTATTGAAAACATTTTCCACACTATAGTAGCTCAACTTTTAGATGCACTATATTTTACTCCATCGTATGTTAAAATACTATTATTTTAATATAAATTATGGTATTTTTAATATAAAATATGGTTATTGGTCATCTCCAGCTTTTCACAATTGTAAAAAAAAATGTACAAATGATACATATACAATGATGTTCACTGCAGATCTCCAGATACATCCTCAGGTTAATTTTCCAGAATTGTATTTCATAGATCCTATGGTATATCTTTTATTTAGGATTTCTGATACATTGTACAAATTTGCCCTACTGAAAAGTTGTACAGACATTTATTTCTGTCAACAGTGTATGAGTGGCAGGGCAGGAATACAGACATAGACATAGAGAATGGACTTGAGGACATGGTGGGGAGGGGGAAGCTGGGGCGAAGTGAGAGTAGCATCGACATATATACACACCAAATGTAAAATGGATAGCTAGTGGGAAGCAGCAGCATAACACAGGGAGATCAGCTTGGTGCTTTGTGACCACCTAGAGGAGTGGGATAGGGAGGATGGGAGGGAGGCTCCAGAGGGAGGGGATATGGGGACATGTGTATGCATATGGCTGATTCGCTTTGTTGTGCAACAGAAACTAACACGGTATTGTGAAGCAATTATACTCCAATAAAGATGTATTTTTTTTACAACGGGAGAAACACTTTGGTATTACGCAAACAAAGCAATTTTTCTGGAAAAAAACCCCAAAACAAAACAGTGTATGAGTATGCCCACTTCCTTACACTCTAGTTACAGTGGGTGTTTTTGTAATCTGTGCCAATTTAGTAGACCAGAAATATTATCTGATTTAAATTTACGTTTCTGTGATTACAACCAAAGTTGATTTTTTTTCATATTTATTAACCATTTATATTCCTGCTTGAGTATGTATTTATGTTAGTTGCCCCCTTTTCAAAAAATTGTTCACTCATTCTTCTTCCAGTAATTCAGAATAGATGTGCTCACAAGATACAGTTTAAGAATGACGGAAAGTGTTATTTCTTCATGTAGTGTCCATTCATGAGGTAGCATAGTGCAAGGAATACTGGACTAGCTGTCAGGGCATCTCTGTACAAGTTCCACCTCTTCCATATACTTGTATCCTTGGATAAATCACCTAGCTAAATTTTTTAGTCTATAAGTTAAACATACTGGATTTGATGATTCAGTGATTCTTTGTGTAGTCTATTATGTTTTTTAAAAAGGATATTCCTCTAACTCCTCTAATTAATAAATTTATTATTTGATTGGGTATTTCCTCAAAAAATCTGCTAGCTTTGCAGGTCTGTGCCCCATCACTCTGCTATCCAGTATAAGGAATAGCATGCTTTGGTCACAGCTTTTCTGATATTACTGCACTCTATTTCATTTAACCAAGTAAATGAAAAACAGTTTGACTTTTCACAGAATTCAGTGCTCTTTAACCTACCTTTGATTCCATAGAGAGGAACTACCTTTGGCCCAGGCTGCAGGAACTTTATTTCTTTGGTATTATTCTTTCCTTTACTCCTGGCATTTGAATGCCTGTTTGCTGTCTGCTGTGGAAAAGAAAAAGATAATTGAGATTCATATCATGCTTCCAAGGAATTTATAATTCAGTGGGGGAGACAAGATGTATATGTAAATAATTAGAATTCCAAAATGAAAGTGATAGGTGCCCTTAAGGTATTTGTAGAAGTGGGTTGTAGATCTTGCTATACAGAAATGTGGTGGTGAGCCTGGGCATCACCTGGGATCTTCTTCCAGTGTCCTCACCCCAGGCCTACTGATTCAGAATCTGCACTTTAACAATGTACCCAGCTGATTCCTATATGCCCATTAAAGTATGAGAAGTACAGCTGTAGATGTTTGAAAGGAAGCTAATTTATTCTCATTGGCAGAATCAGAGAAATCTTCTTGAAGGAAGATGAGAGTAGAGCCTTGAAAGGTTAAATTGATGGGTTAATTTTCAGGCTTGGGTGGAATGAATAAGAAGCCTTGTACCCTGCAATAACACTAAATCGTTAACGTGAATTGGATACCTGCTTTTTTGGTCTCATTTTTTTTTTAAGGAGTCTTACTGTGTGGCTTACTGACATGGCCAGATGTCAGACTTGGCCCTAAAGAAGCTGGCAAACCCTTTGGCCAGTTTCCATTAGAACAGCTCATTATTATCTTAGCCAAAATAAAAATCATGGTCTTTAGTGGATTCTCACCAGCTTTCCGATTACTCCACTCAAGAGGAGAGGGACAAAAAAGGGACTTTGGAGAAGTTTCTTATGTAATGCCATGGATCTTAGGTCTTAGTTCTATTCTTGTAAAGATTGCAGTCAAATTCTAACTGCTTTGATTCCCATGGTAATATTGTGGTCAAGATCTCTGATTCCTCTAGCTCTGTAATTTTCTCATTATGTAGAACCTTGAACATTATATATATTTTTTTATTTTATTTTATTAAAAAAAATTTTTTTTTGCGATACGCGGTCCTCTCACTGTTGTGGCCTCTCCCGTTGCGGAGCACAGGCTCTGGACGCGCAGGCTCAGTGGCCATGGCTCATGGGCCTAGCCACTCCGCGGCATGTGGGATCCTCCCGGACCGGGGCACGAACCCGTGTCCCCTGCATCGGCAGGTGGACTACTCTCAACCACTGCACCACCATGGAAGCCCCAACATTATATTTTAATGTATCTAATTTTTAGTCACCTGAGTTTGTAGACATGAACATTACTAAAATAATAGAGAAAAACAATGAAAATGAAGGAAGAAATCATCTCAGAAAAACATTCTAGTATTGGAGCTAAAGAAAACTGCAGGGTGAGTAGTAGAGTGCCAATACTTTACCCATTTCTTCCTCAAGATTATAAGGGTCTAGTGGTGGAAGCTTTGGTAACTGGATTTAAGAGATTTTAGAAAAAGGTCTTTAGGAATCAGAAGAATTTTTGACCCTGGAAAAAAGGAATTGGAGGCCTTTTTATTTCTGTGGGACTCTATCGTTAGTGTTTTGCTCAGTTCAGTAGGTGGGAAGGGATATAAGAACCATGACTGGGTCACAGGCAGTATAATGACTGAAGTTATAGTTATCTAGAGTTGTACTGTAAACTTAACTTCATTAAAATGGAATAAAATAAAAAATTCCGTTCCTCAGTCACAGTAGCCATATTTCAAGGGCACAGTAGTCACATGCAACTAGTGGCTTCTGTATTGAACAATGCAGGTGCTGAAACATTTCCATTGTTGCAGAAAGTGCCATTGGATAGGGCTGGTCTAGAGCTTTGCTCTCGCTGTCTGTCTCAGAAACCAAGACAAAGGTGAGGTAAAGAATGAGGAAAATGCCTCAAATAGTCTTTCATGGCTTGTGAGGAACACATATTTTACCTGTCCAAGGAATAGCAATAACCTGGAAAAAATGTCAATAATCTTATTAGCACAGATTTGGCTTTTGGTTGTTGCCTAATGGCCGATTTAGGGAGGCACCAGAGAATACTAGTTAAAACTTGAAAATAAGAGTTGGAGTGTTAGTATTTTTCTTTTACTAGTTCACAAGGTCATTTAGGGCAAATCTCTTTCCTTCTTGAGGCCTTAGTTTTTCAACTGAAAATTGAGTAGGATTGCATAGACTGTTTGGAGAAGTCTAGCAGACCTTCCAGTGGAATGTGACTGGGATGTTGGGACTTGATGGCCTACGGTTTGTCTCTGTGATAAAGTCCCTTTTGAAGTCTTCATTTTTAGAAATGATATAGAGAAAATTTTATTAAATACATACCTACATTTTTAAATAGTAAAATTACCTGTAAAAAGCTGGCCTGTTGATACATTTTGTTTGCCTCAGGTATCAGAAGGGTACCTTTGCCAGGAACTTAATCTTCTAATTTGATAAACTCAAATTACTGTGCATCTCTCTTCCTGCATACTTTAAAACGGCCAGAAGTTGTATGAGCTCATGAAGACAGGCTAATATTTAATACATATAGCAGTTTTCTAAATTTGAGCCCACTCCAAAATGTGAAGAAAGTATGATTTAGTGATGGAGTAGAGATCATGAATAAGTTTATAAGGTAAAATATTAAATGGAGTTAAAATTTCTTGGCCCTTTGGACAAGATACTCATATTTACATGCCTGCTGTTTAGGTGTTTTGTTGTATTTGAAGTTTTGTAAAATGTAGGGGGAAATGCCAACTCTTAAAATATTACTGACACAACATTAAAGTCTGTCTGTGAGTAAAGAACAGTTTCAGTTGTGAATGTGATCTGAGAGAGAAATTTGGATATTTCTCAATTCCTTTCATTTTATTACTATGGTTCTGGACCAACTGCAGTAGAATCCCAGCTAGCTGGTAAAAGCTCACGTTTCTGTAATGACTTCACATTCTGAAAGAGCTACATTTTTTTTCTTTTGTAGTCAAAATAATTCTTTGAAAACAGCTACTCAAATTGACTCATTCCACAGTTTCTAGCACCAGTTTTTACTATAAGAATGGATACTGGGCTTCCCTGGTGGTGCAGTGGTTAAGAATCCTCCTGCCGGGGCTTCCTTGGTGGCGCAGTGGTTGAGAGTCCGCCTGCCGATGCAGGGGACACGGGTTCGTGCCCCGGTCCAGGAAGATCCCACATGCCGCGGAGTGGCTGGGGGCCCGTGAGCCATGGCTGCTGAGCCTGCGCGTCCGGAGCCTGTACTCTGCAACGGGAGAGGCCCCAACAGTGAGAGGCCCACATACCACACACACACACAAAAAGAATCCTCTTGCCAGTGCATGGAACACGGGTTTGAGCCCTGGTCTGGGAAGATCCCACATGCCACGGAACAACTAAGCCCGTGTGCCACAACTACTGAGCCTGCGCTCCTGAGCCCGCGAGCCACAACTCCTGAAGCCCGGGCGCCTGGAGCCTGTGCTCTGCAACAAGAGAAGCCACAGCAACGAGAAACCCATGCACCACAATGAAGAGTAGCCCCTGCTCACCGCAACTAGAGAAAACCCACGCACAGCAACAAAGACCCAACGCAGCCCCCAAAAATTAATTAAATAAATAAATTTAAACAAAAGTTATTTAAAAAAAAGAATGGATACTGATTCTCATAGGAAGTCTTGTGCTCTGTTCACAATTAACACAAGTACCAGTGTTGCAAAATACTTGGTTCTTTATTTAATCTTTGAATGAACAGTTTCACATACCCTAATTTTGCTTTAGAACTATAAAAACTGTGCTACATTTTAAAGCATGTTCTACTTATTTGTTTTAGAAATTGTCCAGTTTGCTTATTATTTAATTGTGCCTGTACTCTAGAGTATCTTCCAGAGGTAAAGTGAAGTATTGGCTGGGCCAAAAAGTGCCTTGGGGTTTTTAAGTAAAAATAAAAGACACATTTTTTCATTTTCACCAAGAACTTTATAGAACAACGTGTTCACCCTTTTGTTCCACTACCTTCTGCCATTTTTCAGGCAACTTCATAATTCCATCTTCCCAAAACTTTTTATCTTTTTGAGCAAAGAACTGTTACAGGTGCCTTTTACAGTCTTCCAGGGAATTGAAATTTTTCCCATTAATAGAATTTTGTAAAGACTGAAATAAATGGAAATCTGAAGGTGCAATGTCTGGTGAATACAGTGGATGAATCAGAACTTCCCAGCCAAGTCATAACCGTTTTTGCCTGGTTATCAAAGAAACGTGGTCTTGCTTTATCCTGATGGAAGATTATGTGTTTTCTGTTGAGTCATCCTGGATGCTTTTCGTCGAGTGCTGCGTTCAGTTGGTTTGATTGGGAACACTACTTGTTAGAATTAATCGTTTGGCTTTCCGGAAGGAGCTCATGATAGAGGACTCCCTTCCAATCCCACCATATACACAACATCACCTTATTTGAGTGAAGACCAGCCTTTGGTGTGGTTGGTGGTGGCTCATTTCATCTGCCCCAAGATCTCTTCCATTCCACATTGTTGTACGATATCCACTTTTCATCACCCGTCACAATTTGTTTTAAAAACGGAACATTTACATTATGTTTCAGTAGAGAATCACATGTGGAAATACAGTCAAGAAGGTTTTTTTCCGCTTAACTTACGTGGAACCCAAACATCAAAGCGATGAACGTAACCAAGCTGGTGTAAATGATTTTTAACGCTTGATTTGGATATTTTGAGTATGTCGGCTATCTCTTGTGTGGTATAAGAAGATTGTTATCAATTATTGTTTCGATTTGATCGCTATCAACTTCAACTGGTCTACCCAACCATGGAGCATCGTCCAGTGAGAAATCTCCAGCACAAAACTTCGCAAACCACTTTTGACACGTTCAATCAGTCACAGCACCTTCTCCATACATTGCATAAATGTTTTTGTGCATTTCAGTTGTGTTTTTACCTTTCTTGAAATAATAAAGCATAATATGCCAAAAATGTTGCTTTTTTTCTTGCATCTTCAATATTAAAAAGGCTACACAAAAACTTACCAATTTTGATGTCTTTTTTAAAATGCACGCTGATATGACAGCTGTCACAATACAATCTAACAAAATTGTTTTGAATGAAGTTGAAGACAACTAAGTGCTACTAGAGCCATCTTATGGAAAAAACCAAATGAACCTTTTGGCCCACACAATATTTTCCATTAATAATAACTTGAAAATATATCAACTAAAGAGAAGACTTTTAGGAGAATATTTAATTTAGGAGTCAGAGATGTGGGCTTAAATCTTGGATCTGCTGCTTTTCACCTTTGTTATCTTGCCTGTTAACCTCTGAGGAATAATACAGGTTTTGTGTCTGACTTATAGGAGGTGTTGTTTGCATGCTTCTATGATTTTGTGGAACAAAAAGTGTTAAAAAGGTATCACGCTTTCTTATTCTTAGATCTTAGTTTCTAGTACAATACCTTACACAGGTTAAGTGCTTAATAATAATTTATTGCGTGTATGGAAAAAAGAAAAGGTACAGCTAGGGTAAGGAGGATCAGGAATGCCCAGGGGAGTGGGAGTTTGTAAGCATCACCAAGAAGGTGAGCCTTGAACTAGGTGAGGAAGTTAGTCATTTGGATTTCTTGGGGGGAAGAACCTTCCAGGCAAGGGCATTAGCCAGTGCAAAGTTCCTCAGTGTCACAGGCATATTCAAGGAGCAGCAAGGAGGGCAGTATAGCTGTCATGCTGTGAAGAAGGTGCAGCGTATTAGAAGATTAAGTTGAGAATTCCCCGACGGTCCAGTGGTTAGGACTTCGCACTTCTACTAAGATCCTGCATGCCACGTGGCTGGGCCAAAAAAGACCATGTAGCTAAAACACAATTTCCAAAACTGTACTTACTATGTATGTTGTTTGCTGATGTTTTCTTTTTTCTTGTTTTCTAAAATCGCTGATCTGACCCAGTAAGGTAGAACTCCATAACAGGGTTGCTGGTAATATTGATCTCCTCAGCCCTGGCCCAGTTGGCTCTGCTGGGAGTTGCCTTGGCTGCTTACCCCAGTGTTCCCCCAGTTTGCTATTTTCAAAATATTCCCTATGTGTGACAGGATGGGTCACAACCTGCAGTTGTAATAACTTAAACTGTGAAAACAAAAGATTTCCTGACATATTTTTTGATTCCTGAAAGCAGTATACTTTCATGGTACAGAAAAGCATAATGAAGAAAAAAAGTACATACCCCTACCACTGATAACATTTTAATGAATATCCTTCCAGTTCTTTTGTGTGCATATTGAAAGGACTTTTAACAGTAAAATGTACGTTTTGAACAATGTAGGGTTGGGCTCTCACTCTTGTTTGGTCGTGGTGTAGAGTGGTAGACTGCCAGCTACGTGGGAACAGAAGATGATGCCTGTGTGTATACCGGTGCTTGTACTCATAGAACTTGGAAATGGCACTGAGCTTGACCACTTAACTTTAGAAAGTTATTTAACCCTTCTGAGCTTCCTTTTTCTCACTTTTCAAATGAGGATACAGCCCTCTTTTGAAGAATTCTGGGAAGACAAAATGAGACTGTTTATGAACGTGTCCATGGTACATTGTAGGCACTTAAACTTTTCCGACTTCTGTCCATCATAGGTGTTCAATAAATGTTGTTTAGATGAAGGAATCAGTGAGTGAATGAATGATTGAATACATTTGCTGTTTTGGGTAACCTTCAAATTGTCCACCCTGTGGTATTAAAATTGTGTGCACTGAAATAATGAGCTGGCATGACTAGCTTCCAAGCCCCCTGTGGTCTTCTGGTGATAATTGCACTGTCAGTATTATACTAACAAAAACAGCTTAAAAATGTGACCATGAAGTGAATAAATTATCTGTCTAGTTCTGTTTTATAACTTTACTTAGTTTTGTACTTAAATTCAGTATATAATGATGAAAATAGTTTATGGAAACAGTTGTATTTTGTTGTACAGACCACTGGTTTTAGAATTAAGAGAGACCTGGGTTTGAACCCTGTTCTGCCACTAGTTTGCACAAGTCACTTAGCCTATTTGAGTCTTAATTCTTTAGCAAATATTTGCATATACTATATGTCACATACTGCATACTTTCATTTTCCTCATTTATAAAATAGGGATAATATAATTCCTACTTCAGCTTCAAGAGTTGATGTGATGATGTAAAAGAGATATGTGTTTGTAAATAGTAAATATATATGTTGTTACATTGAAATATTCTTGTGTGCTTCAAACGTATGTTTGTTACTCAGATTTTTTTTTTCCCCTAGAAGGCTAGGTATGCAATGTGTTCATCCGTTTCAGGGAGAGTTGATGCATTATGGAAATAGTTCTAGGGTCTGAATTTCCGGGATAACTGACAATAGTAGAAGTAGAGTGACTTTGAAGCTGGAAAGACCTAGTTCATTCTTGGTTCTACCTCTTTGTAGCTGTGTGGTATTAAGCAAATTTCTTTATCTTTCTGACCCTCTAATTTCCTATTTTGCAAGTGGGGATAATTATTTTGCAAGGTTGTAAGATTAAGATATAATGTATATTAAGTACTTTGCATCATGTCTGGCGTATAGAAGAGATTTTTGTTTTGTAAGGTAATGAACAGAGAAGGAAAGGTTGCCAAGTGGATAGAGTCGTCATTATAAAATGGAAGAAGTGCCTTGGAGGAGGATTGCGCTTGTTCTGACAATCTCTCTCTGCTTCTAGTGCCTTTTCGACCTTCTGAAATGAGTAAATGGATGAGGCTTTTTATTTTAAAAGTCTGATTCTAAATATTAGTGGTTTCTTAAAGTGCTTATCAACTTGTCTCTTTCCCCTGGTAAGTTATAGCATAGTCTTAGCAAAATAGTGACAAATGTAACTGTGATTGATAAAAATAAAAATCTAACTTGATATGCATTTCTACCTTTAATACAAAAGCAAATAAATTCCTGTAAGTGGTATAAATGAAAGTGGGAAACATGCTTTATGCTTTGCTATTTGAAAGGTATCATTTGCTCCACATAGAAAGGCATCATTTCTTTTACTTTGTACATTCAAAAAATACATCCCTGACTGTTGTAGTTGACTAGATATTTGGAAAATGATGACGATTCTTTTTTTTTTTTTTTTGCGGTACGCGGGCCTCTCACTGTTGTGGCCTCTCCCGTTGTGGAGCACAGGCTCCGGACGCACAGGCTCAGCGGCCATGGCTCACGGACCCAGCCGCTCCGCGGCATGTGGGATCTTCCCGGACCGGGGCACGAACCCGTGTCCCCTGCATCGGCAGGCGGACTCTCAACCACTGCGCCACCAGGGAAGCCCGATGACGATTCTTTAGAAATATATAATCTTTCTCTAGTAGAATTTAGTTAGGGAAGAGAAGATGATTATAGCATATTTTGGTCACTGAAAAGATGCAAACGTAAAAATCCTATTTGTGTAAGTGTGGAAGATTTCAAATTGCTGGTTATATAGTTTCATATGTTCCTATAAGCTTAACTTACAAATACCATAGTTATCCCTTAAATATTGCTTCCAGTGAGGTGTGAAGTTATTTACACATAAGCATGTATGATATCTACTACTTTTAGTAAGCTTTGGCTGTTAATCTAAATCTGCTTATAGATTTGATGAAAACTGAGGATATAACAGATCTTCTTGAATTTAGATACTGTGATGAAGGTATTTGGTAAGAACCTATTGGCATATAAGGTAGTTTATAATGAGAATTTCAGCTTGGATCAAGAAAAGCTCGTTGTACGGTTTTCCTTTTCTAATCTCATGAATACATCTACAAACCCCTTCCATTGGGAAGATGGGTACTTGGTTAGCTTTTAATTCTGAGAAGTATCCAATATTCTGTAGCAAAATAATCAGATTTTCAGTCTTCTTTTTCTCATTTGGCCCATGAGGCAAGAGAAACCATCACTGAAGTAGTTAATTGTACTCAAAGTATAGTGTTTGATGCCTTAATGTAAGTCTTTCTTAGCTTACATTATTTGGGGAATACTTACATGTACAGTAGTACTAACTTCCCTTGATCATCTTTAGCTGTTATTTCTAATGCAAAATAGATTGTGATATATAAGGAAGTTAGCAGAGAGTTTGTCTATATTCCTACATGAGTTGATTTTCCAAGAGTATACTATTTTGGAATATTACTTTGAAGTACTAAGTTAATAAATATCCCTGAATAGTCTAAAGATGGGATAGAAAATATTTTCCTAATGGCTTAAAATGCACTTTTATTCAGGTTGTTTAAATGGTTTTTAGTTTAAGGAACAAGGGTGTCTTCTGGGCACATTTTCTTCTAAGAGAAATACAGGACACTTGTATTACTATCAAAGTTTATTATCCCATTGTTAGGACTGGGGTAATTCCTATCCATAAGTTGTTTTAGGTAATTAAAGTCAGTTTCATTCACACAAGCCAAATAAATGTGAATGTGTCCCCCCCTTTTTTTTTTGCTGGAAATCATTAAAAAGTATAAAGAAAGATTTCTCTTTCTGCTTAGCTTCTGAAATGATGTTTGTTATGCCTAGTTCATAAGTCCAGAGTGACACATCATGAGCTTTGGCTCATTGACTTTTGCAGCCCTTTAGTTTGTCACCATGACCCATTTGTCTTTCTTTTGAAAGTTTCTCCAAATCTCCCCACCTCAGTCCAGGCCCTTGTTTCCCTTCCTTCCTTGTATTACCATTTCACTCTCTTAGCTGTATAGTCTTACTTCTCCCCAGTAAAGGGAGAAGCACAGTAATTTCAAGACTTAAAGATTAGTGCTCCCCCCTTACTGAGAAGTCTCCCCTGGCTTCTTACTTTCTGCTACAGCAGATATCAGTTCTTCTATCTGGCTTTCAAGGGTATTATACTTACTCTGCTAACACCTTGGTTTTTTCCTTAACATTCTGGCCCCAGCCTAACCTTCCAGCTTCATCTCTCACTACTGCACTACATGAACTTCCTTAGCCAGGCTTTCTCTTCACTTACTTCATCTATAGAAACTACTCTGCTCATTTAACCGATGCAGCATTCTCTGCCTTTTTTCGGCCCTCTCTGTAAATTTTTCTGTAAGCCTTACAGTACTTGAGTCATACATCTGGTAGGCTAACTTTTCATGCATGGTCATGAATTTCTTGAAGGACAGAATGTGCCTTTTATTCCCTGCAGGCCCTACCTGGTTCAGTGCTTCCATCCCCATAGGTTCTCATCAAAGGACTTCAGTGAGCTTGTGGGAGAGCAGGTGGATATATTCCTGGTGAGCTGTACATGATAGAATTGTGATGAATGTGTAGAAGGTAAAGGTGAGCAGATGTTCAGCCCAGTAGGGTAAAACTTTCCACTTTAAAGTGTATTGGTTCGTCCTGTGAGTTCTCTATAATAGCTAGTGTTCAATTGAAGGCTAAATGGTCATTCTGCCAAGGATGCTGTCAAGGAGAGTCCTGCACGAGGTAGGAGGGGAGGGTATTATTCAGTCAGATAAACTAGTGCCCCCTTCACTTTGTAATTCTAAATAAGTACTATTTTGACCTAATAAAATAGAGGCCAGAGAGGCTGATGGGAATTGAGGAATTGACAAAGGTAATGATAAGAAGTTAAAAAATAATACTTATAATTTATAGCTGAGTAATCTTTGTAGTTTATAGACCTGTTTTTCAGTGCTCTCTTTACATCTCGTGATGTTGAAAACAAAATTCAAAATTACAAAATATATTTTTGTGGCCTTCACATTTGGTTATTTCTTTGACTACTGAGATAGAGTTCCATTTAGAAGACTATCTAGCCTACATAGATGCTTTATCCGAAAACTTTATTGTTTTGAATTACTGAAAACAAAATGTTCATCGGAACTGCTGCGTTCATTTTACTTATGATAAATAGGAAAATTATACTCCTTCTTGCAAGGATAGAGAATGTGAACTTCGGTTGATTGAAACTTGCCTTTTTCTCTCTTTTTAAATGAATCCAATGGTGATTCATTCTCTTAATTTGATTGTGAATTGATCTGTCACTTTTTTACTTGCTAGTTTGTCCTAAGGCAGGCCAAGTGTTCCTCTCAAGTCTTTTTCGGGGTGGAAGCTCTCTAGAATTATTGCTGTTTGATGAATTATATGTTTTTTTCTATTTAAAAGTGATCCTTTTCACTGTCATAATTTGAGTTCTAGTCCCCAAGCAAAGATTTCAGAAAATGCCTTCTAACAGCAAAGTAAATGTCATTCATGTCCTCTCCCAGCTTTAAGTAGTTGAGCTTCTCTTGAGGTCTCAAAGAATTGTAGAATGTCTAAACATGGAAGAATTTTAAAGTTACTTGGTTAATCCCTTTGTTAATTAAACATTGTTCAGTCTCTACCAAGTAAATGAATAAAACAGTATAAAAACTACACTTCATTGGCAAAATAAAATTCACTAAAAAATAGTAAAGTAGGGGCTTCCCTGGTGGCACAGTGGTTGAAAGTCCGCCTGCCGATGCAGGGGACATGGGTTCGTGCCCCGGTCCGGGAGGATCCCACATGCCGTGGAGCAGCTGGGCCTGTGAGCCATGGCTGCTGAGCCTGCGCGTCCGGAGCCTGTGCTCCGCAACGGGAGATGCCATAGCAGTGAGAGGCACGCGCACCGCAAAAAAAAAAAAAAAAAAAAAAAGTAAAGTAAAATAAAATGTTTGCAGAGCAGAAAATTTTAATTTTAATGATGTCCAGTTTATCAATTCATTCCTTCATGGATCATGCCTTTGCTGTTGTATCTAAAAAGTCATCTCCAAACCTAAGGTCATCTAGATTTTCTCCTATGTTATCTTCTAGGAGTTTTATAGTTTTGTGTTTTACATTTAGGTTAGTGATCTATTTTGAGTTATTTTTTGTGAAAGGTGTGTGGTCTGTGTCTACATTCATTTTTTTGCATGTCCAGTTTGTTACAGCACCATTGTTGAAAAGACTGTCTTTTCTCCATTGTATTGCCTTTGTTCCTTCATCAAGGATCAGTTGGTTCTATTTATGTGGCTCTGTCTCTGGGCTGTCTATTCTTTTCCATTGATCTATTTGTGTATTTCCATTGATCTTTTGCCAATACCACACTGTCTAGATTACTGTGGCATTATAGTTAGTCTTGAATCTGTGGTGTTAGTCCTCCGATTTTGTTCTTGTCCTTCAATGTTATGTTGGCTATTCTGGATCTTTTGCCTTTGTCTATAAACTTTAGAATTATTTTCTCAATATCCATAAAATAACTTGCCGGGAACTTGATTGGGTTTGCATTAGCTCTGTAGGTCAAGTTGGGAAGAATTGACCTCTCGACAATTTTGAGTTTTCCTGTACATGAACATGGAATAACTCTCCATGTATTTGGTTCTTCCTTGATTTTGTTCATCAGAATTTTGAAATTTTCCTCATATAGATCTTGTACATATTTTGTTAGATTTATACTAAGTGTTTCATTATGGGGGGTGCCAATGTGATTCTGTGTCTTGAATTTCATATTTATCTTGTTTATTGATTTAGGAAAGCAACTAACTTTTGTATATCAACATTGTATTCTGCAGCCTTGCTATAATTGTTTATTTGTTCCAGCAGTTTTTTGTCATTTGTTTTGAATTTCTACATAGATTATCATGTCATCTGCAAACAAAGACAGTTTTATTTTTTCCTTCCCAGTCTGCATGTTTTATTTCCCTTTCTTATCTTATCACATTAGGTAGGATATCCAGTATGATCTTGAAAAACAGTGGTGTGAGGAGACATCCTTGCCTTATAACTGATCTCAGTGGGAATGCTTCAAGGTTTTCACCATTAAGTATGATGTTAGCTGTAAGCTTTTTGTATGTTCATTAACAAGTTGTAGAAGTTCCCCTCTATTCCTAGTTTACTGAGAGTTTTTATCATGAGTAGGTGTTGGATTTTGTCAAATGCATTTTCTGCATGTATTGATATGATCATATGACTTTTCTTCTTTAGCTCATTGATGTGGTAGATTACATTAAATGATTTTCAAATGTTGAACTGGCCTTGCATACCTAGGGTAAATCCCATTTGGTCATGGTGTATAATTCTTTCTATTCACTGTTAGATTCGAATTACTGATATCTTTTGGAGGATTTTTGCATCTATGTTCATGAGAGATATTGGTTTGTAGTTTTATTTTCTTGCAATGTTTTTGTCTGGTTTTGGTATTAAGGTAATACTGGCTTCATAGAATGTGTTAGGAAATATTCCCTCTGCTTCCGTCTTCTGAAAGAGATTGTAGAGAATAGGTATAATTTCTTCCTTAAATGTTTGGTAAAATTCACCAGTGAACCCATCGGTGCCTGGTGCTTTCTGTTTTGGAAGGTTATTAATTATTGATTCAATTTCTTTAATAGGTATAGATCTATTTAGATAGTCTGTTTCTTCTTGTGTGAGTTTTGGTAGGTTGTGTCATTTGAGGAATTGGTCCATTTCATCTAGGTTATCATATTTGTGGGCATAGAGTTGTTGTTAATATTCCTTGATTATCCTTTTAATGTCCATGAGATCTGTAGTGATGTCCCCTCATTCATTTCTAATGTTTGTAATTCCTAATTATGCCAATGCTTTTTCCTTCTTTCTTTACCTCTATCTCATGGCAGTTAAGAAAAGGGAGACAAAAATGCACAAAGGAGATAGATTCCTAAATTCAGGTTTCCTTTTAGCAAACCATGGTCATTTCCTGATTAATATTTTGGTAGACACATACTACATGGTAGTGATGGAGGTCATGAGGTAATGACCCTTAATATATATGAAAGCTTTGAGATCATCTCTCGGGGGGGTTTAGACCAAATGAGGGAAAGACAAACCCATTTGCTTTACAAAGTTAATTAAAACAGTATGTGGCATATGAAGCAGCATTAAAGAGTCTCTCTTCTAATGATTATTTAATTAATTTAGATGTCTCAGCAAGTATATGCCCTTTCAGGGCTTCCCTGGTGGCACAGTGGTTAAGAATCTGCCTGCCAATGCAGGGGACATGGGTTCAATTCCCTGGTCCAGGAAGATCCCACATGCCATGGAGCAACTAAGCCCGTGTGCCACAACTACTGAGCCTGCACTCTAGAGCCCTCGAGCCCAAACTACCGAGCCCGTGTGCCATGACTACTGAAGCCTGCATGCCTAGAGCCCATGCTCCACAACAAGAGAAGTCACCGCAATGAGAAGACCGCACACTGCAACAAAGAGTAGCCCCCCGCTCGATGCAACTAGAGGAGGAAGCCTGCGCACAGCAATGAAGACCCAATGCAACCAAAAATAAATAAATAAAAATTAAAAAAAAAAAGTATATGGCCTTTCGAGGACTACTTCTGATTGACATTTAGAATTGGTTTGGTTAGAAGTAACAGGACAATTATTAAGATAACATGTTTTTAAAGTAAGCAGTGGATTAATACATTAGGCCTATATAATAATGGAATCATCCTTGGATTTGGTAATAAAAATATTTTTACCCTAGAACATAGTACCGAAGAATAAGAAACTAGAAAGCCCGAGTTCATTCTAGAACCAAATGAATATAGAAAGTAGGAAACCAGAGGTTTCACTGAAGAACAGTTTTTCATCGAAGGCTGTTGACTCACCAAAAAAAAGTCAAGTTCACATGTTTAATAGTGAAATAAAAGCATTCTTTGACATATGTAGGAGATATTTCCTTCATATTCATTTTCTGCATTGTAGAAATGCATATGCTACCAGCAGAATCTGGTAAATAAGAAAGTTAAAGAATTTAAATTACATAAGTGAAAACACTGGTATTTATTTCACTATATTATATTATATATTCGCTGTCTTTCCCATCCTACTTCCTCATTTTTCTATGGGTCCTTCCTTTTTCTCCCAAATAAACTGCTTGTACTTTACCACTTGTCTCAGGGATCCACTTCTGGCGGGAGCCCAAATGAAGATAGGCTGTCATTTTTCCTATAAAATTCCCTTTATTTTGGGCCTCCCTGGTGGCGCAAGTGGTTGAGAGTCCGCCTGCCGATGCAGGGGATACGGGTTCGTGCCCCGGTCTGGGAGGATCCCATATGCCGCGGAGCGGCTGGGCCCGTGAGCCATGGCCGCTGAGCCTGCGCGTCCGGAGCCTGCGCATCCGGAGCCTGTGCTCCGCAACGGGGGAGGCCACAACAGTGAGAGGCCCGCATACCGAAAAAAAAAAAAAAAATTCCCTTTATTTTGACATAGCTTCTTGCATCCTCATGGTGTCGTTTTACATGTTCCTCTGTATTCATTGTTTCCTATACACTAGTTCTTGGGCTTGATTAGATTGTGGTCAGGTTCAGTTTTGGGGGGTTAAGATTACTTAATAAGTGGTACTTTTTATTTCCTATTGCATCCTATCAAGAAGCATTAATATATAATTAACACTGCTGAATGCTATATGAAAGTTGTAATGAAAGTAAATCCTAAGCATTCTCATCACAGGAAAATATATTTTTTTCTTTTTCTTTTATTTTGTTTCTACATGAGATGATGGATATTTACTAAACTTACTGTGGTAATAATTTCATGAGTGTATACATCCAATGATTTTGCTGTATGCCTAACACTTACATAGTGCTGTATGTCAGTCATATCCCAAGAAAACAGGAAGAAAGAAAAAAGAAGTGATAATATGTGGTTGTCCCACTTTCAGTGATGTTAAGATTGTTCAGTGACAGTGTTGATGCAGTTGTTCCACATTAAGATTAACTCAAGGCTTCTTGAAACCTACGCAAAAAGGGAGTATGACATACTGTGTAATTCTCATTGTTCAGTGCCCAGCAGTTATCTTTTGGGAATAGATCATGACTTTGCAGGAATTATGGTGGCTCTTAAATTAAAATACTTGAGAGAGAATCTTCTCTTTCTCTTTTTTAATATGAAAGTGAAATTGTTAAGTTTGATGATATTGCCAGGTGGAATATAAATATCTATATAATGTTATTCACACCCCTTTCCCCAGTGCCTAGGACAGTGCCTAGCATGTAATAGATGACTCAGTGAAAGATTTGTGGAATGACCTAACAAAAGAATGCATGTACCAACATGTTTGTAGACTCTCTTAAGAGAACTTAGTTTCATCAGGCACCCTGGGGAAGAATTACAGTGTAGCACAAGGCGGGCAGTCATAATTTTCTCTTGGCATATATGTATGAATGTTTGTTCTGGACTATTACTCAGAAGATCCAGTGCTGGGTACTAATCGGGAGACAGTGATGAATGGAACATTGTCTCACACATCCTCCCCCCCGCCCCGTAGCCCTGGGTCCCAGAGGGTGTTCAGAAAAAGAAGAAAACAATTCTCAACTTGAATTTTCTCCCAGTTCCTATGCTTTGTTAGTACTTTCATTGCTAGGTCTGAGTTTTAGTGAGATGGTCATTTTAACAGAAAAATCCTTTCCACACATTGAGAAGCTCATTCCCAGTTGTGAAGAACTTTTTGTAATAAGAGCATCCTTTCCTGAAGGTCAGAGAAATGCACTGTCTGTTCCAGGTAAATTAATTCATCCCATTTTTAGGATACAGTGAAGAACAAAACACACTCAACATCAATTTTTAATGGAAATCCGTGCATGATTAATAACTAATATGCAAGAAAATGAATTGCAACAATTTTTTTCTTTTTATTTTCTATGGTTGTTTTTACTGGCAGAATTTGATTTTAGGGGTTATATTATTCATTTTTGAATTATTTGTTTTTGCATAGAATTTGTTTTCCAAAACATGTCTGTGCCCACCATATTTTGAGTTATTTAATGAAGAAGGTTGTGACTGTTTTAATGTTTCTTTATAAAAGCAGATTGGTTCTGACTTGTCCAAAATGGGTTGCCCTGATATTATAGGAAGGTTGTATCACTGAGCAATTTAAGGGTTAAAGTGGCTTTCCAGTGCTATTCTATACTTAGTCCTATTTTTCCCCTCTCTTTGAACTTCTGGCTCATTATAATGCTTCTGGGAATACTAACAGTGAGATGTGCCTTGATTGATACTCAGCTTCAATACAGTGCCTGTCAGCCTTTCTCTGGGGACCTTTCATATCTCTTAGCTCCTTGCAGCTAACTGCAGACCTCTGTGTTTCTGCTGCCTGCCAACTTAATGCAAAACTGAGAGTGAGAGTAGTGGCCCCAGGGAGGAGAAGCTGCCTGGGTCCCATGGCATTGGGACTTCAGGTGGGAGGCTGATTTGTCAATCTGGATTAGAAATAGAAGGGAGCTGTTGCCTGGTACATTACTTATTTCTTGGTATAGAAGAGACATAGTTTGTAAAGGGCTTTGAGAATCTCCCAGCAGAAAGGCAGGTAAATGATAGATTTAGCAAAAATACACTAAGCCGTTACTGCAGAGCTCCTAGCAGATGTAATGGCAGTTGAGAACAGTAATGCCGTAGGGAAGGAAACATCCTCTATTGAAGCTTCTATTTTTTGCCAATAATTTTAGTGTAGAAATATCTATTCAAGCAGAAGGCAGTATACTTTGAAAAATTAACATCAATGTAGATTTCTAATGAGATTTTAGATTCCACATTTTTCTAAAATCACAGTATTACGCATCTCAATACAGAATTCTCACGAATGAGTATTACTGTATTCATATTTGAGGACCAAAAACATTGTACAAAGTTTAAAATGAATTTACATGCTTGTAGAGTCAAGAGTTTTGTTCTCTAAGGCAGTGGTACTTAATATGCATAGGAATCACTTGGGGATCTTATAAAAATGGAGATTCTGTTTCAGTAGGTCTGGGGTGGGGCCTGCATTTCTCACAGACCCCTAGGTGATGCCAGTGCTGCTGGTTCAGGGACCACCATTTGAATGCAAGGTTTTAAGTATTGAGTTTTAAAACAAACAAACTCACCGGAAATACTTTCTGTTTTCTAAACTCATTTATACTAAGATATTCTAATAAAACACTTCCAAAGTAAGGCCTAGCAAATGCTTTTGTGACTGTAAATCTTGCTATCAGAAATCATATTTAATAACCTCTTCTTCCTGGTACTTTATTAGCTTCTGGTCCTGAAAGTCTGAAATCATTTATTTTCATGACTGAATTAACAACCTTACAGTGGAACAATACAAGACGTATCGGATTTTTATCCACTAACGTAGCATGGCTATTTTTAAGTGAGGGTATTCTATGTGCTGAAATGTCTGGAAGTCATGCCAAGGAATAGCTGGGGGAACTGGAAGAAGGTATTGCTGGGAATTCGTGACGGCTCTTAGACAGCAATATAGAGGGGTTTCTGCAGTGGGTGGGAAGATCACTTCTGAGATTCCCTCTAAATCTGAGTCTATGAATCATCATAGACAATCATCATATTGTGCTTTTCATTGTTACATTATTAAAAACAAATTTTAATACAGACTTCATTCCTATTGATAACCTTATTTTCCTCAAACATGTAAAAAATATTTATTGACTATTCCCATTTCTGAACCCCTTTCCCCTACTTCTTACTTCTAACACCCTCCCTCTAAATTCTTAGTTTATTACCATAATCCACCCATTCATTCACCTAGTACATATTTGAGTGCTCATTGTGTACTGGTAGGGTACTGTAGTAGGTGATATGTGGGGTACAAAATTGAATAAGGAACAGTCTCTACTTTCAAGGTACTCAGAGTCTCCTAGAGGAGGTAAGATGGCAAAAATAATCTGTGTGAAAAATAATATGTTAACACCCTAAGAAAGTGCTCTGGAGGTTCAGAGAGAGAAGTTAATCACTCTTGTCTGGGACCATCAGGAAAGGCTTCATAGAAAAGATAGCATTTGAATTGGGTCTTGAAAACTAGATAAGCTTTCCTAGCTATTTCAAGCAGAGGAAACTACATGAGCCAAGTATGGAGGCAAGAGACTAAGATGACACATTTTAGGAATTGCAAGTACTAAGACCCCTTGCTCTTGGATTTGTAACTTAGAGGATTTGGACCATTTGTGAGTGACCCTTGAAGGGTCATGTAGTAATTTTTCTGAGTTACTGATTTTATTCCCTTCCTAAGAGCCTAATGTTTCAAGTCAATGACTGAGGCTAGTGATTGGTGTAGCTTAGCATTCATATCTTGGTCCATCTTTATTTTTCTCTATTCATTCTCATTCCATTCTCATTTTACCACATGTTATATGGGAGGACACTGTATGCTTATTAATAATTTAGAATTTGTGAAGAGATTGTTATGGTTCCTCTCAGTTGCCAAGAGTCTACTGCAAATAGGGTGACCATATATATAATTTATTGCCCAAACTGGGACCCTTTTGAAAGAGAGTGGTGCTATTAATAATATTCCAGGGCAACAGGCATATCCTGGGTTTGTCTCAAGCAAGCTAGAGTAAGTATATGGCCAACTAGAAAGTATGGTTACTCTAACTATAGTTCTTGTTAGTTGGAGTATAGAATATGGACGGGGAGCAGTACCATGTGATTTAGGAAGGCAAGTGTGGGCTAGTTTGTGAGTGGTCCTAAATGCAGGCTAAGGAGTTAGGCTTTTATACTGTAGACAGCGAAAAACACTTGGAGTTTTGTTAGGGGCAGAGGAATCAATATATGCAAAGCAGCATTGGAAAAGACTAGTCCGGACTCTGTGGGCAGGTTGGATTGAAGGGAGATATCGATTCAGAGAGTGTCATAGTACTCCCCTTTAAGGGTATATTCAAATGGTAACTACTCGAATGGTCTTAATGTACCAGGAAAATGTATTTATTTATTTTAAAAATTATGCTGAGAGCTTTAATAACTCGCTTCCAATATGTGTTATTATTGATGTTAGTTCGTACTTCTAAAGATCCTGTTAGGTTGGTGTCTTGTTCAACTAATGTTTTTTTCAAAAGAGGAATAGCACTGGGGCCTAGCAGTGAATGCCAGAGCATTTTATATGTGTTAATATTGTAACAATTAAAGTTTGACCTAACATTGAGAGAGAGTGCATAGTAAAAAATCTTCCCAAGATTTATTTCTAAAATACTTTTTTTAAAAATCATGTAACCAACTTTTCATTGTATCTTGTTTCAAACTGATGTCTAATTTAGAGAGAATTTTGATTTTGCAGTAACTCCCACTTCCCTAACCTACATTTTTCCTTTTTCTATCCTCATGGAGTAGGTTGGCTTTTGGGAAAGAAAAGGCATTTTCTACCAGGAAAACCAGATAAGGCATCCTGGAAGAGGGAATCAATCCTTGAAGGATTGATTATGCAGTAGTGGAGAAGAGGACATTCCACAAAGAGGAGACCATGTATGCAAAGAGAAGGAAGCAGAAAAATTGTGGGGCATATTTTGGGAAAAGCAGCTGGCTACTGGGTGGCTTAAAAAATGCTGTGGAAATACAGCTAGTGCACTGGCATCACCAGCCAGTTAGGTGGTCATGAAGGATACAGGGAAATTAAAGGAAAGGAAAGCTTTTTTAGTTCCCAAAGATATCTCAATGTTTAAAAACCATCTAATGGAAGAAAATATACTTTACTTGCTAAAGAAGCTCCTATTTATTTATTAAATTTAAAAAAAATTTATACAATTTTAAAGGTTACTTTCCATTTACAGCTACTACAAAATACTGGGTATATTCCCTGTGTTGTACAGTACGTCCTTGAGCCTATCTTACACCCAATAGCTTGTACCTTCCACTCCCCCACCCCTATATTGCCCTGCCTACCCCCCAGGCCCCCCGACTGGTAACCACTAGTTTGTTCTCTATATCTGCTGAGTCTGAAGAAGCTCCTATTTAAAGCTAACCTTTCACTTTATTTGTTTTTTAATGAATTTGGGTGCAGTGTTTACTATTTACTATGTGCCTTTTATATAAGATCATATCAGTAGACATGTCTCAGACTGAAATGTTTAACATTTTGTACAATAAATGCATGTGGAAGGAATTATCTAATGAATTATAGAAGATTATTGGAGATGCTTCTCCGTTTTCTTGGCAAGAAAATGAGCTAATGAACTGAAGAGAGTGACCAGTTTGTAAAATATTTCATAAGTTTATGTCTGTATATTTACATATGTTGTAATATTCCATCATTAGAGGCTAAATTCTCCATGACTATTAAGATCTACGGAAAATTTCTGTGTAGGTTTTTGTTGTTTCTTTAAAAAAAAATTAAAAGTTTACTTCAAGTCTAAATTTAAAAATTAAATGATTTCCCTCCTCCTTTCCTGGTTTAGAGCTACTTGTCTTTATTTTACTTAAGCACTATAGCATTTGACACATAAAGGTGTTTCCCCAGGAGAATATTGTTTCTGCCCGGGGCTGACATGAAAAGAAACGATTTGTCAGACTAGTGGAGCTTGCTAACAATTCAAATAAACAACTTGTCTTTCCTTTCATACTGCATATTAATAGAAATGTTAATGATAAATTGCCTCTTTTACACCCTACAGGGAGGAGAAATTATTGGGTCAGAGACAGTTTTCTTGCTTTGGGCCCTCTTAAACACAGCTGTTAACAGAATTCTTCTTACCAGTTGCATGCTTATTAGCACAATGTTTCTTACATAATGGTTATGTTTAATACAGCCAAATTGATTGTGCCTCATTTTTGTCATTATCTAACATGTAAAAAGCAATTACATTTAGAATATACTTCCCTGGAAACGTGTATTTTGATAGGCAGTAAGTAACTCTTCAAAAATGGGCTTCCTTAGATTATACAGCTGAAGGCCACGATCATATCTGTATTTATCACTTTTTTCTCCCATCCTTACCACCACCACTAGTTTGAGCTCCTTGAGATAGAGCATGAACGCTATGCCTTGTGCATTTGTGCCCTCAGTACCTAGCAGACATTGTAAATGACTGTCAAGTTATTTAATGACTTGAATTTGATAATGACCAACTTTGTTGCTTTATTTTTATGTGGTCTTCTTGAATTTTTCTTCAGCGTACAATCCACTCTAAAATCTTCCTTTATCAATATAATTGTTAGAAACAAGACAATAGGCCCCAAATGGAGTTGCTTATGCTAAGCCCCACATCACCAAACTGAGGCTTAACTTACAGTTTAGGCTCTTCCAGAAATGGAATCTAAAGCAGTCAATCAGGAGTCTCCTGATCAGCACATGTTAGGTAATCTGCCAGATAGACCCCTGCCATCTTCTAAAGGAAATTAACTTTGCAATAACCAATCCAATGTTTTTGCCTAGTATAACGTCCTTGTTCCTGCTCCCCTCTGCCTATAAAAGTCTGATATTTTGTACAGCTCCTTGGAGCTCCTTTCTATCTGCTAGATTGGATGCTGTGTGCTTCAAATTGATTTCTGCTCATATAAACCCTTAAACATCTTAATACGCTTCAGTTTATCTTCTGACAGTTTATACAGTTGTCTAGAGCTGGTCATACACTGATGTGGGAAGGATCTGTTAATTGAGGTATGGGTAGTAAGTAATGACTAGTGAGGGAAGTCTGATCTTTCCAGTTGATTTTTGAGGTATTGAAAATAATGAAATTAGTTATAGAAGTAAAATATTCAGGGATTTTTAAGTTATCTAGCTTACTTTTAGGAGAGTATAATTTACTGGTTGCTAACAGAAATAATGTCAGCTATTGGCTACACTATTATGGTAACTTGAAAATAAGACTGGTATTATTCTTAGGTTTTTTCTAAGAAAAGAATGAATTTATAGCACTATTTCAAATAATTAGATGGGCTTATTTACCTACCAGCATCAACATGTCTCTTTATACTATTCAGAAATTGAATTGTTGGTGAATTATACAATTTTGAGTTGTAACTGTTGTGAGTACCAAAAGTGTCCATGAAATGAGTGGGCAGAGGAGTGTCTTCAGTACCTTGATCGGGGCCTAATGTTAATTGTCACTTGATAAACAGCAGTGGTTCAGCGAATGGATTTCCATACATAAACGGGATTGAGCAAAAAACTGTCCAGGCATCAAATGGGCGCAACCTAAATGTCCATCAACAGAGGAATGAATAAAGAAGATGTGGTACATATATACAATGGAATATTACTCAGCCATAAAAAAAGAACAAAATAATGCCATTTGCGGCAACATGGATGGACCTAGAGATTGTCACACTCAGTATAGTAAGTCAGACAGAGAAAGACAAATATCATATGATATTGCTTATATGTGGAACAAAAAAAATGGTACAAATGAACTTATTTACAAAACAGAAAAAGAGTCACAGATGTAGAAAACAAACTTATGGTTACCGGGTAGTGGGGGATAAATTGAGAGATTGGGATTGACATATACACACTACTATATACAAAATAGAAACCTAGGGAATTTCCTGGCGGTTCAGTGGTTAGGATGCCACGCTTCCACTGCAGGGGGCATGGGTTCTATCCCTGGTGGGGGAACTAAGATCCTGCGTGCTCTGAGGTATGGCCAAAAAAAGAGAGAGAGAAACGAAAAAATAGATAACTAATAAGGACCTACTGCATAACTCTACTCAGTACTCTGAAATGACCTATATGGAAAAAGAATCTAAAAAAGAGTGAATATATGTATAACTGATTCACTTTGCTGTACACCTGAAACTAACACAACATTGTAAATCAACTATAGTCCAATAAAAATTTAAAAAAACAAAAAACAAATAGCAACATCAACATGGGTAATCCTGTTTATACTTTTGGGCCAAATGTAAGTTTCAAACCTTTCCTTATAGCTTGCTGCCAAAGCAGATGTGTGTCTCTTTTTGAAATTAAATACTTGCGCTTCTACCTTTATCCTCTATGCTGATTTTGTATGTATTCATTCCTTGCTTGATTTTATTTTTCATGGCCTTGTTCACCAGTCCCACCAAATATGATGCTGAAACATCTCTCTTTCACTTATTGTATTAGATATTATCAAACTACTTACTGCATTAGAGACAATACACGATTTATTTGATTTTGTTGTTATAACTTAATGCTTGTTTCTCCATTAGACAATAAACTTTCTGAGTGCAGAAAAAACAAAAACCCACAAAAAAACACATAATGTATTAAAGATGGAACCTAAAAATAAAATACACTAAATATTACTTTTTAAAATAAGTAAGCAGTTGTTAGTTTAGTTTAAAATCGTGCCTTTTCTTTGTTTTGCAGATGGCAAGCTCAGATTTTCTTTGAACACTAAGAAACACTAAGGTTTTGATAAAATTGAACTTAGCGTTTTAGACACGTTAAAGTGGATGCACTTTACTGCTCTTAACTCTCTTTTTAATAACCTCTCACCTAACACATCGTTACCACCTGTAAGTGAAGACTAGACAAGAAGGGCTTTTGGTTAACAATTTGAAAAGTCTTTCTTGAATTGTTCTTTTTATTATTTTGTTCTGTCTTAGAGACATGGTGGGATAGAATCAGCAGACTTAGCTTTTGGTTTTATATTCTTTCAAAACTGTTAATAATCTGGCAAAATTTTTCTTGTGGCACCAGAGATAAATTTGTTGAGAATATTAATTTAAAACAGTGAGTACATTTTTAATTATGTATTTAGAAGTATAGGAAATCTATTGAACCAGTTTCTAGGCTTGAGAAATTGTACTTCTACTTCACTGATCTTGTGAAGGGTTAGAATAGATAATAAAGATTAAAACCAACTGATGGATAATTTTTTAAATAGTGGAACCAACTTAATTCATAAATTTTCTTTTTCTTTTTAGACTTTCAGCATTATTTGCCTTTTGTGGAAACATTTATTAATTTCACATTTTTTAAATTTCCAGGTAACTTGGGTTCTTACCCCTGTAACAACTGAAATAGCAAGTCTTGATACAGAGAATATAGATGACATTTTAAGTAAGTACCTTGATATTTTTAAAGTATACTTTCTTCTCTCTAAAGAGTTAGTTTATATACAAAAACAAAATAAAATCTCAGTTATCTAGAACAATTGAGGAGCCAGCATTCTGATTAATTCCATGGTATAGGGAATTAACTAAGCATTTTTGGTTTTAGTTTTTAGTAAAGTTTCTTAAAATGCGTAAGTCTACTTTCCTGTGTTACAAGTAAGCTTTTAGTCTTGTTTTGTTTCTTCTTTGCCTTGTCATGAATACCACTCTTAACAATTCAGAGTATTTTGTTGCTTAGAGGCCAGCAGTTTCCACTGTGCAGTATTTCATGTTAATGACCTTAGGACACAGCCTACAATTTTTTTTTGTCTTTTTTTTTTTAGCTTTTAACTAAATCACCTACTCTGATCTCTTTTATTGTCATTGGTCCAATTAAGTTCAATAAGTGTTTTGCTTGTTTGCTGACAATGTGATTGTAGATACAGTTAACTTGGGGGAAAACATTTCTTGTTTTTAAAAGTAGTAGAGGGAAGGTGAAGACGTGGTTGATAGAAAAATCACAGCTTAGGAGTTTTAAGAAAATGTAGTGTGGATAAATAATGTCTTTTTTTTTTTAAGCATTCCATTTCACCCACTGGTTTGAGCAAAACTAAAAATAGTAAGAGTTAAAAGGAGTTATTCATTGACCATCATATATTGTTTTGTGTTCTTGGAACTGGTTTTAAATGCTAGAAAGTCTATTCCCATATTATGGGATCTCTTTAGAGAAATGGTGCTATAAACTTTAGCCTGTATCAGTGTCACCTGGAGGACTTACTGTCAGTATTGCTAGGCCTGCCCCCAGTTTCTGATAGGAATTGCTAGACCCCGCCTAAGAATTTGCATTTCTACAAGTTCCAGCACGATGCTGGTGCTTCTGGTCCCAGGGATCACAGTTTGTGAACCACACTGCTTTAGAGTAAATAGCAAGTAGATAAAAAGTGCTTTGAAGGTAAACAAAGGAAAAAGAGAATTGAAACTTGCAAATCATCTTCACTCCTTTTATCTTTCAAATTCTAGAATATCTTTGTGGGTATGGTTTCTGTGTGTGTGTGTGTGTGTGTGTGTGTGTGTGTGTGAGTACTGAGTACTTGAGTTTATTTAAGTTTCTCTGTTAGGTTTAGGCAAAAGGAACAGATATATCTTTCTCATGTCTTCACATCCGGATATGCAAATAATACTGTTATATTTTACAACAGAGAATAACTGTTAAATGGGTAGGAACCAGAAAAGGTACATCTTATGCAACACTGTTATTTATAGATTACTTGTTGCAACTAGGTGGCATCTGAGTTTTAGAAATAGATTAGTTATACAAGTCTATTCTCTGAAATAGGACTTTATTTGCAAAACTCAGTTATTCATGAATATGAAAGGTCAAAAAATGGATTATTAAAATCCAAATCACTCCACTTCACTTTTTATGAGAGTAGGCTATTTAGTAGCTTACTTGCCTGATCTGGGTTTGATTCTCTGTTTATTTTATATTCATTCAGTGGAGGTATTAAGATGGAGGACGATACAGAGAAAAGGAACAGGGACTCCCACAAATTATATAAGCTGTCCATGACTCTCTGTATGGGTTTCTGAGTGAGAGATAAGTTACTGTGTATTTTTAGTGAGCCTTTAAGAATGGAAAAAAGACCATGATGAAAACCATATCTTTAATTATGTCATAATTATGTAGGCACGAGTAACTTAGGTTATTTGGTTTTGTTTTTCAATTTCAGACAATGCTGATGTTGCTTTAGTAAATTTTTATGCTGATTGGTAAGTAATATTTTATTTTTTTGGCGGGGGGGGAGTGCATCATTAAGTTTTTTTAAAACTTTCTAGAGGTGATTTTTCTTTGCTAGAAAGGAGTAAGTGGGGAAGCCTCTTTTTTTTGTGAGACAATATATTCCATATACAAAAATCAATTAAGGTTCATTCAAAGATGAAACAGCTCAATTTGGTGAGCATTTGTCTTGAGAGAAAATATACCTGATTCCATTATCCCACACTTTAAAATAAAAGCAGGTAACATAAAAACTCAGATCTCTCTGTCTCTCCCTCTTTCTCTCTCTCTCTCTCTCTCTCTCTCTCTCTCTCTCTCTCTCTCTCTCTCTCTCTCTCTCACACACACACACACACACACACACACACACACACACACACACACACACACACTTACGTATTGCATTCTCTATTTTTCCTGACTGAGGAGTAAGGCAGTGTTTGGAGGTGAGGATGTGGGTGTGGCAAGTTTAGAAGGAAAAATAATCTTGACATTTTATAACATCTACTACTACCTCTAGGAAGCCTTTACTCTTTTCCCTGTCTGAATTGGATTCTGTCTTATGTGTTCATATAGTTCCCTATGTACCACATTCTTTTCTTGTTACACTGTTTTTTTTTTTTAACATCTTTATTGGAGTATAATTGCTTTACAATGGTGTGTTAGTTGCTGCTGTATAACAAAGTGAATCAGCTATACATATACATATATCCCCATATCCCCTCCCTTTTGTGTCTCCCTCCCACCCTCCCTATCCCACTCCTCTAGGTGGTCACAAAGCACCGAGCTGATCTCCCTGTGCTATGTGGCTGCTTCCCACTAGCTATCTATTTTACGTTTGGTAGTGTATATATGGCCATGCTACTCCCTCACTTTGTCACAGCTTACCCTTCCCCCTCCCCGTGTCCTCAAGTCCATTCTCTATGTCTGGGTCTTTATTCCTGTCCTTGCCCCTAGGTTCATTGGAACCATTTTATTTGTTTGTTTGTTTTGTTTTGTCTTTCATCTTTGTGCTCTAGCAAACAGAGTTTGAGAGCAGAGATGTCTTACTTAGTATTCCCAGCATCTACAAGGGCATAATATATAGCAGACGTTAAAGAATGTGGCATGGGGATAGGAAGAAGGGAGCTTCAGCTGGAGAGAAGTTTGAAACACTCACATGATCCTTATTCCTAGACAATCTGTATCTTATATGACCCTTTTAGGCTTACTACCTAGTAGATGCCACTACCCTACTTCAGGCCACAGTACTGCAATTTACCTAGATTCCTGTGACAGTTTCCTAGTTTACTTCCTGTGCTTCTAGTCCTTTGTGTCTCCATTCTGTTCACTACAAAGTAAGCTGGAGTATGTTTCCTAAAGTGCAAATTGGATTAGTTTACATCTCATCTTAAAACCCTTAAATGTTTTCTGTTACCTTTGCCTAGGAGGCCCCTGATGACCTGGTCCCTTCCTTCCTCTGCAGCTGTATCTCTTGCCTCTCTCCACTCCCACATTCTGTTCTGTTATACTGAATGTCTTTCAGTTTATGTAATATTCTGTATTCTTTCATCATTGGACCTTTAGTCATGGTATTTTCTCTGTCTGAATGGATCTCTCTTCTCTTACCCACTTGTTTACTTCCTTAAGTCTGAATCATCTTTCAAGTCTTGGATTAGATGCCACTTTCTCCAGGTCACCTTCCTACATCAGTACCCCTACCCCTACTCTTAAGTCAGGTTAGGAGCCCTTTTTATATCTTCTCATAACACTACATACTTACCCAGTCATAACACTTGTATGCTGTGGTTTAGTTGGTACTTCCCTACTGTATTAGCAGCTTTGTGAAAAGTTACTGTATCTCTTTTTTCAACATGAATCCCCAAGCACTTTGCATAATACTTGGCAGATAAGTATTAACATAATAAATAAATATTTATTTTTATTTATTATATTATTTATTTATATAATTATTATATTATTATATTATTAATTTATTTATTATATTTATTAACAAATAAATATTTACTGGATGAATGATGTATAGTATCTGTATTTGAAGAACTTCAGTAAAATGTTGAAGATATACAGAGAAAATACCATTTATAAAATGTACAACAAAAGGAAGCATTTTCCAAGGTAAATTAGGATTATCCAGATGTAACATTAGCCACAACATTTGGTAGAAGATTATTTAATTCAGTCCACTTTAAAGATAAAACTGAGATCCAGAGGAGTAAAGTATTTCCCCACAGTCACCTGACTAGATTATGGCAGAGTTAAAACTAGAATGCAGTTATTTTGATGGAGGGATTTTGTGTGTTATAAGAAAAAGAAATAGAACATGCCACTGACCTTCTTGCAAAAAGTGAATTGGAAATGTGGAATAACTGCAGTTATTTGAGAAACATATTACCAAAGAATACCTGGAATTGTTCATAAATTAATACTCTTTTATTCAACTGAAAAAACTTGGGTAACTGGCCATAGGACATAGACTTACACTGTGTGGCCTCAAAGGCTGGATTCTGAGTTCCCTCTGGAAGTTATGGATGTGGCACAGTTTAAGGAAGAATTCTCTAATAGACCTGCCTAAAAATATACCTGAGAGGACAATAAACCATAATAGGAACTTAATAATGCTGTTATGTGCCAGACTCTTTACATATATTGCTTTTAATGCTCAGAACTACCCTGCAGGTAGGTATTATAATTTCCATTTTAGGTTGAGGAAATTGAGGCTCAGAAAGGTCAGATGGCTAGTAAGTGGTGGAACTGGGATTTAAACTCAGGTATGTCTGACTCCAAAGCTTATTTTTTTCCCCACTAGGTTATACTATTAGCAGGTGCCCCTAAATTGTCCCTGCAGAGACTTTTACCCATTTGGTTGATTTGTAAAGGGTCGATTCAAGTACTAGATTGGAGATTGGATTCTGATGACCCTTAAGGCCCTGTTAATAGATCTATTTTCTTTGGTTGTGTTACTTTTATAAATGTAACTTTCCATATGTATGAAGGTACAGTAATAATGCAATTGAATTTTTATTTCATCTTCCCCTTTCACATTTTGGTATTAAAACTGATCCTATTTTAAACATGAATCTGTGCTTAAGTGCTTACTGGGCAGCAAACTGGACAATCCAGAAAGGAGCCGTTAATATCTGTCTTTACCTTGCCCATAAGCCAGGAGCCTGTCCACTGATTCTTTACTAGGCCATATCCTAATTCTTCAAGAAACCATTAATCAGTCCTTACGCCTTGCCTCCCTGGCCCTCTAGAACGCTATCTTCAGCAAACTGTAAGAACCCACAAACCTGTGGTCCTAGCCTCTCCAGTTCCTCCAGTCTATCAGTTTATTCATTTAACAGACATCTACTGAAATGCTTATTAGAATATGTAGTCAAATAAGACACGGTCCCTAATATCCACAGACCCCACCCACCTATCCCAGATGGGAGAGATTTAAGAATGCTAAAAGAGGAAAGAGCCACTTGAAAGCGAGAGATTGAAGATACAGATTGTGTCTCCTTGGTATATTCTAGGACATCTCCTTAGGAAGTCAGGTGAGTGGGCTAGAAGAGTTACATACAGAAAGAAATAGGGAAGAAGCATAAAGTTTGTTTTCCTTTCACAGGCTTTAATAATATTTTTGTTGAATTATAGTTAATATGTATGACCTAATCACATGTGGATTAAAGAGCTCACAGGCTTCATTTAAGAAAATTTCTTGATGGCAAAGGGCTCAGGAAGCAATAGTAGCAATTATAGTTTTGTTGTTGTTGTTGTTAACAAATACTGCATACCTTTTTCATATGAGGATGACCATTCTAGCGCAGCTGCTTGTGTGCTGATTCTTATTCTTCTCTTTCTTATCAGGTCCCTTTAATGACCCATAGAATATATTTGTGAAGTGGTTGGCCTGATTAAGGGGCAGTCAGAATTAGAGGTGTCAAGTTTCTGGAATATTATGGGGTTTGTGCCCCCTTTTAAAAGTAAAAGCAAAACAAAAACAGACAAAGGAAACATGGACAGGAAAGTCTCATTTGGGGATTAAAAAATTTTGCTCCTGAACTTAGTATATTTAATAGTTTATAGATACAAAAGCCCATTTTAACCAGAGGTAAATTTTGAGGGGGAAATTCACTCTATACCATGTATCTTTTTTTTTTTTTTTTTTTTTTTTTGCGGTACGCGGACCTCTCACTGTTGTGGCCCCTCCCGTTGCGGAGCACAGGCTCCGGACGCGCAGGCTCAGCGGCCATGGCTCACGGGCCCAGCCGCTCCACGGCATGTGGGATCCTCCTGGACCGGGGCACGAACCTGTGTCCCCTGCATCGGCAGGCGGACTCTCAACCACTGCGCCACCAGGGAAGCCCCCATATATCATTTTTATAAAACTTATTTATTTAGTATGCTAACTTGCCTATGAGATTTGACTGAACTTGTCAGGTGAATCAGTCTAATATTTGCAATAAACTTACGATTTTAAAGATTTTGTAGCCTAAAAATATGTTCATTATTTGGAGAAAACTAATTTCCTTCATAAATGCCTGAGTCTTAGTAGTTACAAGTCCAAGTAGATACATCTTAGAGGGCTTATTTCAGACTTGTTTCATTGCCACTGTGAGAGGTCCTTAGCTTTGTGCTCCATAGTATTGGCCATTTTCTTCCAGTGAAAAAAACCAGAATCTTTAAATTATTTGTCCAGTCTTTGAAATGGAATAGTCTTTGAATTCAAAATTGTTTTCCTCTCCAATGAATGACATCAGGATTCCTGAATTAACAGTGTGATTGTTAATTCTGTTTATTATTATATGCTAAATATGAATGGATAACAACAGAAATATCAATAGAATTTTATTGCTTCTGATTTTCAGTTTTAATTGGTATCCTCCTCTGTGCATAGGTGTCGTTTCAGCCAGATGTTGCACCCAATTTTTGAGGAAGCTTCCAATGTCATTAAGGAAGAATATCCAAATGAAAATCAAGTAGTGTTTGCCAGAGTTGATTGTGATCAGCACTGTAAGTACCTTATAGGAAATCTGGAAGAAACTGTCCTGTCCCCACCTCTCCTACACACACACACACACACACACACACACACACACACACACTTTTTTTTTTTTTTCTAATGCTCTGTTTTAAGTAGAGAACAAGCCAAAATGTTCTAGTGACCTTGGTTAAAATGTTAATATTTCATCTTTATGTATTTACAACACTACTTTCCATTTTGCCTGTGTGAGGGATTAAAAAAATTTTTTTCATTAAAATATAGTAGGGCAAGCGTATAGGTAGTAAATCATTTTGGTTTTCTACCAAAGCAAATACCAAAATCAATAAATAAAATTGAAATACAGTTTTAGGAAAGAAAAGGATTTCTGTTAGTTTTAGAATCATGCAAAAATACTATTTGTAGTCATTTCAGATAAAACAATCTCAGATTTTGGGGTGGTTTCTTTTGTTTAAAAGATTATACTAAGATTGTCTTAGACTGTCTTTGAGGTAAAATTTGCTGTAGTTACTGATTAAAAATTTGTTGCAATGAGTTATTGGTAAGTTGCCCTGAATTACAGAACACTCCCATTGTGCAAATTTCCTATCCTTTATGTATCACCTGACAAGTAGAATTTCTGTGTGTGCATGTGTGTGTGTGACATACAGATGGCCAAGAGTCACATGAAAAGATGTTCAACATCACTAATTATTAGAGAAATGCAAGTCAAAACTACAATGAGGTATTACCTCACACCAGTCAGAATGGCCATCATCAAAAAATCTACAAACAATAAATGCTGGGGAGGGTGTGGAGAAAAGGGAACCCTTTTGCACTGTTGGTGGGAATGTAAATTGATACAGCCACTGTGGAGAACAGTATGGAAGTTCCTTAAAAACTAAAAATAGAACTACCATTTGACCCAGTAATCCCACTACTGAGCATATACCCTGAGAAAACCATAATTCAAAAGGACACATGTACTCCAGTGTTCATTGCAGCACTATTTACAATAGCCAGGACATGGAAACAACCTAAATGTCAAACGATAGATGAATGGATAAAGAAGATGTGGCAACATATATACAATGGAATATTACTCAGCCATAAAAAGGAACAAAATTGGGGCATTTATAGAGATGTGGATGGACCTAGAGTCTGTCATACAGAGTGAAGTAAGCCAGAAAGAGAAAAACAAATATCATATATTAACGCATATATGTGGAATCTAGGAAAATGGTACAGATGAACCTATTTGTAGGGCAGGAATAGAGACATAGATGTAGAGAACTGACATGTGGACACAGGGTGGGAAGGGGAGGGTGGAACAAACTGGGAGATTAGGTTTTACATAAATACACTACCATGTGTAAAATAGATAGCTAGTGGGAACCCACTGTATAGCACAGGGAGCTCAGCTTGGTGCTCTGTGACGACCTAGATGGGTGGGATGGAGGGCAGTGGGAGGGAGTCCAAGAGGGAGGGGATATAGGTATACATATAGCTGATTCACTTCATTGTACAGTAGAAACCGACACAACATTGTAAAGCAATTTTACTCCAATTAAAAAAAAATAAAAAAATGAAAGCTTGTTGCATTGAGTTATTGATAAGTTGTCCTGAATTATGGAACACTCCCATTGTGCAAATTTCCTATCCTTTACATTTCACCTGACAAGAAGAATTTCTCTGTGTGTGTGTGTGTGTGTGTGTGTGTATGTGTATACACTAACTTTTCACTTTGCTGATGAGGAAATGGAAATAAAGTGGCTTAACCAATGTCATACAGCCTACTATCTAGTCATGGCAGGCTTAGAATCCAGAATCCTCCTGACCAAATGCCTTCCTAGACCTATTTGCTTCTTTTCTATTCAATTCAACAAACGTTTTGGGGATTTTCTGGTAAAAAAATCCCAGAAACGGCTAACAGCAGAGCATTTCAAAATCTTATAAGCCATACCCCACATTTCTGTCTGCCGTGGTTCATAACTAGATACGATGAAGGGAGCAATAAAAGGTTGTCAGTACAAGCATGGCCTGCATTTCCACACTGCTTTCTGGATCTTTCCTCCCACCTTTCACTGACAGAGAACATGATGTTTTTGGTGTGGACTCTCATTTCAGATTTTTCTATTCTTTATGTATTTAATTAGACATTACAGTACAGACGACAGTGCCTACTTTCACTGAATTTGGAGTATAAGATCTGAAATTATGCTCTCAAGCTTACAGTTATCAGAAAGAAAAATGAACTATTGTTGAACAATACATATCATTTATTCTACTTCTAAACATATTAACATATGAGATAAATCTGACATCATTGCTATTAATTAAGTTCTCTTTTTATGGGAGTAAATAACCATAGTTAAGATGTTTTTTTGATCCACCAGAGATATCTACAAAATTAGTTTTTTACTAATGAAAGTTATATCTGAGACATTGTGTATTTTCTCTAAATATTTTTTCCCTTCTGTGTAATTCTTCACTTTTTAAAGTGACATTATGAAATCCTTATTGATGTTTTGTTCATGTTTTCCACTGTTTCTTTGAGATTGTATGACAGACTGTACTTTGGGTAACCCCTCATGTGCCAGTTGAATTATAGAGGTTTTGAACTGGAAAGACCGTAAGAGCCCTGTGGTCTGGAGAGAAATGCCTGTTAGGCACATTGTTCTTTGGTAGGATTTGCTTTTTTAAAGAAAAAAATGATTTATTGACATATAATTGACATATAATAAACCGTACAAGCTTAAATTATACAATTTAATGTTTTGACACATGTATGCAGCTGTGCAACCATGATCACAGTCAAGATGTCAACATATCTGTCATCCCCCAAATTTTGCTTGTGCTCCTTTGTGGTCCCTCTCTTCCCCTGTCAATCCTCAGGGGACCATGGAACTGCTTTCTGTTACTATAGATTAGTTTGTATTTTCTAGGATTTCATATAAGTGAAATCATACATCATGTGTTCTGTGTGTGTGTATGTGTGTGTGTGTTGTTGTTGTTGTTGTTCTTGACTCAGCATGGTTATTTTGAGATGGTTACGTGTATTATTCATTTTTATTATTGAGTGGCATGCCATTGTATGGCTATATACTATAATTTGTTTAACTATTCACCTGTTGACAGACATTTGGGTTGTTTCCATTTTTGGGCTATTATAAATAAAGCTGCTATGACCATTCAGGTACGACTCTTTGTACACATGCTTTCATTTATCCTGGGCGAATACCTAGGTGTGAAATATATGGGTCTTATGGTAGGTGTATATTTAACTTTTTAAGAAACTGCCAAACTGTTTTCCAAAGTACTTGTATTATTTTACACATCTACTAGCAGTGTATGAGTGTTCAAGTTGTTCCATATTCTTGCCAACATTTGGTATGGTCAGTCTTTTTAATTTAGCATATCTGTTAAATTATTAACAGGTGTAATAATTTCTTATAATAAATTCTTACTGGGTTTTGAGAACTGTATACAAGTTCTCTTTTTATTTTTTTTATTTTATTTTTTTTTCTTTTTGCGGTATGCGGGCCTCTCACTGTTGTGGCCTCTCCCGTTGCGGAGCACAGGCTCCGGATGCGCAGGCCCAGCGGCCATGGCTCACGGGCCCAGCCGCTCCGCGGCATATGGGATCCTCCCAGACCGGGGCACGAACCCGTATCCCCTGCATCGGCAGGTGGACTCTTAACCACTGCGCCACCAGGGAGGCCCTACAAGTTCTCTTTTATACGTGTAATTTGCAGATCTTTTTCTCCCATTTTACTCTCTTAAGAGTGTCTTTAATTGTGCTACAATACACAGAGCATAAAATTTACCATCTTTACCATTTTTAATTGTACAGTTCAGTAACATTAAGTATGTTCACACTGCTGTACAACCAGTCCCCAGAACTTCATCTTGTGAAACTTAAATGCTATACTCATTCAACAGCTCCCTATTTCCCCCTCCCCCTAGTTCCTGGTAACCACCATTCCTCTTTATTTTTCTATGAGTTTGACTATTCTAGATACCTGGTAAAAAGTGGAATCATGCAGCACTTCCTTTTTGTGGCAGGCTTATTTCACTTAGCATAATGTCCTGAAGGTACTCCATGTTGTCGCGTCTGTCAGAATTTCCTTCCATGTGATGGCTGAATGATATTCTGTTGTATGGCTGTCCTACAACTTCTTTATCCATTTATCCATCGATGGACACTTAGGTTGTTTCCATGTCCTAGCTATTGTAAATAATGCTGCTGTGAACATAGGGGTGCAGATATCTCTTCAACATACTGTTTTCACTTCCTTCAGATCTATACCCAGAAGTGGAATTGCTGGACCATATGATAGTTCTATTTTTTAATTTTTGAGGAATCACAATACTGCTTTCCAAAGCAGCTGTACCAATTTTTATATTCCTGCCCACAGTGCACAAGGGTTCTGATTTCTCCACATCCTTGCCAACACTTATTTTCTGTTTTTGAGATAACGGCCATCCTAAAGGGTGTGAAGTGATATTTCATCCTGGTTTTGATTTGCATTTCCCTAGTGATTAGTAGTGTTGAGCATCTTTTCATGTGCTTCTTGGCCATTTGTATACCTTCTTTGGTGAAAAATCTGTTTGAATCCTTTGCTCATTTTTTAATCCGTTTATTTTTTGTTGTTGAGCTGTAGGTGTTCTTTGTATATTCTAGACATTAACCCTTTATCAGATAATAGGATTTATAAATATTTTCTTCCATTCCATAGGGTGCCTTTTCACTCTGTTGATTATGTCCTTTGCACAGAAGTTTTAAATTGTGACGTCCAGTTAATCTGGTTTTACATTTGTTGCCTTTGCTTTTGGTGTCATATCCACGAAATTATTGCGAATCCAATGTCATGAATCTTTTCTCCCCTATTTTCTTTTTAGAGTATTAATCATTTAGGTGGTATTTTAGGTCTTTACTCATTTCAAATTAATTTTCGTATATGGTGCAAGGTAAGGATCCAATTTCGTTCTTTTGCATGTGGACATTCAGCTTTTCTAACACCATTTGTTGATGGACTGTCCTTTCCCTATTGAATGACTTGACATCCTTGTCAAAATTCATTTGACCATATACGTGAGGGTTTATTTCTGGGCTCTCTGTTGTGTTCCATTGGTCAATATGTCTATCTTTATGCCAGTACCACACTGTTTTTATTACTGTAGCTTTGTAATAAGTTTTGAAATCAGGAAGTGTGAGATCTCCAGTTTTGTTTGAGAGTATCTTCTGAAGGGCATATACTCTTAATTTTGATGGAGTACAATTTATCCTTTTACAAAATGGATTATATTTTTAAATTCTGTATCTCAGAAATCTTTGCCTCACCCAAGATCACAAAGATTTTCTGCTATGTTTTCTTTCATACATTTTATAGTGTGAAGTTTTTCATTTAGGTCTATTATGCATTTGGAGTTAGTTTGTACATGTGGCACAATGTATGGATTGGAATGCATTTTTTGCAAATAGTTATCAAGTTGTTCTGACATAATTTATTGAAAAGACTATCCTTTCTTCAGTAACTAACTTTGCATCTTTGTTAAAATCAACTGACCATATATATATATGGATCTTATTTCTAGTCTCTATTCTGTACTGGATATATTTGTCTGTGATTTATTTGTTTATTTGTCTATGTTTACCACACTTTCTAGATTACTGTAGCTTTATAAATAAGTCTTGAAGTCATTAGTGTAAATCTTCCAACTTTGCAGTTTTTTTCAAAGTGGTTTGGTTACCCTAGTTGCTTTGGATTTCTGTATGACTTTTAGAATCAGCTTGTTAATTTTTAGCCAAAGGGGGTGCTGAGGGGGAAGACTGCTGGGATTTTAATTGGGATTACTTTGAATCCTTAGACCACTTTGTGGAGAACTGTCATTTTGACACTATTGAATCTTCTAATTCATGAACATTGTATATCTCCCCATTTATTTAGGTCTTTTCAATTTCTCTTAGCAATGTTTTGCAGTTTTCAGCAATGTTTTAGTCTACATGTCTTTCACATCTTTGTCAGCTTTATCACTATTTATTTTTTGATGCTGTTGTAAATGATATTTTTAAAATAAACTTTTTATTTTTGGAACAAATGTAGAGATACAGAGAAGTTGCAAAGATAATACGGTGAGTTCCCTTATACTCCTTACCCAGTTTACCCTAATGTTGACATTTTACATTACCATGGTACATTTGTCAAAACTAAAATTTTTATTTCTGTTGTTTGTTGCTAGTATATAGAAATACAATTGATTTTTGTATAATGATCTTGTACACTGGTACTTATTAGTTCTAATAAGTTTTATGTAGATCCCATAGGATTTTCTACTTAGGCAATTATACTGTTTGCAAATAAAAAGTTTTACTACTTACGGTCTTTATTTCCTTACAGTATTCTTTCCAGCCAAGTGTACCTACTTGCTGCTTCAGGATTAGTTTCTGTCAGGCAGAAGTTCTCTATGAAGCTTCCTAGCAGAACCAGAAGGTGATCTCAGAATCAAGATATCATCCTGCTCACATATGTGTTCTTATTAATCACCTGTCTGGCATTGTGGCAACCCACTCTGTCCTGCCTTCTGATACTTAAGTCTGTCTCTCTTGCTTCTGGCTCAGTGTGTCACCCAGAACTTCCATTCATAGTAATAGTGTTATTTCTTGGAAAAGGTCCTGTAAAAGGTTTCTAGTCAAATTGCTGGGAAAAACTATTGTTGACGTAGTGCTTACTTGGAGTTAGGCATGCTTTTTGAATGTATTATTTCAGTTATCTTCACTACTGAGATAGTGTTATGCATTTCTTCCACAACATTTTTTTTTAATATGCCTGCCCTTTAGAATGCAATGTGGGAGGTTCTAGAGATATAGCAGTGAGCCAAACACACCCAGAAAGGCAAGAGCAATAAATACACAATTGCTTATTGGGATAACTGTTTTGAAGGGAAGGTTTTAGGTGCTATGAGATAATAAGTCTGACTTAGTCTAGGGGCATAGAAAGGTCCTCTCTTGAGGCAATGATACAAGACCTGAAGGAAGAGTAGGAGTTTTTAAGGGAAAAAAGGGAAGAAGAGTGTTTCAGACAAATGGAGGAGTAGGTGTGAAGTTTCTGAGGTGGTAATGAACATTGGACTTGCAGAGAGCTGGAGTATATTATCATCTTATAGATGAAGACACTGAAAGACTTAAAGAGGCTGAGTGATTTACCAAGGTTACATAGTAAATGGGGGGAGCCAGACTTGTCGCCAGCAGTATACAGCTTTTATCAGGTAACTGTACTATTTTGAAGGTCAAAGTAAAGTAATTTAAATTGAGGTTTCTCATAGAAACTGAGAACTCACGCAGTTCCTGCATGACTCAAGGGGACTTCCCTGGTAGTCCAGTGGTTAAGACTCTGCGCTTCCACTGCAGTGGGCGCTGGTTCAATCCCTGTTCGGGGAACTGAGGTGCAGAATGCTGTGCTGCATGGCCAAAAAAAAAAAAAGACAAAATGTTTGTTATGAATAATGTAATAGTCTGTTTAAATTATCCCTACTGGGTCAGTATATAAACAAAAATGTAATTACTTATATGTGGTATTATTGTTTCTATACTGTGTGGCCCAACCCTCTACTAAGGTACAATCCTTTGTTCTGGTACCAGAGGCCTACTACTTACTAAGTCATTTTTAGGACTCACCATAAAAAGTGTGTGTGTGTGTGTGTGTGTGTGTGTGTGTGTGTGTGTGTGTGTGTGTGTGTGTGTGTGTGTGTGTGTGTGTGTGTGTGTGGTGAGAAAGAGGGATATGGTAACCAAATGTGGTAAAATGTTAAATCCAGGTGAGGGCATACAGGTGCTCATTATATTACTTTTTCATCTTTTTTTAAGTTTGAAAATTTTCAAAATAGAAAGCTGTTATAAAAATTCACAACCTGTAATTTGTCTGGTTTGGAAAAGAGGGAGGAGCACCTTGTTGCTTTAGAGTTTTTGAGAGAATATGTGTGAAAGAAGCTTGAAATCTGCACTGTACAGGTGTACTGTGATACTGTTAATTGTAATTTCTGTTACTTTCACTATGATAAGTAACCTTCAACATGATTATTGAATTTAAAGAGAATTTCCTTGGATAGACTTTTACTGGCATTTTGAGGAATACTTAGAGCCACTTGATGGCTTTTGGAAACTGAGCCCTGGTTCTCTCTGTGGCTGTCTCGATTTCTTAGTGAAAACCTCCTGTGTGCAGGGATGGCAGTTGAAGGCATTTTCTTGGTCATGAACTGCCTTCTCTCATAAGTTGCCATCTCCTGGACAGTAGCATGTCTGCGTTACCACTGGGTGCTATGGAAGGTAGATGTGCCTTTTGTGAATATTCTCCCATTACCAAGTAGAATGCCAGTAACACAAAGATGGCTTAATGTTAGGAAATAGAATAAATCCCATCAGTATCTAAAATGGGGAAAACCAGCTTATCCTATCAATAAATGCTGAAAGACTTGATAAAACCCAACAAGGTTCCTGGAAGAAATTAATGTGGCAAAATGAATGAGCCATCCTTTGCTTGCATTGAATTTTTAAAGTCTTTAATGACTATGTATTGCTTCTTAACATTTTGCAAGCTCAAATTGAGGTGTGACACATGTCTGAATTTAGTTGTGAGTCTGTCTGTCTTAGCCACAAATCTGGTATATTGTCTTGCATTTGGGAATTTCTGCCAGTGCGGTGTTATAGTTTTTTACTTTATCAGCACTGCTTAAGAATTGAGGATGAGGTGAGACCATAAAGTGAAGAAACAACATAATTATATAACAATATAAAAATGTAATGGCACTGATTTTCATAAAACATGCCGAGTATTTTCAAAGCAGCCCCTGTGGGAGGCAATGCATGTACTCATCCCTTAGAACCTGCTGGGCCTCCTTTTGGAGTTGTCCTCTACGCCAGTTTACTAGTTGATGAGGAAAAGCCATCTCAGTACATAATTCTAGGTTTGCTGCCCGCATTTCTTTCTATCTCTGTCTCTTTCACGTAGGAGCATCCCATGGAGTGCTTTCTGCCCTACCTTTATCTCACTTCGTTATATGCCCTTCCTAGGACGTTCTTTGTTGAAAGGTTCAGGTAAATAGGCTGAGAACTTGCAACTGGAGGAGAGAAGGCAAGAGTGGATGTAACAGGCTTATTTCACTCAGTCGGCCCTTTTGTTTCTGTGTATGAGCTGCTTGCAGCAGCTTTGATTTCCCTTCCCCACTCTACCGCCTTCCCCAAAAAAGGTTGGAAACTGTAAGAGAATTTTAAACTTAGACTGTTGCTGGAATGACATCAGGAAGCTTCCAACTATTTAAGCTTAGCTATATATTTTTTGAAATCCCAGTGTAAATCTTGTAGCTTGAAAAACCCTCATCTAGTGGTAAAATTTAGTTCACCTCCTAAGCCCCTAACTTCTCCATCTATTGTATTTAAGGTAGGGAACAGACAAAGTAGAAGAGAAGTAGAGGAAGAGAAAAAGGAAAAGGAAGTCAGGGCAATTAAAGAGACAGACTCAAGGTACACATAGAGGAGCAGCTCCCTCCTACAGCCCAGAGAGCATTTGCCGCTGTGTCCCCACTTATCCTGCAGAGGACAGGTACTGTGTTTCATATTTGTCACAGATCTGACGATTGCCCTTTTAGTTTCTCCCAGCTGGGGGTCCCATAAAAGGAATCTCTACATCTCTGGTGAAGACATATTTATTATGGACTTATTAGGGGATTTCTTTTATACTGATCTTAGGGAATCCAAACTGGTATATCTTTTTGTTACATGTATTATACATTAAGAGTTTTAAGAATTTCATTTAAGATTCTAGTCTGTGGAAACAATTAGAAGTAGTAGCAGCAGCAGTAGTAATATTAATGATAATAATAATAATGATAAAATGTAAGCTCTATAAGAGCAAGAACCTTATCTTTTTACCCCTCTATCCCTAGCACTGGATTGGGGTGTCTAGCACATAATAGGTGTTTATTTATAGTTATTGAATAGATGGATGGATAAATAGTAGCCAGCATTTATGAACTATTAGTTTTATAGGTGCTTTGTTAAATACTTTAAATAGGTTATATCATTATCTCTCAACATACAGTAAGGTATTTTTTGCGGTGTTTTGTCAAGTTTACTTGTCACTGATTATAAGGCACACTTTTATCTGTAACTGAAAAACAGAAAAATTGAACTATAGCACGTTTTCTTTCTTTCTTTTTTTTTTTTTTTAAAGAAGATGTCGGGGGTAAGAGTTTATTAATTAATTTATTTATTTTTGCTGTGTTGCGTCTTCGTTTCTGTGCAAGGGCTTTCTCTAGTTGTGGCAAGTGGGGGCCACTCTTCATCACGGTGCGTGGGCCTCTCACTATGGCAGCCTCTCTTGTTGCGGAGCACAGGCTCCAGACGCACAGGCTCAGTAATTGTGGCTCACGGGCCTCGTTGCTCCGCGGCATGTGGGATCCTCCCAGACCAGGGCTCGAACCCGTGTCCCCTGCATTGGCAGGCAGATTCTCAACCACTGCGCCACCAGGGAAGCCCTAGCACAATGTTTTCTTATCATTTAGGATTTTTATGTCTATCATAAGAACTATTTTAGAATTACTTAGATAACAGATTTTTTGTCATATCATTCATTTGTGTACCTAAAAAGGGTAGTAATTTATTCAACTAATCCTGAAACAGTTTCACTTTCAGAATCTGACTCTTGTGCAATCACTTACCAATTCTGAGTCATTGATTTTTGTGGTTTTCCACACAATATTTATTGATTTCTGTGCCATTAAGAGTGTTGGTAACACTCTTGATTAAAGAATGTTACTCTACTTTTTCTAGGATTTTCTTCCAGGCTGCTCATACCCATTCTGCAAGTATTGATGCTGAGACTTTACTGTTTGACTAACCATAGAGTTCATTTTTTCTCAATTGAAACATGTCAACTGCTAGTTAAGCAGTTTTTATTCAAAGTCAGCAAGATATAACCAAAATGTTAATAATAGTGGTTTTCCCCAGTGGTAGTTGGATTACAAATGGTTGTTTCCTTTTTTTGTAGTTGTCTTTGTTTTCCAAAATTTCTACACACACACACACACACACACAATTAAAACTTGCCTTTGCTTCAACTATGGATCATGATATCACTTTATCTAATCTTATGCAGCCTCTTTTGGAGAGTTTGAGAGTAGAATTCATCACTCTCTCTGGTGGTCATGCTGCCTTAGATGTAGAAAGTCCCATCCATCTGCCCCTGCTGGGACCAGGTTCTGTGCTGCCCTCCAGTGGCTATAGGCTGTATAGCACTGAGCAAGAGACGTTCTTATATTATTTGCTGGCCAGTGCAGAACATTGACTCCCACTAACATTTTTAGGAATGTACTTTGTAATTGTCCTTGAATTAGGCAACACTTGCTCCCAAATACCAGAGTTACTCACACTTGTCTGCCTTCCAGTGCAACTTGAACCTTCCACATTAGAAACTGAGAAGTTTTTATAAGAGCTATACACAAATGAGACATTAAGAATAGGAAAATAATTATAGACAACAATATTGTATTAACATCAAACTTACTAAGAGACTGGCTCTTAATTATTCTCACCACAAAAAAAATCATAATTATGTAAAGTGATAGGAGTGCTAGCTAACACTACAATGAGGATCATATTGTAATATTGCAATATAGAAATGTAGCAAATCAACATGTTGTACACCTTAAATTTATATACAATGTTATATGTCAACTGTATTTCAGTAAAAAAAAAAAGAGAAAATATACAGTGAAGGATTCATGTGCATAAAATAGAACTTGGATGAACAGGTTTAGTCTGAATCCTGAATAAGCTTATAGGCTTTGTTTGTAATTTTTCTGTTTAGGGTTTTATTTTGCTGTTGTGTTTTTGTTTTGTTTTTTGTTTTGTTTTTTTTACCACATTGTGGGAGGGCATGGTTTGGGAATGGAAAAAGTACATAGGTGGCAGTGGTCTTTATCCTGGAACCAGAACAGTAAGACCTTCCTGTTGAAATCATCTGCCTCTTTTACTATCTGACATGGATAATCATGGCAGGGAGGGACATTGCTGAGACAAGAGGAGAGGCATTTTCCCATTTGGAACCCTGCTGGGCATTAGGCAGGCAGGCTGGCAGGCAGAACCCATCAAGGCAAAGTAAGTGGCCACTGAAGCAAAAGTACGTGCTAGTTTTCCAGTCAGCGAGATGTTAACCTTCTTAAATTTATAATTCCTTTGACATCCATTTTAACATTTGATCCATCCAGTTAATAATAATAAAAAAAAACCCTCCATTTATTATACCCCTTAAGTCATTCTTTGTTATATTGTCAAAATGTCACATTGTAATTATCTTAAAATCACTTTTGACCAAAGCTTGTAAAAAGTCACCTTTATGTCTGAGATTATTGATCAATGTAATTTTAAGGTTTTTGCTTTTTCTAAAAAATTTTTTATTTATTTTTGGCTGCGTTGGGTCTTCGTTGCTATGCGCAGGCTTTCTCTAGTTGCAGCGAGCTGGGGCTACTCTTCATTGTGGCGCATGGGCTTCTCATTGCGGTGGCTTCTCTTGTTGCAGAGCATGGGCTCTAGGCGTGCGGGCTTCAGCAGTTGTGGCTCGCAGGCTCTAGAGCGCAGGCTCAGTAGTTGTGGCACATGGGCTCAGTTGCTCCATGGCTTGTGGGATCTTCCTGGACCAGGGCTTGAACCCATGTCCCCCTGCATTGGCAGGCAGACTCTTAACCACTGTGCCACCTGGGAAGTCCCAGGTTTTTGCTTCTTAATAATTAAAAGCCACTTCATTATGCAGTATTCTTGTTGTCATGATGTTGTTTGAGAATTAAGCATGCAAGTATCTATTCCTCTAATAGTCTTTAAGTGTTAAATCTTTTTCTATCCATAACTAGAATTTTAAGGCAACCTAAAGGTTGTACTTTTAAGTTGGTAAACAGACTCTTATTTCTCCAGGACTATTATAGTGGCTTCCTTACTAGTCTCCCTGGTTCTCTACCACTGTTAGGTGAATATTTTTAAAGCCCAGCTTTGCTGCTCAGTGACCTTTTATCACATGTAGGATAAAATTCAAATACCATTAATTTAGCACTTAAGACTCTCTGGAGTCCATCTGTAGCCTTATTTATTTCACTTCTAGTTTATGCATATTTGCTATTAGCACACTGTTTTCCGATTATGGCCACTAATTCACCAAGTTAAGGAAGTTGAAAGCATTATATTGTCTCTAGCAGTGCCTCTTGCTGTCCAATTTCATACTGATCCTTAGGCCACATAGAAAATGGATGTTTCGTATTACACTAGTTCATTTCTTTCTGGGTCTATTGCATATTTTTTTCTGCCAAATCCTTTGGGGATTAAATCCCTTGGCAAATCAGGCACCAGCTAGTCTAGTTTAGCTTTTTTGCTTTTTATTGGCTGTGTTGGGTCTTTGTTGCTGCACGCAGGCTTTCTCTAGTTGCGGCGAGCAGGGGCTGCTCTTTGTTGCTGTGCACGGGCTTCTCATTGCGGTGGCTTCTCTTGTTCTGGAGCATGGGCTCTAGGTGTGCGGTCTTCAGTAGTTGCAGCATGCGGCCTCAGTAGTTGTGGCACACAGGCCCTAGAGTGCGCTGGCTTCAGTATTTGCAGCACGTGGGCTTCAGTAGTTGTGGTGCATGGGCTCAGTATTTGTGACTCGCAGGCTCAGTAGTTGTGGCACATGGGCTTAGTTGCTTCGCAGCATGTGGGATCTTCCCGAACTAGGGATCAAACCTGTGTCCCCTGCATTAGCAGGTGGATTCTTAACCACTGCGCCAACAGGGAAGTCCCTAGTTTAGCTTTATTAACATTGAATGTGCACCTAAATTGGACCTGGTAGGATATATTTTCCCTTCATAGGGCTTGATAATATTGATTTTAAAAATTCTTTAAAAGTTATTGTTATTTTGCTGATAAGATGGGCCAAATGTGTTCTCTGGTAGCTTTAATTTGTTGCTTCTTAATTACAACTGAGCATGTTTTTACATGTTTATTGGCCATTTGTGTTTCTTTCATAAATTGACTGATAATCTTAGCCCATTTATCTTTTTGATGGTCCTTTTGTAACTGTTCTTTATATATTCTGAATATTAATAATTTGTCTCATATATGTCACCAATATCTTTCTTCCTGTTTGTCTTAAAAATTCATGGTGTTTTCAACATCTAGATGCTTCCTTGCCTAGGCAGCTTCAAAATCTGGCAAATGTCTTGGTTGTATGTTTGATGCTGATGCAGGCCTTTATACAATTAGACAGTATCTCCTAAGCACTACAAGGCCATGGGAGATTTTACTCTGTCTTTTTAGCTCAGTCCCCAGCTTCCTATGCCACCCCTGTACTCAGTAAATATCCTCTGGGGAAAACTTCCTGTGTGTTTCAAGGTCCCTTTCAGTCCACCATTCCAGCCCAGGTACTATGAATAGCTTCACTGATTTCTCTTTCTCTCTGCCTATGCAGGTGTAATCCTTGGCCCTAAATCTGCACAAGTTGCAGATTTAATTCCTAAAAAGAATATTGCATAGGAAACCTAGAGGAAAAAAAAATGCCAGTGAGTGAGCTTTTGCTTACTTAGGAATGGTCCTTTCTTTTCTGGAATTTCAAATCACTTAGTCTTCATTGGTTTCATGGTCTCTGGTATCTTTAAAAATGTGATTTTAAAAAAAAGTCGGTTTTTTTCCTAGTCATCACAGCGGAAGCAGTAGATTTCTGCTACCTACTATATCCTGCTTGGAAGTGGAAATCCTTTCGTAGATCCTCTTTTGGGTTTTCTGTGAACTCAGTAAGATTGTCTGCAAATAATGACATTTTAATTCTTTACCAGTGTGTGTGTGTGTATTTATTTCTTTTTCTTATCTTATCACACTAAGAACTCCAGTACAGTGTTATGTAGAAGTGATGGCAAGCATTTTTATTTCTTTCTTGATATCAGCAGGATAGCTTTTAGTGTTTTACTGTCAAGTTGTTTGGTATTTGTTTATTTAGATACCCTTTATTAAATTAAGGAAGTTCCCTTCTATTCCTAGTTTGACAAAATTTTTAAGTGTGAGTAGATGTTGATTTTACCAAATGTTTTTCTGTTTCTTTTGAGAAGTAGTAGAACCTTTCTCTTTCATTCTGTTAATGTCATGAATTACATTGATTGATTTTCAAGCATTAAACTGAAGTGCTAGGCTAAATCCAGCTTGTGATGTATTATCTTTTGTACACAGTGCTAAATTCACTTTAATACTTTCTTTTCAAGTTTTGCATCTTATGTTCTTGATTGAGACTAACATGTATTTTTCTTTTCTCATCATTTCCTTGTCAGATTTGGCAGAAAGTTTATGTTGACCTCATATTTGGGAAATGTCCCCTCTTTTTGTTTTCTCTGAATGGTTGTATAAATAGCATCATTGGCTCCTTAAATGTTTGGTAGAATTTGCTGGTAAAGTTTTCTAGGAATGGAGTTTTCTTTGTGAGAAGGCTTTGGATTATGGGTTCAGTTTCCTTAATTGTAGGACCAGTTATATTTTCTAGTGTTTGTTTGGTGAGTTGTGGTTTTGTGAGAATTTTTGCATTTTATCGAAATCTCCATACTTACTGTCATTAAGTTATTGATAATAATCTCTTATTATCTGAGTTGCAGACTCCTGCTATATTCCTGAAATTGTGTTTTTTCTCTTTTTTTTTTTTTCTGGGTTAGTCTCTCCAGGGCTTTATGGATTTTATTATATTAGCCTTTGCAAAGAGCCAGATTTTGGCTTTTTTGGTTTTTTATATTATATATTTATTTTCCACTTCATCAACTTCCACTTTTTTTTTTTTTTTTTTTTTTTTTTTTTTTTTGCGGTACGCAGGCCTCTCACTGTTGTGGCCTCTCCCGTTGCGGAGCACAGGCTCCGGACGCGCGGGCTCAGCGGCCATGGACCACGGGCCCAGCCGCTTTGCGGCATGTGGGATCCTCCCGGACCGGGGCACGAACCAGTGTCCCCTGCATCGGCAGGCGGACTCTCAACCACTGCGCCACCAGGGAAGCCCCAACTTCCACTTTTATCTTTTTCATTCACTTCTTTCTTCTTTGTTTTTGTTGTTCTTTTATGATTTTTTTTTGATTAATACTTTTTTGTTTTTTAGCCTTTTTCCCCCTAACATATACATTTTAATGTTATAAATTTCATTCTAAGCATTGCTTTGGCTGTAGGCTGCAAGTTCTGATATGTATTTTTCATTATCATTCAGTTCAAAATATTTTCCGGTTTCCCTTTGTAATTTCATCTTTGATCCATGGCATGTAGAAGTTACTTTATTCTCATTATGAGTTTAATCGTTTGAAAGTTGTTGAGACTTTTTTTCTGATTCATCATATGTTTGTTTTTTATATGATATATATACCTGCAAAAATGTGTATGTTGCAGCTTTGGGATAATGAATAATATATCTGTCAAATAATTCTGGTTTCTTAGTTGTGTTGTTCAAATTCTCTATATTTTATTGATTTTATTTGTTATATCAGTTGCTATAAGAGGTGTGATAATAATCTCCCACCATGATTATAGATATTCCTTGTAGTTCTGTCATTTTTTACTTTATGTATTTTTAGGTTTTTATTTGACACATAGAAATTCAGAATAGTTACATCTGCCTGGGGAATTAAACTTTTTATTAGTATGAAGGGACCTTCTTGATCTGTAGTAATGCTTTTTGCCTTAATGTGTACATATTTACTATTAATATAGCTGTATGAGATTTTGTCTGACTCGTTTTATATAGAATATTTTTCCCATCCTTTTAATTTTAAAGTTTTTGCATCCTTATGTTTAGATGTATATTTTATAAGTAGTATATAGTTAGATTTTACTTTTGCACCTTTGTCAAAAATCACTTCTACATGTGTATGTGGGTCTGTTTCTGGACTTTCTTCCATTGATCTATTTGTCTGTCGTCTGTCTTTATGCCAGTATCACATTGTCTAGATTCCTGTAGGTTTACAATAAGTGTTGAAGTCCACTAGTGTAGGTCCTCTAATTTTGTTTATTGGGTATATTGGTCTGTAATTTTTTTATAATGTCTTTGTCTGGTTTTGGTATAAGGGTAATGCTGGCCTCACAGAATGAGTTGGGAAGTAATCCCTTCTCTTCAATTTTCAAGAAAAGTTTGTGTGGAAGTGGAATTATTTCTTCCTTAAATATTTGGTAGAATTAGCCAGTGCAGCTCTCAGTGGAAAGAGCTTAGAAATATGTATTTTTGAAAGAGAAAAACACATCATGAATTTTTGCTAGTAGTTTTAATTCAAACTAAATATTACAGGGTTTTTACTTAATTCCCTCAATTTTATATTTGTATCTTTTTTCCTTATGCTGAAAATCTTGATTCTTAATAGCATTAGCGTGATTACTCGTGTGCTTTATTTATAATTTGTGCGTGTTTAGTTCAAAATAACAATTACAGTATTAAAATTTTTTTAATCTAATTTTGTTTTACTATTAAACATTTCCTTGGTCCCAAGTCAAAACTGTAACAAGGTATAGTCAGGGAGATATGAATTCCATTCCTGACTTCTCCTTCCATTTTCTTCCATTGATGTTGTTTTTTGGAGGAGGTAGCGCCGCAAAGATATATATATACACACACACACACACATACCTACACATACACACACACATACACACACGTATATATATATTCCTACTTATTTTCCAGGTTTCTTCTCCATATTTCTTTTACCTTCTCTGCACCTGGCTTTTTTCACTTAACACAGTGTATCTGGAGATTGCTCCTTAGCAGCACAAAGAGATCTTTTTCATTCCTTTATATAACAGCCTAGTACTTCATTGTATGGGTGTACCATACTTCATTTAACCAGTCTCCTACTGATGGATATTTGGGGGAAATAGGAACTTTTAAAAACACATTTTCCACATTCCAAACCATAGCATTGTAGCATTGGCTAGTATTATAGAACTATTTAACCTAATTTTAACAGCATTTTTATTAAAAACTTTTTCATTTATATATCACTGCAAAAATTCAGCATGCTAGGTTTCAGTGTGTAGTGTTCTGGTGACTGAATGAGTTTTTTAGTTAGGAAGGTGAGGTTCCGTACTTTTTATTATTTCTTTGGGCTCATTTTCTACTAAGTAGGTTAAGCCTAAGCCTTTGTGGCCTTTGCCTTATAACAGGTGCCTCTGTTTATCTTAAAAGACTTCTACTTGCTTATACAACCACTCTTACCCCTGAATTTGTAGTACCAGTTTAATCTAATTAATTCCTTGATAAGGTAATAGAATCACCATTTTTACAACTCAAAGACACGTTTTCTCATTAATTTATCAGGTTGAAAAAGGGCTTATGGCTGATATATCCACTAGTGTTCTGCTTCAAAAAGTATTAACTCCTAAACCAAACAGATTAATGTCTATTTAAATACTTGTATATTAAGGTATCTTAATATTATTTCAGATTTCTGTGATTTGGTGAATAAAATATTCTCCTCGATCTCAAGAATGACCAGTGATTCTGTCTGTTTGCTCATATCTGTCTTCTGTTTAAAGAATTTTAATAGTCAAGTATATTTCCCCTTTATAAATCCTCCATGGAGTTTAACAAAGTGTTATGTGATCTTAATTACATAGTCTTTTCTCCAAACCCCCTTCTGAGAACCCATATTCCATCCTTAACTTCTTTTTTTTTTTTTTTTTTTTTAATTTATTTATTTATTTTTCTTTTTGCGGTATGCGGGCCTCTCACTGTTGTGGCCTCTCCCGTTGCGGAGCACAGGCTCCGGATGCGCAGGCCCAGCGGCCATGGCTCTCGGGCCCAGCCGCTCCGCGGCATATGGGATCCTCCCAGACCGGGGCACGAACCTGTATCCCCTGCATCGGCAGGCGGACTCTCAACCACTGCGCCACCAGGGAGGCCCCATCCTTAACTTCTAATACACCGTTTTAGTATTCTTTGATTTCTTATCTTAGGAAAAAATGCAACCTTGACTTATCGAAATAGTATAAGTACTTTTAGCTCTTCCTAGGCAGTGTAAAGACCTTAGAATACTTAGAATCATTAACCTTCTGCTTACATCCCCTCCCCCAGTTTATATGTTGTTGTTGTTATTATATATTTTAATTTGTGTCAAACTCCATAAGGCATAATTATTGTTGTTTTGTATAGTCAGTATTCATTTAGATTTTTTAAAATCTTTTTTGAGGTATAGCTAACCTAGAATTAACTGTAAAATGTACAAATTAAGTTTGACCTATGTATACACCTGTGAAACTGTCAGCACACATATATGTATATACCCTCTGGTACAGTTGTTTCTACCATCTAATCTCCTAGAAAATTAAGATGGTTAACAGAGTTTATTGCAGTTCTGTTTGTTTTGTAACTACTAAGAATGGAGGTGGAGCTAGAGAATTTTCATGTGTGTTTTTTTTTTTTTTAAGCCACCATTTTAGAATTCTGCCCTCATTTTAAAACTCAGTTAAAAATTTTCTTTTTTTTCATCTGTTTTAAGCTACTTGTGCTCTCTCAGGTCCCCTTCACTCTAAAAAAGTAGTGTATCTTTTATCATTCTCATACATGTGACTAGCATGACATTTGAGCTTTACCAATGTCTAGAAACCATTGATTTCTCCTATTTGTTACCTCTTGGAAATAACAGCAGAAAAGTTTAAAGGCTATTCCATTCTGATTGAGTCAGTATCTTAGTAATTGTGATTCCTAAAAGTGAGATCAGCATACATTTTTACTTAGTTTCTTATTTTGAGGCTATAAATCCTAATTTTAATGATTTGTGCGAGAGTATACCCATAGGTCATAATAAAGGGATTTTTCTTTTAGTGTATACTGCTGAGTTTTGCTCTTAATTGTATTAGCTTACACAAAATTTGCATATGTGGGATTATAAATTCTTCTACTAGCAAAGAATCTAATATTTTTAGCCTTTAAGAGTGATTTTAATTTACATTTAATTCCCTTTTATTAAATACTGTAAGAGATCCTCACAATATAAAGTGATTTGAATGACTGTTTTCAAAATTGGAATTTTGTACATTCCAATTTTTTTCTAGACTGTATCTATAATAATACTGACATTTATTTAGAGTTTACTCTGTCATGCATTTGTATTGTCTCATTTAGTCCTTAAAACAACTCTATGTAGTAGAAATTATTATCCCTACAGATGAGAGAGTAAGGCATGGAGAGTTGATGCACCTTACAAGTTCACACATACAGTAAATAGCTTTGGGATTTAAACCAGGTAATATATGTCTGGAGCCTGGCCTCTTAACCAGTATAAACTCTTTTTTTCTCTAATACTGGAAAATAATTATATGAACCAAAATGTTCTCCCTAAATAATTGTAAGATTTTTCACTGTTGGGCTAATGGGCCCACTCAGACTAAGTTTGAGGATGACGTTACTTTTTTTTTTTTCATTCTTTTAGCTGATATAGCCCAGAGATATAGGATAAGCAAATACCCAACCCTCAAATTGTTTCGTAATGGGATGATGATGAAGAGAGAATACAGGGGTCAGCGATCAGTGAAAGCACTTGCAGATTACATCAGGCAACAAAAAAGTGACCCTATTCAAGAAATTCATGACTTAGCAGAAATCACCACTCTTGACGTAAGTCATTAACTTTTGCTGGATCAAATGAAGCCTGCCTGATTAATGTAAATGAATTCTTATGCAATCAAAGAATCTGGCATTTTCTTATAGTTCATTGCAGTGGATTATATATATATATATGTATATATACACACACACACACACACACACACATACTTAACAAGTTGAATTTTTCTTGAATTAATTCTCAAGGGAAATGCTAATATTTTACTGAACCTTTGGATAAAATGTATATAGCAATACAGTAAAGTTGTACTAATATGAATTAATTGAGGGCAAAGGGTAGCCTGAATTATGAAGAAATAGAAGTTAATGTCAGGCATACACAAACAAAGTTTCCGTAGTTTGCTTAGTGGAGACCCTTATGTAGAAGCGTGAGAGACCCACGGTGGAGTCTCTACCAACAGTCACACATTACGAATTGATGTATTATTTTAACACATCTTAGAATTAGTCATCTTATTTAGGAAGGACTGTCACTGATTAAACAGTTATGTATTTCTTGAAATTTTAAAATAAAATATTGGAAGGAAATTATTATATTAGATGATAATTAAGACTGTTTTCAACCTAATGTAATCTTTAATAGTTTTGGACTAGGTGTTAAAAGCCAATTATGCATTTATAGTCATACTTCATTTGGAGATAATTGAACAGCAGCTGGGTAAATGCAATAACATTATTCTTAAAGAACTATATATATTTATAAAGTAATGACATACTTTATTTTACAGCGCAGCAAAAGAAATATCATTGGATATTTTGAGCAGAAGGATTCAGAAAACTATAGAGTTTTTGAAAGAGTAGCAAATATTTTGCATGATGATTGTGCCTTTCTAGCTGCATTTGGGTAAGTAGCCTAACTGAGAGTGTGTTAGTGGGTCGGGTCTGCTCAGCTGTCGTGTTAAATTCTTGTTGTGTGTGGTCGTTTTCTGAAGATGACCTCTCCAAAGATTATCTCAGTCCTCTTAAAGTCACCAACAAATTTTTACACCTATCTCTGACCTCCTTCTAAGAGTTTAAGTCTGTTAATTATTCTTTCTGTACTATATTCTATTTCAAAATGTGGGTAAGAGGAAAAGGTTGGACAGGTTAACTCTCATACTTTTGTTCAGCTCATTTACTAACACTATCCTGTGCCACAAAAAATGCTTATTAACCTGTGGGGTTTCCAAACTGAAACAACACAGTGTTTCTCATTAATGACCATGAACTTCATCATCTTTACTCATCTCTGGCTCTCCACCACCTTTTCTTCTGCCTTCCCTGTCTCAGAGGAACAATGCTCCTTTCCCCAGCTAACCTCTTTACTTGTTTCCTTGTAATTGTCCCTTCAAAATCCTCTGGGGCTTTGATCCATCAGTTGTCCTTGCTTTCTCATGTTTTCAACCTGACGCTTTTCATGAACTCCTTTCCTTTTCCAAAAACATGATTCTCTTTCCTGATCTGTCCCTTCTATCTCTTGAGCTATAATCTCATCTCTTTCTTTTCATTCTCAGTTTCTTTTCAGAGATTAGTTTTGCTTGGCTACCTTGAATTTCTCATACTTTAATCAGTTAAAATACCTTAACCTCCTGGAAGCTAACTTTTACCTCCATTACCCTAAAGAAACTTCTCTCTACACAGTCACGAAGTGACTTCTTAATTAACAAATCCAGTGGCCTTTTTTCAATCTTAATCCTCTTCAATTTCTCTGAAGGATGTGACCCTCAACTACCCTGTCCTTCTTCTGCTGTGTCTACATTTTATGTTGAACTCCCTGGTTTGATCCTTACCTTTCTGACTTCTCTGGCTTTATCTTGTTTTTTTTTTTTCTTTCTCTTTCAAAATGGAATCATTCTTATGGTTCTGTCTTTGACTCTTTCTTCTCATTGGAGGTTATCTTCCCCCATGCTTTGATGTTATACAATATTATTTTTCTCTTTTCTTTGGCCTATAACTGGTAGACTCTATTGTGGTACCTATCTTGAGTAGAGCCCAGATTTCTGGCATAGTATGTCCTCTTCATTTTGTGACCTCTTTCCTTGTTTTAAATGCTTCTATAGGTTTTCTATGTGTGTTTTATTGTAAACATTATCAGTGTTTTTTGAAGATCGTTGTAGAGAGTAAATAACAAAAGAACTTCTCCCCCATGCTTTTTGTAATACTGTTTCCAGCCATGCAGGCCCCTTGCTATTCCTCAAACACTGCAAGCACGCTTCTGCAGCAGAGCCTTTGCCCTTACTGTCTCTATCCAGAGTGCTTTGTCCAGATATCATCTCATCAGAAAGATCTTTCCTGATAGCTGTATATAAAATAGCACTATCATCATCCAACTTGTCATTCTTTATCCACTTATTTTTCTTCATAGCACTTTTTGTTTGTTTTTAACCACCCAAGATAAAAATATCTAGTTGTTTGTTTTTCCCCACAAAAATGGAAGCTCCATGAGAGGGTGTTGTCAGTTTTGTTCACTCCTGTGTACCAAGTGCCAAGAACATAGCTGGTACAGAGGAAGCACATAGTAAATAGTGAATGAATGAATAGAGCGTGTTCTTCCTTTCTGTTCCATTGTCATCAATCTAGCTTAGTACTGCTTGCCCCTGTCTCCTGACTACTGCAGTCAGAACCTGGAGATAAATCAGGGTTCAATTAATCCAAATATAATTTAGAGAGAGAAAAAGTTACCCATTTTGACTTAGAATTTGTTGTAGAATTCACTCACCAAATATTTATTCACCTATTATGTGCCTGTACCAGGCATGGGAAATAGTAAACAAATAAACAAAAAATTAGTTATTTATGGAACTATATTCTAATGATGTGTGGGTTATTTCATTTCATCTATTTTTTTTTAGAAGTTTTGGTTTTAAAAATAAAAAAGAATTCATGGTTGAGTCTGACTTAACAAGCAGATAATATGTTTGTGTGACTGGTTTATGTGACTACATCAATGACCTTGATCCTCAGTTACTAGAAACAATCTGGGGTCAAAAACAGCTATTTAGTGCCAAAACTGCCAATCCACAGATAAAATACTGAGTCACAAAAACAGCTAACTAAAATTTCCCTTTAAAAAAATCTGCCTCGTATTAAATTTTTCCTTTAAATGTATGCTTTTGTTGGTATTGAATAATCTTATTTATTTATTTATTTATGGCTGTGTTGGGTCTTCGTTGTAGCGTGTGGACTTTCTGTAGTTGCGGTGAGTGGGGGCTACTCTTCGTTGTGGCGTGCAGGCTTCTCATTGCGGTGGCTTCTCTTGTGGAGCACAGGCTCTAGGCGTGCGGGCTTCAGCAGTTGTGGCTCGTGGGCTCAGTAGTTGTGGCTCGCGGGCTCTAGAGCGCAGGCTCAGTAGTTGTGGCGTACAGGCTTAGTTGCTCCGTGGCATGTGGGATCTTCCTGGACCAGGGCTCGAACCCGTGTCTCCTGCATTGGCCAGTGGATTCTTAACCATTGAGCCACCAGGGAAGCCCGGTATTGCATAATCTTATAAGTAGAAAAGAGGATGGACAAGTATATATTTCAAGTTGTTATAGTTCATATGTTGCAAAACAGCTAGGGAATTCTTCTTCATTCAGTTATATTGCTGCTATTAGTTTTCTTAAAAAATATTATTACTGCTTCTCTCTTTCCATTAGAGCTGTTTCAAAACCAGAAAGATACAGTGGAGACAACATAATCTACAAACCACCAGGGGTAAGTTGCCATTTCTTAGTGTATAATTTTTAATATAATTTAAATACATATATAGTATAATCTGTACTTTTGTACATTGTTAATGTTCACAGAATCATAAAGTTTTAATATAGGAAGGAACCTTAAGGCATCATTTTATGCTAATCCAAACCTTTCAAAGTAAAGATGAGGACACAAGCCTAAAGTCACTCAGGCATTTAGTGGCAGAGCTGGGACTAGAGATCCCCTGATCCCCAGGCCTTTTTCACGTCTCTGTTTTGCCTTTGGCCTGGGACTCAAATTTTAAAAATGGCTTCAGTGGTCTATGATCATCACTCCAACTTGAGTGAGACTAGCCACGCTCCCAAATCTCCTGGGGTATAAGTTCACCTGGTACTTGCCAGATACTAAGGAGTGCTAAGTTGTTTTTAACCCTTGGCTAAGAAGTTAGGTGTGTCTAAACTTAGAAGTAGCTGTTTAGGCCCAGGTGATGGTAGCCACAAAAAAGACCGAAATCACAGTATTGTCACCCCAAATTGATGTAACTGTCTGTCATTGCAATTTTCACACACACACAAATAGAAATCTATGGATTTTTTTTTTTTTTTTTTTTTTTTTTTTTTTTTTTTGCGGTATGCGGGCCTCTCACTGTTGTGGCCTCCCCCGTTGCGGAGCACAGGCTCCGGACGCGCAGGCTCCGGACGCGCAGGCTCAGCGGCCATGGCTCACGGGCCCAGCCGCTCCGCGGCATATGGGATCCTCCCAGACCGGGGCACGAACCCGTATCCCCTGCATCGGCAGGCGGACTCTCAACCACTTGCGCCACCAGGGAGGCCCTATGGATTTTTTTTTAATTCATAGTTTTCATTTTAATGTTTTTTTGTGTGGTGTTTTGACACACTGAAGTTTTTAACTTTTCTGTAGTCATATGAATGAATTTTTTGCTTAGAAAGCTCATTTCCTATTTTGAATTCATATAGGTATTTGCCTGTATTCTCTGCAATTGTATTTCTTTAATAATAGCTTACATAGTGTGACCATCTCTGGATTATCAGAATCTATGTGTCTCTCAGTGTAGTTTTCTTGTTAAGAGCACAGGCTCTGGAATGAGACTGTTTTAATGTCAAATCTGCCGCCTTCCTTACCACCTCACACTGGTCAGAATAGCCATCATTAAAAAGTCTATAAGTAACAAATGCTGGAGAGGGTGTGGAGAAAAGAGAACCCTCCTACACTGTTGGTGGGAATGTAAATTGGTGCAGCCACTATGGAAAACAGTATGGAGGTTCCTTAAAAAACAAAAAATAGAGTTGCTGTATGATCCAGCACTCCCACTCCTGGGCATATACCCAGACAAAACCATAATTCAAGAAGATGCACACACCCCTATGTTCATAGCAGCACTATTTACAATAGCCAAGATATGGAAACAACCTAAATATCCATCAACAGATGAATGGACAAAGATGTGGTACATATATACAATGGAATATTACTCAGCCATAAAAAGAATAAAATAATGGCATTTGTAGCAACATGGATGGACCTAGAGATTATCATACTAAGGGAAGTTAAGTCAGAAAGAGAAGGACAAATACCATATCACTTATATGTGGAATCTAAAATACAGTACAAATCAACATATCTACGAACAGACTCACAGACATAGAGAACAGACTTGTGGTTGCCAAGGGGGAGAGTGGGTAGGGGAGGGAAGGAATGGGAGTTTTGGATTAGCAGAGGCAAACTATTACTGTATATAGGATGGATAAACAAGGTCCTACTGTATAGCACAGGGAACTATATTCAATATTGGAAAAGAATATGAAAAAGAATATATATATATTCTTACACATATATATGTATAACTGAGTCACTTTGCTCTATAGAAAAAATTAACACAACATTGTAAATCAATTATACTTCAATAAAATAAAAAAAAGAATCTGCTACCTTCCTAGGTGTATAACTCTGAGAAAGTTTATTAGCTTCTCTGTGCTTTAGTTTGTTCATTAGTAAAAACATCCATGATAATAGTGGTACCTGCTTTATGGGGATGTTTCGAGGATTAATTGAGTCAACACATACAAGGTGTTTACAGTGGTAAAACAGTGCTTGGTCACAGTAAGTTGGCTTAGGTAACGTTAGCTATTTACCATCATTTTAGGCACTTCATAGATACGATTTTGAGTGAATGTGGAAACAGATACTGCAGTTAATTAATTTTAGAGATAAGCCATACCTTAGATTTATATAGTATCATGTATTTTTCAAGGCTTTTTCACTGGAAGTCTCCAAATTTTCTTCTAACATTTTTGAAGGGAGAGATAGCTAAATTAAATCATTAGGATAATTCTTCTTTTCACAATGTCTGCCTGCTATTGATGAAGATACTGGTAAACATTTAATTGACGCAATCTAAGGGAAAGCAGAAGGCTTACACATCACAGGTTGCATAATCAGGTCCCCGATAATCACAGAGTTATCAGCTTATTACCATCTATAGCTAGCCCTCTTTCTTAGAAGTTCCATGTTTTTTGTTTCTTTTGTATCCTGTGTAGATTTTCTGGGATTATAGATGGCTTTAAGAATGCATTTTTGCTAGCACAGGTTAGATTTGTTTAATTTTTTTTCTCTGTTTTTATAACAGCATTCTGCTCCAGATATGGTGTACTTGGGATCTATGACAAATTTTGATGGGACTTACAATTGGATTCAAGATAAATGTGTTCCTCTTGTCCGAGAAATAACATTTGAAAATGGAGAGGTACGGACTTTCTAATGTGTGTTGTTATTTTTAATTAAGATTTCCGAAAGAGCAAGCTTCCTCCACCCATCTTACTATTTTACCACAGAACTTATCAGTTACAAAAATCATACAGTGACCATAAGTACATATAGCTATTTCCATAATACAGGCCAATGGTTCTCCACCCCTGCTATACCAGAACCTCACTGTTGTATTTCCTGCAATAGCAGTGGTTCATGACAGCCTTGAAAATGAGTTTGAAAGTGCCTCTCAGGTGATTCTGATCCCACTCTTGGTTGAAGATCCTTGTTTAAGGGGATTGCTTTAGAAGCAATGCTCTGCAGATTTTAGTTACAATTAATTACATACAGTGAATAATCCTTTGGTATAAAAAGGTTTTTCTGATTCCTGTCTATCCTAAAAGAATGAAACTGTGTTCTCTTTCCATCATAAATAATGAAGGCAATTATCAGTTATCATGTAACTGTCCACAAAAGCAGCCCTAGATAGTACATAAATAAGTATGGTTGTGTTCCAGTAAAGCTTGCTTGCTTGCTTATTGTCTTAGTTTTTATCAAATGAACATCCCTTCTACTTTTCTCAGTTCTCAGGGCTTCAGGTATGTTTAGCTGAATTAACTTACATTTTTATTGTATCATTTAGTCCTTAGAGGCTGAGAAAGATCTAGTAACCTGTCACGATTATTCACCTGCTTTGACAGTTCTTACAGGGATACTTTCAAAACAGAATTTAAAGTTATGGAGCTGGAAAATCTTAAACAATTAAACAGGGTTCTGTCCGTCCTCCCCCAGCCCTGCCTCCCGCCCTACGGTAGTTGGCACATTTAATAATTCTTTAGATTTATTACATGTTGTAACCAACTACCCATAAATCCTTTAAACTATAGGGAAAGATTTGTTAACCTCTGAATCTGGTTGTCTTGCTATCCCTCTCCTGAATCCTTTAATACCTGCTGGGTAAAGAATATGTTGGTATGGATGTGGACATGGGTACACTTGGAAGCTCTAGCAGCATAAACTACCAGCTACTATGTTAACGTATGTACTGATAAATCAGTTTAGCAAACAAATTCACATAGTTTCGAACTATTAATCTGTTTATTACTTGCTTCTTAACAGCTGTTATCTAATCCATATTTGTGTTTTTTGTTTAAACAAAAAATTTTTTGTTTACTTACAAAATTAGTACTTTTGTTTATTACTAACAAAGTAATATATTTGTTTCTACTTTTAACTTCTTAGTTCTTAAATTTTCCAAAAGGTAACTGCTGAGTCTTCTTTCCCAATTAGTATTTATTCAGCAACATTTGTGTCTTCATTTATTCAGTCATAGGTTGATTATATATTGTGTACAAAAATCTGTGAGCAAAGGAGAAGTGAAATAAGATTCTCTGTCTTTAAGGGGTTTTCAATCCAGTAGTTCACAAGTACAGACAATATAAAGACATGCCCCATGCCACATGAGGGGCACTGAGAAAATGTTCTGAGAGTTCAGCGGAGAGAACTCAGTTCTACCTTGGCAGAAATGGGATAGAATCAGGAATGGCTCTCTAAAAGAGGCATTTCAGTCCTGAAACAAAAGGGATAAAAGAGAAAGAGGAGTACTAATGGAAATAGGGAATTAAGAGGAGGGGACAGTGCATTTATGTTGAGCATTGAAGGTACTGGAACTGGACTTGGAGATATAAATAAGGGACCAATTTGAGTTGGTGACTGAGATTGTTGACCTAGTTGAAGTTGCCAGGCTAGAGCAGAGAAGTCCAAAGACAGAACCATGGAGGAGTAGTTGCAATTAATATGTTGGGAAAGAAAAAATGTGAGCACAAGAGATAAAAAGTGAGGAAGAAGAAATTCTAAATCAGTTTGCTATAAAACATCATTGTGATGCCAGGAGCTGGGGGGAAGAGAGATGGGAAGTGACTGCTAATGACTGTGGATTTCTTTTAGAAGTGATGAAATGTTCTGGAATTAGATAGTGTTGATGCTTGCAACCTTGTGAATATAATAAAACCCACCAAATTGTACACTTTAAAATGCTGCATTTTATGGTATTTGAATTACAGTCATCTCTTGCTTTCTACCGGGAATTGATTCCCAGGCCCCCACGGATATCAAAATCCTCGGATGCTCAAGTCCCTTACAGTTGGCCCTCCAGTATTTGTGGGTTCCACATCTATGGATTCAACCAGTCGTGGATCCTGTGGATATGGAAGGCCGACTATATATCTCAATTAACAAAAAAAGGTGAACTTGATGAAAAGCTTAATCATTTATCCTGTGTATGAGTGGAACAGGCTTAAACATGGAGACAGGAACCAGAAAAAAACTCTTATCCTATAAAATAGGTTCCAGTTTCAGTTTTTTTAGGGTAAGGACATGTGTGCTTTCTGCTGAGGCAGTTCCTAAATTATAGAGAGATAGGCAAAAGAATTGTTAATGGAAATGATTTTATTATGAGGCCCTTTCTGGACTTTTTTTATGAGTCAGAACTTAGCATTTGTCAGAGAGAATAAATGATCAAAATATGCTGTCTACTTATCACATTTCTCTTGTATTCTCCAATAACAATTATAAAATTTTTTTAAGTAACAAAAATTTCAAGATGTTTTTGTGTATGTATACATACAAGATATATAAACATACACATATATAGTGGCAAGTATTTGTTAATAATGTTGATAAATTGTGTATTGGTTGAAAACTGGCTATGTTATGGGGTTTTTGTCTTTTGTTCTGAATCACACTTTTCAGCTTTTGGTAGGTCTCATGTAAGTGGAGTGGTTTTTGCAATAAACCTTAGAATAAGCATAAGTTTGCAAATCAGTTAGATTTATTTACTGCTGGTACACTCAGTTTTTCAGTGTTATCTGTGAAGACTGTTTATCCCCTCGTAAAATCAACATCTTGAAAAAGAATCAGCATGGTTCCTCCTTTGGTCAACTCACGTTTTAAATGTCATGGCTTCATCCAATACTAGCTAACAGGTCAGCCCAGTGGTTACTTTAAGGCAGGTCAGCATCTACAGTACAGTAGGACATGTGAGTCCTCTGAGTGCTTGGATACTTCAGGTGGAGGGCATGCGTTCCTTTTGCATTAAGGCATTTATTTACACCATTGGATCTCTTTCCTGGGATGTTGCAGCTGTTGCATGTTATGTGGGCTGGGTTTAAAATTGTTCCTACCTAGAAAATAGCTAGAGCTGAATGGAGAGGCCTGATAATTCTCACTGAATACTTCTCTATACAGGAATTGACAGAAGAAGGACTGCCTTTTCTCATACTCTTCCACATGAAAGAAGATACAGAGAGTTTAGAAATATTCCAGAATGAAGTAGCCCGACAATTAATAAGTGAAAAAGGTAGACAGATTAAGGTGTTTGTTTATATCCTTCCTTTCTCTATTTTTTTACCTTCTCCCTTTTCCATTACATTAATACTCACATAAACATATTTGGGTTAAAAACTTAACAAATTATTTTAACTCTACTCAACTCCTGAATTTACATGAAAACATGGGGATGGGAGGCATTAATAGAGATAATATGAAGCAATAGCTTTTTAAAAAAAACAAAAAACAAAAAAACCCCTGACTCTTTTAGCTCTCTAAAATCAAACAGCATGAAAAGTGGGGTCATGGGTGGACAGTGTAAGTTTTAGGCACTTTCTTGCAGCACCTTGATACTTCTCTGGTCCTTTTCTAATAGTCCCAGAAATACTGCTGAGAGAACTTACACAGTCAGATTAACATTTACTATATTTCCAAGTGAAAGAAAGTTGAGTAGTTCTCTGCAGACTTCTCCAAAGCATCAAAAATGAATTTGAGGTATCACCAGCTTTCCCTCTGTAGTTAGAGAAGAAAGTCAAACAAAATAAACTGAAGGCTTTGTATAGAGCCATGCCCATATTAGTCACTGTAAATATTTTTGGGGTTGACTTGGATTAAAAATCAACCAGTAGGGACTGGAGGGGCATCCTTGGTGAAATGAAGATGCTCCCATGAGAACAGATCATATATCAGTTTCTGGAACTTGTTCCCAAGACCTGGGTAATCTGCAGAGCAAATGATTACCCACTTAAAGAAAATTTAAAAATTCACTATAGCATTTGAATTTGGGTTGAGTTCCTATAATTTTTAAGGAAATTATACTCTCTGCCCTAAGAATTAAGATCCTACCTTTTTAAAGTGTAATATTTAGGTTTTAGTTTTTGTGGTCTACATTACTCTAGAGCATGTTGGGTTTTTTTAGTATGTCACTTTTTATGAACTTGCAAACTTACGAGAATATGCTGTGTGAGTGCTGACTGTTATGCTAGACAGAAATGTCTTAGCTGATTGCATGTCCTCTTCCTCTTTTGACCCTCAAAAGAATATTCTAATCTACCTCTCCAAATTCTATTTCTTTTAAAGGTACAATAAACTTTTTACATGCTGACTGTGACAAATTTAGACATCCTCTTCTGCATATACAGAAAACTCCAGCAGATTGCCCTGTAATAGCTATTGACAGCTTTAGGCATATGTATGTGTTTGGAGACTTCAGGGATGTATTGTAAGTATTCATTTTGGTTTTTTTAAATTACTGATATATGTCTCAAAAATGAACTTAAAGTAATTGTCTGAATATTTTACATAATGCTATGTTGAAATACTTTGTTATTCAGAAGGAAGAGTTTTTTTTTTTTTCACTCCAGAGTATAGTATAATTGACTGTGGGGAGTTCCCTGATGGTCCAGCGGTCAGGACTTGGCGCTTTCACTGGTCGGGGAACTAAGATCCTGCAAGCTGAGCAGTGTGGTAAAAAAAAAAAAAAAGAAAAGAAAAGAAAATGTTAATTGACTCTGAGAATTATGATATATCCCTATAGAAATGCCAGCATTAGATGATCCTAAATGCTTGGGAATTAATCTCTGAAAGAAAATTTTTGACCTATGAGAAATTCGTTTAGAATTGAGTTTGGTCTTTGTCAGCACATCAAGGAAAGTAGGTTAATCCTAGGTAGGTTAAAGGAAATGGGTAATATTGCTGCTCATTTGTGACTGTGTCTACCAAGAACATTAGTGGTATTGAAGACCCAGAAGATGGCTATGACAAGGCATTTATAAGGGCATACAGCTAGAAACCTTTCCAAGAACAAATATGCTTTCTGACTCTATTCTCACCTTTCCATAGTATTAATAAACATATAAACCTTGTAACTACCACAGATAATAAATTTTTATCAGCCTTCTGAAATGTTAAATACAGTGATTAAAAATGGAAATGTTTCTTCATGTATGAAAAATTTAAGCAATACAGGTATTAATTCAAACTAGACCTTTTCTTTTTAAAATTCATTTAAATAACCCCCTTTTTTAATGTCCAAAGATTAAATTTCACAGTTAGAGGGTGATTTGAAGTCCTATTGCAGGATGAATTACCTCACTCATTTCTAAATATTTTAATAGAGATGTGGTTGTTTGATAGAAGATTCTCAGTCCTCATATAGAGGAGGCCTACATTTGAGTCCTACCTCGGTCAAGTCACTTAACTTATCTGTTCTTGTTTCTTTACACTTAAAATATGGTTGGTGGTACAGCCTCCCTAATGGGATTGTTACAGAAATTAATGAGAGATGACGGCTGTGTTATGAACCTTAAAGTACTTACAGATACTGTTTTTATTTTACCTGTATTCAAAAGAATACCACTTAGCATATTAACTTATTGAAAATTTATTCGGGTCTTCTATACGACAGTTGTATAACATAAACCAAGTCATATAAAAACCAACGGTTTAAAGTTTACTAAGACTGTATCCCTGCCCTCAAAGAACTCACAACCAGGTAGAAAAAGGAGACAAGCTGAGTAACAGGCAGTTGTTTTATAATGTGATAAGTGCTCTGACAGAGTTCAGCAGAAGGGGCACCTGATTCAAGATTTCTGGAGATGTTAATGCCTAAGGTAGGACCTAAAGTTCTCTAGAAGTTGTTCATGGAAGTGAGAAGGAGACAGGGCTTGGAGAAGGGTGATGTTGGCAGAAACAAGTACAGAGTCTCTTGGCTGAATATGAGTGGACAGCAGGGGTATCGCTGAGGGATGAGGTCAAGAGAAGTAAACAGGAGCTTGTTCATGAAAGCCCCTACATGCTGTGTTAAGGAAGTTTGATCCTGAAAACTATGAAGAGCCAATGAAGGATTTTAATCAGGGGATTGTTTTTTTTTTTTTTTTGCGGTATGCGGGCCTCTCACTGTTGTGGCCTCCCCCGTTGCGGAGCACAGGCTCTGGACGCGCAGGCTCCGGACGCGCAGGCTCAGCGGCCATGGCTCACGGGCCCAGCCGCTCCGCGGCATATGGGATCCTCCCAGACTGGGGCACGAACCCGTATCCCCTGCATCGGCAGGCGGACTCTCAACCACTTGCGCCACCAGGGAGGCCCAGGGGATTGTTTTTTTAAAGATCACTCTGAATGCAAACTGGAGAATAGATTAGAGGGAGTCAAAATAGGATCTAGGAGGCTGTTCAGTAATCCAGGCAAGAGTTGATGATAGATACTTAAATGAATGAATTTCCAAAATTCTGGCAGTAGCACTAAGTAAAGCTAGAGAGAAGCAGGATTCTTGCGACTTTTTTTTAGGTGGAATAGGAGGACTTGGTATTTCAGAAAGTGGGCGAGGGGCAAGGCTAGCCCTGATGGCCAGGACTCTGATTTGGACAACTAACTGGGTTGTGATGCCACTAACTGAGCTGGGAACTTAGTGGAGGAGCAGCCTTGTGGTAAAGATGACGAGTTCCCTTTCTTGGCATATTGAATTTGAGGTGCTTGTGGGCTACAAAGGAGAAGATTGTCCAGAACAGAGTTTACATGGCTCTGGGATTCAACAGAGAGATAAGGGCTGGGTCTTGAACACATGGGGATGTAGTTGAAGTTACTGAAACAGATGAGATGACCTAGAACAGGGTTGAAAATGGAACCCTGATGAATACCAACATTTAAGGAGAGGATAGAAGAAGGAACATGTGCAGAAGACTGAAGAGGAGGAGGAATCAAAGAAGTGAAAGAAAAAACGGAGAAGAGTAATATGGTAATTGCGGGAGGAGCACTTGTAGCAGGAAGGAATGCTCAACCAGAAGGTAAGGATGGAGCATCTGTTAGATCTGACCCTCAAAAGGCTGTATTGCAATGAATTGAAGAGTGTTTGGTAAGGAAATGAAGATTTGACATGAAGATTCTTGCAAGAAGCTAGCCTCTAAAGGGAAAGAAAAATAGGGAGATAGCTCCAGAGAGACATAGGGTGAAGTAAAGTTTTAGCTTTTCTTCCCCCCACCCCCCTTAGGGTAACAAGAAGCTAAACATGATTAAATGCTTGTGGGACAGAATCAAATGGATTTATTGAAGAGATAGGGAAAAGAGGGGCTCACTGATAAAGCAAAGCCATAAGGAGCACAGAGGGAATGAGGGGCAAAGGAGAGGAAATAACCTACCCTTCCTAGTGAGAAAGAGAAGGAAGGGTGCAGCGTTTCTTTGGGTTTTTCAGGGATTATCGTGTTAGTGACAGCAGCAGAAGACTGCTGAGGATCCTGTCCGATTCTTGGTTTTAACTATGGCTAAGGAAGCAAGATCATTTGCTGAGTGAGGAGCTGGGGGAGAGTTGAGAGGGCAGGACTGTGCTGGATTTAAGAAGGATTTAAAAAGTAGTTGTTCCCAGAAATCCACCATAAAGATGCAGATCTCCCTAACAATCCGGGATTTATTTGGATAAAAATTGGAACTCATACAGTCCGCTTAGCAACTGTGTGAGCGTTGACTGTTGTGCTAGACAGAAAGAAATGTCTTAGCTGATTGCATGTCCTTTTCCTCTTACTTCATTGGCTTGCCTCCAGAGGCTGCAAGCTCAAGATAAAAGAACAAACTTTTTAGGAGAGGGGGCAGCTGTTCTAGTGGTTGAGCTCGCTGCAAGAGCGTCCAGGCAGTGACTGTGCTTGGCATTAAAATGCTGCCCTATTCATGGGTCATTTTCATGAAGTCTTATCAGGCCATTTCCCTACCTTTGGTAGTGGATAACTCTTGGGTTGATTATTTACTTCTTCCTTTCACTGGAAATTTACAGCCCTAATTATGAAGTCTCAAATTAGTGTAAGTCAATAGGATGTTGACTCAGGTTAGGTTTACCAATCAGCAACCAAACTATGCCCAACTTTGGCTTTTATTCCTAGGAATGTTACACATGAAGGGAAACGTGACGAATTCCATCTTGGCTATCTTAAGTTTTTTTCCTCCAGTTCTGAAGTCGGGTTTAAAACACTCTAGCACTAACAATCCCATCTTGGTGTCTGTTTCTTAGAGTATCCAAACTAAGATAAATGGTCATATTCTTTATCACATGACCCAGTCCCCCTATCCTCCAACCATAGTTCACTGGATCAAGAGATGGGCACTTGACCAAGAAAAGCTAATTTATCAGCTGGCAGCATTGTGCTTGTGCCCTGGTGCCAAAAGACACCGAGTCAATAAGATTCCCCAAAGAAATATGGAAATGGGAAATTATCCTCTCCCATCCTGAAAGTGGTTAGTCCTGTGAGCAGGGACGGAGATAAGAGAAGTGACTGTATTTGAAGCTCTGAAACAAATTACTTCTTTAATTTCTCCCTTAGCTGCCTGATTTCCCCTCCTAGGCACTATTTCCTCTAATATTTTTTTAATTGTAAGGAGGCACATGCTGTGTGAGCTACAAACTGAGCCTATGTGAACAGATAAGTGTTACAAATCAAAACATGCAGCAAAGTGAATCAGACACATTTAATGGCTTGTGTAATTGTTATTGTGCTGCATGGTAATTAAGGCTTAAATGATCAACAGTTTCCATAAATTAGTGTAATTACTCTTACTTTTGCTTAGTAGCACAGCATTTCTGGGGTTAAGTGGGGGACGTATGGTTGTGGTAACGACAGACAATGCAGATTTATGCTGCAGTTTCCTCCCAAGCTAGAGGCAGGCACTGCAGCATAGTGGGGGCAGGGCGAGGTGCTAACCAGTGTTGTATTCATCTCTTCCTTCTTGCAGAGAAAATGAGGGTTAGGGAGGTAAGGTAACCAGCAAGGCCACACAACTAATTAGTGGCAGGGCTAGGAGTCATGTCAGAGTATACTGAACCCCCAAATCCCAAGCTCATAACACTTGATACCAAAGCAGTTACATTTTCAGTATATATAAAAGCAGTGTAAGTGTGAATGTGAAAGATGTTTGAAGAGACAATATTGCTAGTACCGGAAACTAAGTCGCAGATCTCTAAATCCTTAGTTTTTTTCTATAGTTTGACCAGATTGGTTTCTTGCCAAACGTAAAGGAAAAACTTTTATATGGAGATGGGAATGGGGGGAAGTTTTGAAGCCCAAGAGCACCTAAGGGTAGGTCTAGGAAATGTTCTCCAGTCCGGAGAGAAGAGAATAAATGATGGGGTCTGGTATAAGACTGTGGAAGGGCTTTCTAGAGAATCTGACCTTCTAAAAACCTGTGGCCTGCAAATACCCTACCATGTGTTCCTTTGCTTAAGGGTCCTTACGTAAGCTGCCACTGGAGCTCCAGTGATGGGAAAAAGCAGCAGGACAGACTTCAGGTCACTCGTAGGAAAATTAACAGGCTACTCTAATGCTAATGAGTTCCCCAACTCTGGGCTCTAGGTCATTTCTTCCAAATCACTAAATCACTGAGAATTATGATCGTAATTCCTTGAAGTACTCAGGTGAGGGTGGTTGTGGTGAGGGGCTGAGACGACACTGAAACTACAGGGGTGGGGTATCTCCCTAATTCAGCAATTTGCTTGTCTGCCACGATGAACTAGCCAGTCTGGTTGAACTTGGAACCAACCAGGAACTGAATGAAATGGTAAAGAACTTGGAGGGACAGGTAAGAGAAATGTTTAAAATCAGGTCACCATTAAGTTCCCCTTTAACCCTGAGAATCTGGTTTTGTTCTTCATTGTCTAGGGGGTTCTTTTTTTTTTACCCAAATTAGGCTTTTCTTGATTGAAAAAAAAATGGTGCCGAGAAATCTTTTATTATTTTTTAAATTTTAAAATTTTATTTTTTATACAGCAGGTTCTTATTAGTCATCAATTTTATACACATCAATGTATACATGTCAATCCCAATTGCCCCATTCATCACACCACCACCACCACCCCCGCCGCTTTCCCCCCTTGGTGTCCATACGTTTGTTCTCTACATCTGTGTCTCAACTTGTGCCCTGCAAACCAATTCATGAGAAATCTTTCTAAAAGGCAAACCTTATTTCGTTTTTATTATCTCTTGCTATAATAACTGCGTTGTAACAGCGTTAGTAGATGTTCATCCAGTGCTTTGCTTTTAGTTTCATCTGCTTATTACAAGATTAAGAGTTTGACTACTTTGAATGTATATATCTGGAATATATCCTAATATTTATCAACTACCCATCTGCCCTATTCCCCACCTCTCCTATTCATCTGTATACTTTTGATTCTCTGAATTTGTCTCTCCTGTCAACCACTGGGCAATATACACAGTGGTCCAGGTCCCTAAACACCATTTTTATTTTCATATAACGTACTTATCGTACAACTGATATTGATACGTAGTATATTTATAAGTACTTTTTATTTTACAAATCATTCCAATATATTTTACCTTATTTGGTCCTGCCAGCAAAATAGACATCAAACACTGACAGAGCCAGGCACTGTACCAGCCTTACTTTATACTTTTGTATGTGTTTTCAGTTAATCTATAACAAGCTTAGAAGATAGGTATTATTTCCACTTTTACAATAAAGAAGTTAAGCTCTGAGAGATTTATAAACTTTACTGAAATGGAGTCACCATAGAGGCGATATAGCATAGTGGTTAGATGCACAAGACTCTAGATCCAGACTGCTTAGACTTAAATCCCGATCTGTTACCTATTAGTTATATCACCCTGGGCAATTTCTTACCACCTCTATGCCTCTGTTTCCTCATTGGTAAAATAGGAATAATAATAGCATCTACTTAATAGGGTTGTTGTGAGCATTAAATGAACGTATATATCTATAGCTCTTAGAACGGTGTCTGATACATGGCCAGTGCTATTAGAAGGCTAGCTATGATTATTATAGGCAATAATATATTTGGATTCAAATCCAAGTCTGTTAGACTATAAAAACAATACAGTTAATTAAAGCAGTTGTTCTCATTTTACATATCAGAAAGCTGAAGACGTCAAAGACGTTAAGTAACTTAAATGGCAAGATACAGTGATTTTACACTGTAATACACTGAATGAGTTCAAACTACATTATTGTATAAGTTGAGTCAAAAAGTAGAAAACAATATTAGGAAATTGAATCCAGCAATGTATGAAAGAAGAATAATATATCACAACCAAGTGGGCTTTATCCCAAGTGTGCAAGGCTCATTCAACCTTCAAAAATCAATGAGAGTAATTCAGCATATACTGATTATATCAACATATGCAAGAAGCATTTGACAAAATTCAATATCCATCATGACAAAAATGCTTAACAAACTAGGAATATATGGAAACTTCCTCAATCTGATAAAGGACATTTACAAAGAACCTACTGCTAATACCATATTTAATGGTGAAAGACTGAATACTTTCCCCTTAAGATCAGGAACCAGGCAAAGATGTCTACTCTCTTTGTATGTGTGTGTTAAGTATATCATTTGTTCCTTACTTCTGATTATAAAAATTTTATCTTCTTTGTGGATAATTCTTAAAGTTGATAAAATGCCAAAGAATAAATTAAAAATCACCCATAAATCCACAAGAGCTCTATACATATGTATGTTATAAAATTAGAGCTATGCTATTTTATGAATTTTCTTTTTATCCACACATTATAAACATCTTCCATGTCATTAATATTTTTGTTATTTCTAATGGTCAGATAGCTTGCCTTTGAATGGATTGTTTCATGATTTGTCTAAATAACCCCTGTTGTTTGAAATCCAGGTTTTTCCCATGAAAAAATAAATAACACTGCTAGTAATGGGACTTTACCTGATTCATCCTCATGAACATTCTTGTAGTTTTGGGTGTGTGGAACACTTTGAGTTCTGTGCCACCATCATGATTTTCCCTTGTTTCCCACCCCCCTTTTTTTGGTGCTTTCATTGTCTTTTACTGATTGTGCTTCTTGTCTTTCACCCTTTGTAATAATGATCATAGTGCTGTGCTGTCTAATATGATAGTTACTAGCCCTATATGAATACTTAAGTTTACATTAATTAAAATCATATAAATTAAAAGTCAGTTTCTCGGGCACTCTAAATCCGTTTCAGGTGCTCGATGGCCACATGCGGGTAGTGGTTCCTGTATTTGACAGCATAGATATACAATATTTTTCCATCTTCACACAAGTGCTCCATCCTTCTCTCTGGATAGCAGCTTCTGCTGCTGCTGTGCTGTAACTTCTGCATGGATATCGTTCTTTTTTTAAAAAAATAATTAATTAATTAATTAATTTTTGGCTGCATTGGGTCTTCGTTGCTGTGCGTGGGCTTTCTTTTTAGTTGCAGTGAGCGGGCCTCTCATTGTGGTGGCCTCTCTCGTCTTGGAGCACCAGCTCTAGGCGCGCGGGCTCTAGAGCGCAGGCTCAGTAGTTGTGGCGCACGGGCCTAGTTGCTCTGCAGCATGTGGGATCTTCCTGAACCAGGGCTCAAACCCGTTTCCCCTGCATTGGCAGGCGGATTCCTAACCACTGCGCTACCAGGGAAGCCCCACAGATGTGGTTCTGATTTATCATGACAGGACTTAGCGTGAACTCTATATTTTATAACTCTTTGACTTTGTAACTCTAATCAAATCATCTGTGTTCCTTATATCTCTTAGTTCACATCCTCTAGGATCTGATTGGCTCAACACACATAGATCGGTTCCCTCTCCACTCCAAATTATATGTTCCCCCTTTTTTTTCCAGCTTTATTGAGGTATAACTGACAAAATTGAATGTATTTAAGATATATTTTGATATATGTATACATTGTGAAATAATTACCACAGTCAAGCTCATTAACCTATCTATTACCTCCCATAGTTATGTTTTTTTTTCCTTTTTTTGGTGAGAACAATTAAGGTGTATTCTCTTAGCAAATTTCAAATATACAATACTAATATACAATATTAGTACTATAGTCACCATGCTGTACATTAGATCTCCAGAACTTACTCATCTTGCATAACTGAAACTTTGTATCCTTTGACCAACATTTTCCCATGTCTCCCACCCACTCAGTCCTTGGTGCCCACCAGTCTGTCCTCTGCTTCTGTGAGTTCTGTTTTTTCATATTTCACTTAGCATAATGTCATTCAGGTTCATCCACGTTGTCGAAAATGACAGGATTTCCTTCTTTGTTAAAGCTGAATAACATTGCATTGTGTGTGTGTATATAAACCTTACCCATATTTTCCTTATCCATTCATTGATTGATGGTCACTAGGTTATTTCTCTCTTGGATATTGTGAATAATGCTGAAATGAACATGAGAGTGCAGATATCTCAAGATACTGATTTCATTTCCTTTGGGTATACACACAGAAGTGGGATTGTTGGGTCATATGGTAGTTATATTTTCAATTTTTTGAGGAACCTCCATACTGTTTGCCATAATGGCCTTACCAGTTTACATTACCATGAACAGCATACAAGGGCTCTCTCTTCTCCATATTCTTGCCAACACTTATCTTTTGTCTTTTTGATAATAACCATTCTAACAGGTGTGAGTTTTGTAAAATCATTGTGCATTTTGCAAATCATTGTGGTTTTTGATTTGCATTTCCCTGATGCCTAGTGATGTTGAATACCTTTTCATGTACCCATTAGCCCTTCATATATTGTCTTTTGAGAAATGTCTATTCATGTCCTCTGCCCATTTTTAAATTAGGCTTTTGTTTTCTTGCTATTGAGTTGTGTTAGTTCCTTCTGTTTTTGGATATTAAACCCTTACCATGTATATGATTTGCATATATTTTCTCTCATTCTGTAGGTTGTCTGTTCACTCTGTTGTTTCCTTTGCTGTGCAGAAGCTTTTCTGCTTGATACAATTGCATTGTCTATCTTTGTTTTGTTTTTTTTTTTGGCGGTACGTGGGCCTCTCACTGTTGTGGCCTCTCCCATTGCGGAGCACAGGCTCTGGACGCGCAGGCCCAGCGGCCATGGCTCATGGGCCCACCAGCTGCTCTGCGGCATGTGGGATCTTCTGGGACCGGGGCACGAACCCATGTCCCCTGCATTGGCAGGCGGACTCTCAACCACTGCGCCACCAGGGAAGCCCTGTCTTTGCTTTTATTGCCTGTGCTTTTTGGGGTCATATCCAAAAAGTCATTGCCCAGACTGATGTCAAGAAACTTTATGCCTATGTTTTCTTCTAGGAGTTTTACAGTTTCAGGTCTCACATTTAAGTCCTTAATCCATTTTGAATTGATTTTGTATATGGTGTGAGAGAGATATACAAAATAAAATTGGGTAGGGGTCCAGTTTTATTCCTCTTCATGTGATTCCCAGCACCATTTATTTAAAAAACTACTCTTTCTTGGGCTTCCCTGATGGCACAGTGGTTAAGAATCCACCTGCTGGGCTTCCCTGGTGGCGCAGTGGTTGAGAGTCCGCCTGCCGATGCAGGGGACACGGGTTTGTGCCCCGGTCTGGGAGGATCCCACGTGCCACGGAGCGGCTGGGCCCGTGGGCCATGGCCGCTGGGCCTGTGCGTCCGGAGCCTGTGCTCCGCAACGGGAGAGGCCACAGCAGTGAGAGGCTCGTGTACCGCAAAAAAAAGAATCCACCTGCCAAGCAGGGCACACGGGTTCAAGCCCTGGTCCAGGAAGATCCCACATGCCTTGGAGCAACTAAGCCCGTGTACCACAACTACGGAGTCTGTGCTCTAGAGCCCGTAAGCCACAACTACTGAAGCCTGTGCGCCTAGAGCCTATGCTCCACAACAAGAGAAACCACCGCAATGAGAAGCCTGCGCACCTCAGCAAAGAGTAGCCCCCACTCGCCACAACCAGAGTAAAGCCTGCACGCAGCAACGAAGACCCAACACAGCCAAAAATAAAACAAAATAAATAAATTAAAACTAGCCTTTCCTCATTGTGTATTCTTGGTACCTTTGTGGAAGATCAGTTGACTATGAATGTCTGGATTTACTTCTGGGCTCTCTATTCTGTTCCATTCATCTATATGTCTTTATAACAGTACCATATTGTCTTGATTACTACAGCTTTGTGGTATATGTTGAAATCAGGTAGTGTGATGTTTCCATCTTTGTTGTTCTTGCTCAAGATTGATTTGGCTATTCAGGGTCTTTTGTGGTTACATATGAATTTCAGGATTGTTTTTTCTATTTCTGTGAAAAATACCTTTGGGATTTGATAGGGATTGTGTTGAATCTCTAGATTGCTTTAGGTAGTATGGACATTTTAACAATATTAATTCTTCCAGTTCATGAACACAGGGTATCTTTCCATTTATTTATGTCATTTTTCATCAGTGTTTTATAGTTTTCAGTGTACAGATATTTTACCTCCTTGGCTAAATTTCTTCCTAAGTATTTTCTTGTTTTTGATAAATACGCCCATTCCCACTAGTTCTATTTAATGTCATAGTGGAAGTCCTAGCAAGTACAGTAAGACAAGAAAATAAATAAAAGGTGTTCAGACTGGAAAGAAACTATCTTTCTTTGTAGATGACATGATTGTGTATGTAAAAACTCCCAATGAATTCACAAAACAGCTCCTAGAACTGATAAGTGCTTTTAGTAGAATACAAGGTCAACTTTTTAAAAATCACTTTTATTTCTATACACTAACAGAGAACAGTTGGAAACCATTAAACTTTTTTTTTTTTTTTTTTGTGGTACACAGGCCTCTCACTGTTGTGGCCTCTCCCGTTGCGGAGCACAGGCTCCAGACGCGCAGGCTCAGCGGCCATGGCTCACGGGCCCAGCCGCTCCACGGCATGTGGGATCCTCCCGGACTGGGGCACGAACCCGTGTCCCCTGCATCGGCAGGCGGACTGACTCCCAACCACTGCGCCACCAGGGAAGCCCCATTAAACTTTTGAAGTACCATTTATAATAGCTCCAAAGGAAAAAATTTTTAAAGGACTATTTAGGTATAAGTCTAACACAATATGTACAGGATCTATATGCTGAAAACTACAAAATGCTGATGAAAGAAATCAAAGATGACCAAAAGAAATGAAGAAACATACTGTGTGCATGGATTGGAAGACTCAGTACTGTTAAGATACCAATTCTCCCCAAACTGACCTATAGATTTAATGCAGTCTCAATCAAAATCTCAGCTAGATTTATTGTAGATACAGACAAGCTGATTCTAAAATTTATATGGCAAGGTAAAATTGGAATAACAAAAGCACTATTGAAAAAGTTGGAAGACTCATACTACCCAATTTTAAGATATACTTACTGTAAGCTAAAATTATCACGGCAGTGTAATATCAGTGAAAAAGTAGGTACATAGAGCTGTGGGACAGAAAAGAGAATCTAGAAATAGACACACAAATATAGTAATTGCTTTTTTTTTAAGGTGCAAAGACAATTCAGTGGAGAAGGATAATCTTTTCAATAAATGGTGCTGGACCACCTGAACACGTTCATACCAAAAAAGAAATTAAGTCAGAACTGATCACAGACCAAAATTGAAAGGTAAAACTCTTACAAGTAAATGTAGGAGAAACTCTTCATGACCTGGTGTTAGACAAAGAGTTCTTAGATAGAGCACCGTCCATAAAAGAAAACAATTGATAAACTGGCCTTCATGGTGTTAAGAACTTTTGTTCCACAAAATATACTGTTAGAATATAAAGAAGATATATGAATGACAAATAAGCACATGAAAAAATGCTCAACATTATTATTCATTATAGAAATGCAAATTAAAACCAGAATGAGATCCCATTATATATTTCAGAATGGCTAAATTAAAATACTGATAATACCAGGTGCTCATGAGGATATGGAGCAAATGGAACTCCCATACATTGCTGGTGGGACTGCAAAATGATACAGCCAGTCTGGAAGACAATTTGTCAGTTTCTTTAAAAGTCAAACATACACCACCCATGTAATCCAGTATTTTTCCTATAGAAATAAACTTACGTTCACACAAAAACCTGTGCACAAATGTTTGTGGTAGCATTGTTCACAATCACCAAAACCTAGAAAGAACCCAAAGTCCTTCAGTGGGTGAATGGATAAACTAGTTGTGGTATATCCACTCAGTGGAATTCTATTCAATAAATAAAAGAACATTTTTATGCATGCAGCAAAATGGATAAATCTCAAATGTAGTGTGCTAAGTAAAAGAAGCCAGTCTTGTGATGATATGCTGTATGATTCCATGTCCGTGACATTCTGGAAAAGGCAAATTATGGGAATAGAGAACAGATCAGCAGGAGTTAAGGGGAAGAGGAAGATATGAGTTAAAAAAAAAAGGGTGTTCTGTATACTATTTGTGGAGGTGGTAACAAGATGCCATAAGCCTATGTTAAAACTCATACAACTTAAGCCCCCAAAATGAATTCTACTCTATGTAAATTTTTAAAAATAATAAAAATACTTCTTGCCTTGTATGCATTTGTCAAAGCTCGTTTAAATGATACTTAACATGTTTTGTGCATTTCACTGTATAAATTTTGCATCACCTAAAAATAAATACTGTAAACAAAAAAGTAAGTGGAGGATGGGAAACACTTAGGTGTTCTGATTAGAAAAAGTATACCTTGAAGTGTGAAAATATAATTGAATTTATTACGGCAAGGGTCCATTTATTCTCCTTTTTAAGCAGATAACCATGTTGTCTGTTTTCTTGACAATACATTGTTGATTCACTGATTGTTACCTAATAATGATGGATAATTTCTAGCCACAAGCTAGGTAAGAGTTCTTTTGTAATCTGTTTTCTACCACATCAATTCCGATTCATCCTATCTCTCATCTTTGCTTTTTGCTCACAATTCTCTCATATGTTGCCAAGGGGAAAAAACTCAAGCTGGGGAAAAATCTGTTTTGAGTGTACTCTATGAATTTGTTACACTTAAGATCTAATTATAAATTATTGCTCGACTAGCAGAAGCAATTCACACTGTATTGGTTGTGATCATCTTTGAACGTTGTAAAATAACAAATTAGCAGGGGCTTTATCTTAAACATTATAGATTCTTTGCAGTTCTTTGAATTGAATGGATATATTTTAGCACTTTGCTATGGGTGACAGTAGATGATGTCAGATTAAATTTAAATTGACATCCTCTCAATGTTTATCTCTAGTGCATATGCAATTTCTTCTGTACCAGAGAACCTTTCAGAGGCATTCTGTCAATACAGCTACCTGACAGTCATTTGTATTTGTAAACTGTGCATTTGGCACCTGCTGGCCTCTGTTGCACTGGAGCTAGTGGGGAGCCAAAATGGGTGTACAATGAAGTTATTGGCGTTACATCTCAGTGGGAGTTATTGAAGAGAAGAAACAGCACTTGCAGGACCTCAGGAGAGGATAAAAAGAAAAAGAAACTGGTAATATTAACACAAGCCAGGTATGCTACCAAAAAAGCAGTGATTTAAAAAGTCAGTTCTATTGAAGGAATTAAAGTGTTTGTGGACCTGCATTTTAATTCTTGTAATAGATATGAAAAACAAAGTGTTTCTATTTAAAAATATAATGAATTTTAATTGATCTCGGTAGAGGACAATTCATATGAGCAGAAATATAAATTAAAACAATGGAAAAAATGCTTAATTTCTGAAGAAATGGAAATTAAAGTGCTGGTGTCTTTTACTTATCAAATTAGTGAAACAAATTTTAATAAAGACAAATGTGCTGGCAAGACTTCAGAGAACAGGTAGGCAAGTAGCAGTAAATATCGATGTTTTGTGCCTATAATTTGCCCACACTTTGTTTAAAGTTCTTATTCTTTAACTCATTACTCCTACTTTACCAGATACAACTCAAGGAAATAATTATGAAGAAAAAACGGCTGCTATATAAATCTGCTTAGCTTTATATTGGTCTGTTTTGCTACAGTGCATGTTTCTGTACTGCAGATTTGCTCATTACAATGATTGGGAATTATGGGAATGATGTCAAGTATATAGTGAGTTGTGTTGGTTCATGTTATATTCCTCAGAATAGTATGAAGCCACCAAAGAAAGCTTTTTCACCATAAAAGACAATGCCTTAGTGGTATATGAAGACATTAAAAAAAACAAAAAGCCACTTTCATGGCTTTGAGAAGTGCTTTGCTTTTCAGTGTTAAGCTGTGAACACTGTGAAACCGCCTGTGTGGTTGAAGAAGTTGTGAAGAAATTTCCTCCTCTGTTTAAGAAAAATATGAAAAAGCTACACCCTGGTTTAGATTATTTTAATAAAATTGGTTGTGCTGGCAGTGAACGCCCTCAAGGACCTACATACATCTCAAAAGAGGACTGCTAAGCTCCAGGTTAAGGTTACGTAGGGTCACCTGGCTGACACAGGGCTCAAATGCTGGAGGAGGCTGAAGGGTGCTAACATTTTTGCTCTAGGCTCTTAGTAGTACTCTGGTTACAAAGCTACATAGTTTTAAGTGGTTAGTCCCTAACACTATTTTTCCCTTGAGCCCCTATTATTTTTAGTGTAATTTTGCAGAACATAAAGTTTTGCAGTTATATATATTAAGGAAAATATATTAATGCCCAACAGTAAGGGAGTAAGTCTTAGGACAGCATCTTGATAGACTCTGATGCATCTGTTACAGTAAGCATAGAAAAATGTCTATAAAACAAATGCAAGCATTAGAACACAAAATTGAGTATCTACATACCATGATTACAATTGTGTCAAAATGTTTGACATGTACCTAGCCTGTTAATAGTTATGGTAGGATGGTGGGATTGTAGGTTAAGTTTTTCAAAAAATTGTTTTTAATGTTGTGAAGTTGGTAAAATAGATGTAAGTCCATTTAAATAGTTTAAGCTAAATTTTTATTTTACTTTGGTTTTAGAATTCCTGGAAAACTCAAGCAGTTTGTATTTGACTTACATTCTGGAAAACTACACAGAGAATTCCATCATGGTCCTGACCCAACTGATACAGCCCCAGGACAGGTAGGACTCTTGTTTTTCAGTGGGAACTCTTTTTCTTTTTCAATTAGTCTTGAGGAGACTCTGAAGCTCTTGCATAGGCTTGAGTTTCTGCCCCAAATGTCTTTGTAAAGAAATTCTGAACAAACTCTAGATAATATACAAATTATTTTCCTTTAAAAATTTTAAACCTTCAGAGAAGTTGCAGGAATATTACAATATAGTTTCTTGATCATATAAATGAAGGTTGTCTAAGTCCTTTGTGGAAAATGGCTATGAAGGGGTTAAATACAGTTGGCTTCATACAGAAGTAGGAGGTAGGGATTAGAAGCAGGTAATTAGTGAAGAAATCAGTGGATTCCATTAATTGTTCAAGCCTTCCTCTGTGGCTGAGAGATTGACCACACTATAAAGAAAATAATGATTTGATATCCTAAGAGCCCTCATCACTACAGTATTCATAATGCTCAAAACTTAGTTTTATGCAGCTTTTCCATTTGAGATTTAGAATGCTTGACAACTGTTTATCAACACAACTTTATATTTGCTTGATATATAGATACATATTTTTTAACCTGAGGATTTTCTTCTGTTACAAGTAACCTTCTAAACTTCTGTATAAGTTCCACTTAAATATTCCTAAATTTGCATTTTGATGCATTATTGATTTATATCATGTCTATTACCATTATACTGAGAGGGAAGATGATATATACCAAAACTCTTATTGCCTATGCCCAGAACTTCAATCCACTATTTTGTCCAAAGAACCGCATGTAAAAGAAAAATAAAAACTAAGTGAATTTTTCTTTAAGAGTCAAATTAAGTTCAGCGTTAAGAGTTCCTTTTAGAAATCTGATGACATGCTTTTTCCTTGAAATCTGAGGTCAGATTTTCTTTGATAATTAAGCAACTACAGATGCAGGAAAACTTTGTTGGCAGTAACCCAAAGTAGGCCTGCTTAGTATTTTATCAGATTAGGAAAAGATGTAGCTTGCTATTATTATATTATCCTGATTTGTTTCAGCTTCGCCATTAGACACTGAACTCGTTGTATTTATTCATCTTTGCATACTAATACATAGTTGGCACCAAATACACGTTCGTTTCATAGTAATATAGCTTCAGCTTAAACAAAACATCTCAGCAAAAAAATAAAAAATATATTGGGGAAGGGGAACATGACTAATAAGGGAAGTTTGTGGACACACTGCTTCCGATTATAATGGGAATGTGCTTTATATATATATATATATATATATATATATATATATATATATATATATATATATATATATATATATATATATAATGTACTATGTTCCTATGTAAACTACAGGAAATATTAAAGCAATGATAATCATGTTTGTTCTTGAGGAGCTCATGGTGTAGAGATAGGCTACACTGTCTTTTCTCTAAAATTATTGGAAGTCGCTCATATTTCCACTGTATATTTTTATGTACTGTTGGTGTACAAGTAAAATACTACAGAAATTAATTTCTTGCAGTATTGAAGTGTTTTTCTTCCTTACGTCAACTGAGTTTTGATAATTGCTGGCATCCAGGTCTCTATCTTCAGAGTAGGTGTCTTTAATAATCTTAGCAGTCATTTGTAAGAGGGAAGGGTTCTGGCTAACTTAGGGTTATGCTGCCTCTACAGAATATTCTAGGAAAGCAACCAGGTGTCAGGTATTTTGTTTCTCCACCACACCTCAGAACTGTCATCAGGTTCATGGTTAATGGCTCTGTGGCAGCCTTGCCTTGGAGAATCTGAGTTAAGGGCATCTGAAATGGGGAAAGCAAGATTTCAAACTTAACTCTTGTCTTTGGTACATAATAGCTCTATTTTATTGATTATTAAGCAAATAATTAAAGGGCAATTACCATTCATCTAATATTCTTAAAATATTATAACTATAAAATATACTGATGTAAAAATGTTTTATTCTTTCCCTTATAGGAAGTCCAAGATGTAGCAAGCAGTCCACCTGAGAGCTCCTTCCAGAAACTAGCACCCAGTGAATATAGGTATACTTTATTGAGGGATCGAGATGAGCTTTAAAAACTTGGAAAAACAATTTGCAAGCCTTTCAAACAGCAGCATCAACTTACATGGTGGAAATAGTAAACCTATATTTTCATAATTCTATGTGTATTTTTATTTTGAATAAACTGAAAGAAGTTTTGGGCTTTTAATTTTTTTTTTCTCCCTGACTCAAAATGTATTGTCATTTATACAGCCTCTTTTAAAAAATCTGCTAGGGTTAAAAAATAAATGAAAATCAGAGGCCTATCTTTACTTTAAATCTGAGGTCTATCTTTGCTTTAAATCTGTCTTGTAAAATTTTTATAAATCAAGTGAAAGGTGACATTGCCAGAAATATACCATTAACTTGCACTACTAGGTTAGGGAGGACTTAGGGATGTTTCTTGTGTAGTATGTGCTTTTCTTTCTTTTCTTTATATATGATCACCTCTGTTGGTTATTTTAGTTATCACATTTCTCAAAGCTAAGGGGGTACGTATTCTGGATACTTGGGGGGGGAATAAATTAAAATTTTCACACTGTGTACTGTGTTTTACTGATTGGTTGGATATTGCTTATGAAAATTCCATAGTGGGTTTTTTTTTATTCTTAATGTGTAACTTAAACATACTATGAAGAGGAGGAGAGCCATAAGCCAGAACATTTGGCAGGAATTGTCCTTATGAATTAAGAAAAAGAAAATGAAAAGTGTTATTAAATTTCTATGTGTTTGTCTAACAAAGTGTCGTATGGATGGCATTTAAAACTTTGAATAATACCTAAATCTGGGAAAAGGAGATACTAGTGGAACAGATTACCAATATTGAACTAGATGACTTTTAAGGCTCCTCCTATCATGATACTTAAATTTCCAAAGAGAAAAACCAGCAGAGAAAATGTATTTCAGTAATTCTAACCTTCTTCTATCTTGTAGTCTTGTTCTAGTTGTATAGATCAAAAATGAAGACAATAAGGCACATAGGTTGTTTTGTTTTTTCCATTGTAAAATTGTTAGAGGACGCTGCGCCCTATAGATTCCCTGATCTCCTAGGCCTGCGGTGTAGTCAAATGGGTCCCTGTGCCAGGCCTCAATACTGCCAGGGAACAAAACCAGAGGGAGAGGACCCTCAAGTGTCATATCAGGAAGCCCAATGCCAGAGGACACGTTCAAAATTGGCTTTCCTCTGGGCCTGGGTTGGTGCTATAGGCCAAGAGTCATTTTATACTTAGAGTCTAAGTCAATCCCAGTTTGGGGAAAGATTATTTTTAAGCTTAAAAGGCTGACATGTGCCATTATATGTAGTATGTAATATATGTAACATCTTCCAATTCTTTTAAAATAAATATTTATAATAAATATTTAATGATTGTTATTTTTAAAAATCAGCCTAAAATTCTTAGTTATGCATGACTTACCCATCATTTCATTTAGAATAATAAATGTTGTTAACCAGGTAGTAAGGGGCATGTTTAGTAGAAGATGCTAGAAAAGCAGGACAGAGCTTCCTAAAGGTTGGGCCTTAGTTCTGTTCTCTTCATTGCTTTTAATCATTAACGTTGAAATCAGAGCTACAGTCTTCAGGTCAGAAGATGGACCAAATGTGAGGTGGTCAGAATGAAAATTTACAAACATTAAACTAGCACACAAAACCAAAAGCAGCACCTGCAGTTGACTGGAATAAATTTGTAATCCTGTAATTGGCTTTTAAAAAATAGTAAACAAAAGATAACACTTAAGAATTGTGTTGCACAGCATTGGTTTTAGAGTAGTTATTATGATAAAGGCCTCAAGGAGCACATGTTCAATGTGATCTAAGGTAACTGAGTGGCTGTTAAAAAAGTGAGTGGATCTGAGACTTTATTTAGCATTCATGCATATGGGGACTTAAGCTCTAGCCCTGCCACTATCACTGTCTTCTCTAGAGTATGAAGCCACTGAGGACAAGGATACTGAATTGTATGCCTATATCTCCAGTGTCTAGCATTTCTGGACACTTAGTAGTCATCATCATATGTTTATTGAGTGAATGAGATATGCAGTGACCTTGGGTAATTTTGTATCCCTGAAAGGCTCAGCACTCACGAGGACCTGGTGCCCAATTTTATAAAAAGTTAACAAGCTCAAGTGCAAAACAGCAAAATGCATTAGATAAAATAAGTTCTTGCCACAGGGCTAGTGCAGGGTCAGGGTGGGGAGAAGGCCTGTGGCTAGAGCAGTGAGAAAGAAAGTTGGAGCTGATTGTGCAGGGCCTTGTATGCCAAGCTAAGGAAGGGGTTTTTACTGTATCTTATAGCCAGTACAGATCCAGCAACAAATTTAAGCAGGCAAGTACGTTCATATTTAAGTTTGAGAAAGAACACTGTAGCAGCAAGTCTAGGTTATGATTAAATTGAGTCCGGTAGAGGAGAGATAATGGCCAGAACTAAGACAGTGACAGCAGAGATGGAGAGGAACAAATACAAGAGATTCCATAGGGATTTGTCATCAGCTGGATGTAGAGAGAGAACTTCCAGGAATCTAGAACTCACAATTTAGGCTTCTTCCCCTCTGAACCATGCACGAATCAGAGAATATTACAGGTGGAAGTCTTCTAATATTATCCAATCTACTCCAGGCCTCAGGCTCCTTAGCTGTGAAGAGAAGGGATGCTAGACTAGACTGAAAAACATAGTTAGGTTGCAAAACCAAAATTAGACTGCTCGTCAGCCCACTACCTTTTCCAGTTTTTCAAAAAGTGTTACAGTAGTGAGGGGGACCATAAAAGGATGAAAACTTACTTTAGACGAAATTCTGAACCTTTTATTTTTTTAAGTTAAATGGACCTAGAGAGGAAGACAGAGAATGAGCATCTAAAGCATCTCATGGAGAGCTCTTTGATGAAGTCAGTTTGTCAAGATCACATATAAAAGAAGGAAAAACTGGCATGATAAAGCCCCAAAAGAGCAAAGTGAAATATAAAAAAGTGTTTGAAATGTTAAAGCTCAGAATGAGCTTAAATTTGCAGAAAATGCTGAAGTTGCCAAGAAAGAATTAAAAACCTGAATCAGCAAAAAGAATAGAAAAGGAGTATACTGGATTAACAATCTGGAAACACAGAATAATTCAATGTTTTTTTTTTTTTCTCTGACAAGGAGGTCTAGTCTGCCTGGACAAAAATAAAATGACATAAGCAAAACTGTAAAAATGAGAAGTAAAAATCTTGTCACCTTGAATAGTTTTAGGATTCTTAGGCCCAAAATTCAGTACTGCAGAGAGCTGCTGGATGTTGCAAATGTTCTGTTAGCAACTGTTGGGAATTTCTGAGACACCATGGGGATTATAAAGTAACAGAAGACTAGAAATGGACAAACAGTATTCCAGTTTTCAAAATCAGTAGTAAAAGGGCTTTTGCTATTTTCTAAATAAAATATGAACCAAACTGAAATGTTAGTAGTCTATATTTGGGGGAATGATTTAAATAACTGCAAAGAATAACCAGTTTTTAAGCCTAATATTTAAAGACCCTGAAGACAATAAGTTGTTTTAGGACTTAAATTGTTTTATGCTGATTATAACTTTTATGTGTTCATTAAAACAGGTTGGATAGGACTGCTGCTTGGCAACTGTTTTTTAGCTGTGTTTGAATTTTTGTATGTATTTACAAGTAATAAAACTATATTTATAAAATATTTCTATATTTGAGACTTTTTACTAATTCGTCATAAATATGAACATTTTATTCAGAATCCAGATGACCAAAGTCACAAGATTTTCCGGTTTAAAGTTATTTTTTGGATTATTTAATAGTACATGACTCAGAATGGGAAGCTATATGAATCCATGTGCAGATAACTCAAACCTAGCCTTTAGCTGAAGCATCAAAGGTCCCTCTTGCACAGCACACTGGGGAAGGGCTGGCCTGCCCTTAGAGAATAGGTTTTGGAGTCACTAGAAGAGGAAAAGTGCAGCTTACAAATTGCTTCTCTAAAATGCTCCCTTTATTTCCACTCCCCACCTTGCCTAGTAAATTCCTTCTGTCCATCCTTCAATGCCCAGGATGAATTATCACTTGTGGTCCCACAGCCCTTTATTTATGTTTTAGAATACCCAGTCTAATAGAAAATTGGAAGTATATGTATCCCTTTTCCTTATCACCATGTCAATGCTCTGGAAGCAGGAACTGCTCCATCTTTGTATTTCCAGCAACCTAGAGCACTGTGATTAATAAGTCTCTGATGGGAAAAAAAAAAGCCAAATTACATAATAAATGAACAAATGAATGAATAAGGGACAAGAAAGCATCACCATAACTGGAATGGACTCAGTCATCTGTGAATCCCAATTATCTGATATCTAGTCACATTTAATCCTATACCCTAAATTGATTATGGGGTCTTAAGAGTTTTAGTCTAGAATAGATTAAAATCTTACACCAACCCAGAGATGCATAACTTTCAGAATGATACTGGAGTGCTCTTTTGGGCAGTGCAGAGTCCTGCAGAAGTGCTGGAAACTTTCCCATGAACACTACACATTTTCTGTGAGGTAGATTTGACCCCTAGCTTAGTCACTCAGCCTTGTGGAAGGACAGACTACAGTGAGTTGACAGAATGCCACATGTGGTTTACAAAACACCATACATTTACCGTTTGGCAAGCATTAGTCTACTGTTGCCAGGCTAAGGATACAACAGTGAACAAGACTGCTCCTACTGTCAGCTCTAAGTTGAGCGAAGGAGCAAAATAGACGGGTAAAAAGATGATTATAGTAAGAATGTTGTAGGTGCCATGCTGTGAGTTAACCACAGGCACCTGGAGGTGTGTGTGCAGCTGGGGGGTCAAGGGAGCCTTCCCACAAGAACTGGTTTTCTTGCCGAGGAATAGAAAGAGCTATACTTTCCTAAATTTCTCCCCTCCAGGAGAATTACATTAATAGAGGCTGTTTTTATTCTCTATTAGTATCTTACTTTAATAGCAAAGTATTGCTAGGCCTTGCTGTCCTGTTGTTTCTTTCCTAACTCGGCCACTCAGCTGAAAGATCACATACTTGCCTATCTGTGCTCTCATGTGTTTTACTTACTGGGATGAATGCCAGGGAGGAAGCTGTATGCCCACTCTCATGATGCCATGTGTAAACTTGCCTAGGGAAGACCAGATCAGTCTTGGAAGCCTGATACTATGATTGTTTTCTTGCCCTAACCATTGCCCAAGCAGAGGAATAGAGCAGGGCATCCCTGGCTATGCACATAGGGATAAAAACAAGGCCTCTCTTCTGACTTATCAGTTCTTCATAATTCTTCATATCTTCATAATGAGCATGGCTTTCTGATTTAAAATATTGTTGAATAGTCCACTTAAAAATTTTCTAGGATTAGAAGGTAAAGTCCCTGCTCTCTGGCTTCTGGAATGCAACTTCATCCCTTAAATTTTAGACTTTTGCCCAAGCTCAGTGTTCTGGCACCTTCTCTGTTTCCTGGTTCCTCGAAGATTGCTGGTAGTACTTCAGGATCACATCTACAAGTTCCCATGAACCTTAGGATGTTTTTTTTCTCTGAGCCTAGAAACTATAAATTCTTTTAAAACACAGATGCTTTTTTTTTTTTTTTTCTGGTAACCCCACACTTATTTCCACTGCCTGTGTAACTAGGGTGACCATGTAATTTTTTTCATCCAAACCAGGACATCTGAGAGTGAAAGGGAGCATTAAGTAATAATTTGACCAGGACAAGAGATGTAAATCAAGACTGTCCCAGACAAGATGAGATGTATCATCACCCTGTTCCTAACCAGATCTTATACATTTTTATGTTTGGGTAGCATTCTTAATAGAGATAAAAAAGATTTACTTTCCACCAAGCATCTGTCACCATTATATCACCATCTTAATAACTAAGCCTATTAAAAAATTTAAGAATACTTGCTATTTTTTAAATCAAGTCTCCACTCATTTTAGGTGTCTCCCTAACACTATTCTTGTAGGTACATAATTTCTCATTAATGTGCCTTTTGTTTAAACTTTGGGGAAAAATAATAGTAATAGTTACAACAGTAAGAGTAGCAACTAACATTTGTACAGTTACTATAAGCCAGGCTCCATTTAGGCACTTAACATGTATAACTTTTTAAATCTTCATGACTACCCTGTAAGATGGGTGAGGTACTAATGGGGAGGGGGATGCAAGGAGGGGAACACTAAGGAAGCCCTGAGTTGTTGGCCCCCATCCTCACCCAGATAAGAGGCAGCAATCTGTTATGAAAAATAAAACCTAGAGAGGAAAGAAAGGGAACTAACACCTATGGACTAATTCTATGGAGAATTAGTAAGTGACGAGCACTTTATTCCTTTTCATTCCTAAACTCACTGAGAGGCAGTTTGGTGGAATAAGTACATGAATCTGAGTATTAGAAAACTTGGTTCAAATCCTGTCAAATGCCTACCTCTTAACTTGAACCTTGTCCTTGCTTAATTCCAATCTCTGTTTGCCTGAGAAACCATTTAAATTCCTGCCACTATTCTGTTTCAATACTAGACCATCGGATTATAGCCTTCTTGGGTCCCTAATATTCTGAGCCCACTAACCTTATGGTAAGACAGAAAATAACACAATTTTTCCACATCATTTCTTCAGTGATTCATATCCTCTCTCTTCCAAGTCATGACTTTTAATTGGAAAAAGAGATTGAAATATCTTTACCTCCAAATTCTGAAATTTTCAATTCATGACTTCCAAGTCTTAGAGATGTTATCCAGCTTTCTTCTTTTGCTTCATTCATTCCTATGTTAATATACAAAAGTGAGGACTGAGGAAAGGTTTGATACGTCTTAGAAAGCTTTTTAACATTTCAGTACGTATCCCTGTAAACAGCAGAACACACATGCCATGACCTTATCACTCACCATCAGGGAGTCACTAATAGGGGTGTAGTTTCTTTTCCCCTTCTCATCACTGTACTTTGTGTTATAAAATACTCTTAAGAAGCAGAGGATAGGTCCCTGCCCTGTAAGAAGCTTACACTCTAGTTACAGAGGTCACACTAGCACAAATGGAAGAATTTTATACTATGAAGTTGTAAAACATTGCAGAATTAGCCCCAAGTGAAAATGGGAGCCACTGAATTGCAGTTGTCAAGAAATATTCATAGAGAGATGGAAAACTGGACCATGAAGGTCTTGGACACTAGAAGGCAAAAGTAAATTTCATGACTATTTTCTCAGTGGGTTTTCAATAAATATTTATGGAATGAATAACAGGATAGGAAGAAAGCAGGCATTCAATGTCAAGCAGGGGATCTTACAGCAGAGGCAAGAAAGCACAAATCATTTCTTACATGTGGGAAAGAAAAGCAAATATGCCAAATATACCAAGAGTCCAGGCAAATGTGAGGTTTATTACTAACTTCTCTGCCAACGAAGGCAAAACGAAGAACTCGGAGGCTTATAACAGACTCACTTGACACAAAGCAATACATTAATCCCTTTAAACAAAGAATTATTAAGTATATACAAAAATATATACATAATACATATACACATACACGTATGAAAACTACCATAGCCTGTATTTTCATCTCACCAGCTTCATCACTCACATTCAATTCCTGTTTTCTCTAAGCGCACTAAAACATGAATATTTGTTCATGTTTTGAACCCTTTGTACGACCAATTCCTCTTCCACTTGAAAGCTCACAAACCTGGTCTTCAGTCAGGCAGATTCTTCTTTATAGAGTACTGTTCAAATACCACCTGTTCCACAAAGCCTTCCCCTTCGTTTCCAGGCAGAAAGAGTCACTCCATTCTCTGTGTCCTCATATTACTTTGCTCTCCTCTTTTAGGGTACTTAACCATGTTTTACTGTGATTTACTTGCTTTGAGTATCTGAATTCATTAGCCTGAATGGTTTACATGGGTAGATCCTACAGGCCTAATATTTTTCTACGTATGGCACTGACACTCAACACACAACAGGCATTCAGTTAAATGTTTGTTGAATGAATTTATTGCATATTTCCTTATATAAGCACCACTCAGCAACATAATAAGCGAATTCAGTAAGCTTTACAGAATTTGTAGAAATTCTCAACATTGGGCCATTTTTTGTGCTGAACCTTGCTAACACCAAGGGTTTTAACAATAAAGTGGAAACATCTTTAGGGGGTTAATTAAAGTAACCTTGGTAAACATCTTTTTTAGTGATTAACCTTAATAAAAGACAATCTCAAGTACTTGAGAAATGTATGGATAACATGTATGTACTCGAGTAATTGCCTCAAATATTTATTAGTCAAGTTTCTCACAGGAGCTGGACAATGGTCCATTCAAGTCTGGAGTATCTATGCTGCTAAATTAAAATCTTCATGCTTTGGCTATCCAATGTACAGGTGACAAGACTGACATTGTTTTGGAGGTTAAGAAATTGAATGTAATTTCCTCTGAGGGGACAAAAGATTTCTTCTCCTTAGGAAACAACTTCTAGACTTGTTCAAGAGCTTAAACAAAACTCAGTTGACTAGTTTTGTAAAATGTAGTACTACAAAAATTGCTTTAGTCTGGAAAAAACGTAAACATAGTTTACTACCAGTTTGTACCTTCACCATAGAAAAAGCTTAAAATCATTCTTGTGGAATGTCTGATTTTCAGTGGCATTGTCAGATGGTTGAGTAGTGAGTCTGAAGAGACAAAGCTGGGGCCAGTATGTGGAAGGCTGAACTTTATCAGGTATTCAACAGGATCTGCTGAAAATATTTCAGCAGAAAAATGAAAGACAGTTCTTGTGGCAATGATGTGAGGAATGGCCTAAAGTTGGGGAAGATGAGGTAGGGGATGTGAAGTAATAAAGTCTTTTACTAGAGTGATGGTTATGAATATATTTAAGAAATGAACGCAACTAATATTCAAACAATTAACAAGACCCAGTAAGAGGCTAGATATAAAGAATGGAGAATCCTTGGCTAGAATGGGCGAAAGCAGCCACGCCTGAGTAAAAGCTTACTATAAGAGACAAAGCCACAAGCAAAACTCTGATCTCCTGATTCCCCATCCAGTTCTCTTTCCACTATAGCTGTTGACTGATTTGGAATGTTAAAGCTGGTCTGAAAGACCACAAGCTTCAGCGGGCAACCTGATATGGTGTAACAAACTCAGTTAAATTACTTTGTGGATTTTTTTTTTCTTAAACCATGGTTATAATTCTAGCTTTTTGGCTAACTAGCTTTAATACTAGGCAATTCATTTGCCTTTGACACCTTTTACATTTTTATATGAATTTATTTCTTTTGTTAATATTGCATAGACGTTTTTCTTGTCTCCCACAATAAATAATTTCTTTGAGGGCAGTAATATGGACTATATGTGGATCTTTTACCATTGATAGTTTACAATACCCAAGAAGTGTCTCTGTAAAATGGTGTCAAATTAATGAATATAAATAGTTGAGAACATCTTGTTAGAAACAACATGAAATGTTAATAAAAACACAAACAGAACCTGAACTGTTCACATTAATTTAGGCTAGGGGGAAGCCTCCCTACCTTTTAATAGGCCTCTGACTACTTAAAAGGAGTTTCTAGCGTTCATAAGTACCTGATAGCCACCGCCATGTTATACTTTATTATGAGAAGAAAATGTTCCATTTCCCAGGAGAACCATTTCCCCATGCTTTTCTTCATCCTTCCTCCCAAAGATTTCATGTGGCAGCAACAAAGGGCAAGGGGGACCCTGAAAATGACTTTTCCATTTTTAAGTTAACACAAAGAATGGCTTGGTTTGGCTTCTGTGACTTTCACTGGAGAAAAATGTTGTACATTTTATGTACAGCTTCTTGTGATTGATAGAGAACGCCAGTATTCAGTCCTTACTCCTGTGCAAACTACTTTAGGGCACTTACAGGCAGGCAGGCAACCCACAGAGGAAGGATTTTGGACTCGCAGAACTCTCCCTATACAGCACTCGGCTTCATTATAACCTGAAAGTTCTTGCTCCAGGAACTCTGGCCAGCACACCCCTTTTCTGGGGCTTCTTAGGTTATTGGCTCCAGCTTAGGTGGGTAGGAGAGCTAAACCAGCAGAAGAAAAGCAAAACTGAGGAAGGAAGAGAGAAGAGGTCATAAGGACAAGGGAGCATAGGACAAGGGAGCATAGGCTGTGACTGATAAACACTGAGATGGCTTTTTTAATGTGATTTGTAAAATGTCTTTAAAGGCAATTCCAAAAGAAGAGTTTCAAAAATATTCTAAGTAATACTAGCATCACTACAGTAAGTGCATGGCCTCCCAAGGGTACCATTTTAAAGGATAATCATTTGATTCTATGAGTTACGATTGTTTTAAAAAATATTAAAGTTTATTTTAAAATTCAATATAAAAAGCACTGTTTAAGTGATGGCTATGACTCACAAATATAAGGAAGTCTGTAGGATGTGTGGGTGGGATGGAAACACTATTAATTTTATAGTCTAAGGACCAAATTCAGCACTACATACTTCTGCATTGGCCACCATTAAAAACTTCGAGGCTGCTGGCCATTTGGTGAGGACACAGAAGATTTTAAGAAAAGTGCAAATGAATGGTATGTGTAATTTCAAAGCAGGCCTGCCTTACAGAATATATGGGTGTTTGGGTGAAGCAGAGTGAATAGCCCATCTCAATTTTAATATACAGAAGCAACACAGTATGAGAGTAACAGAAGTTTTTGTAGTTCAACAGACCTAGTTTACATCCTGGCTTCACCCTTTTGTAGTTGAATAACCCTCTGCAAATTATTTACCTTCTCTGAGACCCAGTTTCCTTACCTGTAAAATGCCTAGTGAAGTGCCTAGCAAAAAGAAAATACTCCATAAATATCAGTTCCTCTATAAGGGTGTTGTTTTTTTTTTTTCAAACTAAGGGTCAAAAAACCCTTTGGTAGATTATGAAATCAATTTAGTAGGTTACAACTAGAATATTTTAAAAACTGAAACAATAAAAAACATCAGAGTACACTGCACATAATGGCAAGTATTGTTCCATAATGCACATGCTGAGTTTTGATATAAATGCAGTTTTTACTGTGGATTACAACCAAAAAGTTTCAAAGTCTCTGCTCTACAGAGAAGTTCTCAGATTATTATATTAAAAAGGCTTTAGGAGTGCTGCCTTTATCCAAATGAGACCCTGTAAATTTTAAGAACTTAAAGTGTTCCTTACCTTCTAACTTGTTGCAATAAAAACAAGACATGAACCATAGAGAAGATAAATTTAATCTGATACTGTAGGGCATTAAATTCAATTTTAAGATTGGTTTCTGTGTTATACTGACTAATTTATACTTCTAAACACTTTATAGTTTATAGGTATATCATTTATAGTTGATTAAGCACATCTAGAATTTCTACAAAAAGTTGGCTATTAGGTTCTATTATGGGGAAATTAGATACAATTTCTAAATAATTTTAAATTATAAAACTTCTTAAAAGGATTGTAACTTGCCTAAGCATGAAGTCTGTTAGAGTAATATTCAAATCCTGATGAGTAGTAAAAATCAAAGGCCTATATGAGCACATACAGTGATGTCCCACACTGGCTCAGTAAAAAGGAGAGCTCCCAAAACAAACTGTGAGGGTCAATAACAGGCCTCTTTTCTCCTTCATGTCTTGAGGTAAAACCAGCCTGACAGTATAATGAGTCCCTAGTGCTGTTAAGATGGTGAGCTAGCCAATTTTAGGTTGGCAGAATAGGAATTTTAGGTTGGCTGAAGGGTAGAATACTAGAAATTACAGAATTCAACGATACAGCTGAATCTTGATATAACTGTATCTTAAATTTATAATTTTAGCTGACCAGGCCAGATTGGCTATTATTAGAACCCATGGGACTGAAGTTTAGGAATCTTGTTTTAAATTAGCGCCCTGGGCAATTCTGATCCTCATTCTGGTTTGAACGCCCTGTGTTAAAGGGACAGCAAGGATCAGAAAATATAAAAAGAAGGAGTCCAAAAGTATTTATCCCAACCTTACAGGTTGGGATAAATATCACATACCAAATACTTGATCAGAATCTGACACTTATTCAAAGTACTTGCCTTCTTGGTATTATATTAAAGATATGATGGGCCTCCCTGGTGGCGCAGTGGTTGAGAGTCCGCCTGCCGATGCAGGGGATACGGGTTCGTGCCCCGGTCTGGGAGGATCCCATATGCCGCGGAGCGGCTGGGCCCGTGAGCCATGGCCGCTGGGCCTGTGCATCCGGAGCCTGTGCTCCGCAACGGGAGGGGCCACAACGGTGAGAGGCCCGCATACCGCAAAAAGAAAAAAAAAAAAAAAAAAGATATGAGTCAGCAGGTAGCAATACTTGATGTTTTCCAGTTATTTAAGAACAATGAGAAATGGTGTGTTGCCTCATTGGAATTCACTGGTGAGAAGCAAAAAGTATGAAAGAGAAAGGTCTCTTTAGATTAGATATAGAAGTAAAAGGGAGCAATCAATAAAAGTTATTAAGAGTAAACTCAGCAAGAGAGAAGTGATAAACCATTCAACTACTTGATGAATCCATTTGGCTCCTGAGCAGAGTTCACACCTTCTGTGGTGTAGGTGCCCTTTCCTCTGTCCTCAGAAAATAAAGAATAAGGCAAAAGGTGGTTCCTTCCTATTTCAAATCAGTTGAGGGTACAGGATGAGGCTGCCTATATAATCTTAAGTTCTTTTTTTCTAAATCTAAAACTTTTCTGCTATTTGAGACAGACAGTGGGTTGGGCTGAGCCACGCTTGCTGTCAATGTCAAGTGTTGAGATTAGCACCACAAATCCTCCACCAGGACTGAGTCTTGGCATCAGGCTTTGTCCATCATCAACCTTGAATGTGAGAAAAGGCAAGCATGAATGCCATTCTTGGGAAGAAACAGCAGCTGTGCAAAGTGAAGGAATCACAGGAGATAGCAAAGCCTGGGGAAAAGGATGGTAGCAACAGAAGTGAGGTAGAAAGCTAGTTCTTAGCTCCTCCAAGTGCCAGCTTAAGAGACTTAGGGTCAAACACTCCCTTGCACGGCAAGTACATGAGCCCCCTGAAATTGTAAGATGCCCCAAGAAATGATCTGGTGTTCCCTCCTTGCTTATTTTTTAGCTCAAAGTCTAACAGTGTTGGAAGTATTTGGAAATCGACACCTCTCTTTCTCTCACTTTCTTTTTTACCTAGAGGTTACAGGAGAGGATGAACAAAGATGGCAGCCAATACCAAAAAAAAAAAAAAAAAAAAAACCCACCAAAAACAACAACAAAAAAACCAAACATTTGTTATAAAGCAGAAACTGACACATCACTGTAAAGCAATTATACTCTAATAAAGATGTTACAAAAAAAAAAAACATTATGAGAGAAGTCTGCATTACACATGGGTAGAATTCACCCCATAAGTCAAAGAACTTTTCAAAATTACAAGAGAGGGAAGGCAGAGAGGACTAGATATTTGAGGTGTTAAGAGACAGGCTGACAGAGCAAGCTTAGTGACTGGCTTTATAATTCTACCACTTGAGACTCTGTGTTCTTTATTTACAGAGAGGCAGAAAAAAAGAGTTCAGAGAAGAAGCCAGGGTCATAAATTAAGATATCTGAAAGAGAAGTTGGGCCTCTCTTTCCATTTTCTTACACTATTTGTTTCCTTCACTTGAAAATATTGTTAGACCAAATTGCAATAGGGCTCACCAAATGGACTCCATTATGCAGTTTACTCATGCACCTTGCTAGATCCTGATTTCCCTATTTGATATGAAAAGCTGCTGAACTTCCATTCTTTTCTCTGCTAAAATGCCTTAAAAATCTATATTTAGGAGATAAAGAAGCATATTTACAATATGCTTAGCCTTGGAGTCTCCAAGTCAGGGTTATGGAAGAAACTATTCTGAAAACTATCCTTCCATAACACAACATGTTCACACATCACAAGTCCTTATCAAAGTTATGGTTGGGTTTTCACATTTCCAGGTAAAAAATCTGCTCCCTGGCAGTCCTTAAACTTTACGTGACAAACACTGTACATCCTCAGTCCAGGCTCCTCAATCTCTAACATCCCCATTAACACCCCAGCAAACAATAAAATATATCCACTTATCACAGTTCAATCCCACTTGAGCATCTATAGCCACTATTTTGATATAATCATGTTCCAAAAGCTGACTGAGTGTCCAACAGCAGCAAAGGACAGACATGTTGGCGCCAGTAATATTGAAGTTTGGTTTTTAACTGCATTTTTTGTCAGTTTGGCTAGGAAGATTTGGACAGCTGGAAGTGAGCTTCTCCATCATTTTCTGTTTCTTTCTTTGTAACAATTTTCCACCTGTGAAGCCCAACACCCCACCACCAAGTGCAGCTGCAATTCCTGCCACTTTGAAGCCTGCAAGGAGGCCAATCGGACCCCCCACCACTCCTCCGATGAGTGCACCTGCCACAGGCAGAGCTGCCAGCTTGTATTTTGCAGCCTGTAAAAAAAAAAAAAAAATTCAATTTAGAAACTGAGTTGAGAATATCTCCCTGTGGTGATGTGCATTTTCCTCTCATTACTCCTGGCAATGCCTCTTTAACTCGTGGTACATAATTAACCTTAGAGATCGTTCTGGGGTCAGGGGAGGGGAGAAAATATTCCACAGGTACTACAATTGCTCCAGATCTCAGAACTTAAGAGAAATGAGCTACAAAGAGTAGACTGTTATAAATTGATTTTACTTGCAAAACAATCAATCCACTATCTAGCTGGCTTATTTAAACAGTTTCAGCAGCCACAGATACTCCCAAAGCTTTTAAATTGCAGAGATTATTTCGTGCGCATACCTGGGGTTAAAAGCAACATTCTATGGGAAACAAATGGACCCACTCCACGTGTGCTGTCACGTCCTTACAATTTTGCCCCTATTGGATTCTGGAAAGCCTCTCTATGCCTCTCCCTGAACTCCGGCAAATATCCCCTTGTAACACCAAATACCTTAAAGTAGGGCTTCAGTTTATTCTCTTTGAAAAAATTTCTCTCCCAACAGAATGAATCTTAGAGCAGAATATTACAAGAGCCATTGATTTCTTGCACTACCCATGTGTCATTTCTTCCTTATTTTCTTAATTGCTGGTTCCCTCAACATTAAAGAGAGCAGATCAATTGGGTTAATACTAGGGATTCCTGAGAGCCAGAGTACCATTGATTTGTCAGCAGGAGCAGAATCTTACCTTCCCCAAGTTTTTGGTTCCCTCTTCAACGTTCACAGCAGCACTGTTGACATGGTCTTCAACGCTGTCAATCTTCTCCTGCTGAGACTAGATGCAAAGGAATTATGAGTGAGCGTTCCTGCTGGGGAGCAGCAGTCAGCCAATACACACTACTTTAATTCCTGTAATCAGAGCCCTGGGTACTGCAGCCTTGCAGTCTTAATAGCATCTGATAAACGATGTCGAAAGTACAAATTCACTCATATGAAAAAAAGAGGGTGACTTAATTATTAGATAAGAAGAGGGTGGCACCTTTATAGAAAAAGGCATCTCACACTAAAATTCAATCAAACATACAAACATATTATTCTCCAAATGAATTTACTTTCCAGGAGGAAAAATATCTAAATAAGTATTTACATGTCATGTTGGGTTTTACAGAAAAAAACAAAAACAAAATCAAACCAAAAAGCCTTTCTAACTTACTTTCTTTGAAGATTCAGTTTAAAACAGGCAAATTTCCTTAGGAGTTAAATGCCCTTGATCCAATAAACACAAATTATTATATTTTAGGAATAAGAATATGGCTTGATCTGCCATGAAACTGTTCCACCTGTGATATGCACTAGGGAGTAGTAAATGAATTTACTGTCCCATGTTATACACCTGTACACTTTAATACATTTTAAAATCGTGACAAGTTAAAATGTTTCAGATCCAACATATTAATAAAGCATTCTACATAAAAAGGCAACACCTGTGCTGACACAACAGAAACTCATGGAATCTCTGGGTAGAAGGAATGTTTAGATCATTGAGTGCAATTTTCCCCTCAGCTGTGTGAAGCCTCACTACACTTCCGACAAGTGGCTACTGAATCTCTGCTCAAACACCTCCAGTGACAGGAACTCACTACTTGACACAGGAACACACTTTTATCTATTTAAAAAAATTTTTATTTTATTTTATTTATTTATTTTTGGCTGTGTTGGGTCTTTGCTGCTGTGCGCAGGCTTTCTCTAGTTGCGGTGAGGGGGGGCTACTCTTTGTTGCGGTGCAAGGGCTTCTCATCACAGTGGCTTTTCTTGTTGTGGAGCATGGGCTCTAGGCATGCGGGCTTCAGTAGCTGTGGCACACGGGCTCAGTAGTTGTGGCTCACGGGCTCTAGAGCACAGGCTCAGTAGCTGTGGTGCATGGGCTTAGTTGCTCCGTGGCATGTGGAATCTTCCCGGACCAGGGCTCGAACCTGTGTCCCCTGCATTGGCAGGTGGATTCTTAACCACTGCGCCACAGGGAAGTCCCACACTCCCATTTTTTTTTTTTTTTTCTTTTTGCGGTATGCGGGCCTCTCACTGTTGTGGCCTCTCCCGTTGCGGAGCACAGGCTCCGGATGCGCAGGCTCAGCGGCCATGGCTCACGGGCCCAGCCGCTCCGCGGCATATGGGATCCTCCCAGACCGGGGCACGAACCCGTATCCCCTGCATCGGCAGGCGGACTCTCAACCACTGCGCCACCAGGGAGGCCCCCACACTCCCATTTTTAAATCAACTTATTTATATGGAATTTACATATGATAATACGCACCCAATTTTTAGGGCACATACTTTGATTAGTTCTGACAATGTATAAACCCACGTAACCACAATCACATCAATATATACACTATTTAGTTTTTGTTTTTTTTAATTCACAGAAAAAAGAAGAGAATCCCTCTTTGATCCCAGCTAAATTTCAACTTCTACAATGACTGTTAAATAATTCAACTTTAATCCTGAAGTATTTGATTGCCCTTATATAACTGACCTCTTCATTTATACTGAAGCGATTATAACTAACACACTGTTCTAATTCCAATCATTTCATTTGAGAACATGAAACGCAAACAACACATCTAATTTTTCTCCACAGTTGCTTCCTATCAGTATCAATGACATTCTTTCCCTTCTCATATCCTTTTCACTACTGGAGCTTTACATGGTATACCTTCATTCCCATATTCTCCACTACTATCTTGACATCTCTAACACAATCCCTAAAAAAGTTCTTTATCAGTTTTCCTTCCAACATCTCTGTCCGAGCAAATACAACAGTGGTTCTCATGCATGAGTGTGCACCAGAATCACCTGGAGGACTTCTCAAAACACAGGTTGCTGGGCCCCATCCCCAGAGTTTCTGATTTAGCAGGCTTGGGATGAGGCCTGAGAATTTGCATTTCTAATGAGTTCCCAGGTGATGCTGATGGTGCAACTCCATGATTCTCATACTTTAAAAACCACTAGTATCTATACACCATAGGATTAAGGGCACAACCATTGGTCAGATGTCCTGTGTTCAAACCCCAGCACTATCACTGTACGCCCTTGGACAAATTACTCAAGCTCTCTACCTGTCAATATTCTTATCTGCCAACTGAGGATAATGATACTTACACCTCACAGAGCTGAACTGAGAATAAAATGAGACAGTGTCTGTACAGTATGAGGGTAAAAATTTGAAAAGTCATTGTCTTCCCAAGAAAGCTTAACTCCCATCTTTTCTATCAAAAAATATATCAGTTTTTCCTGTGATGCTTGAAAATTTCTGGGGCACTAAAACATTAAATCTCTCCTAGCATTCACTCATTCATTCATTCAATTTTTATTTTCCTCAGACAATAAAACTTCTTTTATGTTAGCTTTCTTTTTCCAACCCAAAGAGGCATCAAGTGCCAGTGCTTATAATATTCAGCTTGTCTTGATTTCTGTCATTATTTCTATTTGGGACACCCCCAACACTTTCAGTTCTTGCCGGAAAGTCTATGATAGCAGATAAATCACAGGTATAAAACATCAACCTTCATATCTTGACTAGTTGAGGAGTAGAGGGAAAAGCCAACATGTCTCCTTTCTCTCAGCCCCAAAATAATTCTGCCACGATGGTACAGGCTGCCAGGATTATTGCCATTTCTATACTCCAAGAGTGATTTCAAGACCTCAAGAGAAAAAATTTTTAATGCTTTTTTCTAAAACGGTTGGATACTGAAGCTCTATGACCTTTTTTCAATAAAGTGAAATTCAAAAAAGTTTTTAATATTTTTTTCCAAGGGCATGGAGTCAAGATGGCAGCATGGGAGGATGCGGAGTTCACATCTTCCCACAACTAGGGCACCTGCTGGATGCTGGTGGGGGACCTTGAAGCCCAAGGAGATGGGAGGAACCCCCAAGTGACTGGGTAGGATGTGGGGGGGAGTGAGGGGGGAGGAGAAGTGGAGGCTGGGCAGGACCGGTGCCCCTGAGGGGTGGCTGGGTGAGGGGAGGGGTTCCCACGCCTGGAGGGACCCTCAGGGGCTTGGAAGACCAGGGGAGGCGCGGTGGGCATTTCCCCTACCCACTTGGGCCCTGGGAAGCCTGCTGGGTTCCTGAGCCTGGTCCTCTGCCTTCTGGGGCCCCCTCCAGCCACATGGGTCCTAGGGGTGTGGTAGGGAGGGAGGGGGGGAGAAGAGGAGGAGAGGTGGACAGTCGACAGGGAATCCTCTGGGACCAGAGGATCAGGGGAAGCGCTGCAGGCATTTCCCCTGCCCACTCGGCCCTGGGAAGCCTGCTGAGCTTCCACGTCTGGTTCCCTGCCTTCTGGGGCCACCCTCTGGCCACATGGGTCCTAGGGGCATAGGAGTGGGGGGGAAGAAGAGAGGCTAACAGGGAGGGACACTCTGGGATTGGAGGATGGGGGAACACGCCTAGCGTATCCCCGACCCACTCGGGCCCAGGGATCCTGCTGGGGTCCCAGACCTGGTCCCCTGCCCTCCAAGGCTAGAGGCACTCCTGGGCCCCTCCTTTTCCAGCCCTGTGGGCCCTAAACATAGGTCCCGCCCACCACCTAAACCCCGCCCCTGCCTAAGCCCCATGCCCCACAGCCAAGGCCTTTTCTGGCTTTTTTTTTTTCTCCTCTTTTTTGCTATTGTGGTTGTTTTACCTTCTGGTTGTTGTTTCATCTATATATATTTTTTTGATACATTTATTTATTTTATTATTTTTGGCTGCGTTGGGTCTTTGTTGCTGCACGTGGGCTTTCTCTAGCTGTGGCGAGCAGGGGCTACTCTTTGTTGCAGTGCGCGTGGTTCTCATTGTAGTGGCTTTTCTTGTTGTGGAGCAGGGGCTCTAGGCACACTGGCTTCAGTAGTTGTGGTGCATGGGCTGAGCAGTTGTGCCTCGTAGGATCTAGAGCACAGGCTCAGTAGTTGTGGCGCATGGGCTTAGTTGCTCCGTGGCATGTGGGATCTTCCTGGGCCAGGGCTTGAACCTGTGTCCCCTGCACTGGCAGGTAGATTCCTAACCACTGCACCACCAGGGAAGTCCCTCATCTATATTTTTATATTTTTATTTTTTCTAACATATCTGTTAGTTTTCTAATTTATTTTATTTTTTACTCTTTGTTATTGTTCTGCTCCTTTTTTTTTTTTGCCACCCTGCACGTCTTGCGGGATCTAGGTTCACAAGCCGGGGGTCAGACCTGAGCTCCTGTGGTGGGACCTCTGAGTCCGAACCAGTGGACTAACAGAGAACCTCAGACCCCAGGGAATATTCAACAGAGTGAGGTATCCCAGAGGTCCTCATCTTGGCACCAAGACCCAGCTCTACCCAACAGCCTACAAACTCCAGTGCTGGAAGCCTCAGGCCAAACAACCAGTAAGACAGGAACACAATCCCACCTGTCAAAAAAAAAAAGCGATGACAAATATATGTCACAGATGAAGGAACAAGGAAAAACCTACAAGACCAAATAAATGAAGAGGAAATAGGCAACCTACCTGAAAAAGGATTCAGAGTAATGATAGTAAAGATGATCCAGAATCTCTGAAATAGAATGGAGGTATGGATCGAGAAAATACAAGAAATGTTTAACAAAGATCTAGAAGAACTAAAGAACAAACAAACAGAGATGAACAACACAATAACTGAAATGAAAAATACACTAGAAGGAATCAAAAACAGAATAACTGCGGCAGAAGAACGAATAAGTGAGCTGGAAGACAGATTGGTAGAAATAACTGCTGAGGAGCAGAATAAAGAAAAAAGAATGAAAAGAATTGAAGACAATCTCAGAGACCTCTGGGACAGCACTAAACACACCAACATTTGAATTATAGAGGAGCCAGAAGAAGAAGAGAAAAAGAAAGGGTCTAAGAAAATATTCAAAGAGATTATAGTGGAAAGCTTCCCTAACATGGGAAAGGAAATAGCCACCTAAGTCCAGGAACTGCAGAGAGTCCCATACAGGATAAACCCTAGGAGAAACACACCAAGACACATATTAAACAAACAAACAAAAATTAAATTCAAAGAAAAATATTAAAAGCAACAAGGGAAAAGCAAAATATAACATACAAAGGAATCCCCCTAAGGTTACCAGCTGATTTTTCAGCAGAAACTCTGCAGGCCAGAACGGAGTGGCAGGATATACTTAAAGTGATGAAACAGAAAAACATACAACCAAGATTACTCTACCCAGCAAGGATCTCATTCAGATTTGACGGAGAAATCAAAAGCTTTACAGAGAAGCAAAAGCTAAGCGAATTCAGCACCACAAAACCAGCTTTACAAATGCTAAAGGAACTTCTCTAGGCAGGAAACACAAGAGAAGAAAAAGACCCACAAAAATAACACCAAAACAATTAAGAAAGTGGTAATAGGAACATACATTCAATAATAACCTTGAATGTAAATGGACTAAATGCTCCAACCAAAAGACACAGACTGGCTGAATGGATACAAAAATAAGACCCATATATATGCTGTCTACAAGAGACCTGCTTCACACCTAGGGACACATACAGAATGAAAGTGAAGGCATGGAAAAAGATATTCTATGCAAATGGAAATCAAAAGAAAGCAGGAGGAGCAATACTTGTATCAGATAAAATAGACTTTAAAATAAAGACTGTTACAAGAGAGAAGGAAGGACACTACATAATGATCAAGGGATCAATCCAAGAAGAAGATATAACAATTACAAATATTTATGCACCCAACACAGGAGCACCTCAATACATGAGGCAAACGCTAACAACCATAAAAGGGGAAATTCACAGTAACACAATAAGAGTAGGGGACTTCAACACTCCACTTACACCAATGGACAGAGCATCCAGACAGAAAATAAATAAGGAAACACAAGCTTTAAATGACACAATACACCAGATAGATTTAATAGATATTTATAGGACATTCCACCTGAAAGTGGCAGAATACACTTTCTTCTCAAGTGCACATGGAACATTCTCCAGGATAGACCACATCTTGGGCCACAAATCAAGCCTTGGAAAATTTAAGAAAACTGAAATCGTATCAAGCATCTTTTCTGACCACAATACTATGGATTAGAAATTAGTTACAGGAAAAAAACTATAAAAACCACAAATACATGGAGGCTAAACAGTGCACTACTGAATAACCAAGAGGTCACTGAAGAAATCAAAGAGGAAATTTTAAAAATACATAGAAACAAATGACAATGAAAACACAACAACCCAAAACCTATGGGACTCAACAAAAGCAGTTCTAAGAAGGAAGTTTACAGCAATTCAATCTCACCTCAATAAACAAGAAAAATCTCAAATAAACAATGTAAACTTACACGTAAAGCAACTAGAGAAAAAAGAACAAAGAAAACCCAACGTCAGTAGAAGGAAAGAAATCATAAAGGTCAGAGCAGAAATAAATGAAATAGAAACAAAGAGAACAACAGCAAAGATCAATAAAACTAAAAGTTGGTTCTTCGAGAAGATCAACAAAATTGATAAACCTTTAGCCAGACTCATCAAGAAAAAAAGGGAGAGGACGCAAATCAATAAAATTATAAATGAAAAAAGGAGAAATCACAGACAATGCAGAAATACAAAGGATTATAAGAGACTACTACAAACAACTATATGCCAATAAAATGGACAACCTGGAAGAAATGGACAAATTCTTGAAAAGGTACAATTTTCTAACACTGAACCAGGAAGAATTAGAAAATATAAACAGACCAATCACAAGTAATGAAATTAAAACTGTTATTAAATCTTCCAACAAAGTCCAGGACCAGATGGCATCACAGGTGAATTCTATCAAACATTTAGAGAAGAGCTAACACCCATCCTTCTCAAACTCTTCCAAAACATTGCAGAGTGAGGAACATTCCCAAATTCGTTCTATGAGGCCACCATCACCCTCATACCAAAACCAGACAAAGATATCACAAAAAAAGAAAATTACAGACCACTATCACTGATGAACATAGATGCAAAAATCCTCAACAAAATACTAGCAAACAGAATACAACAACACATTAAAAGAATCATACACCATGATCAAGTGGGGTTTATCCCAGGAACGCAAGGATTTTTCAATATATGCAAATCAATCAATGTGCTACACCATATTAACAAATTAAGGAATAAAAAAACATGTGATCATCTCAATACATGCAGAAAAAGCTTTTGACAAAACTCAACACTTATTTATGTTAAAAACTCTCCACAAAATGGGCATAGAGGTAACCGACCTCAACATAATATAGGCCATGTATGACAAACACACAGCAAACATCATTCTCAATCGTGAAAAATTGAAAGCATTTCCACTAAGCTCAGGAACAAGACAAGGATGTCACACTCGCCACTCTTATTCAACATAGTTTTCGAAGTCCTAGCCAAGGCACTCAGAAAAGAAAAAGAAATAAAAGGAATACCAATTGGAAAAGAAGAAGTAAAACTGTCACTGTTTGCAGATGACATGATACTATACATAGAAAATCCTAAAGATGCCACCAGAAAACTATCAGAACTAATCAATGAATTTGGTAAGGTTGCAGGATACAAAATTAATGCACAGAAATCTCTTGCATTCCTATACACCAACAATGAAAAATCAGAGAGAAATTAAGGAAACAGTCCAATTTACCATCGCAATAAAAAAATAAAATACCTAGGAACAAACCTACCTAAGGAGGCAAAAGACCTGTACTCAGAAAACTATAAAACACTGATGAGGGGCTTCCCTGGTGGCGTAGTGGTTGAGAGTCTGCCTGCCGATGCAGGGGACACGGGTTTGTGCCCTGATCTGGGAAGATCCCACATGCCGCGGAGCAGCTGGGCCCGTGAGCCATGGCTGCTGAGCCTGTGCATCCGGAGCCTGTGCTCCACAACGGGAGAGGCCACAACAGTGAGAGGCCCACGTACCACAAAAAAAAAAAAAAAAAAAGAAATCAAAGATGACATAAACAGATGAAGAAATATACCATGTTCTTGTATTGGAAGAATCAATATCATGAAAATGACTATACTACCCAAAGCAATCTACACACTCAATGCAATCCCTATCAAATTACCAATGGCTGGGCTTCCCTGGTGGCGCAGTGGTTGAGAGTCCGCCTGCCGATGCAGGGGACACAGGTTCATGCCCCAGTCTGGGAAGATCCCACATGCCGCAGAGCGGCTGGGCCTGTGAGCCATGGCTGCTGAGCCTGTGCATCCGGAGCCTGTGCTCCGCAAAGGGAGAGGCCACAACAGTGAGAGGCCCGCGTACCGCAAAAACAACAACAACAACAACAAATTACCAATGGCATTCTTGAGAATGCCAAATAGCCAAAGCAATCTTGAGAAAGAAAAACGGAGCTGGAGGAATCAGCTCCCTGACTTCAAACTATACTATGAAGTAGCAATAATCAAGACAGTATGGTACTGGCACAAAAACAAAAATATAGATCAATGGTACAGGATAGAAAGCCCAGAGATAAACCTACACACGTACTGGCACCTAATTTATGACAAAGGAGACAAGAACATAAAATGGAGAAAAGACAGCCTCTTCCATAAGTGGTGTTGGGAAAACTGGACAGATACGTGCAAAAGAATGAAATTAGAACACTACCTAATACCATACACAAAAATAAACTCAAAATGGATTAAAGACCTAAATATAAGACCGGACACTATAAAACTCTTAGAAGAAAACATAGGAAACATTCTTTGACAAAAACCACAACAAGATCTTTTTTGACCCACTTCTTAGAGTAATGAAAATAAAAACAAAAATAAACAAATAGGACCTAATGAAACTTAAAAGCTTTTGCACAGCAAAGGAAACCATAAACAAGACAAAAAGACAACCCTCAGAATGGGAGAAAACATTTGCAAATGAAGCAACTGACAAAGGATTAATCTCCAAAATATACAAACAGCTCATGGAGCTCAATATGAAAAAAAACCAAACAACCCAATTAAAAAATGGGCAGAAGACCTAAACAGACTTTTCACCAAAGAAGACATACAGATGCTCAACATCACTAATTATTAGAGAAATGCAAATCAAAACTATAATGAGGTATCACCTCACACCAGTCAGAATGGCCATCATCAAAAGATCTACAGGGCTTCCCTGGTGGCGCAGTGGTTGAGAGTCCGCCTGCCGATGCAGGGGATGCAGGTTCGTGCCCCGGTTTGGGAGGATCCCACGTGCCGCGGAGCGGCTGGGTCCATGCGCCATGGCCGCTGAGCCTGCGTGTCCGGAGCCTGTGCTCCGCGACGGGAGAGGCCACAGCAGTGAGAAGCCCGCGTACCACAAAAAAAAAAAGATCTACAAACAATAAATGGAGAACAGTATGGAGGTTCCTTAAAAAACTAAAAATAGAACTACCATATGACCCAGCAATCCCACTACTGGGCATATACCCTAAGAGAACCATAATTCAAAAGGACACACGTGCCCCAGTGTTCATTGTAGCACTATTTACAATAGCCAGGACATGGAAACAACCTAAATGTCCAACGACAGACAAATGGATAAAGAAGATATGGTACATATATACAATGGAATATTACTCAGCCATAAAAATGAACGAAATTGGGTCATTTGTAGAGATGTGAATGGACCTAGAGTCTGTCATACAGAGCGAAGTAAGCCAGAAAAACAAACACCGTATATTAACACATATATGTGAAAGCTAGAAAACTGGTACAGATGAACCTATATACAGGGCAGGAATAGAGATGCAGACATAAGAGAATGGACATGTGGACACAGGCGGGAAGGAGAGGGTGGGACGAATTGGGAGATTAGGATTGACATATATACACTACTATGCATAAAATAGATGGCTAATGGGAACATGCTATAATGCACAGGAAGCTCAGCTTGGTGTTCTGTGATGACCTAGACGTGTGGGATGGCGGAGGGGTGAGGGTGGGTTGGAGGGAGGTCCAAGAGGGAGGGGATATAGGTATACATATAGCTGATTCACTTCACTGTACAGCAGAAACTAACACAACATTGTAAAGCAATTATACTCCAATAAAAAAAAATTTTTTTCCACAAAAATCCTTTGGAATAATTGGAGAAAGGACCACAAAACAAAATGAAGCCTGAGATCACTGATTATTTGAACTGTAATATTCCCCATCACCGCAATCACCAGTACTTGATAAAGTCTATCTCACCCTGGACAATAGTCCACACCTGTAAGGACATATTTACTGATATCAGGAAGCTTGCTTAAATAATGGCATGGAGGTAAAGCAAAGCACAGACCAGCCCCTCTCCCGGGATCAACCAACAGTTGGCCCTCTTTCTTTTTATACCTTCTTCTTCCCCTATTTTGCTTGATTTGAATCTCAAATTTTGCCCATATCTTCAAATTCTATTCCTTGAGTAAGGAGGACTCAGTGATATAGTTAGACAATTACAGTTAGGCAGCAAATTGGTGTCAGAGTTGTCTATCACTGTCCATAGAATGCCAAACTAGACTCCATTCAGAGCTGAATCTGGTCACCACTTGTCCACTATGACCTTGGCCCTTTATGCTGGGCCAAACCATACACACATAACTTTATCCTGGTACAGCACACCAAGCTCCTAACAACACTGGCAGCTCAGAAGCCTACACATCACTATCTACGAGCCTTCCCTTTTTGCTTCTGATTTGCTTATGTTTGCTTTCATCTCCTAGGCCTCCCAAATCTGACAACAATTAAACTTCCTTTTTAACATTTGGCACCTCATATATGCTCTCAACATCCCTTTAACAATGAGTTAAAACCATTTATGAGGGACACTGTAGTTTTCTCAAACTAGAGTAATATACAGACTTTTCCCTTTTTAAAGGAAAACAATTCTCGAAATACTCTAAGAATAGGTCCATGGATTTTAAGAAACACTGAATTAGGTTTCCTTGTCTGCCTGAAAAAAATAACAGAATCTTAATAAGCAGTTATAGGAGCACCTAAGAGACTGAAAAAAATGTGATTTATTAATATTTGTCAAGTAGAATGCAATTTAGGCATTTGAAGTCAAAACTAATGAAGAATTGTTTTTCCCTTGCTGGTAGTTGTGCAGTTTAATCAATGTGCTTGGAAAGCTACAGGTTTAAGATGCTAATGCCAAAATTCCAGGTATGTTCCTTTATTCTTCACTCTCTAAATTCCAGCCAGCTTTCAAGGCCAGCTTTAGTCTTAGATCCCAACCAATTGAGCTATCTTGGTTCTGAACTCCAAAGATACATAATCTATATGCCTTAATTAACATGCAATCATATACAGAGAAAAGCCCAGAAACAAACACACAAACACTATGATATACAGGCAGAGTATACTGTCCTACAGTAGGCAATAAACAGAGTAGGTAAGTATGGTGTTGACATTAGGAGATTTTAGTAATAGGAAAGGGACTATAGGAACCATAGTACTAAAATGTCTAAAGGTATTGGTGGTGGCAAAGCAGAATACCAAGCAAAGAGGGAATCTAATAAGGGAGGGACAAAAGAAAGAATGCAGTGGGTCAGTGTGGTAGGGAATGGAGTGGGAAATAACAGAAAATATCTCATGGAGTCTTCCCACCAACTTACAAAGCTAGTGTTGTTAACATCCTCAAGGTCGCATTGGTAATAAATGGAGGAATCTGATCTAATCTATTACAACCCAGTTTTTATGCATTGGGACTAAAACTTGATTATAAAAGCCATAAGGAATAAGACAAAAGGTAGAGACAAAACTGGACTAGTAGCAGTGGTGATGTGCTGTTGAGCGAATGGCCCAGAGTTCTTCTAATTCCCCTTGACTAGAAATAGGGCTGGTTCCACAGATACAGGAATAGAAGAGGGCACTTGAGCAATAAGGTTGAAGAAAAAAAGCAGGGTGCCTAGTAGATATTAATTTATTGACATTTATTGGACCACATGTGGATCTCTCAATGGCTTTGCAAGTACTTTTTTATTGTGGTAAAATATATATATAAAATTAACAATTTTTAAGTGTACAATTCAGTGGCATTAAGTACATTCACAATGTTGTGTAACTATCTTGACTAAACCATAGGTTCTTTTTTTATACTATTCTCTATTCTTCATTGAGTTTGGCACAGTGTTATGCACATAGAAAGCACTCCATAAATACATGGTTAATTAGCGTAGATACTATCATGACCATGTGACGATAATGAGAGGATGTGGTCACTCTTGTTACGTTCCCAAATCATATGGTGTCTAAATGGAGTTTCTGTTGAGTGCTTGACAATGTGGTCATGAGAACTCACTCACCCTGGGAACAGTAATCAGGGGTTCTCCCTTGAGCTTTTGCCTAATAGCATTCTGTCTCATGTCCTTACACAGACTATTATAAATAGGACATTTGTATACAGCCATGGCTATACCCAAAGTTTTCCTGCAAAAATCTTCCTCAGATTAGGGTTTAGGAGCTGCTTACATAATGTAATCAGAAATACAACTTGTTAAATGGCCACAAACCCTTAATTTCCCTTTCACATGCCTATTCCATTGGAAGAGAAATGTATTCCTTTTGAATGAGAAGAACTCTGTACATGTTTAGATTGTTTTTTATATCAACTTTGAGGTATAATTTACATACACTGTAACTTATCCATTTTATCGTGTACATATCTATGACTTTTGGCAAATGTAAATATTTGTGTAACGATACAGATTTTACAAACTATGTACAGATTTTACAAACTGCATTAGATCAGATTATGATCAGATTATGAGTTACAATAATTGAATAAATCTTGATTGTAAAAACAACATATTTTGGGATTTATATTGTACTATTTATATTTATATATTTATATTGTACTATTCCCTTTTATATGCAAATATATTAACACACTATATATATTCAGAAATTTCAAACATTTTGCTGCTTCTGATTTAGAAGCATTAAAAAAAGGAAAACGCTTTTAACAATTTACTGTACTCAATTTTAGGCATTACATTTCAAGAAAAAAATCCACAAACCAGAAAACAAGCAGAGTGAGTCGCTAGTACTGAAAAGCTGAGAAATCATATTCTAGAAAGAACACATTAGAGAATCAAGGGTTCTTAAGAGAAGAAAATATGCTGAGGTGTGGTAGGGTTAGGAAGGATAATGTTGATCTCAAAGAAGTGAAAAACTTTTTGTTTTTTTTCCCCTCTCCTTTATGGTTTATTACAGGATATTGAATATAGTTCCCTGTGCTATACAGGGAACTATATTCAATAGGACCTTGTTGTTTATCCATTCTATATATAATTTGCATCTGCTAATTCCAAATTCCCAATCCATCCCTCCCTAGCCCCACTTCTGCCTTGGCAATCACAAGTCTGTTCTCTCTGTCTGTGAGTCTGTTTCTGTTGATTCCACATATAAGTGACATCATATGGTATCTTTCTCTTTCTGACTTACTTCACTTGGTATGATAATCTCTAGGTTTATTCATGTTGCTGCAAATGGCATTATTTCATTCTTTTTTATGGCTGAGTAGTATAGAAAAAACCCTAATGACTCCATAAAAAAACTACTAGAAATGATAAATGAATTCACCAAGGTAGCAGGATACAAGATTAGCATACAGAAATCTGTTGCATTTCTTTACAATAACAATGAAATATCAGAAAGTAAAAAAACAATCCCTTTTAAAATCACATCAAAAAAACACAAAACCTTAGGAATAAACCTGACCAAGGAGGTGAAAGAATTGTATGCTGAGAACTATAAAACACTGATAAAGGAAACTGAAGATGATGCAAAGAAATGTAAAGATATCCCGTGTTCTTCGACTGGAGAAATTAATATTGTTAAAATGGCCATATACCCAAGGTAATCTACAGATTTAATACTATCCTTATCAAATTACCCATGACATTTTTCACAGACCTACAACAAATAATCCTGAAATTTATATGGAATCATAAAAGACCCAGAATTGCCAAAGCAATCCTGAAGAAAAAGAACAAAGCAGGAGGCATAACCTTCCCAGACTTCAGACAATACTACAAAGCTACAGTAATCAAAACAGTGTGGTACTGGCACCAAAAAAAGACATATGGATCAATGCAACAGAAAAGAGAGCCCCGAAATAAACCCACACACCTACAGTCAATCTTCGACAAAGGAGGCAAGAATATACAATGGGAAAAAGACAGTTTCTTCAGTGAGTGGTGCTGGGAAAGTTGGGCAGCTGCATGTGAATCAATGAAGTTAGAACACATCCTCTCACCATACACAAAAATAAACTCAAAATGGCTTAAAGACTTAAATACAAGACTAACCCCCGAAAACTCCTAGAAGAGAACACAGACAAAATATTCTCTGACATAAATTGTGGCAAAGTTTTCTTTCTAGGTCAGTATCCTAAGGCAATTGAAATAAAAGCAAAAATAAACAAACAAGACCTAATCAAACTTATAAACTTTTGCACAGCAAAGGAAACCATAAATAAAAATGAAAAGACAACCTATGGATTGGGAGAAAATATTTGCAAACAATGCAACCAACAAGGGATTAATTTCCAAAATATAAAACAGCTCATACAACTCAATAACAAAAAAACAATCCAATCCAAAAATGGGCAGACGACCTAAACACATTTCTCCAAAGAAGACATGCAGATGGCCAATAGGCACACGAAAAGATGCTCAATATCGCTAATTATTAGAGAAATGCAAATCAAAACTACAATGGAGTACCACCTCACACCAGTCAGAATGGCCATCATTAAAAGGTCTACAAATAACAAATACTGTAGAGGGTGTAGAAAAGGGAACCCTCCTATACTGCTGGTGGGAATGTAAATTGGTACAGCCACTCTAGAAAACAGTATGGAAGTTCCTCAAAACACTGAAAACAGAGTTGCCATATGATCCAGCAATCCCACACCTCTGCATATATCTGAAGAAAACTGTAATTTGAAAAGACACATTCACCCCAATGTTCATAGCAGCACTATTTACAATAGCCAAGACATGGAAGCAACCTAAATGCCCATCGACATAACATCATGTCACCTGCATACACTGACAATTTTACCTCTTCTCTTCCAATTTGGATATGTTTTATTTCTTTGTCGTGGCTGGGCCTTCCAATGCTATGTTGATTAGAAGTGGTGAGAGTGGGCATCCTTGTCTTATTCCAGATTTTAGTGGGAAGGCTTTCAGCTTTTCACGGCTGAGTATTATGTTGGCTGTGGTGAAAAACTTATATGGTAAAAGACCAAACTTTTTCAGGATATGGCTCCAGACGGCAAAAGTACTAGAGGGAAGTTATTAAGGGTAGAGTTCACTTTACATAAGAAAAAACTTCTAAGAGTTAGAGCCTCCAAATGGAATGGTTGTATCCCTGCACTGTTATTGTTCAAAAAGAAGCAAAAGACCATCTATTTGAGAAGTTGGTGCAAGAGTAGAAGGATTAGATTAGTAGGCCTCCTAAGTCCTTTCCAATTCCAATTCTGAGATTGTGTGATCTAGGAACTTCTTCTAATTTAAAGCCAGATGTCAGGGAAACCATAACTCAAAGATGTACAACCCGTAAATCATGGTTTGATCAGGAACAATGAACTAAAACCCAGACAGAAGCATACGCAGAAACAGACTTGCACCTGTACACACACACACACACCCACACACACACACACCCACACACACACACCTCTTCCCAAAATTCCTGGGAAGGAAAAATAAGAATAACTTATAAAAATAATGACAAAATCTGTTCCATCTTTCCCACCAAATCTACTTTATGTTCCCTAGTCTATCTTAATAGTATCACTGGCTACCCGATTATGCAGAATAAAGCCTTAATGTTCATTTTCTTTGACTCTTCCATCTTCCTCCAATTCCTACTAAGTCTACCCCAGAAATACCTCTCAGCTGTCTTTTATCTTTATACTTGTATTGCCATGCTCTCAGTTAAACACCTGCAATTGATTCCTAAGGTCCTTCCACCTATAATCTCCTCCTCCCTAGGGCTATTATTCACACTGCTAACAGTGATCTTTCTGAAGCACAGGCTATCACATCACTCTAATCTGCTCAAAAATCTGCTGGCTCCTTGATAGCTACAAAGTAAAGTTCAAATTCTTTGGTATGGCCTTCAACGGCATCTCAATCTCCTTGCTTAGTTTGCCCATGGTATCTTATGCTTTGGTTACACTGTAGTTCTTGTCATTCCTGAAAGGCTATACCCTTCTCTATTCCATGTTTTTGTTTAGATGTCTTCAAATGCACCCCCTCATTCCCTCCTGTGGAAATTTTACTCATTTTCTAAGGCTCAAGCAAATGCTACCTATCTTGTGACACTATCCTTAATGCTTCTATGTCACAACCCCTGGCTCCCTCTCTTGGAATTAAACAATTCTCCTTGGAGCCAATAATACTTCTTTTCACACCTTATTTTTTTTTTTTTTCGGTACGCGGGCCTCTCACTGCTGTGGCCTCTCCCGTTGTGGAGCACAGGCTCCGGACGCGCAGGCCCAGCGGCCATGGCTCACGGGGCCAGCCACTCCGCGGCACGTGGGACCCTCCTGGACCGGGGCACGAACCCGCGTCCCCTGCATCGGCAGGCGGACTCCCAACCACTGCGCCACCAGGGACGCCCTTCACACCTTATTTTTGCATTTAACAATAATGCTTGAAATTTCAGTTTTGGGTGGGTCCCAGCTTATGGCGACCCACTGTAAATCCTTAAAGGCAGACAGCAGGCTTCATTTCTATATCCAACCTTGTCAGAACCCCAATACCAAGTACCTTTCTTATAAAAAGTGCTTAATAAAATTTTTTTTAATTGAACTGGGATTTGAAGACAGTTAAGACTTCTGTCCATGGCTCAATACCCGTCTTAAAAATTGTAAATTCGGGACTTCCCTGGTGGCGCAGTGGTTAAGAATCTGCCAATGCAGGGGACACGGGTTTGAGCCCTGGTCCGGGAAGATCCCACATGCTGCAGAGCAACTAAGCCCGTGCGCCACAACCACTGAGCCCACGTGCCACAACTGCCAAAGCCCACGTGCCTAGAGCCCATGGTCTGCAACAAGAGAAGCCACTGCAATGAGAAGCCTGCGCACCGCAATGAAGAGTAGCCCCCGGTCGTCACAACTAGAGAAAGCCCGCGCGCAGCAACGAAGACCCAACACAGCCAAAAATAAAAAATTAATTAATTTTAAAAAAAGAATAAGGAGGCTTAATTTTTTAAAAATCGTAAATTCTATTAAAATTCTAATCAGAAGCCTAGTGATTGATAAAAGTCTCTTATCCTATTAATCTAACATCTCTGAGCCAAAAACAGTTATATACTTACATTCACTAGGAGAGAGAAATCAGTGACCAGTTGGCTAAGTTCAATTAAGTCCTTAAAAAGAAAGAGAAAGAGGAAGTTACTTACTTTCATACCTCACAGCTACCAAAGGAAAATCATTTTTAACATACCGCTTCTAAGGTTTCCCATGATTCTGCAGCATTTTGATCTCGAGGAATTTCAGGCAACACATATATCTGAGTCATACTCTGAGGATCAGCTTCATCTTCAGTAGTGTGAAATGTTCCTGGATGAACACAGCCTCATGTTTAGAGTTTATCTGCTTTGTTAGAAAGACGGTAGAATGAATCAATTCCATAAAACAACTACCATGTGAAAGGCTTACTAACAGAATTCAGGCTAAAAGTAAATTGGTTATATATCTATGGGCAAGTTAGTTAACAAATATTTTTCCTTAATTATTTTACAAAGTCATCTTAAAAAATTGCTACAAATACAACTTACCCAATCTGAATAACTAGGGCTAGATGTGGAAGTAGCACAAAGTAGAACTATTCTATTTGGCCAATGTTCTATGAAGAGATACCCAGTAGATATGTTTAACACTTTTCATTGCTAAATCATTAACATTTCTTTGGCTATTTTAGTAATAAACATCAGATTCACAAGATTTTAAAAGTAGGGAACTGATGTATTTTTAGCAATGAAAATCAGTCATTTTTGGTAACAATAAATTTGTCATCAAACTAACGTCTCTTACCATATGTATCTTTTTGTACATATTGCCATCCTTCTTCTCCTCAGAGTAATTTTTCTGGCCCATGCCTCCATTGCTTCTATGTCATTTCTGGATTTTAAAAAGTCATCAACCCATTAAGGCTTTCCTCATTAAACACTGCTATAAAGATGAATTAATTTATACTCCAAACTCCACCTCCAAGTCTTTCTTATTTCCTTCTATTGGTTTTACCAATCCATTCATTAAACTGATATTTATAAAATGCCTACTATATGCCAATCAGTGTGCTAAGGTAAATCACAAGACATCTCCAAGTCATAGTGGTTAGGGGTATGGGCCTAGTCAGAAAGACCTGGGTTAGAATCCTAGTTTGGCTATTTACTAGCTCTTTGACTTGGGAAGGTATTTCACCTCTTTGACTTATTTTCCTCATTTGTAAAATGAGGTGGTATTTATTTTGCACTGTGGCTGGCTTATCTATTAAGAACAAGTGGTTAATAGTTACTATTACTGTCACTGCTACTGCTGCTATTGTTAATGGAACTTACTGTATAATGTGTGATATAGACATGTTAACAGGCAAGTTCAGTACAGTCTGATAAGAACTATGATATGGGTAAGCATGGAATGCTATGTGAGCACCAAAGAAAGGTATTTAACCTAGACTTGTGGAGGAAGAGTGGTCTGAGAAGGTTCTGAAGCTGAAGCCTGAGGATGAACAGAAATTATATAGCTGAACTGGGGCAATGGTAGAGGAGGAAGGAGAAAGTATTCAGGCCAGGGAGAACAATATTTGCATAAGTTTGGGAACTGAAAGGAGTCAGTATAACTGAAGCATAGACTATGACAAGAGAAAGCAAAGGCTGAGGCTGGAAATCTAAGATGACATCATTTATGGCACTGTAAACTATATTAAAGAGTTTTGTCTTTCTCTTAAGATGAATATGGAACTTTTAAAAGGAGTGGGAGACTACTGGGAAGCTGAGGGTGCCATATCAGATTTCAGATTTAGAAAGGTAACCACAGCTGTAGTGTGAACAAAAGATTAAGGATGGAGTTGAAAGGTGAAAACTTAAAGAGTGAAAAACCAGTTGGGAGGCTTTTCAATGTGTCTGGTGCAAAATGATGATGGTGTGCTCTAGGATAGTGGCAGTGGAAATGGATAGAAGAGATCTGAAGGTCTACTTCCCTTTGTCTTCCTTACTGCAAGCTCAAAACACCTTCCACTTTAATATTTTCTGAGCACCCATTATGTATTGTGTTGAGTACCAGGGATAAAAAAGTGAATACAAAGTAGCTGCTCTCAAGGAACTTATATTCTAGCAGAGAAGACATACAAAGAGACAATCCTAAAACAATAAAAGAGTGCACTGATATCTAGATAAATATAGATACATATAGTATTTATGGCACTTTCAAGCTGGGGGTGGCATCTGACCTAGTTTGGTGTGGTGTGCACCAAACTAAAAAGGGTGATCTTTTCTACTAGCCTAAGAAGATAGGAATAGAAATTCTAGGTGGAGAGACCAGCATGAAAAAGGTCCTCTAAAAAAAAAAAAACAAAAAAACCCCCAATATAGCTTAATATAAAATCAGCAGTCTGGTCTTGCCAAAGCATAAAGTAAAAGACATACAATATAAAAGTGGTATTTTATAAAACTGCACTATTTTATGTTCAAAATTTGAGAATGTTTTACCTCTTGAGGAAAAAAACCCATTTGAATTGTTTAGGAAGGGCACAGTCAGTTGATTAAAAGTTAATTTGTAGGCTTATTAGAACTGACAGTGTTCTTTTAATTTTGAATCTTCACTGAAATGAGTACATTTCCCTACCTTAAAGGAAGAGCAAAAACATCAAAAACAAAATATGTTTTACATTACAACATATAGCAAATATCCAACATTTTAAAAGCTCTGATTTTTACAAATGCTTAAAAGAGTTATTTACCCTATGTCTTAAGTTATCACATAAAAATACTTCTCACTTCAAAGTAATTAATTACTCTAAGATCTTTCTTCTACTTAATATTGCTTTTGTAATAAGAGCTCCCAACTTCTTTAATAGGATGATGAATAATGATAACTGTTATCATTAACAGATCAAATGTAAAGCAGAACTTTATAAACATAACACCACTCAAAAGATTTTTTTAAGCCATAATCTTCATTCTGTTAGAGAAGATTCCAATGAAATATGCCAGGATATATAACAAAATAATTATTATTATCTTGATTACATAAATTCTTGATCTAAAAAATGAAGGGATGGGAAATGTTTGACATTTGAAGCAAACACAAAAGATTTCTCTCAGTGAAAAAATAAAAAATGTTTAAGTCATTTATGTTTCACTTGAAACCAAACTGCGTATGCATCTTAGTTCAAATGGAGTCTTAGAACAAAGAAATCTGTTCTCTTCCATGGAAAATCCTGCTGTAAACTTACAACTCGGAACATCACTAATCAATTCGAGGCGTGACTAACAATTGAGAAAGGAATCTTTTAATTTCTACAACTTCCGTAATTCATTTATTCCAGCTTGTATTAAAAATCACTATATCTCAGTGATCATCCATTGACTTTGAACTTTTACAAGTTGCTACAGACATGATGAGGCAAAACACAGAGATAGATTATAGCTGCAGGAAAGATGGCTGAAGAGTTCTTATCCTGTCCACAGAAGTCAAAATTGCTATTGTTTTACAGGACATAACAATCTCAGTTCCATCCACTTGCAAACAACTGCAAGTGTAAAGGGCACATGGACTATACGTACCGCTCACCAGTGTTTTTCAAATTCTGTTTATAAAACATTATTGACTATAAACTCAAATAAACATTAAGATATTTTTAGTTCATGTGAAAAATAAGCTTAATAACATGGACATAAGACTTCTCCCTTCTCTCTAGGTGTCTAAACATATTCTCTCTCTGCCCCCCCACCTTTCTCCATACATCACGAAGGGCAATGATTCTAGTAAGAATTACAACACATATTTAAGGAATTTCTACTAAATTTTACTATATTAGAAAAAGTTCCATTATAAATCCAAGTTAATTCAAAAGCATTTCCTAAATTCTTTCATGTTCTAACAGCTTTAACATAGTGACATTATTTTACTGATCATCTACATAAACCTACCCATCGAAATAAGATGACTTCTAAGTCATGGCTTAACTAAGCTGCAGAGGAGAATTTTTAAGAATATTAAAACCAATACAAAATACACCTTCTGAATAATATACAAAAGCATCTACATGATTTACAAAACTGTTCAATACAAGTGTATATATATACCTGTAATAAAATCTAATATTTCATTAAATTCAATATGCTGGTCTGAAGTTCCCAGCAGTTTAAAAGGTTGGATTCTTTCCTTTTGTGAATATTTGTTTAAAATGTAATAAGATTCTGTTTCTAATGCACTGATGAAGTGTGTGTGCTGGATGGGGAGTAAGAAAGAAAGATAGAGAGAAGCACTGGTTTGCTCTGTATGCCTTGATACACCTTTCTAAATACAAAACAAATGTGTAGGCCCATCACTTCTCTTGGTGGGAGGCAATATGCTAAAAATGAACTAGACACACAGGAGAGAAAGAAGGGAGTTTCTCAGATCAAGCAAGATCGGCAGAGAAGATTTGCTTTAGGAACTCTCAGAATCTGGACAAAAGAAACAGCAAAATCATCACAGCTTCCCCCTAAACTTAATAAGCTTCTTTCATTCTCCAGAGAACATAAAACATTCTATTCTACTTGTTATTTCTATCTGTAAATGAAAAACTATTTTTGTATTTTGATCTCAGTCATGGAAATGTGGCAACATTGCTCCTGAATCTCGATGTCTCCAACCAATTTATTTATAATCAGATTGAATTTTTAAAGGAAAAAGTATTTGAAGGCACTTAATTTCTGTGCAAATCAAACACATATTTTCTGTATAGGCTGTCATTACTATTATGAGTGCCTAAAGCAAAAATAAGAAAAAAAGAGAGCACAGGATAAAAACATGTAGAATGACAGAAAAGAGTCTACAGCTAGAAGACCACACATGGAGCAAACCCAGTTCTTACCCCACTATTAAAGTCTTATGTATTAGTTGCTCTCTTTTCGTTATTCTTCTTCTTTCCCACCCTCTCAATTACTTGTTATTAATATTTATGGATTTAACACAACCTAGTAGAAACTTCACATTTGGTGAAATCAGGCATTGGGTGAGACAGTTAATTTTAACTGCTTAATGTTGGCAATGGATTCAAAGTCAAAGCACAATCTGACCAGCAGACAGTTCAGAATTTGAAACTATACACACTGTTTTAGGTTTAATTTAGGTATCTGATTTTATAAATAGAATGACTGTTTTAATTAAATCAGCACTAGATGCAGAGATTTAATTTTGTAGTTTCTCTCAGTGGCAAGTGATTAGCTCTTTAGCTAATTTGGTATTCCATGAATTGAGAAGTTTGAGAACCAACAGAGTTGGAAAATAAATTTTACCTATTTCTTCTCCCTCATCCTCTGGCTCTGCCCCAATCTTCTTCACTTCCTCCGTACACATGCTTCCTCAAATTTTGCCAACATTTCTTTTTTAACACCAGTCAGCTCCCTACAGAGAAAGTTAATTGCCAGCAAACTGGGTAAACTACCTTTTTCTAATAATCACCCAATTCCTCTGATGACATATAAATCCAAATTTGTTGAGCCCAAACAATCCTACTGCTAGAAACACAAACAATGCAATACTAAAATGCAAATTAAAGCTAGAATACTTAAACAGAACTCAAAATTTTTGTTTTCTAGGGAATTGCTGGTGATAGCAATTCAAAACTAAATAGCAGGGCTTCCCTGGTGGCGCAGTGGTTGAGAGTCCACCTGCCGATGCAGGGGACACGGGTTCGTGCCCCGGTCCGGGAAGATCCCACATGCCGCGGAGGGGCTAGGCCCGTGAGCCATGGCCGCTGAGCCTGCGCGTCCGGAGCCTGTGCTCCGCAACGGGAGAGGCCACAACAGTGAGAGGCCCGCATACCGAAAAAAAAACAAAAAAAACAAACAAAACAAACTAAATAGCAGAAGAGACTGATGCCAGTGACTGTTTCCAGAAAATCCAACATTATCAGTGTTATTACTGTCATCACAACTGTCACAATGTCTGGTAGATAAGATGACTCCTTAATCTCATGGAACTTATAAGGCCCAGTTTCTCTATACACAAACATAAAGTATAGGTTTGCACTACATGGTAAGAACAGCATTCAGCTGCATCATTATGAAGGTGATAATTACATATGAACAAGATGATGCAAACAGTAACTACAAACTATCAAAAAGCATTCGTCCCAAACACTCTTCGACCAAGGTTGAGTGCTAACATTTTCTTCTCCCCAGAACAACACTTAAGGCAGTGTTGCTAGGTAGTGGTTATCGACAGAGTGAAGTGATTAGACCACATCTGAAATTATAAAATTGTCTCTAAAAAGATGTTTATTCATTCATATTTCTAAAACATTTATTAATGGTCCACTATGTGCCAAGTACTATGTATTATGTGCTTAGGTACTAAGGAGGCAATAAAAGCAAGATTACCCAGAAACTCTGCATGATGGCCTAAATGTTTCTTCTATATTTTACAAAAATTTCCCTGTAAAACTGGATCATTAGCACTGAAAATACAGCGTTAAAAATAATCTGGTTTTGGAGACAGGGAGTGATACAGGAGCCTCCTAACTCCTAGGTAAATAAAAAGAGGAAAACAGGTCAGCTGTAACATCTCTCAGATTGTATTCTAATTTGTAATTTATTTATACTGCATCTTTTCCATAAAGTTTTAAGGTGGCTTAGAACACATATAAACTGTAACAAGATGGCATAAATTAAAAAGAGAAACTCTAAAACAAAAACGGAAATACAAGGACAGCAATTATAAAACAAAGCCAAGAAAGTTCAAAATTTGGGCTTTTGCAAATTAAAAAATTTAGATTTAAGTATTCCAGTAAACAATTCAAGTAGAGAAATCTTATTAGTTATGCCATTCAATACCCAGAAGAATAAAAAAGATTAATTGGGGCTTCCCTGGTGGTGCAGTGGTTGGGAGTCCGCCTGCCGATGCAGGGGACACGGGTTCGTGCCCCAGTCCAGGAAGATCCCACATGCTGCGGAGCAGCTGGGCCTGTGAGCCATGGCCGCTGAGCCTGCGCGTCCAGAGCCTGTGCTCCACAACGCGAGAGACCACAACAGTGAGAGGCCCGCGTACCGCAAAAAAAAAAAAAAAAAAAAAAAAAAAAAAAAGATTAATTGCTTTGAAGTACTACTACCTATTAAACCAAGAATTGTTTTCAGGGTTCCTTACACAGACATTATACAATGCAATCAACAATTATCAATTACATCCTTAGAAGAGTTATCATGACAAGTTTCATTGGCCTCTTTCTTAGAGTATCACTTCATAAAAGTTAATGGCATGACCCCCAATGCAGACTTTTCTGGGAGACAGATCTAACATGCCCTCTGAAAACCAGAATGCCTAAGAAAGAAGCATGCCTACCTAGGCCACCCCTGTACCTGGAGATGAGGGAGGAGTACTCTGCAGACAAGGATGACATTCTCCTTAGGAAACATTTTAAAATTTATTTTTAATATATGCACAAATAGGTACTTGAAGCCTTTAAGTTCCTCACCATACAGCATAGCCTCAATTTTTTTACCCTGTAAAACTTTTAGGATATGCATTTCCAAGCACACTCAGGGTCCAAGAATTCAGCATACTGGACTAGGAGGTGATCCCTGGAGATTTATATATAATCTGCAATATCAATACAATGAGGTAAACTTAATTAACTGCATTACTATACTATGATCAAGAATAAGACTTAGTACATTACCACCAACAGTCATGGATCTGGTCAAAGAAGGCTGTAATAAAGTTTCTTCATCATTAAATTGTTTCTTAAGTTCTTCTACAGATTCCAGATGGAGTTGAAGAAATTCTGCTGTTGCTGCTGATGCTTCTTCTTTAACAGGATCTATCATTCTCTTCAGAAGTCCAAGGTCATCCTTTTGGACTTTCAAACAAAGTTTCTCCATTTCTCGGATATTGGAGCGGAGTTGCTGTAAAAAAAAAAAAATCATTAAAGCCACCATCTCTTAATATAAAATATCTTTATTTTCAGAGGTAATTTGTGATAATGGCTTTCAATGGAAATCAGAAGTATTCTCTACAACATACAGTATGTATTAATACGTTTCTGTTTTTTCATATCTCTGGCCAAATCCAGCTTCTTTAGAGCTCACATCCTCATACTCTGAATTTATTTAGCATTTTTTCCTTCATTAAATGTGATTATTACAAAGGTAACAAATGCTCTTCACAATAAATGAAACACTGCAGAAACACATCAAGAAAAACTTAATGACTTTTTATTTTATATTGGAGTATAGCTGATTAACAATGTTGTGTTAGTTTTCCCCACTTCACCAATCCTACCAATTCTCTTAACTCAGTCCTTTCACATACTTATTGCTCATACAAACATTAGCATATACAGCTTTTCTTTTTATAAAAAATGAATTACATTATGCACAATAATCTACAATTGACAAACTTCCAGTCCCCAACTTAACAATATCATAATGGATATCCCTCCTGGTCAATGACTGTACCATATTCCATAGTACTGATGTAGTATAATTTATTCGATCACTCCTCCAGTGATTAAAATCATTCATGTTGTTTCCAGTTTTTAGTTATTACAAACTATGAAACAAATGTACTAGACTATAAACCCTAATATATGGTAACAGTATATATTAGTGTTCTAGCATATACTATTATACTACATTTTGTAGGAATGATTCCCCAAAGTTAGAGTACTCTCTCAAATGATAATATGTATTTTTATTTCAATAGCTATTATCAGTTCTTCCTCAAAAGGCTTAACAACTCACACTACCACTAAAGTCTGAGTTTCCATTTCCCCATATACTGCCAGTACTACATGTTATCTCACTGTTGTTTTACTTTGAATTGCTCTCTGAAGTTGCTAGATTTTTATGAAATGACTTTCTCTGCTGTTAAAAATCACCTGTTTGCATAATTTATAAATTTTTCTCGAATGTATTGATATAATAAATTATGCGCAAATTTCATGGTATAGAGCCATTTTAATATTTCTGAGATAGACCCTCCTTGGTCAATATATACAATTTTTTAATACACTGTGGGATTCAATTTGCTAATATTTTATTTGGAATTTTAGTACATCTGTGTGAGTATATGAATGTGTGTGTGTGTGCATGGATGCATACATGAATAGTGTGTGTGTCTATACTATCTTCACTAGGTTTAAACGTATTCTAACAGGTTTAAGTTTGTGCTAGCTTCATAAAATAAACTGGGGAGCTTTTCATCTTTTTCAATGGTCTAGACTTTGAAAAACATAAAAACCAATTCTTCTTTTACAATTAAACAGAGCTTGTAAGAATGATCTATATATGATGCTTATTTTAAAATTACAGATCTCTAGTCATATAATATTTTAAATTCTTTTCCCCTAATGTACTTTCACAGACACTAATGCAAATCCTGTACAGTAGACAGAAAAGTATTGATTTCTTCAATTTTTCAAGTGCCTACTATGAGTGAAATGATATAGTCCATATTATTACATTCCACATTATTACACATAGAGAAATAAAAACAAAATTTGTTCAGGGGCTTCCCTGGTGGCGCAGTGGTTGGAAGTCCACCTGCCAATGCAGGGGACACTGGTTCGTGCCCCAGTCTGGGAAGATCCCACATGCCGTGGAGCGGCTGGGCCCGTGAGCCATGGCCGCTGAGCCTGCGCGTCCAGAGCCTGTGCTCCGCAACGGGAGAGGCCACAACAGTGAGAGGCCCGCGTACCACACACAAAAAAAATTTGTTCAGGACTTACTTAATTATCTAGCAGCAAAGCTCAGGTTAAAACCCAGGTATTCTTACAAGTCCAGAAACCTTTCTATTAAACTATAACCATGATTCCTAGCTATACGGTACCTTAATACAATCTAAAGTATCTATTGTATTCTTAAAATTAAAGCTAATTCTGAAAAAAAAAAAAAGTTTAGCTACCACCTAAAGCATCTTGTAAGATTCTGTGGGTGAATCAAAAAGTTATACCTCTATCCTATCATGACTCTATACTTCATTTAACTTTATGTCCACTCTTATCATCCCCACGTGCTCTGGGAAACCTAAAGATAATTGGACTGTGGATTAAAAATATGTGATACATAAGCATTTTAGATGTAAAATTCACGGAACCCTAAGGGGCTTATGTGATCATTCAATTCAACTTCACAATTTTACAATATGGAAACTAGAGTCCAGCTGAACACAGTGGCAGAATTAGGACTAGAGTCCAGTTTTCAAGTCCTGGAAAAATATTGTCTCCTACACACCACCTCTTGGCTGTGTGATTCCTTTCTGGACTACAATTAAAACTTGGTTATGTACTTGCTACATAGTTCATAGAGGTATTTTAGGCGATGTTACTTTGGAGAAGCATTAAGAAGTTTCTGCAGCTAATGAGCATTTGCCTCTGACATATTCTTCTCCTCTTACAGATGTTACATCCCCAGTCAAATTATGGTGTCTAGCTTTAAGAACTCTTTATTACTATGGGTGAAGGGAAAAATGTTAAAGGAGAGAAAGAAAATACCCATTTAACTATAAAATCTGATACTGTAATACCAAAAACACAAATAATGGCTAAATTTGTATCAACACTACTGTAAGTTGTCCATTATGCTAAGTGCTTTACCTTCTTTATCTTGTTTTACCTTCACAATTTATTTTTGAAATAGATATTACTGTTATTCTCATTCTACAGAAGAGAAAATTAAAAGCAAATTAAGAAAATATCCCAGGATTACACTTCTAGTAAAAAGTAAAGCCAGGAATCAAATTCAGGCTATAGAGCATGTGTTCTCAACAACTTTACTATATAGCTATACTATCCAAAAGAAATATAATACAAACCATAAATGCAAGCCATACACTATGTAATTTTAAATTTTCTAATAGTCACATTAAAAAAGTAAAAAGGAAGAGATGAATCAGTTTTAATACATTTTATTTAACCCAATGCATCCAAAACATTATCATTTCAACATGTAATTAATATAAAAATTATTAATGCAATATTTTACATGATTTTATTTGTAGTCAGTCTTAGAAATTTGGCATATATATTATATTCACAGCACATCTCAATTCAAACTAGCCACATTTTAAGTGCTCAACAATTATATGTGGCTAAGGGCTACTATATTGGACAGCTACTATATAGCTACAGAGTCTCTCTAAAGTTAATATGTGAAGAATATAAAGTAGGTGTTTCTGCTTCTGGCTATAGCAGGCTGGATAATTCAAAATAACCCTCCCATCAATGACTACTTAAAAAGCTGAAACCAACATAAATCACAAAACAAACCAAAAGAAAAATAAATTCAAAAGCATCAAAAAGCAAACAAGATAGCGAGAAATTTGTAGACCAAGAATTGGGCAAAGATGGAAATCCAGAGACGTGAGTCTTGAATTTAGGTCACATTTGCTTGAGGGTATCTGCTTACCAGAGTGCTTGACGGCCTCACAAATCTCAGGGTAAAATATCCAATGCCAGGACCTGCTAAGGATAAGCACTATGGTGCCTTGGGCTGGAATCTTAAAAGAATTGCACCCTAGGAGCACAGGTGATCCTGAAATAAATCAGCCCTTGCATGAACTGCAGTTTGGCTTCCTGTCTTTTGTGCAGCTAATATAAATCTTTATCTCTGAAACAGTATAAAGATAATCTTGGAAGTTAGTATCCCAGAGGCTTAGAAGAAGCAAATGAACATCCTCTCTGGAGGAAAATCATTCCTAGCTATCAATAACTTCCATAAATTATGTTTCAAATATAATGTCCACCAATCAAAGACAATCAAGCACATGAGGACATACACAACATAATGAAGAAACAGCAGAAACAACAGACAATTGAAACATCCAAAGGGACATCTAATAGGGGAATTAGCAAATGTGACTTATAAAAAACTATGGTTATTTTGTTCCAAGATATAAGTATCAAGCTTGAAAATTCAGGAGATAACCGGAAACTATAAAAAGCAAAATACAGATTTTAGAAAAGAATGAATATCATTTAAAAATAGAGTATACAATCCTTGTACACTGTTGGTGGGAATGTAATTTGGTACAGCCACTGTGAAAAACAGTATAGAGGTTTCTTAAAAAAATAAAAATAGAACTACCATATGACCCAGCAATTCCACTCCTGGATATATATCCAAAAAAACCCAAAAACATTAATTTGAAAAGATACATGCACCCCACCCAGTATTCATAGCGACGTTATTTACAACTGCCAAGATATGGACCCAAAGTAAGTGTCCATCAACAGATGAATGAATAAAGAAGGTGTGGTATATATACTTAATGCAATACCAATCAGCCATGAAAAAGACCGAATTTTTCCATTTGCAGCAACATGGATGGACTTGGAGGGCATTATGCTAAGTGAAATAAGTCAGACAGAGAAATACAAATATTGTATAACGTCACTTACATGTGGAATCTAAAAAATGAAACAGACAAATGAATATAACAAAAAAGAAGCAGACACAGATATAGAGAACAAACTAGTGATTACCATGGTAGGGGAGGGATGCGGGAACAGGAGGCACAAACTACTGGCTGTAAGATAGGCTCAAGGATGTACTGTGCAAAACAGGGTATATAGCCAATATTTTGTAATAACTGTAAATGGAAAGTAATCTTTAAAAATTGTATAAAAAATATAATGTTTTTAAAAATTAAAAAAAGACTATGCAAAAGAAAAATAATAAATGAGTTCAGCTGCATATTAGACCCAACTCAAGAACGACAGTAAACTGGAAACTAGATAGGAAGAAACTATGTAAAACTATACAAAAAAGAAACAAAGAAAGTAAAAAAAAAAATACAGAAGAGAAGGTAAGAGACATAGAGGATACAGTTAGAGAAGGGTACAGTATACATATATTTAGAATCCTAGAAGAAATGGACAGAAAATAAATTTGGATAGATAGTGACTGAGTTTCCAAAACTAAGAAAAGACATCAATCCACGTTTCAAGAAGGTCAACAAATCCTAAGAAAAGTATAGACAAAGAAAAATACACTTAGCCAAAAAAGAAAAAAAGAAGAGGTAGAGAACTGATGTCTCAAAAGGAGCTCAAAAGGAGTTAAAGACAACACAATCTCTTAAATAATAGATCCACCACCTCAGAGGAACCACAGCCAATGTTACACATGCTGTAGTTGCCCTTCAAACAAGATGCATGTTTGCCGTGTTATGTAACATCTGGTTCTCTCACCCAACATGCCTGATCCAACTTTTTTCCTTCCAATCAATTATGCCCTGTGATTTAATGTATAAATCCAAATTACATGTATCATTCATAAATATTCTAAAGGGTCTTACTTTGTTTACTATACATATCAGAATACTATACACTGCATTATAGAGTAAAAAGAAAAATTTACTTATAAAAAATGCAACCAAAATCCAAGTGTCATACCAACAAAAACACCAAATAAAACTTGAACAAAGGGGGAAAAAAGGCATTGTCACCCCCAGAAGACCAGAATAAAGACCAAAGAAACAGTAAGATTATAATTTAACTTCTTAAAGTAATAATGAAAGCCAGAAGACAGAACAATGATATATTCAAAGTATGAAAAGAAAATTCTATTAAAAGACTATATAATTCCAAAACTAACAGAGGAAAAAATGGATCAATAAAAAATACGAGATCAATCCAAAAGAAAGTGAGAGGACCGTCAAGATGGCGGAGGAGTAAGACGTGGAGATCACCTTCCTCCCCACAAATACATCAAAAATACATCTACATGTTGAACAGTTCCTACAGAACACCTACTGAATGCTGGCAGAAGACCTCAGACTTCCCAAAAGGCAAGAAACTCCCCAGGTACCTGGCCGTGTGGCTGACAGGGTCTTGGTGCTCTGGCCGGGTGTCAGGCCTAAGCCTCTGAGGTGGGAGAGCAGAGTTGAGGACACTGGACCACCAGAGACCTCCCAACCCCATGTAGTATCAATCAGTGAGAGCACTCCCAGAGATCTCTGTCTCAACGCTAAGACCCAGCTCCACTCAATGACCCGCAAGCTCCAGTGCTGGACACCCCATGCCAAACAACTAGCAAGACAGGAACACAACCCCACCCATTAGCAGAGAGGCTGCCTAAAATCATAATAAGCTCACAGACACACCAAAACACACCACTGGACGTGGTCCTGCCCACCATAAAGACAAGATCCAGCCTCATCCACCAGAACACAGGCACCAGGCCCCTCCACCAGGAACCCTACACAACCCACTGAACCAAGCTTACGCACTGGGTACAGACACAAAAAACAATGGGAACTACAAACGTGCAGCCTGCGAAAAGGAGACTCCAAACACAGTAAGCTAAGCAAAATGAGAAGACAGAGAAATACACAGCAGATGAAGGAGCAAGGTAAAAACCCACCAGACCAAACAAATGAAGAGCAAATAGGCAGTCTACCTGAAAAAGAATTCAGAGTAATGAGAGTAAAGATGATCCAAAATCTTGGAAATAGAATAGAGAAAATACAAGAAATGTTTAAAAAGGACCTAGAAGAACTAAACAGCAAACAATGATGAACAACACAATAAATGAAATTTAAAATTCTCTAGAAGGAATCAATAGCAGAATAACTGAGGCAGAAGAACGGATAAGTGACCTGGAAGATAAAATAGTGGAATAAACAGCCACAGAACAGAATAAAGAAAAAAGAATGAAAAGAATTGAGGACAGTCTGAGAGACATCTGGGACAACATTAAACACACCAACATTCGAATTATAGGGGTCCCAGAAGAAGAAGAGAAAAAGAAAGGGACTGAGAAATATTTGAAGAGATTATACTTGAAAACTGCCCTAATATGGGAAAGGGAATAGTCAGTCAAGTCCAGGAAGTGCAGAGAGTCCCATACAAGATAAATCCAAGGAGAAACACGCCAAGACACATATTAATCAAACTATCAAAAATTAAATACAAAGAAAAAATATTAAAAGCAGCAAGGAAAAGCAACAAATATCATACAAGGGAATCACCATAAGGTTAACAGCTGATCTTTTAGCAGAAATTGCAAGACAGAAGGGTGTGGCAGGACGTATTTAGAGTGATGAAAGGGAAAAATGTACAACCAAGATGACTCTACCCAGCAAGGATCTCATTCAGATTCGACAGAGAAATTAAAACCTTTACAGACAGGCAAAAGCTAAGAGAATTCAGCACCACCAAACCAGCTTTACAACAAATGCTAAAGGAACTTCTCTAGGCAGGAAACACAAGAGAAGGAAAAGACCTACAATAACAAACCCAAAACAATTAAGAAAGTGGTAATAGGAACACACATATTGATAATTACCTTAAACATAAATGGATTAAATGCTCCAACCAAAAGACAGAGACTGGCTGAATGGATACAAAAACAAGACCCATATATATGCTGTCTACAAAAGACCCACTTCAGACATAGGGACACATACCGACTGAAATTGAGGGGATGGAAAAAGATATTCCATATGGAAATCAAAACAAAGCTGGAGTAAAAATTCTCGTATCAAACAAAATAGACACTATTACAAGAGACAAAGAAGGACACTACATAATGATCAAGGGATCAATCCAAGAAGATACAACAATGGTAAATATTTATGCACCCAACATAGAAGCACCTCAATACATAAGGCAAATGCTAACAGCCATAAAAGGGGAAATCGACAGTAACACAATCATAGTAGGGGATATTAACACCCCACTTTCACCAATGGACAGATCATCCAAAATGAAAGTAAATAAGGGAACACAAGCTTTAAATTGACACATTAAACAAGATGGACTTAATTGATATTTATAGGACATTCCATCCAAAAACAACAGAATACACTTTCTTCTTAAGTGCTCATGGAACATTGGCCAGGACAGATATCTTGAGTCACAAATCAAGCCTTCGTAAATTTAAGAAAATTGAAATCATATCAAGGATCTTTTCTGACCACAAAGCTATGAGACTAGATATCAATTACAGGAAAAAAAAAAAAACTGTAAAAAGTACAAACACATGGAGGCTAAACAGTACACTACTAAATAACCAAGAGATCACTGAAGAAATCAAAGAGGAAATCCAAAAATACCTAGAAACAAATGACAATGAAAACATGACGACCCAAAACCTATAGTATGCAGAAAAAGCAGTTCTAAAAGCAAAGTTTACAGCAATACAATCCTACCTCAAGAAACAAGAAACATCTCAAATAAACAACCTAACCTTACACATAACGCAATTAGACAAATAAGAACAAAAAAACCCCAAAGTTAGCAGAAGGAAAGAAATCATAAAGATCAAATGAGAAATAAATGAAAAAGAAATGAAGGAAATGATAGCAAAGATAAATAAAAATAAAAGCTGGTTCTCTGAGAAGATAAACAAAATTGATAAACCATTATTCAGACTCATCAAGAAAAAAAAGGTAAAAGACTCAAATCAGTAGAATTAGAAATGAAAAAGGAGAAGTAACAACTGACACTGCAGAAATAAAAAGGATCATGAGAGATTACTACAAGCAACTATATGCCAATAAAATGGACAACCTGGAAGAAATGGATGCATTCTTAGAAAAGCACAACCTTCTGAGACTGAACCAGGAACAAACAGAAAATATAAACAGACTAATCACAAGCAATGAAATTGAGACTGTGAATAAAAATCTTCCAACAGGGGCTTCCCTGGTGGCGCAGTGGTTGAGAGTCCGCCTGCCAATGCAGGGGACACAGGTTCATGCCCCGGTCCGAGAAGATCCCACATGCCGTGGAGTGGCTGGGCCTGTGAGCAATGGCTGCTGAGCCTGCGCATCCGGAGCCTGTGCTTTGCAACGGGAGAGGCCACAACAGTGAGAAGCCCGCGTACCGCAAAAAAAAAAAAAAAAAAAAATCTTCCAACAAATAAAAGCCCAGGACCAGATGGATTCACAGGAGAATTCTATCAAACATTTAGAGAAGAGCTAACACCCATCCTTCTCAAACTCTTCCAAAATATATCAGAGGGAGGAACACTCCCAAACTCATTCTATGAGGCCACCATCACCCTGATACCAAAACTAGACAAGGATGTCACACACAAAAAAAACTACAGGGCAATATCACTGATAAACATACATGCAAAAATCCTCAGCAAAATATTAGCAAACAGAATCCAACAGCACATTAAAAGGATCATACAACATGATCAAGTGGGGTTTATCCCAGGAATGCAAGGATTCTTCAATATATGCAAATCAATCAATGTGATATACCATATTAACAAACTGAAGGAGAAAAATCATATGATCATTTCAATAGATGTAGAAAAAGCTTTCAATAAAATTCAACACCCATTTATGACAAAAACCCTCCAGAAAGTAGGTATAGAGGGAACTTTCCTCAACATATTAAAGGTCATATATGACAAACCTACAGCCAACATCGTTCTCAATGGTGAAAAACTGAAACCATTTCCACCAAAATCAGGAACAAGACAAGGTTGCCCACTCTTACCACTATTATTTAACATAGTTTTGGAAGTATCGGCCACAGCAATTAGAGAAGAAAAAGAAATAAAAGGAATCCAAATTGGAGAAGAAGAAGTAAAACTGTCACTGTTTGCAGATGACAAGATACTATACATAGAGAATCCTAAAGATAGTACCAGAAAACTACTAGAGCTAATCAGTGAATTTGGTAAAGTAGCAGGATACGAAATTAAGGCACAGAAATCTCTTGCATTCCTATACACTAATGATGTGAAATCTGAAAGAGAAATTAAGGAAACACTCCCATTTACCACTGTAACAAAAAGAATAAAATACCTAAGAATAAACCTACCTAAGGAGACAAAAGACCTGTATGCAGAAAACTGTAAGACACTGATGAAGGAAATTAAAGATGATACAAACAGATGGAGGGATATACCATGTTCTTGGATTGGAAGAATCAACATTGTGAAAATGACTATACTACCCAAAGCAATCTACAGATTCAATGCAATCCCTATCAAACTACCAATGGCATTTTTCACCGAACTAGAACAAAAAAATTCACAACTTGTACAGAAACACAAAAGACCCTGAATAGACAAAGCAATCTTGAGAAAGACGAATGCAGCTGGAGGAATCAGGCTCCCTGATTTCAGAGTATACTACAAAGCTACAGTAATCAAGACTGTATGGTACTGGCACAAAAACAGAAATATAGATCAATGGAACAGGATAGAAAGCCCAGAGGTAAGACGCAAGATTGAAAGGATGTGGGAACAGATGTATATGTATGACTGATTCACTTTGTTATAAAGCAGAAACTAATAACAAAAAAAAAAAGAAAGAAAGCCCAGAGGTAAACCCACACACATATGGTCACCTTATCTTTGATAAAGGAGGCAAGAATACACAATGGAGAAAAGACAGCCTCTTCAATAAGTGGTGCTGGGGAAACTGGACAGCTACATGTAAAAGAATGAAATTAGAACACTCTGTAACACCATACACAAAAATAAACTCAAAATGGATTAAAGACCTAAATGTAAGGCCAAAATACTTTAAAACACTTAGGGGAAAAGATAGGCAGTACACTCTATGACATAAATCACAGCAAGATCCTTTTTGACCCACCTCCTAGAGAAATAGAAATACAAACAAAAATAAACAAATGGGACCTAATGAAACTTAGAAGCTTTTGCACAGAAAAGGAAACCATAAACAAGATGAAAAGACAACCCCCAGAATGGGAGAAAATATTTGTAAATGAAGCAACGGACAAAGGATTAATCTCTAAAATAAACAAGCAGCTCATGAAGCTCAATATCAAAAAAAACAAACAACCCAATCCAAAAAACCCAATCCAAAGCTCAATATCAAAAAAAACAAACAACCCAATCCAAAAATGGGCAGAAGACCCAAATAGACATTTCTCCAAAGAAGATATACAGACTGCCAACACACATGAAAGGATGCTCAACATCACTAATCGTTAGAGTAATGCAAATCAAAACTATAATGAGGTATCACCCCACACCGGTCAGAATGGTCATCATCAAAAAGTCTACAAACAATAAATGCTGGAGAGGGTGTGGAGAAAAGGCAATGTTGGTGGAAATGTAAATTGATACAGCCACTATGGAGAACAGTATGGAGGTTCCTTAAAAAACTATAAAAACAGAGCTACCATATGACCCTGCAATCCCACTCCTGGGCATATATCCAGAGAAAAACATGATGTGAAAGGATACATGCACCGCAATGTTTATTGCAGCGCTGTGTACAATAGCCAAGACCTGGAAGCAACCTAAATATCCATCAACAGAGGAGTAGATAAAGAAGATGTGGTACATATATACAATGGAATATTACTCAGCCATAAAAAGAATGAAATAATGCCATTTGCAGCAACATGGATGGACCTAGAGATTGTCATAATGAGTGAAGTAAGCTGGACAAAGACAAATATCATATGATGTCATTTATATGTGGAATCTGAAACAAAAATAAGATACAAATGAACTTATTTACAAAACAGAAATAGACCCACAGACATAGAAAACAAACTTATGGTTACCAAAGGGGAAGGGTGGGGGGCAAGGGGATAAATTAGGAGGATGGGATTAACATATACACACTACCATATGTAACTAGACAACCAACAAGGACATACTGTATAGCACAGGGAACTATATGCAATAATTTGTAATAACCTATAAGGGAAAAGAATCTGCAAAAGAATGTATGTGTATGTGTGTGTGTGTGTGTGTGTGTGTGTGTGTATAACTGAATCACTGTGCTGTACACCTGAAACTAACAGGACACTGTAAATCAACTATAATTTAAAAAATGGACTTTTCTGGTAAGCGGCCTGAGGTGACCTCTAAAAATGGTTCACTATTCACTTGACCCAGAAAAAAACCCACAAAATCATGCAAGTCAAGAGGTTCAAATCTTCATGTTCACTTTAAGAACACTCGTGAAACTGCCCAGGCCATTAAGTGTATGCATATCCGAAAAGCCACCAAGTATCTGAAGGATGTCACTTTAAAGAAGCAATGTGTGCCATTCTGTCATTACAATGGTAGAGTTGGTAGGTGTGCCCAGGCCAAAGAGTGGGGCTGGACGCAGGGTCAGCAGCCCAAAAAGAGTGCTGAATTTTTAATGCACATGCTCAGAAGTGCAGAGAGTAATGCTGAACTTAAGGGCTTAGATGTAGATTCTCTGGTCATTAACCACATCTAGGTGAACAAAGCCCCTAAGATGGGGCACAGGACTTACAGAGCTCATAGTCGGATCAACCCGTACATGAGCTCTCCCTGCCACACTGAGATGATCCTTACAGAAAATGAACAGATTGTTCCTAAACCAGAAGAGGACGTTGCCCAGAAGAAGATATCCCAGAAGAAACTGAAGAAACAAAAACTTACGGCCCGGGAGTAAATGCCATAAAAAAATGCAAATAAAAGTAAAAGCAGAAAAAAAAGAAAGGAACATCATTCAAGACCATGTACTCTGATCGTAATAAAATTAAACTTGAAACCGTTAACAAAAATATACCCAGAAACACTACATGCCTGGAAACAAAGAAAAACCCTTATACATAATCCACAAAGCAAAGAAGACATCACAATGGAAATTATTATTATTTTTTAAAATAAATCTATTTATTTCATTTTTGGCTGTGTTGGGTCTTCATTGCTGTGCATTGGCTTTCTCTGATTGTGGCGAGCAGGGGCTACTCTTTATTGCAGTGTGCAGACTTCTCATTGCGGTGGCTTCTCTTGTTGCAGAGCACGGGGCTCTAGGCATGCAGGCTTCAGCAGTCACAGCACGCAGGCTCAGTAGTTGCGGCACGCAGGACCCAGAGCTTGTGGGCTTCAGTAGTTGAGTTGCGGCGCACAGGCTCTAAAGTGCAGGCTCAGTAGTTGTGGCACATGGGCTTAGTTGCTCCGCGGCATGTGGGGCCTTCCTGGACCAGGGATCGAACCCACGTCCCCTGCATTGGCAGGTGGATTCTTAACCACTGTGCCACCAGGGGAGTCCCCACAATGGAAATTAAAATGCTCTGAACTGCATTAGAAAAATAACGCACACTAAAACTTTTTTTTTTACTTTTTTTTTTTTTTTTTTTTTTTTTTTGCTGTACGCGGGCCTCTCACTGCTGTGGCCTCTCCCGTTGCGGAGCACAGGCTCCGGACACACAGGCCCCGCGGCCATGGCTCGCGGGCCCAGCCGCTCCGCGGCATGTGGGATTCTCCGGGATCGGGGCACGAACCCGTGTCCCCTGCATCGGCAGGCGGACTCTCAACCACTGCGCCACCAGGGAGGCCCCACACTAAAACTTATAGGCAGATGAAGCAGTAGTTAGAAATTTATAACTCTAAATGCATATATTTTAGAAAAGAAGAAAGGCTGAAAATTAATAAACTAAACATCCATCTTAGGAACTCAGAAATGCAAAGAAAGCAGAAAATAATAAATATGTGAACATAAATTTCATTAAACAGAAAAAGCAAGCATACAATAGGTTAAAAAAGCCGAATTTTCAGTTTTAGAAGACTAATAAAGTTGGTAAAATTCACTCAGAAGTAGTTAAAAAAAATAAAGAAGGTCCAAATAACCAAAATCAGAAATGAAAAAAAGGGGACATCGCTAATGATCTTTCAGATATTAAAAAGATAAGAAGAGGGGATGGCACACTGGTTAAGAATCTGCCTGCCAGTGCAGGTGACACGGGTTCGATCCCTGGTCCAGGAAGATCCCACATGCTGTGGAGCAACTGGGCCCATATGCCATAATTACTGCAGCCCGCATGCCTAGAGCCTGTGCTCTACAACAAAAGAAGCCACTGCAATGAGAAGCCGACGCACCACAACGAAGAGTAGACCCCGCTCGCCGCAACTAGAGAAAGCCCGTGTGCAGCAACGAAGACCCAATGCAGCCAAAAATTAAATTAAATTAAAAAAAAAAGCTAACGAGAGGATATATGAATACATTTATGTCAATAAACTAGAAAAGTTAGATGAAATGGATAAAGTACTAGAAAACTGTAACTTACCAAAACTGACAAGAAAAATATCTGAGTAGTCATAACTATTAAAAAATTAAATGTGCATTTTGAAACTCCCCCACCTCCCTGTACACATAAACAAAACCAAACACCAGCACAGGTGGCTTCACTGGCCAATCTTCCAAATAGTTAAAGGAAATTACACTAATTATTCAAGAGAAAGAGAGAACATTTTCTAACTCATTTTATGATAGCAAATCTTGATACCAAAACTCAACGAAGAAAGTAAGAAAAAGGAAAAATTCAAATCAGTCTCACAGACTTAAGAACAAGATACAAAAATTCGGGCTTCCCTGGTGGCGCAGTGGTTGAGAGTCCGCCTGCCGATGCAGGGGACACGGGTTCGTGCCCTGGTCTGGGAAGATCCCACATGCCGTGGAGCGGCTGGGCCTGTGAGCCATGGCCGCTGAGCCTGCGCGTCCGGAGCCTGTGCTCCGCAATGGGAGAGGCCACAACAGTGAGAGGCCCGCGTACCGCAAAAAAAAAAAAAAAAAAAAGATACAAAAATTCTAAATAAAATATCAGCAATTTAAATCTACCACTATATAAAATATAACAATAATAATAAATCAACAGATAGAACATGTTCATGGATTGGAGGACTCAGTATTGCAAAGATGTCACTTTGATAGACATCTATAGATCAACAGATTCAATAAATCTACTTAATATATAGACTCAATATCTATTAATTCAATAAAATCAAATAAAATTTGAATCTACAGATTCAATAATCTAGATGAATACATCTAGAATAAATATTTAAAAGGTTAATGTATATGAAAATAAATAAAAAGTGCTGAGACTAGCTTTTGAAATAAAAGGTAACAGAAATTGCCTATTAGATACTGACTGATTAAAATGCCATAGTAGAGTGTTATAGAACACTCTATGACATAAATCACAGCAAGATCCTTTTTGACCCACCTCCTAGAGAAATGGAAATAAAATCAAAAATAAACAAATGGGACCTAATGAAACTTCAAAGCTTTTGCACAGCAAAGGAAACCATAAACAAGACCAAAAGACAACCCTCAGAATGGGAGAAAATATTTGCAAATGAAGCAACTGACAAAGGATTAATCTCCAAAATTTATAAGCAGCTCATGCAGCTCAATAACAAAAAACAAATAACCCAATCCAAAAATGGGCAGAAGACCTAAATAGACATTTCTCCAAAGAAGATATACAGAATGCCAACAAACACATGAAAGAATGCTCAACATCATTAATCATTAGAGAAATGCAAATCAAAACTACAATGAGATATCATCTCACACCAGTCAGAATGCCCATCATCAAAAAATCTAGAAACAATAAATGCTGGAGAGGGTGTGGAGAAAGGGGAACACTCTTGCACTGCTGGTGGGAATGTGAATTGGTACAGCCGCTATGGAGAACGGTATGGAGGTTCCTTAAAAAACTACAAATAGAACTACCATATGACCCAGCAATCCCACTACTGGGCATATACCCTGAGAAAACCATAATTCAAAAAGAGTCATGTACCAAAATGTTCATAGCAGCCCTATTTACAATAGCCTGCAGATGGAAACAACCTAAGTGTCCATCATCGGATGAATGGATAAAGAAGATTTGGCACAAATATACAATGGAATATTACTCAGCCATAAAAAGAAACGAAATTGAGCTATTTGTAATGAGGTGGATGGACCTAGAGTCTGTCATACAGAGTGAAGTAAGTCAGAAAGAGACAAATACCGTATGCTAACACATATATATGGAATTTAAGGGGAAAAAATGTCATGAAGAACCTAGGGGTAAGACACGAATAAAGAAACAGACCTACTGGAGAATGGACTTGAGGATATGGGGAGGGGGAAAGGTAAGCTGTGACAAAGCGAGAGAGTGGCATAGACATATATACACTAACGAACGTAAAATAGATAGCTAGTGGGAAGCAGCCACATAGCACAGGGAGATCAGCTCAGTGCTTTGTGACCACCTAGAGGGGTGGGATAGGGAGGGTGGGAGGGAGGGAGACACAAGAGGGAAGAGATATGGGAACATATGTATATGTATAACTGACTCACTTTGTTATAAAGCAGAAACTAACACACCATTGTAAAGCAATTATACTCCAATACAGATGTAAAAAAAAAATGCCATAGTAATTAAGACAGTGTGGTAATGGTGCAAGAACAGACAAATACACCAATGAAACCACCCAGTAACAACCCAAACACATGTGCACTGAATTTATGACAAGGGTGGCAGTGCTAGGAAAAACGATCTTTCCAAAACATGGTGCTTGATTATTCAGGTATCCACATGGAAAAAAATAAAACTGGATACACCACCTCACACCATACACAATAATCAACTAGATGGATTATAGACCTAAATGTGAAAGGCAAAACAATAGAAGAATATCTTCACAATGCTGGGGTAGGAAAGACCTCTTAAATGTGGCACAAAAAGCATCAACCATAAAAGACTGATAACCTTAACTATATTAAGTGAACTTCTAGTCATCAAGGGATACAGCCCAGATAGTGAAAAGGTTAACCACTGAGTGTTAGAAGACAATTGCAACACACATACTGATTGCCCTTACAAATCAGTAAGAAAAAGATGGAACAACCTGTAGAAATGTGGGCAAGTACCCTAAATGGGCACATCTCATAAGTAATAGTGTTACTTGATCTCACTAATAATCAGGTAAATGTACATTAAACCATAATTAGTTACCCACCAGAACAGCTAAAATTAAAATCCAACTTCACTAAATATTGGTGAGGATATGGCATCCACGGGAACTCGTGTTTACTGCTGGAAGGGGTGTAAAAGTAGTACAGTTATTTTGGAAAATATTGATAGTTTGGCATTATCCACTATAGTTGAAAACAGGATGCCCAATGAACCAGCAGTTCCAGTTCTAGGAATATACTCAACAGAAATATATGTTCATGTGTACCAGTAAACATACAGAAGAATGTTAATAGCATTTGTAACATAAACTGAAAACAACCCAAACATTAATCAACTGTCGAATGGATATTCCAATGTATTTCATACAATGGAATACATACAACAATGAAAATGAATGAACTAGTGCTATAGGCAATAATGTAGGTAAATTTCAAGCCAAATATAAAGATATATTGTTTAGTTCAATTTGTATGATGTTCAAACCCAGAATAAATTAAACTATAGTCTTAATGACGTATTTTGGTGGTAAAACCATACAGAAGAACTAAGTAGCAGTTAACATACAAATCAAGACGGTGATTACTTTTGCAGGGAAACGTGTTTATAAGTGGGAAGAGGCTATAAGGGGATTCTAGGATGCTGGTAATTGTCTATTTCTTGATCTGAGTAGTGGTTACATGAGTATTCACAGTACAATAACTTGTTCAGGTTTATATTTATGCTTAATGAATTTTTATAGCATGTATATTACATTTCATAATAGAAAGTTACAATAATAGTTTTAGAAATTTTTATTATAATATTTTCCACAAAGTAGCAAAGTGGTGGTCCAACAACAGGGATCTCCAACTATCAAGAAACCAGCTAGAACTTGCCGAGGAAAGCATAATATAAGTCACTAGCATATGAAACATTTCATCTTCCATTAGTTGGAAGAAATAATGAAAGGAACTACTTTTGGGGAATTAATTCTGACACAGAAGCATAAAATAGTAAAGTGGAAATGAAAACCATGAGAAAGCAACCTTGCCATCTTGGAGTTCATAAGAGTTACAAAAAGGAACACTGGAAACAGTGATACTTTAGGGAAGTGAGTCAAGTTTAGAGAAAATACTTGTATGATGCCATAGCAGAGATTATATTGTAACAGGAAAACATTTTTTAAAAGAGAGTTTCTAAAAAGTAAAAATTCTGACACTATAAAAAAAAGTTAAAAGTTAATCAGATAAGGAAGAAAAGTGACATCTTAAAAAAATCCAATATGATTGGGTAAGGTGTGCTGTAAGTTCAGAATTTTAAGATACTTCTTTAAAAAAAAAAAGGAATGAAAAGAAAGGCATGTAAACAAGGATGAATAAAAAAGACTGATGTGAAACGAGGAGAACCATGTAAGTAAGAGCCCAAAATGAGCAGAGGCTGGCGAAAAATGTTAAGAACAATAAAAAAGATTTTTAAAAATGCATGTAGGGCAAGAGGAGCAAGAAAGAAGGTACAGGCCTACTGCTTGGGGCAGATGGTATAATGTTAGCAGACAATACAGAGAAAACAGAACTACTTAACTCCTATTTTGCTTTTGATTTTCCATTAAGAAGAAATATTCAAAATTGAAAGGGGCATAAGAAACATGCTCAAAGGACATTTGAAACATCTTACTGTAAGGATCTACACGCACTTCATGAAGGAGGTGAGATTTGAGCCACTCCTGATGAATAATACTGAAAAAACAGAACTTACTAAACAGAAAGAATAAATCAGGAAAAGATAGAGGTGGAGTAGAAAGGTAGAAGACTTCTAAATACTGTATTTCATCCATCTGAGGACACAACATCTTTCCCACATTTTAACATCTCTGAAATTGGAATGTATCTTAAAATAGATGGTTAAAAAAAAGCACTGTGCTATACTTAACTGGCAGCACTTTTCTCTCTTAGAGGTACACAAAATACTGGTGTATCTTACAAGTGATGGTAACTTAGATTTAACTTCCTCCCTGAGGTTCTATAGTTCCAATCAGAGTAAAGGCATAGATACTATAGGTATACTCTGCCAATGAGAGTAGAGGCATAGGTACTATACCTATTTAAAAAGGGGGGGGGGGATCCTAAATCCTGATTAATCGGCTCACAGATATTTCAAGGCAAAATTTAAGTTTAAATTCCTCTAAAGTCATAATAACCTAAAACAATTTACCTCCTAACAGCATTCACTTTGGAATCTACTCTTCTATCTTCTCTTCTGTTCTCTACCTGGCCTTGCTCCTGTCTAATCTTTTCTTCTTTTTTCCTAACTTTTGTCTACTATCCTCACTTCTCCCTCTCTCCTCCTTGTTCCCTCTCTTTTCTATTGCTTCTCCCTTTAAAATTTTCTTTTAAAAAATTTAAAAGTAGCTCAAGAATTCTATATTTCTCCTAGTAAAATCATGAAAGTCACATTCTACTTCTACCAGTTCCATGTCTGACTTTCTTTGTATTTACACTACCTGTGGAACTAGGATAGACTCTGTAGAGCAGTATCTTTCCAAATGTGGTCTGACATCTACTGAATCAGAATCTTTAAGGTAAGTCCCAGAAATCTGTGTTCTCAGCAAGTTCTGCATCACCACTGCTACAGAGACTAGGCTGACCAAGTTTCTATAAAAGCCAAGTTAATGTTCTTCATTGAATTATTACAGTAGTTACCATTTCAACTTTTTCACTGTTTCAAAAGTTGATCACAAAATCTTTCTTATTCCTAATGATTTGTTATCTCAGAGAATAAAACTGTTAAACCTATTCTACTTGTAGTTTCAAAATGTAATAATAGATAGACTTCTGCTTCTGCAGAGTGTGTAGAACAGAGCACTGGAGAGGAGAGAGCTGTACAGAAAGAGAATGCTGGAGATACGCAGAAGGGTAACTCTCAAGTATTTGGCAAAGAACTGATCAGAACATGTATGTGAGGAAACTACTCAAGGCTGGAGAAAAAAATCATCCCAAAAGATTAGAGGGAACAGTGCCCATCACTCATTCAAAGCTGGAAAGAGTGTCTGTTTCCTCCAGCTAAACTGGAAAAACTCTTAATTCATAGGGCATTAGACAGAGCACTCAGAAAGGTTTTTACTTCAGTAGTGAGGAAATAATTAGCCTCAGACAAGCATTGCTCCAATCAAGCTTAATAAACCATAAAAGTGAGGCCCAAAAGGATCAAACTGTTTCCAAGTAACTTAACTATATTCCAGAACAAAGCTCAAGAAGATTTATAGGAATATGAAAATATCTAGCATCCAGCCATGGAAAGGTAACCCAAGCAAAGACCACCAGACATACAAAGAGAGAGGAAAATATGGCTTATAATGAAGACAATAATCGATCAATTGAAACTGACCCAGAATTGACATTGACGTTAGAATTAGCAGAGCATATTAAAACTATTATAATTGTATTCCATATGTTCAAAAAGTTAAGTAGAGACATGGAAGATATTAAAATAAACCCAAATCAAAATTCTAGAGTTGAAAATTACAATATGAGATAAAAAATACACTGAATGGAATAACAGATTAGACATGGCTGCTGCTAAGACTAGTGAACATGAAGGCATAGAAAAAGAAACTATACAAAATGAAACACACAGAGGAAACAGAATCCAAAAGAATTTAAAAGAGCATCAGTGAGCTGTGAGATAACTTCAAGTAGCATAGCATATGTGTAATTAAGAGTCCCTGAAGGAGAATAGAGATTGGAGGGGACAGAAAAATACTGAAGAAATAATGGCCAAAAATTTTCCTAATTTGATGCGAACTATAAAAGAAGAGATCCAAGAAGCTCAATAAATCCGAAGCACAACAAACATGAAGAAAACTCCACCAAGGCCCATAATAATCAAAGTGCTCAAAACCAGTTATAAAGGGAAAATGTAGAAGTACGCAGAGGAAAAAGACATATTACATACGGAGGAATAAAAATAAGAATAAAACAGATTTCTCATTGGAAATAGTGCAACTGAAAAGACAGTTGAACATCTGTAAAGTACTGAAAGAAAAAATTCAATATGGAATTCTATATACAGAAAAATTCCTTTTGAAAACAGAGGCCAGATGAAGCCTTTTTAGATAGATACACAAAGGAATTTATCAACAGCAGAACTGCACTCTAAGAAATGTTAAAGGAAGTCTTTCAGGCAAAAGGAAAATTACACCACAAGGAAATATGGGCTTACACAAAGGCATTAAGCACACCAAAAATGGAAATGACATAAGTAAACAGGTAAGATTTTCCCCCTTTAATATCTAAATCACTTGAAAAAGACAACTGTTTAAACATTATTAAGTATATAACACGTGTATAAGTAAAAGATATTGACAACAATGGCATAAAGACTGGGAGGGGAGAAGAAGTATATTGTAAATTTCTTAAACATGTGAAATAGTAGAATCTCACTTGAAGATAAACTATAATAAGAGGTATACTATAAACCCTAAAATAACCACTAAAAAAACAAAGAGTTAAAGCCAGCAAAACAAGAAAGAAGACAAAATGGAATAAAAAATACTGAATTAATTCAATATGAAACAGAAACATCATTAGTCAAATGAAAATTAAAACAACAATGAGATACCACTACAGACCTATTAGAATGGCTATAATTAAAAAGGCTAACCATATTAAGTGTTGGCAAGGATATGAAGGAACTGGTGGGAATATAAAATGGTACAATTATTTTGGAAAACAGTTTGGCAGTTCTTAGAAAGGTGAAGAATACGACCCAGTCATTCCATTCATAAGTATTTATCCAAGAGAAATGAGATCCTTTTTCCATACAAAGTCTTGTATTCAAATGTTCATAGTAGCCTTATTTGTAGTAGCCAAAAACTAGAAATACCCAAATGTTCATCAACAGACGAATGGATAAACAAACTGTGGTATATCCATACAACGGAGTATCTACTCAACAATAAAAAGCCATGAAATACTGATACACATTACAACATGGATGAACCCCAAAATATACATGCAGAGTGAAAGAAACCAGACAAAAAAGAAGTACATATTGTATGATTCTATTTATATAAAATTCTAGAAAATTCGAACTAATGTATAGTGACAGAAAGCAGGTCAATGGTTGCTTGAGTAGTGAGGGTGTATGTGCATGTGGGAGGATGTGGGAGGGAGAACACAGAAGGCCGGTTACAAACGGGTATAAGGAAACTTTTGGGGGCAATGGATATATTCATTATCTTGACTGTGGTGATGGGTTCACATTATCTTGATTGTGGTGATGGTGTCATGGTGTATACATATGTCAAAACTTATCGAATTGTATAGTTTATTATATGTCAATTACACGTCAAGAAAGCTGTTTGGAAAAAAGCAGAAAGAAAACTGCAAAACAATATCATATATTATTTATATATAGTTATGTGCACAAAAATGATAAATACTTAAAACAGGGGAAAAGATTTCCTTCAGATGTAGACAGGAACAAAGTAAATGGAATCAAGGAAGGGTACACAAGGGACTTCAGTGGTATTTTTAAAGTTTTCTTCCAAAAAAGGGGATGAAACTGTGGCAAAAAATGTTAAGAGTTGACAAAGTTGGGTGATGAGTGTTATATTATTTTTATTATTTCCTACGTTTTTGTACATTTGAAGTGTGTGTGTGTGTGTGTGTGTGTGTGTGTATGTGTAATTTTTGAAAAAGGTACTTCAATGTTAAGGTTGTTGTCAGGGTAGTTCCTTATTCCTCTCTCAAGCGTTTAAGTTCAGAACCATTTCCTAGGGCTACAGAGAGTAGGTAAAAATATAACATACTAGGCCCCTGACATTCTACACAGAATTGTCTGTACATGGGTGTTTCTGCATTTTTCTAAAAAGTAGACCCATAGTATCCTGATTATTATATTAGCCACCTACCTGGTATTCTTGCTTCAATCCTTGCTCCCTTAGAATCTATCCTTTTCAAAACAGTCAAGGTCATCTTTTAAATCATATCAGGTTATCATCTGCTCAGGACCTTCCAAAGGTTTTCTATCCAACTTTGTTAGATATCCTGTTAGATATCTAACTTTGTTAGATATCCTTCCGTAATCAGGCCCAGCTGATCTCTCTGACCTCCTCTCCTGTGCTCACAATCAGCCACACTGACCTCCTTATTACTCCCTGAATATGCCACGTATCCTCTCACCTCAGAGTCTTCACACTTGATTTCCCTTCTACCTGGAGAAGTCTATTCCCAATGGTTTATGCCTCCACTTCCTTCAGGTCTTTGCTCAAATGTCATCAGAAACCTTCCATAACCACCCTATATAAAAGAACACTCATCACCTTCTCTGACTCTCTATTCTTTTTAACCTGCTTTTGCTTTTATTTCAGGGTACTTATAGCCATCTAAATATTACATATTTATTTATTTAAAATATATCTGTTTTCTTCACTCCTACCCCCAGAATATAAGTTCAATGAGAAAAGAATTTTCTTCTGTTTTGCTCACAGCTATATTTCCAGTGTCTAGAATGTGTCTAGGATGTAGTAAATATTCAAATGTTTCTGTTCTTCTAATAATCAGGTCAGAAAGGAAGATATTATGTCAAGTTCTGAAAATCTGCAAAAATATCAAGTTTGATAAATGGCACTATAACCAAGGAAGTTTAGGGAAAAAAAGAAAGTATACCAACTCAGTAATTAAAAAGCTTTGCAGTATGCAAGCAGTAAACAGCAAACTATGGCCAAACTTTCAGTAAAGGTGACATCTCTCTCTTTTTAGTTTTGAAACTAAATTTAATAACTAGTTATGGCTTTTTCCCTTCTTCCAGAAATATCCTGAAATTTCTGTCTAAAGATTAAAAGATATGTTTAAATGTATATTTATCCATACTGATAATTGTAAAAAGTAATTATTCTGAGTTAATTAAAATTCTGAAAAATGTTCAATTATGTATTTAATGATTAAAAGAAGAGAGGCTATGCATATATTTGCCTTTGTTAAATATTGATTTAAGGATTTCTAATATGTTTTTACAACATGTAATTTTAAGAGCAAATGTACACAGCAGAAAACATTTGGTATCATAATAATTAATCTAATTTCTTTACAAACACAGAGCACAAGTCCACTGGTAAACATTTAAACAACTTAGAGTGAACACATTCTAGATGTCATATAATTTATCATTAAGGACTCCAGAGTCATAACTATTTAATTAAAATAAATCTGGACTTCTCCTTGCTTGTATTACCTAACTACTACACTAAGGTATTAATAGTAATGACTTCACACTTACTTCAAAATCAGAAGGCACCAAAAAGAATACATACAGCTTAAAAAATATTAAATGAACCACCAAAAGGAATGAAAACCAAAGGAGAAAAGGGCCTCCATTCATTTACTCAACAAATATCTAATGAAGACCTACAATATAGGTATTAAGCACAGTATTCCTGAGAATATTCCTGGATTGTCTATCCATCTGAGTTAATAGTAAAAATAATTCCAGATTGGATCCCTGCCCTTCCACTTATGAAGGCCTTGTGCTTTAGACAAACACTGAAGTTTCTCTGTTCTTCAGCCTTCTTTTATCTGAAAAATAAGGATAACACTGCCCTTATCTAGCATCCAGATAGCTGGCACTCTTTCACTTACTGGTCTCTATAGAATATTTGACAATTAGTCATATACTGACTTATATTAACATTTTACTAAAGCTTTAAATTATTATTTAAATATTTAACATCTCATGAATTCTCATCTAGGTAAGTTTCTTCAAAGCAGAAACCATGACACATTTTTCAGAATCCTCTATTATCAACTAGTATTATTACCATATGTTAACTGTTTGGGGAGAGGGACAGGGAGAGCTGAGTTTTAAAGAATATGTTTTGTACTTTTCTGTGACAAGCCAAAAAAATGGTAAAAAGTGATGCAATTATAATGTGTTTTAAATTAAACTAACAAAAAGCCAAGAATCTTTTTAGCTTGATCTAGCAGTTAAAAATGGGAGTATCAAATCAAACTTACTCCAATTCCCCTGAGAGGAGCTGTGTAAGCATTTTGCACACATGGTCAACAATCCTTACAATGGTCAACAATCCTTACAACCATCCTGTCATACAGAATGTAATTTTACTTTCAGAAAAAAAATATATAAATAGCATTAAGAATTTTTTTGCAGAGGGAGCTGCTGTCATTTATAAGGTCTTTTTTAAAAGATAAATTTGGGGCTTTCCTGGTGCCGCAGTGGTTAAGAATCCGCCTGCCAATGCAGGGGACATGGGTTCGAGCCCTGGTCTGGGAAGATTCCACATGCCACGGAGCAACTAAGCCTGTATGCCCAACTACTGAGCCTGTGCTCTAGCACCCATGAGCCACAACTACTAAGCCCACACGCCACAACTACTGAAGCCCACACGCCTATAGCCCATGATCCACAACAAGAGAAGCCACCACAATGAGAAGCCCGCGCACCTCAACGAAGAGTAGCCCTCACTCGCTACAACTAGAGAAAGCCGGAGCACAGCAATGAAGACCCAACGCAGCCAAAAAAAAAAAAAAAAAAAAAACTCCTTAAAAGATAAATTTGAACAAGTTGCTTTATTAACTATTTCTTTCAATAACCAGTGAGCCAGATTGAAAAAAAAAACATAAAGAATTGAAACAAGAAAGGAAAAATGGGTGATATTGTAAGACAAGAAAAATATCACCCTCCCCCCAAAAACCCTATTAATAGAAGGTGCAAAAGGGATTTAGACCAATTATTAGAAATAATAAGTTTAAAGATAATTGGCCATAAGATCTATATATGAAAACTAACTATATTTCTATATACACCACCAAAAGTTAGAAAACATAATTTAAAAGAAGGACATATTTAACACCTCCCCCAAACACACACACACACACACACAAACCCTAAAACAATAAAGTACTTAAGAACAGATTAATGAAATAGACTGAAATAGAGAAACAAAGTTAAGTGTAAGCCCTGTATTCGTCATCTGTTGCTGCATAACAAATTCCTCCAAAACTTAAAGGCCTAAAACCGCCACTTAATTCTGCTAATGATTTTGCAGATCAGACATTTAGGAAGTCAGCTGAGGAGTTCTCACTTGGGGTCTCTCATGTGGTTGAGTCAGATGTTGGCTGAAGCTACAGTCATCTGAAGGCTCAACTGCACTGATGTCCAAGATGGCTCACTCATATGCTGGCACCTGAGGCTGGAAATTTCTGAGCTCAGCTGTGGCTGTGGCTATCTCCCATGTGGGAGTCTTCAGATATTTGGACATTTCACATGATGGCTAAGTTCCCCCAGTGCAAGCATCCTCAGAGAACCAGTGGGATCTATCTGGCCTTTTCTGATCTAGCCTCAGAAGTCTGGTGGCATTACTTCTGCCTCAGCTCAGATTCAAAGGAAGGAGAATTAGACTCCACTGTTGCTACTGTTTGTGGGTAAGTAGCAATGTCATACTGTAGAAGATGATGTAGGATGCAAGATACTTTGCAGGTATCTTTAAAATGTACAATCTACCACAATCTGTATGCAGAAAACTATAAAGATACACAAATAATAAAGAATACATAACCAAGTACAAGAATATCCCATATTCACAGGCAGTAAAACTGGACATTGTAAATTTTTCTCTAAATAGATAGATAAATCTAATGCAATTCCCAAATTTCCAACAAGACTGTGTATGAACTTTGAAAAGCAGATTCCAAATTTTATATGGAAGGCTAAATGGCCAAGAATTGCCAAAACACTCCTGAAAAGGTAGAATAAGGTAACTGTATTATCCAACTAGATATCAAGCCTTATCATAAGACTTTCTTAATTAACATATTGTGGACCTTGGTGGAGAAATAGACAAATTGACCAGTGGAATAGAAGAGAAAGACTGGAGACACACTTATGCATATATGGAATTGTGATATGTAAATAACACTGCAGAAATCAGTTAATAATGAGAGACAACTGGTTTTCCAAAAGAAATAAAACAAAATTTTATTTATATCTATCTCATACCATCAATACCAGATGGATTAACAACTTAACTGTTAAAAGCAAAACACTTAAAACATTCAACAGAAAATATAGGGAAATTATCTTCTTGATCTTAGGATACAGAACATTCTTTGAAAAAGATACCAACAGCATGAACCACAAGAGAAAACACTGATAAATTAGATAAAGACTGACACATTTAAATTAAGAACCCCTTTTCAACAAAGACGCTACACCAAAAGTAAAAAGATACTCCTTACTATACAAATAATGATAAATCTAGAAAATTTATAGTAACTGTTCATGAAATTGTCTAAAAATAAGTTTTACACAAACTAGCAAAGAACAAGCCTATACAAAAAATTCAAGGCAGATATGAATAAAACTAAGCAAATACCTACATCTAACAACAGTTTCGATCTCATTATTTTAATGGCACACACGAAGCTTTTATGCCAGATGGAGATCAATAATGTAAATATATATATATTTTTTAAAATCAGTAAACAAACACTTTGACCATACCACTGTCTCAAGAAAATCATAAGGGATTTTTAATGACATGTTAAACAGTGAAGATGGTAAGAAATGAAAGTCATAATAATCTCATTGACATTAACATGTACAGTACCATTCAATAAACTCTGCATCTTGCTGAGCACCTGGTACTGTGACATACACAATTAGTGGAGACATAGTCCCTGATCTTTAGGGCTATAATCTAGGTAGCAAGAAATAAAATACACATATAGAGAGGCAAGTCAAATTTCCACCTAAGTCTCAAATCAATCTTTTTTTCTCTATCTTCACCATCTCTGTAACCACTCCTAAATGATCTTTTGCATTCATTTCATTCTATCCCAGTCTATTCACTATACTGCAGCTATAATAACCTTTTGAAATGTAAGAGGACCAGAGATGCATTTTTCGGTGAAAAAGACTATAGACTCACAAACACAAGAGAGGACCTTCAAGATGGCAGAGAGGAGTAAGACGTGGAGATCACCTTCCTCCCACAAATACATCTAAAATACAACTACATATGGAACAACTCCTACAGAACACCTACTGGACACTGGCAGAAGACCTCAGATTTCCCAAAAGACAAGAAACTCCCCAGGCACCTGGCCATGTGGCTGACAGGGTCTTGGTGCTCTGGCCGGATGTCAGGCCTCAGGCTCTGAGGTGGGAGAGCCGAGTTCAGGACATTGGACCACCAGAGACCTCCGAGCCCCATGTAATATCAAACAGCAAGAGCTCTCCCAGAGATCTTCATCTTAACGCTAAGACCCAGCTCCACTCAACGACCCGCAAGCTCCAGTGCTGAACATCCCATGCCAAACAATTATCAAGGCAGGAACACAACCCCACCCATTAGCAGAGAGGCTGCCTAAAATCATAATAAGTTCACAGACACACCAAAACACACCACCAGACATGGTCCTGCCCACCAGAAAGGCAAGATCCAGCCTCATCTACCAGAACACAGGCAGCAGGCCCCTCCACCAGGAAGCCTACACAACCCACTGAACCAACCTTACCCACTGGAGGCAGACACCAAAAACAACAGGAACTGTGAACCTGCAGCCTGAGAAAAGGAGACCCCAAACACAGCAAGTAAACCAAAATGAGAAGACAGAGAAATACACAGCAGATGAAGAAGCAAAGTAAAAACCCACCAGACCAAACAAATGAAGAGCAAATAGGTAGTCTACCTGAAAAAAAATTCAGAGTAATGAGAGTAAAGCTGATCCAAAATCCTGGAAATAGAATAGAGAAAATACAAGAAATGTTTAAAAGGACCTAGAAGAACTAAACAGCAAACAATGATGAACAACACAATAAATGAAATTTAAAATTCTCGGGCCTCCCTGGTGGCGCAAGTGGTTGAGAGTCCGCCTGCCGATGCAGGGGATACGGGTTCGTGCCCCGGTCTGGGAGGATCCCATATGCCGCGGAGCGGCTGGGCCCGTGAGCCATGGCTGCTGAGCCTGCGCGTCCGGAGCCTGCGCTCCACAACGGGGGAGGCCACAACAGTGAGAGGCCCGCATACCGCAAAAAAAAAAAAAAAAAAAAAGAATTGAGGACAGTCTGAGAGACATCTGGGACAACATTAAACACACCAACATTCGAATTATAGGGGTCCCAGAAGAAGAAGAGAAAAAGAAAGGGACTGAGAAATATTTGAAGAAATTATACTTGAAAACCACCCTAATATGAGAAAGGGAATAGTCAATCAAGTGCAGGAAGTGCAGAGTCCCATACAAGATAAATCCAAGGAGAAACACGCCAAGACACATATTAATCAAACTATCAAAAATTAAATACAAAGAAAACATATTAAAAGCAGCAAGGAAAAGCAACAAATAACATACAAGGGAATCCCCATAAGGTTAATAGTTGATCTTTCAGCAGAAACTCTGCAAGCCAGAAGGGACTGGCAAGACATATTTAAAGTGATGAAAGGGAAAAAGCTACAACCAAGATGACTCTACCCAGCAAGGATCTCATTCATATTTGACGGAGAAATTAAAACGTTAACAGACCAGCAAAAGCTAAGAGAATTCAGCAGCACCAGACCAACTCTACAGCAAATGCTAAAGGAACTTCTCTAGGCAGGAAACACAAGAGAAGGAAAACACCTACAATAACAAACCCAAAACAATTAAGAAAGTGGTAATAGGAACATACATATCAATTATTACCTTAAATTTAAATGGATTAAATGCTCCAACCAAAAGACACACAGTGGCTGAATGGATACAAAAACAGGACCCGTATATATGCTGTCTACAAGAGACCCACTTCAGACCTAGGGACATATACAGACTGAAAGTGAGGTGATGGAAAAGATATTCCATGCAAATGGAAATCAAAACAAAGCTGGAGTAGCAATTCTCGTATCAGACAAAATAGACTTTAAAATAAAGACTATTACAAGAGACAAAGAAGGACACTACAGAATGATCAAGGGATCAATCCAAGAAGATATAACAGTGGTAAATATTTATGCACCCAACATAGGAGCACCTCAATACATAAGGCGAATACTAACAGCCATAAAAGGGGAAATCGACAGTAACACAATAATAATAGGGGACTTTAACATCCCACTTTCACCAATGGACAGATCATCCAAAATGAAAATAATAAGGAAACACAGGCTTTAAATGATACATTAAACACGATGGACTTAATTGATATTTATAGGACATTCTCAAGTGCTCATGGAACACTCCCCAGGATAGATCATATCTTGGGTCACAAATCAAGCCTTGGTAAATTTATGAAAATTGAAATCGTATCAAGTATCTTTTCTGCCCACAACGCTATGAGACTAGATAGCAATTACAGGGAAAAAAAACTGTAAAAAGTACAAACACATGGAGGCTAAACAATACACTACTAAATAACCAAGAGATCACTGAAGAAATCAAAAAATACCTAGAGGGGCTTCCCTGGTGGCACAGTGGTTAAGAATCCGCCTGCCATTGCAGGGGACACGGGTTTGAGCCCTGCTCCGGGAAGATTCCCACATGCTGCGGAGCAACTAAGCCCGTGCACCACAACTACTGAGCCTGCGCTCTAGAGCTCATAAGGCACAACTACTGAAGCCCCTGCACCTAGAGCCTGTGCTCTGCAACAAGAGAAGCCACCACAATGAGAAGCCTGCACACTGCAACAAAGAGTAGCCCCCACTCACCGCAACTTGAGAAAGCCTGCGCACAGCAACAAAGACCCAACACAGCCAAAAAAAAAAAAAAAAAAAAAAAACCTAGAAACAAATGACAATGAAAACACAACAACCCAAAACCTATGGGATGCAGCAAAAGCAGTTCTAAGACAGAAGTTTAGAGCAATACAATCTTACCTCAAGAAACAAGAAACATCCAAATAAACAAACTAACCTTACACCTAAAGCAATTAGAGAAAGAAGAATAAAAAAAACCCAAAGTCAGCAGAAGGAAAGAAATCATAAAGATCAGAGCAGAAATAAATGAAAAAGAAATGAAGGAAACAATAGCAAAGATCAATAAAACTACAAGCTGGTTCTTTGAGAAGATAAACAAAACTGATAAACCATTGTCCAGACTCATCAAGAAAAAAAGGGAGAAGACAAATCAACAGAATTAGAAGGGAAAAACAAAAAGTAACAACTGACACTGCAGAAATACAAAGGATCATGAGAGATTACTACAAGCAACTATATGCCAGACAACCTGGAAGAAATAGACAAATTCTTAGAAAAGCACAACCTTCTGAGACTGAACCAGGAACAAATAGAAAATATAAACAGACCAATCACAAGCACTGAAGTTGAAACTGTGATTTAAAATCTTCCCACAAACAAAAGCCCAGGACCAGATGGATTCACAGGCGAATTCTATCAAACATTTATAGAGAAGAGCTAACACCTATCCTTCTCAAACTCTTCCAAAATATATCAGAGGGAGGAACACTCCCAAACTCATTCTATGAGGGCACCATCACCCTGCTACCAAAACCAGACAAAGATGTCACAAAAAAAGAAAACTACAGGCCAATATCACTGATGAATATACATGCAAAAATCCTCAACAAAATACTAGCAAACAGAATCCAACAGCACAGTAAAAGGATCATACAACATGATCAAGTGGGGTTTATCCCAGGAATGCAAGGATTCTTCAATATACACAAATCAATCAGTGTGATACACCACGTTAACAAAACTGAATGATATAAACCATATGATCGGGCTTCCCTGGTGACGCAGTGGTTGAGAGTCCGCCTGCCGATGCAGGGGACGCGGGTTCATGCCCCAGTCCGGGAAGATCTCACGTGCCGCGGAGCGGCTGGGCCCGTGAGCCATGGCCGCTGGGCCTGCACGTCCGGAGCCTGTGCTCCACAACGGGAGAGGCCACAACAGTGAGAGGCCCGCGTACCGCAAAAAAAAAAAACCAAAAAAAACCAAAAAAAAAACATATGATCATCTCAATAGACGCAGGAAAAGCTTTCAATAAAATTCAACACCCATTTGTGATAAAAACCCTCCAGAAAGTAGGCATAGAGGGAACTTATCTCAACATAATAAAGGGTGTATATGACAAACCCACAGCCAACATCATTCTCAGTGGTGAAAAACTGAAACCATTTCCACCAAAATCAGGAAAAAGACAAGGCTGCCCACTCTCACCACTATTATTCAACACAGTTTTGGAAGTTTTAGCCACAGCAATCAGAGAAGAAAAAGAAATAAAAGGAATCCAAATTGGAAAAGAAGAAGTAAAACTGTCACTGTTTGCTGATGACGTGATACTACACATAGAGAATCCTAAAGATACTACCAGAAAACTACTATAACTAATAGGTGAATTTGGTAAAGTAGCAGGATACAAAATTAATGCACAGAAATCTCTTGCATTCCTATACACTAATGATGAGAAATCTGAAAGAGAAATTAAGGAAACACTCCCATTTACCACTGTAACAAAAAGAATAAAATATCTAGGAATAAACCTACCTAAGGAGACAAAAGACCTGTATGCAGAAAACTATAAGACACTGATGAAAGAAATTAAAGATGATACAAACAGATGGAGAGATATACCATGTTTTTGGATTGGAAGAATCAACATTATGAAAATGAATATACTACCCAAAGCAATCTACAGATTCAATGCAATCCCTATCAAACTACCACTGGCATTTTTCACAGAACTAGAACAAAAAATTTCACAATTTGTATGGAAACACTAAAGACCCCAAATAGTCAAAGCAATCTTGAGAACGAAAAATGGAGCTGCAGGAATCAGGGTCCCTGACTTCAGACTATACTACAAAGCTACAGTAATCAAGATAGTATGGTACTGGCACAAAAACAGAAATATAGATCAATGGAACAGGATAGAAAGCCCCGAGGTAAACCCACGTACATATGGTCATCTTATCTTGGATAAACGAGGCAAGAATATACAATGGAGAAAAGACAGCCTCTTCAATAAGTGGTGCTGGGGAAACTGGACGGCTACATGTAAAAGAATGAAATTAGAACACTCCGTAACACCATACACAAAAATAAACTCCAAATGGATTAAAGACCTAAATGTAAGGCCAGACACTATAAAACTCTTAGAGGAAAACATAGGCAGAACACTCTACGACATAAATCACAGCAAGATCCTTTTGGACCCACCTCCTAGAGAAATGGAAATAAAAACAAAGATAAACAAATGGGACCTAATGAAACTTCAAAGCTTTTGTACAGCCAAGGAAACTATAAACAAGATGAAAAGACAACCCTCAGAATGGGAGAAAATATTTGCAAATGAAGCAACTGACAAAGGATTAATCTCCAAAATATTCAAGCACGTCATGCAGCTGAATATCAGAAAAACAAACTACCCAATCCAAAAATGGGCAGAAGACTTAAATAGACATTTCTCCAAAGAAGATATACAGATTGCCAAGAAACACATGAAAGGATGCTCAACATCACTAATCATTAGAGAAATGCAAATCAAAACTACAATGAGGGGCTTCCCTGGTGGCGCAGTGGTTGAGAGTCTGCCTGCCGATGCAGGGGACACGGGTTCGTGCCCTGGTCCGGGAGGGTCCCACGTGCCGCAGAGCAGCTGGGCCCGTGAGCCATGGCCGCTGGGCCTGCACGTCCGGAGCCTGGGCTCCACAACGGGAGAGGCCACAACAGTGAGAGGCCCGCGTATTGCAAAAAAAAAAAAAAAACTACAATGAGGTATATTTATACAATCCAGTTGTAATTCTCACAGCAGTCAGAATGGCCATCATCAAAAAATCTAGAAACAATAAATGCTGGAGAGGGTGTGGAGAAAAGGGAACCCTCTTGCACTGTTGGTGGGAATGTAAAGTAATACACTCACTATGGAGAATAGTATGGAGGTTCCTTCAAAAACTAAAAACAGAACTACCATACAACCCAGCAATCTCACTACTGGGCATATACCCTGAGAAAACCATAATTCAAAAACAATCATGTACTACAGTGTTCATTGCAGCTCTATTTACAATAGCCAGGTCATGGAAGCAACCTAAGTGTCCATCAACAGATGAATGGAAAAAGAAGATGTGGCACATATATACAATAGAGTATTACTCAGCCATAAAAAGAAATAAAATTGAGTTATTTGTAGTGAGGTGGACGGACCTAGAGTCTGTCATACAGAGTGAAGTAAGTCAGAAGGAGAAAAACAAATACCGTATGCTAGCACATATATATGGAATATACATGGAATCTAGCACATATATGCTAACACATATAAATGGTTCTGAAGAACCTAGGGGCAGGACAGGAATAAAGACACAGACTTAGAGAATGGACTTGCAGACATGGAGAAGAAAGGGTAAGCTTGGCCGAAGTGAGAGAGTGGCATTGACATGTATACAGTACCAAATGTAAAAGAGATAGCTAGTGGGAAGCAGCCACATAGCACAGGGAGATCAGCTCCATGCTTTGTGGAGCACAGGGAGGGTGGGAGGGAGATGCGAGAGGGAGGGGATTTGGGGATATATGTATACATATAGCTGATTCACTTTGTTATACAGCAGAAACTAACACAACATTGTAAAGCAACTATACTCCAATAAAGATGTATTAAAAAAAAAAGAAACACTAGGCACAGGACTGAAAAATGGAATTCGTATGAAAGACTGTACTAAACAATGAAAGCACAGGAGCCTTCATCTAAGCTGCTTCTATAATTAGGAAATAAGTGCCTACTTACCCTGGGGGAAAATGAGGATTCTTCTTTGGAAAACTAAACCAGAACAACCTCTAGATACTGACACTCGGAGGTTGCTCCAAGGAAATTGACAGCCTACCAAAGCACCTTTGGTGAAGTCCACCAGGAGACAAGCAATCAGCTTTTTAGTGTCTCAGAAAAGCAGGAAATATTTTTATGTCCAAAGATAAAGTGCTACGAAAAATAAGAAGAAAAAAAAAAGCTCTTGGAAAATAAATACTGTAATAGAAATAAAGAATTCAGTAGAAAGAACTGAAAATAAAGCTGAGGAAATCTCTCAGAAAATAGAACAGAAAATTAGACTAGCAATCCAAGAGTCTTCCATCCAACAGAATAGGGATCAGCAAACTTTTTCTTCAAAGGGCCAGACAGTAGATAGTTTAGGCTTTGCAGACCATATGGTCTCTTGTTGCAAACAAACAACTCTGCTGTTGTACTATGAAAGCAGCCAAAGACAGTACATAAACAAATGGGGCAGACAGCAGGCAAGATCTGGTCTGTGAGCTATAGTTTGCTGACCCTTGCAATAAAAGAATTTAAAAAAGAGAAAGAGAGAATAACAAATAACAAAGAGGAATAAATCATCAAATAAATTATTTAAGAAAATTCCCAGAACTAAAACCATGAGTTTTTAGATTGAAAGGGTCCAATACAAAGCACATCATATTATCAAACTTCAGAACACCAGGATAAACAGATCACAGAAGTTCCCAAAGAGAAAAAAAAATTGGTCTTATACAAAGATAAGGAAACTAGATGATATCTGCTTTTTTAAGAGCAACACTAAACTAGAAAGCCTAGAAAGCCTTCAATACTGAAAGAGAATTCTATACCTACTCAAAGTAGCAATCACATGTGAGGGGAGAATAAAGGTGTTTATCAGACACATAATAAATTAAAAATTTACCTCTAAGGTACCCTTACTTGAAAGCTATTGAAAGATGTATTCCAACAAAATAACAGAGTAAGCCCAAAATAAAGAAGACATGATAGCCAGGAAACACAGGAACCCCACACAGGAGGAGCTGAGGGAAGTCCTAGAACAACAGCTGTGCAACAAGCCTAGAAAGTGAGTCCAGATTGGAATTGGAGGAAGAAGGACTTCAGGGAGGAGTCTTTAGGATAAAGAATGGAAGTGATGTATTTGAACACATGAAAAATATTGACAGCATGTGGCAGAAATGTGGAGCACCTAAAAAAAATTAACTAAAAATACATAAAAACCCCGGCAATATAAAAAAGTGAGAAAAGTATTAACTCCAAAGAAGCAAAAGGACAGCTAACATCATAGTTAACAGTAAAAAGAGGAAACCATTTCCTCTAAGGTTAGGAACAAGACAAGGATGTCCACTCTTAGCACTTTTATTCAACATAGTATTGGAAGTCCTAGCCACAGCAATCAGACAAGAAAAAGAAATAAAAGGAATCCAAACTGAAAAGGAAAAAGTAAAACTGTCACTATTTGCAGGTGACATGATACTACACACAGAAAATCCTAAACATGCCACCAGCAAATTACCAGAGCTCAATGAATTTGGTAAAGTTGCAGGATGCAAAATTAGTATATAGAAATCTGTTGCATTTCTATATACTAACAACAAACTATCAGAAAGAGAAATTAAGGAAACAATTCCACTCACCACTGCATCGAAAAGAATAAAACACCTAGGGATAAACCTACCTAAGGTGGTAAAAGATCTGTACTCAGAAAACTATAAGATACTAATGAAAGAAACTGAAGATGATACAAACAGATGGAAAGATATACCACGTACATGGACTGGAAGAGTTAATATTGTTAAAATGACCATACTAGCCAAGGCAATCTACAGATTCGGTGCAATCCCTATCAAGATACCAAGGGCATTTTTTGCAGTACTAGAACAAATAATTTTAAAATTCGTATGCAAACACAAAAGGCTCCAAAAAGCCAAAACAATCCTGAGAAAGAACAGAGCTGGAGGAATCATGCTCCCTGACTTCAGGCTATACTCCAAAGCTACAGTAATCAAAACAGTACGGTACTGGCACAAAAACAGACATTTAGATCAATGGAACAGAGAGCCCAGAAATAAACCCACACACTCGTGGTCAATGAATCCACAACAATGGAGGCAAGAATATACAATGGAGAAAAACAGCCTCTTCAATAAATGGTTCTGGGAAAACTGGACAACTACATGTAAAAGAATGACATCAAAACATTCTCTAACACCATATACAAAAATAAACTCAAAATGGATTAAAGACCTAAATGTAAGACCAGAAACCATAAGACTCCCAGAAAAAAACATAGGCAGAACACTCTGACATAAATCATAGCAATATTTTTTTGGATCTGTCTCCTAAAGAAAAGGAAATAAAAGCAAAAATTAAAAAAATGGGACCTAATTAAACTTAAAAGCTTTTGCACAGCAAAAGAAACCATTGGCAAAATGAAAAGACAACCTACTTAATGGGAGAAAATATTTGCTAATGATATGACCAATAAGGAGTTTATATCCAAAATGTGATAAACAGTTCATACAACTCAACATCAAAAAACCCCCAAACACCTCAATTAAGAAATGGGCGGAAGACCTAAATAGACATTTTTCCAAAGAAGACATACAGATGGCCAACAGGCACATGAAAAGATGCTAAACACTGTTAATCATCAGAGAAATGCAAATTAAAACTACAATGAGATATCATCTCACACCTGCCAGATGGCTATCATCAAAAAGACCACAAATAAATGCTGATAAGGATGTGGGGAAAAGGGAACCCTCATACACTGTTAGTGGGAATGTAAACTAGCATGGTCACTGTGGAAAACTGTACAGCAGTTTCTCAAAAATCTAAAAATAAAACTACCATATTACCCAGCAATTCCACTCCTGGGTATATGTCCAAAAAAATCCAAAAACACTAATTCAGAAAGATACATGCACCCCAATGTTCATATCAGCATTATTTACAATAGCCAAGATATGGAAGCAACCTAAGTGTCCATGAACTGATGAATGGATAAAGAAGATGTGGTATATACACACACACACACACACACACACACACACACACACAAACACACACTGGAATACTACTCGGCCATAAAAAAGAATGAAATTTTGCCATTTGCAACAACATGGATAGACTTAGAGGGTATAAGTGAAACAAGTCAAAAGACAGAGAAAGACAAATACTGTATGATATCACTTATATGTAGAATCTAAAAAATAAAACAAACTAGTGAATATAACAATAAGGAAACAGACTCACAGATATAGAGAACAAACTGATGGTTACCAGTGGGGAGAGGGAAAGGTGGTGGAGCAAGATAGGGGTAGGGGACTAAGAGGTACAAACTGTTATGTATAAAATAAATAAGCTACAAGGATAAATATATCCTTGTACAACACGAAATATAGCCAATATTTTATAATAACTATAAATGGAGTATAACCTTTAAAAATTGTGAATCACTATGTTGTACACCTATAACTCATATAATATTGTACATCAACTATACCTCAATTAAAAACAAAAAACACTAAACACATTTAAAAAGTCATTAGAGTGAAAGTGACACTTTAAGGGAAAAAAGCAAAAGGCCGTAGTGTATGTCACTATTTGGCTTAGCAAGAAACAATACCTTTATAATCAAAATAATGAGATATTGATCACTAATTTAACCAGAAATTATAATATATGTAATTATAGGGGGAAAAGGAATTAGGAGAGTAGGGTGGAAAGCTACATCTGCATCTCCTATAGCAAGAAGTGAAGAGACTATGCCTAAACCTGATTAATGAAGAAATACCAGTCTACACATGGTATTTAGGAATAAAGAGCTAAATACCAGGGAAAATGGCCAAAAGGATTTAAAGTAGTCTCCTAAAAGTAGGACTTGGAGATGGAGAAGGGTAGGGTTCTATAAGGCTTTTAATTTTACTTGGCTGTTAACTATGTAAATATACGACTTTCAAAAATTAATTTAAAATAATTAAAATTTATTACAAAGCCAAAAGCTAGCAAAAAAATATTTGCAACACTACATTATTGCAACAATCTTATAAACAGAAGGCCAATATCTTAAAATTATAAGGAACTCTGACAAAAGACAACAACATAATATAATATATGCAAGGGACATGAACAGGCAATTCACACAAAAAACATTACTATCCAAGGTGCATATAAAAAACTTTCACCCTTCAAAGCAATAAAAGAAAAAATCCAGATTAAAACAACAAGGCAATGTTATTTTAACCTACTAATTAGCAAAAATCTGAGGAATGAGTAATACTAGTGTTGTAAAATGCATTCATTGTGAAAGTGTAAGTTGATGTATCATTTCTGGAGAAAATTTTGGTGATATGAATCAAAATCTTAAAAATATGTATGACATCTGATTCAATAATTCCTGCTAAAAATGCATCCTTAAGGAAATAGTTACAAATACATATAAAAGGATTCAGCTACAAGGGTATATATATTTTAGCAAAATTTCCTTAAGACTGTCTTTTTCATACTGATTTACCTGAAACAATAAAATAGCCTTACCTGAACTGTACGTCCTGCATTGATATGCTCTTCATGCAACTTGTCCCAGATTCTGCACCTCTGATACTATATGAAAGAAAGGGGAAAGGTACTGAATTTTTTTTTTATCACTAAGAGATTATTCTCAATTTACCTCAAAAATCCCCACTCACCCACCCAAACTTAAACATAACAGCTAAAAAAGTTACTGACTTAGTAGTGGAAATTAACTGTCCAAAGTCCATACAATAGGAAGTTTTCAAAAACATTACACACAAAATTCTGGTAAATGGTAAAAACAAACAAAAATCACTAAATACTCTTTATTTTACTGAAAAAGATTATGTATTTTGTCTATAATGCACACTCTTTGGAGGTGAAAAAAGTGAGAATGTAAAAGAGTGTGAAAAATGAAAAGATTATCAGCATTCATCAGATATTCCTACTATACATGAAGACTTTGAAATGTTTGTTAATGATAGAGTCAAGTATTGAAAACTAAAATCTGATTTGAGAAAAAGTAACATGGATACTACAGACTAGAAAGTATATAAAAATGAGAATGAACATTTAATATATATGTCTTCATTTTTACCAAAGTAATGTTTAGTTTTCAGAGTTCATCCAAGAAACTTAATGAGCATGATAATGGAAAATTTGACAGGAAAATGTGATAACATTATGACGGAATACTTGTATAAAATATAAACACCACCAAATGTCACACATTATTTTTGGTTGAAATAAAAAACCCAAATAATTAAGATGTTAGCAGATGTGAATAATGACATTAAACACATTTTTGGTATAACCCACACACACACACACTACTTTGAAAGCACAGAAACATGAAAATGCCCCATATGCACATGGAAGGAATGTAGAGCTCTAAAATTTTTTCTAGGGTATTTTTATACTCCCTATTCTGCATATTCTTTAAATTTGGTAGTGAATAATGCAGCAAAAAACTCTTGATACTCCTGAATTTTTGTTTTTTATATCATCTAAGAACTAAACCATAGCCATTAAGCTTAAAAATAACTAGACTATGGAGAACAATATGGAGGTGCCTTAAAAAACTAAAAATAGAACTACCATATGACCGAGCAATCCCACTACTGGGCATATACCCTGAGAAAACCATAATTCAAAAAGACACATGCACCCCAATGTTCACTGCAGCACTATTTACAATAGCCAGGACATGGAAGCAACCTAAATGCCCATCAACAGATGAATGGATAAAGAAGACACGGTACATATGTACAATGGAATATTACTCAGCCATAAAAAGGAATGAAATTGGGTCATTTGTAGAGATGTAGATGGACCTAGAGACTACATCTACAGAGTGAAATAAGTCAGAAAGAGAAAAACGAACATTGTGTATTAATGCATATAGGTGGAATCTAGAAAAATGGTATAGATGATCTTATTTGCAAAGCAGAAATAGAGACACAGTTGTACAGAACAAACATATGGACACCAAGGGGGAAGGAGGGTGGGATGAATTGGGAGATTGGGATTGATATATATATGCTATTGAAACTACGTATAAAACAGATAACTAGAGAAAACCTACTGTACAGCACAAGGAACTCTACTCAGTGCTCTGTGTGGTGACCTAAATGGGAAGAAAATCAAAAAAGAGCAGATATATGTGTACATATAGCTGAGTCACTTTGCTGTACAGTAGAAACTGACACAACATTGTAAAGCAACTATACTCCAATAAAAATAAATAGACTATATTGAGAATATATTTACCAAAATAAACTTAAAACCACTATGCAATCAAATAAATTTAAAACCACTATCAAACTACTTTTGCTTCTAAGAAAAATTTAATTGATGCCATCAGACCCAGTATAAATGCTCCTTTAGTGTTATATTAACAAAAAGAATGGAAGCCAAAGATACATGTCTGAAAATAAGCGACTTTAAAATTTATTACTTAATACTAATCTGTCATGACATTTTAAGAAAAATTAATGTTAAGGAAACAGTTGAAAGTCCAGAGAGGTCAGGGTTGCAAGAATCGTGGAGCAGAGTACCAGAGAGGAAAAAGCTGCATGTGAGGAGATAACTGAAAATGAGAGGACTATACTGAGACAGAGCTCCAGAGATCTGCAGGGTTTTCCTTTTGAGGCTTCAGCTGAGTACAGATCAGCACATGCACATAAGCAAACCACCTGAAGTCAGAAAGAGAACCACTGGAAAAGACCAGGTAAACTAATCCCCCAAAATCACACAAGGCCAGAAACAGTTCATGTGACCACAAGTCAGACTGGAAAAATCTCTCAACACACTAGACATCAGGTGGAGTACTCCAAAGCACTGTCCTACGTGGGGAAAAATTAGGCCTGGAATAAAGGCTATTCTGATCCTATGCAAGCTTAAAAGAGCCTCAAAAGGATCAAACTGTTCCCAAGTAACTTAAATGTGTCTCAGAATAAATAAAGCTCAAAAGTACTCAAAGTAATTTAAAAATATTCAGTATCCAACAAGTTCAGAATGTCTGGCATCCAATAAACAATTACCATGCATGCAAAAAAGCAGGAAAATATGATCTGCAATGAGAAAAACCAATCACTAGAAACAGATTCAGATATGATAGATAATGGAATTAATAGACAAGGATATTAAAAATTATTATGATATATTCCATGTTGTTAAGAACAAAGAAAACATGAGCATATTGAGACATGGAAGATATTTTTAAAAATTCAATTCCTAAAATTAAAAAAGGTATCTGAAATGAAAAATGCAATGGATGGGTTTAATTGAAGGTAAGACAATGCAAAGAAAAGACTAGTAAATTTAAAGATATAAAGTAGAATCAATCCAAAATGAAACACAGAGAGAGAAAAAAAGATGGACAATAAATGAATAGAGTATCAATGAGTCGCAGGCCAACTGAAAGCAACATTTTATGTATGCAATTGGGCTCCTTAAAGGAGAGAAAAAAATTTTGAAAAACTAATGAGACAGTGACTGAGATGGTGGAGGAGGAAGACCCTGAGCTCACCTCTTCCCATAGGTGCACCGAAATTACAACTAATTTCAGAGCAATTATGGATGAGAATGACTTAAAGACTAGCAGAAGAGATTTTCCACAACTAAAGATATAAAGGAACCCTACAGTTTATGGTCAAAAGGTACAAACTTCCAGTCATAAGATAAATAAGTACTACGGATGTAATGTATGCCATGATTAATATATATAATTAACACTGCTGTATGTTATATATGAAAGTTGTTAAGAAAGTAAATCCTAATTTAAATCTCATGACAAGAGAAAAAAAATGCTTTTCTTTTATTTTGTATCTATATGAGATGATGGACCTTCACTACTTTATTGTGATAATCATTTCATGATGTATGTAAGTCAAATCATTATATTGTACACCTTAAACTTACACAGTGCTGTATGTCAGTTATATCCCAGTAAGGAAGAAAAAAAAGAAAAATGAGTGGCCAAAGCTTTTCCAAATCTGGTAAAAATTATAAACCCACAGATCCAAGAAACTCAAGGAATACCATAAATAAGAAAAATGAACAAAACTAAACTAATGCACATCATAATAAAATTACTTACAATAAGTGATAGAAAAATCTTAAAAACAGCAAGAGGAAAAAAAGATATGTGTAATCTTTGTAACCTTTGCATCTAGAGTTCAAAGAGAGATGGCTGTTAAAAGACCGAAGAATAAAATTAATGCCTTTCCCTTGGGGGAAAAAAAAAAAAAGATATGTGAAGCACAGAACAACACAGATAAGAATGACAGAAGACTTCTTGTGAGAAACAATGCAAGCCAGAAAACACCAGAGCAACATCTTTAAAGTACTGAAACAATCTAAAACTCAACCTAGAATTCTATACACAGGGAAAATATTTTTTTAAAGTGAAGGCAAAATAAACATTTTTTTTCAAACACAGAAAAGCAAGCAGAATTCATTACCAGCAAACCTGTACTATAAGAAATGTTAAAGGTAGTCCTTCAGGTTAATGGGAAAATGATACCAGACAGAAACCTGGTTCTACAAAAAAGTGACAGCACTGAAAATTGGCAAATATATAGATAAATATAAAATATACTTTTTATTATTTTAAAAATCTCTTTGAAAGATAACACTGTTTAAAACAAAAATAACAATATTACATAGAAGTAAAATAAATTACAATAATACTACAAAGACCCTGAGAGAGGAAATCGAAGTGTACTGTTATAAGGCTATTTATTTATTTATGACTGCGTTAGGTCTTTGTTGCTGCACGCGGGCTTTCTCTAGTTGAGGTGAGTGGGGGCTACTCTTCTTTGCAGTGCGCAGGCTTCTCATTGCGGTGGCTTCTCTTGTTGCAGAGCACGGACTCCAGGCGTGTGGGCTTCAGTAGTTGTGGCACATGGGCTCAGAAGTTGTGGTTCATGGGCTCTAGAGCATAGGCTCAGTAGTTGTGGCACATGGGCTTAGTTGCTCCGCGGCATGTGGGATCTTCCCAGACCAGGGCTTGAACCCGTGTCCCCTGCATTGGCAGGCGGATTCTTAACCACTGCACCACCAGGGAAGTCCAAGGTTCTTATAATATACGTGAAGTGATATATATATATATGTATATATATATATGTATATATGGAAACACATTACTTGAAGGTAGACTGTCATAAGTTAAAGATAAATACTCTGAACTGTAAAGCAACCATTAAAAATAAAAATACAGAGGTATAATTAATAAGCCAACAAAAGAAAAAATGGAATCTTAAAAAATATGCAATTAATCCAAAAGGGAGTAAAAGATGAAAAAAGGGGACAAAGAATAGATGGGACAAACAGACAAAAAGAGCAAGATGGTAGATTTAAAGACAACCATTTGATAAACATCTGTTCATTATAAAAATTCTCAGCAAACTTAAAAAAGAAGTTAACATTAGAGGCATCTACAAAAACCCTACAGTCAACATCATGCTTAGTGGTGAAAGACCATTCCCTAATATTGGGAACAAGGTAAGGATGTCTGATCTTGCCATTCCTATTCAATGTTGCACTGGAGGTCCTAGTCAGCACAATAGGGTAAGAAAGGAAGTGAGGGAAGAAAGGGAAGGAGGGAAGGAAAGGAGGGAGGAGGGGAAGGGAAAGAGGGGAAAGAGAGGAAAGAGAGGAAAGAGAAGAAAGAGGGAAAGAAAGAAAGAAGGAGAGGAAGGAAGGAAGGAAGTGGGCAGACAGGCCAAGATTGGAAAGGAAGAAATAAAACAGTGTGTCTTCACATGATTGTCTACAAAGAAAATATCAAAGACTAGATTCAAAGAGACTGAAGAGCAATGACGGGAGATTATCTGTCAAGAGATTGGGTAAAACAGCTTGTCTTTGCCAAGGGCTTCTCCTTCGGGCTTTTCTCTACTGGGTTTTTAAAGGTAATGGCAGCTTTGCAAGGAAATATTTTCTAGATGATGTTGGATTTATACTTTTATCTTCACAGAGTGGGCAGAAGGATTTGTCTCAGCACTACTTGCTCTTGAGTGGCTTCCAGGCCATTAAGCTCTGCCCCAACATTTCAAGGTAGGTGGAACTCAGAATGACATGCCCAAAGTGCATTGGATTCTGCTCTTTCCTCCACTGGATACTGAAACTTCTGATAAATACCTCTAATTGCTATGAATAAATAGGATCAAGAAAGAGGAAAAACAACTACAGAAAAAATTCATAGATACTGTTTTTCAGTCATTTCAGAAAGATGTATTGTCTCACTACATGCATTCATGTTGTTCTTCATTGACATATTATGGCCCCATGGTCTACCGGTGGCGCCATGGTTCTCCTCTGGCACAGGCATAAGCAGAGAATCCAACATTCACAGAAACAGCCTTTCCCCTAGACTTTCCCATGAGACGAAAGCACATTCTTATCCTGGTGAGACAAAAGCCGTGTTCACCATTCTCATCCTGGTGAATACATTGTCTCCTTTTACCCACTCTTCTATTTTATCTTTTTGGATAACCCTGATTATAAACCCACACCATGGTGTGATGAACACCTCTGCACAGGTGTTTTCAGGCTTCCAACATTCATCCCTTTGTGCTCTTTGGCAGTGACACCCAGGTCTCAGTTTTGCTTTGCCTGCTGGGCAAAGAGAACAAATATTTTAAGAGTGGTTCCTGGACTAAAAGTTCTCTCTAGAACACCCCACCATTTATTTAATCAAGTTTATATATTTGTAGCCTCACATTTTATGTCATTTCATCTTCCAGAATATTTTGATTCAAAATTGAATAACAATAATAAGTCTGCTTCATATTGCTTAGAGTATAAAAACATGAAAGCTACTCATAATTATTAAAAATAATTTTCTAAAATTATATAATGTTATTCACTAGAGGTTCAGGGAATTTGATGATGATATAACATAGAGAATATTCAGAATTTAGGAGTTTAAGGTATAAAAGCACTTTAATTTAAACTTTATGCTGACACTTAAAAGATTTATTTGAATTTACAAAGCATAGTAGGAAAAAAAGACGTTTCAATTGGAGAGAAAAAGACCTGGGGATACTCTGAGGTGTAAAGTCATGTGGAATCCAAAGGACTGAAGTAAGATCAATGTGTTTGTGGTATAATGTATGATGGGAAGAGTGATGAGAAAAGAAGCAGAAAAAGTAGATGACGGCTTCTTTTGCCAGGTATCAGAAGATATCTCAGTGATCAGAATGAACAGAACTTTTCGTAGGGAAGATGATGGTTTTGTGGGGGATTAATTAGGTGGGATAATAATCAGTATTGTAGATGATAAAAAGTGTAAGTATTCAATTCAAATAAATTTACTTTATTAAACTCAACAAAAGAGAAAATATCAAAGACTCTAAAAGTAAAGCTACATAATATTAATAGATGGCCCAATGATTATAAGCCATAAACTTAGGATTACTCATGTAATGAAGATAAATAATAATATCTACCTTATAGTGTAGCTAATGTAAGGCACCTTACTGTGCCTACCATGTATAAAAAATATAAAACCCAAAACAAACACAAAGGGTCTCAGGAATGCTGTGAATCTCCTAATGATTACAAACAATTAACTGATAGCACCAATGTTGACTGCCCGGGAACGATAACTTACTTATAAGTAACTCATTTCCAAGTATCAACCTTGCATTCAAGGGTTCTTCACATAATATCTCAATCCTCAGAATAACTCTATGAGAAAGATTTTAATGTTACCTTTACAACTCTCTAAAGACCAATCATGGGGTAGTGAACCTTAAGGTCTACTGCAGAGTGCTGTGTGAGGATGGTGCATTTATATCTGACCCAGGATGGAATCAACCAGGGCATGTTCCACAGAACATTACTAAGTTGGGATCTGAACAAAAAAACAAAGTTTGAAAGGTGAACAAATGGAGTGGATGTTGCTAATAGATGGAGGAAAGCCAAAGTATTCAACTCTATTTTTTTTTTTTTACATCTTCCTTCTTCATTGAGGAAAATGATCATAAAATAGAACTGTCCGCAATAAACATGACTAAGAGGAAAATGAAAACCAAGAAAGAGTAAGAACAAACTTAGAACACACTATGTTTCAAGCACAACATTAGAATATTAATATATTTAGCAGCATAGTGATCTCAAGAAAGTAATTTAACCACTCCAAGTCTGCTTCCCCACCTAAAAAAGGAAGACAAAAATAAGGGTAACCTATAGGGATGTTGTGAGGATTAAATGATATGATATGTATAAAAACCTTACACAGCACTCAACAAATAAACACAACAGTGACTATCTTTACTATTATTATTATTTGCTCACTTGTCAAGTAAGTTGTAGAAGAGATTAGTGTCTTGGATGAAGACTGAATAGATGATCTTATGTCTTATAATAATAAAATTCTAAGAAAAATAAGGAATAAAATAGGTCAGACTTTCTATGCTTGCTACACAATGTTAAACCTAAATTAGGTTACATTATTAAAGGCTATTATTCCAAACACTTGGAGAGGAGTTCACCACCTGTGCTGAGGCTTTCCTATCCTGTAACACAGGAGAAAGCAAACTGAATCAGGAGTCTATCAGAAAAAAAGAATGAGGGGGAAAATGTGATTGTAAGATTGAAATAAACATTCTCAGACTAAAAAGAGAAATGGGAAAGATTTCTGTTGTAACCACAAGTTAAGAAAACAAATAAATGAAACCAAATCAATAAAATAACAAATCAATAAGACTGCTTATATCTGATTTTGTACCACATAGTTCAGGCTTCATGCTGCCTGAACAGTCCTGAACACTCATTTTCACACCTAATTTTATGTTGTCCCATCATATCCTATCTTATTTCCTTAACTGGACTGTAAACTTCTTGCAGGTTAGAAAGCTAATTTTTTACATAATTTTCAATGTTAACAATATAAGAAACAGCAAACACCAACACTTATGAAAAGCTAACATATATTTATATCCTGTAATAATTTCCCTTCTCATTAAACCTGGCAGACTGAACAGTCACCTCTGTTCTTTTCCAAAACTCAACTAAAATGACAGTAAAGAACTTTAAAAGGTATAAATTCACAAGAATAATGAGAATACAACAGAAGATATCAATGAACAAGAAATTTTAACAAAATTTTGGAAGCTGGAAAGACTATGGACATGTTGCAGCTGAACTTAGCAGATCAGAGAAAGCTGAAACCTAGGGCTGCAGAAGGGGTGGATGGTGGGGGAGAAAGGCAGTGAGAAGCAAACCAATGCATAGCACTACTCCAGAAAGACTCAGTAACCAGAGGTACCAGCTACCAGGTAACCAGGAGGATGTGTACGGTGGGGCTAAAAACAGAAGGATTAGTTGAAAGTTTATGTAAGGAATAGGTAGTCTATCAGATGTCCTCTCCATAGGCCCAAGCAACTGGACTGCCTCTATCATCACAGAAGACAACACTCCAGGAGAGTATCTGGTGGTTCCCCATCAAAACAGATCCTCCTCTGTTCACCTCTCCAGGTAATAAGGCCCCTACTACTGCCCTGCTACCCATTCTCTCTCGCGCTCTCTCTCTCTCTCTCTCTCTCTCTCTGCTACCCATTCTCTCTCTCTCTCTCTCACACACACACCCCTTCCAATTAGCACTCTTAAATATCGACAGCTGGCCAAAGAAAGCCTAAAATACTGTAGACTGACACAAAGAAAGGAAGGAAGGAGAAGAGGAAGAAAGGGAGGGAGGAGGGAGGAAGAAAAGGAGAGAGGGAAAGAGAGACAATACATTTAAGAAATGAAAAGGGAAAAAGAGAGAAGAGAAGGAAGGAGGAAAGAAGGGGAAAGAAGGAAGGAAGAGAGGGAGGGAGGAAGGGAGGGGGGAGGGAGGAAGGAAGGAAGGGGGAAGGAAGGAAGGGGGGAAAAGGAAGGCAGGAGGGAGGAAGGAAGGAAGCACAGAAGGGGAAGCAGAAGAAAACTTTAAAAAATATAATAATAATACCACCATAGAGAGACTATATGATACTGCATCCATAAAACAAGAACAGGAGGATTCTCTTTAAAAGAAAAAAAAGAGAGAATTGAGAGAAAAAAGAACATACTCAGAAAAAATAGGATTCTGGTTCTTTCATCTTAGTTGGAATGTGGATGTGATAGCTAGAGCTGGAGCTGCTGTTTTACATGTAAGACAGAAACAAGTTGAGGACTGGAAAGCAAGATAAAAACAGCCTAAGTCTTTAATGACTGTGGAGCTGCCACTGGAGCCCTAGACCACCTCCAAAACTATGAGAGATTGAAAATAAAAGCGAAACCAGGGCTTCCCTGGTGGCGCAGTGGTTGAGAGTCCGCCTGCCGATGCAGGGGACGCGGGTTCGTGCCCCGGTCCGGGAAGATCCGGAGCCTGTGCTCCACAACGGGAGAGGCCACAGCAGTGAGAGGCCCGCGTACAGCAAAAAAAAAAAAAAAAAAAAAAAGCGAAACCAAAAAACCTCTATCTCATCTAATAAGCTATTTTTAGGTTTTCTGCCACTTGCACTTTAACCATATACTAATACAGTACATGTTACACAGTAAGTTTTCCCCCAAACCCCTATAAAATGAAACAAAGAAAATTATGTTCCAAGCTTATGATTTGGTTCCTATTAACTATGCTTAAGTCTATTTTACATTAGCCAAGAAAGCTGAATGCTAACACTTCAAATTTCAGGATTACATTCTAATCAAGTCTATCATGTGTAATAAAACATAATGCTGAAGGACCTATGGAATATAGTCCCAGGTGTCCACAGCACACTACTCTCATTGTTTTCAGATGTTGCAGAATCACTCCACTAAGGCTTACTTTCAATTTCCCTTCAGCCTGACTTTCTTCTTTTAAATTCATATTGGATGACTGATGGCTAACATAATAAATATTTTATCTTTCTACACCCTTCCTCCAGGAAAAACATGCCTTTTTGAAAATGAGGCACTGTTAGACACCTGGAGTCTAAACTTAGTTCTTAACTCTTTTGTCCACAGTGAACACTGTGGCTTTTAAATGTTTTTACTTTGCCATAAACTATCTATTAAAATATGCTATTCAATCTTACATAGATAAAAAAATTACTTTCATAACTAAACTAGAAAACCTAGAGACAGAATGATCAAGATTATGGAATAAAACATAGCTCAGTATGAGTTTAACTGCTTAGCTTCAGACAGCATCACCTATATTGTAAATTATAATTATTCTGATATTGTCTAAAAATTTCTTAGTAAGTAAAAATTTCAGAAAATGGTAAAGGAAAAATGTTCCAGCAGAAAAAGATCTATATAACTCTGGAATAATTTTCTTCTGAATTCTGACGCAGCTAATTAAACCAGTAATAGACCTGTTTCTATCCCCACAGCTTTCTCCCAGGGTTCGGGCCTTTCCATTGATGACTTGGTGGTACATGTGGCTAGGATCTGAGGGTAATGACAGCAAGCACATTTGTATAGAATAAATCCAAGGAAAGGGAAATTTGCCAAAGGGAAAATGCCAAAGGTAAAATAGGACAATAAAAGAAATAGTCTTAATAGACCACAGTCCACCTATTTACTCCTTTCAGAATCAATTCACTTGCCAAATTCTTACCATCTTTGTAACTGAGCACTTCAACATAAGCTCAGGACTTTGACACACACATTATCAAACACAGATATGATTAATCAGAAGTAAACAACTCCATTTCTATATTGTTACAGTGCTAAAAGAACAAGCCCTCCTTATTAATCAAAGCATGGAACACTTTCTTTCTGCTCATAACAAGAATAATCAGTTTAGCAGACAACTTCTCCATCCTTAAAAGTCATCGCACTTATTGCTTATGGATAAAGAAGAAAGAAGTTAAGAGATGACTAAATATTAATCTTTAATTCTATTGATATTTGCATTGAAATTTTCATCTTATTTTTCTTGGCACTTATTTTCTATACTTTTACAAAAGACTTAAGTACTAGGAAGACAGCTGGTATCTATGAGAGAAAAAGTTGACACTCTTCTTACTTGTATAAGGTATGCCGTTGAGGGTGATAGTTATTATTTATACTGAAAGGCTTAATGACCACTTCCACCCTCCCCCCGCCCCCCAAAAAAAATTAATGGAGGGCCACACAGCTTAAAATTTATACTGGGGGAGGTTCTTCTGAAGGATCAAATACCACTGACCTGTCCCACAGCAAATAAAACAAGGTAACCTGCCAAATCAATGCTCAGTATTCAGTAAACCTGACGTTCCCATAAATGCCACAACCACTCCATCAGACCCTAGCCAGACCAGGTTCTATGAAACCACCACAGTCCCTGAGACTGGTTCTTCCTTCTACCTATCTCTTAAACTGACCTCTAGCTAATATTTCTCAACTTTGGGCTTTCCTCAAAGGGAAGCAGTGAAGTTGGGAAATTCCCTCATATCAAACAGTGATTTTACCTCTTTAATCTACAGGCACCTGAAAAGGACAGGAACACACACTCACAGTTCAGAAAACTTGCCATGGGGTGAATGAAATTAAGAGAAGCCCTTTAACCAAAGTCCACTACCTTCACATTATAGTCAACTATCAAACAGTTTGTATTTTAATTATTAACTGCTCAATTCATCACTGTGTATAACTAAAAAGGCATTGATTCTATTCTTTTTTTTTTTTTGTCGGTACATGTGCCTCTCACTGTTGTGGCCTCTCCCGCTGCGGAGCACAGGCTCTGGACACGCAGGCTCAGGGGCCATGGCTCACGGGCCCAGCCGCTCCACGGCACGTGGGATCCTCCCAGACCGGGGCACAAACCTGTATCCCCTGCATCAGCAGGTGGACTCTCAACCACCGCGCCACCAGGGAAGCCCCTGATTCTATTCTTATATCCCTGCCTAAAAAAGGAATAATGTGAGAGGGGTATTTGTAGAACAGAAAAACCAGATGAAAAAATGAATAATGTTGTTAAATCAACAGGAACTAGATGTTTTAGCAAAGACTCTTATCTAATATTCTCAATGTAGGTGAAATGCACAACAAATATAAATCAGAATATGTAACTGTTTCTTGTGGTAAAAAAAGAAAAAAATGGAAAAAAAGAAAGAAATAAAAAAACTCACCTTCTCAATATTTATCTGGTGCTTTCTTAACCTCTCCAGGTCCGTTGGGATTACTATCTTAGTAAATTTCTGAATAGCTGGTTCAAGACGGCGTAATTTCACTTTTTCTTCATCTTCAGACATCCTAAAAAAATGTTGTATCTCTTCTACTTGCACTCTCCTTCTCCACTCATGTAGAAAAACCTAAAAGGGAAATAGTTATTTAAGAATTTTAAAAATCAATTTCCATTATTTTTAAAAGCCAACAATTAGGTAATTTTACAATATATTCTAAATACATACTCAACTTAATGCTGAACTTCAGTGACTGTTTTTTTAACAAAACTTTTATTTTAAAATCTTTTTCTCTCTACAAAGGTAATGTATATTCACTTTAGAATGATTAGAAAATAGGAAAAAGAGAATAAAATAACATCAACAATCATCTCCTCACCTATAGTTAACTACTCTTTCCATTTTTCCCCCTCCCAACCCCCTACTTCCATTTTGATGTATGTCTTTCCAGGGCTTTTTAATATAAGGATATATATATGTATGCATATATTTAAATAACTTTTTTCAAAAAACCAGAAATATACTGTTCAAGTCTTTATCTCCCAATGTATCCTGGACAGTGAATAATGTTTTCTAAAAAAGCATCAAATGGCAAAATTGGAAGAAAAAATTTCATTCTTAACATTTTTGCTGTAAAAACTCCATTTCTAATATAACATATGTAATTATATACTTCAAATATATTATAAAATGCAACTCTTCTCATTGATGTCCTTTAAATTGCATCTTCCCTTTCTTACAAAGTGATTAGCATTGTCTACAATCAGTACACGTAACCAGTGACAGAGCTGGAGTAAGAACCCAGTATTCCTGAGAGTGCAATCAAGTGCTCTTTCTAATTCACCAGTTTTTTGAGCAGTGTTCCAGAGAGTCCAGGGTTATGTCTTTGGGGTCAGGGTAGGTGATGGTAAAGGTTATCAAGTGGACAGGCTCCAGGACCCCACACCTGCTTCAGTTGGAGAAAATTTACTTATATCTATTTCATAAATTTGAACTTATTAGATTTTCTGTAAATAAAGGGCTCCACTGCTTAAGCAAGCTTGAAAACCACTGTTGTACATCATGTTTTCATGCCATCTAATTAGCCATAACCTCTCCCATATTAAAAATAAATAAGTTGACTATGTTAATCCCATTGGGTTATGGTATCTTAGACTTGGGTCCATAGAGATAGGGGTGTGGGACTTGAGAGTTCCTGAATGTTTGTTTACAAAAAATTATGAATATATTTTTGAATTATTTCAGAAGACAGAGTCCATTGCTTTCAGGAAATTATCAAAAAGCTCTACCACTCCAGAATCATTAAGAACTATTATTCTAAATAATGTTGTTTCTCTCTTTCACAGTTGAAAATCTTGAAGTGTTGGTTATACAGATTATCTCATCTACCAGTAACTTGGTCTTTACAGTTAATCTAAGCGTGAAAGCAAAAAAGGAAAATCTCCAGACACCAAAAATAAAGAGTCTAACAGCTACAGTAGTTAGTGGGAATTAGAGACGATGGGGAAGTTCACCGTCAAAAGATTGGTCCACAGACCCAACAAAATGGGAAAATTTACAGCTAAGGGACTAGAGATAATAAAGTAACCTAAAAATAAAATTAAAATAGGTACATTTTAGAATAAAGATATAAAGAAAGAAACAGAATCTTTAAAAAATAGATAATATTATGAAACAGTAACAGGTCAATCTGAAAATAAACCAAGTAAAAATTCTACAAATAAAAACCTCCAAAGACGGGTTAAACAGTAAATTTTGTAGCTGAAAAGGCAATTATTGATTGGAAGCTATCAGTATGAACACAGAGGAATAAGGACACATAAAAAGAAGATAAGCAACATTAAGGATAAAATGACAAGCTCAATAACAAGTAGGAGTCCCATAAGGAAAGAATAAATAAAGTGGCAAAAAGGCACTATTCAAAGAGAATATGCTGAAAATTAAGATGTAAAGCCTCAAACTGAAAATGCACATAAACACTAAGTAGCATAAATAAAAAAACAAATTTACCTAAACACATGGAAGGGAAATTTCAGAACATTAAGGACAAAGAAAAAATATCTTAAAAAGCAAACCGGAGATAAAAGACAGATAAACTAAAACAACAAAAGCAGTAAACTTTTCATTAAAGCAACTTATCAAAAGATAGGAATATCTTCAAAGTGCTGAGTTGGTGTATACCCAGGTTAATTATTATTCAGAAGTGAAGGTAAAATAATCATTTTCAGACATACAAAGACTGAGTTTATTACCAAGCCCTTCATTAAAAGAACTAGTAAAAAGGCATGCTTTAACAATAAAGAAAATAAACCCAAAAGAAAGGAATGTCAAGGAGCAAAAAAGTATAATAAAGTATACTGTTACTGGGTGAATAAAGGAAGCAATGAAGAACAAATAAAAGATTTATTTTGAATAACCTGATCAAATATAATAAAAATGTTTCCATGTAAATTACTATTTTTCTATAATGTATTTTTTATAGCAGCATGGTATCACATTGTACAGATGTTCGATAATTTAATCATCTAATGTTGGCCACTCAGGATGTTTCCAATTTTCCACCATTATAAACTAAACCACAGTGTAATTACTCTTCTTTCACACAAATCCATACTACCATCTATGATTATTTCTTTAAAGTGAATACCTGGAAATAGAATTAATAGGTACACACATTTTTTAAGGCTTCTGATTCTAAATGTCCCAAAAAAGGCTGTGCCTATTTACATTCCCACTAGCAACATATCAAAATGTCCATTTATCTGGATTAAAGACTTAAATGGGAGATCCGAAGCCATAAAACTCCTAGAAGAAAACATAGGCAGTATACTCTTTGACACTGGTCTTAGCAATATGTTTTTGGATCTGTCTCCTCAGGGAAGGGCAACAAAAGCAAACAAAGAAACAGGACTACATCAAAATGAAAAGCTTTCTCAGTGAAGGAACCCATCAACAAAACAAAAAGGTAACCTATTAAATGAGAAAAGATATTTGGAAATGATATATCTGATAAGGCATTAATATCCAAAATATACAAAGAATTCACACAACTCAATATCAAAAAAATAAACAATCCAATCAAAAACTGGGTAGAGGATCTGAACAGATATTTTTCCAGGAAAGACATACAGACGGGAAACAGACACATGAAAAGATGATCAACATCTCTAATCATCAGGAAAATGCAAATCAAAACCACAATGAGCTATCACCTCACACCTGTCAGAATGGCTATCATCAAAAAGACAAGAAATTTCAAGTGTTGGTTGTTGGCAAGGATGTGGAGAAAAGGGAACCCACATGCATGTGGTGGGAATGTAAACTGGTGCAACCACTATGAAAAACAGTATGAAGGTTCCTCAAAAAATTAAAAACAACTATCATATGATCCACCAATTCTAATTCTGGTATTTATCTGAAGAAAATGAAAACACTAACTGAAAAGATATATACACCCCTATGTTCATAGAGCATTATTCACATTAGCAAGATATGGAAGCAACCTTTAAGTGCTCAAAGATAGATGAATGGCTAAAGAAGGTGTGATACATATACATATATACATACACACACACACACACACACACAATGGACTATTAGTCATAAAAAAGAATGAAATCTTGTCATTTGCAACAACATGGATGGACCTAGAGGGTATTATGCTAAGTGAAATAAGCCAAAGACAAATGCTGTATGATTTAATGTACACGTGGAATTTAAAAAACAAAACAGAATGGAAACAGATCCACAGATACAGAGAATAATCTGGTGGTCACCAGAACAGAGGCAGCGTGGTGAGTGAAATGTGTGAAGGGGAGTAAGGGGTGCAAATTTCCAGTTATAAAATAAACAAGTCACAGGGATGTAAGGTACAGCGTACGGAATATAGTCGATAATATTGTAATGACTTTGTAGGATGATAGATGGTTACTAGACATCATGGTGATAAATTCATAATGGATAAAAATGTCAAATCATTATGCTGTATACTGGAAATAAATACAGTATTGTATGCCAATTATACTTCAATTTAAAAAACTTTAAAATGTCCATTTATCCATACTCCAACCAATACCTGATATTATCATTCTTCTTAAGACATTCAACTGGTGACAAAAATGGTATCTCATTATTGTTTTATTTTGCATTCTTTAAATTACTAATGAGATTTATTCTCTATTTGCATTTCTTCTTTCATCAGTTGCCTGCTCATGCTACAGGGACTGTCTTTTTCTTATTATATTAACATATAATAGTCTCATAAATTATCAATATTTCCCTAACACTAATGTTCCCAGTTTATCACATTGCCTCTTGTGTTTTCTTCCATTATGCAGATTATATAAGAAGCTACCTTTAAATCTATTACTAATCCTATCAAAATGTTTTTTAACATACCTGGTATTCAACAGATGCTAATAGAACTAAAACATTTCTTCACATGTCTCTTCTACACTATATCTAATTCTATCACTCTAGTCAAACAGCACAATATGCATAGCACGTTACAAGTGTCTTATTTGGCCTGCGTTTAGACTCTCCCCTCTCCAATTTTTCCCCATAGACTATCACCAATGAATATATCTAAAACACCAAAGGCAACATGCTCCTCCTCTGAATAAAAACTTCTAAGAGTTCCCTATTATCTGAACAAGAAAATAAAATGTTCATAAGTAATCCACCCAATCTCTACTTTTGGCTTTGCAAGGTGTTCCCTCTGTCTAGATGCTCTTTTATATCCCATCTGCCTTTCAACTTTGTGTATCATTTGAGATACAACTCAAATGATTCTGCCTTCTCTTCCACTAATCAGTTTACAGTGTACTTGACAAACCCCAATTATTGACTATTTGGCTTGTTTTCACTGCTCCTCTATGCTATGATGATAGCTCTCTTTTCTGAATTCAAAAAGTAATATTTCCAGGTCAGAGTGCATGACTCTGCCCCTCAGCTTTTTGTGCTCAAGGAATAACCTGCTGCCTCACAAGGGCCATCTCTAGGGGAAGACATTCTGGCCCAAGACCCTCCCAAGAGACTTTCCCAACTCTTGGTCTCCTTCTAGAGTATTTTTTTTCTCTCCACCATTTCCATTTCTATAAAATTATAATAAAATACCCATATAAAACTAAGAAGGGAACACAGCATTCAAATAGTTGTATAAAGTATGATGTTACTGAAACAAAGTCATCCAACAGTGCCTCTGATCATAAAATAGCTCAACTAATATTTATAAGCTATTAAGGGAAGGTCATAATTCAATAAAGAAATTCTGGTTTAAAAGTGTGATTAAATAATGAGTTGAAAATGTATTTCAGCATTTCTTGATTTTTAAGTCAGAAAACTGGGAAATATTTCTGATATAAGTCAAACATAGGATTAAAAAATACATTTACATTAACATCACAGGTATTTAAAATATGCCCATGAAAAAAACAAGAGAAAACACACAAAAATGCCTAATTCCTCAAACTTCTGTAAAGTTGTTGTATTACTTTTAACTTTATTTTTCAAGTGTAATGGAATATTTGGGGCGACAGAATTGTTTGTATCATGACAACGGTGGTGGATAAACAATCATATGCATTTATCAAAATTCACAGAACTGTACACCACAAAAGGTGAATTTTGTATATTAAAAAACAAAAACAACGAGATGTGGGGGAACCCAAAATGAAATACAAACTATAAAAAATTAATTGTATTACAAATGAACAATATAACCATAATGAAAGAAGTAGGAGAAGAAAATAACTAATCTAGGTAACTTTGGAAAACAGATGCTGCATACTCGATACTACTGTCCAGATATGGGATCCTAGATACTAAACTGGACACTACAAGGCTAAAGACAAAAAGAATTACACACAACTATACTGTACTCTAGTTAGTAAATTTGTTTCTCATAGGACTATGGGTTAGAAATCTTGAAATTACTTTATGTGTATACTAGGACTGAACAAATAAGGAAATATTTTGTAGAACACAAAAGCCAGATTTCTCACTGTTGAAGAAAGAAGTTACGGGCCTCCCTGGTGGCGCAAGTGGTTGAGAGTCCGCCTGCCGATGCAGGGGATACGGGTTCGTGCCCCGGTCTGGGAGGATCCCATATGCCGCGGAGCGGCTGGGCCCGTGAGCCATGGCCGCTGAGCCTGCGCGTCCGGAGCCTGCGCGTCCGGAGCCTGTGCTCCGCAACGGGGGAGGCCACAACAGTGAGAGGCCCGCATACCGCAAAAAAAAAAAAAAAAAAAAAAGAAGTTACAAGTAAGAGGCAAGACTAGAATGAACCCTGTGGTACTGTATTAGAAACAAAAGTATCAGGATAAACTTTAGTTTAGAAAAAAAAATCTTTATATAGATATATACAGACATATATCTAAAATACATGTGTGTGTATACATATATACAGATAAACACAAAAATAAATATAAATCTTTGCAGATGCATGAATATACACATATGTGTGCCTGTACCTCCATGAAATATATGGATTTACAGTTGACCCTTGAACAATATGGATTTGAACTGCGAGGGTCCACTTACAGTGAATTTTTTTCAATAAATACTATTTTTTCAATAAATACTACATGATCCACAGTTGAATCCATGGATATGGAACCGCAGATACAAAGGGCCAACTATGGGACCTAAGTGGCTTCGGGTTTTGCTATCCACTGCAGGTCCTAGAACCATTCTCTGTGGATACCAAGGGACGACTGTATATACAGCTAGAAATATATACATACACTCACACACGCTTCTAAGATGTCTTCTGCCAGGCACTGGAAGTAATGATAACCCAGTAGCAATGAGCACACCTAGCGCCCAGATCCTTGGTGTTTAAATACTACCCTCCAAACAAAGAAAGCAAGGGTCTTTGGAGAAATGGTGGATTCCAGGGCAGGGAAAACGCAAGAGAAGCTTGGAGCATCCAAAAAGCAAGGAAGTTCTCAAAAAAGGATGAGAGCCTATAAAAAGGGCACAGGAAGCAACCTGAAAAAACTTGAAATGGACGAAGCTGGAACAATTTGAGACATAAAACAAATAACGAAAGTGTAGGAAAATAACCAATAGAAAAATGAGTCCATACAGATACAAAAAATTAACAGTAAATAAATGGGATGAAGATGCAGCTCTTCCTTAAAGAAAAACTCCAATTAATAAATTATGAAGGAATGAGGGAAACAGAAAACCACCATTAGGACATCACAGTAATAATTACTGAAGGCAAGATCATCAATGGATGCTAAAATCAACAAATTAAAGTTTGAGGAGAAACAGGATATTTGCATTGTTTAAAAGTAGTTCTCCCCCAAGATACTGATTAATTACAAAGGGAAAAATAGTTACTTTACATTAGATAATTCCAACAGATACCACCTTAACCAAGTGATCAAGAGCAATATCAAATGCCGTGTGTCATATCATGTACCCCTCATATGATGAACTACTGAGAAGGGCATATACACTTCTGTGGTATCAACAAAAGTACACAACCTTAATCTAATCTTGAGAAAACATCAGACAAAACCCAATTGAAGGACACTCTACAAAATAACTAACCAGGACTCTTCCAAAGTGTAACGGTCATGAAAGACAGGAAAAGACTTAGAAGTTGTCACAGATTGGAGAAGACTAAGGAGCCATGCCAACTAAATGCAACGTGGGATCTTAGATTGGATCGTGGAACAGCAAAAGGACTTTAGGACAAAAAATGATGAAATCTGAAGAAAGCTGGTGATTTAGTTAACAGCGTTGTACTGAAGTTAATTTCTTACTTTTGATAATTGCATTACAGTTATGTAAGATGTTAACATTAAAGGAAATTGTAGAGAACTCTGCATTACTTTTGTAACTTTTCTGTAATTGTAAAATATTTCAAAATAAAAAGTCTCTTAAAATAATGTGTAGACTGATGTTTCCCATAAGACAGGTCAAATATTTTGAGGTCAAAGAATTGCAATCATATTCACTGCACTAACACTTGGGGCGGGCGGGGCGGGTGCCAGGTGCTTTACAAACTACCTTTAGTGCTTACAACTATTACCAGCTGAGTACCATACTACTCACGTTTCCAATAAGGAAAAAGTACTGGGAGGTTAACCAAATTATTAAGGTTACTTATAAGTGAAAAGCCCCATTTCTCAGGAAAAGTCCAATAGCGCTGGCAACACCCCCTTCCAAAAAAGTTATGAACACCTTCCCACAGTTCCCCACACCTGGGGCACCGAATTCCCTCAGGCACGTCGCCCCATGTTTCTCACTGGGGGAAGGGGTACTGAATTTGGAAAGAAAATCAAGGCCCTCGGACCTACCTACCGTACGGTCTGCTCTCGGAGCCTCCCCGAATTGTAAAAAGGGGAGACAGACGTGGGGCCTTCTGCGAACCATTCTGCCCGGTATGGCTGACAGGAGGCTCCCCCCTCGCGCCCCAGGACCTCCCCTCAAAACCCTCGAGCCTCGCGTCATCCCTCGCAGCGTCACCCACCGCGCACCTGGGCCACATAAACCAAACGCCGCCTCCCCCCACCCCCGCCCCCGAACGGGTGCGCGGGCCCCTCTCCGGACCGAGACGCCGGCGGCCCTGATGACCTAAGACCCACAGTGCGTCACACGCAGGGCAGACGAAGTAAACTTTTCCACCCCGAGACCCCGGGAGGCCGTCAAGCTCGCCCGGTCGGCCGCCTCCCTATACCCGCTTCGAAAGCACCTCCAAAACCGAAACCACCACTTCTTCAAGCCGAGAGGAGCTCCCACAGCGTTTGCACTTCCAACCTGATGCCCTGCTTCCTGCGGGGCGCCCCTCCCGCGCGCGGGTCTGGCACCCGGCCCACGACGCCTGCCAGGGCCTTACGCTCCCGAGGGGGCCTATCGCGATCCCCTTACCTCCCGCCGGGACGTTCGAGGCCGGTGGGTACGCACGGCGCAGGCGCGGGCGCGACGGGACTGGGCGTCGCGATAGGCGGGCTGGGCTGCGCCACGCCCCCTCCCGCCCAGTCCCGGCTTCGAGGGGTGTGGCTGGCGCCCCTGTGTGTACAGACGCGGTCGCCGCTCTGGACCGCCTTACTACGTGGTCTTGATTTATGTTGTGGGGTTGTAACAAGGGAGCCAAGAGGAAGGAGACGCACAAATGTTCTTTAAGTCTGTCTGTTCGTTGTGTTTTAAGTGTGAGACAATTCACATCTGTATAGCCCACTACATTTTGCAACTTTTTTGTCCATTTTCCTCTGTTCTTCTAGGAATTTTATTGGTGGGCTGGCCGGGCGTTCTTACCTCTTTACACTTGTAGAAACTGAAGCTCACAGAGGTTGTGCCTTCTCCATCTACACCCCCCTCTGAGGTAGACGGCACAAGTCTTAACTGTAACAGGCACAGAAACTGAAACTCAGACAAGTTGTGCTTTTTCCCCAAAACGGGTTGAACCAGTGTCAACCCAGTGCCAGTAACCTTATTCCAATTTTATAGATAATGACGCTAAGGCTCAACAAAGAGTTCTAGTGACTCACTAGCAGTTCAGCCATGTAGTGACACAGTTGGAACTTCAACTGGGTTTCCTAATTCCCTTTTCAAGTTCTTCCAGTTATACCAGCTGATACCAATGAACGGCTTTGAAGCCCTGTTCACGTCACAAGTCCTCCTCCCTGGATGGCCTGACTTCCAGATCCAGCCTTTTTAATATGCGTTTGTGAGTATTCAGATGACTTGCTCAGAACGTATCCACTGATGGTACTATCCTTAGAAGTCATAAGGATATTCAAGCCATAGCTAAGGAAACTCAGCTCTTAGGGTCTTCCAGTGGAGTGGGAGTAGGGGTAGAAATTGTGGACCAATGAATATTAGGGGTCTGTAAGAATTGCATTGAAAGGTAATTTCTAAAATAAAGCATAAAATCTGCTAAGCATTTTGGATTTTCTTTGTGAGTATAATGGATGCTGATTTCTTTTACTCTAGGAATGAGGTGTTTATAAGATTTTAATTCTAAGGAGAAAAATTAAAGTATTAGCCAATACCATGGGAAAAATTTTTTTATGCAAGACAAGAGCTTTTGAAGTAAAGGTCATTCAAGTTAAGCTCTGAAAAATCTACCTCAAGTACACTAGGGAGATGTGACACTCAAGGATTCTAAACTTGAACCTAGCCTTCTAGGTTATTATACGTATGTTTGCTCGAAGTTAGGTGTGTCAAGGTAGCTAAATAGAATGTTTTAATCTAACAGTTTGTTAGCTTGATTTATAATCTTTAAATATTTAGATATATGGTGTGTGGACCTCTTTTTGTACTCTCGCCTGGGCACTGAAATTGTTAGGAGCAGGCCTGCTGCTACTAGCCAACATTTTCCTGAGGTCCTAACTGAACCAGGAAGGCCAAACAAAACAAACAGTAATAAATAAATAAATGGAGAAAAAGAAAAATATTCTTTTTAGGTATTATGATTGCTTACTTAGAAAACCCAAGGAATGAATTGAAACACGTTCAGTAAAATGGCTAGAGCAATAGCTTTCCTAAACAGCGATCACCTGTTTAAAATTGTAATGGGAGAAAAGACCACTTTCAAATAGCAGAATCTAATTTGTGTCTGTAAGGAATTGTGGGAGCTATTTGAAGAATTAAGAATAATAGCTAAATGGAGTAGGGGTGAAGGGAGGGATTTCCAAGAGGCACGAGGAAACTCTGGGGATAATGGATATGTTCATTATCTTGCTTGTGGTACTGGTTGCATGGGTGTATATATATGTTAAAACTTACCAAATTATACACTTTAAATATGAATATTGTTTATGGTATGTCAGTTATACCTGAATAAGGCTGTTTCTTGAGGAAAGGTGTATATTATCATTTGCTTAGAAAGTAGCACATTCTTGGAACAGGCTAAGAAAACAATATATATTCACTCTATGAATTAAGACATAATTTTTCCAGTATTGTAGAGCAAGTATATGGAGAATCAAATTCAGATTTGGCACAATAATATAGACCTCCTAGGTTATCTTCCTAGTCCATTCCTCTTCTGGGAACTGCTTCTCCCCACCAGATCTGCAGGCTATCAGTTATGAGCCTCTGGCAGCCATTTTATACAGGCATGAACCCATGCTCCTGACCATAGTGAATTGGTCCAGGAGCAGACCCCTAACCCAAGCTGGAACAATAATATACCTGTTCCAGGAATCTGAGATTGGGACTAGGATTCTAGCTTTAATATGGCTTGTTTCTTGAATGGAGAAGATGCTCACAGCAGAGCTCCTGGTGGCTGTGTTTTTGACTCCATAGACTGATGAATCAGAGGAAGCCATGCTGCCCATGATCCCACTTAAAATTGTGGAGAGATGATTGTATGTATATCCTAGGCCATGTTGTTAAAAAATGTGGGGGGGGGTTGTTTTTTTTTTACTGTAGGTCATGTTCAAAAAATATGTAAAGCCATTACCTTCACTAAGTTCTTTCTCTAGCATATGAACTATTGAAATATCTACTGCAGTTCTGAATGCATTCTATCTTTGTGCATTCTAACATTCCAACAATCTTGTGAACTGAGATGAAGAAAGGTTAAAAATAAAGTGATAATAGTGGTTACCTTTAATGTGGGATTAACTGGGAGAGAGCATAAGTAGCTTTCTGGGGTGCTGGAAAGTTTCTGTGTATTGAACCGTTGTGATTACATATGTGAAAATTCATCAAGCTGTACACTTACGATTTGTGTATATACTTTGTGTGAGTTACACCATAATAAAAAAGGAAAATAAGGAGCTAGTAATTCTTGATTTAGAACAAATAAAACCTCTTAGTAGACAAGGAATATATACTTCCTTAATAGCATTTCTCTTTACTACCTGTCTCTGAAATAGTGGTGAAATAGCAGCAGTAATCCCTACCCTTGTTAGAAACCTTCAACCTTTAGAATATAAAATGAAAAGCCATGAAAGAGACAGAAAGCGAGGTAGGTGAGAGTGAATAGATGCACAAAAAAGAAACAGAGTTTGCAGCACATTCAAATTCCTGGTTCCAGCTCATTCCTGAGGCTTAGCTTAACCCCAGAGTGGCTTAGCATTAACCACTTAGGTCTGGTTAAACCCCAAAGCCTCCTAATCCCCCACCCTACCCCAGCTCTCACCCTGCATTTTCTTTAATTGCTTAAACTAGCTCAAGTGAACTTCTACTTTCAATCAAGAGAGTTCTGTTATCAACACAAAATTCCATTTGTTTCTATTATCTTATGATATCATTTTAAACTTACACATAGTGTTCCCTGGCTTTAGTACTTAAACCTTTCCACTTTCTGCTTTAGTGGCTCCTGCCACCACACACATACACCATTACCAAACAATCTGTCCATATATATTAAGATTATAGAGACCTTACGTCAAACCAAAAGGAGTGAACTCTGCAGGCAAACAATAACACTAGAATTCTCTGCTTATCAACCATTCACTACTTAGGAATTTGATAACCATTTAACATGTAGAATAGCTTAAATGCCCAGACATCTCTCTAAAGACTCCTTCCCCACCTTTTTGTTCTTTTAATTATCTTAATAATTCTCAGAACTTAGTGCTCCCAACAATTATTGCACAAGGTAGTATTTATAAAACCATGCTTAAAAGACCTTATGGGCGGGCTTCCCTGGTGGCACAGTGGTTGGGAGTCCACCTGCCGATGCAGGGGACATGGGTTCGTTCCCCGGTCCCACATGCTGCGGAGCCGCTAGGCCTGTGAGCCATGGCCGCTGAGCCTGTGCTCCGCAATGGGAGAGACCACAACAACGAGAGGCCCACGTACTGCAAAAAAAAAAAAAGAAAAACAAAAAGACCTTATGGGCAATTTAAGCAATTTTCAAGAGTAGTTTTAACATGGTAATTTTCGCTTTATCAATGACTTTAATTCATACCCACACCTCTTACCATCCAACTCACCTTCAAAAGATGCAACTTTATACTATGCTTGCAACTAAGACACAGTAAACTTACTTAGCATTAGAATCTTACTAAATATTGTTTAAACCTTGGCAATTTACAAGGCACCTTGAATTTTGTAGTACCTTAGTTATTGTCATGAATATAATTAATATCACATGATAAATATACAAATGTGCAAGTTGATAGATATGTCACATGCACCCAACCTTTCTTTCTGACTTTAGCTCCCATTATTCCTCTTCACTCATCCTCTGCTCTAACCAAATTGAACTCAGTATTCTTCATCCCAATCCTTTTCTCAATCCTACCTGTGCCTTACACCTGGAATATTCTCCATCGATTGCCCCTCCCTCTCTGCACATTCAAATCCTACTCATCTTCCCATGTTCACTCCAAATGTGACCTCTCGTAATTTTTCTAGAATTTCTAGATTTAAGGCCTCCCTCCTCTAAACACCCACCTTAATAATCCGATCTTTTTTTGACACATCACTGTCTGCATTTTATTATAGTAATTTGGTGTGTGTTTTGTTGCCACATCCAGTGTTTTTCACCCTTTTCCCTGTCATGACACAAATAGAAAATGATATTTATAAAGCAAAACTGAGAGAGAAAGCTGTTCTCAGTGTCTGCCACTGGCTCAGTTGTGGGAGCTCGGAAAGTTAATGCTTCCACACACCTATGACACGGTCAAGCACAGGGGTTGAGAAGCTGTCTTGTACCATCCCACGTTAGAAGATAAGCTTCCTGAGGACCGGCTCCATGTTTGCTTATGTCAGTATCCACCTATAGATTCTAGTTCAATACCTTGTACCTGTAATAAATGAATAATTGGATAAATGACAAAGCACTATTTAAATTTGTTTTTACAGAGTTCTGAGGGCTTCCAGTTTCAGCTCTGACTTGTAAAGAACTTGAAGGTCATCACCCCCATCCGTACAACAAGAAAAAAGATGAACAAACTTAAAGTAAATTACCTTTCATTGACTCATAAAAGAATTGAGGTTCAGGGCAAACTGCCCCTCTCCCAGAAATCTGGAGAGACAGGCAAATACAGAGAATCACAACTAACATTAGCTTATCTGAAACAGAAGTCCCTGGAGCCTTAAGCTGGTGGAAACATTTACTTGATAACTTTGACAAATCCTTGGAGGTGGAGTGTGGACTAGTGTGAGAGTGAGAAACTCTTGGGGCCTGCAGTCTTAGGGGGGGAACTGCATACATTCATGAGCTTTACCTCCAGGAAGCTCACCAGGTTCTCATGGTGAAGAGCCAAGAAAAAAAACTCATGTTTCTGGCAGAGGAGGAGAAAATAACCTATGTTGAAATACATGGAGCCTTCTCTATAACAAAGGCCTACATAGCCAGAGACAAATGGTGGTGGGGGGAGTGGAGGTGCTGAGAGAGGGTTGCATTACCCAACTCCAGCCCCTTCTATACTTCCTGTCTCTCCTAAGGCAGGGAAGTGGCTGAGAAACACTTTTGAAGGTCAAAGCCCAAAGACACAAGACCACTGAAAGACTGAAAATTAATCATAGGTAAATCATAATTGTTGAATGCTTCTGCTCCCCCTACACCTTAGCACCATCTCTACAGGTCTTCAGAATAATCACAGCGGATTAGAACTGAAAGAACTGCAAGGTGCAGTCTCTATATAAGGAGTTTTTAGGAGAATCCAGACAACAAGGATGCTAGAGGAAATTGAAGCCTCTTATACCTACTGCAAACATTAAAGACAGCCAAGCTCCTAACCAGATTAATGTAAAACCTCACACTAAAAGCCTGTTCACCTCAGTTCCCACTACCTGATACAACATGTTTGGCTTTCAACAAAAAATTACAAGGCCTATTAACAGACAAGAAAAAGCACTGTCTAAAGAAAGGAAGGATCAGAATCAGACTCAGATATGACATAGATTTTTGTAATTATTAGACAGGAAATTTAAAATAACTGTGATTAATATGGTAAGGAGTCTAATGGAAAAAATTGACAACATACAAGAACAGATGGGTAATGGAAGGAGAGAGATGGAAACTCTAAGAAAGAATCAAAAGGAAATGCCGAGAATGAGAAACACTCTAATGAAAATGAAGAACACCTTTGATGGGCTTTTCAGTAGACTGGACATGGTCCCAAGGAAAGAATCAGTGAGTGTGAAGATATAGCAATAGAAACTCCCCAAACTAAAATGCAAAGGAAAAAAAAAAGAACAGAACACCTAAGAACTGTGGGACAATTTCAAAAGATGTAACGTATACATAATTGGCACACTAGAAGGAGAGGAGAAAGAAAATGGAACAGAAGAAATATTTGAAGTAAAAATGGATGAGAATTTTCCAAAATTAATGACAGAAACCAAACCACAGATGCAGGAAGCTCACAGAAAACCAAGCAAGATAAATGCCAAAAAAATCTATACCTAGGTATGTCATAGTCAAACTCAAAAAAAACAGAGACAACGGGAAAATCTTGAAAGAAGTCAGAGGGAAAGAACATCTTATGTATAGAGGAACAAGGATAAGAATTACATCTGAATTCTCGTCAGAAACCATGCAAGCAAGAAAAGAGTGGAGTGAAATATTTAAAGTGTTGGGGAAAGAAGAATCCAAAAAAACACAAACCTAGAATTTGATATCCAGCAAATTTATCCTTTACAAGTGAAGGACAAATAAAGACTTTCTCAGATGACAAAAAAAAAAAAAAAGTGAAAGAATTCATTTCCAGCAGACCTGCTCTGCAAGAAATGTTAAAAGAAATTCTTCCAGGGAGGAAGAAAATGTAATAGATTACAAATCTGGATATGTAAAGAAAGGATGAGCCCAGAAGAGGAATAAATTTAAAATAAAATATTTTATTTTTCTTCTTCTTACTTGGTCTAATAGATAACTATTCAAAGTAATAATAGTAACAATACATTGGGTAAAATAAATGGTAGCAATGTTTTAAGGAATAGGAGGGAGGAATTGGGAAAACTCTGTTTAAGGTAACTGAACTACCCATAAAGTGGTAAGTGTAATATGAAAGGGGACTTAGATTTGTTGAAATATACATTATAAACTCTAGAGAAATTACTAAAAAAAAGTTTAAAAAGAAGTATAATTGATATACCAGAGAGTGCAAAAAGGGGGCAGGAGAGAAACAAAGAACAAGTACAAACAGAAAAGAGTTATAAACATAGTAAATATTAAACCAACTATATTAATAACCACTTTAAATATGAATGCTCTGAATACACCAATTTTTTTTGTCAGCATGATTGTCTGAGTGAACAAAAAAAACATGACCCAGCTATATGTTTTCTGCAAGAAACCCACCTTAAATATAAAGACACAGAAAGGTTAAAAGTAAAGGAATGGAGAAAGATATACCATGTTAATGCTAATCAAGAGTAGCTATACAAGGCTTCCCTGGTGGCGCAGTGGTTGAGAATCTGCCTGCCAATGCAGGGGACACGGGTTCGAGCCCTGGTCTGGGAGGATCCCACATGCCGCAGAGCAACTGGGCCCGTGAGCCACAATTACTGAGCCTGCGCATCTGGAGCCTGTGCTCCGCAACGAGAGGCCGCGATAGTGAGAGGCCCACGCACCGCGATGAAGAGTGGCCCCCGCTTGCCACAACTAGAGAAAGCCCTCGCACAGAAATGAAGACCCAACACAGCCGTAAATAAATAAATATTTAATTAAAAAAAAAGAGTAGCTATACAGAGACTTCCTTGGTGGTCCAGTGGCAAAGAATCCACCCTACAATGCAGGGGACGTGAGTTCGATCCCTGGTCAGGGAACTAAGATCCCACATGCTGGGGCAACTAAGCCCGAGTGCCGCAACTACCGAGCTTATGCGCCTCAACTAGAGCCTGAGTGCCGCAAACTACAGAGCCCACACACTCTGAAGCCTGCACACCACAACTAGAAAAGAGAAAATCCACACACCACAACTAGAGAGAAGCCCATGCACCACAACAAAGGTCCTGCGTGCTGCAACTAAGACCAGACGCAGCCAAAAATAAATTAACTAACTAAATAATAAATAAATCTTCAAAAAAAAAAGGAGTAGCTGTATTAATTTCAGACAAAGCAGACTTGAGAACAAGGAAAATTATCAAGAATAAAGAGGGACACTTTGCCTAATGATAAAGGGGTTAATTCTCCAAGAAGATGTAACAGTCCTTAATGTGTATGCACCTAACAACAGAACACCAAAATACGTGAGGCAAAGCCTGATAGAACTGCAGGGAAAAATAAAGTGCCTTGCAAATAGAATATGAGAGCAACAAAAATTAAGTTCATGAAAGTTGCCATTTCTTCCAGGGGCAGCAGGATTGTCGTAGAAGAACTAAGAGAATATAACAATAGCGCAAAATGATTTCCAAGATACCAAATATTTCTAGATTCCCGTTGGAGAACCTGCTGAGGCTCTCTTTTACAGGATTATAGAATCTATCCTCAATCCTTTCATAACTGACACTCTCATCAGTGAACCTTTTAATCCTCCAACTAGCAGAAATACATTTAAGGGATTGGAAATCAACAAAATTCACAGAGTTCCACCCTCCCTCTTCTCAGCCCAGCAAGTGCCCAAATGTCATTGTCACACCCTTTAGGGCATTTTTTCCCTTTTGTAGGCCTCAATGGATTACAGGAGCTTTTTGAATTGTATTTATATTTCCTCTAGCCAAAGACACATTAACTGTAATATTCCTTTGGCAGATTATTACTAAAGAAAGAAATATTGCTTGCTCCATGGAAATAAACTGATAGGTTCAGTAACTTTCGCTTTGCTTATATAAATGAACGTTTCAGACGATAAATGTTTCAAGCCTGGGCAACGGGTTTTAAATATGGAAAAAATGTTCCTGAATCCCTGTACTTAAACATTACAGGACATAAATTGTAAGTTTGAATCTTTCTAACATCTGGTAAGTGCTTTCACATTCATTCAATCAGTCTGTCTGCACAGCCAATATGCCAGCCACTGTGCTGAGTCCTGGTGGTTGAAAGTTTAAAAAGATCTCATTTCTGTCTTCTAGGCGCTCACCTTCTGGAGGGAAAGACAGACATGTCAATGAATACAATACAGTTAACAAGCCCTTTTAAGCTATCCCTACACAAGTGCTATAGAAAGAAGCACAGAGAAGGTGACTTCAGAGTTTGGTCAATACATAGGAATTATTAAAGAAGGGAGAACAGAGCATTCTGCACAGAGAGAAAATATGTAAAAGGCACAAAGAATGAAACAAAGGTGTGTTCAGGTCCCCAGAGTGCAGGTTCCAGGGGCAGATAAGCAAAGAAGGTTGCCTGAAGGTAGGATGAGTAACTACCTCAAATGTATTTACCAACACATGTTGATCATGTTCCTATTTGTTTCAGATCTGGTCATGGCACTAATTACTTTTAAACCTTTATTGTGGCCCCCTCCTTCTCAGACATGCATCATACAATCTTACACACACTTGTGATTTCTTGTGGGGGCTTCTGAGGCTCTCCAAGTTTTCATTTAAATTTCCAGCTTCATAGCCCACCATTTTCTGAAGCTCCACAAGGTTCCTCTAATTTCCTAATATCCCATCCACTTTCTTTCTTCTATGCCTTTGCTCAAGCTGTTCTTTTCTTTGGAATGTTTTCTGCTTCCTTTCCATTGATCAAAATTTTACTTCTCCCTGAAGACACACCTCAAATCTCTTCTCTCAAGAGAAACCTTCCTTTATCCCCCCCAACCTGTTCCCACAGTACCTTGATTTAATTTTACTCTGCAGTATAGTCATTCACATATCTGTCTTTCCAACTAGAGCAGAAACTTATTGAGGGCAGGCACCTTGTGTCATTTATTGTGTGTTCCCAGCACATGCCCTGGAATGTGGCATTTGATAATATTTGTTTTCAACGACGTGTGTCTCATCACCTTTGTAATCTGATTAGTCTTCTCCAGTTTCACAACTGAGTTCCCGCAGCTGCAAGCCTTCTTAAAGCTATTTGTCACTGAGGGTGAGATCAGAGGAAGAATAAGAAAACCACCTGAGGCACACAACAAAGTCACTTGGGGATCTTTAAAAAATGTAATTGCCTGGTCCCCACCTTCAGAGATTATGATTTCATTGGGCTGAAGTGGAAACCAGGCATCGATATGTTTTTTAAAGTTCTCTGGATAATTCTTAAGTGTGGTCGGTTTTGAGAACCATAGACTTAAAGGGCAGGTGAGAAATAGTTACTAGGCCCCATATAGGAATTAGAATAATTTCTAATTCATTTTTCTCAAATGGTGATGCTTTTCCCAGAAAAAAACATAACTACAGGAATGGGGCCACACAGTTTACGTGAAATTGACTTTTTTTTTCCAGAGAAATCTTTGCCACAAGGAGCCTGAGTTTCTGTAGGAGGAATCACATGTTGGACATGCTACTTGCCTTCACGGTCCTGATCAACTTGTCTAGAGAATCCTGTTGAACTGAAATCAAAATGCCAGGCATCAAACCATCAAATGAGTAAGAAAGCTTGAGAGTTCCCAGTTCTCTTGACAGTCCCCAACATGGATACCCCCTATAGCCCTCAGTGGAATGGGGAGGATCACATGTTGTACAACTCCAAGGGCACAACGCACATTGTATTCAATATGAAGGGCGCCCCCTGGAATTGGGTAATGCCACATCTTGGAGCAGGGCTTTTCCTGTCCTCCCAGGAGATTTCCGGTGGTGGCCTCCATCTTGCTTCTTCTCCCCAGCCTTCTTCTGGCTTGGAACTGTTACTCTGAACCAACGTGAGGAATGAAGAGCCTTCTCACTAAAATACTTCTGCTGGAGTCTTTTCCTACCTGATGATGTCTTCATTGGAAATTCCCATAAGTGGCAGCTCTTGTCAACACAGCCTTGATCCACCCAATGTGTTACGCTATCCTGCTGAAATCCACAGAATTGGTCCCTAAATCAGCCACTGCAGGAAAGTTTTCAGAAGGGGTGTCAGTTTCTTCTCAGCTTTGCCACCCCTTTTCTTTTTCCTTATTAGAGTATCCACAGAGAAGGAAAGTACATGTTTTATTTCTAGATTTTGGCTGGGTTTTTTGGGGGAGGCAGGGAATCAAATTGAACAATCTAAAGGCAAAGAAGAGATAAATTGAAGCTGTACAGTCCTCCCTTGGAATCCAAGGGGGATTGGTTCCAGGACCCCCATGGATACCAAAATCCAAGCAGGCTCAAGTCCCTTATATAAAATTGCATATATGTAAATGCTATAGAAATAATTTAAAATAGAATGTAAACGCTATGTAAATAGTTGCCAGTGTGCAGCAAATTCGAGTTTTGGTTTCTGGAATTTTCGGGAATTTTTTTCAAATATTTTCAATCCATGGTTGGTTGAATCTTTGGATGCAGAACCTGAGGATATCGAAGGCCGACTGTATTATTTATAAAAAATTATCCCAGCATCTGGCAGAGAATAGGGAGCTGAAAAAATGTTAGTTTCCGTTGGAGGATGGTATGGTGGTGGTAATGGGCAGTGTTAATCTACAGAGTAGCTTTCACTTTTTATATTTTTAGAGAGTGTGGGGAGAGCAGCAGGGTACTCAAGGTAAAGGATTATCTTCTCCTTAAATGAAATTGTTGTGAGAATGAAAAAAGAAACAGGTATTTAGCATAAGAAATTTTGCAAACTGTAACACCTGATATAAAACATATGGAGAGGGCCTCCCTGGTGGCGCAAGTGGTTGAGAGTCCGCCTGCCGATGCAGGGGATACGGGTTCGTGCCCCGGTCTGGGAGGATCCCATATGCCGCGGAGCGGCTGGGCCCGTGAGCCATGGCCGCTGAGCCTGCGCGTCCGGAGCCTGCGCGTCCGGAGCCTGTGCTCCGCAACGGGGGAGGCCACAATAGTGAGAGGCCCGCATACCGCAAAAAAAAAAAAAAAACATATGGAGTTATTATTGTCATAAGAGATGTGCAAACCAAATGCCACCAGGATTTGAAGGGGAGGAAGAGACCACATCCTGCTGTGGAAATCAGGAGGAAATGGCCTCCACCACTTAATAAATACATACCTTCTACAAGACTTCGTTTCTGCATTGTAGGAAGGCCCATGATTCCTACTCAGACCAAAAAGCAAACTGGTTGTGAGAATACTTTTAAAATCTTTGTATCTGAACTTTGTTAACTGTAAGGCACTCTACGAACGCAAAGTGATGTTACTGTAGCTGTTATTGGTGATGGAGATGTTATCGTTATTATTGACTTTGAAGATATCGGTCAGCATTCCACAGGGAAAGCTGTCAGAGGAAGGCCCTACGAGTACAGAAATGAGGACTGGAGAGGTTTCTGCCAACTTTCTTGGCTGGTTTAGAGTTCCTCTAGATAACATCTTTGAGTGTCTGTTGACACCTACTCTGTCACAAAGGCCTGTGACAACGTTGGTTAACACCATATTGAATAAGAAATGCTGTCTGCCTTCAGAGAGGTCACCTTGATTTGGTTTTGGTATTTGGCCTCAAATATTAGATTAAGACATTTATAGTTAATTTATAGGCCATGGAGAGCTCCTGAACTTTTTAGAGCAGGGGAGTGACATGGTGTGACTGCATTTCAGGTATTCCTGACAAAAGGCTCAGTTTAGCTTTCAACCATCAGGAAATATTTTAGGTTAGCAGATGATTGAGCTCCTCCACCCCCAGGCTTCAGAATCTAGAATGTTGTCCCCCTCTAAACAGACCTTTCCCCCCTCCCAAACTTTATGAATTATGGAACTGATTGTTTCCTTCTTTGCAACGGCTGTTAAAAAGCCTAAGTCAAATTTAGCAAGTGTATCGGACTTCAAATCATGAATGTGAATATTCACTTCAGCCCTTTCTTACTTTACCCACATTTGTTTTCTTTTTAATCCTTCCCTTGCTTTTAAAATTTTTTTGTTGAATTTAGAATGGATAGACAACAAAGTCCTACTGTATAGCACAGGGAACTATATCCAGTCTCCTGGGATAAACCATAATGGAAAAGAATATAAAAAAGAACGCATGTCTACATGTGTATAACTGAGTCACTTTGCTGCACAGCAGAGATGGTCACAACATAGTAAATCAACTACACTTCAATAAAAAATAAATTAAAAAAATAAAAATTTTAGTTGAATTATATGTAGTTTTGTAAACCATCTTCAATCCTTTCTGGAATAAGGGTAAGTTATAAATAGATAAAGATCATTTCTTATTTTTAAATTTCTTATTCAATTAACTTCTAGTGAAGAGTATTTGAAATGTCTCCTGGGGAAATTTGCATGGATCAGGCAGATTGTAAAAATAACATTACAGGCGTTACTTTCTGGTTCTACTGCTGATATCCTAACTTTTAAAATTTGGTTTAAGTCCTGTATAACATAGCACTTGAACATAATGTGAATCTATTGGTAACTGAATATTTTTGCATTTAGAGTTAAAGTTTGAATTTTGTTTTCAAAAGAATTTAAGAAAAGATACAAACTTAAGACTACCTAAATCTTTGTTCCTGTGTGTTTAAAAAATTCTATTTAAGTTTAAATAAAAGAGCTAAGATTTACAGCCTATCAGAGCATTAGAATATAAAATCTGTTATCTTGATTAAAAAAAATCATACATATAAAAATGCATTTGAAATGGAATGAAACCTGTTCTGTTACTAAAAGATATTTGTAATGCTAGAATTACATTGCTAGATCAGAAGAAAGGAAGATATAGAAAAGTCTGTATGTCTTCCGATATTCAATCTCCCTTATCATTTTAAACTTGCTTTTTAAAAAAAATTTATTTATTTTTGGCTGCATTGGGTCTTCGTTGCTGTGCGCAGGCTTTCTCTAGTTGCGGCGAACGGGGGCCACTCCTCGTTGCGGTGCGCAGGCCTCTCATTGTGGTGGCTTCTCTTGTTGTGGAGCATGGGCTCTAGGCATGCGGGCTTCAGTAGTTGTGGCTCACAGGCTCTAGAGCACAGGCTCAGTAGTTGTGGTGCACGGGCTTTGTTGCTCCACGGCATGTGGGATCTTCCCGGACCAGGGCTCGAACCTGTGTCCCCTGCATTGGCCGGCAGACTCTTAACCACTGCGCCACCAGGGAAGCCCTAAACTTGCGTTTTTAAACGTTAAAAAGCAAGACAATCTTTAAGAATTTGAAAGTATTAAGGACATTTTCCTCCATTAAAAAAAACCCTGTTTAGAGATTGCTTTCAGAGCCAATTTACAAGACCCCTAACTAAATCAGTTTCCTTGGTTTATGTGTAGACAGTTAATCTCTGCCTTCCTCACTTCCGTACCCCCTCATTCAATTGACTAGGTGATCAGGTTCATCCTTTTTTGTTTCTAATAGACTTGATTATTTCTGAAAAAGTTAAAAACCCATTCTCCAAAGGGCAATGCCTTTCTACCTGTAAAGACAGAAAGTAAACTTCAGAAGAGAATTCTGAAAGTGGAATTAGAGATGTTCCAAATGCAGGCAATATTATTAGAACTAAAACATTACCTTCAGGGTGACTGCAGGAGGTAGACTGGGTGCATGGTCAGGATGGACCCACTACTGAGTTTTACCCAGACTTCTGATGAACGAATAACTGCTGCTACATGAACTGATTTGGAACATAGAAAGAAAATTAAGTACCATCCGGTTGACTTTATGATCTAAATTTGGGTTTATCTTAAATCTGATAAACCAATACATAAATGTGTCTACTAATAACTCAGTCTAGAACGTAAATGATGAACTGGTTGAATGACTGATGCATTTGTAGTGAACTCATTTTACTTCCTGGTGATCACTGCATTCTTTTCTATGCTCAATAATCTGCCTGAATTTTTCCAGAGGTTTTCATTAGACTTACTTTTCCTGTCTTTGAAGGCTCAAATAATTTCTCTATTTAGAAAGTCAAAATATATGATTATTTCTAGTGTTCAAGCACCTCTTCTCATCTCTATGACAGCTCAGAGGATGATAAACAGTGTCTGTGTTTCTTGTACATTGTGGAATAGAATTTATCTCGGTCTAGAGATTTGAAGTCACGCAGAGTATTTAGAGCACTCTTTCTTCCTCCTCATATATCTCGAGCCACAGTTCTCTACTACTGTGGTTGGTCTTGACTCTTTTGATTTCCTTTATGCTTCCATTTGCACCAGAAGAAAATGGAAATCAAGTTGAAATTGAATATAAATGTCAGAACTAGAAAAGCTATTAGATCAAATTAAGGTCAAGAAACAAGTGAAGGATTTGATGTATCTTGTTCCTTGTGGAGACAAGTACATTGGGCTTTATCAAAGTTAATGCTATTAAACATTTGAATCATGTGCTAATTCACCTTATGCTGAATCTATGCTTATGTGCAGCAGACTTTTGATAATAATTTGGCTTTCTGTGTAGATCTGTCTGTAGATCACAGGTAGAAATCAGAGGATCCAAGTTCCTAGTTATAAGTTAATAAACAAGCTTCCTGGTTTATATTTCAGAGTTTGTTAGTAAATGTTCACCTGAGAGAGAGAGAGAGAGAGAGAGAGAGGGAGAGAGAGAGAGAAATCCTGTCACCATGCTACAAAATCAGGTTCCCGAGGTATAACCCTGGAACATGGAGGTACTGCCACTTTAAGGCTTCCCCAGGCACCTAGCAACTCTTCACCATGCGGCACTTTGATTCCTACTTGTTGCTAGTTGTCCACAAACACCTGCTCTATAAAGACAGTCCACCTCTTGGTTTGCAAGGCCAGAAATGAACACGGCTACTTCTTAAGAGGCAATTACTGACCACGATAGACCTTTTACTCTTAAGAGCAAAAGCTGGAATCCTCCCATCTGTTAACACCTGTTAATCTTCTGAAATGCACCATGGAACAAAGACACTTGTTTTTTTCTTTAGACATATGATGTGAAAATCCATTTTTACAGCCATGCAATTGTGTGGGAAGCTTCAGAAATAAAGATTACAACAGAGTCCCTTCTAAACCTTTTAGAGATTCTTCCTACGATGATGAGAGTTTGATGAATGTTGATGAGAGTTTGATACACGTTCCAAGGACTGAACTGTGGGCCTTTTCAACAAGTAGGAAAAAGGATCAAAAATGCCTAAAAGCCCTAACACCCGTTCTTAAAAAAACACTGGCAAAATATAACTATTGAAAAATACAACTTGGAACTTTATCATAATTAAGGAAGCACCTGAAAGGAAAGTTGATTGACAATTTTGAGTTACTCTCCAACTAAAAAATCTGTTTAATGGACTTTAAAATGATTTTGTATTTGTGTTTAAGAAACATGCATTAAAAAAAAAAAGAAGTATGCATTTCTATCTGGTTTGGCAGTTTAAGTACCAGGCCCTAGCCAGAAAAAAATCTGAAGTGACTAAGGCAGTGCTTCTTAAATAAGAGCAAATTTGAGCTGCCATCCCCAATCACTACCATCTCTTCTGGCAAGACTAGATTAGCACTAACTCTCGTCTGATGAAGGAGTCACCTCAAGCTTGGAAACAGCCAGTCGGGATCATCCAGCAAGTACAGGGTAAAACCGAAAAAAGATCCCAGAATTCTGTTCTTTGGCCAGTCCATAGAGAATGGAGAATCTTGTAGAGTTGATGTCATTAACACTTGGATACATTTAAGAAGAGAGAATGACTCTAGTTTCTTCTCTGTCTCTTTAGGTTAGCTCAAAATAACCAAGCACTTGCCCTCACTGACCTCTGAAGATCAATTACTCTTATCTGTCTTACCTGCTCTTGCTTTACACCTCTTTGTTTTATTCAGCTACCTGACTTTGGTTCTGCTTCTGGCCATTTGGAATTGGTGTGTGAGCTTAGTCTCTGTTCCTTTAGACCCTGGATTTTCCTAACAGATTCCAATTTGGTTTATTCTGCTGGCTTTCTATGCTCTGGGCTATCCTAGTTCTTGCCCTTCTGAATCTAATTTCCAGCACAGTCCACTCAGCTGGCTGACTGGCTGTTTTCTCTGTGTGTTCAAGAGTATAAGTGAGTGTAAGGGGGGCAGGGGGAGGGTGTGTGCACAATTTGGATAATCACTCACTAAAATGAGAGACAGAGAGAGAAGGAGCTCTAAACAGAAGCAAGGGGAGTGGGGAAGTTATGCATTTGTTACTCCTTATTTACCATCCTGAGGTTTGAGGCAAATTCTTAATTGTTTACTTTCTTGCCAAGAATTTTATCTCAGCTCTCAGATTTTGCTGCCACCTGGTGCTAAAATGTTCTAGGTAGTGATGCCTAAATAGTTTGACAAACTCCAGAAGTATAACCTAGACTCAGAGATAACACAAATTAGGATACTGGATGCTTAACATAATAAATAAAAGATATAACATTGAAAAATCCCTAATTTAATATCATATAATCATTTAAGAAATGAATGTAGTATACCTGTTAGCACAAATTTATAAGAAGCAATAGTAGTAATTACTATGTAGTTCTGAGATGTCACCATCTCTTAGAAGTATGGTCCCCATTTGAGCTGTCACTCCTGAATATGAAAGAATACTTAGTGTTAATACACATTAACACCAAATAATTTCTCTCAGTTAATGTCCCCCCTAATTTAAAATGGGAGGGGGCATTTAACTTATACTCTTTGTAAGTCAAGATTGGCTAAATTTGGGGTTTCCCTGGTGGCGCAGTGGTTGAGAATCTGCCTGCTAATGCAGGGGACACGGGTTCGAGCCCTGGTCTGGGAGGATCCCACATGCCGTGGAGCAACTAGGCCCATGAGCCATAAATACTGAGCCTGCACATCTGGAGCCTGTGCTCCGCAACAAGAGAGGCCGCGATAGCGAGAGGCCCACGCACCGCGATGAAGAGTGGCCCCCGCTTGCCACAACTAGAGAAAGCCCTCGCACAGAAACGAAGACCCAACACAAAAATAAATAAATGAATTAATAAACTCCTACCCCCAACATCTAAAAAAAAAAAAAAAGATTGGCTAAATTTACCCAAGATTTATTTGTTTCACAGAAACTATTCTTTCCTTTTATGGTCTTCACTGGTCTGCTGTTTCTCCCCATTCTTCATCCTGCTACTATTGTTCTCCATTGCTTCTCCAGGCAGGATTTGCTTCTGTTGCTCCTACTTTTCCATAATTATGTTTGTCCCTGTTTTCCACTCACTGTGTTAAAAGTGGTTTTTCCTTCCAGCTGATAACATATCATGCAGCCAACTTTTCCAATTCTAACTTTTAAAGGAATGCTGTCCTATTGGACTGTCAAATAGAGCTTTGCTCATTTAGCTTTTGAGTCCCAAGTGTGGAGGGATGTTAAAAGAATTCCCCCAAAACCCAGGCAAGAGAGCAATTTGGTAGTGTCATCCATCTGTGGCAGATTATATTTTCTAAATATGACAAAAAGAATAACTCCCGGGCCTCCCTGGTGGCGCAGTGGTTGGGAGTCCGCCTGCCGATGCAGGGGACGTGGGTTCGTGCCCCGATCCCGGAGGATCCCACATGCCGCGGAGCGGCTGGGCCCGCGAGCCATGGCCGCGGGGCCTGTGTGTCCGGAGCCTGTGCTCCGCAACGGGAGAGGCCACAGCAGTGAGAGGCCCACGTACAGCAAAAAAAAAAAAGAATAACTCCCATTCCACATAGTCTTATTTACAATGTGACTTTGACAGTCCTTCCATAGAGAAGTGGAATCTATGTTCCCTTCCCTAGAAATGGTGGATTTGTGGTTGAAAGAAGCAACATTATGTGACTTCCAAGGTTAGATTATAAAAAGGAATCATGTCTCTGCCCAGTTCTCTTGGGAGACTCACTTTTAGAACCCAACCACCAAGCTATGGGGAAGCCCAAACTATCTCATGCTGAGACACCACATGGAGAGATCACTTGTACTTTTTCCAGCCATCAGCCCACCTGAGGTCCCAGCCACAGCCAGGATCAACTTTAAAGACACCTCTAGATGATCCCAAACCCCAGCTATCAAGTCACCTCAGCAATCAAGCCTTGCTAGCGGAGGCCCCACACATCAGAAACCAGAAACAAGCCAGCCCTGCTGTGCTGTGTCAAAATTCCTGACCCACAGAAACCAAGAGTATAATACAATTATTGTTTTATGACACTGAGTTTTGGGGTGGTTTGTTATACAGCAATACTGACAGAAAAAGTATCCTCTTCAGTGTGTTCCTCATAAGTCGTGAGTGGGTACCCCAAGATGGGTGCAGATCCCAACTCCCCTTTATCTCATACATAAGTTTCTTATCATCTTGAAGCATCTTCCTTGACCAGAGCTTGACAGCCTTCATTTCTTGTTTTGGGGGGTCTTACTTCTGGTCAGAAGCCCCACTATTAATTTCAGAGACTGTTTCTCCATTTCCCCCAGAAGATCTGGGACTTCACTGTAAATACTTTTGCCTCACCCATTTCTGACCCATTTCTCATGTTACCTATCCTTGATTTCTCATTCCATCATCTGCTCCTGGAATCCACATCTTCTTGGGATGAGTGCCAGTAGGAATTTTACCTTTCCAGAAGAGACTCCAGCCTACCCAAAGGAGTGTGGCCTCACCTGCTGGTTCCTACAAAACAATCATAGCATTGATAGCCCAGTATCAGTATTTTCTTGATTGTTTTAAAATTTATTGAGATATTACTATATGCCAAGCATTGTGCTAAACTCTCTACATACTCATTTCAATCCTCTCAACAACCTTATAGAGTAACAACTATTATCCCTCCAACTTTAAAATAAGGAAAATGAAGAACAGAGAAGTTAGGTAATTTGCTCAAGGAAAGATGGCCTGTAAATGGTAGAGGGGGGGATTCAGACAAAGGTGATCTAACCCCAGAGTCCATGCTCTTAACCACATGTCCCATGTACAAGACATTAAACAGCTGGCATGCATCAAACCAAGCCCAGCTTTTAAAGACTATTCCAGGGTGAGGTGAAGACCTTACTTACATGTCCCCCCTGCCTTTCTTTTCCTCACAGCTCCTATTTCTGCACATAAGGGCACATATATATCCACAGGAGTAAGCAACCAGTTCTAGGTGAAGAACTTCCAGTTTAATTGTCTACAAAGAAAATAAACATTTCTCCAAAAAGAAACAACAAAATCTGTAGATGCATAATTTTGGCTGCTAAAACCTAGCCAGGACAATTTATATTATACCACAGTCATTTAGCTTTTTAGGCAAAAATATTTGCATTTATGTTACACAACAGATCTTCCCAGGAAAAACAGGTAGAAACTTTGGGTGACTAAAGGGCCAGTTCAGGGCTTTAGCCTCCTGAAACAAAGGACAATCTGCCTCAAAGTGTATTCTTGCAGGGCAGAAACTGCTCACAGCAATTTAATAACAGTGCTTTGCATTGGTTTTCGCCAATATAACAGGGGTGTAGCAGGCTTCCTGGGAGCAGCTTAAGCTGTTGCTCCAGGCCTACTATTGAGACTGCACTCAGCATTTTGATGTATTCCCACTGTAGGTCCACCTCTTCCATGCATGGATGAGAAATGAATATTTTACTGAAAATCCCGTGGGACTAGGGGAAGAGGTTCTATATTGAAAAATTATATTTTAAACATTAATAAAATCTGTTAAATATCTCTGTCCTTTCCCCAGTTTTCCATTGTGGACAGCAGCTCTCTTTTCTCTTCAAAATTCTTTCCCTTCTCTCCAGAATTATTCTCTAAGCTCACACCCCTCTTCAGTCTCTCATTCCAAATCAACACCAAAAATACTGGCAGAAGTTGAAATTGGATGCCTGCAGCACTATAGCTCCACTCAGTGTGACTATGAAGGTCAGTGTTGAAGAGAAATCTCTTCGGTGGTCAAAACTCCAAGCAGTACACCTGGTTGGTTAATTTGCCTGGAAGGAGAGATGAACAAAAGTATTGCTCTACATTAATTCATGAGCAAATCACTGAGTTTGGATTGGAAGGAAGATGACTTGGAGAATTGGAGGCAATGAGTTCTGGAGAAGAGGTATGAGGATAGACCTCTTTGAAAGAGCACAGAATATGATATTCGTGTCCCAGGTGAATGCTAACCAAAGAGCAAGATCTTAATCAGGTAGACAAGATGACCTGTTTTGTGGATGTCAGTCAAACTCTTTCCCCAGTCACTCCTGTCCTCGACCAAGGCATTCATAAGTAAAGTGGCCATGGCTGTGGGATAGAGGTTGTCCATGTTGCTGGTTAAAGAGCCAGTCTGGTTACCTCCACTACTGAGTCCCTAACTGCCAAAAGCAAAGACCAACACCAGTCAAATATATGACATTGTTTCTCAGTTCACCTGGCATCAGGCTGAGTATACAGAGCCATTTCCATAATAGAAGGGAAAGTGTATTGTTCTTACTAGAATAGATACTTACTTTGCATATAGATTTGCTTTCCCCTCCTCAGTGATTCTTCCCAAAACACCCATCTATGTATGGACTTACAGAAAGCGCTATGCACCGTCATCGTATCCCACAGAGCATTATTGCTGACCAGAGAACTCACTTTACAGAAAACGAGGACAATACTAGTCTTCCCATCACCTAGAAACAGCTCACCTGATTGAATTATGTAATAGCCTTTTGAAGATTCAGTTTAGTGCCTGATGGATGGCAAAACTTTGCTCTTCAGGATAGATGAAGTGGACTTTGTGTATCTTTTGGTTAGGAGACGGTTAGCATGTTTTCAGTTGTGTGAAGAGTAGTTTAATCATGTTATACAAAAGCATGGTCTCATTGATGGTTTTATTTGGAAATTAAATATAGTTAAAGAGCGTGTGTAGACACCAAGTTGACAAGGGATGAACTATGCTGGATTGTGATATATCAACTTGGATGAACTGAGAGCTTCATTTCCTAGAATTCCATTTTTTTGTATGAGTTAGAGTTGGCTAAGAGAGGAACTTGTGCTAAAGGTCTGAAAGGCTGAAGTCAACACTTTCTGAGGGTTATTGTGGTCAAATGTGGTGATGAACAGATACAGAGGTGCCTAGCAGGTCCATCTTGTCTTTTCCCATTAGCATTTAAACATGTCTTTCCAATCTTTAAAAATCTCCCCCTTAACCTTATGGCCCCTTCCACACTACCTTCTCTTCTTTCATGCTGTGTCCATTTTCACCTTTCTCCTCAATCCTCTGCTACTGGCCTATCACATCCTTCCCCTTAAAATTGCTCTCACTGTTCTTCTCTCTATACTAATTTTTTCCCTGGATTTCTATAACTATTATATGCTGATAGTGCTCAAGAATGTATCTATCCAGGTGTCTCCCGAGTTTCATACCTGCATATTCAGTGGTCTACCCAGTGCCGCCACCTGGATGATAGGCACCTACAACACAGCAGGTCTATAACTAAATGTGTCCTATTTCCCCTCAAAACTATACCTCCTTCATATCTCAGTGAATAGCACTGTCATCCACTCAGGTAAGCCAGAAAGCTGTCACTCTCTTTGCTTAGGTTTCTTTTATCTTTTGCCTGCAATGATTATTGCAAGTCATTCTTCCTCAAGTTGTGAAGCTCCAGTTCAATAATACAGCTAGGTCTCGGGTCAAAATGGCAAGCAAGCCTGCTGTTGCAGCGTCAAGCAAATGGCTGGAGGGTATTTGAAAATGGTATTACAATGCTGTTGGGTTCAATAAACTGGGCTTAATGTGAGATGATACAACATATGAGAATGACGATGTAAAAGAATCCATAAGAAGGCTTCCTGAGAACCTTTATAACAACAGGGTGTTCTGCGTTAAGAGAGCACTGGACCTGACCAGGAGGCAGCAGATCTTGCCTAAAGAGCAGTGGACAAAATATGAGGAGGATAAATTCTACCTTGAACCATATCTGAAAGAGGTTATTCGGGAAAGAAAAGAGAAAGAAGAATGGGCAAAGAAATAATCATGTAGTTTAAAAATCTGTGGATGCAGCTGTTCTCAAAGTCTTTTTATGAAGTTAGTTAAACCTGGAATATACAATGTAGAACTATCTGGGCTGTAAATGTATTATTTTAAATAAATGTCTATAATAATTATAAAAAAGTAACACAACTATAATGTACCATACAAACGCTATGGTTTATTTTCAGTATAGATCCCTATTAACCCTGAGAATGTGGGTCAATAGATCTCCATTTTATGGGAGAAGTTGCAGCTGATAGTGGGCTGAGATGAACAAAAGGAAGACATGCTTGCACGATAGTGGACATTGTCAGTGTGTTAGATATGGTGACAATGCTATTCTTTCCACAAATATTTATTAATTTCCTACCATGAGCTAGGGACTGTGCCTACAGGATATGCTTCCAGGGCATTGATTCACTGTGTACTTTTTCTGGGTACCGCACATGTAGGGGATACAAAGATGAAAAAGTCATGGTCCCTATGCTTAAGGGGCTCTCAGCTCTCTTCATCATGACCCACGTCAAATGATATCTCAGATGGCCCTTTCTAAAGCTGAGCTCCTCCCACAAAGAGTGCTGCAGTAAAGTTCCTTCCAGGGCCTATTATTTTCAAAGAATAAATTAATTTCAGAGGAAAATAAAGGCAGTCTAGAGACATACATAGGCTGTTGTCCAGATGCAAGGATTCTGGAAAACCACCACCGATTTAAAAAGCTATATGCAAGGACTCTTTTTTTGGTGACACATAGGGATCGCCTCATTGGGACCTAAGCTAAACTGCAAGCAATCTCAGTAGTGAATTCAGCCTTGTGCTCAGCCCTTTTCCAGAACTTCTGGCTTAATTATGAGAAGAAAACCTATTTATTCTGAGACATCACCACTTTGGGATAAATTCCTGGAAGCCATCATAAAAGGAAAGGGAAGATCTTTCTCAGAGTCTCTTCTCTGGATTTCTGAGAAAGAAGTGTTTCGTGTTTAGCATGTCAAGTTGCTTTTCATTTCAGTCCATGGATTTGCCCCTTATTTGATTCGCTTTGAACTTAGTTCCCCCTGTCCATCCAGAGGCCTGGGTCTCCTATGGGAGGATAATTCAACCTTTCTCGTGTCTTCCTCAGATACTATCTTTCTCTGAGCGCATTCTTCATATTATTAGTTACAAAATAATAAAAATAATAATACTTATATAGTACCTTACATTTCACAAAACTCTTTTCATGTGTTTTAGTTCATTTAATCCTAATAGCATCACAGAAAGGCAGAGCCATGAGGAACCTGAGGTTCAGTGAAAAGCAAGCTAAGATCACATAGCTGTTGGATGACAGACCTCACAAAGAACCCAGATATTCTAATTCACATCTTCTTTCAACTATTTCTCCCTATATTCATCCAGTGGCCAAAGTCATTTCTAGCCCTGATCCATTTCATTTCATCCTTCATCCATTTATCCTGAAATCTGAACAAAACTATGTTCATACTGGGAGCCAAGGAACACTGATGTCTCTCCTGGGGCTGAGCTTGGTTGTAGGGATCCAGGAAGCCCCCATAAGCCAGGACTCCCAGGACCTACCAAGAACAAGAAAACCCAGGAGTTCTCCTGAGGCAGGGGTTCTCCACTTTGGCTACACATTGAAAACAGCTGGGGAGCTTTAAACACTACTGAAGCCTGGGTTCTAGCCCCAGAGATTTACATTGAATTGGTCTTGGGGGCAGCCAGGCCATTAGATGTTTAAAAACTCCCCAGCTGATACTAATATGCAGCCTAGTTTGGAAACATTGCCTGAGGGCTTCCACGTGTTTACGTGTTCCTTGTAGGTCCTGTGGACTCATTCTTTCTCCCTTTGCTAAATGCTTATTACACCAATCCTATATGGTTGTTTAATAAAATCTAGAAAATGCAGGAGGCAGGATCAAGATGGTGGAACAGGAGGACCCTGAGCTCACCTCCCCACAATGAATCCATCAAAACTACAACTACGGGCTTCCCTGGTGGCGCAGTGGTTGAGAGTCCGCCTGCCGATGCAGGGGACACGGGTTCGTGCCGCAGTCCGGGAAGATCCCACATGCCGCGGAGCAGCTTGGCCCGTGAGCCATGGCCGCTGAGCCTGCGCGTCCGGAGCCTGTGCTCCGCAGCGGGAGAGGCCACAACAGTGAGAGGCCCACGTACCACAAAAAAAAAAAAAACAGTAAAACTACAACTACATATTGAGCAACTCTCACTGAGAATGACATGAAAACTGGCAGAATGACTCTCCTACAACCTAGGCTGTAACGAAAGGACCACACAGAGTCTGGTAGGAGGGAAGGAGAAGTGATCTAATGAGGACCTGCACCCCTCGCGGGTGACCCAGAACAGGACGGGGATATCACAGGTTTGGAGATCCTCCCTAAGGAGTGAGGGGTTCGAGCCCCATATTAGGCACCCCAGCCCTGGGGTTCAACACTAGGAACATGAGTTGGTTTGAAAAGAAGTGGGGCTTACCGGAGGGCTGTAAGAAACCGAGACTCTGCTCTTGAAGGTCACGTGCACAAACTTGGTTGCTCCCAGTCCCAGTGTGGAAGCAGCAGTCTGAAAACTGCCAGGTGCTCTGAGGGCCTGCCCCCCACCCCATACCAGGCTCCTGTTCCGCCGCTGCTCCCCGCTAAGGCCGAGGCCACCACTGCCAGTGAGTGTGCTCACGCTTGGAGGGAGATGAACAAGCTTGGTCTGGCCCTGCCTCTAGCAGGAGCCCGCCACCATCACAAGCTCACACCCGGGAGGGAGCAGAACCAGCTGAACAGTGTGTCTCCAACCCCTTCAGTTCCACCTCTGACCCCAGCCCAGCCTCTAACCAAGCTCCACACATTGGGGGAAAAGTGGAACCAGCTCGGAAGTGCAGCCCCAAGCCCTCAGGCTCTGACCATGCTCCCAACCAAGGTGGAGACTCCATCACACAGGGTAGAAGCCCAACTTCCTCAGGGCTCCTGCTCCAGCCCCTCTGGCCTTGACCCCCACCACGATAGGGCGGTGACTGCCTTTGAGCCTAGGAGAAACTGGTGCTGGCACCTGGCTCTCTGCACCCAGCCCCACTGATTCCAGCCCTACCTCCCATCAAGGTGGTGGCTGCCAGTGCAGGGGGGAAGACATGGCCCATGCTCACTTCAGATCCAGCTCTTCCCCTAAAGCCGCTGGAGACACGCAGACTGCGTAGGGACCCTCCCACACAAGGACATGCCTTCAAGACCAGGATAGGTAACTGTTTCACCTAATTTCATAGAGACAAACAGAGAAAGGTAAACAAAATGAGAAAACAGAGGCAGATGTTTCAAATAAAAGACCAAGATAAGGTCCTTGAAAAAACCCTAATGAAACAGAGACAAATAATTTACCTGATAAAGAGTTCAAAGCAATAGTAATAAGAATGCTAACTAGACTTGGGAAAAGAATAGATGAACAGAGTGAGAAATTCAACAAAGTACTAGAAAATATAAAAAAGACCCAGTCAGAGGCTGAATACAATAACTGAAATGAAAAGCTAGAAGGAATTAATAGCAGATTAGGTGATACAGAAGAATGCATAAATGATCTCGAGGATAGAATAGTGGAATTCACCCAGTTGTAACAGCAAAAAGAAAAACAAATTAAAAAAAATGAATCCCTCTGGGACAATATCAAGCATACCAACATTAACATTCAAAACATCATAGTGCAAGACGCGGAGATCACCTTCCTCCCCACAGATACACCAGAAATACAGCTACACGTGGAACAACTCCTACAGAACACCTACTGAACGCTGGCAGAAGACCCCAGACCTCCCAAAAGGCAAGAAACTCCCCACATGCCTGGGTAGGGCAAAGCGGAGAGATTCCCGCACAGAGGAGCGGTGCCGAGCGGCACTCACCAGCCCGAGAGGCTTGTCTGCTCCCCCGCCGGGGCGGGCGGCGCTGGAGCTGAGGCTCGGGCTTCGGTCAGAGCGCAGCGAGAGGACTGGGGCTGGCGGCGAGAACTCAGCCTGAAGGGGGCTAATGTGCCACAGCTAGCCGGTAGGGAGTCCGGGAAAACTCTGGAGCTGCCGAAGAGGCAGGAGACTTTTTCTTCCCTCTTGGTTTCCTGGTGCGCGAGGAGAGGGGATTAAGAGCGCCGCGTAAAGGAGCTCCAGAGACGGGCGCGAGTCGCGGCTGAAAGCGCGGAGCCCAGAGACGGGCGTGGGACGCTGGGGCTGCTGCTGCCACCGCCAAGAAGCCTGTGTGCGAGCGCAGGTCACTGTCCACACCGCCCTTCCGGGAGCCTGTGCAGCCTGCCACTGCCGGGGTCCCGGGATCCAGGGGCGGCTTCCCTGAGAGAACGCACGGCGCGCCTCGGGCTGGTGCAACGTCACGCCGAACTCTGCCGCTGCAGGCTCGCCCCGCACTCTGTGCCCCTCCCTCCCGCCGGGCCTGAGTGAGCCAGAGCCCCCGAAGAGGCTGCTCCTTTAACCCTGTCCTGTCTGAGCGAAGAACAGACGCCCTCCGGCGACCTACACGCAGAGGCGGGGCCAAATCCAAAGCTGAGACCCAGGAGCTGTGAGAACAAAGAAGAGAAAGGGAAACCTCTCCCAGCAGCCTCAGAAGCACCGGATTAAAGCTCCACAATCAACTTGATGTACCCTGCATCTGTGGAATACATGAATAGACAACAAATCATCCCAAATTGAGGAGCCAGGAGTCAGTGCTGTGCCTCTGAGGTGGGAGAGCCAACTTCAGGACACTGGTCCACAAGAGACCTCCCAGCTCCACATAATATCAAACGGCGAAAATCTTCCAGAGATCTCCATCTCAACACCAGCACCCAGCTTCACTCAACGACCAGCAAGCTACAGTGCTGGACACCCTATGCCAAACAACTAGCAAGACAGGAACACAACGCCACCCATTAGCAGAGAGGTGGCCTAAAATCATAAAAAGTCCGCAGACACCCCAAAACACACCACCAGACGTGGACCTGCCCACCAGAAAGACAAGATCCAGCCTCATCCACCAGAACACAGGCAGTAGTCCCCTCCACCAAGAAGCCTACACAACCCACTAAACCAACCTTAGCCACTGGGGACAGACACCAAAAACAACGGGAACTACGAACCTGCAGCCTGCAAAAAGGAGACCCCAAATACAGTAACATAAGCAAAATGAGAAGACAGAAAAACACACAGCAGGAGAAGGAGCAAGATAAAAACCCACCAGACCTAACAAATGAAGAGGTAATAGGCAGTCTACCTGAAAAAGAATTCAGAATAATGATGGTAAAGATGATCCAAAATCTTGGAAATAGAATAGACAAAATGCAAGAAACAGTTAACAAGGACCTAGAAGAACTAAAGATGAATCAAGCATCGATTAAAAACACAATAAATGAAATAAAAAATACTCTAGATGGGATCAATAGCAGAATAACTGAGGCAGAAGAACAGATAAGTGAGGTGGAAGATAAAATAGTGGAAATAACTGCTGCAGAGCAAAATAAAGAAAAAAGAATGAAAAGAACAGAGGACAGTCTCAGAGACCTCTGGGACAACATTAAACGCACCAACATTCGAATTATAGGGGTTCCAGAAGAAGAAGAGAAAAAGAAAGGGACTGAGAAAATATTTGAAGAGATTATAGTTGAAAACTTCCCTAATATGGGAAAGGAAATAGTTAATCAAGTCCAGGAGGCACAGAGAGTCCCATACAGAATAAATCCAAGGAGAAATACACCAAGACACATATTAATCAAACTGTCAAAAATTAAACACAAAGAAATCATATTAAAAGCAGCAAGGCAAAAACAACAAATAACACACAAGGGAATCCCCATCAGGATAACAGCTGATCTCTCAGCAGAAACTCTACAAGCCAGAAGGGAGTGGCAGGACATAATTAAAGTGATGAAGGAGAAAAACCTGCAACCAAGATTACTCTACCCAGCAAGGATCTCATTCAGATTTGATGGAGAAATTAAAACCTTTACAGACAAGCAAAAGCTGAGAGAGTTCAGCACCACCAAACCAGCTTTACAACAAATGCTAAAGGAACTTCTCTAGGCAAGAAACACAACAGAAGGAAAAGAACTACAATAACGAACCCAAAACAATTAAGAAAATGGGAATAGGAACATACATATCAATAATTACCTTAAATGTAAATGGACTAAATGCTCCCACCAAAAGACACAGATTGGCTGAATGGATACAAAAACAAGACCCATATATATGCTGTCTACAAGAGACCCACTTCAGACCTAGAGACACATACAGACTGAAAGTAAGGGGATGGAAAAAGATATTCCATGCAAATGGAAACCAAAAGAAAGCTGGAGTAGCAATTCTCATATCAGACAAAATAGACTTTAAAATAAAGACTACTAGAAGAGACAAAGAAGGACACTACATAATGATCAAGGGATCGATCAAAGAAGAAGATATAACAATTGTAAATATTTATGCACCAAACATAGGAGCACCCCAATACATAAGGCAAATATTAACAGCCATAAAAGGGGAAATCGACAGTAACACAATCATAGTAGGGGACTTTAACACCCCACTTTCACCAATGGACAGGTCATCCAAAATGAAATTAAATAAGGAAACACAAGCTTTAAATGATACATTAAACAAGATGGACTTACTTGATATTTATAGGACATTCCATCCAAAAACAACAGAATACACATTTTTCTCAAGTGCTCATGGAACATTCTCCAGGATAGATCATATCTTGGGTCACAAATCAAGCCTTGGTAAATTTAAGAAAATTGAAATAGTATCAAGTATCTTTTCTGACCACAATGCTATGAGACTAGATATCAATTACAGGAAAAGAGCTGTAAAACATACAAACACATGGAGGCTAAATGATACACTACTTAATAACGAAGTGATCACTGAAGAAATCAAAGAGGAAATTAAAAAATACCTAGAAACAAATGACAATGGAGACACGACGACCCAAAACCTATGGGATGCAGCAAAAGCAGTCCTAAGAGGGAAGTTTATGGCAATACAATCCCACCTTAAGAAACAGGAAACATCTCGAATAAACAACCTAACCTTGCACCTAAAGCAATTAGAGAAAGAAGAACAAAAACATCCCAAAGTTAGCAGAAGGAAAGAAATCATAAAAATCAGATCAGAAATAAATGAAAAAGAAATGAAGGAAACGATAGCAAAGATCAATAAAACTAAAAGCTGGTTCTTTGAGAAGATAAACAAAATTGATAAACCATTAGCCAGACTCATCAAGAAAAAAAGGGAGAAGACTCAAATCAATAGAATTAGAAATGAAAAAGGAGAAGTAACAACTGACACTGCAGAAATACAAAAGATCATGAGAGATTACTATAAGCAACTCTATGCCAATAAAATGGACAACTTGGAAGAAATGGACAAATTCTTAGAAATGCACAACCTGCCAAGACTGAATCAGGAAGAAATAGAAAATATGAACAGACCAATCACAAGCACTGAAATTGAAACTGTGATAAAAAATATTCCGACAAACAAAAGCCCAGGACCAGATGGCTTCACAGGGGAATTCTATCAAGCATTTAGAGAAGAGCTAACACCTATCCTTCTGAAACTCTTCCAAAATATAGCAGAGGGAGGAACACTCCCAAACTCATTCTATGAGGCCACCATCACCTTGATACCAAAACCAGACAAGGATGTCACAAAGAAAGAAAACTACAGGCCAATATCACTGATGAACATAGATGCAAAAATCCTCAACAAAATACTAGCAAACAGAATCCAACAGCACATTAAAAGGATCATACACCATGATCAAGTGGGGTTTATTCCAGGAATGCAAGGATTCTTCAATATACGCAAATCAATCAATGTGATACACCATATTAACAAACTGAAGGAGAAAAACCATATGATCATCTCAATAGATGCAGAGAAAGCTTTCGACAAAATTCAACACCCATTTATGATAAAAACCCTGCAGAAAGTAGGCATAGAGGGAACTTTCCTCAACATAATAAAGGCCATATATGACAAACCCACAGCCAGCATCATCTTCAATGGTGAAAAGCTGAAACCATTTCCACTAAGATCAGGAACAAGACAAGGTTGCCCACTCTCACCACTCTTATTCAACATAGTTTTGGAAGTTTTAGCCACAGCAATCAGAGAAGAAAAGGAAATAAAAGGAATCCAAATGGGAAAAGAAGAAGTAAATCTGTCACTGTTTGCAGATGACATGATACTATACATAGAGAATCCTAAAGATGCTACCAGAAAACTACTAGAGCTAATCAATGAATTTGGTAAAGTAGCAGGATACAAAATTAATGCACAGAAATCTCTGGCATTCTTATATACTAATGATGAAAAATCTGAAAGTGAAATCAAGGAAACACTCCCATTTACCATTGCAACAAAAAGAATAAAATATCTAGGAATAAACCTACCTAAGGAGACAAAAGACCTGTATGCAGAAAATTATAAGACACTGATGAAAGAAATTAAAGATGATACAAATAGATGGAGAGATGTACCATGTTCTTGGATTGGAAGAATCAACATTGTGAAAATGACTCTACTACCCAAAGCAATCTACAGATTCAATGCAATCCCTATCAAACTACCAATGGCATTTTTCACAGAACTAGAACAAAAAATTTCACAATTTGTATGGAAACACAAAAGACCCCGAATAGCCAAAGCAATCTTGAGAACGAAAAATGGAGCTGGAGGAATCAGGCTCCCTGACTTCAGACTATACTACAAAGGTACAGTAATCAAGACAGTATGGTACTGGCACAAAAACAGAAATATAGATCAATGGAACAGGATAGAAAGCCCAGAGATAAACCCACGGACATATGGTCACCTTATCTTTGATAAAGGAGGCAGGAATGTACAGTGGAGAAAGGACAGTCTCTTCAATAAGTGGTGCTGGGAAAACTGGACAGGGACATGTAAAAGTATGAGATTAGATCACTCCCTAACACCATACACAAAAATAAGCTCAAAATGGATTAAAGACCTAAATGTAAGGCCAGACACTATCAAACTCTTAGAGGAAAACATAGGCAGAACACTCTATGACATAAATCACATCAAGATCTTTTTTGACCCACCTCCTAGAGAAATGGAAATAAAGACAAAAATAAACACATGGGACCTAATGAAACTTCAAAGCTTTTGCACAGCAAAGGAAACCATAAACAAGACGAAAAGACAACCCTCAGAATGGGAGAAAATATTTGCAAATGAAGCAACTGACAAAGGATTAATCTCCAAAATTTATAAGCAGCTCATGCAGCTCAATAGCAAAAAAACAAACAACCCAATCCAAAAATGGGCAGAAGACCTAAATAGACATTTCTCCACAGAAGATATACAGACTGCCAACAAACACATGAAAGGATGCTCAACATCTCTACTCATTAGAGAAATGCAAATCAAAACTACAATGAGATATCATCTCACACCAGTCAGAATGGCCATCATCAAAAAATCTAGAAACAATAAATGCTGGAGAGGGTGTGGAAAAAAGGGAACACTCTTGCACTGCTGGTGGGAATGTGAATTGGTACAGCCACTATGGAGAACGGTATGGAGGTTCCTTAAAAAACTACAAATAGAACTACCATATGACCCAGCAATCCCACTACTGGGCATATACCCTGAGAAAACCATAATTCAAAAAGAGACATGTACCAAAATGTTCATAGCAGCCCTATTTACAATAGCCCAGAGATGGAAACAACCTAAGTGTCCATCATCGGATGAATGGGTAAAGAAGATGTGGCACATATATACAATGGAATATTACTCAGCCATAAAAAGAAATGAAATTGAGCTATTTGTAATGAGGTGGATGGACCTAGAGTCTGTCATACAGAGTGAAGTAAGTCAGAAAGAGAAAGACAAATACTGTATGCTGACACATATATATGGAATTTAAGAAAAAAAAATGTCATGAAGAACATAGGGGTAAGACAGGAATAAAGACACAGACCTACTAGAGCATGGACTTGAGGATATGGGGAGGGGGAAGGGTAAACTGTGACAAAGTGAAAGAGCGGCATGGACATATATACACTACCAAACGTAAGGTAGATAGCTATTGGGAAGCAGCCGCATAGCACAGGGAGATCAGCTCGGTTCTTTGTGACCGCCTGGAGGGGCGGGATAGGGAGGGTGGGAGGGAGACGCAAAAGGGAGGGGATATGGGAACATATGTATATGTATAACTGATTAAATTTGTAAAACAAAAAAAATAATAATAATAAAAAAAATTAAAAAAAAAAAAAACATCATAGTGCTGGCACAAAAACAGACACATAGATCCTTGGAACAGAAGAGAGAGCCCAGAAATTAACCCATGTACCTATGGTCAATTAATTTATTACATAGAAGACAAGAATATACAGTGGGGTAAAAACTGTCTCTTCAATAAGTGGTATTGGGAAAACTGTTCAGCTACATGGAAAAGAATGAAATTAGAACATTTTCTCATACCATCTACAAAAATAAACTCAAAATGAACTAAAGACCCAAATGTAAGCCTGGAAACCATAAAACTCTTAGAAGAAAACATAGACAGTACACTCTTTTTTTTTTTGTATGTGGGCCTCTCACTGTTGTGGCCTCTCCCGTTGCGGAGCACAGGCTCCGGACGCGCAGGCTCAACTGCCATGGCTCACGGGCCCAACTGCTCTGCAGCATGTGGGATCTTCCCGGACTGGGGCACGAACCCATGTCCCCTGCATTGGCAGGCTCACTCTCAACCACTGCGCCACCAGGGAAGCCCGACAGTACACTCCTTGACGTCAGTCTTAGCAATATCTTTTTGGATCTGTCTCCTCAGACAATGGAAACAAAAGCAAAAATAAATAAATGGGACTTAATTAAACTTAAAGGCTATTGCACAGCAAAGGAAACCATTGACAAAATGAAAATACAACACACTGAACAGGAGAAGATATTTGCAAATGATATGTCTGATAAGGGATTAATAACAAGCTCATACAACTCAATATCACAAAAACAAACAAGCTGATTTGAAAAATGGGCAGAGGACCTGAACAGGCATTTTTCCAAAGAAGATGTACAGATGGCCAACAGGTACATGAAAAGATGCTCATCATCACTAATCATCAGGGAAATGCAAATCAAAATCACAATGAGCTATCACCTCACACCTGTCAGAATTGCTATTCTCAAAAAGACAACAAATAACAAGTGTCAGTGAGAATGTGGAGAAAGGAAACCCTAGTATACTGTCTGTGAGAATGAAAATTGGTATAGCCACTATGGAAAACAGTATAGTGGATCCTCAATAAATTAAAAATAGAACTACCATATGACCTAGCAATTCCTCTACTGGGTATACATCTGAAGAAAACTAAAACACAAATTCAAAAAGATATATACACCCCAATGTTCATTGCAGCATTATTTACAATAGCCAAGTTTTCACCAACAAATGAGTGGATAAAGAAGATATAACGGAATATATATATTAATATATATATTATGGTATATTAGCCTTAAAAAAGAATGAAATTTTGCCATTTGCAGCAACATGGATGGTCCTGAGGTTATTATGCTTAGTGAAATAAATCAAATACTGTATGTTTTCACTCATATGTGGAGTCTAAAAATTAAAACAAATGAACGAATATAACAATACAGAAACACACTCATAGTTATAGATAACAAACTAGTGGTTACCAGTGGGAAGAGGTGAGGGGAGAGGGGCAAGATAGAGAAAGGGGAATAAGTGATATAAACTTCTAGGTTAAAAAATAGGGGCTGCGGGGGCTTCCCTGGTGGCTTGGTGGTTGGGAGTCCGCCTGCCGGTGCAGGGGACGCAGGTTCGTGCCCCGGTCCGGGAGGATCCCACGTGCCACGGGGCGGCTGGGCCTGTGAGCCATGCCCGCTGAGCCTGCGCGTCCGGAGCCTGTGGTCCGCAGTGGGAGAGGCAACAACAGTGAGAGGCCCGCGTACCGCAAAAAAAAAAAAAAAAAGAAAAAAGAAAAGAAAGAAGGGGGGCTTCCCTGGTGGTGTAGTGGTTAAGAATCCGCCTGCCAATGCAGGGGACACAGGTTCGAGCCCTGGTCCGGGAAGATCCCACATGCCGCAGAGCAACTAAGCCCACGCACCACAGCTACTGAGCTTGTGCTCTAGAGCCCATGAGCTACAACTACTGAGCCTGCGTGCCTAGAACCCATGCTCCGCAACAAAGCCACAGAAATGAGAAGACTGCACAACACAAGGAAGAGTAGCCCCCGCTTACCGCAAACAGAGAAAGCCCATGCGCAGCAATGAAGACCCAACACAGCCATAAATAAATAAATAAATTTAGAAACAAATAAATAAGACACCGAGATGTACAGCACAGGGAATACAGCCAATATTTTATAATAACCTTATATGGAGTATAATCTATAAAAATACTGAATCACTATGTTGTACACCTAAACTAATATAATATTGTAAGTCAACTGTACTTCAATTTTTAAAAAGTAAGAAAAAGAGAAAGAAGTAAAAAAATCTAGAAAATATAGATTAATCTTTGGAGATTAATCATAATTATTCCACAGAGAAATAAATACTGTTAACAATTTGTTATATATCTTTCCAGAACTTCTTTCTATGTATATACACATAAGTAAATAAACCAATACTCTTTTTTAATCAAAAACTACCTGGGTAAACTCATTGAGGAGTCTATGAAATAATGCTAAAAATAATTACAACTAGCATTTGCATAGCACTTTAGAGTGGCTAATTCTCACATGAAAAAATAAGAACTAATTACCAATTATTCAGCATCCTTTTTGAGAATCAGTGTGCCAGGTGCTGAATTAGGCATTTACTTTAGTCCTCTGTTTGATATCTCTCATAAAGTCTGTACAGTCCCCATTTTACAGATTATCTAAGTCTCAGTGGAGTGCCTGAATTCACCTGTTAAAACATGGATTGTGTCATGGTTTTACTCAGCACTGTATCTCAGAGAATAGCTCAGTGCCTTGCACTGTGCCTCGCAGAGAGTAGGCACTCATACATAGTTAATGGATGAAGGAATAATTAAATCACATGCCTTTTCATTAATTCTTACTGCCTCTGATTGATGCAGAGAGGCTTTCTCCAGAGGAGATTTACTTCCTGGGCCTTCATTCTCTAGCAATGATTGCTCACCGATTAGGGATTTGACGGCTCATGGAAATGTGTCTATGTTATATTCATTATCTAGGGCAATGGTTCTCAAACTGTGGCCCCTGGTCCAACAGCATTGGTGTCACATGTGAGCTTGTTAGAAATGCAAATTCATGGATCCCATTCCAGACCACTGAATTAGAATTTCTGGGCACGAGTCTCAGGAAGCTGTGCTTTAAATTAGCTTTCCAGATGATTCTAATGAACGTTAAAATGAATGTTAAATTTTGAGAAGGATGGGGAATAAATGAATTTCTTCTTGTCCTGAGACTCACAATAATAGTATAGCTTGGCTGATTGGATGGATGGAGGAGGCATTTACAGAGATTGGGAAGACAGGAGGGGCATGTTTGGATGGAGATTGGGGTTTGGTATGTTAAATTTGGAGTACCCGTGGGATATACAGGTGAAGCTACCTGGAGGCATCTGCAAGGACTGAGTTAGAGATATAGATTTGGGAGTGGTAGTTGAAGCCACAAATAAGAGTACCCAGGATAGTGGGAAACACTGGAGAAGAGGAGGGCCATTGAGTAATAGCATTATTTAAGAGGAGGAGGGGAGAAGTGCTCAGAAAAAGAAGAATTTGAGGACAGTCATTCTTCCTTGTGAGTGACTTGCATCGGAATGTTTGTCTCATCTTCCCCTCTGGATTATAAGCTCTTTAAAGCCCGGAACGGTGTAAACTGTAATAGGTCCCTCAAACAAAAGTACATTGCTGCATAACCTGTAAATAATCAATGAATTCCTACCAGGATTTTGCTTTGCAGAAATCCAATGTGATCAGAGCCGTGAGCAAGATGTTTCCCCCAAAAGACACATATATAATTTCCCAATGGACAGTGTGGCAGATTAAAAATAAGTGAATAAATAGAGGGCATCATGTGTAATCCACTGATATCTATGCTAATCACATTAATCAGAGTGAATTAATTACACCTGAAAACATGAAAAGTTAAATTCCTTAGAAAATCAATTCATTAAACTCATATTGGAATGCACAGTCAACAACCTCCATGTTTAGAAACTATCAGCATGATTTGTGGCAACTTCTGATTTACTAATGAAACTGCTTAAAACATTTTTAAAGGCAATTGTAATTACTGTCTGGCATTTGATGGAAAGGAATCTTGTCAGCATTGTCCCTCGTGTGTCAACTGTCACAATTTTCTAAAAATTTTGAGGTGAAAAATAGGCAGGCTCTACTATTTGCTAGCCTCGATTAGGGTTAATTCAATGTGTGTCTGCAAATAATAGTGTTTAATGTAATCTCTCTAATTACAGATAAAACGCATTTTCAGTCATGCTCATCACTGACAGTATTTTGGGATAAGTTAAACTGACAGCTGCTTTCTAAAGGGAAGGGAAAAAACAAACATTCCTTGGGGTTGTGTTGATTTTCTCTCTCTCTCTCTCTCTCTCTTTGGCATTGAAGTTCAGAAAAATATGAGACTAGACACTTTGGCTCTAGATACCAACTTCAAAAATCATGACATAGTCTATCTCTTGGGAATTTGATGTGGTTTCCATCTCCCACCTCCATCAATGACTATCTAACTTGAATTCACTAAGTAAGCATTTCTAAGGGTTTCTGGTGAACCCGGCACTGTGCTAGGTACTGAGGATGATTCTACCAAAACTACCCTTCACAATGGCTTCATGAGCCAAGTCAAGCTTCCTACTATACTAGACATGATAGTTACAGTGCCACTATATTTACAGCCCCTTCAGATTTAAACTATTCAGGTCACAATATTTTCTGAAGGGTCAATGCATGTTCCTCTTCAACCACAGTTAACTGATGGGGTAGGGAGATGGTTCTACTTCTAGAGCAACACCAGAAATAGGGATGACATCAGCAGTACAGCAAGACAGTCCATTAACAGAGCTAAGCAAACAGAACTGGGAAACTGAAGCCAGAGCTAATGTAAAAATTGGCAGCATTTGCAGATATCTTGAGGAAGTCTTTGGACCTCACTATTTGTGGAATAGGGAGTTCAAAACAATCCCTTCTAGATCCTAAGGAGAAGAGGCCCCAGCTAACATGTGGGTTACAATACCAATCAGACATATTCCAGGACCAGCCCTATGTACAAGTCATCCTAAAATATCACCTATTATGATACTACTCTTGATTCTTCTCCAAGCTGAAATTTCTACCCATAAAGCCACTTTCTGGGGCCAAACAATAATAATGTTGTCTCTAGAAGGCCACTGTCAAATGCCATCTGGAAGGAGAGAGTGACATATAGGACATAGTACCCAGACGACAATTTCACTTATATCCCATTGACCAGAACACAGTGCCAAGACCACCCCTAGCTGCAAGGAAGTCTGAGAAACGTGTTTATCCTGAGTAGCTATGTGCCGGGCTAAATATTCTATTCCTATGTAAAAAGGTTTGACAGTTTCTTATGAAGTTAAACCTACCCAGCAATTCCACTCCTAGGTATTTACTCTAGAAAAATGAAGCATGTTCACACAAAGGCCTGTAGGTAAATAGGCAGCTCTATTCATAATTGTATAAAACACAACATGGTGCCATTTTATAAATGCTGAGTTAGCAAAAATAAAAAATCCTGATGAATTCAAGTGTTGGGGAAGATGTAGAACAGATGGAACCCTCATATAATGTTGTTCAGAGTGTAAATTGGTACAACCACTTTTGAAGAATATTGGTATACCCAGTACAGGAGAAGATTTGCATACTTTATAACCTAGCAATTCTACTTCTTGGTAATCCTAGAGCAGTGATTCTCAAACTTTAGCATGCATCATAATCACCTGGAGGGCTTATTAAAACACAGATTCTTAAGCCCTATCCCCAGAGTTTCTGATTCAGTAGGTCTGGGGTGGGACCTGAGAATTTACATTGCTAGCAAGTTCCCAAGTGATGCTGATGCTACTGGTCCTGGGACCACACTTTGAAAACCACTAGCCTAGAAAAATTCTTGCCTGTGTTTATCAAGAGATGTGTACAAAAATGTTCCTGATATTATAGCTTGTAATAGTAAGAACATGGAAACTTAAATAACAACTTAAGTAACAACTTAAAAACAACAACTTAAAAACAACTTAAATAACCATTGACAGGACAGTGAATAAAGAAATTATAATGTATTAAAAGAAGTACTACAAAGCAGTGAAAATTAATGAATTAGAGCCATATGATATCATGGATACATATATTTAAAAAATTGAAGTATAGTTGATTTACAATGTTGTGTTAGTTTCTGGTGTACAGCAAAGTGATTCAGTTATACATATACAGATTATTTTCCATTATAGTCTATTACAGTATACTGAATATAGTTCCCTGTGCTATATAGTAGGACCTTGTTGTTGATCTATTTTACATATAGTAGTTTGTATCTGCTAATCACAAATTCCTAATTTACCCCTACCCCCTTCGATAACCATAAGTTTGTTTTCTATGTCTGTGAGTCTACTTCTGTTTTGTAAATAAGTTCATTTGTATCATTTTTTTAGATTCTACATACAAATGATATCGTATGATATTTGTCTCTGTTTGACTTTTTGCTTAGTATGATAATCTCTAGGTCCACCTATGTTGCTGCAAATGGTATTCTTTCATTCTTTTTTGTGGCTGAGTAATATTCCATTGTGTGTGTGTGTATGTATATATATACACCTCACATCTTCTTTATCCATTCATCTGTTGATAAATAAACATAATTTTGAGCAAAGAGAAAAACAAGTTGCAGAAAAATGTATACCTTATGATACAACTAATATAAAATTTTAAAAGTGTAACTCTAAACAGTAAATTGTTTAGGAATATATACATATGCAATGATAAACCAAAATTCAGGCTGTTGGGGAGAAGGGGGCAATACGATTAGGGAAGCATAGAGATTCCAACAGTTCTAGAGTTGGGTGGTAAGTTCATAGATGTTTGTTATAGTATTGTTTTGTATGTATAAATCATTTTATAATTATTTTTTGGTTTTAAGTCAGTTTCATTTTTTGTATATATGAATTACTTTACTTTTTTCTTTTCAATAGGTTTTATTTTTCCAATTTTATATTATTTTAGTTTCCCATAGAATCTCTTGGCAATGTAGGAAGCAAAAATGCAAATATATAAGGATGTGCTCTTTATTTTTTTAAAATAAGAAGAAAAACCTAAGTATGTTCATATGGACAATGAAACATATGAAAGCAGCTATGTTAGGTTAGTATATTTATGTGTCTTTCTTTATATATACTTAAAAACACCTTTGTATAATTCTAAACAATTGATTAGAAACTGGCAAGGAAAATGTTCAAGGATGAAATGATCGGGGGAAGAAATTAGGATTTTAGGAATAAAAGGTGGAAAGTGTGTTAGGAGACTCACATGTTCAATGGGCAAAATGAAGGCCAGGCTGCTGGGAAGAGAACAACTCTGAGATGGTCAAGGACTGTCTGGTTCTCTGCATTGCTCCAGCAACTCTCTGCAGGGACAAGGAAAGCAGATTATGGGGATGATGAGGTTGGTCTTTGTGGGTTTACTGAACGTGGTCAGAAGGGAACAGAGAGGTGGTTGTAGAATCTGAAGGAGGACAACCGTTAAGCTGTTGACTATAGCGCCTCAGTGTAAGTTTTAAATCAGCTGGAAATTGGGAAGTTGGCTGGAGCAGGAAAGAGTTGTGAGGGGTTGAATGATTGCAGTCCACTCTGTGTATAGAGAACATTTGTGTTTAGAGGGGAAAGCACCCGAAAGGGATCCCAAAAGTGGAGCAGGGCTTCATTATTACAAGGCTCTGTGGGTCTAAGGCTGGTGAGGGACAAAGTTAGAGTACCTGGAGAAAAAACGGTGGGGGACATGAGTCAAGGAATCTGAAGAATTAGTAGGACAGGTAATAAATTTGACAGAAAGAGAAAATGAGGTTGTGTCACTCTATAGGCTAGTAGCTCTGGTGCTTGGGTAGAGTTTCTTACCACTTGCTGATGAGCCAGGAACTGAGGGTAAATGCTCTCTCTGCTTCAGAGAGGAGCAGGGGTATAAAGACCAGCACCAGGAAGACTGCCAGGGGTTGCAGAGCCATATTGACATGTGTTCAAATCCCATGGGCTCTTGGGCAAGGTACTCACCCTCTCCTAGCCTCTTTCCCCATTTTCAGACAGGGAATAATGACACCTTCTCAGAAGTAGTGAACATTAAGTGTGATCATGTATGAGCATATCTACTGGAGTATCTGGCACACATAATAGATGCCTAATAAATGTTGAGTCTCCTCTTCTCCTTGAATCAAATGCCCTTAGAGCCCCAGCCTGGAGGATGACAAGCATCATAGCAGGTAATCGGGTAAGGGGCCAGTGATCCTTGGGCTCCCAGTTGGAGCCATGAAATGGGCAGAGTTTAAAAAAAAAACAAAACAGGAATGAGTGTGTTTGCAACACTAACCAAACAGAACACACAAACAAAAAGTATTGTCTATGTTAGTGTCACAACTCAGCGATGACCCTGAGGAATAATTCTCTTAAATATCTTTTGAAGAATTTTGTTCATGGTGAGGGGTGTCATATAATAGAAGGTGCAAAAATCCTCTTTGAAACATGATGAGATTTTCAACCCATTGGGCTGAAAGTATGGGCTTTTTCAAAGAAAAGTATGGGCTTTTTCAAAGAAAAGTAGTTGGACAAGATGATGGACCATTTAATACTCTTAGATTTCAGTCTTTTCCGTTTTTGATTTTAGTCTTTCCCATTTTTCTCCTAGTCCTAGAACAAAGGTTTATAAGCAGCTTGCTCGTGGAGCTACCAGAGAGAAGGAAATGGGGAGGGTCTGAAATCAGTGCCTAAGGCAGAAAAAACAAACAAACCCCAAATCACATATAATCAAGATTATCTTTGAAAATAATTTACATAATACTTAAGCTCAAAGGTCAACATTTAGCCAAAAGAATTGAAAGCAAAGTCTTGAAAAGATAATATTTGTACACCTATGTTTATACCAGCATTATTCACAATAGCCAAAAGGGGGAAGCAAATCAAGTGTCCATTGACACGTGAATAGGTAAACAAGATGTGGTATATTATGTGGTATGGAATATTATTTAGCTTTAAAAAGGAAGGAAATTCTGACACATGCTCCAACATGGATGACTCTTGAGAACATTATGTTAGGTGAAATAAGCCAGACACAAGAGGACAAATACCATGTGATTCCACTCATATGAGGTACCTAGGGTAGTGAAATTCACAGAGACAGAAAGCCCTTGGTTACAAGTGCTGAGGGAGGGAGGAATGGGGAGTTATTGTTAATGGGAACAGAGCTTCAGTTTTGCAAGGTGAAGAGTTCTTGAGATTGTTTAAACAATATGAATGTACTCAACATCACTGGATACTTAAAAATGGTTAAAATGATAAGTTTTATGTGTGTTTTACAGCAATTTTTTTAAAGTCAACAATTAACTTCTTGCATTATCTTTGTGCATTTAACTTATGCAAATTCAACCGAAGGTAAATAAATGCCCCTTATCTAAAACTGATCTTCCTTGCCTCCCTCCCCATTCAAACCAGACTTTTGCCCCTAGAGTCTCCGAAAAAGGAGCTTCCCCACTCCCCCTTTCTGTTTTCCCTTTGGGCCAAGCACCTATATTTGAATTTATATGCAAGACGGTGCTCCGCTGTATCTCTCATTCTCTTCTTACTGTATTTTATAGTTGAGGAAATGAAGGCACTGGCAAGAGGCAGGGAGAAGGGTTTGGCTCCTAGACCACACACAGCACTTAGAAAATACTTTATGCATGAACTAATGAAGAAAATCATGAGAGCTCCCACGTTTCTAGTTTTGAGCTATCAGTGCACACAAAAAAACCATATTTGTACTAACTTGGAATATGTGTTTGGGGTAGAGCTGAATAAAAGTTGTATTTGCATTGCCCACAGAGGGGTTTCTAAGCAATGTAGTAGTAATGGCTTCAGCAAAAAGGCAGAGAGTACCAATCAATCTTTGAGAACTCTTACACTGATTCTTGTAAATTCTGGTTCACAAACAACTGATATCCTGTCATCGTGATATAGAAATAAATCCTTCATACCCCTAAATGATAAGTTTAGGCAACAGATTTTTAGCTCCACTTATGTTATATACAGTTGAAAGCAAAAACTTCATACACTGTGCATGTTTGTATCTCCTCAAAGCACCCAACTGTGCTTTGCCTGCAGGAAGTAGTCAATAAATGGTTATTGAATTTAGAATGTCCTTCTTCCCAATCAGTGAGGTTTAATATATTTCCAATTCAGAATGCCTATTAATTTTTCAGCATTAGTAAGCCTTTTAAAAAATCCATTTGGGATATGTTTAAGAGTTCACAGCAAATACCATTATATAAATGGTTAAGAAAATACTGTTAAATGAAGCGTGCTTATTCAACACACCAGTAGCCATTGATAAAATGTAATTTAATTTAATCATTTAACTTTACATTGTTAATGTACAAGAGCATTTCTTTCAAACAGGTTAACACACACTAAAGAGCAATGCTGTTAGAGGAGCAGAGACACTTTGGAAAACTCTGCTGTCTGAAATGAAAGCAAGGCACTCTCCATTAACAGCTGGTGGATTCCTGATTTCCGCCCACAGAAGGCATGTTCGCACTGAGAGAGCTCTCCCACAAGGGAAGAATCACCTGCTTTAATTCTTGCTGCCCTCATCTGAGCTAGTTTGGTCATCCACTCTGTATAAACTTGTGTGTCAACATTAAGGTAAAAAAAGAGACTTGAATTGATAGATGACTTGGTGGGGGGGGCTCTCATAGTTGTAATAACTATGGAAGACAGAAAGAAGAACGCTAGCTATAATCTTTATTTTCAGCACTCGTGTCTGGACCTATAACTAAAAACCTTCATTCCTTCCAACCAATCAATATTGGCTAAAAAATCTTTTCCTTAAATCTGATGGGTGTAAAAATGAAAAGCGACAGCATTTCTCTAGGGCTCTGTTTTTTTGTTTTGTTTTGTTTTTCCTTTATAGACATGACAAAAAAACAAGGATTAACATTCCAAGACTAACAGTGCACAAAAGGGTTATATGTATGCACAGTATTTCTAATTTATCCAAATTCATTTTGAATTTGGTCTGAAGCTACCTTGTATGAAACGTTAGCTTTCCTGATATTTAATAATGTTTATTGTGTTTGCATATAAGCTAAAAAAATTACTGCAAAAGTACTACTTTTTCAAGGTAAAATGTAAATAAATATTAGTGGTTATTTCTAAAAGCCTGTTTCCCTACAGGTGCAGTAAATTAAGTAAAAAGACCATGGAAAGAAGAATTAGGTCCTAGTCTTGATTATGTTACCAGCTGTCTGACCTTGGGTAACTCTTTGCCTTTTGCTGGGCCCCAGTTTTCTCCTCTATGAATTTCAGGGTGGGTGGACTAGTTGACAAGTCAGGCCCCTTCTAAGTCTAACATTCCAAGATCCTAACATTCCAGATCCTATCATCTTGATATAAAAATAATAATCTCTCACAAAAGCTCACACAAACATAATACATGATCAAATATCAGAATGACTCTTGGAAAAAAACATATATGATTTGCTATCTTGGCTATCGTTTGCAGCAATTAGGCAATTCATTTGGCATTTGTTTGATTGTATAATTTAATGACAATATAAACAGCATAGTTTTGTTCTTTTTCCTTTAAAAAGACTAAAGCAAAAATGATTTAAAGCTAACAAAAGCTACTGTGACATCAGTTTGACATTCAAAGTTTGTTTCTTAGCAAAATGGCCAAAGATATTTTGACTTGATACAGAGTATATAATATAAAGACTTTTAGACCTAAAAATCTTCAAACATTATTTGAATTTAGCAAAACATAAGCAAAATTTTAATATCAAAGTGCTAAACAGTACTGCCTTAAAAGTCACTGCAAATGAACCATAAAATAACCGCATGGGAAGTAACATTTATTGTACAAATGGTTAATAAAAAGACAAATTATAAATATATATATGTAACCTGCTATATTTATATATATATTTATTTAATTTCTAATTGGTGTATCCAAGTTCACTGTGAACACCCCATTTAAGTATTCTGTAACTCAGCTTCCAGGAGCTGGTGGTCTTGCAATAAATACAGGCAAAGCTATTACAATATAACGTGCATACAAATGTTTATACAAATAAAGACACTATGCAACAAATTATCTCATAATAATATGGCATTAACAGTATAAACATACAAAAGGGAGTACGAACACGGAATGTTGAAACGCAGCCCACTAATCCTTTCTAAGTACTTACATTCACACTATTTTTTTTTATAATAAGACTTGCTTTTTCTCCAAAATTATCTCTTTAACCAATAACAAAAATTAAATTATATATATTTTAAAAACCTTATTATCCCTGGTGCTTACCCTGTATGATCCATTCCTACTCATTTGCATGTTCTCATCTAGGGTTCAAATGCTTAAAACTCATTGAATGCTCCTGGGCCTTCTGAATGAATGTGTCAGTCGGGTTTCTGTAATTGAAGAAAGTTTAGGGAACTCCGGCTGGATTTACAGAACATGACAAAAAAAAAGCTGTATGCAATCCATCTTATAATCTGAGCCCCCTTTAGGACAGTTGGACAGTCAGGGCAGGAATCTGTATCCATCAAGAATGGCCTAAATTCTTGGATGGACCATACCTCAGAAGGGTTCTAAAGGGCAGGTGGACAAAGCCTCTACTAGGAAAATTAGCATGTGTCATTTGCTAACATGACTGCCTCCTTTCAATTTCCATATAAAATAAAGGAGAGTTAATAAACAAGACTTAGTAAGACAGCTCTTTAAAAATTGCACTTGTATATGGAAGCGAACAGCCATTATCATTTTGCTATGTCTGATTTATAGGTAATCCTCCGTCTTTCACCATTTGTTAAAATAAAATAAGGAAGAAAGAAATTAGGAAGAGGGAATTTCTGCTTTGTTTGCACCACATACGTACCCTTGATACAAGAAGTGTACTCTAAAGGGATCAATCTCAAGACACATCCTACCCTGGCGAACAACCCTTGGCTGTTCTTGTTTTTAAATACAAACCAACTATAACTGTATTCCCCAGAAAGAGTTTTAAAACAGTTATTATTATTTTTTTTTTCCTGCTGGGATAGCATTGTCCAAAGTGCTTTGTTAGCAATTTCTTAGAAAACCCTCATGAACTATACCCCCCCCACCCCAACCCCAAAGCCTAAATATAAAACACAACCCCAACACAATACTCTGCAAGTTTTCTGGCTTTCAGTTGTAAGGAAAAGTGCCAGAAAAAAAAAAAAAAAAGTCTTTCATTTCTACAGGAGCTTGCTTTTTCTCTTAAGGAAGGACAGAAAATGGTAGGTGTCCAGACCCATCCCTCTGCTGCTTAGCAAGCGGCTGCTAGCGGATAAGGCAGCTCCCTGCTCAGGCTGCTCCTGCTCAGAAAGGCAGGGTATCCAGGAAGAGCTTGTCAATGATGGAAGGTGGAGACACCAAGTCTTCCAGCTTCAGGTAGAAGATGCGCTGGAGGCCCAGGGTGCAGATCTTCCGCAGTTCTACCAGGGCACGTAGGACCTTGGGCTCAGTGGGCTCCAAAGCTTGTCCCTTACTCTGATGCTCTTTTAAGCTGCTTGTGATCTTGTTGCATAGCTCCTCCACTCTCTTTGGTTCTTTTAACCCATGTCGTTCTGCAGAGGGTTAGAAAAGGATAGAAAAATTTAGGAGGCAGTTACATCTTAAAAAACCCGGAATCCCTGGACTTCCCTGGTGGCGCAGTGGTTAAGAATCTGCCTGCCAATTCCGGGGGCACAGGTTCGAGCCCTGGTCTGGGAAGATCCCACATGTCGTGGAGTAACTAAGCCCATGAGCCACAACTACTGAGCCCGTGTGCCACAACTACTGAAGCCCGCGCACCTAGAGCCTGTGCTCCGCAACAAGAGAAGCCACCACAATAAGAAGCCCGCACACCACAACGAAGAGTAGCCCCTGCTCAACACAATGAGAGAAAGCCCGCGTGCAGCAACAAAGACCCAACACAGCCAAAAATAAATTAAAATAAACAAACAAACAAACAAACCCGGAATCCCTAATGGAGGCCTGTGTCCTGTTCTGCCAGTTGGGATGGCATTTTACAGTCAAAGTACCCTCCCTCTTAGAGGTAGTTTATGGCCTTTGGTATTAAACAACAACAGGGATTGAATCCCAGTCCTGTCACTTACTCACTGTGTCCCCTTGAGTAAGTCTCTTAACTTCTGAGCCCCAGTTTCCTTATAAAATGAAGATAATAATCATACCCAATTCAGGGTTTCTGGGAGGATCAGCTTGGGCGAATAATGCAGATGAAGTACACAGTTCCCGTCACAGAGCCACATTGAGTGAATAACAGGGTGGTTACTATTTTGCACACATTATCTGACTGAGGTCTTACAAAAGCCCCATCAGGAAGCAACTCTTTTTCGGAGTGACATGGAAACACATCCAGGCAAATGAAAAAATGTTCCCATCTTGACACACTGGGCTGGTAGTGCGGTTGTAATTTCCATTTGTTAATGCAAAGGCTGCCCTGCAAGACCTGATACAAAGGGCATTCTTGTATTTTCATGCTAACCAGTTTGAGAAGAATCCAGATTTTCTTTTCCTTGTTCTCCCAGCCCCATACTCCTATTGACCTACACCTGGCACACACTTACACCTGACCTACACCTGGTACAAAATATACGTTCCTCTGACATGGAGACGGAAAAGTCAAAGAGAAGAGAGGAGGCCCAGAGGAGGTGGTGCAAGCATTTTATAATGTGGCAAGACACGAACACCAGTAACTTATATTTTATAAAAATAATATATAAATTATCCCCATGTTAAATATTCTGATCTCTTATTCTGTAAACAAGGTTAAATGGTTTTCCCAAAGTCACACAGCTGCTAAAGGTTGGGATTTGAACCCAGTCTTCTGAGGCAGACTCTGTCCTCTTGCTCCAGAGCAATGTTGCATCTCCTTGCAAACAGAAAGGAGCATGACATCCAGTACAAATCAATTTGCTCTCCCTCAGCATGTAGATATCAGAGTCTCTTTCTGAGAGAAGAGAAAGAGAGAAGAGCTTGGCCCCTGTTATCTTAGTCAAAGTTTTCATCTCTTGGTGTATTTACATGTATAATAATAATTCTTGAGAGATGGAAGATATCCATCCAATGGGAAATCAAGTACTAGTTTTTAATTTTTCCTACAATAATTTTTTTTTAGTTGGGAATATTTTTGTTAGAAAAGTTAATTCCCAAAATCATCGGAAAAATGAAGCAACTATCTAAACAATTTTTTTTTTCTCTTGCCCTAAATAAAAGGAGGTCCAGGAACCAGGAGATCTGCATTCTTCCCCAGCTTGGCTAGTTGTATATGACTCGGGGAGTGCCTTCCTCTCTAGAGCCCCTATGAAAAGGAAGAGATTGGATTTAATGACCTCTAAGGTCCCTTCCAGCTCTGATGCACATTTATATATATTTATAATTATATTAAAGTACAACCATGAAAATTGCCAGCAGCATCTCAGTGGGCTGTAACTTACAGGTCTCTCATCTCAATGCAACATAATATAGAGAAAAGGTGACTGAACTTGGAGTCAGACAGACCTGGGTTCCATTTTTGGTTCTGTTACTTACTAATCATGTGACCTAATTGCTCTAAGCCTCAACATCCTCCTAGGAAAATGGGGATTAAAGGGTGGTAGATACACAAGTCTTTGTTGTAGTCTTCTTCATTCTTTTCTGTTTCTTAAATATTACACAATGAATTGAGAGAAAAATTGTGATTATGATAAAGCTCGCCTCCATGGTTTATTGTGAGGTTCAGCTAAGAAGATGCTACATAAAAGTGTTCTGCCAACAGTAGAGTGCTACATGCGTGGCACAGTCAGGCCCTAAGACAATACCTGACACATGGCAAATGGTTGGCAGCTGCAGGGTCAAACAAAGGCAATAAAGTCCCCCGACTCCCAAACTTTGCAGTGCAGGATTTTGCTTTCCCCCAGGAAGCTATTAACTAATCAGCCCAGGTGCAAAGCTGTCCTCTATGGTTTATCTTTACTAAATACATAGTCCCCTTGTTTTAGTCTCAGAGGAAGCACTCAAGAGTGAACTTCAACTGCAGTGGTGCTCTGCCTAAAGTTTTATTTTCCCTCAAAAGCAAAAAAGCTGGCTGCAAATTTGGCAGTAAATTTCAAGAGCTATAAAATGTTCATAGCCTCTGACCAAGTAATCCCATTCTTGGGAATTTATCTGAAGAAAACACTGAACAGAAGAATAAGACTATATGCATGAAGACATTTGGGGTAGCATTACCTATTTTAAAAAATGGAAAAAGATAAAGGGAAGAAGAATAGGGGAACTGTTAAGGGAAAAATGGTATGTCCTCATAATAGAAGATTCTGTAGACATCAAAAAGGACAAATATGAAGGCTGTGAAGCGACATGGCAAAATATATAATATCACATTAAATAAAGATTAGAATATAAAATGGTATCTAAGCTGTGATTCCATCCATGTAAAAAGTATTTCTGCATATAGAGAAGGATGAAAGGAAACAGAAAAGTGAAAATATTCATGAGATTGTCAGATAACTCTTTTCCTTTCTTTTAAAATATCCAGGTTAACGCTATTGGTATAATAAACAATGTTAAAATAGAACAAACTGGGATTTGGTCCTCTGAGAACCCCTCTAGTTGCTGTAACACGATCAAACGGTCATCTTGCTGATAGCAAATTCTATTAAATACTGAAATATATCAAGTTAGGTTCATAATGCAGGGAGAGATGCTTTTCCCAGAATAAAATACCGATCCACTGATTTAAGCTTTCCCTTCCTTTCTGTGCCTCATGCCTTGCAGTATATTCAAGATCCCATATTCATTATCAGGATGAAGAAACTGAGCAATGTGTGGGCTGGATTTCAGGAGGGGGTTGATTATGGAACCTTGTAACCAGACTTTCTCATGGCCAGACTCACAGAAGGTGCCTCGGAGTTTTCCCGGCTCTCCAACCAGTTGTGACTGCTCGATAACTATGGCAACCATTATTTATTCAGTGAATTCAAGTGGAGATCGATACCTCCTGCCAGCTGGATCAAGCCTAGGCCTGGAATTCCTTGAGGAATTCAGAGACACTCCTGTTAGAAGCCAAGGGCACCTTCTTTGTTGTTTTGAACAGCTACTGGATTTGTGGCTTCTTTACTCTTTCAAAAGGGCTGAGATAAAATTCAGTCTCCAGGCAAACTACTGCCAGCAGTCAGCAAGATTTTCAAATCTCTTGGGAGTCACTAAGTGTCTGGGACCTTCTGAGTAATTTGAAATTCCTTAAAACCCCAATCACTGACATTTTAGTTTAAGGGACCCCCTTTCATCTTGCAGCTTGGTAAACATGGCTGCAGAGCTGATATACAGAGAGTTCATAAATTCTAGGGGAAATCAGACATTCGGATTTTCCCCCTCCCTAGAGAATTATATACAGATTTCAGCTTAAGATCTTTGTCCACCATTAAATAAAACAAACTTCTCAGTATTTTTTGCATTTTGATCTACAACATTTTTACCCAATACTTCAGTATTTTAACTCAGCTTTATGTATTCAAAACTTTAAAATACAACTTATAGAAATGGTTACATAATGGATTTATATGTCGTAACCATAGAATACATGAATTGGAAAGAATTTGAGTTATTTAGTTCAAACTTTCTCCTAAGACAAGAATTCCCACTATGAGATACCACAAAGACAGTACCTGGCACCAGCTGGACTGGCAGTTCACTATTACACACTGATAATAAAAATATATTTAATAGCACTTCACATTGCATTTTTACTTAGATTATTTTACTGCACCCTCACAATAACCCTGTGAATTAGGCAGGACAAAGATGATTTTTATTTAATGAGTAAGAAGGCTAAGGCACAGAGAGTTAAGTGATTTGCCCATGGTCAAAATTAACAAGTGGCTAATTTCCTTCACACCAAGTCCAGAGATATTTCTATTGTACCTGGTTGCCTTGAACACTGTTAGAATGTTCTCCTCTTCCTGAGATTAACTCAGCCTCCCTGTAACTCCCTCCTACTTTCCCTGTACCTAATTAGCTAATTGACTAATTGCTTCTTTCAACAAATATTTGAGTATCTATTCTGTGCCAAGCAATGTTACAGCCACTGGGGTTAGAGCAGTGAACAAAGCAGACAGACAACAGACCGCACTCCTAACCTGCGTGGTGTTAGTATCTAAAGACACTGCTGGGTTCCTGTTCATTCTGGCTATCCATGCCATAGACATCTCTGCTAGGAGAGAGAGGAAGGCAGGCAGGAGGGAGGAGGAGAGACGGGAGGGAGGGAGGGAGAAGGGAGGAAACAGGGAGAGAGAGATCGAGAGAGAGGGGGAGGGACTGATTGAGTGAAATAATAAAGCTATTTAGGTTTGTGTTCATGTCCTTCCCTCTTCATCTAGTTAACATCTATTCATCCTTTACATTGCAGATCAAATAATTCTTCAGGGAAGCTTCCCTTTATACTCCCAGTCTAGATCATGTTCTCCTATGGCATTTTCTCTATTTTTTCCCTTTGAATGATATCAGGTTGAAATCAGATATTTTTATGACAATTGCCTCCTCCTCCATTAAATGTAAGCTCCATGGGGGCATAGACTGTACTTGCTCATCATTGTATCTCCAGCACCAAGCCTACTACATAGGAGATACCCAATAAATATCTGTTAAGTGAATATGTTAATGGAGGGACCTGTAAAATATATTAAATGAATACTAAACAGGTGGGTTGCTCAGAATAAATATACAAGTTGGGAGTTATTAAGAAGCTAACAACAGGAAAGAACTTAACAAACTCTAAAACCTACCACATCAGAAGCTTTGGAACCAGATTTCCTGGATGTAAAGCCTTGCTCTATCACTTTGTTAGCTGGGTGACTTTGGGTCTGTTTCCACATTCACAAAATAGAGCTAATAATGGTACCTGACTCCTGAGTTGTTGTGAGAATTAAATGAATTAAGACATGTGAAGTATTTGGAACAATGCCTGGCATATAGTAAGTACCTCATAAACATTAGCAGTATCTTCCACGTCCCCAGCTCAACTTTCCCTTCAACTTTCCTTCAAATCAGCCACTTCTGAGTTGGCCTATTAATGATTCCACAATCCTCCCCGTGACTCTCACAATCATCTCTAACAATTTTTCTCCCTGGCTCATATTTAATCCACTGCAAGAACTTTGATTATTATCTCTGCAATGTTCCTTGCACCTATCTTCTCTCAGTCTCACTGCCTCTGGACCAGGTTTTCAATATCTGTTATCTATATTGTTTTAATAGCTTTTGACTGGTCTCTCTGCTTCCCATCTCTGCTGTAACCCATCTCAGGTCCTTCCAAATCTATTTACTAAAGAACATTAAACAGATAACACAGGCAGACGCCTTGGCACAGTGCCTCGCACTGAGTATTTTAAAATGGTAGTTATTGTTAATTTCATGGAATGCTAATTACCAGTAGGTTCCCTTGTCCCTTGCTACCCAAGTGTGGTCCCTAGATCAGTGGCATCAACATCACCTGGGAGCTTGTTAGAATCTCAGGCCTTGCAGAGACCTACCTAATCAGAATCCTCAATTTAACAAGATGTCCAGTGATTTGCATGCACGTGAAAGCTGGAGAAGGTCTGTTATAGTCAACCTCAGTCCCCATAAGATGTTTGACCCAGTCTACAACTAGCATTCATTTAGTCTCTGTTCTGTAAACCTCACTCCCCAAGGCAGGAACTCACTGTCCATGGCTGCTTATTCCAATTTCAAATAGTTCTGTCTTTTAGAAAGTTTTTCTTATGTTGAGCTAAATTTTGCCTTCCTACAGTTTCCAGGTCTGCCTCTTAGACCCACACAAGAAATGCCAAATCTTCTTCCTCATGGCAAGGATCAGGGGATGAGGAAGGGGGTGATGATACCATCAGGAGCCTCAATAAGGAAAAGCAACTTTTGATTTTGAGCAGGTCTCCACACAGGCCAACCCAGCAAGAGCAATAATACAGGTCCAGCCAAAGGAGAAGGAGAGGAGAGCAACTGGGGGAGAGATGTGTGTGTAACTCAAACACCAACTAACAAACAGGACTTCCTGCTCGGAGCTCTACTTCTTTCTCTGGGAAGTCATCTCACTGCTACTTCTCATGTCATAATAACATCCTTTACCGACGGGCAGTCCCAGAGACACTGAGCCCACGCGGATCAGGAAACCACAAGTCAGTCAGCAACCTGTGCTCAGGCTGTAATAGTGCTTTTCAGTCTGTCTGTCTGTCTTTGATCTATTAGAGCAGGTGTCTGTCTCCCCAGCGAGACCACAAACTCTTGGAGGGTAAGGGATTTTATGCCTGGCACATAGAAGATGCTCAATAAATATTACTGAGTCAATCTGAATTGAAATAAGGTAGTTCTCAGGAATTCTAATTATTTTCTACTAACAAAGTGGTGGGCTAAAAATAAATAATTCAGCTTTTCCTAATTTGGGAAACTTTCTGCTATTCACAACTAACCCATCTATTCAACCAATATTTGCTTTGTGCCAGACACCTTTCAATGCTAAAGTAATTTTAAAGATGAATAAGACTCTCCCTGCCCTTAAGAAACCCTGGGTCTAGCTGGAAAAGGAAGACACAAAGAAATCGCTTAATGTAATGTGCATAAACAATTGTAGGGATGCATCAACATTTTTATGGATTCTTAGAACAGCTAGCTCTTCCTGGAAGTAAAACTCCTACCATTTAGGATAATAATAATAAAGATTTGTCTAATATTTTTTCTGCAAAGTATACATTAGCTCATTCAATCTTTACAAGAAACCTACAAGTAGACATTATTATCCCTGTGAAAAATGAGAAAACTGAGATTCAGAGAGGGTAAGGAACTTGCCCAAACTTGCAGAGCTAGGAATTAAGCAGGGTGAAGACTTGAACTCAGCTCTCCAATCTCCAAATCTCATGATAGCCTTTCTCCACTACCTTAAAAAAAAAAAAAACAGTATGGCCCTGCCAAGTTTTACACTTAGTTTTCCTTGTAATGTAGCCGATGGCTATATGTGATATAAAAACAGAGTAACCAGGTAACCATTTAGAGAGAACAGTGGAGCTCTGGGAAGACAGGTGGTAGAGGGTGTGGCAGGATCAGCCACCTGCTCGGTTCTGCCATGTCACTGTTTCATTGCTTTCTGCCTCCTCCTCAGTCTCAGAATTCATGTTCCAATAAGACAAAGAAAAAGACTACAGAAAGAAAAGAGCATTTTCTACCTGACGGAAGACATGAGTAGGGAAAGAAAGCCACGGGGAACATTCTTTTAGTGTAGTGTTTTGCAAAATGGCATTTGGGCACTCAAGTTCCCTCCACCATCTGGTCCAAAACTGCCTTTCCAATCTTATTTCTCTTTTTACTATATGGGAAATGCATTTTACTCTGAGGTTAGGTCATAATCCTAGGCCATAAGATAAATATTACATAGAATCAATATTTTTTCCTGAAAATTCTTTACATTTCCCCAAAGTGGAGGACATGCTCTCAGCTCTCACCACCAGAAGCAGAGAGACCATGGCCCACAGTGGATTCATGTCTTCTCTCTCACGCTCATTCAAAGACATAGAATCATCAAATGTAATAACTTGTACTCTTTTAATTTTTCTGTTCTTTCTACTGAGATTATATATAGGATTTAAAAGATACATAATGCAACTCCACCATACTTGCTTTTCCCCAAAATGTGTTGAAGTGTTCCATTGCCATGCCCTTGCTATGCTGTTTCCTCCGTCTGGAACGTCTTTCCTCTAAATGGTCTCATTTCTTGATACCACCTCCTTGGGAAGCTATTCATGACCAGCACCTCCACTTTTCTTCACCTGCAAAATGCTAGCAGTAGTCTGAACTTCCCCTGCACTTTTAAGGACCTGAGCACTCACCACCACACACTGAGTTCACGACATCATCATCATATATGACTTCCTAGTAGATACACTTTCTGACAGCAGAATTCACACATGACTCACCTTTGCATCCCTAGGGACTGTCACCATGCCCCACATATAGTAGGTCTTCAGTATTTACTTAGTGAATGGATACTTGTAAAATGGTAATTCCACACTAACTTTCTATTTGGGGGCCTTCTTATTTGTTACACATAATTAACTGCAACTAGATACCACCTCATTGATATTCCATCAGAAGCAAAGCATTTCCAGTACTCCTATGTCAGGAATATGTCACTGGAAAAGGGAATGGTTAGGGTAGATGAACTGGGGACCTAAAAACATTTGACAATCACAACTGTGGGGAATTCCCTTTCACTGTGCGAAAGGAGAGTGATCTGAAAGAAACCATTTCCTGCCCCACCTCGCCACCTAGTTTTTCACCAGGGCACATAGAGAGAGGTGGAGGAAGAGGAAAAAAAAAGAATTAGGAAACAAAGTCATGTTTGTACAAACTACCAATATTGTCCAGATTCTCAATACCTTTCTTGGAAAGCAAGACTGGTTAAACGTCTAAGACCCCATTTCCTTTTCATGAGTTCTGTGTGGTTTGGAGCAGACGATTTTGGGATGAATTCTCTGCTGCCAATAGCCCAACTGATATTCGACAAGCACCCTTTATGATCAATGGAGCTTATTTAGAAGTCAAGGTTTCCGGGTAGCCCATATTCAAATGAAAATTATTATCCACAACAATGTGCACTGCTGTTGCTCAGGCATTGCCTTTTCTGCCATTTCCTGATGCTTTCACACATTTCAAACCCCCTCCGAACCAGCAAATCACAAAGAGAGTTCTGCGAGATCCAGAAATGAGAGAAGAGGGTTTCTTTTTCTTGTGTGTTATAACCACAGCACCTGTAACACCCAGCTCTGCACAGGCTGCAGGACTGAGCACAGGATCTGGATACACCCCCTTAAGGACTGGGCCCATTGTAAGTGCCCAGTAACTGCAGCTGAATTCCTTTAATATCACTGTCCTTCTTTGAGCCTCTCTCAAGCATCCAAAGAGATATTCACCAAACACACTGCTTCTAAGGTCACCACCCGATTCCTCATGACACTGAGTTTGATTTTGGACCACCTAGGGTTTGCAGAAGGGGCAGGCATGTGCCTCATTTGAGGGAGTCCCTGTTACCATCCCTCCAGAGGATGGAACATAAGTGGATAAGAGTGCTTATTCTGAATCCAGTTTGGCTACATCACAAACCTAATTTTCTGTAATCCTTACTGCCACCTGAGGCAATAGATATTATTTTCCCCATTTTACAGATGGGGAAACTGAAGTTCAGAGAAATGCATTTCTCAATAGTACGTACTTATTAAATACACCATCCCAGATTCTAACCTGGGGATGGTGGTCTCCAAAATCCTTGCAATTTCTGCCATGCCAAACTGCTTCCTCCCTGAGCATGCCTCTACATAAATAGGCAGTGGATGAGCAGCTATAACTGCCGGACACACAGTAAACTGGAGGCAGAGACAAGACTAGCATCACCTTCTCCTAATTCCTAGTTTGTATTCTGTGCACTGAACTGCCGACCTCTCCAGGTTGGGATTGCCTGGCACCCGCATGCTGTGACCTCATTGTTGTCTATTAATTTCTACTTAAAGGGTAAAACAAAAAAAGATGTAGGCCTCGGGCCCTCCTCTTAAACCACAACTCTCACACCTGGACTGGCCTTTTCCCTCTTAGTCTCTTTCCTGCTAAAATCTGTGCTCAAAACCAGCTTTCAGGGTAGACCTCTCTAAAATGCAAGCCTGGCCATGATGCTCACCTCTGTGGATCCCCCACTGCTCTCAAGATAACCCCCAATCTTCTCACCTATGTGTGAAAGCTTCTTCATGCCATGCCCCACCCTAACCTATCACACCAGTCTCATTTCCCATCACTCTATTTTTTTACACATTTCCTTCCTGAAACGTATGACAGCCATATTTCCAATGGCTTTAGCACATTTTAATTTATGCCTAGAATTCTCACTCCTTCCATTTTAGCCTGGAGACATCCTACGCTTTTATCAAAGACCAGCTCACATTACCTCTTTCTTTTTCCCCTGGTTTGGACATATTTACTTCTTTTTTAAAAAGTTGTATTGGAGTATAGTTGATTTACAATGTTGTGTTAGTTTCAGGTGTACAGCAAAGCAAATCGGTTATACATATACATATATCCACTCTTTTTTAGACTCTTTTATGTTACGTCTTTTGAGAACACCACCCCCTACCATGGGTCTCTCAGCACTTTGTACCTACTCTCACATCCCCACCATAGCACTCAGCACCTTGTATCACATGGATTCTTTTGCATATTCTATCTCTTCTAGGGATGTGTGTTATCATCTCTGAAAACCCACTGACTTGCAGCAGAGTACCTAGATCAGGGGACATTTGTTTATATAGTAGACTCAAAACCCATTTCCATAGAGACATGGCAATGTGCTGGCTTTATTTACGGAAAGCAAAGGCTGGCTCTAGTTTTTGTGTCTGTTTTTCTAAATTAACTAAATTTCATATTTTCTAGTTTTGAAGGTTTAACTGTCCTAGGAAGAGGTGAATGGTTTTAAAATTGAACTGAAGAGCTTTAGTTGAAAGGTAGCCTTTGAGCCAATTTCATTTCAGTACTGCTGGAGTAATATGTCTGTGCCTTAAATGGGTTTATTTTCTTCAGGTGCTCCCTTACGTTGCCATTTGAAAGCCCCCTTAATCAAATCCATACTCTTGGAGACTGAGTTTCTTTTTGTTTTGTTAATGGCTCCCTTGGAAGTCTCTGGAACCCTCACAAAAGAAGGGAGTTTCTCATCTAGGATCAAAGACCAGGAGGAGTCAGGTTCCACTTGGAATACTAAGGGAACATGCTAGTGTCCTATTCCTCCCATGGAACATGCTTTTACTCTTCTTGACCTTCATGTAAACCATTAAATGATGAACCAGCTTAGCCTCTTAAGGTACTCAGACACATCTCACTTTAGCTAACAGATGTCCCAAGAAGGTGCATATAGATAATGCATCAGAAAGAAGGGCCCATCTGTGCCACAGGATGCATCTGGTCCTCTGTGAAACTCATCACCTGCCTGAAAAACATGTTTTCCATGGCCAAGAGTGTATCAAGAATCTGAAATTTAATCCTCAGTCCAACGGCCTAGCCTGTACTTGGGTCTGACGAAAAGGGTGGGAGGTGCACCCCTGGTCTGGCTAGCCTCTTCTGGAGCCTCCATCTACTGTCACTGTCTCACCAGGCCCCTGTTTGATCAAGAAGGATGAGATCGAACAGGAAACTCTGAAAGTGTAAAGGCGCAAAGGGGAGCTGGGGCCTGCGGCCTCCAGCAGCCACAGGGAGATGGTATCCCCTCTCTTACCCACTGTGCCTTTCTCTTTCTCTCTCATTCTGCCTTGGAATCCTTTATCTCCCAAAGGATAGAGAGGGAGAGACACGTAGGGAGAGAACGGCATAACAAAGAAGTTGAATATATTTCAGGCTTCTGCTTTTAACCCTTCAAAATCGTTGAGTCAAACCATTTTTGCTTTATATGAATATCCATTTTCCTCAGTCCTCTGCCAATCAAAGTTGCTAAATAAAGCTGTAAATAAATAAAGGTGCGTTTTATGTGCGTGCAGTTCTTTGGTTTTACTTTGGGTTACTAGCCAAGGACTGGGGAAAGGGGAAGACTTGCCCCTCTGCCCCACAGGAGCAGGCTGGTTAAGGTAATCTTCCTTCAAAACCCCCTGTAAAGATAACCCTGAAGCAGCGAGTCCAACTGTCCACAGAGGTCCTGTGGAAACTTAGATTTTCATATATTGGGTTTGTTGACAATAACCAAATAGACTGGGAATCCTCTTTCCTGGAAGTTCATGACAATAAGTTACAGGTGTATGTCTCTCTTTTTAAAAATTAATTAATTAATTAATTAATTTTTGGCTGCATTGGGTCTTCATTGTTGTGCACGGGCTTTCTCTTGTTGCGGAGTACAGGCTCTAGGCGCATGGGCTTTGGTAGCTGTGGCTTGCGGGCTCTAGAGCACAGGCTCAGTAGTTGTGGTGCATGGGCTTAGTTGCTCCACGGCATGTGGGATCTTCCTGGACCAGGGCTCGAACCCGTGTTCCCTGCATTAGCAGGTGGATTCTTAACCACTGTGCCACCAGGGAAGTCCCTGTCTCTTGTTTTAAACTAGGGTAAACAGCAGATTTCAGCAAAGTGGCAGTCAGCTCCCTAATTTCTTGTGTGTGTGACAGCCAAAGCCAGAATCTACCATAAGCCAGGAAAGAAGAGAGAGGGGGGACACAGTCCCTTCAAGTCACGGCAGGGTGGTGCTTACCTGTGATCATGCTCAGTGCTGACAGGCAGGCTAAGGCTTGGATATCAAGGTTCAGGCTCTGCAAACTTAAGGAAAAGTCTTTAATGGAGTCGAGCCACTCCCCAAATCCACGAAGGCACTGAAGTCGATGCAGGACAAGTCCATTGCAGAACACAAACTTATCTTCAGCAGTGTTTGACCTATGAGAGAAAGTCGTGGTGGGTGAGGGACGGAGACACATTAAATAGGTCTGTTCAGTCTGTCCAGTGGGATAACATCATAACACACAGGCACCCACACAGCCTTGGGGCAGCGTCCAAAACCCAGCGTGGTGCTGTGAAACCTGCCCAGACGCCCTCCATGAACAAGACTGTGCTCCTGGGATAAACAACCCCCGCCAGTTGCCTGCTGACTTCCCTGGTGAGCCTCCGTCCTGGGGATGCTCGGGGTAGGGTGTCTGCTCTCTTATTGCTACAAGCAGTTGCTGGCTCATCCTGGGACTCATGGATGGTGGGAGTGAAGCCCAGTGCCCAGTCTCTCTCTGCAGTGAACACGAGACTGTTCCCTTCGGTGCTCCTTCGCACTTCGCTCCTTCGACTTCTCTTTCATTTCCTTAAATGTCAAAAACTGATAAGGCCCGAGGCTAGACACTACAATTCCATTGTGCAGACTCTAAAAACACCAAGTTCCTGCAAGCGCCAGAAGTCAATGACAAACTGAATAGTGGTCTAAAATACAAAGAGTCCTTATTTTGTATTACATTCTCTGCTTTAAACAGTGGGGCTGTAGAGGGTTATTTCTCAACCCACCCAGATAGTTTATATTATGTCCATAGTCATCCCATTCTTTTCTAATGAAAGGTGCCCTGGAACTTCTAGTTAGCACCACTTCGCTGTGGGGCCTTGGGCACTCCTTTAATCTTTCTGAGTTTCCTTTTCCTTATCTATAAAACAGGAATTATAATTGCTACCTCTAAAGAATGTTGTGGGAATTGAATGAAATAAAGGATTTGAAAGCCCATGCACAATGCCTGGTATACAAGAGGCCAATGAGTGTTAGGTGTAACTTCATTCTGAATTCTAGGTGGTCCTTACCTTAATCTTAAATTCCTTTAATTTTCAAATTTCTTGCCACATATTTCTCTCTCTTGGCCTTCTGCATTAACAAGCTAATGTCTCTTTAATTGTGCTTCTCAGATGAACAGCTTTATTCATTCATTCACTCAGGAAGTATTTCCTGAGCACAGAGCCTGTGTCGTTCCTTAGCCAGACACTGGAGAATACCTGGTAAATAGAGTCTCTATGGTGCTTGCTCTCATGGAGCTCATCACCTACTTAATCCTTTGCTGCCTGCCTAATAGATGGAAGTCACATTGCTGGCTCAGCGTGGCTCCTGCACACAGAGGATTGTAACTGTGCTGACTACTGGCAGCCTAGTAGCAACTCCACCTCAGTCTCTCCCACAGATCCCTCCCCAGAGGGACGCACGGGACCGAATGATTCAACCTCAGGGTTTAAAACCCAGACCTCATAAGCTGTGACAAAGCGAGAGAGAGGCATGGACATATATACACTACCAAACGTAAAATAGATAGCTAGTGGGAAGCAGCCACATAGCACAGGGAGATCAGCTCGGTGCTTTGTGACCGCCCAGAGGGGTGGGATAGGGAGGGTGGGAGGGAGGGAGACGCAAGAGGGAAAGGATATGGGAACAGATGTATATGTATAACTGATTCACTTTGTTATAAAGCAGAAACTAACACACCATTGTGAAGGAATTATACTCCAATAAAGATGTAAAAAAACCCAAAAAAACAAAACAACAACAACAACAACAAAAACTGAATAAATAAATGTAAAAAAAAAAAAAAAACCCAGACCTCAGAACACCGGCATCAGAATCGCTGGAGCATGACTTAAAAATGCAGATTTCTGGACTTCCTTCAAGGTAGATCCAAACCAAAATAGCTGGAAATGAGGCATGGGAATTTGCACTTTAAGTGAGAGTTTCTGGTAGTATGGTATGAAACTGGGGAGGGGGTGGTAGGGAAGACATAGAGGGGAAAGGTGATGATTTTTCCTATAAAATTGGTAAAATGTTGGTACCATCTCCTATAAATATATAACTAAAAGGAAGCAAGGAAGATGAAATTTAAAATGCTAATGTGGACTTTAAGAGAGAAGCTTTGATCCCAGGTTCTGGCTTTTAGAAAAATCAGTTCCTCTTTGTGTTAGGTGTCACTGAGTGTCATAAGTTGAACCAAATCTTTTGATCCAGAAGCTATTCTCTTGGGGTAAACACTGGGGGTTGAGAAGCTGTGGGAACTCTTCAGCGCCCCGTCTGGTGTATGAGAACAGCAACTTGTTAAATAGAAACGTGGGAGGTAAATGCAATGTTCAAAACAAATACTTGCTCCCAGGAAATACCTTATGCACCATGAGAATCTTCCTGGAATCACAGAATGTGAGCTACAAGGGGCTTTAGAGAACACCAAACCAACATTCTCATTTACAAAGAAGGAAACTAAATTACAAAGAAGGAAACTAAATGAGGCAAGTGACCTGCTCAGGGTCTTAGAGCAAGTCTGTATTAAAACTGAGACTAGAACCCAGGAGTCCTGGCTGCCAGCCCAGGGCTCCACCCACTGCTCAGTTTTTTAATGCCTGGTCATATTTCATATGTCCATCTTGAGCAAACTTTTCACTGCTGACTTAGTTACAAACACAGCAGGTTTCAAACTTCTTCAAAGGAAGGAGTGGACTGAGGAAGATAAAATAAAAGTAATTACCTGATGGAAAGTCTGAGAACAAACAGCTCCAAAAAGGCTGATTCTATAAGTAATGTCTGATCTTCTTTGGGGAGATCAGTAAATCCAGGAATCTTTTCTGCCCAGCTTCTAGATACATCAATGGAGGCTGTTAGAAGGTTGTAGAACTGTTGTACATGCTCGGCATCTGTGCCTGCAGCGGCCTGGTCAGTGGGACAGTACTAGAATGCAAACCACAGATAGCGGCGTTATCTCAATCCAACAGGGATAACAGCATCATTTGCAGCTTGGCTCTTCCCAGATTTTCAATACCTAAATCCTTACTTTTAGGTGCCACAGTTTATAAAACCTTTTTGCATTCACAGTCTCATCAGATTCTCACAATAGCCCTGTGACATAAATAGAGTGGATTCTGTTACCACTTAATAGGCAATGAAATTTGCTTAAGTCCCATTAGTGCAGTGGTTTTGAATCCTGACTGCAATCATCTGGGGAGCTTTAAAAAAAAACACTCATGTCTGGGTAATATCCACAGAGATTCTAATTTAACTGGTCTGGGATCGGGACTGGTCATCAGGAATTTTAAAAGCTCCCCAGGTGATTCCAAAGGGCTGCTGTGTTGAGAACCGTTGCCCCAGGGGGTTGTGTCTGCACCAGCCTCCAGGAGCCACAGATTCCCTAAGGCACAGCTGTCTCCAAACAAGATGCTTAATTAACCCCTGGTTCTCAAACTGTGGCCCCTGGCCCAGCAGCATCAGCAACACCTGGGAATCTGTTAGAAATGAAAATCTCCAGCTCTGCCCCAGACCTACAGAATCAGAAACTCTGAGGGTAGGCCCAAGAAACTGTTTTATCAAGATCTCCAGGTGAATTCTCATGCACAGTGAAGTTTGAGAATCACGGAATTAACCAATACGAGAAGATGGATGCTTGCTGCAGATGGATTTCTGAGAGATAAAACAAACAAGGAAGGGGTCGGGGAGGAGTGTATCCTTGGCAGGGCCCAGGCAGCTGTGTGCCATCAGACTCTGGGCTCGCGGCTACTAAAATTAATGAAAATTAAATACAATTTAAAATCCAGTTCTTCAGTCACACTAGCCATATTTCAAGTGCTCAATAGTCACATATGTTTATAACATTTCCATCACAGCAGAACACCCTATTGGACGTCATTGATCTAGAGGGCCCCGGGAGAAGAAAGGTACAAACAGGGATAAAGTCTCGACACGGCTTTTGGATATGCTGGTAGAGTCTGGGTTTTGCTTGACTCACTGGAGGAAAATCTTTCCTGTGTCAGGAAGGAAGATTGATACAGCGAGATAATAATCAAGGGACAACGAACAACACAGAGACTTAGGAGATGTGCAAAAACATTCATGTAAATATGCACGTCATTGCCTTCACATGAACGCTGCTGAGTGTGCTTTTGTCTCTCAGTTGATCCTCAAAAGGCATGGATTTTAATCCTTATTTTACAGATGAGGAAACTGAGGCTCAAAGAAGCTTGGAAAGGTTAATACACTTTCCCAAGTTACATAACCAACAGTGGTACAGCCAAGACTTAAACATGGCTCTGTGATTTCCAGTCATACACTTCCTAGCTGTTAATAGGTCTGATGTTACTAGCTGGTGGCCTGTAGGATAGTTTTAAAAAGTATTTTGCTGGGCTTCCCTGGTGGCGCAGTGGTTGGGAGTCCGCCTGCCGATGCAGGGGACACGGGTTCGTGCCCCGTTCCGGAAGGATCCCACGTGCCGCGGAGCGGCTGGGCCCGTGAGCCATGGCCGCTGAGCCTGCGCGTCCGGAGCCTGTGCTCCGCAACGGGAGAGGCCACAACAGTGAGAGGCCTGCATACCGCAAAAAAAAAAAAAAAAAAAAAAGTATTTTGCTTTGCTTTAATTGGAGTTCTCCATGTATGTATACATTTGGTCCCATATTTTGTCAACACAGTGACTGGCACATAATTGATGCTCAATAAACAGTTGTTGAATATTGTTCCATGAAAGAACAGTCAGGGGAGTGCCTAGGTTTGCAAATACTCTAACCTGGCTGGAGGACAAACAGCCAATAAGCAGCCAAGTGCTCACTGCAGAACTACACAGGTGTGAGGAAATGAGGCACTTGTCTTAACTGGTCTTTTTTTTTTTTTCTTTGTGTTTTCCCAAGAGGCATCATGAAATAACAAAAGAAACATCAGACAAGGAGCCAAGCTACTTTGATCCTCGATTTGTCTAGGCTCCTAATTTGTGAAATAATGTAGCTCTGCTGCTATAGTTATCTGGGGTAAATTACTTCACCTTTCTGAGCCTCAGTTTTCTCCTCTGTAAAATGGGGATAATATCTTCCTTAACATTTTGTTGTGATGATTAAATGTGATAATACATGCAGAGGACCTGACGCATAGAACGTGTTTAACACATGACGACAGTGATGATACTGATAACAGTTTTGATACTTGAAGTTATCACTGTCCCTCAGCTTCCATATTTATAAAATGGGGAAGGGGTTGAACTGGAAGGTTTCTAATTTTCAGCCCTGACTTTTTCTAGGATCCCATAATATCAGGTCCAGTTCAAAGCCCTGGCTCCTCTGTTCCCAATAATCCACCCAGGGCCTGGATTCTGTGAAGCCCTGGATGTTCTGCGTTGTAATGGACCATGGAAGCAAAGTCCAGGAGAAGGAAGCAGTCATCCTTCCCACAGATATTCAAGGATGACAGCATGATACTGGTGTCATAGACACTCCCCACCACTTCCTTCCAGCACACATACTATTAACTGGAGGAGAGTGGAAAAAAAAAGATTTTATTTTTAAACTTTCTCTTCTTCTATGAATCTAATTCCATATGCTCTCCAGGGGCAGGATGAAATTCAGGGCAGCACCACCTTTAGAAAGTTGACAGCACTACATGTGAAACTCCCAGGTAATTCAGAGTGAGGAAAGAATGTTGGATCAGGCAGTAGGTCATGGGGACCTCCTCCAGACTCTGGCACTGACTTGCTGTGCAGCCCTAGACAAGGCACTTAACTTCTCTGGGTTTGTTTCTGCCTCTGAAGTTGGAAGTGACTAGACTAGCTGATTCCTTCTGGCTCTTGAATTCAGCTATCTTTCTGTTACTGATTTCTAGTTTAATTCCGTTGTGGGATTGACGGCAGACACTGTATGATTTCTATTCTTTTAAATGTGTTAAGGTGTGTTTTATGGCCCAGACCATCATCTATCCTGGTGAATGTTCCATGTGATGGCTCTTGCATTTGATGATTCTAAATGTTGCTAATCACACCAGGTATGACGGTATTGCCTAGAATTTGATACTGATTCAGCATTATTGTTTTAAAATAGTGTGTTAAATGGAGAAAAAAAGACTAAAGAATGTCAAGGAATGGGACCTAACAGCTCTCTCCTGCACTGAAGTCCCTGAAACCATGGCTCACAACTCAATAATCTGCCTGCTTCCAATATTTGCTCAGAATCCTCCAGAGCACTTAGCTTTCCCCCAGGGTCCTCTGCAGGCCTCCACCCCTGCTGGGCTCACATTTCATGCATCCTGCACACGGGGAAATGCAGTTGCTGCCTGTGTATGTGGTTTTCTCTGATAGAGTCCAGCAGGGAGGAAAGCCAGCAGGCCCTGTGTGCCAGACTCCAGCCAGACCCTCTGAGCTTCACCTGCAGTGATTCTGGTTCACATTTCAGAATTCTGGAGCCAAACTGGATTCAGCCTGAGCCACCAGTAACTTGGGGGTGACTGGAGGGTCAGCATCAACTGCTGGGGGGAAAAGACAAACCAAGTATCCCCTCTACTGAACATAAGATTTAAAGAAATGGAACAAAACGTTGTAGAGTCTTTCTCTGCCTGGATTAGCAGTTTATAAACACCTCGCTAAGGAATACTGTACGTGGAGTTGGAAGAACCAGACCCCCATCTCTGCTTGTGTGCTCCCCTACATCCCTCTGTCTCTGGGATAAGCAGCTTTGGGGTTCACCAAAGAAAAATCTAGAAATACTTGTTTATTGACCATTCTAATCAGACATAGGCCAAATAGAGAAAGACTTTAAAAATGAATCTTTTTTTCCTATTTATGCTTTTTATTCCAGCCTATATGGATAATCAATAATCAGGTTTTACCACAGTCAAAGACACAGTATTGCATTTACTGATAGCTAATGTCTAATGCAGATTTCTCCGAAGCACTTAGATTGAGAATCTAGAGCTGCAAAAAACAATGCATACTATTTAAACTAAATTGAGTTGACACATTTCAAATGGCAATACCATGGCTATACAGGTCAGATTTCAGCCACAACCTAGGCCTAAAATAAGTTATTTGGGAATTACATGAGACCCTTGGTGAACAGCAGCCCTAAAAGTTAGCAATGTGATGTTTTCATAGCAGAGTGGAATCTCCTATTTACTCTACCTCAGTGTCAGTCCAGGCTAAATATGTAAAATGTCCTAAGAACACTTTGTTTCCACTTAGAATGTTACTTTTCCCTGGGTCCTTATATTTCTTTATATTTTAGATGTTATCATTCTATGAGCCAAACTATGTATACATATTCTTAGGTGCTTACACTTTAAAATGTGACACTTTAAAAAGTGGCAATGAATATATTTTATCCCAAATTTCATCTTTTCTGATCTAATTGCCTCCCCTCTCTAAAAAACCAAACCAAAACCAAAAAACCCTCCTCTCTTCCCGTCAATGGCATCACTGCAGTTAAATATTTGTTTACTTTCTGTTTCCTTCACTTGCCTATAAACTCCATGAGGGCAGGAGCTGCATCTTGTTCAATAACGTGTCCACTGCTCTGGAAGAATTGTTAAATGAATCAATTACTTTCTGTTAAACTTATCTCTATTGCTCATTCCTTCTCAACCCCAAGAAAGTTGGGAAATAGGAGATACGAGGTAAAATTGAATTGTTCTTATTAAATCATATCGATCGTTCTCAAGGCTTAGTGTGCCAAAGAATCATCCAAGGTCCTCTTTAGAATACAGATTCCTGCCTGCCTTCCCCCGTCCCCCAATTCTGAGTCAGTAGGCCTGTGTGTGGTCCCGAGAATCTGCATTTTAAGCAAACACCCTGACTCCCTTCTGATACATGCAGTCTGGGCACCACACTTTGGGAAATGCAGACCTGTACCCACAGGGGAATCAGAGGGTCAGGGAAGGAGAAGGCTGGAAGGGATCATGGCAGTGCATTTAGTCCAATCTCCTCGGCCTTCAGATGAGAAAACAGAGGCCTACAGCGGGGCAGAACTTGCCTGAAATCATCTAGTGAATTGGTGGCAATTTGAGAGGGTCTTCTGAGTAGCTTCATGAAAGCACCCTCTTTGCAGAATCTTCATGATGTTTACTTTGTAGGTTTAACCCGTGTCAACCATGTTGTTTCTTAGGCTATCTTGTTAACATATTTAAATGCCACTTGCTGGTGCCTGGTTTTATCTGGGCAGTGTCTCTTGTGTTTGGAGTCTGTTATTATACTAAGTGACACCATTACCAGAAAACATTCTAGTTTGCTGGAAAATACTTGAAATGACCAACTAATGAGGATGTGAAGTGCATTTTCTCATTCGTAATTATGCAGGCTCCGAAGACAAGCCCAGTATCTATATATACTTGTAATGCTCAATTAAAAGCAACTGTGGGGTACAGAACAGCAATATTTCAAGGAGAAACAAATCAAATGTGACATGTTTTGACTGCACTGATATACAATGATCTGAGCTCACTTTTGAAGGAGAGAAGTTTGGCCCAAAGGAGAAGAAAAGTTCCCAGAGCCAGGAACGCTTCACAGAGTGAAGAGCCCTCTTTCTGGCCTTGAAAACCCCCTTCCCTCTGTGACTTGGAACAACTCCTCACCTCCCTTTCCCACAAACGAGGAAAACACTCACTTACTACCTTAAAGGCACATAGGCAGGTACAAGATTAGAACATACCTGCCTGGCAAACATTTTCTCATTTCTCTGATTCACTGGGGGAAGGTAGCATCTTTTTTTTTTTTTTTTTTTGCGGTACGCGGGCCTCTCACTGTTATGGCCTCTCCTCTTGCGGAGCACAGGCTCTGGACGCGCATGCTTAGCGGCCATGGCTCACGGATCTAGCCGCTCCGCGGCATGTGGGATCTTCCCTGACCAGGGCAAGAACCCGTGTCCCCTGCATCGGCAGGCGGACTCTCAACCACTGCGCCACCAGGGAAGCCCGAGCATCTTTAATAAATTGTTTTGGTCAAGCCAACTGTCTGACTCAAAACTGACAGGGCATATTCTTATTTAAAATGTAAAAGTACATATACCACTATGATATAGATTAGGCAGGAATAAATGAAGAAGAGACTTTCATTTTTCACTTTATTCACTTCTAAATGCTCTGCCTTTTATAAATTACTCTTATTGTAATTTTTAAAATCTAATAAAGCTTCTATTAAAAAAAAAACTAGTACATTGCCATTAAACAGAAGTGGCAGTATGGTGAAAGAGAAACATATTACTTTGAGTGATGAGATTTGGGTCTAACCCTAGCTCTGCCACTGACCTGAGGCAAGCCACTTAGCCTTTTTAAGCCTTTATTTACTCTTCTGAAATATGGGTTTTGGATTAGGTGACCTCAAGATCACCTCCAGTTCTATGCATTAATAAATAAAAAACTTTAAGGAGAAGGTAATATGAACATTGAATTTCAATGAATGACATTAAAAAAAATGACTGAAACCATAAATTGTACCACATAAACTGGATTTAAGTGAAATTATGTAAGAATGTATGTGATGGTGCCTGGCTCAAAGTAGGCATTCAATAAATTCATTTTGCTTCATTCATTTTATGTTAATTTTTTAAAAAAGAGAATGACGCAAATTCAATCTTGTGAAGTAACAAGTTGTTTAACAACACATATTCTTATATGTATATGTATATATATTCACTTGCATTTGTGGACAGTAAGGTAAACCCTAGAATCATAAAATCTTAGCGTTGGAAGGAAATTAGTATCAGCCAAAATAACCTCTCTCCTTGTGAGGAACCCTGTTATGTGTTCTCCTTAGTTTCTTCTTGTGTTGATGAACTCACGCTTCCACAGCAGCTCTTGTAGCCAGGAGAGCTCTTCCTTGTCCTCAGAGTGAGCTGGAAGGGCCCCCTCCTTCACCCTCTAGTTCTGCCCTTGGGAGCAACAGTCCTCTTGGCGACAGGGCCAAAGTGTGACCTAATCCTGCCAAATCTTCTCCCTTTCTGTCTACATATTTCCATTTCCTCCAACCATCCCTTTCGAGTTTCCAGAAACAGTGTATCCACATACACTGCATCCTCTTAAATCCCAGCATGGAACTGAACTCCATCCTTGAAGTGTGGACTGACAGGACCGAGTCTGTGGGACACCATCAACTTGGTTCTAGTCCCATGCTTCTACTACTGAGGCCTAAGCTAATTTAGCATCCCTCCCTTCCACTGCACACTTGGTTGGTTCTTACTGAATGTGTATGGAATAAACTCCTGAGATCTTCTTAACATGAACCACTGACAGGCCATGCCTCTCCCATTTAAAAAAATTCTAAATGCTGAGCTTCACACTTATTTTTGTGACCTTTCTTCACGATGGTTTCAGCCCATCCTGTTCCAGCTTGTCGAAATCACTCTGAATGTTGACACTGACATCCATCATATTAGCGATCCCTCCCAGCTTTCTGTCATCCGCAAATGTGATCAGCATGCTTTCTCTGCCTTCATCCAAGTTTTTGATGAAAACTCACTGTACTTTATTTGAAAAGACTTTTAATATAATTGATTTGGGTCCAATTTTTGATAATTTTGTAAAGCTATCTAAAAGCAGGAGAATCCAAGCTATGAGGTTCAACCCAATTCCAAAACAATGCAATTAAAATAAATACGCTTTACAAAATTGAGCCAGGCCCCAAAGGTAGTATCAGTGTGACCCAGACTCTGGCATGGTCACTCTGTTATTTTGGGCAAAGCTAACAATTAAATTGGATAAATGTTTGTTGATGAGGATGATGACTCTAGTCTAACACCCTGAATGGTGCAGAAGCAAGCAAACACAGTGGATTGATTTTTCACTGTGAGGCAGTTACCAGCTGGGACAACTCAAAGTACGGGGTAGGGTTTGCCGCTGAATAACTAATTAGGCCATGTAGACCAATAATTGGATAATTTGGGCCCCCCCAACCCACCAAATCACTTCGTGGACTAAACCTCTGGACTGGCCATCAGTAGTGACTTCAAATGCCCCAGAACAATGTCAGATTGTGTGCTGTAGCCTCAGTGAAGGCAGTGCCAAGAAGCTTCATTAATTCAGATGAATTGCATAAGGGAAGGCCAGAGTTGGCTCATGGAAAAATTTTTATTCCCAAATGCTTTTCCATCACCCACTCTCACCGAAACCAGAGATGCAAGGAATTATGGTTTTAAGAGCACAGACTTTGGGGGCCAAATTGGGCCCACTTGGCTTCTAATTCTACCTCTGATACATATTACTATGTGACCTTGGGCAAGTCAGTCCTTTAGCCTTTCTCAGTTTTAATCTCATCTATGAGAGATCATAACACTTACCTTAGTGGTTTTGCTACATAGTACCTGACATGTGTAGTGTTTATATTCATTAGAATATTCAACAAAGGATAGAATAAGAAGTTTTGGTCAAGGAGATAACATACAGGGCACTGTGCTAAAGCTTTGACAAGTATCATCTTATTTAAACTTCCCTGGGAAGTTAAACCCTGGGAAGTAGATATTATTATTATTACTCCATAACACAGATGAGGAAACTGATGCATTAACAGATTTAATCAGTTGCTCAAGATCACCCAGCTAGTACATGATGGTGCTGGGATTTTAATCGAGGCCTGCATGGTTCCAAAACCTAAGCCCTTAATCACTGCATTATTCTGTTAGACTATTATTTGAGACTTGACTTCAGTCAAGAGATGCTACTTGTAATCAGAGTAAGAGTCCTCAACCTTTGATGCTAAGGGTCTACCATGCTTCTCATATGAAGTCTTGTGCTCAAGTGTGGAGAGGAGGCTTCACAACCTACAATGAGGGAGGGGATGAGGGAAGGAAGATCACAGCAGATACACAAATCACCCCTTCACTTCTGTCAACATTGCAGCCTAAAAGGAGGGCATATGGCAGACACTCTCACACTCTTGGCCAGCCCTTCAACCAGAAGTTTGAAATACTGATTGGACCTGGAGAGGGCAATCTGGTAGCTGCTGCCAAGCCACATCAACCAACTGGGGATCCCTGGACTGGTATCTCTCTTATCTGTGCGTAAACTGTGTTTCTAAGTTTTCTTGTCTTACGGTGGGATTAACCATTCGTACAGTTCATGCTTCTTTCAATAGTTAGATGAGACAAAGTACCACAATGCCTAGCATGTAGAAATTGCTCAATAATTGAGATCTTTTTCTTTTCTTTTCTTCTTTGGTGAGACCTTGTCTTACTAGAAGTCTGCTTTTCTGTCTCTTTTTTTTTTTTTTTTTTTTTTTGCTGTACGCGGGCCTCTCACTGCTGTGGCCTCTCCCATTGCGGAGCACAGGCTCCGGACACACAGGCTCCGCGGCCATGGCTCGCGGGCCCAGCCGCTCCGCGGCATGTGGGATCCTCCGGGATCGGGGCACGAACCCGTGTCCCCTGCATCGGCAGGCGGACTCTCAACCACTGCGCCACCAGGGAGGCCCTCTGTCTCTTTTTAAACTGCCTTCCAGTAATGTTTATACCTTTGCTCAGAAAATCCTTTCTCATCATTCTTCTTTGTGTTATCCAAATTCCTGGGAATTTGCAGGGTTCAAACTGATGATATTTTACTATATCCCATATGAAATTAAAGTGTTAATATATTTTGGTTGGCTTAAATAACAACACTGGTAATCATTTACAATTTTCAAATGTTTTCTCAACTGTCATTCCTGTGTGACTGATGTTCAAAACATCCCTCTGAGGTTAAATATTGTAATCATCTCCACTGTAAGGATGAGAAAGCCAAGAGCAGGAGCCAGGTGACACAGGCAGGAAGCAGCAGAGGCAGCCTTCCATCCCAGTCCTCCTGACACCTCCCGATGTCAAGGCCAGAGTTTACTCCTCTCCGTCAATGGTTTAATCCCTCAGTATAAGCAGTAGGTCAGTCAATGCCCGTGTAATTGGGTAAACTGTTTAAGGATAACTTGAAGCTTACCCAGATGGTTTGGTCACAATATGGAAAAAAAAAAAAAAAGTAGTCACTTTGTCTAAAGCATGAAAGAAATGTACAAATTGTAATTCACCTGTGCAGATTTTCATTGGCACAACCATCAGGAATCCTGCAACAATGGGTATGACAGGTGCAGCACTGTCAGGCTCATTTGTTAAGGCATTTAGAGATTCAATAAGGCAAAAATTATTTGGTGCAATGGATGCACTGGAATTGCTAAGTGAAGTGAAAAATAGAGAAAAGGTATGAAAACGGTTGAGCACAGTGCCAGGCACAAAGTCATTCAATCCACTCTTACTACTATTACCATGAATAGAGACCCTGACCATTCATTCAAGAGCAAGACATCATAAAACTTACTCTGGAATAATCGAGATCTCTGGGCGTTGAGTCTGTTAAAGCTCGGACGAGGGCATTCATCATACAGATTGGAGGAGAAGGTGGAGAGGGCTGAGAGGCTTCCTGCTGTAATGGGCTCTTTGGTTTGGAAGGCAGCCGACCTCTCCTCCCTTTCAGACTATCTGTACGGACGACTGATACCGAGAGAAACAGAGAAAAAATGTCTTCAAAGATATCCATGAACAGCCATAAATCACAAAAAGGAATCAAAACACTTTACAGTTGAGCAAATCATTAATGAGACCAACCATTTAAAAGTAGCAATAAGTTTGGAGTAATAGTCACACAATGATTTAATGCGAGTTGAAACAAGCAGCATAAAAGCCACCCATACTTACATTTGGTAATGAATTAGCCCTAAAAGTCTCCTTCTCAAATAGAACAGAGATGTATGTACACAAGCTCTCTATTGATTTTGAGAAATTAGAATAAGTAGACCTCAGCTATTTTTGAATGTAAATACACACCATAAAAATAAAATGTTGAAAGAAAGGGAAACTAGGAAACTTCACCATTCTAATGTAAATATTAACTTTTTCAGTGATATCTGAGAATATTTATAAGCAAGCTGGACAAAAAGCATTATATCCATACCTTCTTTAACCATTCCGACACTGAGACACTTCTGAAATCGACAGTACTGACATCGGTTTCGACGTCTCTTGTCTACAGGGCAGTTTTTATTTGCCAGGCAAACATATTTTGCATTTTTCTGCACTGTTCTCTGAGGAAATACAATACAGAGATAGTCAACTAATAGTTTCTGGAAAGAGGTAGGACCTGACAAGATGTATTTTAATTACAATGTGAAAAGCGACAGTGCAATTTGTATAATTAGATAAATTTAATTTCCTAACACGCTAGCCTGCAGGAAAAACAATTTTATTAGTGTTAGCTGCTGACAATGAAAATCATCTCGGATTGTTCTGAAGCAAGTCTCAGGAGACACCCAAGTCTGAATGATAAAATCATATCTGAAATTACCAGGTCAACATATCATACCTTGGAGGATTAGATTATCTTCACTTTTAATATCCCTTTGGGAACAATTTTCTACTTGTTCCACTCCCCTGATTATTGCTGACCTTATTAAAATAAAATCAAAATTATCTGGGATGTACTTTGCTGGATATCACTATTGTAAGTCAAATATCACAGAAACTGGCTTTGTTCCCCAATAGAGATGAAATCATAAAAAGCAAAAACAAGGACTTGTCTAGTTTTAACATATAGGAAATAATGTTTTAATGCAAAAAAAATCACTTAATCAGCTTGTGTAGTGTATTTTATTTTTAAAAGAAGGGTAAACTGTCCATTTCTCATTTTTGAAAGCAAAATCGTAAAACGGGATACTAAAAACTGCTATCACATCCAAGAAAGAAGACAAACAAACAAACAAACAAAAAGAATGAGATAAAAGAAGGAATATGAGAGCCATATATTTTCAATGAAAATTCCCATTAATTGGTTATTTCATAAATGACTATTGACACAGACACCAAATAACCATACTGTAAAAGATGTATTATAAAACTTGGGCCTGGTTATAAAATAATGTTGTATTCTTTAGAATCACGTATAATTTTAAAATGAAACATGAAATAATAAAGGATATTTTATGCTCCAAATATAAGAGAATGCTTGATTTTAAAAAAAAAATTAAAAACATTTGTGCAAATGGATGTGTATTTACCACTCATTCAGAAATTACCTGAATCTATTCAACTCCAAATAGAGCAGAAAGTTGGAATTTATTTGGTAAGCCTGGGCTGCATAAAAAAAAAAGAAATCCAGGTAATTTGGGATTGGTGATCTACTTTGTGTCTAAAATTCTAAATAGATTTACTTTCTATCTTTTTTAATTTTCAGCAATTCTCAACCCCCTTGTATCAGTTTTCACTCTATCACCTTTTAATTTCATTTTAAGATATCATTTCTAAACTGCTTATATAAAATTTAAAGCCAGATACATTTTCCCTGCTTTAGCAGGTGACTTTAGTTTAAAATGCAAAATTTCCAAAACACAAACATACTTCTGAGGTTTCCACCATTTAAATTCGCAGCAGTTTGTAAGGGTAGGAAACTTGTGTTTCCTAAATGAAGCTCTCTTTCATTGAACATGAAGTAATTTAAAAAACTCTATTTCTTGCCATTGTCCTCAAGGATATCCTAGTTTCAGTGCTGGTGGCATTTTGCTTCAGGTATATGTTTTCCCAATAACCTCAAACCTTCCCCACATTTGTGTATGCCTGCACAATAGTTTAAGGACAGGGAGAGATCGTTATGGTTCAATCACTGAATTCCCATCATTAACTGCACTTCATGTCACATTTTTAAAGAATTCAATTTAATGGTAGAAAGCCACTGGGTAAAACCTGCTCCGGTTCCCTTAATTAACAGATCTGTGGGGTGGTTCTCCTTTATCCTACCCCTACCCTTTCAAGTATAGATTTGTTTTCAAGATATTGCTACAGAAAAAGGATGCTGTTGGGGAACACTTAATTGACATTTCTAGATGAGGAATGTATCACCACTCCTGTATTTTGGTCAATTCAGGGGTTATTATATTTGTGGATTACTTGTACTTCTCTTGTTTTTCTTTCTTTTCCCCCTTTCAGCTGCCCATTTCACTGCCTTTCAGCATTTCCTCTGAAATGCTGTAAAAAGCAAATCTGCTAAAGGAATGCAGTTACTTGAAAGTAAACCTTGAGTAGTTACGACAGAAAAAAATGGCTAAACCGACGGTTCTACATTTAAAACATCATAATCCTGCATATCTCCTGTATGGCATTTAACATACTGCAAAATCTTTCCATAAGCATTTTCTCATTTATCTGCAGAAATTAATCACATGATTCCTATCTCCAGATCAAAAATAACTGTTGCTTGTTGGTATGTATACCAATGCACACGTGTATTTTTTTATAAATGTTTGTATTTTCATTTATAATGAACTATTCTTTTATGGCCCTTTAAAGCTTATAAAGTGCTTTCATAAATGTTTCTCTCATTTAATACTCACAGCCTTTCTCTAAAATTTATTCACCTGATAGGGAAACTGAGGCCTGGAAGGAAATGTCATGCCCAACATCATAAAATTGTTAGGTGACAGATCAAGGACTCCTATTTGAGTGTTCTGACTCCAATTCCAGCATGCTCCCAGATACATCCTATTGGCCTCCCAAATCCTCATTATCCAATCAGCATCCAGCTTTTCCTCTCCCTCCACCCTGCCCAGCACTGAAGGCTAGGAAGTGATTATTGAGCATTCGGGGGTTTGCAAATGCCTGACATAATAGCCAGAGGAGTGAGGAGTGGGGAGGGTGGCACAGAATTAAGTGTCTGAAGAAGTCTGGGAGTCAGTAGCAAAAATAGAGCTGCAAGAGAACAAGGCCTGTTCCCCCTGAGTGGTGAGAAGAGCACTGAACTCAAGAGTCAGGAGAAACCAGCTGGAACTGTCCCCATGTGCAACTAAATCACCTCTCTAGACTTCAGTATCCTCCTGGGCAAAATAAGGGGGAGGCTGAAGACCCTCCCACTATAAAATTCTCCTTTGGGTCTCTGAGATAATGAAGAGTGTCCCCACTCTGTGGTACAGAAGTGGAGTGGAATGGTGAGACCCCAGCTACTATCTTCTACAGAGCAAGCTGCCTCAAACTGCATCCACCAGCTGCCCCTGTCTATTCTGCAGCTGCAGAGCTGTGAAGAGGACATGCACGTTGAGGTCATGCAAACATGAGTTGGCATCCTGCCTTCATCTCACTCTCTGAGTGTGTGTCCAGGGGCAGTTAACCTCCCTGAGCCTCCATTTCCTCATCTATGAAACAAGGGTAATTAAACATTCAAGACGCTGTTAGTAAAAATAGCTAGTGGGTGACCAAAATTCAATGTCAGTTCTGTTTGAGTCTAGAGTCCTAGCTCTTCCTAGGATGATTAAATGAGATACAAATACCCAGGGCCTGGCACACAGACTCTATTCCCTCAGACATCCTGGATGGACAGAAGAGGAACACAGTGAGGTGTTTGCATTTTTGAGGTCACAGATCCTTTTGCGAATCTGCTGAAAGCTCTCTCCAGAAAAATAAGCAGGAGGTAACGCCAAGTCAGGAAGTTCACAGCCCCCTCAAGCCCGTCTGGGCCTCCTGTAATGGACTTCAAGTTAAAAAGCCCTGAGAAAGTGGGTGTGAGGGTGCTAGGAAAGGCTACTGAAATACACAGTATAACCAGTACACCTCTCAAACCGGGAAGGGCCCACTTAGACGCTCAGTCGAGCGGGTGTCTGGGGATGCTGGCTGCGGAGGGGAGAGGGAGCCGGAGGGGCGAGCGCTCACCTTAAAGAAGCCCTTGCAGCCCTCGCAGGTGCGCACACCGTAGTGCTGGCAGGCGGCGTTGTCCCCGCACACGGCGCACGTGCCCTCGCCCGACGCCGAGCTCCTGTTGGGTGGTGACGGCAGGCTGGGGCTCTCGCCCAGCAAGTTGGATGCGGTGGGGGAGGCCGTGAGGCCGAGCGGCGGGAAGGCCAGCGCGGCCGCCCTCTTGGCCAGCGGCAGCCCATAAGGGTGGCCCTCGAGCGCGGCTGCCTGGCTGCCCGCGGCAGCGGCGGCGGCGGCTCCCAGCGGCAGGCTCAGCGCGGCGGCGGCCGTCGGGTCATAGCCGAGGTGGTGGCCGCCTGCGGGGCTGGGCGCGGGCGGGTGCGGCGGCGAGGGCTTGAAGGGGAAGAGCGGGAAGCGCGCTCCTGCCACCGTGGGCACCGCCTTCATCGGCTGGTCGAGCAACGGGCCGGGTGCGATGCAGCCCTGTGCCGAGGACAGCGTGTCCTCCCACATCGCCCCCGCCTGCTGGGGGAAGCCCGGCGTGGTCGGGGTGGATGGCGGGGACTGCTTAAAGTACATGGAGGTACTGGGCAGCACCTCGTCCTCCGGGCCGGAGGGGGGCGGAATGGATGGCTGCTGCTGGTGGTGGTGGTGGTGGTGGTGGTCATGGTGGTGATGGTGGTAGCCGTGCGCACGGCCCTCCTCCATCTTGATCAAAGGCCGGGGCCCCGACGGCTGCATTTGGTACAGGCAGGAGGGCTTGAGTTCGTAGTTGCTCGAGTAGCCCTCCATGAAGGTACTGAAGCTGGGCAGGGACGTGGTAGCCGTGGCCGTGATCTCGGTGCTGCCGAGGTCCATGGTCAGCTTGGAGTAATCAGGATTCATGATCTCCGTGGTGTATTCCGAGCCATATGTCTGTGCTGCATAACTGGAACCTGGCGGTGAAGGGCTATACTGGGCTTGCACGCAGGGCATATCTGCAAGGGAGAGGAAAAAGGTCTCTCAGAAGCAAGTCAGCACTCTTCCTAGCTAATAGGTAGCAATGGACTTGTCGCTCTCTAATATGGGAAATAGAGAGGAAGTGACATTCTTTCCACATTCTAGTATCATAGACTTAGAGTCCTTCCTTCCTTCTTTCCTTCCTTCGTCCCCTGGGAAGAAAGCTGAATCCCTGTCAAACTGCCAAAGGGGCCACAGGTTGCCAAAACCCAGCCTCCTGAGGACTTCTGTGCCCACCTTCCCTCCCTTGCCCTGTCCTCCACTATATCTGTGAATTTTGATGTCTTCCCTCATAAGCCCAGTCATATTTTTAAAAGTGGTTTTGAGCCCTAGAGATTAAATGAAGTGACCTCGGCCACAAATTGGGAGGACAAGAAGAAATCCAGTGAATGCCATGTTGGTTTCTTTTGGGTGAAAGAGACCACTGGTCCCCCAAGTCACACGCTTTGATTTGTAAACCTATGAGTTAGTAAAAGAAAAAAAAAAAAAGGTGTCCTACATGGGACTTACTGGCCCAGTGACATTCTAACATTTTATGAGTGCCAACTGAGGCTACCCACACACATTGTGGTTGCTTTCTCCCACCCTCTCCCTACTCCTCCAAGCAGGGCTAGCAGCCTGCTCAAACTGGACCCCTGTTGATTTCAGCCAGCGAGGTGGTGAGGTAGGAACCTAGGTCCAGGAAATGGACTCGGGGGAGTTTGCACCATCTGCAAAGAAAAAGATCAGCAGCTGCAACAAAACACCCACAAAACCTGCTCTCTGCCATATATATGTGTGTGTGTGTGTGTGTGTGTGTGTGTGTGTATTCCCCCCCCCATTCTAAGAAATAAAATATATCAGTGGCTGCTTTATAACAGTAGTTTACAGTTGTCATAATAGGTTAGTTATCTACATATTTTCTTATGACAGAAGAATTAGCACCCCTAGAAAAGAAAGCAGTTTCTTAATAGGTTTAGTTTCTCTCAGCCCCCAAAGCAATGATATCTGGAGTGCTTACTATTGTTCAGAGAGGTTGAACTGGATGGGAAAGCCCTGAGAAATATTGGATCTAGTGGATAATTTATCTAATTATTTCCCTTTCTTTATGGTTAAATATAAATAGTAAACTGGGCAGTTTCTGGTGGTTGGTTTTTCTGAGCCAAAGGAAAACCACGTGCTTAACGTGTCTTTGGAGTCTATGGTGTAAAAGGTGTGACTAATAGAAAAGTGAATACTTCACATCTCCTTTGACATCTTGCTCTTACCCACATTTCCAAATCTGATTGAGTCATATATGTATGGGATGAAATCTTGACTTGTAAAAAGGTGTTGAGGGCCTGGTGGAAGAAGCAGTGATGAGGAGAGGCCAGTTCAAGCCTTTATTTTCCGAGCGCCCTACAAACACTCATTAGTTTGAAGTTAAAAGAGCACTTATCCTGCTGTCCAGTTGTTGGGGTGAAATGAAAGGCTAGTCATTTAAAAGAAAGAACACTGCCTGATGTTTCATTTGTTCTCCTCTCTTGGATTTCTCCATGAGTCTTTTCTATCATTCTTCTTTGCCAATCCCTACCTATTGCTCTTCTTTGTGTCTTTCTGAGGTTTCCAGATAGAAGATGAGCTTGCTGGGACTGAGTTCTATTTATCTGCATCTCTTTGGCCAGGCACCTGGTATCCCTTTACCAAATGCATAAAGAGGTATTACAAGCCAAACCTGCAATCCTTTCTTTTGCCCAAATCAAATTTGCTCCTTGGTTTTCAGCTCAAATGCTTTCTCTCTTTCCCTTTGAGCTTCAATAATCCAAATGTCTGCACCCAAATGATTTACGTTTTATACAAACAAAATGCTTTGCATTGTTCGAAATGATCCCATAACTTAAACGCGTTAGCATTAAAAGTAGAGCAAATATGAAGACATTAAAATGTATAAAAGATCCAAATCTGTTGGTGTATTTGCATTTTTCTCAGGAAAAATATCTTTGAGCAATACGATTAATTTAATCTGGCTGCTCCACTAGGTAGCAACAGGGTGTGGTATCCAGAGGAGATTCGTGCAAGGAAGCCACCTGTGCCATGAAATTCGCGGCCAGCAGTCACCCGCTGTCCTGGCGCTGGGCAAGTCGACCAGCCTGCTTGCTGGGTATGTGGCTCCCCCACCCACATATCCCAGCCCGGGAGGAATAAGGAGTCGCGCCTTCAGACCTACCTGGAGGATATCTTGCGCGCTGAATGGTGGGGCTGGGGGTCTCTCCAGCGGAGGCTGAGAGTGGAGGAGGCGGGGACGTCCGGCGGGGCGAAGCGGCGGAGGTGCTGCCCGGCTCCGCTGACGGTCCAGTCTCAGGGCTGGGGCTTGCCGGGCTGCGCTCTTCCGCAGTGGGCTCTGCGGGCACCAGGAGAGAGGACAAAGGTCACAGTGAGACCACGCTGGGTCACCGCGGCCTGGACTGGGCGTACAGAGGTGAGGGTTGAATAGATCTCTAGAAATGCATTAATTACAAAAGAATTAGAAGGGTAAGAAAGCAGTGCTTAAGGTGACCGGAGTCCCCGGGCAGCAAGCATCACAGCGCCTTGGAGGAGCCGAGGAAAGGCTGTCCGCGCTCACCGCGGTTTTGTGGTTCCCGAACCGAGGCTAAAAAAACGCGCAGCCAGTCGTCGCCCAGAAATTAATCCATCTGCCCCCACAATTGGTTCCAAGCTAACGATGTCATGAAAACCGAAGAATGGAGAACACTTGAGGAAGGAGTTCTGCCCGAATCGGAGTCTGTGAGTGTGCACGAGCGGAAAATATTTTCCAACTTCGCCCGCCCCCACCCCTCAAATACAAATTTTACACGTTGCATAGGAAAGGCACAGGGTACGGAACGAATGCATGAATGCCCCGAGGAATTAAGAAAGTCCGCGCTTTTCATTCTAAATGCTAATGGAGCTTCGCCTCTATTAGCCGTGAGTTTCGGGGGCCAGGGGTCAAGCAAACAAAAGGACACAGTGGAAATAGGCCGGCGCTGGAAACGAGGCACAAGGCGGTTGGCGTTTGCGGCTGGTGGTGAGAGGGGAGGGAGGCCCCCTGCGCCCAGCGGGCGGTATCCCAGAGGGTGGGCGACTTCGAGGCTCGGGGCCATCCGGCGACCCGGAGGGGGGCACATTCCGGAGGGCGCCGAGAGCGGCTCTGGGGCGAGCGTCTCTGCGCAAAGCCTTAGCGAAACTTTGTAGCTAGAAGCGCATTTCGGCGGGCCTCGGGTAAGGATCACACGGCCCCAAACTCCGGCCTATAGCGCCCCCTTTGCCCGGACCCACTCGCAGCTTAAGGGATGGGAACGGGGACTCGAAAAAAAAAAAAAAAAAAAAAAACCCAAACTACCAAAATTCCAAAAACCTCGGGAGTGCGCGGGCCGCGGATGTCGGATAAGTTTCGTCTCCCGCCGCCCCTGCGCCCCGGGCTTGCCTGAAAGGAAAGAGGGTATCGGAGCCCCCAGATCCGGGGAGCCCTCGACGGCCAGGAAATGGGGGATTCCCTTGCCATCCCCAACCCCAGCCCCAGCTGATACTACAGAAAGCCTGCGCTCGCCCTAGCGCAGGCAAGGGCGGATCTTCCCACGGCTGTAGCTTGCGCTTCCCGTCCCTCCCGCATCTTCAGTGGGAGTCTCTGGCAACCTCCCACCACCTCCTCCAGGTGCCCGCATTCCCGCCCTTCTCCACGGCCTTTCAAGCGGAGTCTTTCTCCAAGGATAGGCCTCTGACTGGGGTGGGCGAGGGTAGCGTCTCCCCAAGGAAGGGGCTCCCCTCGAGCGCCCGGCGTTCGCGGGGAAGAGCCACACCGCACTTCCTACAGCCGCCGAGCCGAGCGCCCCTCGGCTATCTCCGCCCCCCCCCACCCCCCCGCCCCGAAACGACCGGTTACCTAGGCAAAGCCTCAGAGCCTGGAAACACGTTGCTCCGCTCCCGCTCGCGGCCGCCGCGGCCGGGAGCACGGAGCCTCGGGGTTGTAAATTAGGAAGAAATAACTACCTCTGTCAAAGCCCCTTTCTTTCTCGTGGGCAGACGAAAGGAACACCCCCGTGTTCCCCTCCCCGTGGTGAAGTGTGTGAAGGAAACCGTGAAACGCACCATTGTGACCGGGGCTCCTCCACGGAGTTTCCAACCCTGGGGAGCGGGGGCGGAGGTTGGGCGGGGGCAGTAGGAGTGGAGAAGAGACCGACAGAAAGGCAAAGACAGAGATTCTCAGAAAGACAGAGGGAGAGGAGACAAACCGCGGGGGAGAATTTCTGCGAGCGCACGGTCCCAGGGAAGCGGGGGTGGGGGTGGGGGGTGGGGGTGCGGGGGGAGGGAGCGGGTGTGGAAGCTGCTGTGGCCTAAGGGGTCTTTGATATTCACATTACGAGCGTCTTGCTCAGATAAGAGAACTCGAATAAACTCAAACTTCATTCATTGTGCTCAGCAGCCGCGTTAGGAAGATGTTCCTTTCCCCAGCTCAGTTCTATAAAATATTTCTCCGTCGTGGGAAAAGAAGGTTCAGGGTTGGATTCGCGATGAAATGACTGAAGGGCGCCCTGTACCTCTCTCCTGGCACCCTAGGGCTCTGGGATAATAGCCCGAGATTTCTGATTACCCAACTCCTTGCAGCTCTTCCCTCTGGAGAATCCGTGGGCATGGTAAATAAATGACAATCTCCAAGAACCTTCTTTGGAATGAAGGGACAAATGCTTTCTCCCTCACGACTGACCCAAGCTTCCAACAGGTTCGAGAGGTGCCTTTGGAAGTCAGCCTCCGCAGGCTGCGCCCGCTTGACCGCTCTCCTCTCACCGCCGAGAACTTTCATTTCTATGAAGAGTAAAACACTACGAGCAACTTCTCCAAAAGCGCGAGTTCTGTCAGTTAAGAGTAAAACACGCCTCTCCCATACTGACTTAAGGCCCGGAGGAGAGGGACACCGTTCCCACGCGTGTCGGGGCACTGGGGTCGGCAATTACACCCGATTACCTCCGAATGGAAAAGTGTAAACGGGCAAGTCGGCGACACCAGGCAGACGTGCCTGGTGGAGCCCCAGGCTCATTTCAATACAATAAGCCACATTCCTACAATTACGCCCTCTTTCCTGAGATCCTCGGAGCGCCGCTGCAAACTCCGGCCGCTGCTGACCAGGCCCCTTCCCTCCCAAGCTTCCTCCGAGTCAACCATCTCGGAGTCACCATTAGGCATATTAACTTGGACCCACCGGAGCCCCTATTTTCAATCCTAGTTAAAAGGCAGGAAAATTACTGCCGTTCATCACCGGAGCTGCAACTCCCTGCCGCTGCCGCCGCCGCCGCCTAGAGCATCATTACCATGACAACTAGAGCCGAAATACCCTGAATTACATCGCTGGAGCTGCTACTGCACAAATCCCGGTCCTCCTCTTTGTTAGAGGCTTTTCGCCTCTTTGGGTAGGGAGAGGAATCCCACAAGCTCCAGAGATCCCCGCAGGCCCGCTACGGGGGAAAAGTTTCAGATCAGAACCCACCGGCGACTCCGCGAGCAAAGCCTGAGCGAGGAGGCGAGGGGGGAAAACCCCACACTCAAAGTTGTCAATTTCAGAAGCTAAGCTTCCCAGCACGCCAACTTTTTAGCAAGTCCCCCTATTAACTGAGCGAATCTCATACGTACTTGAGTGCTGTGGCGGTTCCGTCTTTAGAGCGAGTTTCTAGAAAGCTGCCCCGAAATCTGCACTGGGGGCGGCGGGGGGGGCGGGAGTCACAGTTGCTGTCCCGGAAGAGCTGCTGTGAAGAAGTCCAGCGGCTCCCAGAGGCAGTGAGCTGCTGGCAGGGGATGCTGCGATCCCGATTCATGGGAGAGCGCCGCCGAGGGGTTCCGCGGGCGTCCTGGCTCGGGCCGCGACCAGGGGGTAGGATGCCGCTTCTGTTCCCACCTCCACAGCCACCGCCGGCGCTGTCAGCGTTGCAAAGTGAGACCGGGAGGGGCGTCCGCCTGCCGCGCAGCGCTGCACCCTCGAGGGCGCAGGGCGAGAGGGGTGTGAACGCGCGGGAGAGAGTGGAGTGTGTGTGAGGAGCGTGTGTGCGCGCGTGTGTCTGTGTGTGCGAGTGAGGGAGCGGGTGTGAGCTTGTCTGTGTGTGGGGAGCGGAGGAGGAGCAGGAGCTGGAGGGGTGGGGGGCGGGAGGCAGGAGACTCCGCTCTCCCGGCTGCGCGTTCGCTCTCTCTCTCGGAACGTCATTTATGCCACAGGAGCCCTAGCGGCCTCTCCATAGAGTGCCTGGAATGCGAGACGTCAATGTGACGCCATGGGACGCTACGTCACCCTCCTCCTCCCTCCCCTGGCCCAGCCGGTTCCGCGTGTGCGAGGGAGGGGGTGTGTGTGCATGTGTGTGCGCGCGCGCGCGTTCCCCGGCTATTTGCAGGGCAGCGCAATGGAAACTGTGCCGCGCGGCCAGTCCTGGCCCGGAGGCCTTTCGGATCCGCGCTGCCAACCCGTTTGCAACCGCGCTGCTTGCCCAGGCGCTATTCTGTAAGAGGGTTCAGCGGCCCGACCGCGGGTCAGGCGGGACCGCCCAGCTGTCAGACTCGGGTGGAGTAGAGTTGGAGGAGTGCTACTGGCGCGCCTCCGAGGCTGCCCCGAGGCAGGGAGCCAGGGCGAGGGGGTAAGAGAGAGGACAGCTCTTCCGAAAGGGAAGCCTCAGCCAGCCAGCTTCTCCGAGTGACCTGGCAGCGGGTGCAGGAGTCAGGCACCAGTCCGAAGACTCCCCGAGGTGCAGCTGCTCTTTCCCCAAGCAACAGTTCTAAAGCTGTTTGCGTCTCTCTGGCTCCCTGCGCCTAGGCTAATCTCTCTCCTCCTCCCATCATTTGCTGGGTGCGTATTTCGCACAGGGATACCGATGGCTCTGGGAAGATAAGGTTGTATTTCTTTACACTTAAGTGTGGGTTTCCTAACTGGACTTTACAACCCAACTAAGTGCACATCCGTCATCCGCGCGCGCTGCAGCCGAAACTACTTATTGTGTGTAAAACAAACACACACGTGTTGAACAGCTGAGCAGGTCTGACTTGCAAATCACCCCCCTCCCATCAGAAATGTAACTCTCAGCTCGCACTTTCACTTTTTGATGGTTGTAGACGGGCCTACCCTCCCACCTCCCAAATTAAACATTTCGAAATCAGTCAACAGGATTTATTAGTCAGTCCCTCGCTACGGGATTTGCTCTGGTCTCCTGGGACACATTTGTTATGAAATGGTGAGCTGAAAGCCTGGGCGATTCTGTTAGGGAGAGAAATTTCTTCCTGGAAGTGATGAATTTAAGTGTGAATTTCTTGCTGAAAACAAAAACAAAATTTTATCAGAATTAAAGTCTCCTAGTTCCAAAGGTTGCAGCTGGGTGAAAACAACCTCTTTTAAAAATGATTTTTTTGAGGAGGAGAAAGTATTTGAGTGAAACAATGCAGACAGACATGGTCCCCATGTGGTCCGCTTGAATCAGACGTGACATTTATGTCTTTGACCTGTCACAATCTTTGCGTGTGTGTGGGGGGGGCGGAGCACACAATTCAGAATCGAAGGTTCGAGCTACCACAAGAAACTTGGAAACAAAACTAGAATTATACATATGGTATGGGTATATTTCTTCGCCTCCACTTCCACTTCAGACAGGGTGCTGTGGAGAAGACCTGGAAGGGTACTACGAAAGTTGACCTAGCGGACAGGAACAGAGCCTCTGCACTGCCACGGGTTCCAATCCAGTCTCACAAAGAAGGAGGGCGCTGCTACATTGCATCCATTCAAAGGCGGGCGGGTGGGGGTAGCAGGACCTGGAGCCGCGCGGCGCTGACGCACGCGAGGCGCGTGATTGACGCAGGCAATGTTACTAAATTCGGCGGTTGGCCGGGCCCCGCCGCCGCCGCGCGCGGCAGATAGCGGAGTAGGTTCCCCTCGGTCACCCCCGCCCCTTCTCCATTCAGAGCAGTTCTCGGCCGGGCGGGGCGGGGCGGGGCGGGGCCGGGCGCGCGCGGGGCGGGGCGGGGCGGGGTGCGCGCGGCCGCGCCGGGATCCGGCCGCACCAAATATAGTCGGGCCTGGCTATTTTTAGTCGGGCCTAGGGCGCCAGCTCGCCGCGTGAGGGGGCGCCCAGACCCCGCGGGGAGTGCAGAGGGGGCGGGGGCGGAGTCGCCATCTTGGACTCGGCTCGACCCAGTCTGGTGACCGGCGATGCTGGGCCGGGCTCGGCGCAGGGGGTCGGGGTGAGTGGGTGTGAGCTGTGGGATAGAGTGGGACGCGCGGGCTGTGACTTGAGCGGACGGCGGGTCAGGGCGCGGAGCCTGCCCTCAGGGGTGGCGCGGGGGAGGGCCCGGGACGCGCGGCCCACGGGGCGTGCGCGGGTGTGGGACGGCGATGCCCGCCAGTCGGCAGGCCGGGCCGTCCCGACACCCCGCGGCCTGGCCAGCCCCGAGTCGCGTGGGGGCGGAGCCGCCCGCGGCCACCACTTCCTGAGAGCCGGGGATACCCCTCCCGGACGTCACGGAGGAGCCGAGGCGGCGGTGGCGGCCCGGGGCTCATCTTGCACTTGCATCACGGGTGCAGCAGCAGTTGCTCTGCTCCTTTGTGGCTTTTTCCCCTGTTGAGTAACTGCTTTGTTAAATGAAAATACCATGACGGGCCAGTGCGATCACCAGCTCCAGACCTCAAAGAAAGTGAAGCTGTCAGGCAAGAAGAGGGAGACTCCCCTAGCCGGCTGCGATGGTATCTGGTGGGTGGATGTGTAGAGAAGCACTTGACAGTTTCCACGTATTACTTCTTGCCTAACTTTTCACCCCCAAGAAGGTTTAAAAATACTTTTATTTCCATGCTGTAAAAATTTCTTATGTTCTGTACCCCACCCATTCCCTCTTCAATTTGAAATCGCGTGCAGAACTGGAATCACTGAAAAGAACAGTTATTAGGTACCGTTTTTAGGAAACAGGACATCTTTCAGTGAATTTGTTGAGTAAACTACACTTTTAAATGTTAATATGTAAAAGATCCTTGCCCACTGAAGGTACTTATAAAGCTTCTAGCTAAGTTTGTTTATATGAATTGGGTTTCCTCAGTGACCGTTTCAAACCGGTTTCCTTATTTATCTTAAATTAAAAAAAAAAAAAAGTCCATCCCTGTCTGAATATCTCCAGGTAAAGCATTTCTCCCTTTGACTCTTTGAGTGAATGTGATTTTCTGGACGTTTATGTTGGTTATATGCTTCCCTCGCCCCTTTTTCCCCTCCTCTGCCTTTTACGTCCTTTTCTTCCTGAGTATCGGGTCACCAATCTTTGTTCCTTGACTACTGTGAGGCTGAGGGCTGTTGTCTGATTGCACTGAGCCAATCAGCTGTCTTAGTGCTCCTCTGGGTAGGAAGCTGGACTGACTGTTGGAGAGGTTCCAGTGGTCACTGATAAGTGGCAACATTTTTGCACTCAAATGGAAAGTCATGGAAGCAGAGACAAGGCTCTCTTACAAACTGGGACACCATCCTCTGCTTAAACCTAGGGCTGTAGTCATATGCAGTTCTTTAGGTGACCTCAAACCAAGTGAATCGTTCTCTTTTTCAAATTAATATTTATTGTTCTATACTGTTTCAAAAGTCTGATTTACTAAAAGTCAGGCATAATTTTCTGTAAGGCTTATGTAATATGACCATTTCAGTAATATAAAATACCTTTTTGATGACTTTTTTATTAAATGAAACAATACTTTATAATTAAATCTCTTCTTTTGGGAAATCAAATAGAATAAGACTATCTTAATCTGTGAAATGTGGAAAACTTAACCTGGTTTGGTCCTTTTTCTAGAAGAGGGACATTCATGTGTGGCCTAGTTTACACCCAAAGCAAAGAAAGCAGTTAGTTTCTGCTTTCATGATACTTATGGCAGCCAATCTGTTAAAAATTCTTTCTATGAAGTAACTATTACAGATTCACTGGATAATTATCTTACATTTTGTTTTGGTTTTGTAGGTGTAGTCTGTCTGCAAGAAAGAAAGTGCTCTTTCTCTTGGAAAATAAAATATGAAATTTGGGGGAAATTTATTGTGTATGATATAAAGCAGTTACTTTAACAAAATGGGATTTAGAATTGCTTTAAAGACTCTTCTGATTAATCACTGACATGTAAATCTTGTTGATTTTGCTAATATATAAAGAATGATGATGAGTCTTGCTGATACAAAAATTGGGTGAGGAAAGGTGAAATGAAAATTCCAAGCCAGAAGTTGTTACCTAAGGTGAAGATAGGAGAGAAAATGAAAAGACTTGTGTGTAAGTCTATGTTTTCCTGAATCACTATAGAAGTTCTAAACTACATTTAAGATATGTATATAAAATTTGGTAGCTTGGGCTGACATTGACTTATACACTTAAATTACTGGGCTCAGGAACATGGGACAATGGTAGTAGTTTTCTGCCTGACCTACCTGCATAGCATCCCTTCCTTATCAATTCTATCATTGCCAGATTATTCTTCCTAAAATACGGCTTTTGTTATATCACTCCTGGGCTCAAAAGTCTTCAGCAGCTGGATATGTCTCCAAAATAAAACCCCAAAGCCTCCACATCCTGGCCTCTTTATTTCCACAGAATTATCCTATCCTAGTCAAACTGTTATCCTCACTTTTCTTCAGACATCCTTTTACCCTTCCACGTTTGTTCATAGTTTTCCTTTTTATGGCATTCCCTTCTTCTCTGCTTATTGAAATCTTACCCTTCCTCTAAAACCAGTTCAAGAAATGAACTCAGATTGTGCTTTAGTCTTTCATAAAGTTCTTATTTTACTGTCTTCTTTTTGTGCTCTTGTGTCCACAGCTTATTGCCCTGTTGAACTATAAGCTTCAAAATATGTCTCACATATCTTTGAAATTTCTGTGGCACCTAAGTTTAACAGAGATAGTAAATATCCATAAAATATTTCCCCATCTAAATTTGAATATGAAGAGAGAGCAGCCATAATATAAGTAACCAGTTATATGGATTAGGATATTTTTGACATGAATGGACAAAATGATATCATACATTAGTTGTTTTCTTTACCTCAACTTTTTTTTTTTTTTTTTTTCGCGGAACGGGGGCCTCTCACCGCTGTGGCCTCTCCCGCCGTGGAGCACAGGCTCCGGACGCGCAGGCCCAGTGGCCATGGCTCACGAGCCCAGCCGCTCCGCGGCACGCGGGATCCTCCCGGACTGGGGCACGAACCCTCGCCCCCTGCATCGGCAGGCGGACTCCCAACCACTGCGACACCAGGGAAGCCCTTTACCTCAACTTTTAACACTCCTGATTGAGTATAGTGCCCACCACAAGCCCAGACAGCCACATGGTGATACAAGGAAAATGCAGCTTGGCTTGTACCTATTATAGCCATGTAGGAAGATTTGCTATGATTTTTTTTTTCCCTGACAGACTTTTGGTTTGACTGTTCTACAGTCTTTCCCCCTCTATGTGTACTTCTACTTATGCTGCTTCCTCTCAATGAAGAATGGGATGCTGTAGGCTAGGAAATGTTAATATCAACTTCTTTTGGGAAAATTTCTTAAGGTTTAAAAAATTGAGAACCATGGCACCTATGTATAACCAGTTAAACACATAAATTCTTGAGTTTCTTATCTTTTCTAAGATATGTTTAAATAGATTTGTATAACACTACGTATATGCAGAAGAAAACTAGGCAAAGAGATTTTGGAATTATGATTTCTTAGAAGTTTTAGAAAGAGGCTCATGTGAATTAGAATATTAATATTTAATAAGGAAAAAGTAAATAATAGATCAGGAAAGACTTTCTATGTTACAGAAAATTTTAGAAAAGAGTAAACACCAGAGAGGGAAAGATTACTTAATAGTATAAGTGCTAATATTATTTTTTAATCTCATTAAATAATATTTTTCTATCCATTAGTAAATAACAGGACAGGCTTGCAATCTGGTTAAAAAGATAGTTTATTTCTTAGTCATGTTTTCCCCAGTCGTTGGTAAACTCTGGAAGGCCACAGTGATTTGGGAGAGAAAAGTTATTAACGCATGTGTGATAAATAAATTCAGGATATTATTTATGCCTATGAAATGAGATCTGCATTTTAGCTAGGGTTGATGGAGCAAGTAAATATCTCTCCACATATAACTACATAGCCCTTTGCTATCACCCAACTCTGAAAAAAAAAATTGCCTCACATGTACAAGATCAGTTCCTTCAGCATATTCTCCAGGAGTGGGATGCTGTATTTTACAGAAAGCACTAGATTGCTTCTCAGAGGCCTGGGGCTGGTTTTGCTGCCATGAAGCTGCCCAACCTTGGGTAAGTTAATTAATCTTTTGCGGGGGGGGGGGCCTAAATATCATTATCTGTAAAAGGATAATGTTGGGCTGACTATATGATCTTTAAGGATCTTTCAGGTTCTAACGTTGAGTGCTTTTTAAGGCTGGTTAAATGTAAATCATGAGTCAGCTCTGGCCTGGTCTCCTGTCACTACTTGATTGCTGTAGTCAGGAGGCTCAGTAACTCTTCTGTATACTATACAAATAGTAGTAATATTCGTAGTAATATTATATTAAACTTCTTTGGCCTACTTGATAAATGACTGTAGCCACTGAGTGGGATCTTGGTGGCCTGAGAGTGTTAATGTATTGCCAGCATCACAGCCTTGTCTTGTCCATAAAGTGGAAACAAGCAGGAACCTGGATAGTCCAAAAGTCATTTTATATTTAGCTTTGGAATTTGTTTTTGTTCATTCATTTGAATATGGATGAGTCACAAATTAACTTCATACAAATTAATAAACTTTCACTGGAATGGATACTGTTGTTTGCTCCTCCTGTTCTTTTCTGATTCTCACTGCATGCTAAGCATGAATCATTTCTTCTTAAATGTAGCAGCTGAGGCAGAACTGTCCTTTTTGCTTTTTCCTAGAAAAAGACTGGTGATGGTGGGCTTGTAAGTCTTTACATCTCCTTTTAGAGTATAAACAGATAGAGAAAGTGAAATATTGAGAAGGCAGGTCAAAAGGAAAGTACCAAGTAGGTATTAAGTTGGAAAAATGTTAGCAAATCAAACAGGAAGAATACAATAAATTCTGTTTGCAAACTTGCTGGTTTGCTGTTGGATACATTTTTATGGATAAATGAGAGCTGACTTTATAGGCATTGGGAAATACCCGAATCTTAACACATTGCAGATTTATGTATTATCTGAGTTAGGTTTGGATGGTAAAAACATTTGTCCATTAATTTAGGGCTACTTTTTAAATGCCTCTTCTACATATTTAGGTATCTGTTTTCTTACTTAGATCATGTAATTAGTAACTGATTCTAATTTTTTGCCATAATACGTTTTTCATTATTTGTTACTCATGTTTATAGTTCACTACTGGAAAAATTCTTCCCTGATATCTGTTCTGAATTAATTCTCTTTTCCGGTTATGTTTTCCTGTTTTATCAATTGTAGTGATGAGAATAGAAAGCCATATTTTAAAGATTTATATTGATACTTTTAAGTTTAGTAAAATTATTAAATTTTACTCATTTCTAATTTCTGAAAATGATTGTCTTATTTTAAATTCATGTTGTCATTAATTTCACTTTTTTAAAACAACAGGATAACCTGTATACAATTTGAAGTCCATTTACCATAGTTTCATGGCACTTTATAGTTGCCAGTTAACTTTTTTTTTAATAAGCAGATATTCATTTTTATTTATTATTTATTTATTTATTTATTTTTGGCTGTGTTGGGTCTTCGTTTCTGTGTGAGGGCTTTCTCCAGTTGTGGCAAGCGGGGACCACTCTTCATCGCTGTGCACGGGCCTCTCACTATCGTGGCCTCTCTTGTTGCGGAGCACAGGCTCCAGACGCGCAGGCTCAGTAGTTGTGGCTCACGGGCCTAGTTGCTCCGCGGCATGTGGGATCTTCCCAGACCAGGGCTCAAACCCGTGTCCCCTGCATCGGCAGGCAGATTCTCAACCACTGTGCCGCCAGGGAAGCCCCAGCCAGTTAACTTTTTAGCGACTTTTTATATTTAAATTTTTTTTGTGTGAGAAGCTTCTATTTATCTCAAAATCTTTTTAAATGCCTTTTTGTTTAAATTATCTTGGACATATTTATTTGGGGTGATGAATTTACTGAGCCCACGGAGCAGTTCTTGGCACAGAATAGGTACTCTGTAAACATTTGATGAATGAATGAAAGCAGTTTTCAAGAAGCTTTATTCAAAATATTCTATTTTCTTTATCATAACCAGCCTTGTGGCCTTATTAACTTTTCTGAGAGAGTTTCACTCAGGGGTTCAGCATGAGAGAGCAGCAGAGAAGACCTGCTGTACATCACTGTGCTGCTGCTTCTGAACCGCCTGTCTCTCCATTGCGGCTAGACTACAGACACATCTAGTTGTCCATATTGAGGGCAGTACCCCTGAGTCACAGCACTCTGTGACATCTGTGTTTGAACTAACGAATTCAGGTATCCTAAGGAATTATATCACCTTTTGATCCTAAATCCCCTCAAGAGTTAATCTCTGGCTTATCTCTTTATTTCGATGTGGCACTTTTGCTCTGATACTTTCACAAGATGGTGTCCTTCCTTCTTTTCTTTACTGTCTCTACCCTGGGTCTGTACAACCTGTTCATTGGTAAGTTCTTCACTTCTAGTCATCAGATTTCCTACTGTAACCCTCACTTTGCTTTACAGTTCAAGGCCTCTTGTCACTTGTCTACCATCTATCACCCATAGACTGAGGGGCATAAATGTAGAATATTATCTAGGAACTCAAATTATATTTTCATTTAATATATTAAATCTTAAGATTTAACTTTTGAAAAGGTAATGCATTCACATGATTCAAACAACAAAATGTTTCCCTTCCACTCCTATCCACCATCTACTCAGTTCCTATCCTCCTAGAGTTTTAAAATGCATACCCAAGCCAATACAAGTATAAATTCTGTTTTCCTTTCCTTTTTTATACAAATGGAAGCTTATGCTTCCATTCTGCCTTTTTCACTCAACAGTGTATCTTGGTGTTCTTTCCATAACAGTGGAAAAATATATGAGGTATATTTCATTTTAACAATATATCTTGGAGATCTCTTCCACATCATTGTGTGGCTATAGCATCATTTATTTAATCAGTACCATATTGATAGACATTTGGGAAATTTTCAATCTTTTGCTATTAGAAACAATGCTGCAGAAATACTTCTGTTACATAGATTATTTCACACTTGTACAAATATATTTGTAGGGTAAATTCCTAAAAGTGGAATTGCTGGTCCAAGAGTGTATCTCATAGTGGTTTTATAGGTACTACCAAATTGCCCTTCATAAAGGCTGTATAATTTATACCCCCATCAGAAATGTATAAGAGTGGCTGACTACCCGTGTTCTTGCCAACAAAATGTGTTATTGAACTTTTGGATTTTTTCCAATCTAGTGGGTGAAAATTGTTATCTTAGTGTGGTTTTAATTTTTATTTCTTTTTAAGAGTGAGTTTGAATATTTTTTCATATGTTTAAAAGCCATTTGTATTTCCTTTTCTGTGAAGTATCTCTTATATTCTTTTCTTCTTTTGGGGGGGTCATTTGAAAATCAACTTGTAGCTGATGTTTATAATATGGAGGTTTGCCCTCTGTAAAATGAGTTGCATCATCCCCCCCAACCCCAGTTTGTCATTTGTCTTTGCTTGTAGTGTTTTGCCATGTAGATTTTTCCTAAAATGTAGTTGAATTTGTCAGTCTTCTCTTTTATGACTTCTGGGTTTTGTGTCATAGTTAGAAAAGCCTGCCCCACTACAAGGTTATAAAAGAATTCTCTCATATTCTACTACTACTTTTTTTTTGTTTTTTTAACTACTACTTTTATGGCTTCTATTTTACACTTCAGTTTTTTGATGCATTTTTCTTAGTGTATGGTATGAGACATAGGTCCAGATTAATTATTTTCCAAATGGCTACTCAGTTGCCCCAACACCATTTGTGAATAGTCCCTCTCTACATTGTTTTGCTTTTTACTAGAAACAAATTGATTCCTCTATCTTGTTTTTTCACACCTCCTTTGCTGTGACTGAATACAAATGCAGTTCTCTGTTTTCCTTCCTATAGAATGCCTTCTTTAATGGCACGGATGTCTTTGCCTTCTACCCTGCTACCTCTCTGCTTACCTCAGCAACACTAGCAGCCTGACAGCCAGTTAATATTTGAATGAATACAGGCTACTCAGAAAGCTCTCCAGGATTTTCCATGGAGCAGTAATGGGCTAAAAAAACTCTTAACTGTAATCTTCCTTCGAAGACTGTTCAAGCCAGAGATGTCCTCTAACTCTCTCTGGCCATGCTAACCAGCTATTCTAGAAGCTGAAACCCACTACCTGGGTCTTTTACTCCTGAGGCAATCCAGTTCAGATTGCTTCTTTCCATGCAAATTCACATCATCTGCTACCTCTGCTTGTCTGACAATATGGGATATTACCCTCTGTAATTTGGGATGGGGAACCGTAATATGCCCAAGAAGTGGTTTGGATTCCCCATCATGCAGTGGTCAGCTCCAGAACCTCATTTACTGGGAAAGTGATTGTGGATGAATGATTTGGGGAACATACATCCTCAATTTGAACTCCAAACAGATTAAGTTTTTCATCTAGGGAACCTGGGGAAAACCCAGCATTATTCTACCTAGGGGAGAGTGTCCAAGCAGGCAGCTGAAACTGAATTTACTTGATATCCTTACTAGCACTTTCTAAGCTACTTGGGTTAGTTTTATAGCTCCTTGAAAAACACTTCCTTCTACTCTGAAACATTGCCCCAGGTGATGTTTCTCTTTCAGACTTGCCTGTTCCTTATTATTGAACCTTTTTTGGGGGGTGTGCTATTTCTTATCTCTGCATGTAGACTTTCCTCTGATGCTGGTAGTATACTCTGTCCAATACCAATTTGACTTAAAGTTATTTTGGCCAAAATCAATTTTGTCCAAATACAATTTAGTTGAAAGTAAACTGGTCAACTGGACAGTTTGGTTAAAACAATTATTTGGTGTGAATATCCTAAGTTATTAATTTTTGAGTAGTGACACTTTTAGTGTATTATGGGGTGTTTAAACACTTTGGGTCCATTTTTTAGAGATTTTTCTAATTTTTCTTCTTTTATATTTCAAATTAATTTTCAACTACAAGAGTACTTTGTTGCTTGTGATACCAAAAGGTTAAGACAACCTAGCTGCCCAACAATAGCATAGTTGGACAAACTCGATCTTAACTACAAGGCAATAAGAGGTTAACTGGAACAACCAAAACATCGAGGGATGAGATAAAAACATGTTTCCATTATTGGTTTTTTTCCCCCTCATTAAAAAGGCAGTATATGTTCAGTACAGGACACTCAGAAAAATGTAGATGAGTAGAAGGACAAAAGGAAAAAAGAGCCATAAATTAATTTACCCAAGAATAACCACTGTTGTCCTTTCCTACCTTTTCAAATGCATTTTATACACATAAACTCTGCATACTGTTTGTAATCTGCCATTATTTAAGCATTCTCCAATTATTGATTAATCACCTTTGTCCAGGTTTAGGCTTTGGTTCCTTTCTCCCTTTTGACCTGCAGCTGTGGGCCAGTCCACTTTAATTGGGAATAGATTGCCATTCTCTTTTTCCTTCTGTCCCTGAAGCCTGCTGAGACCCACAACTAGCCTGGGCCCCAAAGACACCCCCCTGCTTTATTTAAGTGAGACAGTTTGTAAATTAAGCCATTCTGCCAACCCTTCCTATATATTTACAAAAGGGTCCCTGTGGAACGCTCTGATTATCTATAGAATAATTTTTGGAGTGCATACTTGATGTATATTATGTGTATAAATATATAAATTAGATGGGAATAATAAAGAGAGGGTAGGAATTAGATTGGCTCCTGACTAAAATAAAAATAAGGCAGAGAGATCCATTGTCATTGGAGGGAAATTATTTAAATAGATTTTCTCTAAATCCGGGTTGGCATATATGTGCTATGTGTTGTGCGCAAACCTGAGTACATGGTAGACATCACTAATCAGTCATGGCACTGTTACTTATTGGATCCAAACTCATCTTTGGATCTTTCTTGAAATGAGATTCTAAGTAGCTGTACTTACTGGAGTTGCTGTGACAAACCTACTTACCATTCTTGCTCTAAAATATTGCATTAAAGTTTTTTTTTTTTAAATAGTGGGTTGACCAAGAAAATTGTAATAAAATGTTTTATAACTGATAGAAAAGTTTATGATGGCAAATATGGAATGTGAGCAAAGAGTAATTATCTGAATTTTGGGCAAAGCACATGCCTCATCATTAAGATCTTAGAAGCAACATAATAAATTATAGGTTTGTTATGGAGTGAAAACAATGTCACAATAATACTCATCATTATAACTTGCCCATGGTATGGTCATAGTGATTGACTACCCAGCATTAATTCCACCCTAGATGATGAGTCTAAGCAGTCATGGTTAATCCCATTTCCTCTGCTAATGAAGGGTTAGGAATGGCCTGTAACCTATTTTGGCCAATGAGATGTGAAGGGAAGCCTGAAGGAGGGCCGGGGTGCTTCTGGGAAAGGTTTTCTTGACCCCAAAAAGAGATAAAAGAAAGAGATGGTGTCTCTTCTTCCTCTGATGCTGTTATGTCTGAATATGATAGCTAGAACTGCTCAAGACATCTTCGGGTAATGAGAGAACCTAGCTTTGGAGGAAGCTAATCTAGAAGATGGCAGAACAGAGAGAGGAAACCTGAGCTCTTGATGACCTTACTGAACTGCTGATTGTATTGTACTTGGTCTGCCTTACCTCTGAACTTCCAGGTCTGTGAGCTAATACAGTTCCTTATTGTGTAAGCCAGCATTATCTGGGACTTTGTCACTTGCAGCCAAAAGCATTCTGAGTGGTACACTCACTTTGTCCCAAGCAGATTCATGTCAAATGGTTTTGATTTTATTTTGATAGATTTCCTTTTATTGGGGCTCTTCCCTCCCCTGTCTTATGGCTTCAGAAAGTGGGTGCAGATTTTAACTGGCCAATTCTTGTCTCAGTCTTCTCTAAGGGCCTCTGCTCTTAGAGGTTCTTCACAGAAGAACCAAGGTTCTTCACAGAAAGCAGCAAAGAATCAGCCAGCTGCCATCATCTCTTCTGGAGCCTTTTTAAAAAAACACATTTATTTATTTTATTTATTTGGCTGTACCAGGTCCTAGTTGCAGCACACGGGATCTTCGTTGCCACATGCAGGATCTTTAGTTGCAGCATGCAGGCTCTTAGTTGTGGCATGTAGGCTCTAGTTACCTGACCAGGGATCAAACCTGGGCCCCCGGCACTGGGAGCATGGAGTCTTAACCACTGGACCACCAGAGATGTCCCTTTTCTGGAGCCTTTTGGATCATTTGAATATCTGGTGGTGTGACTGCTTCTTTTTGTCATTCATTTGTTCTTTTCCTGATTCTGATTCTGATTCCTTGATGCATCTTGGTCCCTGTTCTTGCATACTTATTAGCATCTTATGCCTGGCCTCAAAATTGTTTAATTGATGTATTTTCATCTCTTCCTTCTCCCCTGAGCCTCTCTTTTCCTTTATCTCTCTCATCTCCTCCTGTCTCACTTTGTGACTTTATGGCCAGTGGGGGCTAGTCTAAGATGTGTATAATCTTTGCCAGAAATAATAGTGAGTTAAGTAGTCACACAGCTGTTTGCTCTAGACTGGTATGTCAAAAGTAAGAGTAGGTCAGTCCTCAGTCCATTTTCTCATCTAGTGCCTTTTACTCATGGCACAGAACAGGTAGCACCAGAAATGTCTAGGGGTCAGGGCACTTGAGTCTTCATTGTGGCTTCACTATTTGCTACCTGAAATCTTGGGCAAGTCACTTAAAGACATAGAGTTTCTTCTTTGGAATTTGTTACTAATTGTTCATTTCTTTTCTGTAGTTTTGTTGTGATTCAAATGAAATAATGTGAACATGGAAAATGAAAAAAAGCCTTTTTCCTGAAAAAGAATAAGCAAGGTTGGTTGCATTTTCTGATTTTTTTCAGATGAACTAATGTCAAAGTCTCTAGAATCAGCTCTGTGTATCTTGTTTGTTTGTAAAAAGGCAATGAAATATGACATGGGACATAATTGTACAGGTAATCAGGGATTGAAGTTGATATTTTAGTGGTAGCTTACAGCCTGAAATAAAAAGAAAGGGCCACACAGTATGAAGGGGAAATAAAGGTCAGGATGTTGTTCTTGTGGCTTATTTCTAGTTGAACCAGAAATTCTGGTAAGCCAAATTAGGGGAAAGAGAAACCAATAGGAGAAACACCCCCCTCTAGTGGCGAGGAGCCAGGTTCTACACTTAGTTGCTAAGATGGGTGACTGGGGAATGGATGGCTTCTTAGGATGTTTTTTGTTTCTTAAGAAGTATTCTGAGGATCCAGAGTTAAAATTCTTTTTTTTTTTTTTGCGGTACGCGGGCCTCTCACTGCTGTGGCCTCTCCCGTTGTGGAGCACAGGCTCCGGACGCGCAGGCTCAGCGGCCATGGCTCACGGGCCCAGCTGCTCCGCGGCATGTGGGATCCTCCCGGACCGGGGCACGAACCCGTGTCCCCTGCATCGGCAGGCGGACTCTCAACCACTGCGCCACCAGGGAAGCCCCAGAGTTAAAATTCTTAATGAAGATCGTTAGTTCCAGTTTTCCTGATCAGGAGGATTAGCACATTTCACAGAATAAGTAGTATTTTGGCAGTCTCACGTGGGATCCGATTGTCTGAAAAATGTAGAGGCTAACGGTTGTTGGAAGAGGTTCACAGTTTACTTTTATGTAGGTCATTTAGAGACCAGAGAGTTAGGAAACCATTGTTACTAAATTTCTTATTGATCTGAGGTGATATAGTAGGTACCTTTATAAACCCATTTGTAGGCGGGTAAAGCCTATATTTAAAGTTATGGATAATGCCATAGAGTAGTATTCATCTGTATTTATACAAAATAATGGTTGTGGATTTCCTAACTGTAACTTTTGATTTGAAATTTTTAGTGGTGATCCTGAGAACCAAGTGTTTAATTTACATCTTGGAAGTGATTTAATTTCTACTTATGGAAACGTAGTGTAGTATATTAAAATAACTTACTGCCCACAGTTCAGTGGCTCGGTAGGGACACCTAATGCGTTCTTGAAGGACATCTCATCTTAAGGATGTGTGTTATTGATAATAATAATTGCAAGTGATTATTACATTTACAAATCTCAAAAGCCCATTCAAGTTTTTACTGTTTTGAACTTCTGTTTGGGAAAAATTCGTTTAAGTTACTCTGAAGAGACAAAATTTCAAAGAATAAAATGTTTATGGTACTCTGTGTTAGATCTAAGGAAAATTTGAATATCTTTCAATTCTGATATAGAAAAGAATGATTATGGCACAAGAAAATAAAGACTGCATCATCAGAGTACTATTTCTTTATTTTTAATGTCAAACTCTTGCACTGAAGGAAAGAAATTTTTTTTTTTTGGTTGCGTTAGGTCTTTGTTGCTGCATGCAGGCTTTCTCTAGTTGCGGCGAGCGGGGGCTACCCTTCGTGGCGGTGCATGGGTTTCTCATTGCGGTGGCTTCTCTTGTGGCAGAGCATGGGCCCTAGAGCACGCAGGTTTCAGTAGTTGTGGCGTGTGGGCTCAGTAGTTGTGGTGCACGGGCTCTAGGGCACATGGACTTCATTAGTTGTGGCACACGGGTTCAGTAGTTGTGGCACACAGGCTCTGTAGTTGTGGCTTGCAGGCTCTAGAGCGCAGGCTTAGTAGTTGTGGTGCACGGGCTTAGTTGCTCCGTGGCATGTGGGATCTTCCTGGACCAGGGCTCAAACCCGTGTCCCATGCATTGCCAGGTAGATTCTCAACCACTGCGTCACCAGGAAAGTCCCCTGAAGGAAAGAAATTTGAAGCTTGCAGTAGAGCTAGCCTCTCAATAGTTTGGAATATGTTTGATGATGTTTCTTGTGAAATAAAAATGGAAAAATTCTCTAGAAAATATAAACTCGTACATGGATAAAGTGAGATTATAGAGTTATGAAACTTTTGTGCATAACTTGTGGAATGATATCCTTTGTTTATGGTTATACTTCATAAATATACTTGATTTCAGGAAAGGTGGAACTAGGTCTGGCAGTAGATCAGGATCCACCTATTGGCTAAAACCAGAAAATAGGAGGAAGAGGTTATTAATGATTCATTCTTAGCCAAGAAAAATTCAGTAAGGAATAATTAAGGTCAGCTAGAGAAAGAATTATGATTGTGTTAAGTGAGTTCACAGATATTATTGAAGGCAAAGCAGTTAGAACTGATTTGTTAATGTATATGGGGGCAATAAACCAATTAGATGGTCTCTTTTCTAAATTAGTATGACAGTAGTAGAAGATATCTGGAGGGAAGTGAAATGGATAAGGTTAGTGGTAATTACACCTTCTTCATTAAATCCTAACACTGAAGAGGTACTATGTATATTAGTGATAGTTTAATTCTATAAATAAAATTTAATATTAAAAATTGATATAGGGCTTCCCTGGTGGCGCAGTGGTTGAGAGTCCGCCTGCTAATGCAGGGGACACGGGTTCGTGCCCCGGTCCGGGAAGATCCCATATGCCGTGGAGTGGCTGGGCCCGTGAGCCATGGCCGCTGAGCCTGCGCGTCGGGAGCCTGTGCTCCGCAGCGGGAGAGACCACAACAGTGAGAGGCCCGCGTACCACAAAAAAAAAAAAAAAAAAAAAATTGATATAATGTTGGCATTGCTAAAATTAGACAAGTGCTGATTTGTGTAAAGGGTTGCAGCAAGTGGGCTTGAATAAAGAGCCTGGGCTCCAAACCTCATTAAATTCCAGATAAAGTATAAGAATAATAATTCATATTTGTAAAGGATTTTACAGTATTCTGAATGTTTTCACCTATATGATCTCATCTGATTCTTATCAGAACCCTGGGGGATAGCAGCCCAGGTTTGATTATCCCATTTTTACAAATAAGGTCCTGGAGGCTCAGAGAGTCTAACTAACTTACTAAAGAGCAAATAGGGACTGAATGACAGGAGTGGGACTTCAACCCATGATTCCTTACCAAAATGCCTTTGTTCACTGTATTAGCTTCCTATGGTTGCTGTAACAAATTACCACAAACTGGGTGGCATAAACAACAGATATTTATTCTCTCGTGGTTCTGGAGGCCAGAAGTCTGAAATCAAGGTGTTGTCAGGACTTCACTCCCTCTGGAGGCTCTAGGGGAGAATTCATTCTTTGCCTCTTTCACCTTCTGATGGCTGTTGGCACTCCATGGCTTATGGTCACCTCACTCCAGTCTCTGCCTTTGTGGTCACATAGCCTCCTCCTTCTCTATTCTGTGTCTTTTCCTTTTATGTCTGTCTCAAATCTCTCTTCGCCTTTCTCTTATTAGGACTCTTATAAAGATTGATTCTTATAAGTTCTGACTTTAATACTCCACTTGTTATTGGATTTAGGACCCACCTAGTAAGCCAGGATGATTTCCTCATCTCAAGATCTTTAATTACATCTGCAAAGACTCTTTATTCAAATAAGGTAACATTCACAGTTTCCAGGCATTAGGACATGTACCTATCTTTTCAGGGACCACCAGTTCAACCCACTATATTCATTGTATGCCATTTAATTTAATATCTTCCTTTTGGATTGAAGAAATAATCTTCTGTCTGAAGGTGGGCAAATGGGCTAGGGAATTTTTAGCTAGTATACAAAGAGGAACATTTAAAATATTTCTGGTTGGTGCTAAGTGCTTAGTAACTAGAATTGAACTAATTAACACGAGTTCCACCAAATCGTTATGCTAGCTTTGTATTTGCAGAACTATAAAAAAAGGGACTAAATTAAATTAAAGTAACATATGACCATTCATGATTAGCAATATTAAAAGTTAGCTTTTTTTGTTTCTTGTGTAATTGGACTAAAAGGTGTGTGTGTATGTTTTGGTAATGGCTTAAATCAGTAGGATAGGTTTCTTACATTACATGGGCATTCTCATTTGGGTCATATAAGTCAAGATCCATATACATAAACTCTTTTTTTTTTTAAAGAATTGTTTATTTACTGAACATGGGGCAGATTAGATACACAACCAATTGTAAATTACATCTTTTAACTCAATTTTGAAGTGTTTTCACACACACGTGCACACAAATTGGAATGCAACAGTCGTCCTAAGGCAAAACACAGTCACCTGAAACTGTTGCAAGTATTTTCACCCAAGGTTGAAAAGTTGTTTATCCTGAACATGAAAACCTGTAACAAATTTAAATTAATTATATAAAACTCGTTACTTGTAGTTTTCCCCTTGCAAAGATCCAAAAAAAAAAAAAGCACAAGTAACTAATATACATCAATCACAACATAATTCTGGATCATCCCCACACCAAAACCAGATGCTCCTTTAATTTTAAACCCATCATCAGAGAAAGTCATTTCGTTTAATACAGAACAAAATTCAAAAGAAAAGAAAGACCCAAGAAAAACAAAAGAAAGAAAGAAAAACAAAAAATAGAAAGACCCAAGAAAAACAAAAACAAAAACCCTAGTACTGACAGTGATGTTCAGTACCCTAATTAAACAGTGACCAAAATGCCACTGATCAAAAATGAAATAGTGGCTGTATATCACTGCAAAGAAATCCAAGAGGCTTTAAACCTTTGGCATCAGAAATCCAGATTTTTCCTAGTAGTGAATGCATACCTCCTACGTGCCAAGAGTGGAGAAGTGGATGTGCCAGCACAGAAAGAAAAAGAGCTACCGTTCGCTGAAACACCTAGAGAATTGGCTTTAATAGAGACTTCTTACATGGTTAGGCAGAAACCAAAAAATGGTTATTAGCTGCTTGTGTCAACAATTTTAACTGGAGGTGACTGAGTTCTAAAGTTCAGAGTAAAACTTTAGCGGGGGGAAAGGTTGTTGGTTAAAGACTTATCTTTAAAGCAAAAACAAGGTAGACAAAGTATGAAAATACCACCTGGTAGCATCTTCTAAGTCACAGGGCTCTGCCATTTTTGGCTGGACAGAAAATGTCAAGATTCAGATTGTTGTTTCTCATAAGGACTCAACAAAATGAATCTTTAATGACTTGAACTGCAGGATTAGGGATCCCAAGAATGCAGTCATTTTAGTAAAGTGCTATCAGTAAAGTACTATCCTGAACAAACTGCATTTTATTATGAAAGCAAAAGGAAAGAAGATATAATAAGGACTACACACCTATATTCAGCTTACAGCGTCTGAGTTCTGGAAGGACCTGTATAATGGAGGAAGAATTCAAATACGAAATTATGCCAATCAAATGTCAAATTTTCACTATAATTTTCCTGAAAAAGTGTTTTTCCCCGATATCTATTAATCACAAAGAAACATAAGCTGTGAATGTATAGTTCAGAAAATAAAAATGTAGAAACTAATGACATTATTATGCCCAAGATGTTTGGTAAACAGTGAATTATGAGTTTGGGACCATCAGGAAAAGGCTTTTTAAACAACCCTCTGGACTACAAAAAATCTCTTCAGGTAGTAGATCCATCCCAATGTCATGGCAACTAGAACAAGAGCTTCAAAGAAGGACCAAAGGACCGCTCTGCTGTTTGTGCTGTCATTGACTGCCCTGTGTATTCTCTCCCGAACTTCCATGTATTCCTGTTCATGCTTTACAGCTGTCATTGCCACTGTGAGCTCATTAATCATTTCTTCTAGCTTGTTCTGGTGAGCTTCCGTTTCCATGTCTTGTCCTTCTGGGGCCTTCCCAGTATCAACGGTGAACATCACTATCTTTGGAGTCATGTTGGACATTCTATTGCTAAAACAAAACTTATATGTTCCATCCATGTGAGCAGCAAATGTGTATTTCCCACTGGACTCCTAGTCTCCTTTATAAATTCATTTATTATTAGGCCCTGTAATCTCCACATCGATGTCCAGGAAGCTGCCCTCAGCCACCTCGAAGATGAGGCCCATCTTGGTGCCCAAGGTGACCCGCTCGAAGAAGCACTCCTCGGCACGTGCATTGATGCTGACAGAGTAGCCTGAGGCTGTGTCCAGGAGGGCGGCCAGGAGCTCAGCGAGTGCCCCCATGATGGGGCTGGGGCTGAAGCCAGGACTGGGACTGCATCTCCAGAGCTGCCATTGCTGCTGCCACTGCCGCCTTCTCCACAGTATTGTGGGGGGTTTTCTTTCACATTTTTTTTTAAATTAAAAAAAAATTTTTATACAGCAGGCTCTTATTAGTTATCTATTTTATACATATTAGTGTATATACGTGAATCCCAATCTCCCAATTCACCCCCCCCCACACTTTCCCCCCTTGGTGTCCATATGTTTGTTCTCTACATCCGTGTCTCTATTTCTGCCCTGCAAACTGGTTCATCTGTACCATTTTTCTAGATACCACATATATGCGTTAATATACAATATTTGCTTTTCTCTTTCTGACTTACTTCACTCTGTATGACAGTCTCTAGGTCCATCCATGTCTCTGCAAATGACACAATTTCATTCCTTTTTATGGCTGGGTCATATTCCATCGTATATAGGTACCACATCGTCTTCATCCATTCCTCTGTCGATGGACATTTAGGTTGCTTCCATGACCTGGCTATTGTAAATAGTGCTGCAATGAACATTGGGGTGCATGTGTCTTTTTGAATTATGGTTTTCTCTGGGTATATGCCCAGTAGTGGGATTGCTGGATCTTATGGTAATTCTACTTTTAGTTTTTTAAGGAACCTCCATACTGTTCTCTATAGTGGCTATATCGATTTACATTCCCACCAACAGTGCAAGAGGGTTCCCTTTTCTCCACACCCTCTCCAGCATTTGTTGTTTGTAGATTTTCTTATGATGCCCATTCTAACTGGTGTGAGGTGATACCTCATTGTACTTTTGATTTGCATTTCTCTGATAATTAGTGATGTTGAGCAGCTTTTCATGTGCTTCTTGGCCATCTGTATGTCTTCTTTGGAAAAATGTCTATTTAGGTCTTCTGCCCATTTTTTTTTGTTGTTGTTGTATAATTCCATTTAATTTAAATGTCCAGAATAGGCAAAGCCATAGAGACAGAAAGCAGATAAGTGGTTGCCAGGGTTTGGGGAGAATGGGAAAGAGTGAACAATGGGATTTCTTTTGGGGGTCATGAAAATGTCCTAAAATTGGCTGTGACAATGGTTGCACAATTCTGTGAACACACTCGAAACCATTATCACGTGCTGTATTCTGAATAGGTTAATTGTGTGATGTGTAACTTATATATCAATAAGGATGTTAGGGGGTTTTTTGGGTTTTTTTTGTTTTTTTGTGGTACGCGGTTCTGCCCTTTTTTTTTTTTTTTTTTTTGCGGAGCACAGGCTCCGGATGCGCAGGCTCAGCGGCCATGGCTCACGGGCCCAGCCGCTCCGCGGCATGTGGGATCTTCCCGGACCAGGGCACGAACCCGTGTCCCCTGCATCGGCAGGCGGACTCTCAACCACTGTGCCACCAGGGAAGCCCCCTGCCCATTTTTTGATTGGACTGTTTGTTTTTTTAATATTGAGCTGGATGAGTTGTTTATATATTTTGGAGATTAATCCTTGGCCCGATGATTTGTTTGCAAATATTTTCGCCCATTCTGAGGGTTGTCTTATCGTTTTGTTTATAGCTTCCTTTGCTGTGCAAAAGCTTTGAAGTTTCATTAGGTCCCATTTGTTTATTTTTGTTTGTATTTCCATTACTCTAGGAGGTGGGTCAAAAAAGATCTTGCTGTGATTTATGTCAAAGAGAGTTCTCCCTATGTTTTCCTCTAAGAGTTTGATAGTGTCCAGTCTTACATTTAGGTCTTTACTCCATTTTGAGTTTATTTTTGTGTCTGGTGTTAGGGAGTGTTCTAATTTCATTCTTTTACATGTAGCTGTCCAGTTTTCCCAGCACCACTTACTGAAGAGACTGTCTTTTCTCCATTGTATATCTTTGCCTCCTTTGTCATAGATTAGTTGACCATAGGTGTGTGGGTTTATCTCTGGGCTTTCTATCCTGTTCCATTGATCTATATTTCTGTTTTTGTGTCAGTACCATATAGTCTTGATTACTGTAGCTTTGTAGTATAGTCTGAAGTCAGGGAGTCTGATTCCTCCAGTTCCTTTTTTTTCCCTCAAGACTGCTTTGGCTATTCGGGTTCCTTTGTGTCTCCATACAAATTTTAAGATTTTTTGTTCTAGTTCTGTAAAAAATGCCACTGGTAATTTGATAGGGATTGCACTGAATCTGTAGATTACTTGGGTAGTGTAGTCACTTTCACAATATTGATTCTTCTAATCCAAGAACATGGTATATCTCTCCATCTGTTTGTGTCATCTTTGATTTCTTTCATCAGTGTCTTATAATTTTCTGAGTACAGGTCTTTTACCTCCTTAGGTAGGTTTATTCCTAGGCATTTTATTCTTTTTGTTGCAATGGTGAGTGGGATTGTTTCCTTAATTTCTCTTTCTGATCTTTCGTTGTTAGTGTATAGGAATGCAAGAGATTTCTGTGCATTAATTTTGTATCCTGCAACTTTACCACATTCATTGATTAGCTCTAGTAGTTTTCTGGTGGCATCTTTAGGATTCTCTGTGCATGGTATCATGTCATCGGCAAACAGTGACAGTTTTACTTCTTTTCCAATTTGTATTCCTTTTATTTCTTTTTCTTCCCTGTTTGCCATGGCTAGGACTTCCAAAACTATGTTGAATAGTAGTGGTGAGAGTGGACATCCTTGTCTTCCTCCTGATATTTGAGGAAATACTTTCAGTTTTTCACCATTGAGAATGTTTGCTGTGGATTTGTCATATATGGCCTTTATTATGTTGAGGTAGGTTCCCTCTGTGCCCACTTTCTGGAGAGTTTTTATAATAAATGGGTGTTGAATTTTGTCAAAAGCTTTCTCTGCATCTATTGAGATGATCATATGGTTTTTATTCTTCAATTTGTTAATATGGTGTAGCACATTGATTGATTTGCATATATTGAAGAATCCTTGCATCCATGGGATAAATCCCATTTGATCATGGTGTATGATCCTTTTACTGTGTTGTTGGATTCTGTTTGCTAGTATTTTGTTGAGGATTTTTGCATCTATATTTATCAGTGTTATTGGTCTGTAATCTTCTTTTTTTGTAGTATCTCTGGTTTTGGTATCAGGGTGATGGTGGCCTTGTAGAATGAGTTTGGGACTGTTTCTTCCTCTGCAATTTTTTGGAAGAGTTTGAGAAGGATGGGTGTTAGCTGTTCTCTAAATGTTTGATAGAATTCACCTGTGAAGACATCTAAATGTTTGATAGAATTCACCTGTGAAGCCATCTGGTCTTGGACTTTGTTGGAAGATTTAATAACAGTTTCAATTTCATTACTTGTGATTGGTCTGTTCATATTTTCTATTTCTTCTTTTTTTAATTAAAAAATGTTTTTGGGGTCTGTTGGGTCTTTGTTGCTCTGTGCAGGCTTTCTCTAGTTGTAACGAGCAAGGTCTGCTCTTCATTGTGGTGCGCAAGCTTCTCATTGTGGTGGCTTCTGTTGTTGTGGAGCAAAGACTCTAGGTGTGTGGGCTTCAGTAGTTGTGGTGCATGGGTTCAGTAGTTGTGGCTCGCAGGCTCTAGAGCTCAGGCTTAGTAGTTGTGGCACACGGGTTTAGTTGCCCCGCGGCATGTGGGATCTTCCCAGACCAGGGATCGAACCCATGTCCCCTGCGTTGGCAGGTGGATTCTTAACTACTGTGCCACCAGGGAAGTCCCCATATATGTAAACTCTTTAAGGGAAGGGGCTTGGTGTGTCTTGTTCACAGTTAGATCCCCAGTTCCTGACACATAGGTGTGCTCAAAGAATTTGCTGAATGAACGAAATAACTTTTTTTTTTTTTTTTTTTTTTTTTTGCGGTACGCGGGCCTCTCACTGTTGTGGCCTCTCCCATTGCTGAGCACAGGCTCCGGATGCGCAGGCTCAGCAGCCATGGCTCACGGGCCCAGCTGCTCCACGGCATGTGGGATCTTCCCAGACCGGGGCACGAACCCGTGCCCCTGCATTGGCAGGCGGACTCTCAACAACTGAGCCACCAGGGAAGCCCCTGAAATAACTTTTTATGACACCCAAATCAGGCAGCCACAAGTCCCATACTGTTTCACTTTTTGTAGAGTCCTGAATAACAGGAATACTGTAGGAGAGTCCTCACTGACTTCAAGAGATTCCACTGTGAGTCCATTTACTTTTGACAGAGCCTACAACTTATTCTTCTCTGATAATCTTCGCTCTAGGCCAAAAACCTGTTGTCATTGCCTTGTTCACATTAAACAATAATCAGTGAGATTCCTTCTGCCCATCATTTCACTTCTCACTAGCATGGAGCTCAGGTAACACTAGAGGCATTCTGGTGGGCTAGTCCAGCCAGCTCTTCAGGTCATTAGTGCCACACATTAAGCTCTGGGGAGGGGGCAGGCTTCTGTCCTCTCAAAAGTGTGCAGAGTTTTGACTCTCTGATATAGCTTTCAGTGTTAACAGATAGGAATTGGGTGACTCAAATGATGTGCCAGACCTTCTATGTGTTATCTCAAATACTGCTTGCAACCAACCTTAGAAGCTAAGTACTATCATTATCCCTGTTTTACAGAAGCGCAAAGAAGTTAAGTACTTGACCAAGTTCACACCAAGATCTGAACCCAGGTAGTCTTACTTCAGAGCCTACGTTCTTATCCGTGCCCATTGCCAGCCTCGTGCTCATTCGTTTGTAAGTAACCTGTTCTTTCTTTCTGAAAGCTTATATTTTTTCTTTATTTTTAAACTTCAGAAATTTCATGAGGATATATCTAAATGTATGCCTTTTTTCAATTATCCTGCCTGGCACTCTGTGAATGCTTTTGTTCTGACAACTCTAGTCTCCTCCTGAGGGTAGTTTTCTTGTATTGTGGTTTTTTTTTTTTTTTTTTAATTCTGTTGTACTGTGTTTTGATTATTGCTTTCTCCAGTATGGTCTTTGCTCTCCCTCTGGAACTTCTTTTATTTCCGCTTAGGCATTCTAGGCCTGCCTTCTGTTTCTATTTTTTTTTCATTCAAGAATTCCATTTCTTTTTATTTTTGCCCTGGATAGTGTGTTAACTCATTCAGTTACTTTTCCAGATAGCAAATTTGTTCTTCAGAAAGGTCTCTTCTACTTTTTACTTCCTTAATTGAAATTTAAAATTTATAAATCATGTTTAAAGAATTTCCCAGTATATTATTTTGTTCTGGTTATTTTTTGCATTCAATATCATATAAAAATACCATAACCAAGTAAACCCAATTTATTTTAGAAATGTGAGGCTATTTCAACATTAGGAAATATTAATGCAATATCTCACTTTAATAGGTAAAAGGAAAAAATCTTAGGGTCATTTCCACAGACATTGTAAAGGTATTTGATAATCAATACCCATTCTTGTTTTTTTTTTTTTTTAAAAAGAAACAAAAAACAGCTCTTGGTAATCCAGGAAATGAAGGATACTTTCTTAATAGCCATTTTCATACTTAACATTGAAATACTTAAGCAGCATTTCCCAAGTGTATTCCTCTGGACTGTGGATCTGGTGTTTTATATAAAAAGGGGTATCTTGGTATATTAGTTAGCATATAGCAAGATATTATAACAAACACCAACATTTTAGCCGCTTAATACAATAGAAATTTATTTCTCCCTCATGTAATAGTCCAATGTGGATGTTTCTGGTTGATAGACAGTTTTTCTCTATATGGTGATTTAGGAACTTGGGTTCCTTGCATCATGTGGCTCTCTCTTTCCCTAAGGCCTTGAAATCTTCTGTTTCCAGCTGGTAGAAAAGCAAAGAAAGGGTGGAAAATGCATATTCTCTTCTCAGTTTCTGTGGCCTGTATGTGACACACATTTCTGTTCACATTCCTTATTCCATTTACCAGACAAGTGACCTCACCTGTCTGTGTGTGGTCAGGGAGGGGAATGGAAAATAGTGTCTCGCTGGGCAGCCACAGGTAGGGAATACGTAGGCATTCTCATTTGTAGCTGGCAGGAGTAGAAATTAGGACCATCTGAATGGAGGACACTATAGTAATATCTATGAAATTAAAAATATACCTATCCTTTGACCTTAAAACTCTACTTCTAGCAACTTTTCTGCAGATATATTCACAAATGTGTGCATGTTTATATTTTAAGGATATGTGTAGCAATACTGTAATAGCAAGAGGTTGAAAATATTCTGACTATCCATCAAAAGGTACTAGATGAATAAGTTATTATATATCTGTATAATGGAACACTTCGCAGCCATTAGGAGGAACAAGGCAATGATAAGTGTACTGCCTAGGGGGAGAAAAGCAAGGTACAAAGCTGAGTGCATTGCTGCCATTTATTTAAAAAGAGAAATATATACACATATGCTCATATATTCATAGACTACTTGTGGAACCATCACAAGAAACTGGTAACAGTGGTTGCTTCTGTTTAAAACTATAAGATAATGGGGGTGGGGTGGGAGGGAGACATGCTTTTACCGTGTACTCTTTTTGTGATATGCACCTTTAAAATATAAAAGTCAGTTGCAGAAGTATAGTAAATAACATGGAAAGATGGTTGTAATATATTGTTGCCTGAAGAAAGCTGCTTACTGAAAAGAATGTAAAATATGTTCTTATTTTTATAAATAAATAAAAATTTTAAATGGCATATACTAAAATATAGTGGTTTATTTGTGGTTTTTGCTTATCTGTATTTTTTGTTTTTTTAATAATGAACATATATCACCTTTGTAATTTTAAAAAATTATGAAAATAAAAAAAGAAATACAATGAAAACTTTTCATAGGAGTCCCAGTTAACCCTGCCATGAAATCTTCCTCCATTTTTCCTGTTAAGATTAATGAATGCTTCTTTTTTGTTTTCGTGCTACATTTTTCATAAATTTATGACACTCTGAATTGCATTATCATGTACACATTTGGCTCACCTCTTCTGTGCATTCTTTAAGGGTCTGGATCATACCAGATTAATCCAGGTATCCCTATCAGTGCCAACAACAGTGTCTTTCGCATTAACAGGTGTGCATTAAATATTGAGTTGGTGCTTAAAGCAGGGAATACAATGAGTACAGTGGTTGTGAATTTTGTTGCATGATGCAGCCTGTATTTAATACTGTATCAGATCCACTGACTCTTTAGTAATGTCAGTGGCTTATTGGGTGGAGTGCAGAGTACATGGGTCAAAAGATTTCCTTTCTAAAATGATACTGGTTGCCTTCAGGGATCACTGTCTCTGCATCATAAGTTAGTGTGGGCCTGTTATAGAAATTTATGTAGTAAAAAACATGCCATAAAGTTAAATAAATGTAAGAGTAATCAAACTGCTGATGACATAGTCCCTGACCTGATACAGGTGAGACACTCCTATCAGCTTGGCATTTTAATTTTAGTGCCGTTTCCTTCTACTTTTCATACTATTTTCCTTTCCCCATTTCTATCCTTTTGCTACAATCCCTCCTTGTACACATCCCTGTGTTTTTGATGTGGTCATCATGGGTTGGTTATGAATGAATGAGAAGAAATGCAAATAGAAGAACTGGGAGTGGATAACATTACTTGCAGCAGTAAGATTTTTTTTTAACATCTTTATTGGAGTATAACTGCTTTACAATGTTGTGTTAGTTTCTTCTGTATAACAAGGTGAATCATCTATATGTATACATATATCCCCATATCCCCTCCCTATCACCCTCCCTATCCTACCCCTCTAGGTGGTCACAGAGCACCGAGCTGATCTCCCTGTGTTATGTGGCTGCTTCCCACTAGCTATCTATTTTGCGTTTGGTAGTGTATATATATCCATGCCACTCTCTCACTTCGTCCCAGCTTACCCTTCTGCCTCCCTGTGTCCTCAAGTCCATTCCCTATGTCTGTGTCTTTATTCCTGTCCTGCCACTAGGTTCATCAGAACCACTTTTTCTTTTTTAGATTCCATATATATGTGTTAGCATATGGTATTTGTTTTTCTCTTTCTGACTTACTTCACTCTGTATGACAGAATCTAAGTCCATCCACCTCACTACAAATAACTCAATTTCGTTTATTTCTATGGCTGAGTAATATTCCATTGTATATATGTACCACATCTTCTTTATCCACTCACCTGTCAGTGGACACTTAGGTTGCTTCCGTGTCCTTGCTATTGTAAATAGTGCTGTGATGATCATTGTAGTACATGTCTCTTTTTGAATGGTTTTCTCAGGGTATATTCCCAGTAGTGGGATTGCTCAGTCATGTGGTAGTTCTATTTTTAGTTTTTTAAGGAACTTCCATACTGTTCTCCATAGTGGCTGTATTAATTTACATTCCCACCAACAGTGCAAGGAGGTTCTTTTCTCCACACCCACTCCAGCATTTATTGTTTGTAGATTTTTTGATGATGGCCATTCTGACTGGTGTGAGGTGATACCTCATTGTGGTTTTGACTTGCATTTCTCTAATGATTAGTGATGTTGAGCATCCTTTCATGTGTTTGTTGGCAATCTGTATATCTTCTTTGGAGAAGCATGTATATAGGTCTTCCACCCATTTTTGGATTTGGTTGTTTGTTTTTTTTTTTGATATTGAGCTGCATGAGCTGTTTGTATATTTTGGAGATTAATCCTTTGTCAGTTGCTTCATTTGAAAATATTTTCTCCCATTCTGAGGGCTGTCTTTTTGTCTTGTTTATGGTCTCCTTTGCTGTGCTAAAGCTTTTAAGGTTCATTAGGTCCCATTTGTTTATTTTTGTTTTTATTTCCATTTCTCTAGGAGGTGGGTCAAAAAGGATCTTGCTGTGATTTATGTCATAGAGTGTTCCTATGTTTTCCTCTAAGAGTTTTATAGTACAACAGTAAGATATTTTTAATTGAAAATTTCTTGAGAATAGATTTGATGATCTGGGTTCTCTGCAATTCCCAGTTTTGTTGCCTCAGTGACCTTATCCTCTCTGTTTTTTTCCTATGTTCTAGTCATAGAGGTTTACTTATTATGCTCCAAAGGTTCCTTCTAGGGCCTTTCCTCAAGGCTTTTCTTATTGGGAGGTCCTCTGCATGTATCCACTGATCCAAGCATTACCCTCCCATGAAGAGCCAATTCAGATGCCGCCTCTTTTTTTTTTTTTTTTTTTTTTTTTTGCGGTATGCGGGCCTCTCACTGTTGTGGCCTCCCCCGTTGCGGAGCACAGGCTCCGGACGCGCAGGCTCCGGACGCGCAGGCTCAGCGGCCATGGCTCACGGGCCCAGCCGCTCCGCGGCATATGGGATCCTCCCAGACCGGGGCACGAACCCGTATCCCCTGCATCGGCAGGCGGACTCTCAACCACTTGCGCCACCAGGGAGGCCCCAGATGCCGCCTCTTTAAAGAAGTCACTGCAGACCCTCCCAATCTGTTTCACTCTTTACTCACTCTACCATTAAATTGTTATACCTCCATTAGAGCACTAATTATAGTTTACTAATGTGTTCATTCTATACACATTCATTGAATGTCTACCACGCATATGTTGTTTTGGGAGTTAGGATAGGAGACCACTACGGCAGTCTGTCCTCAAGAAGCTTACAGTATAGTGGAGGAGACAGATGAGCAGGACTGTTGCAGTACAATGTAATAAGTGCAGCGAGTGTGTGCAGGATTCTGTGGGAGCACAGAGAGGGAGCATCTAATCTAGCAGGGGATGGGGATTCCAGGCAGATTTGAGTTGGACAGCATGTTGTAGATCATGGAGATATGAAATGTCTTGCACTTCTGAAGAATGATAAGTAGCTCAGTTAGGCTGAAGTGTGGATGGGGAAAGTGGCAGTAGATGAGGCCAGAGAGGCTAGAAGGGGTAGAATCCTGATGGGTCTTTTGTGCCAAGGTAGGGATATGAGCTTTCTGAAAGCAACTTAGAGCTCCTGAAGGATTTTATGTGGGGAACATGTGAGTAAGCCTTAAATTCTGTGAGTTTCTTGAATCAAGTCTTATACATCAGTATATGACTTTAGCATCTGATACAGAGCTTAATACATAATAGAGGCTCAGTAAAGTAGAATTGGATTTGCTGGGTATTGCTCCAGTTTTTTTTTTTTTAGAATTGATTTATCTGAAATAGTAATAGTGTTGAACACTTTTTACACTCCATCAAGTCTGCAACCACTATCTTACTTAATCTTTACAACTATGGTCTGACGTAGGTATAGTAGCTTAGAGGGTTTAAGTGAGGGAACTGTAGTATAGTAGTTAAAACTACTTAGGTTTGAATTTCAGCTCCTCAATTTACTAGTTTTGGACCTGAAAGTTACATACTTGCCTCAATTTCCTCATCTGATAATGATAATAATGCTACCTACCTCATACCTCATAGGGTATTGTGAGGATTAATGACACATGTAAATACATGTAAAGTGCTTGGCTCTGTAGTTGCTAAGTGATTGCATGCTCAATAAATGTAATTCTTAGCTATTAAGAAACGTACCCCAGAGTCACATGAGCAATTAAGCCCACAGTGAACAAGGCAATCTGATTTCAGAATCTTTACTATACTATGTTATAACTGCTTTTGTGGTTATAGAGAGATGATTAAAGATGGGTTCTAAGCAGTGGAACAAAATGAATTTCATTCAACATGGGAAATACAATTTAGAGTAGGGAATTCTTCTTAGGGGCTCTTCACATTATCCCCACTTAAAGAACTCTTCTTTGCTACCTTGCCTGCATATAGGGACTTACGTGAGAAATACATCTCTATAATTTAGGTAAATGACATTAATTCCAGATTTATAATGCACATGGCTAATGAACCTGAAGAATATCTTACAAAGGTCTCACTCTAGGAGTTGGTCTACTAGTGCTGACACCTGGGATACCATGTCAAGTCTTGTTGCTCTGTTCACCATCTCCATACTCCCTAGATTTTTCCAACTTTAGGACCCAAGTGGGAGTCTTATGTTGGAGGATGTTGTGCAAACCACATGCGTAAAGAAAATAATTTACATTTTTCCTTTCTTAGCTTCTGGAACATCAGTGATTCCATCCTCCCACTTCTATTGGGCAGAAATTGAGGTATTCTCCTTATGGTCCCTCATCTCCAAAATCCACCACCACCACCACACACACACACACACAAGCACACACACAAACACACACACTCTCTCTCTCTCCTTGCTATACATGTCAGAGGGATCCAGCGTAACTACTTTTTTCTGATTCAAGGACCCAAGAATATGCAGTCTTTGGTAATAAAGGAGCATACCAACATTCCACCTTCTCCACTCCTATCCTCTCCACTCATGACTGTCTTTTAGCTTTCTTTTCTCTGTTTCTTTGCTCACCATTGTATCCCTCTATCCCTTGCACAATGCCCAATGCCTGGTATATAGTAGGCATTCAATAAATAGTTTTTGAAAGAATAAAAAAAACCAAGATGCATTGTATATTCAGTATCTTAATGATATTCAATTACAGAAAAATGTGCAAAAATATTGCCATGCTTTAATGTTTTATGAGAGCAGACTGTTCTTGGCAAGCGGGCCCCACCTTCACCTCCACTGCCACATTAGAGCTCCCACAACTTCTAGATTTATTCAGTTACCCTGAATATAGCTCTGGTGGTAAAGAAACTGAATGGATGCCCCACAAATTTGGGAGGAGATCTCCAGGTTGGAGTCAGGTCTATCTCCAATGAGATTGGTTATTTTTCCAAGTTCTTTTGCCATTTCATGACTTCACAATGGAAAAGTTTCCACAGAATTAAGTTCATCAAGGAAATAAATAGATCATAGTAAGACATACTACTTACTGTTAGAAAGGGGTAGGAGAAAATAATCTGAGGAAAGTAGAAGATATCCAGAAAGCCCAAACAACCCACTTTTTAGGTCTAAAGCCTCCTTGGAAATCACTGGCTTCCACAGACTTCCATCCTGGAGGGCAGCATATCTAATTCTCTTATTTTCCAGTTTTTGAACCCCTTGCTTACATTGTCAGTTATATTTGAAACTGTAGTAATCTTTTCCCCTTGTTTTCTTTCACTTCAACCCTTGCATATACCTTTTCTCCCACCACTCTGATAACCTGATAACGTTTTAGAATTTTAATTAGTTCAAATCGGTTGACATCACTTGTTTATCAGGGTGCTAAAACCTGCAAAATTGTAGCTGTAAATATCTGGGACCACAGTCCAGAATAAATAACCATCATAATTCTGGTACCTATAAAGAACTCAAATATATGTAGACAGTGATACTGAGGCAACTCTCATTTCACTAGTTTCCTAGGAAAACCTTTAGAAATGCGAAACAGAGGCTTAAACTTTAGGACCTTATCCTTGCCTGAAAGTCCAGACGTATGTTAGTCTGGACCATGATGATGCACCAGTAGACTGTCCAGACATGTTCAAAGCAGTCAAACTGGTCCTTCAGGACTTTGATTGGCCCTGGATTACAAACGATGTACTGCAATATGCAGAAACACTCAATCTGTGTCCAAAGATGAAGAACATCTGAACATCTGCTACTAGAGACCAAGTATTGTGTGTGTGTGTGTGTGTGTGTGTGTGTGTGTGTGTGTGTGTGTGTCTACCACCTGGAGGTCGTCTCCAAGACTTCAAGAGAAAGTGATACTCAGGCTTGAATTTGGTGTCCTTCACACATAAATCTCGTTCATAGCTTGCTCTGTCTCCAAACCTCCTTAAGAAATTAGAAAAAGAAGACCAATTAAACCCAAAGCAACTCAATAAAGAACAGAAATAGAAAAATAGAAAAGAGACAATTAATAGAGAAAATTAACAAAGCCAAAAGTTTTTCTTTTGAAAGTACAATAAAATTGATGAACTCTTACCATGACTGATAAGGAGAGAAAACAGAAATTACCATAATTAGGAATGAAAGAGGAATATCACTATAGATCATACTGACATTAAAAGATTAATAAAGAACTATTATGGGAATTTGATGCAAGTAAATTCAAGAAATTAGATGTTTTCAAATTCCTTTAAAACACAACTTACCAAAGCTAATACAAGATGGAGTAGAAAATCTGAATAGCCCTATATCTATTTAAAATTTTGAATGTGTGGTAAAAGACGTTCCTGTGAAGAAAACTACAGGTCCAGATGGTCTCTCTGGTGAATACTATCAAACATTTAAAGAAGCAATAATATAAATGTTAAACAAATTCAGAAAATAGAGAAGGAGGGAACATTTTCTAACTCATTTTATGAGGCGAACATTACCCAGATGATACCAAAACAGAAATAAAAGTCCTTTAAAAATATCATCAGGTTGAATCCAGGACTGTATAAAAATATTAATACATCATGATCAAGTGGGGGTTAGTCCAGGAAACAAAATTGCTTAACCCCAAAATTAATTAATCTATTTCACATTTTAACACAATAAAGGAGAAAACCTATATAATCCTTTCAATACATACAGAAAGAGCATTTCACAAAATTAAATAATTTTTGACTCAGCAAATCAGGAATAGAAAGAAACTTCTTTAACTTGTTGAAGAGCATCTATAAAACACCTGTAGCAGCATCATATTTAGCACTGAAATATTGAAAGCCTTTCCCCACGACTGAGAACAAAGTATGGATCTCCTCTCTTAGTACTTCTATTTAATGTTGCACTGGAGCTCCTAGCCATTGCAATGAGGCAAGAAAAAGAAGTAAAAGATATAAAGCCTGCAAAAGGCATAATTCTGTACTTAGAAAATCTTAAGGAATCTGTAAAACAACTACTGGTACTTATAAATGAATTTAGAAAGGCCACAGAAACAAGTTCAATTATAATTTTATAGATCAGTTGCAAACAATTGGAAAATGCAATTAAGAATATAATTCTATATCAGATAACCCCGAAAACCATAAAATACTTAGGAAGTAGATCATCAACACAAATGTAAAATCAAAAACTATAAAGCTTCTAGAAGAAAACACACACCTGGGTTAGGCAAAGATTTCCTAGAGAGAGCATAAATAGCATTAAATAGAAAGGAAAAAAAATGATAAATTGGAATTCAAACCTTTTGCTCATCAAAAGTTACCACAACAAGAAATGAAAAGGGAAGACACAGACTGGGCAAAAATGTTTACAATATACATATCTCCTGCAAATCAATAATAAATAGACAACCCCATACAAAATGGGCAAAAGACTTGAGCAGGTAGTTCATAAGGGAATGTGTACAAATAGCCATTAAGCACATTAAATTGCTTATTACCATTAGTCTTCAGAGAAAATGCAAATTAAAATTACAATGAGATGCCATTTCATATCCATTATAATGGCTAAAATTAAAAAGATAGACAACACCAATTGCTGGTGAGAATGTGGAGAAACTGCTGGCAGGAGTACAAAATTATACAATCATTTGGAAAATATTTGGCAGTTTCTTGAAAAATTAATCACATACCTGTGCTTTGGCCCAGAAATTCCACTTCAAGGTATTTATCCAGAGGAAATGAAAACATATGCCCACAAAAGGACATGCAAAAGAATATTCACAGCAATTTTATTTATACTAGCCCCAAACTGGAAAGAACCCAAATATCCATCAACAGAAGGATAAATTATGGTATAATTCATATAAAGGAATACTACTCAGCAAGAAAAAAGAATGGACTACTGATATATGCAGCAATAAGAGCAAATCCCCAAAACATCATGTTGAGTGAAAGAAGCCAGACACAAAATAACATACTGAATGATTCTATTTATATAAAATTATAGAAGAGGGAAAATTTATGTTGATAGAAATAAGAATAGTGGTTGCCTGTGGGGACATATGGTAACTTTCTGGAGTGATGGAAATGTTCAATATCTTGATTGGTGTGGTAGTTACATGGATTGATACATTTATCAAAACTTATCAAGATGTAGACTTAAAAAAAAAAGATGTACACTTAAGGTTAGGCATTTCATTGTATGTATATTTTACCTCTAGACAAACCAAACCAACAGTTAGCTGTATGCCATTATAACAGTGAGCAAGGGGTGTTAAATTTGAAGTTGAGCAAAAATTATAGTAAAGAACAAACGAATGGGTGGTAGTACCATCAGACATAGATTTCAGGGCAAAAGCATTATCTGAAATATTAAATAAAACAAAGTAATGCATTTTATATTGATAAAAGGTAGAATTCATAAGAGAGATTTATATCTGGAGGGTACAACACTGAACTATATAAACCAAAATATTACAAATACTAGGGGGATTTGAGATGATCACAGTAACTGCAACTCAGTAATTGAGAAGATAAATGGATAAAGAAATGAGGATATATAAAATTCAGATGAGAAAAATTAATGATATATATTAAACTCTATGCCCTAACAAAGAGACAATATACATTGTTTCCCAGTGTCCATATTAAACACTTATAAAATGTGATTATATAATGGGCCAGATAGAAAACTTAAATTTCTAAAAGCAGAAAATGTATAGGCCACAGTCTCTGACTACAATACTATAACAATGAAATTGATTAAAGCCAAAAAAATCTAAACTCTTGAATAAATCAAAAGACATTCTCCTAAATCACTTTTGGGACAAAGAGAAAATGTATATATTAATGACAATGAAAACTGCTCCTAAAAACTTAAGGGTATGGCCAAAGCAGTACTTAGCAGATTTGTTGCCTTAAACGTATAAATATATGAAAAAGGGAAGAATAAATGATTGATGAAATTAGAAATAGAACAATGAGGATGTTCTATTAACTGAGGATGTAGGAGATAGAAACAAAGTTAAATGCAAAAATTACAGAGTTGGCAAACATAAAGGGAAATGATAAATCCATTTAATCTATTGAGAAAAAGCAAACAAAACCTCTAACTAAGGCCAAAGAAGAAGAAAGGAAAACCAGCACCATAGAATTGTAAATGAGCATGAAACCACAGAGGTGAGGGAGATAAGTCACAAGTGAACATGATGCTCATTTTCAAGCTAATGGATCTGAAAGTCATGATAAAATGGATGGAAAAAAAAATCAAGTTTCCAAAATTAATTAAAGAAGACCTGCATATACCAGGACCCGTAGAAGGAATTTTAAAGATTGTCAAAGATCTATTCCACCCAGAAAGCATGAGGCTTTGATGATTTTATGGGTAATTCCTGGAAATGTTCAAGGAAAAGATATTTCTTTTGTTAAGTAAGTATTTTAGATATTAGAAATGTATAGAAATCTCCTCAATTCATTTTTTGAAGCAGACATAATTCTGATACCTAAATCTGACAAAACTAATGTACACACACAACTGTATCAATCTAACCTATGAAAATCGATGTAATTAAACATATTATACTATAATCATGTAATGTAGGGCTTATTTGAGGAATTTATGGTTAGTTCAACATGAAATTTATTAATGTAATTCATTATATTAAATAGGCTAAAAGAGGAACAAACACGATGCCAGAAAGGCACTTAATACAATTTACTATCCATTATTGGTAAAACTCTTAGTAAGGTAGGACTTACTAAGGAGATTTTCTTAACATACTAAAGCCTAATCATGAGAAACTAAGAATAAACATTTAATGGTGAGAATTTAGAAACATTCAATTAAAGGTGCCATATACCACTGAAAATATTTAACATTATTATGGGGGTTCCTAGCCATTGTTTTAAACAGGGAAATAAGTATATATTTTGGAAAGGAAAAGACAAAATTATCATTACCCAGAAAATACTTAGGAAATATAAGCAAAACAATTGAAGAACTTTTAGAGTTAATATGAATTTTTGATAGGCTGTCTGGTTAGTGTGTGTGTGCCCACATATATACATACATATCATATCATATATACACATGTATGTGTATACATATATACATAATGTATGTTGGTTTCCCATGCATATATGAACCAATACAAACTAATAAATGCCAACACAAACCAGCTAGAAAATTATATAGAAAAAAAAGATTTCTTTCACAATTGCAATAAAAAATAGAGACCAAGGAATTAATTTAACAAATATGCAGGACTGTATGAAGAAAGCAACAAAATTTCCCGAGGGCAGAAGACTTGAATAAGTGGAGAGACAGACCATATTTCTGGATGAAAAGAGTCAAAATGATAAAAATGTGAATTTCCTCTAAATTACTCTATAACTTCTAACCAAAATAAAAAGGACAGGTTTTGGGAATTCGACAAAATGATTCTAAAGTTTAGATGGAATTACAAACATTTAAAAATATCTAAAAAATATTTTAAAAAAGTAATGAAGGGAGACTTGCCCTGTAAGTTATTAAAACATATGGTGAAAGTATGATTTGTTCTGTGTGGAACTGGTTCAGAAACAGATATGCAGATCACAAGAATAGAATCAAAAGTCTAGAAACAGTCACAAGTGTATATAACTTATTAGCGTATAATGAAGTTATAAATTCATTATAAATTCATATAACAGGAAAGATGCTGTATTATAAAGAAATAGCATTGGGTGGGTACTAGTTAATTACCTAGGAAAAAGCATTTCAGAGCTTTCCTGTTCCAATTGCTCTGAAGATGTCAAATTCCTCCAACTTACAATATCTTTTCCATCCTCCACAGCCGCTTCCAATTAGCTCCATTACCTCTTTGTCCAAAATTTCTTTCATATTTTTTCTTGGACTTTATCTTTACAAACCAAACCAAAGATATCTTTATCTTCTTCCTCACCATCTATCTTTCCCTTTCCTGGATCTATTTCCCAGCTGGCAATTCCCTCCCTTTCCATTGTAATACTTCACAAGTCTTTTTGGCTTCACGCGCCTATCTACCTTAAAAAGGCCTTATTGGCGGATTGGACAAAACAATCTTTTCTTGAGGCATGTTGAGGGATGTGAGTGAATGTGGTCAGTTCTCATTAGACAACTGCAGAATTTTCTTTGTGGTCTAAAGAAGAAGCTGTGAATACTCAGGTGTTATCACCATGTGAGTTACCAAAACTGTGGGTCATTCATGAATTGGAATGCATTTATTACAAATGGAACCAAGATAGTGATTTTCAGACTGCTGGGGTCCTATTAAGATGGCTTTGAGGCTGCCAGAGGTGGACACAGAGTAGGACTCATAGACAGGTGTGACTTCTTAAATATCCTTTAAGCAGAGCAATATTTGTATATTGAGGGTTCACATAAAATTTTGTTTCAGGAAAGGTTTTTGCTACTAAAAAGTTTGAAGATCACTTCTCATAAAAACGATTAAATAATAAATATGTTCAATAGAAAATAACTGATTTAAAAAGCAGCATGATTTGTAAATTAAAAAATACATGGCTACAAAAAGTACTTAACAGTAGTTACATCTGGTGGGAGTGAACAATTTTATTTACTCCTTTTGCTTATCTTTATTTAAAACATTCTATAATGATAACATATTACTGTTATTTGTTTTTATTTTCATACTTTTTGAGGTATAATTTAGACACAGTTAAATGCACAAATTTAAGTGTACAATTTTATGACTTTTCATATATGTATACACTCAGATCAAAATATAGAATATTTCTAACACCCCAGAAAGTTCCCGCATTTCCTTTCCGGTCAATAACCCCATTCTCTATGTCCCATCAGAGATAACCACTATTTTGACCTTTTAGATTTGGTTTTGCCCATTCTTAAACTTCTTGTAAATGTAATAATACAGTATATACCTTTCGGGTCTGGATTATTTTGCTGAACATAATATTTTGAGCTTCACTAATATTGTATATAAGTAAGTTTTCTTTAAATTCCTGGTTAATATTCTATTTTATGACTAACCTACAATTTGTTTATCCTTTCTTTTGTTAGACATTTGGGTTATTTACAGTTTTGCTATTGGGAATAAAGCGGCTCTGAAAAATCTTCCACTATTTTTTTGGTGGGTCTATTATCCACTTCTCTTGGGTGTATACCTAGGGATAGGATTATAGGATATGTGCATCTTTACCTCTTCAAGATTTTGCCAAATTTCTCTTCAAAGTGGTTGCATGAATTTACATCTCAATGAGGAGTGCTTGAGGGTTGCCCATTCTCTTTTCCCTCTACCACTATAAAATGAACAAACAAGGCAGACTTTTTTAATGAAAAAACCAAAGCTAAGCCTGGGGGAATGTGATAAAACCAACTCTCATCTGATTCCCTGTTGAATCCAAGAGAAACATGCAGAGAGCAACAGCAGGTCTTTGGGTCAGTAATTGTTCTTGGTGTCTGTGTGTGTCTGGGTTGCAAGCCCGGGAGGAGTATGGGAGACAGAGTGAGGGGTGTAGAAAGCCAGCCTCAGGAAAGGGCTACAGACATTAGAGAAGAGGTCATTAGTTCACAGAGGTTCCCCAGTGAACTGGTTAGGATTCCAGCTCCAGCGGGAAACCAGAGGATCTAGTGTAGAGGGAGTATATTCCTGAACCAGCTGTGTGCTGAATGTTTGGGTGATTCAGGTTTCATTTGATGTTTACACCAGCATCAAGGTTGCTGTTGCTTTGCCTTTCTGGGCACACGGGGTAGGAAGCTCTTAATGTGCCACCAAATCTGGGCTGACTTGAACCTGCAAGTAGAAGAACTTACAAGCAGATAAGGCAGAGCTGATACAGACAGAGATGCCAGTACCCCAAACCCAGTGTACAATTAAACCTAATCCTGGGGTCTGTGTATCAGTTTTCTAGTCAGGAACCTGTCTAAGTGCATGGGGGAAGCTGGGACTGTAAATGTGCTAGCCAGGTAGGTGCTGCTTGCCAAGACAAGTGGGACCATCTGAACTAAGTAGCTGTTACTGGGTCCTAATAACAACAGTGACAATAAGGCCAAGTTTTCAGGTATGACCCCTCCTACAGGTTACTCACCTTGGTCTATTTCATGGTCAGAAATTTGTTACTGATGACCCAGATGACAGAGTTCAGCTGATTCTGACTGTACTTCCAACATCTATCTTGAATCCTTTTGCTTCTTTCCACTTTTATCACCGTCACTTTAGTTGAAACCACCATGATATATAGTCTTCGGTATATTCTAACAGCCTCTTTACTGGTCTCCTCCTATCAGTGTCTGCCCCCCTCATATTCATTCCACACAGCATTACTCATCTGATCATATTATCCCCTTACTTAAAATCATGTTGGAATTTCCGGAGTATATATTCGAAGGTGGATAATATGGACACAAGAAAACGTGCCAGTTTGGGAGGTAGAAGACTTAGGCTCTAATCTTGACACACCTGCTAGTTAGCTGTATGACTGAGCAGTCCTTTCCCTATCCCAGGTCTCAGGTTTTTCTTCATCTGTAAATAAAAGGATTGGACCAAACTAGGAAGTTTCTACAGGCCATCTTAGGTCTAACATTCTGTGATACTTTGTGGGACTGATTCAGAGGATTTTTCTTGAGTTCTTTCCTGGGATGGAGAGAAGTGAGACCTTAAGATTGTATTTCAGTCAGCTCTCCTATCTTTCTTCTCAGAGATGGCTGGCATCTTTGAAGTTGTCAGACAGTTCCCATACACTGAGCATAAACCGTTTGAAAATGTTTCAAGAGAATTTCCCCATTTCAGCAGGTATGCCTCAAGGACTGAGAGTTCCCTGTGGTTTCACACTGCTGATATAGGCTCTTGTCAAGTTCTCTGTGCTTCACTGCATACTATATCTTAGGGTTGTGTGGATTCGTAGAAGCCACCCAATCAAGACCTGTTGGTAGGTAAGTCCTTCAATTCCATGCAGTGCTGCTGCCATCTTTGTAGGATTCTGACCAAGTGGTGGACACAGACATATACATTTGTCTAGTTACGTTTTTAAAGTGTAAATCTCATGACATAGAACTATAAACACTTCTCTGTTTATATATGTTTATATTTGATACTTCTCATTCTATCTTTGCAATTTCCTATGAATATTCAAGTTTTTCAAAATTAATAAGTCTTTACAAGGTGGTTAATAGGACTCTCTAGGGCTGATTCCATAATGTCTTCCATAACTGTCTGAATTGGGACTTTTTTTTTTCCTAAAGCAAATGTAGATTACCTGACAATGCAATGACTTTCATAATTTTCACTATGAAGTCTGTTTCCAAGGAATTTTCAGTTGAAGGCCTAACCCACACATTCAGTGGCCTGTGTGTTTATGTTATGTTTAATCAGCAACAAGGCCAGCCTTAGCAATAGCACTGCGTGTGCTGGTCTTTCTGGGTCCTTGGATTCCATGCCAGGTCCTAACTTTCTCTTCTTCATTTCCAGGCTCAGCCCTCTGTAGCTCTATGCAGACAAAGGGTTGTGGAGTGCCCTGGCCAATGTCCCTCCCAGATCTCTGAGGAAAGAATCCCCAAATGACCACTGGGAACATCTCTCCCCACAAGCCCCAGTGGTCATTTGGGGATTCAGTCGATTTAGAATCCATTCTTCTCTATATCAGGGTGGAGGGTGTCAAGGGATGAGGAGAGGTTGCTGAAGGGAAGAGGAAAGATTAATGGCCCCTCAAAGATGTCCATGTCCTCACGCCCAGAACCTGTGAATACATTAGGTTATGTGGTAAAGGGGAATTAAGGTTGCAGATGGAATTCAGGTTGCTCATCAGCTGACCTTAAAAAAGAGGGGTTATCCTGGGTTATTCTGGTTGGCCCAGTGCAATCAAAATTGTCCTTAAAAGTGGAAGAGGGTGGCAGAAGAGGGGAGTCAGGGAAAGAGATGTGATGATGGAAGCAGGATCAGAGAGGTGCTATGTTGCTGACTTTAAGATGGAGGAGGAGTCCATGAGTCGATGAATGTGGAAGACCTCTAGAAGATGGAAAAACCCAGAAAATGAATTCTCTCCAAAACTTTCAGAAGGGAATGCACCTTGAATTTAGTCCAGTGTGATCCATGTCAGAATGTCTGACCCATACAACTCTACAATAATAGATCCGTGTTGCTTTAAATCACTGACTTCGCAGTAATTTGCTATATCACAATAAAATACCAATATAATAGAAAACTAATATACTACTGCAGGATACAGGGTCTCAGAGTAAGAATTGATTGAAGGATGCCTGGGGTTTAGGAATTAGAGGAGAGAGTCCTGGGGCTGGGTGGAATGAAATCTGAGACAGGAGGTAGTCATTGGGAAGGACAAGTAGCCCAAGGTTTAGGGGCATGGTCTTAGGGAAAGGACAGTGCTCCCAGGAGGGATTGAGTTAAGAATTGGGAAAAGAGAGTTTCAGCTCAAGCAGTCAGAGAAGCAGTTTTGGGGATTTGGAGTACAGGGGTAGTAGCATAGAGGTGAGACTTGGATGGGCAAAGTGTATGTGGGAACAGTGGGTTTGTATTAGGCTGGGTAACAGAAAAAAGGAGTGGAAAGGGCACAGGGCTTGGAATCAAGGATTCTGGATTTTAGTCATTTTGCTATCTGAGCTGTTTGACACAAATCTCCTGGGTGTCAGTCTTCTCATGTGTAAGATGAGGGGCTCAGAGTCTCAGATTGCTTCCCAGATTCACATAAAAAATTACACGATTTGGTGAAGGACCTTAGTGAGCTCTTTACGAGTAACCTGACTGTGGTTATGGCGTTTCCGCTCACTATGTCACTAAGTCAATGTCCTTGGACGTAGCTCAATGCAGTGCATGTAAATGACAGTGGATTATGGCTTCCCCCTTAGCAGGATAACTTTGCTCCACTTCTGAGTGTTCATTGTGTTACTTCAAAACATAGAAATAATGACCTTGGCACACACAAGTCTCCTCATGATCGAAATACCTTGTATTTACAGACTTGTATGTATATGATATTTTTTATGGGGCAGGTTCAAAGTCTTTGCAAACTGCCATCTCTGATTCCTTTTGGGGTAGGCAGGTAGTAGCCATTTTGAAGTTGACCAGATAGGGAATCACAGGGATATTGATCCCCAAATCTCTCTTAATTCTTAAGCATTAAGTATTCCAGAATCCTGAAATACCGAATTCAGTAAAAATGTCTTTGCATTCTATTTGATTTTGTACACTTTTCAGTTTCTCACAAACCTTTTACTGACAGAGCATCGTAGCATCTGCCAGTGATAGGGCAACCAGAGGGTTTGGCAGCTTGTGGGTGGGAGTTTCAGGGTTTGGGGACTTGGCGGCAGTTAGATTGGGCTGTTGGTGTGGGAGGATGGAACTGTGTATTGATGATGGTCTTGGCTTTTTCTAAATCACAATTGCATCATATGAGATAGCTGAATTTATGTTGAGCTTTACAAAAGTCTCCTGGGAAAAGGGCAAAACTGGTTTTAGTGCGTAAGAAATTTATTTATGGCAATTATGGTACCAAACTGAGACTGGAGACTGTTGAGAATCTGGACCACTTTCTGGTGGAGGAAAAAAAGAAGCTATTTTACTTTTTAAAGTAGGAATCATATAGTAGAATCACTTTGTAGTTACAGTGAATTTTGAAATTCTTCTTGTCCTTTCCATAGGGTGACAGGCTGGATATTCTTGTCATACTAATTCAGATAAGTATGGCTTCTGGAAAGAAATATGAGGGGAAAAAAAGGAGAGTGGAAATAAAATGGCCAGCTCCCAAGGAGGTAGTTTGAGGATGTCAGAGTATGGTTGGCCGGGTTTCTTATGACTCATCTGCACAGCAGAGCCACATGACTGGTCCTCCTGGAAACACAAGGTCACAGCTTTCCGTAGTATTAAGATGACTCACAGAGAAGGGGGCTGTAGGTCCCATTGCAGGTTTATCTGATGTGCAAAAATGTGACTTATGTCTTTAGTTTGACTTGATTTTTTTAACTCCTGGTGCCCGGATTTCTAGTGATAGAATGCCACGGAAGGGAAATTGTATTAAGTGATTCTTTTTTAAACAAGAAGGTTAGAAAACTAGCGTTAGGTACTGGAGTACCTCAGGCATCCTTGCACATCGTGCTCTAAAGTGGTAAGAATCTGGCAAGAGTTCTTCCAGTACAGTGTGGTGTAATGTAATTGATCTATCAACAGCACAGGTGGGATATATTAAGCACTTTAACTTTTTTCCAGTCAATTCTTTCTACTAAACTCTGTAGAATCTTCTTTTCCCTTCCTTTAATGGCATCTTAGTTAAGTATCAAAACATTCTGACCATTTTTGATGCATAAGCTCAGTCCAGTGCAGTTTAAAACTCCAGTATCATATCCAATTTAAAACTTTCCCCATAACCATTGCTCAAGGGACCCAAAGAGTGGGCTGGAAGGGGGATTGGAGAAAGAGAGAGGGAGAGAAGGAGAGGGGCAGAGAGAGAGAGTTCTAAGACATCTTCTCTTTTACTCTCTGTCAAGTAGACCATCTAGGATTGGGGCAAGGGGTGCTTGGATAGAGGATAGAGGAGGTAACAACAGTCCTCTATACTTGACCACCTGCCAGTTGTGGGAAGGTGCCCATCCATACTCACTCTGGTCACTTTGGTCTTATCTGCTTCTGGCAGCCTCTGCTGATGAAATGGTCTCTACATGATGGTTTCTTGTTCAGGCCAGCCTGGTCCACTCTGTCAACGAGGACTTCCTTAGAGAGGGCAGCCCTCTTGCGGTCCATATCTTCAGTCCTCTCTCTGGTAGAGTGTCACCTCACTTGTCCTGGGTATCTGGCTAGCCCTTTTAGTTTCTTTGTCCCTCCTCTCTTCTGTAGTCCTTTCTGTGGACCGATGGAAACCACTGAGGTTTTCTTCCATACATTCTGCCGTGAAACTGGGGAGGAGGTGCCACACATCCTTTCTTCCCAGGATTACTACTCAGAAATCTACAGTGAGAAGTGAGCACAAGTCTGTGTTCAATTACACGCCCCCATCTTCCGGCCAGGCCCTCCCTAGAACTCTCTCACCAGGCTCCCCTCTGCTCTACTCATGGCACAGTGAGATGCTAGCAGTCTCCCTTTCTGCAAGTTACTCCCAACTCTTGGAGCAGCACATCCCTCCTCCCTCCAGCAAACTTCGCATTGTAGGATAGGGAAAAGGCAGTTTCCTCACAATGAGTACTGTACTCTCTGCAAGGATGGGGACCCTGATCACTCTCCTCTCCCTGCCCAGGCTTCTTACATGGCCTGGGAAGAGGTGTGAGGGTCAGTGGATTGCTCTCAGTCATAGTGTTGGTTTTGACTACTAGTAAGCCTCGAGGGAAGGTGTCTGCCCCTTTTGATACGGAGACTCAGTGTCTGTAGATTTCATATGTAGATCGGTATCAGTTCTGGGCCACAGGAAAAGTTCCACTCAGCATCCTGGCATGCTAATATCTGGTTTTATATAAGACTGTATTTGCCTGTCAATCAGTGGCCTTTCAGTGTTATGTGATGGTGTGGTGTTTTTTGTTTGTTTGTTTGTTTGTTTTGTATCTGTCAATTCTTATTACTAGAAAAGTCATAGAAAATAATGGTTTATAAAAAATAAGGCTCTATTTACTTCAGTAGTGACTTGTTTCCCAGGAGATATTTGATTTCCTTGGCTAGATGCTGTAAGATACAGTAGGACTTTGCATTTACATTGTATTATAATAGGGATTCATTCTGTAGGTCAAATCACGGTCTTCATGACGTGCTCTACATCATAAAAGCCCAGGGAGGCAGTAGAGTGTGTGCTGGAGTCAGATCAGCTTGGCTAGAATCAGCAGCTTTGTGAGGCTGATGAGTCACTTAACATCTGCCTCATAAGCAAAATACAAATACTGCTACCTACCCACCTAAGAGGGTTATGAGGCCTCAATTGAATAATGTATGTAAAGCACTCATGATTGCCTGGATCATAGGAAGTATATAATAAGGTTAGCTACTTTTATTATCTTTATGGTATAGATAATGCCATGTTATCTTTATGAGTATATGATTCCACTATAATTTGAATAAAAACATATCAGCTTGGGTGGGGGGCGCTGACACTGGGAATTCTGCTAGATATAAGGAAGTTTCACGTATATCATTTTAGTGGGAAAAGGAGTCAAGTTTAGAAGACTAGACAGCAGAGGTTAGGGACTCCATCTAAAAGATGGGGAGATACGAGATCAGGGAGTAAGGGCAAGGTGTGTGGAGAACTAAAATTTAGGCATAACACAGCAAGGATAAAGCCTGTTAGTTATGGATTTGAAAGATATAGTCCAGAACACATCTCAGAGGGTGGGCGACCTGGGATTGTAGGTTGGAACAAACCAGCTTGGGGTATGAGAGAAGGTAACTTCCTGTGGCATTCTTTTCTTTTTGCCAGAGGGATCCCTTAAATATTTTTTCCTATGATCATCAGGTCTCATTTCCTCTGTTAATTTCTTTTCTACTAACTCTGGTAGGGGTGAAGTAGAACTGAGCATTAAAAAAGTATTGCTAGGGCCTCCCTGGTGGCGCAGTGGTTGAGAGTCCGCCTGCCGATGCAGGGGATACGGGTTCGTGCCCCGGTCTGGGAGGATCCCATATGCCGCGGAGCGGCTGGGCCCGTGAGCCATGGCCGCTGGGCCTGCGCGTCCGGAGCCTGCGCATCCGGAGCCTGTGCTCCGCAACGGGGGAGGCCACAGCAGTGAGAGGCCCGCATACCACAAAAAAAAAAAAAAAAAAAAAAAGTATTGCTAATTGTATAGGCAAAAAAAAATCGTATTCAAATTTCTACTTTTTGATAAGTGGAGTTTAACATATAAGCCCTTATATGTTAGTTGTTTGCGTTTCTCCTTTTGTGAATTATATATTAATGCCATTTGTAATTTGTTTATTGAAATTGTAGGGTTTTTCTTATTAATCTGTGCATGCTCTTGATAGATTGACTCAGTCATATTTGCTACAAGTATTTTTCTCCACTTGTATTTATCTTTTAACTTTTCAAAACTTTTTATTATGGTAAATTTCAAATATATATTTTTAAAAAACGAGACTATAATGATTCCCCCCCATGCACCCATCACCCAGCTTCAGTACGTATCAATTTCTGCCATTCTTGTTCATCTAACTCCACCCACTTCCCATTTACTTCCACCCACTCCTCCCCACTTGAAGTTGTTGTTGTTCTTTATAGTTTTTAAATTTTTAGGTATAGTTTATATACATATGCACAGATCTTAACCATTCAATTTGGATAAATGGATGCATTTGAGTAAAACATTGACAGGGCTAAGATCACACCCAGAGACTCTGGGGGAAAAGGGATAACGCCCCTGCCACTGCTACCTACAGAAAGGACAGAAAGAGCCAAGCAGGTTTCTCACATCCTGAGTCTCAGAGTTGCTGAGCCAGTGCTGCATAAAGTCACACCAGACCCAAGGAAGCAGGGGATCAACATGACTTGGGTTTGTCTTGGCTGGGACAGGGCCTGTGTCAAGAGACAGGTTCTTAAGTAAACCTGGATTTTGATTAAAGTCCTTGGGGTCTGGAGGAGGCCACCTTCTGCTCTTCCCCCAACTGCAGGTTCATTTCTTTCTTCTTTCACTGTGTGTGAAAAGCAGATCCTTTTGGGAGGATGGCAAGATGGGGGCAGGGTAGGCCAGGCAAACACTCTGAGCTTGGTACAGTGGGGGCACTTTGCACTTGTAGGGTATATGGAATCAGCAAAATGAAAAGGCAGCCTATGGAATGGGAGAAAATATTTGCGAACCATATATCTGATAAGGGGTTAACATCCCCAATATATAAGGAACTCTTATAATGCAATAGCAAAAACCAAATAACCTGATTAGAAAATGGGCTAAGGACTAAAGACATATAAATGACCCATATGTACATGAAAATATGCTCAATATCACTAATCATCAGGGCAATACAAATCAAAACCACAATGAGCTATCACCTCACACCTGTTAGAATGTGTTAAAGATAACAAGGATAAGTATGTGTTAGGATAACTTAAAAGATACAACTGTTTACAAGAATGTGGGAAAAGGGAATCCTTGTACACTGTTGGTGAGAATATAAATTGGTACAGTCACTATGGAAAACAGTGTAGAGGATCCTCAAAAAATTAAAATAGAACTACTATATGATCCAAAATTCCATTTAGGTATATAACCAAAGGAAATGAAATTAGTATCTTGAAGAGATATCTGTACTCCCATGTTCATTGCTGCATTATTCACAAGAGCAAAGATATGGAAACAACCAAATGTTTGTTGATTGATGAATGGATAAAGAAAGTGTGATACATATAATGGAATATTATTCAGCCTTAAGAAAGAAGGAAATCCTGTCATTTGCAGCAACATGTATGAAACTGGAGGATGTTATGCTAAGTGAAAAAAGCCAGACACAGAAAGACAAATATTGTATGATCTCACTTACATGTGGAGTCCAAAAAAAACCCACCAAAGCCAACAACAAACACAAAAAGCTGAATTCATACTGACAGGTAGTAGAATGGTGATTACCGGAGGCTAGGGGGTGGGGGAAAGGGGAGATTTTTAAAAAAAAGGAAAGAAAGTAAAATGGTGCTTGCCAAGGGCTGGGGAGAGGGGGTCATGGGCAGTTATTGTTTAATAAGTACAGTTTCAGAGTTGTAAGATGAAAAGAGTTTAGGAGATGGATGGTGGTGATGGCTGTACAACAGTATGAATACACTTACTATCACTGAACTGTATACTTAAAGATAGTTAAGATAATAAATTTATGTTATGTGTATTTTACCACAATAAAAAAATTGAGAAAAAGAAAAAGTTGGAAAAAAATGTGTTGAAACATAAAAAAGGGGCACCTGTGTTCAGACATTGCAGAAATTAAACAGAAAACAGAAAGATATTATGGCAGAAAACAGTTTGGTGTTTCCTCAGAAAGTTAAACGTAAGTTACCATATGATCCAGCAATTCCACTCCTAGGTATATACCAAAAATAATTAAAAACAGGGACTCAAATCGGTATACGTACACCAATGTTACAGCAGCATTATTCACAGTAGCCAAAAGGTGGAAACAACCCAAGTGTCCATCAACAGATGAATAGATAAAATTTGAAATGTACATGAAATGGAATATTATTCAGCCATAAAAGGAAGGAAATTCTGACACTGTAACATGGGTGAACCTTGAAAACATCATGCTCAGTGAAACAAGCCAGACACAAAGGGACAATACTATATGATTCCATATATATAAGGTATACAGAATAGACAAATTCATAGAGCCAAAAGTAGAGTAGAGGTTACCAGGGGCTGGAGTGAGAGAAGGAAGGGCAGTTATTGCTTAATGGTAGAGTTTCTATTTGGTATAAAGAAGAAGTTCTGGAAATAGTGGTGATGGTTATATAACATTGTGAATGTACTTAATCCCACTGAATTGTACACTTAAAAATGGTTAAAATGGTAAATTTTATGTTATTTATATTTTGCCACACTCAAATTTTTTTAAAAAGAAAAAAGGTGTAACAATCTATTACTTTAAAAACTCTTTCATGATTTTTAAGATGACTTCCATGACTCTTCTCCAATGTACATTTTTTACATATAATTATATTTTCTTCTAGGTATTATAAAGTTCAATTTGTGCATATAACTGTTATTCATCTAAAATTTATTTATGGGCTACAGATATAAATTTATCACAGCATTATTTACTGTGTATTATTTCTCTTCTGCACTGATGAGTGGTCTTTATTATGTATTAAACTTATATATAATAAGCCCTTTTTATGTGTAAATTCTGTTATTGATTCCAAGAATATCAAAGGGACTTTTACCTCATTGTGTTTTGAGTATGGAAATGTGGATGCTGAGCTTCTGGTTGTGTATTTACCTAAGACATCTCTTTTGGGTATCATGGCTATCCCATGTTAGTGTAAACTCAGTGTTTTTAGAATATAATTATCAAGTGACACTCTAGCTCATTCAAATTTATTTATTAGGCTTTCTGCATATGGCCAAAACGCAACATCAGTGGTGTTGACAAGAAACAATACATATCATCTTCAGTTTCATTAGCAGGGAGAGATGAATTAAAAAAGAAAATCTGCTTCTATACCGTTTGTAGAGCCATTAGTTGTTATTATGTCATATTTGTTCTTATAAGTAATGCCCTTCTACACTATCCTTCCAACTGGGCTGGTGGCTGTTAATTCAGCAAATTTAATTTTCCAAGTGAGAAAAGTCACCCTCGCATCAATCTCATGAATATAATGCCTAGTGGTGAATATAATTTTTCCATTATCAGCCTCATTCATCACACTAAGGTAAGTGGTCAGAACTGTGAGCTTGAACATGGCAAAGACTGGTAAAGATTCCTCTAGCTTAATTTCGCTAATAGATTTTATTCCTTCACTTTAACTATGATATGTCTATCTACATATAGGACTGTGTTTAGATATATTTTAATATATTTATTTTAATAAATATATTAAATAAATATATTATTTAATATATTTAATATATTTTCAATATTAAGCCACTTCAGATCTTTTTTAGAATACTTTAATTGAAACCGTTCATCGATTGTACATTTGAGATGCTGGTCTCTGGGCTGCTTGCTTAATGATACTGTATCTGAGTTTAGTAACTGTTAGATCACCCTGGGGTGTTCAGGCTCATAGAATGGGGGGCTCTAGTACTATCATGTCTTTTTGGGGATTTGACCAGCCTAGACAATTTCTACTTCCATTTGGATTCTTGTTCTCTTACATCTAAGGGATCCAAAGAAACATAGTCTCACTGTTTATTGCTACTGAGTACAGCATCAAAACTTAGTTGATTTTTTCTTAAATTTTTCTGAGCTTCCTTATTTTCCTGGTGTGGTGTGTACTGATTTTTCTGGACCTGACCAGTGACCAAACCATTCTACCTCCTCTTTCATTTCAGTGAAAGAAGCATAATACTAGACAGAGCAGGAATCCCAGGCCCAGTAGGTTAGGAAATCTGGCTGAGGCTTGATTCATGGATTCTGTAGAGGAAGGATATTTTATTGGAGTCAGTGCCTGCAGATTTGGTAGGTTACAGGAAAAGCAACAGAAGGTTTCTGCGTAAAACAGGCAGATTTTCTTGGAGTTTAGGAATCAGACAGAATTGGTATTTGAGATAGAGCTGTTGAGTATTCAGGGATTTAAGTAGAAATAGGCACATATTTATGGAGCTTTGGCGATTTTCTAGGATTCATGGAGCAGAGAGGTTTTTATAACTTCATCTATGTATCAAAGCCTCCTTTAGTAGGTTCAAGACAGAATGGAGGAAACAGACAAAACCTAATGAGCAGTATGAGCTGTACTGTCCAAGCAACCCAGGAGGAATGGTTCCCAGCTCTTGGGGATATAACTGTGATTGGGCTCCTAGGCTCTGGTAAAGAAATGGCCAGAAGGGCGGCTAAGCAAGTAATGAGAGGGATGCATTGCTTCATAAGTTCAAATCTTGCAATTATATTTGATCTAGTAAAGAAGAGTGTTTTTGTTTTGTTTGTTTTCTCCTTTGTTAAGGGCTTACTCAGCACTCTATTCCATTGAAAGAGTCATCAGTTGAAGCTGTAAGGATCAGGTCTCAGCAGGGTCAAATCCCAAGAAAGGGCAGTAGGGATGGGATCCCAGGATTAGAGACCGAAGAATAAGTGTTTGAAGTAGAAAGGACTGCAGTACTTACATTAAAGTGGGACAATCAGCAGAATTAAGCAAGGTTATGCCTAATAGGCATAGGGTAGTAGCAATAAGAAGACAGGACTTTGGGAGACATGGATCTTGTTCAAGATTTTGATTTTTAGAAGAAAAGCGTAGTATGTATGAAATAACATATAACCCCATATAACATAAATTATCCATTAGATTCATCTAATGGATAATTTAAAGTAAAATTCTGTCTCTATTCAGGCAGTAGCAGTCCTGTGCCAGTGGAAAAAATATGGTCTCTAAAAGATTTAAGTATTAATAATACAGATTAAAAGCTTAAAAAAAGCCCCTTCAATATCACAACATATTTGTGGATATTGTTTGTAAACATTTATAAAATTATAAGTATGTATTACACGTTTAAGACACAATATCTCTCATCTATGTATCTAACCATGGATGTATGTATGCATGCATGTTTATGTATGTCTGCATGTTTTATGTTTATATGTATGTATGTTTATATGTATGAATGTTTAGATGTATTATATGTATGTACATATGTATGTATGTATGCATGTATGTTTATATGTATGTATCTGTCTATCTATAATACAAAATTAGCTTGATTCCTTTCCTGATGTTGTGCTTTTATTTTTTTATTTTTATTTATTTATTTTTTTTTTTTTATTTTTTTTTTTTTTTGCGGTATGTGGGCCTCTCACTGTTGTGGCCTCTCCCGTTGCGGAGCACAGGCTCCGGATGCGCAGGCCCAGCGGCCATGGCTCACGGGCCCAGCCGCTCCGCGGCATATGGGATCCTCCCAGACCGGGGCACGAACCCGTATCCCCTGCATCGGCAGGCGGACTCTTAACCACTGCGCCACCAGGGAGGCCCTGTGCTTTTATTTTTGGTTTGCTATTTGTGCTAAATGACTCAGAAACGGAAGTGAAAAATCATTTTACAGTTTGACTAGATTTTTTTTTTCTGTCAGGGTTATTGTAATTCTTACATAATATGAATACAAACCCTGAATTCTTATTAGATGTCTGGTGCTAGCTTTCTGTGTAAAACAACAATACCAGCTCCCTAACTTCCATGCCTCTCTAATTATATGTAAACTAGTTTAAGATCATCAAGTACAATGATTCATCACTCCAAGGTGCTCTGCGAAAGCCTACATTGTTACAAGACTATTGTTCCCTACTGAATATATTTATTTTGAGCTTTGGTTAATTTTTTATTTTTAACATAAGCTCCAGATCTTTATCTGTACTTATTATGTAAGAAATAATAAACACTTGAATGCAGTTATCTACTTAAAAATTTTACTTCTTATGATAAAAAACAGAAGGCTACTGTGTTCTTAGAAATGTAAGTTTAGATTTATTGCTATCATGATCTACAGCATCATAATTATCATCATCATCATCATTGTCATTGTCTGTTAATATTGGTTGTTAACCATTTAGTGCATGGATTATTGTAAGTTCCAACAGCATTTACAAATAATATGTATCAAATAACAGAGCCCTTGTCCTTAGAAAAAAGAGAGAAAAATGAGTACTGGTAAAAATTATAAGAAGTTCCTAACTTTCAGATGGGTTGGTTGTCAAATTTTGTTTTTAAGGTAGTTTGTTTGAACTGGGAGCCCTTTTATTGATTGATCGGTGAACAATGTTATATATGGGGTATATGTATCCGGTTTTGCTCCCCAAAACCCATTCAAGAATTGAAACTCTGTGTATTTAACCCTATGGTAGAGTATCTGAATGTGGGTCTGTTGGTAAAAATTTATCAAAACTCAACACAGAGCCTTCTACCAGAGTTGGTGGAGAGTAATTCTTCTCTTTCTGCTGTCTTTACCTACACCCCTAAGGAAGACATGAAAACATATTTATGCCTTCTGTTGTGGGTTGAATTGTGTCCCCCCAAAAGATACGTTAAAATTCAGGTACCTATGAATGTAACCTTATTTGGAAATAGGGTCTTTGCAGATGTAATCAATTTAAGGTGAGGTCATATTAGATTAGGACGAATTCCAGTCCACTGACTGGTGTCCATATTAGAAGAGGGAAATCTGGACACAGAGACAGGAAGAATACCATATGACAATGGAGGCAGACGTCGGAGTGATGCGTCTACCAACCATAGAGTGACAAAGATTGCCAGCAACCACTTGACACTAGTAAGAGGCAATGAAAGAACCTTCCCTAGAACCTTCAGATAGCACATAGCTCTGTTGACACCTTGATTTGGACGTCTAACCTCCAGAGCTGTGGGACAATAAACCTCTGCTGTTTTAAGCCATCCAAGTTTGTGGTAATTTGTTTTGGCAGCCAGAGGAAACAAAAATACAACTTCTAAATAAATAAAACGTGACCATTAGAAATTTCTCTTTCTGCTCCACAGTAACTGAGAATGGACTTATTACTAAAACAAAACTTGACATGTGTTAAGGACCAAATGTTCGTGTCTCCCCAATATTCATATGATGAAATCATAACTTCCAGTGTGATGGCATTAGGAGGTGGGGCCTTCAGGAAGTAATTAGGTCATGAGAATGGAGCCCTCATGAATGGGTTCAGTTCCCTTATATAGGTACCCCAGAGAGCTTTCTCTCCCTCTTTTCACCAAGTGAGGATATATGAGAAGACGGCTTTTATGAACCAGGAAGCAGGTCCCCACCTGACATTGAATCTCCTAGTGCCTTGACCTTGGACTTCCAGCCTTCAGAACTGTGATAAATGAATGTTGTTTTGGCCACCAGTCTATGGTATTTTTGTTATAGCAACCTGAACAGACTAGGCATGCTTAAGTTTGTGTGTGTGTGTGTTTTTTTAACTTTTTTTGGAGAATAGTTGATTTACAATGCTGTGTTAGTTTCTGCTGTACACCAAAGTGAATCAGTTATACATATACATATATCCACTCTTTTTTAGATTATTTCCCATATAGGTCATTACAGAATTTTGAGTAGAGTTCCCTGTGCTATACAGTAGGTTCTTATTAGTTATCTATTGAATATTTTATATACAGTAGTGTGTATGTGTCAATCCCAACCTCCCAACTTATCCCTCCCCCTCCTATCTCCCCTGTTAACCATAAGTTTGTTTTCTACATCTGCGACTCTATTTCTGTTTGGTAAATAAATTCATTTGTACCATTTTTTAAAATTCCACATGTAAGCAATATCATATTATATTTGTCTTTCTCTGTCTGACTTACTTCACTCAGTATGACAATCTCTAGGTCCATCCATGTTGCTGCAAATGGCATTATTTCATTCTTTTTTATGGCTGAGTAATATTCCATTGTGTGTGTGTGTGTGTGTGTGTGTATGTGTGTGTATATACCACATCTTCTTTTTCTATTTGATATGTGGTTTAGATTGCCATCTTAAAATATAGTTGTGGTGATAATATTTAATTACTATATTGATAGGGCTTTTAAAATATAACTTATTTAGTTCATTAAGAATTTTAAGATATGGACAATACATAGTAAGTACTATAATTTGTAGAGTTACTATGACAAGGTATGAATATATGAAAAATATTACACACCCTGTACAACAGAAACCTGTACATATCAATTCTTGCTTTAAGTAGAGAACACATACTAAGTAAGGATAGATTAGATATAGTTAAATTTTTAGAAGATTCTTACGTTTACTCCTCTTCTATTTTTTGCAGTTGAAACCTTCCTAAGCTCCAAATTTCCACAGTAGCAGGAGTCCATTGTATCTCTAGGGTTCCCCCTCCCTCCAAAATGATCTAAGAATCTAGGGACCTTAATGAGTTCAAAGAGGCCAGTCATCTTTCCAAATACCTCTCAGAGAAAGAAAGAGAAAAAATTGGAAAATTTGGTTAGTCTTTTGTTGGGTTCCAATTCTCGTCTGTCATTGTTTCTATTGTCTACAAGTTACTGGTAACAACAGGTCCTCATGGTCTTATGCATCTTTTTCCACTCCTGTGATGATGCACTTTCTGGTCAATAATGCAGTGCAGCAGTGCTGTGTTTCACACTTGGACCGCAGTACTTTAGTTCACACTCATTGGTTAAGAGCATGGGCTTGAAAGTCTGACAGTTCTGTGTATGAGTCCCGGATCTGCCACTTACTGTGTGGCCTTGGAAATTTACTTAAACTCACTAGGCCTCCATTTTCAGAACCATAAAGTGGTTATACTGTTGTATCTTCCTCATACACTAGTTGTAAGAATTGAATGAGAAAATTGCACATAAAGTATTCAGTACTTAGGAAAGTGCCTGGCACACAGCATTATTGATAATAGTGAAACAATGACTAAGTAACAGAGGGTCATATCTATATGTTTATGAAGAGATTTAATGATGTGGAAAAATGCTTATAATTTTAAGGGCAAAGAGAGGAATAAACTTATATATAGTGTGTGATTTTTAATGTGGAGAGTGGTGGTCACCAAACATTTCATTTTATGTCCTTGACATTTCCATCCTTCCCCCTATAGCTATGTAACTTGTTCCAGACAGTGGGCTGTGGGTAAAAGTTATGTGTCACTTCTGGGCTGAAGTATAGAAGATGTGGTGTAAAAGATTTCAGCTGTTGCTTTTTTCCCAAGGTGACTGAAGAGGTCATATGTTCCAAATGCAAATACAGGATGGTGGAGTTTCCTGATCAGCCTGGGTCCTTGATGGACAAAGGTCCTTGCTGACCCATGATGGACAGGTAGCTTGAGGGAGAAATAAGCTTTAGTTGAGTTAGGCCACTGGGATTTGGGGGTTAATTTGTTACCACAGCATAATCAGGCCTATCCTACCCAATACTCTTTATTAAAATATTAAATGTTTAAATATAAAAGACTTGAAGGCAATTCATCAAAGTTGTAAAAGTGGCTAATGTTAGATAGTATGATTGTGGGTGATTTTAATTTTCTTTAAATTTTTTTATGTATAAAAAATCAATTTTTTTAAAGGGAGGCAGTGACGTATTTAGTTCATTTTAGAAAAATTTTGATCAAAACTGGTTAGATTAGAGCCACTGACTCAAAGGGTAGGTTTTAACTATTTAGAAACAACTTATCACTCTCTAGAATTGACAACTGAATGAGGATTTAGTATAGATTAGGGGTTAGCAAGCTACAGCGTGTGGGACAAATGCGATCTGCAGCCTGTTTTTGTAAATAAAGTTGTATTGGAATACAGTCACAAGCATTGTTTTAAGAACTACTGTGCTTTGTGACCGCCTGGAGGGGTGGGATGGGGAGGGTGGGAGGGAGGGAGATGCATGAGGGAAGGGATGGGGGAACAGATGTATATGTATGACTGATTCACTTTGTTATAAAGCAGAAACTAATAAAAAATATATATATATATATAAAAAAAAAGAACTACTGTCTGTGATATCTTAGCTGTAGAATTGCAGAGTTGAGTAGTTGCAACAGAAAACACATAGCCCACAGAGCCTAAAATACTTACTATCTGGCCCTTTTCAGAAAAGAAATTTCCAACCCTTTGTGTGCTTGTAAACTCTGAACAGGGCCAAAACTAGGATGAGGAGAGTGAGGAAGTTGCCTAAGGTGCAAAATTTAAAGGGGCACCAAAAAGTCAGTAATCAAGATTAAGTAACATTTTAATGCAATTTAAAAAATATTAATGAGAAAAATCCATGATGAACAAAATGTCAAAATTTTAAACAAAGGCAGAATCAATAACAGTACTATGCCAAGCCGCATTGGAGCCTGAGGCAATACTAATCCTGTCTTTATTTAGAATTTTGATATTTTGTTCATCATGTAGGGCAGAGGGGTACCCTAAATTCCCTAGCACAAAGCTTAGCATATAGCAGGCTTGTAGTAAGTTTTTTCATTGATTATGAATTCATTAGCCCATGACACTACAGGAGAATTAGGAAAACTGTGTTGAGTGAGAGCCATTTGACCTACCTGTTCTGGTTCTTATGTACTTATGTGCTATGTCTGTTCAGCAGTTTGGTGCACCAGCAAATATTGGCCAATAGGTTTTGCCTTAATCCTAGACCTGTGGGCACCATCCTAATTTATATGACTGTTTTAAGGTGGTATTTGGGGGATTTATTATGCTTTAAGCATAATTTTGAACGTACTTTTTTGAAATTTAGATTGTCTGCAAAGACTTGCTTGTCCAATCTAAATGCTTTACGTATTACTTTTTAGCCAGCTATTTCTGGCATCTTCTTCCATTTCTTAGTCGTTGTATTCATCAGATAGACAAATCTCATCCTCTCCTTCCAGGCTTTTCTTGTAATATCTTCATTCTGACTGGAAATTGGAATGTCCATTCCAAAAGCCAGATTTGTTGGGATTGTAAGCCACATTTTTCAGAGTTCAGAGGTTCAAGTACTGTGTACACTTGAACTTTTCTCAATATGATATTTGGATGCAGCTGCTCCCAAGGAACGAACATTATACTGTATACTCTTTGGCACAGAGACCCCTGTTGATCAGTTCAGAGGCTCGGACTAGGAGAGGGAATGTTCACCAAATACCCACTATTTGGGAGAGAGGGATAAATTTTGGTAAAGATTGGGGAAGGAAGCACTATGTGAGTGGATGCTGAAGTTACATGATGGTCATCAGGCAAAACATTTTAAAGGGAGTATAATAAATGTAGAAAATGAGAACATACATTTAGCTTACCATTTAAAATCAAAATAAATATACCCAAATGGACTACCACTCAAATGCAAAGAGAAAATTATTCATGAAATTCTGATAAACTTACAAACGGTTTCGTCTGAAGTATACTTAAAATGTTAGCTGGCATTTTGTTAGATGTCTTTGTTACCAGACTTCTATTACCTAGAGGTAGAATTTGTAGTTCTTCAAGTAGGGAAGCAGAGGAAGAACAAGAAACATACTCCTTCTTCACCTTAGTTCTTTTATGTGGATGGAAGAGGCAGGAGAGTAGTAGGAGAGAGAGAGGGAAAACCCAGAAATGAAGTTTGAGGAAGGAAAGAAGTAGAGAGTGAGAGGGAGAGGTTAAAGGAGAAATGTGGAGTGGAGAAGAGGTGGAGGGTAGAAAGAGGTTGTGAGGAGGGAACAAGAGACAGGAGTCTGAGTGTAATAGCTCCATTTTGAGTACTAGTTGGAGGTGATATGACGGAAACAGAGACTTAACAACCTTTGCCAGTGGTGACTCACCTGATTCACTATTTACTTTACAAGTGCCCTGCAAATCAGTTGTATAAAGAGGGGGAGTAATTCAGGTCTGGTGCCATTATGATGATTTCTTCTAAAGGTACTAATAGCCTGAGGTTTGAGAAAATCCCTGGTCTTGTAATAAAATGAACTAAGAAGAACTAAACATTTATCAAGGACACATAGCAAGATCTGTGAGGAAGTTGCCTGAGAATTAAGACTTCTAACACTTAAGTTATTCCCACTATCCTAATTTTCCTTTTATTTTTCCAGTTTTCTGACATATATTTTGGTGAGGCCTGCCTATAGCATATTCTGTGGTATGTGAAAAAGTGGAAGAGTTTTTCTGAGGAAAAATTCACTGTTCTTTTAAACTTTACCTTATGGAATTAGTATCTTAATTTTCTCTATTTTTAATTTTTTTTGAGAGAAAACTTGATCTTTTATGCAGAGGCAGTTTTCTCACATTCTGAGTCATGTGGAGAGACTTTTTCTACTGTTGACATTATTTGTTTTCTTTATCATTATTTAGAAAGAATAAAAAGAATATTTCTTAGTACATCCTATAGCAGCTAGACACATACTTTGTTTACAGAGGGTTCTCAATAAGAATTCACAAAATTATAAATTTTAAGGTCTTTATAGACAATGGTATATACAAAATGGATTGTTTTTCTACCTAAAATTTATAAGAATTGTTTGAATTTAAGCCAACCTGCGTATCTGTTATATATACACATATATATTTTTAAAATATTTATTTATTTATTTATTTGGCTGCACTGGGTCTTAGTTGCAGCACACGGGATCTTTGCTGTGGCATGTGGGCTCTTAGTTGCGGTGTGCAGGATCTAGTTTCCTGACCAGGAATCGAAACTGGCCCTTGCATTGGGAGCACGTAGTCTTAACCACTGGACCACCAGGGAAGTCCCTCTGTTATATTTTTATATCTGAATTTTACTGCTGGTTTTATCATTTTTTTACATATAAATTTATTTATTTTTGTCTACGTTAGGTCTTAGTTGCTGCAAGCAGGCTTTCTCTAGTTGCGGTGAGCGGGGGCTAATCTTCGTTGTGGTGCTCAGGCTTTTCATTGTAGAGGCTTTTCTTGTTGTAGAGCACAGGCTCTAGGGGTGCAGGCTTCAGTAGTTGTGGCACGTGGGCTCAGTAATTGTGGCTCTCAGGCTGTAGAGCGCAGGCTCAGTAGTTGTGGCACACGGGCTTAGTTGCTCCGCAGCATGTGGGATCTTCCCGGACCAAGGCTCGAACCCATGTTCCCTGCATTGGCAGGCGGATTCTTAAGCACTGCACCACCAAGGAAGCCCCTGCTTTTATCTTTTTAATTTAATTTGTATCAGAAAAGGAATCTTCTCTGCCCACAGCCCTGCTCCCAAGGTGTCCCAAGGTGTCTCTGAACCTGCTGGCCTGTGCATCCCCCATGTGACTAGTTCATATCTGACTGGAATTGATGGGCATCTGATCCAAGTGTAGACAATCTATAGGTTGTTCTGTGGCATATCTGTGATCCAGCATGAAAAGGTGGACTAGGCCATCCGGACTCTGTAGGATTTGGAACTGGGAAATCAAGAAATTGAACCAATTAGCAGTGGGAACAGAAACTGCAAGGACATGTTGAGAGTTGCCAAGGTTCAGAAGGTATTGGGAGTGGTCGTATTGTGCTAGCTGAGACTATGAGGGAATGGAAACTGAATAACCAGAGGAAGCAGGGCAATAGAGAGAAGGGAAACTGAAAAGAGAAGCAGAGACACTGACAGAAAGAGTGGTTGAGTGTTAGAGCTTTCTTGTTTTCTGACAACTCTCAGTTGATCAGTGAGTATCCTTTGAAATATTTTCTTTTCTTGAGATAACTTGAGTAGATCTCTAGTCTTTCTAAGCATATAGGTATTTTGGGGGCCATATTATGAAGAACTTTGGATGCTAGGGCAACACGTTTTTAATTTTCTAGGCCAGGGATACATATTAACTGTTTTTGAGATGCAGAGTAGTGTCATTAGAAGTGTGTTAACTGAAGATTAATCTAGAAGGAGTATGTAAGAGAGATGGAGAAACTGATTTGGAAAGCTATTACAATAAGATATGTAGGAGGTAACTAAGGCCTTGGATTGAAGGTATGATAGAAAGAAGGTAAATGAGTAGACAGATATAAAAACATAACAAAGGAAGAGTCACAAACACATGGTAATTTATTGGCTGTAGGGGGCAAGGAGAAAGAACATGTCAGAGTTGGAGCTGAGATCTTACGGCTTGGAGGTTAGAAGTGGGTAATGTGATTAAGGGAAATAGGGAAGTTAGGAGGCTGGCTTGTTTTGGGTTGTGGAGGCCCAGATAGCTGTTTAGTTTTGTGTCTGTTCAGTTTCAGGTGTTGATGGGAAGTACTGTTCAGTTCAGCTTAAATAAGCTTTATTGAGTTCCTACTACCCTGTTCCTGGCACTGATGGTGGAGGTGGGGGATTGAAGTTCAAGAATGTATAAAACATGGTTTATGCCTTTGAGGTGCTCCTAGTGTTATGAATGAGATTGTCAGGTAGAGACATATGTGTGGAGCTGCTTGAGAGAGAGCTTTTGGACTGGAGACCCAGATGTCAAAAGAGCCTCAAATAACTAGATTATCAAAGGATAGAGTAAGGGGATGTAAAGAGGAGGTCCAAGGGTAAAACCATGGGGAATACCTGGTGTCAGAGGGCAGGAGAAGGAAGAACAAGGGGGAGGCATGGCCAGGATGTTCTTAGGAGAAACAGGATAGTACAGGATCAGAAAACCAAGGGGAGAAAGGGTTTCAGGAGATTCAGAGTCATCCACGGTGTTAAATACTACAAAAGCTTTAGGGAATGAAGTTGGATTTGATGTGTAGGAGGTCATTGTGATCTTAGAAGGTATTTGAGAGTAAGGGCTAGTGAAGAAAAGTAGGAAGCAAATGTAGACCACTCTTCTAATAATTTGGGTATTGATGAGATGATAAGAGGAGGAAACCTGGGGGAAAAGGCAAGGTCAAGAAAAGAATTTTGTTTGTTTATTTTTAAAGACTAGGTCTATCTGAGTAGTCAGAATAAGACATGACTGGTCAGGAGAGATTAAAAAATTCAAGGAGGAGAAGTGAAGGAGCAAAGAAGTAAGGAAACGGTGGGAGGTTTGGGATCAAGTGTAAAGGTGAAGAGGATAACCTTATCAGAAGGAGAGACATTTCATCCTGGAGCCAAAGATTAAAAGGAGGAATACAGTTTACAATACAAAGGAGTTCAGAGAGGAAGAGAAAGGAAGTAACAAGAAAAATACCTCAGCTGTATTCTATTTTCTCAGAATATTAATAGGCTAGAAGTAGAGTCTTGTGATTGGGGATTTTAGGAACAGAGAGGAAGAGAAAGTTTTTGAAAGGCCACTAAAGGGAATGGAACAGGGAATTAATAATAGGTGAATGAGAGGATTTTTGAGTGGTAATAATGAGACAAATAAGAACAAGGAGGTGAGAGATGAATGAAGAAAATTAAAACTATTTCAAGTAGTAGTACTCAAAGAATTTCAAAGAGTTCCTCCTTCCCCCACCCACACTATTTTACAAATAAAGAATTTAATTCCAAACAACTTACTCATGGATCTGTTGGAGTTCCAACCCCCACCCCTTCTTTCTTCATGAAAAGAGATGTGACAATTGATTATAAGGTTAATTTAGGGAATTGGTTAAATCTGAAATCTGTCTAACTCTGGAAAAAATATAAAATTGACCCAATAAAAGATCAGTGCTTATGTATGTTGAACAAGTGTGATAGCTGGTTAGTGAGTCACAGGAAGTGATTCAGGAATATTCCTTAAACTATAGTGTCAGTGCTGGATAAGAATATTTTTTCAAAATTCTAAATAATTCTGATTTTGCATATAAATATTTAAATGTTTGATTTATACAAAACGACTGCTAATTAACTTATTATCTAAAAGAAACTCAGTTGTCTTGGTGCCCATTCTACAATGAAAGACCAGTTTTCAGTGTGAAGGCTACAGTTGTAGAAGGTAGTCTGGAAAAGTATGATACATTCAGAAGTAATCAATCATCTTAAGCAATGGAACGAGAACATTATTTAAAATGTTTTAAAATTTATTTAATTTATTCCAGATCTCAAGACTTAGTCCCTTAAGTTTCTATAAATCTTCTTAAAGATGAGACTGAATTTCTGAGGACTTGTGTTTTTCAGCAGAGCTCCAAGAAAGGTTGAATTCCCTTAAAGGTAGTAGTGAAGTAATATTCTTATTTGTCTTTGTGGACAGGATCAAATAATAACTTCATATTGAATTTCAGTAGTCACCATCAGGGAGCCTGATAAAGTTTATCACATCACGATTTTTCTGTCATTTTCCTGTGTAATTTTAATAGCCACAGACAGAACAGACAGAATTGCCACAGCAAAAGGCAGAATACTCCTGACTAGAAATTCTCTAGACACTTTTTTTGGTTGTTGAAACTAAAAACGATTTTAGAAAAAGATGGAAGTTTTGTGTTTTCAAAGCGTGTTGTGATTGTTGGTTACAATTTATCCTGCTGTGACAGCAGATGGGAATGCCATCAGTGATGTCCATAGGCTTCAGCATGAAGTGGGGTCAGTGATCGTTTTGGCCTCTTGCCCAGGAGATGGAATGGAATAACTCAGTTTTATTGGTTGAATTCCAAGGAGGCCTCAGAAGAGCCCTTCACACTGAACTGGTACTAAAACCTTTAACACTTTTCTGAATTGGTAGAACTTGTCCTTGGGGTAGAATCAAAGCCTGTGATATACCTATCCCTAAGCGCTCACGCGCGTGCGTGTGTGTCTGTCCACAGCTGTTGGCAGTCCATACTCATAACCCCACAGGGAGACAGCTGGCCTCTGACCCTTACTACCTCTTAGGTTTCAGTTTAGGAAGGGGTTTTCTGCATTTCAGAGGTATTCCTAGCTAAAGAATCTGGCTTCTATGATGAAGTATTGGGTGGTTCTGTGGAAGAAGACTTGGTTTGGCAGGTCAGTCTCCCTATCTGACTCAAAAACTTGGACACTGTCCATGGATGTCCTTATTGGGCCACATTCTAAAAAGAATGCCCCTCTTAAACCGTCTGAAGTGTAAGCCAAGATTGCCTAGGAGCTACTTTTCACTGGATCTCAAGTTACTTTAACTCCCCACTAAATCTGCTCCAGACACCTTTTAGTTCACTTCAAATTTCTGCCATCCATGGACATATATACACTACCAAACGTAAAATAGATAGCTAGTGGGAAGCAGCCGCATAGCACAGGGAGATCAGCTCGGTGCTTTGTGACCACCTAGAGGGGTGGGATAGGGAGGGTGGGAGGGAGGGAGACACAAGAGGGAAGAGATATGGGAACATATGTATATGTATAATGGATTCACTTTGTTATAAAGCAGAAACTAACACACCATTGTAAAGCAATTATACTCCAATAAAGATGTAAAAAAAATTTTTTTTTCTGCCATCAAGATTTCCTTGGTACCTGGCTTGTGCCATCCCATTTGCTACCTCTGTGCCAGGGATTCTGAACAACTTTACAATGTACAGGTAAGAATTCTCAAATGGGAAGGCAGAAGAGCTACCCTGGCCCCCGTGTTCTGTGCCCATCACTAAGATGGCACATGGTGGAGCTGGAACTGGTGTTTCTACTGCCACAGAACCAAAGCTGTTCTTTCTTTTCAACCCAAGGCTGAAGTTCTTTTCGAGTATGACAACACTTATGGTGGTGGATTTATCAGCTTTCTACACCTCCTGCAGGAGCTATCTTGGTTCTCTTTAATGAGAAAAAGAGTGGTGTTTAATTTTTCTAGAATGACAACTGTCACTTTAGCATGCTCATATACACAGCCTGTACCAGCTCTCAGTAGAAGAGGCAATATAGCATAAAGCAAAGACCACCACAGACAGGCACTGGAATCAATAAGATCTGGGTTTGACTTCTGGCTCTACCACTTTCTAACTATGTGACCTAGAAGAAGTCGCTATAAGCATTATTTATCCACCATAAGGCTATTGTGAGAATTAAATGAACTAACATATGTACAGTTCTTAGCATAGGGCCTGGCACATGATAGGTACCCAATAAATAGTAGTTATTATTATCATTATCATTGATCTTCCTGAACACGGGGCATAAATCTTTCTGAAATTTGACAGCCAGGGCAGTTATAACTTTGTTTTTTGGAGAAATGGCAAGTAAACACTATCCTTCCAGGCATATTTTGATGAGTCTGAATATATTGCAAGGCTGTTTGGCATCTGCACTCCTTGGCCATCTTCCAACACCCATTGAACAACATCTTGGATGACTGCTGGGACTGAGGAATCAGTCTTTTTGGGTGACATGATATACTTCTATGATTTACTGTCACAAAAGTCCCTTCTTTGGATAGTTTTTACAAGCCTCTTATAGTATCTCAAAGTCAACTATGAAAAATGTGTATTTGAGAACTCAAGGGTGAGACTCATTTTTCCCTTCAGAGATTTTCCAAGTCAGAGAGGTATATCATGTTAGTAAAAGAGTGGTTGGCTTTATGTCCATACCCAAATGTTACAACTATATAATGTAAACAATTCTACCTGTCATTGAAGCCACTGATATCAGTCCACAGAAAGTTTGGGGACCTACCTTTCTTACTGCCATAGAATTCTCATGCCAGAGTTTCTGTTACTCTTTATGGCATTCAGTTCCATAGTAGCCGTTACTTGCAGCCCTGCTAATTCCCTTCAGTTCACTGCAGCTCTCATATCATGGATGTCTTCCATGACCTGGGCAAAATGCGGGCCATTCAGAAGGGCCTTCAGGACACTCTCTAGCTATCAAAGAACTAGTACAAGAAGTTAGCCCTTGGTCTTCAAGAAAAATATCTGTGTGGGTTATGCCGTCTGTCTATTCCTATACCCATTACCCACTTGAGCTGAAAGCAGAATATTTCCACTCAAGGTCCTTGGAGGGGGTTGCTCTGTGGAAGGTCATTACCCCCCTCTAAGTGAATCAACCGTATCTTCTACTGTGTGTATATGTGTGTGTGTGTGTATATATCTATATCTATATATAGATATATACACACACATATATATGTATATACATATATTTAATGTTTAGCTATTTATATTTTTCATATAAAAATTGTCCCTTTATGTCTTATGCCAATTTTTCAGCTAAAGTGCAATTTTTCTTATATTTTTAATTTTTATAAACCAGAGTATTTTCTAATTGAGAAATAGGCTAAAGTAAAAACAAGTTGGATACAATCCAGGCTTCTGTCCTAGGGACTCCTCTTTTTTATTCTGCACACTCCCCTAGATTATTTCATCCAATTGCATGGCTTGAATTACCACCTTTCTTCTCATAGTTTCAAATCTCTTTCTCTAGCTCAGGCCTCTGTCCCAGATGATAGACATACAACTTTGACTGCTTCCTGGGCAGCTTCTCCTGGACCTACCACAGGAAACATACTATGTCCTAAACTGGGCTCATTATTGCCCCCTTACAAACATTCTCCTTCTATATTCTTGATCTTGGATTGTGGCACCAACATATTCAGCTGGGAACTTGAAGGTACTCCTAGTCTCTGCCCTTTCCCTCATTTCCAAGATTCAAATCCTATTATTTCTTTTGATGAAATATTTTGGAATGTCTCAATTTGGACCATTCATTATTTACCCCATGAATTAATATAATATTCACCTATAATGGTTCTCCTTAGCTTCTGGCCCAGATCTCTTCATTTTATCTCCTCAGTGCTTTCAGCAAGATTACTATAAAATGTAAAAACTGCAGATATGGTCATTTTTCTTCTCCCTCACCCATTCCCAACTAAAAAATCTTCAGTCTTCCCATGTTTTCAGAATGAACATCTAATTAGTTAACATGAACTATAAAACCCTTTATGATTCAAGCTCTGCCTACTTTTTTTATTTCCTCTCTCACCACTCTTCCATTTGTATTCTCCATTCTTCTAATAGTTAACTAATTGGCATTCTCCTGCTTCTTCAGACCTCTGTTTTTGCACATATTCTTCCTTTATCTACAATTCCTTTACTTACTCCATCCCCTTAGTGAGCTCATGATGCTCTTATTGACCTCCTCCCTAAAGGAAGAGTTAAGTTCTTCTTTCTTTCTGTGCCTATGGGTGCTGTATTACTTATATAATAAGCATTTATTGAGGATTTACAATACAGGAGAAATACAATGCAATAAATCTATCCAGAATAGATTTATTTTGGATTAAAATTTAGTCTAACCACTTAAGAGTAGGATAGATTACCAAATTTTAGCCAAAATACCAACCTAATTCCTGTTTGATTCAACTGTTCCTACAAATTCAAATTTTTGATTTTGATTTTAAAAATCAAATTCCTGGTTGATACAACTATTTTCCTCCAAATCATTTATGATATGCTGGTGTCGCTGAAGAATAAATGCAACCCATCTTTAAGGTAGTTATTTTTTTTTTTTTTTTTCTTTTTGCGGTATGTGGGCCTCTCACTGTTGTGGCCTCTCCCGTTGCGGAGCACAGGCTCCGGATGCGCAGGCCCAGCGGCCATGGCTCACGGGCCCAGCCGCTCCGCGGCACATGGGATCCTCCCAGACCGGGGCACGAACCCGTATCCCCTGCATCGGCAGGCGGACTCTTAACCACTTGCACCACCAGGGAGGCCCTAAGGTAGTTATTTTTGTTTTAAGCAAATAATGAGTTTTAAAGTTGTGACTAACTTCCATCTTTTTACTTACTTATAATTTTGTCAGAAAGTGGGAGGTTGAGCTTGTTAGACTACACAAAATCTTGTGTGGTATTTTGGCATATTAGTTGAGGAGAAGAAGCATAAGGATAGACTGGATTAAGGGGATTAGGATTTGGTCTGTATTGCACTGGGTGCTTTGTTAGGTATGGGAAGTGAGGAGCTGGGACATGTTAGGACTAATATTACATATCTAAAAATCTTATCTAGAAGAAGGCAGTGGAAAGAAATCTTTCCACATAAATAAGCTTTTGCTCTCATCATCACATGTTAAGTGTTTTCCCTCAATCTTTCTCTTCCCTTTGGCTTCTTTCTCTTCCTTCACCGGAATAGGTATTTTGGGGCTCAGGTTATACTATTTGTAGTGAATGTCTGCTATTTTGTCTGCCCACCAGGTTTCCCTTTTCTTCTGGGAACATCATCCACCCTTTCTGGGACATACTCCTTTTTTCACTCTAAGCAGTTGATTTGAATGTGAGCTGCTATGTTCTTATAGACCTTGCACCTGGTCACAGTTGATGGCTAATGGGTGGTCAGAACTAATCATTTGGGTTTTTGAACTAGGGACTACTGAAAGTATGGGCTGTTCTTCTCTGGCTGTAAAGTCGAGATGAAATATGGTAGCTGCTGGCAGCCATTTTCCTCATCATATGCTTGCAGCTAGTTTAAATGAATAAAATAAACTTGCAGAAAAAAGCAATGATGAGGTAGAAAATCCTGGTGGGACTCAAGTTTCTGGTTCCAAGGTTGCATATATTCAAGTCTCTGTCTCTGTGGTCCAGCTGTAGTCCTGCCCTTCTTGTAGCACCCAAACCAATATATTCCTCCTTTTGCCTAATTGAATTTAAGCTGGGTTTCTGTTACCTTGCAACCTAAAGAGTTACAACTTTTCTCATCCTTCCTCTATATAATCTGTTCCATGCATTTTGTTAATATCATTTTATTAATGTCCTTAAGATGTTAGATGACTTGTATTGATAACACTTTTGCCGAGTGTACAATGAGTAGTCCAAGTTAACAATGTCATTAGAAAATCAGGTAGAACAAGTGAGATGATTTAAGAAGAGCTAGAAGATTGGTCAGGAGGGCTGATTCACATCTAAGGCTGGTCAAAATTTGTTCTCTAGAAGACAGAAGACCAGAATCTTGTCTAGAAAAAAGTGGAAAGACCTGGGGTTTGAACTCTGAAGTTCAGATGATCTAGGGGGAAAAAAAAGATTGTCAGAAGATTATAAGCACTGATTTAGAATGTGGGGAAGTGATAAGTGTTGTTTTATAGAAATGTTTACACAGACCAGGGGTTTTCACATTTGCCTAGGAGAGCTTACATCCCAGTCTCCAGTGTCACCACCTCTTTCTTTTGTCCCTTCACCCAGGGGTGGTAGTGGCTTCCTTTTGTTGCTAAGCTCTGAGTTGCTTCACTGTCCTCTGGCTTATCGGCTCATCTGTCACTTGTATAACCAATTCATTGCATTGCCTTCCCTCTTCTTTAAGTACTTAGAGTGGCTCTGTTTTCCTGTTTGAGCCCTGTCTGTTACATAATGTAATGGAGAGGGATCATGGATGGAACATTTTTGTTCTTTAAACTGAGGACAGATGGCCATTTTCTGAAAGAAGGTAACTAAGATTCAGAAGCTGAAGTTTGCCTGGAAGTTGTGGGCATGTGGCAGGGGGATGACCCTGAGATTTCCTAGCCCTGAAATGAATGGGTTCAGGGCAAGGACACCCAGGCGACAAAGTGCAATGGAAAGAAATGTATATACGTTCATTACAGCACTTAGCACTATGGTACTACAGTTGTCCCTCAGTATCAAGGGGAATTGGTATGACTGATTCACTTTGTTATAAAGCAGAAACTAATAAAAAAAAATAAAGCAAAAAAAAAAAATGGGGGAATTGGTTCCAGGAACCCCCCCATGGATACCAAAATCTGCAGATGCTCAAGTCCCTTATAGAAAATGGTTTAGTATTTGCATATAACTTTTGCATATCCTCCCATATACTTTATTTTTTTTTTATTTTTTATTTTTTTGCTGTACGCGGGCCTCTCACTGCTGTGGCCTCTCCCGTTGCGGAGCACAGGCTCCGGACACACAGGCCCCGCGGCCATGGCTCGCGGGCCCAGCCGCTCCGCGGCATGTGGGATCCTCCGGGATCGGGGCACGAACCCGTGTCCCCTGCATCGGCAGGCGGACTCTCAACCACTGCGCCACCAGGGAGGCCCCTCCCATATACTTTAAATCATCTCTAGGTTACTTATAATACCTAGTACCATGTAAATTCTATGTAAATAGTTGTAAATACAAGGAGGAACACCTCATAATGTTAAAAGTTTTAGTTAACAAGTAAGGTATATAAATCTAAATTTATATGCACATAACAGCCTGAAAATGTATAAAACAAAGAATGACATAACTAAAAGAATACACAGGGCTTCCCTGGTGGCGCAGTGGTTGAGAATCCGCCTGCCGATGCAGGGGACATGGGTTCGTGCCCCGGTCTGGGAAGATCCCACATGCCGCGGAGCAGCTAGGCCCGTGAGCCATGGCCGCTGAGCCTGCGCGTCCGGAGCCTGTGCTCCGCAACGGGAGAGGCCACAACAGTGAGAGGCCCGCGTACCGCAAAAATAAATAAATAAATAAATAAAAATAAAAGAATACACAAATTCAAATCAAAGATATTTGAAAACACCTTTCTCAGTAAATGATAAGCCCCCCAAATTTTCAAGGCTATACTTGTACATCTTCTCTTCAGAATTTTAAGATCAGTTTATCATGCTCCAACTTGCTTTTGAAAAAATTTATTATCAGCAACTTTATTTCTGCATCTGTTAAGGATCTGAGAGATTCTAGTGAGGGAGATGCTGAGACCTGGCCTAATGGAGGTGGAGGTGCAGAAGGAAGGCACAAATAGACACGGTAGAGACACCCTGTCTTGAAGATGTCACAGTTTAAATGCCTAAAGATTTTGAAGGACCGTTAAGTAACCAGAATTATTTTCCTTGATGATCCAGATGCCCCACCAAGGCTTGGATACCAAGGTATCCAAGGCTGCGTACCCCACCTGGCTTCCTTGTTTACTGACAGGTAATGAATAGCTTGCCAAAGAAAGGAAAACAAAGTTTACTATTCCCAAACTGTGGTTTTTCTTCTCTCTCTCTCTATTTTTTATTTTTTGTACCTAAATCCTGTTTTTGGTGTGTTAAGAGGACATGAAAACAATCTTGATTGTTTTCCCTTGTATACAAGCAAATTATAGGCTAATAATTATACTTCTTTCAGTTGACAGATCATTATAGCTTTAAGAAACTGCTGTGATTTCAACTGGAGCTGGTAACTGTTTCAATTAAAAATTATTTCAGTTATATAAGAAATACAATGTAAATGCTATGTAAATAGTTGCTGGTGTGCAACAAATTCAAGTTTTGCTTTTTGGAACTTTCTGGAATTTTTTTTGAATATTTTTGATCCAAAGTTGGTTTATCTGCGGATGCAAAACCCGTGGATGTGGTTGGCTGACTGTATAGTTATCTTAACTGCATAGTTCAAATGCAGCAGATTGAGATCCATCCAAAGCTCACAGTCAGCCAGAGCTGGTGAGTGGGACTCATCACCCTGTTTGCTTGTTCTTTCTATTATGATTTCCCTTTTCAACATTGTTTCCTTCTGGTAAGTAGGTTTGATCCATAAGGGTTGATAAAGGTGTGCAAGTAGAAGTGTTGAAGGTGCCACAAAAGTACTATGCTGGATGTGTAAAATGCTAATTCTCTGTAGTGGCTGATCTGATCAAGGAAATAAATGGTATAAGCCAGCAGTCCAGTAGGGCTTGCTGGAAATCCTCTCAAAGGGAGGTGGTGAAGAGGACAGGTTCTACAGCCAGCCTGCCTGGTTCCAGCCATGGCCCTGCTGCTTTACTGCTGTGTGTCCTTGTGCAAGTGACCTCTCTGCCTCACTTTCTTTTTTTTTTTTTTTTTTTTGCTGTATGCGGGCCTCTCACTGTTGTGGCCTCTCCCGTTGCGGAGCACAGGCTCCGGATGCGCAGGCCCAGCGGCCATGGCTCACGGGCCCAGCCGCTCCGCGGCATATGGGATCCTCCCAGACCAGGGCACGAACCCGTGTCCCCTGCATCGGCAGGCGGACTCTTAACCACTGCGCCACCAGGGAGGCCCCTGCCTCACTTTCTTGATCCATAAAATGAGTGTAATCATAGTACCTACTTCATAGGGTAATTGTGAGAATAAAATGACTTAGTACCTGTAAAGCTCTTAGCACAGCTCTAGGCACTTAGTAAATGTAACCATCATCACTGTCATTATGAAGTGTTTCAGAAGCCTCACCGTAGCCTAGAAGGAAGTAATCGACAAATGTCTGAACAGGTGTGGTAAGAAATTATGGCCTCAGGCATGTCATAAGTTCAGGGACTTTGAAGAGAATGAAACCATAATTGTCAATCTCTGACGTACGAAATGTGCCTTCATGCAACCCCTGCGGTAATGTCCCTCTACAGTGCTGATAAAATCATGGTCCCTTTTCTAGGAATGCATTCCACTTCCTAAACAGGATTAACCTGGAGGTCGTTACTAGATTTTGGAGACCCCCTTAGCTAGAAGATTCTCAGGTTGTAATTTTGTAGTAAATACATCTTTTTTATTGTGGTCACCCAGCATTCAAATTCACTTTCTGTGTTTGTGGAATCTTGTGTAGACTTGGGGAGAAGCAGAGCCCACCCATGGCAGAGGCCAAAAAAGCCAGTTATTTTTTTCTCCCTTGCAGCTTAAGTTTAGACTGGCTAACTTCAGCCATAGTCTCCTGCCCAAGAAGTTGAATCTGCAGTGAGTTACCTAAAGAAGCAGGGACAGTTTAGCATTTCTTGTGGTGGTGGTGGTGGTGGCTGTGGCATCTAGTGTCCAGTCCAGTGATGACTGTGTCAGCAGTTTTAGCAGAGTTCCCTAAGCTGTAGGTGGTGGCAATCCAGCTGTGCCACCCAAAGTTCAGTGGTTATGGCTGAGCACCTAACCAGGCTATTCCTGGCATGTGACCTTGTCAGTGGTTCTGGTTACCTATATTTTCCTGGTTTCTGCTTATATTTTGAGCCTAGTTCTTCCGTCTTTGTGTTGATTCTGTGAATTACCCAGTAGTTTTCAGTGAATTCTTTTTTTCTTTTTCTAGTAGCCAATGTCAATCTTATTGTTTGCAACATGAAACTCTGCCTAATGCACTGATTTTCTGTGATCCGCTGATACCTACAACTACAGTGGCTGCTTCTTTTTCTTTTTCTTTTTTTTGGAATACATCTATGTTTATTTTATTTTATATTTTTATTTTATTTTTTTGACTGCATAGCACGTGGGATCTTAGTTTCCCGGTCAGGGATCAAACCCATGCCCCCTGCAATGGAAGGGTGGACTCCTAACCACTGGACCACCAGGGAAGTCCCTACAGTGGTTGTTTCTTTATGTCAGAGCCAACGTATTGATTGTAGGAAAATCTAACCTTTATCTGTCGCAGTCCTTTAAGTCTCATTTTTAAAGTATAGGCTTTGTGAACCCAGACATAACCAACTGTGTTTCTTGTCAGAAATTTGCTATGGTACTACAATATACATTACATTTATCCAACTCATTTCAATTTATCAAATACCTACTGAACATTTACCTTGTGCTAAGCAATGGTTAGGTTTTGGAGACACAAAGTCAAATATGACAAGGTTCCTCCTTGCACATATTTAGAAACCTGGCTGTTTAATGTGTTATATCATGGTGAGATTTGGGCAAACCAATTCAGCTATATTCAAAGGGGGAAAAAAAAAAGAAAGAAGGGGTAAGAGTAAGGCAGTGTGATGTCGTGGTTAAAATCTTGATATAGAAGTTTGACCAGCCTTGGTTCATATCCAGGCTCTTATTTGCTGTGTTAAATAGGACAAATTACTTAACCTATCTAAACTTCAGTCTGTTTATCTGTAGGGGTAATACCTATATCCTCATATTATTTTGAAGTTTAAATGAGATAATGGAATAAAGTGATTAGTCAGAAATGTATGTTTTCTTCCAGTATGGATAAGCTAGTTTTAAATAGAAGTAGACAATGTTTTCTGCCTGTTTTTCTCTACTTGATGATGGTTAGCTGCATTTTTGGTAAGAATTTTCACTATTTGCTATAGTAGAACTGACTTGTATGTTTCAAACATCATTTATGATGCATGAATCTCCCCTCTAGCATTTTTTTTCCCATGAAGACCAAGAAAAATGATTCATTTACTCAACTGCTGTCTGATCTTTTTCCCTGAGTGTACCTCTTTTAGATGCTGATCATTAAATTGTTACGTAGATTCTTCAGCCCACTTAAAAACTGTGTATAGGGCCTCCCTGGTGGCGCAAGTGGTTAAGAGTCCGCCTGCCGATGCAGGGGATACGGGTTCGTGCCCCGGTCTGGGAGGATCCCATATGCCGCGGAGCGGCTGGGCCTGTGAGCCATGGCCGCTGGGCCTGCGCATCTGGAGCCTGTGCTCCGCAACGGGAGAGGCCACAACAGTGAGAGGCCCACATACCGCAAAAAGAAAAAAAAAAAAAAAAAAACTGTGTATAAAAAGGGTTTTATTGCCTTTGGAGTCCTTCTCAAAGTACTTTTCAAATTATATTTGGTCTAGTTTTCAGTTTATGGCTAACCTGCTATGTTTTGTGGGCTTCCTTGTTTTCCTTAAATGGGCTAATTTTCTATTATGAAAAACTATTTTTTTAAAATCTAATTGTTGTGGCTATCAATCAGGCAAGGTGGGAGTTTTGTTTGTTTATTCTTGGAAGAGTTTTTAATTAAAAATTTTTTTTGGTGTACTCCTTTTCCAATCTTATATAAACTTTATTTTTGGCTTCTGATGAGGTGTTTGAAAATAGTCTCCAGGCTTCTATTTTATTTTCACTTTTCATTCACTTCTGTCCCCACCTCAGCATCTGCATTTGCTTCTGTTGAAATCAGCACAAATGATACCAAACGAGGGGTTACAGACTGAAGTTCTAAGTGCTGGGACAGCTTCAAAGTTACTCTGTGACCTTGGTTAGGTCATCTGACTGCTTTGGCCTCCAATTTCCTCATCAGTGTAATGAAGGGAGTTTATTCATTTATTACACAAGTATTTATTAGGCGCATATTATATGACAGACACTGTGCCAAATGCCGGAAAAATCTGCAATGAGCAAGAGTTGAGGTGCCTCCCCTCATGAAATGTACATTCTAGTGCTGTTAAATTATTGAAACTCCAAGACCCTTTTGAGTTTACAGCACTGTAAGTATAATGATACTTCCACTTAGTTCCAGTTCTCTTTTGAATCAAATAGAAAAAAAGGTGATATGTGTGAAGTTCGTTTTGGGCTTTTGGACATTCCTTTGACTTAAACACCTTGCAGTTTGTCCTACAGGGTGTTCCATGGAAACCAGGTGAGATGCTCTCTCCAGAAAGGATTCAGGTCCAAAGCTGCCTACTACATCCCCCTCTTAAAGTGAATCTTAAAACGCTTTTGGAAATACACTTTAGATCTCTGCTTTCTGAAGCACGTTAAAAAAAAAGAATTACTGGAATAGTGACCACTGACCTTTATTTAGTTGTGGGAGTCAGTCTCAGTCAAAGAGGAAATGAAACTTTTCTTCGTTGTGGCCAATATGAAAATACTTATTGAATTATAAAATTGTGTGCAGTTATAAGACCATAAATCTCTTTACTGGGGATCAGTAATAATAATAAATAATAATGAATAGTAAAAATATAAATTTTATTATTTGGCTGACAGTATGGTATGTGACATATGCCTTGGAAAAATAATGGACTGGTAAACTTTTAAACTTACTTGCCAATGGCTTATTAGTGTTACAGGAATTATCACAATAGGAGTCCTTAAAAGAATATTTAAGCCAAGTCTTCTTTCCCTTCATATTCCATTTAATTTAAAGTGGGCTATTTGTGGGATGATATATGCCAGGTAGTAAGAAAAGGTTGGAATTATATTGAGGTAATTTTGGAACTATTATCAAAATGGAGCCATCTGAAATGATTGTTTATAACAGATAATGGCTGTCAGGAAAAATAAAATAGAATGAAAGATGTAAGCAAAGTGACAGAAAATAACTGATGAGCTGGTGGAAAATCCTGAAACATCTTGCATGAAAATCAATTCATAACAGGGTTTTGCTTGATTTTATGGGAAGAAATTAAGTAGTAAATATTAACTTTTGCCTGTTTCTCAAATTCTGTCTTAACCAGGATAATAATTCTTGTTTCAACTCTCAATTATCACATTTGTATCTTTTCCTGTTCATGAATTCATATTAAATTTTCTTAATATAATGGCTCTAATTTCATTTGTCTCCTTAGATTAATCTTCCGACAGTTCAGGAACAATAATCACAGTTACTGAATCATGGTTCATGTATATACATATTTACACACATATAAAAATAACCATAAAATAACCATAAAAGAAAATAGAAGTTGTGCCAAAAGAAAATTAGAGGTAAAGGGCTATTAAGATTTCAGAGGAGGGGGCTTCCCTGGTGGCGCAGTGGTTGAGAATCTGCCTGCCAATGCAGGGGACACGGGTTCGAGCCCTGGTCTGGGAGGATCCCACATGCCGTGGAGCAACTGGGCCCATGAGCCACAGTTACTGAGCCTGCGCGTCTGGAGCTTGTGCTCCGCGAGAGGCCGCGATAGTGAGAGGCCCGCGCACCGCGATGAAGAGTGGCCCCCGCTTGCCACAACTAGAGAAAGCCCTCGCACAGAAATGAAGACCCAACACAGCCATAAATAAATAAATAAATAAATATGAAAAAAAAAAGATTTCAGAGGAGGGAAAGAGTACATCCAAATTGGAGGAAAAGGGGGAATATTTGTGCCTCAGATTTGTACTGGCCTTAAAAGGCAGTGAAATTAGGGCCTTCAGTGATGCAGGGAACACCTTCCAGGTGGAAGGAATAGTAGCGCTATACAGTGGAAATTATATTGGCTTGGAGTTAACTGAACCTTGGTTCAGTTTTCTCTCATTCCTAGTTTGACCTGTAAAAATTGGAATAATAACCTCAAAACCTTGCTACAGGGTTGTTGTGAGGTTTAAATGGTATAATCCAGAGGAAATTCTTAGTAAAGTTCCCGGCAAAAAGTGGGTACTTGGGCAAAGACCCTCCCTTCCTTTTTCATGGGAATGCGGAGGCCATTCGATGCCAGGCTAAGGAGTTTGCTGAAGCTTTAATCCTGTTTCTGCCGTTTACCAGCTGCATGACCTTTGGCAAGTTATTTAACATCGCTCAGTGTCCATTTTCTCATCTCTAAAACTGAGCTAATAATAGTATCAATTTCACAGGGTTGATTAAGGGGTGAACAAGTTAGTTAATGTAAAGGGTTTATGAAATATGTGGCACAAAGGATGTACTTGTTAACTATTGTTATTTTTCATTGGCCCTGAAGAGCAAGTGGAAATTTTTGAGTTGGGGGTGGGGGAGAGTGACTCAATCTTTTCTTTAGAAAAGTCAATGTGTTGGTGGTTTATGAACAGGAATTGGGTGATGAGGGATTAGGGAGAGACCAAAACAGGGGAAGAGTAGTTAGGGGATTGGTAAACGCTCAGGATCAGAGACACTGAGAGCCTGATGAATAACGGTGGTAGCAGGAATGGAGAGGGGCTAGTCACTTTTAGAGATGTGCTTTTCAAACTTCAATGTGCACATGAATTACCTAGGGATCTTATAAAAATGCAGGTTCTGGTTCAGTAGGTCTGGGTGGGGACTGGGATGCTGTGTTTATAATAAGATCCCAGGTGGTGCCAATGATGCTGGTTCATGACCACAATGAATAGCAAGGGTTTTGAAGGCAGGATAGGAGCCTTCAAAAATAGGAGGAGTTGACAGTTGATTGGCCTTGGGGGGAGGAGACAGAGGGATGGTGAGTTTTCAATAGAAGAAGCTAAATCGGGAAGGAAAACGATGAACTTAGTTTATCATGCTTTTAGGAGTTTTAAGAGATAGAATGGTGTAATGCCCAAGAAGTAGATTTATTGTCAGAAGACCTGGATTAAATCCTGACTTCAACAATTACTAGAAAGATGACTTTGAACTTTAGGTCTCCTTCTTCATCTCTAAATGGGAGACTACAATGACTACTTCAAAGGATTGTTAGGTAGATGAAATACATTGCTGTGAAAACTTCTCTCATGGTGGCCAGCACCTAGGTGGCACCTACTGAATAAAAATGAAATTTATAGACTTTATGGAATTTATGGACTACTCCAGCTCCTCACAAGGCTGATCTAGGTTTTAACATATATGTTTTTTCCTACAGTGTGCATACTGGTACTTCAAATTGTACAGTAATTTGACAGCCTTCTGAACTTTATGTTTTCTAAGTATTCATTAGCTGACATAATTTCAGGGGATGTGAATGCCAGGATTGGCAGCGGGTCCACCGGAGCTACATCCATCAGAAACCTGCAATTGTCGGGCCTCCCTGGTGGCGCAAGTGGTTGAGAGTCCGCCTGCCGATGCAGGGGATACGGGTTCGTGCCCCGGTCTGGGAGGATCCCATATGCCGCGGAGCGGCTGGGCCCGTGAGCCATGGCCGCTGAGCCTGCGCGTCCGGAGCCTGTGCTCCACAACGGGGGAGGCCACAACAGTGAGAGGCCCGCATACCGCAAAAAAAAAAAAAAAAAAAAAAAAAAGAAACCTGCAATTGTCTAATTCTTCCTTTTAAGGCACTTCTCCAGGATAAACTGTCTGAATCAAAGAGGAAAATATCTGATCAAACCCATTTATAATCATAGTCCAATAATGGTAAATGGCAGGCTATGGGATAAATCCGTGAACTTTCACTTAGTTTTCCAACCAGAGGCAGCATTATTGATGATTGAAGAATTAGCTCTTCAGAGCTTATCTACAACCTCGACTTGGATATTTTAGACTGGTTGAAAGTAAATATTTTTCTCTTAAACTTAATCTGAACTTTCAAAATGTCCTTGCATCTGTCCCTACATGTAACTCAATCAGTGAGATTTTAGGAATGAAGTTAAACTGACGTGAAAAAATAAATGTATGACAACAAAGAATTTATGGCACATATTTTATTCTGGAAGTCTTCATGAATAACTATTTATAATATTAACAAATTGTGATTACACTACTCTGTCGCTGGACTATTCAAAAAACAAGTGCTTTTATTTCTTGCTTTATAAGAGAGATCAGAAAGAAAAAACGTTCCAGGCCATATTATCAAGATATTATCTTAAATATAACTGAGATCAAGTCATCCAAAGAGTCATTAAATTACAGTTCTTTTAAAAACAACTTGTCCTTTTCAAAAATTAAATTATTCTGGAATATTTTGGGCTTGACCACAGGGACACCAACATTACATTACACATTTGGGGACTTTATCTTCTTTGATATCACTTCAGGATGAAGAAATTCAGAATCATGTGCATGGATTGATTACTAAACAAATCATTTCGATTACTACTTTGCCTCTCTGCATTTTGTTGTCCCCAGTATTCTCCATAGCCAGAATCCATTATTTTCATCAGCTCTAAAAAATCCAGTCTTTCAAGGGTGAAAAGAGCTCCAGAAGATAATTTCTGCTGCCAGAATTATTTTGATCTTGCTTGAGTAGTTGGCTGAAGTCCTTGCCAAACTATTTACCTTAATTAACTCCGCAGGTATGGTTCCCTCATGATGATCTCTAAGTGTAGTTGACTCTAGATTAAAAAAGGGAAACCCTCCATCTCCTGAAATCACAGAACCATTAAGGCTCTTAGAGACTTCCTCAAAATAACATCACATTGTTTTCCCTTAAGTTGAAAGACTAAGTCTCAATCTAATATCTTGCTTGCATAAGGAGCTAACCAGCTCTAGGTATAAACTATTTTTTACAGATAATGGCTATTAAAATATTTGTTATATGAGTAGATTCTGTTATTTATCTCCTCCAGAGAATACCTGAGACTTTGTAAAACTTTTATATTTTATAGATATATTATTTTTTCCTCCTTAAATCTCTTTCTGTATCTAACCAGCATCCATCCAATAATCTGAACAAGGAACCTGGGAGTTATCCTGGAATCCTCCCTGCCCTTCCCACATCCATTCAAATCCCAACACTTGCTGACCTTTACACCCTAAATGTGTGTTGGCTGCCCTGTCGATCCCTCTGGCCATGTCTCGTCCAGGCCCTCACACTCCTCTCTGGGCTTTCACAGCAGCACCCTAAGGGCTTTATCTGCCTTCAGTAACGGCCTCCTCTGATTTACCCTTCAGAGCAATATATTTAAAATCCAAATTGATCAGGTAGCTTCCTTTCATTGGCTCTCCATCATCTGCACTAAAAAAAGACCCAAGCTCCTTGGCATAAAATATAAGGCCTCCCCCGATCTGGCTTTTTTTTTAATGAGCTTCTCGGGTTTATTTCCTACAAGCTGCTCACTGCCTAGCACTGCATGCTACAGCACGGGACTCAGCCTCAGCACTACTGACACTTGGGGCTGGATAGTTCTTTGTTGGGGGGCGGGCCTGTCCTGTGCCGTGGTAATATATGTTCAGCAGCATCCCTGGCCTCTACCCACTAGATGCCAGTGGTACTCTCTTCTCCCAGTTATGACAACCAAAAATAACCCCAGACATTGCTGAATGTCCCCCAGGGGACAAAATTGCACCCTGGTTGGTAAATAGGAGTTGGATAATGAATCACTAAATCTTTGAACACACCAAGCTATGTAGTACCTCCACTCCTTTTTTTTTTCTTGTTATTTGTTCCTGGAAAGCCTTTCTCCTTCTTTGCCTAATACAGGGAGAGAGGAAAAGATTCTGTCCTTATGTCCTCTCCCTTCTTTGTTTCCTCTAAAGAGGAGGGACTAATGATCTGATTCGTCAGATTCCAGGACACATTGGAGAACAGGTGAGAGCATTTCTTTGAAAGGACTGCATATAGGTATAACCCACTCTTCAATTTTTTTAAAAAGAAATTAACCAATAATGCATGAATCCATGCTTATAAAAATTGAAACAATATAGAACATAGAATTAAAAGTGAAAGCTTTCCAGGGTTAAAGCATTCCAATTAAAAAAAAAGAGAGAGATTTGATATATACTGCCCCAACATTATCAACACCAGACATCCTCCCCCTTTATGGCTGTGGCCTCCTCAGGGTTCCAGGATTGTGTATAGAAGGCGGAGGCTAGGTCGGCTCACAAAAACACAAAACTATTACTTCTTTTTTTTTTTTTAAGTTATTTGTCCAAGGTCAAATCACCAGGATCTCTCAGACACAGAGTGCTTTTTTTTTTTTTCTTAAGAAGATGTTGGGGGTAGGAGTTTATTAATTAATTAATTTATTTTTGCTGTGTTGGGTCTTTGTTTCTGTGCGAGGGCTTTCTCTAGTTGTGGCAAGCGGGGGCCACTCTTCATCGCGGTGCACGGGCCTCTCACTATCGCGGCCTATCTTGTTGCTGAGCACAAGCTCCAGGCGCGCAGGCTCAGTAGTTGTGGCTCACGGGCCTAGTTGCTCCATGGCATGTGGGATCCTCCCAGACCAGGGCTTGAACCTGTGTGCCCTGCATTAGCAGGCAGATTCTCAACCACCACGCCACCAGGGAAGCCCCAAAACTATTACTTCTTGATGCTTGCTAGGGTTATCCGAGCAGGTGATTCACATTTTGGGTCTACCTAGCTCAAAGAAGGACATTTCAACAAAGCATATATAAGTTGCATTCTTCTTCCATTCCTTATCCAAATCCTTATAGTCCTTTTCCCTACCATCCCCGTAAAGATCCACAAACCATAACAGTCAGAGCTGTTATCAAGAAAGACAGAGACTTTTTGCCATTTTAAATGTACAGTGTTACAAACATCAGTCCAAAGACAGCCCCAGAGATTTTGCTTCACCTGATCAGTGGTGAGCCCTGGGGTCTGTATTTTTTTTTTTTTTACTGACTCCCCACCCCCAGAAGAGTGATGTGCAGCCTGGTGTGGAAGCCAGAGACTGAAGAATACAAGTTAAAATGTAAAAAGATGCATCCAGGTATCCAATGTTTTGACAGCTGCGTATATCACTTCATGTTCATATGAATATAGCATGGAGTAGTAGCCATACTTAAAAAATTCCAAGTTTCATAAATTCTTATAGCAGTTGGAAGAAAAGACGTCTCTATATGCCTATGTCCTAAATACTGTGCAGGCCTTAAAAACAAACTAGGTAAAGGGAAAATACCTGCGAGGGCTCTTTATTAATATAATGAAAACATGCCTGATGGTGGGGAAATATAGCTATTTTCATAAAGGTTTCCAGCTACGGGAACAAAGGGTGAAAGAAATCCTTTCCACGCAAGTTTAATTCTAGAGACCCCATCCTTTACACAGGGAACTTAACCCTTTCCCCTAATTCTGTTGATCATTATTCTTTTCCAGCCTTCCTCAACACTTAAGATCCCACGGGAGGTCACTAGGAATGGTGGGGGTGAAGTGTTCCTAGTAGCAGAAATGAAGATGGGAGAGTGAACTGGAAAAACGCTTTAAAAACTCTATTTGAGACAAACCTGACTACAAAATTGTGTCTGTGCTATGATTACAACTGTAACAATTCTGTCTGCATATGGACAGGGACTGAAAGGGAGCATAAAAAGAAAAAAAGTAAACAGTTTGGTTTGTAGGATGGCAGAATTTTGGGTGGATTTTTCTTCCTTTTTTGAGTTTTGTCAATGTTTTGGTAATGTTTTGCAATAAACAATACTATAACAGAAACAGCTGAACCTGCTGACTAATTATAGAAAGAGCAGCCTAGCCTCAACTCCGTCAGAGCTAAACTCGCTGCATTTGGCAGATGCTCTCCAACGTTAAAGGTGATAGTATCAGCTAACCTTAACCAAGAAGTCAACTCCTTCTGGTCCAAAGGAGCATTTTAAAAATTATTTTATTTTATTTTTTGCAGCTAACTCATTCTGGCAGGCATACCAAGTATTAGTTCAGTGGGGCCCGTAGGAGGGTGTTTCATTTTGTTGCTTTTCCTTTCTTCTTTAAAAATAGTTGAAATGGTTGATTGGTTACACCTGTCCTAAGAAAGGTCTTGGACCAAATCATCTGCAGTAGAGTGAAAAACTCAGGGTCCTTAAAAGTGTTTGTCTAAGTATGTGAGTGGATTCAAACTCCACTTTGAGGGAAATGCTGGTGTCACCTGCAGGAACCCCTGCAGCTTATCTTTGAGCAGAAATGATTCGAATGGCAAGAATACAAGTCAGTTTCTTAAAAAATTGACAACAGAACGTCAGCCTGACTTCCTGCACATCTGGTGTTGAAAGCGTATGGATAATCAACATCAAAGACTATTGGCACTTCAGGCACTTGTCAGCGAATTCAGTCCTGAAGTGACTTTAACTGTGCACTTGCCAAAGGCTCGCCTAAGACACATAATATTGGAGAGAGACGATTTAATGAACGGGTGAGCTCTCCATTCCTCTTCTAGGGACTCTAATCTCTGTTCTTGTGATTCGTTGTAGTATCAGGAAGCAACATATCTGGGCTGGATAACCTCTGTTCCTGATAGAAATGCTCTCACCAAGTTAAAAATCTAGTGTTATGCTCTGTGCCTTTATGAGATTCAGTATAAGAATTATCTATTGGAACATGCTTTTGCATTTTTTCTTGCAAATATTGCTGAGGATGTTGTACCTTATGTTACCTAAAATCTATTGTTAAAAAAATTAAGTGATGCATTCCTTCTGGATTTAGAACCTTAGCTTTGCTTGTAACACAAGTTAGAAACCAGGTGTTTGTCTTTGTGCCTTAGGTACCGGGAAACTCATGCTTTATCCCTAGAACTCCTCCAATGGCATTTTTGTACACATCGGAGGAAGTGGTGAACTCAGACAGCAGAGTCAGGCGCAAGAAGGAGGATATTATTTGGTGCCCATTCAGTTGCTGTGCCTGTTACGGCTTAGGTAGGTACAACACTTTCAATTTTAATGATCTCATTAGAATTTTTTTCTCCAAGAATTTGCTGTTCCTGAAGTGCTAGGTTTTCAGAAAGGAAGAAATGCATTTCATTTTCTATAAATATCAAAATTAATTACTCATCATTATAACTAATCATTAAAATTCAAAATTAGATGAGAATGTTCTTAATAGATTTTTTTAAGCCTTGAAGAGGTCCATTTTATTATAGCATCTACAGCTCTACTATTTGTGGAAATTATGACGTAAGGTTCGTAATTGAATTAAGCCAGTACCTTTGCCCAAATCCTAAGAAGAAACTAATAAAAGATGGTGGGTAAAACTATGGTATCTTATTAGGAAAAGTGTAGGCAATTGAGTAGAATTGTTTTTGTAGATCTCACCCCAGTTTATCTAGTTGGGAACATATTCATTCATTCACTCGTTCGTTCTTTCTGTCATTCAACATGAGAGTCTAATATGTTCCAGGGGCCATTTTAGGTCCCAAGGATACATCAGTTAACAGAACAGATAGAATTCCCTGCCTTTATAGAATTTGCATTCTAATGGGGAGGGGGGAAGACAGTCGGTAAAACAAATAAAAAATATATGGTGTAACCGTTGGTATTAAGTGCTGTGACGAAAAGTCAAGAGGATAAGGGAGAGATAGGGTGCTTTGGGTTGAGGGTGGAATTTGCTATTTTAAATAGTGTGACCAGGTGGCATCTGAGCATAGATCGGAAGGAGAGAGTGATGTCTCTCCAGGAAGAGTTTCCATGCAGAGGGAACAGTTTGTGCAGAAACTCCAAAACGAGGTTGTGCTTGGAGTGTTTGAGGAAAGTGAGGCGACAGATGTGGCAGGAATGGAGGATGGGAGGAGAGTGGTGGGAGGCCATCGAGGGATGAGGGAGCCAGAGCATGCAGGCCGTTTTAAAGGGCTTTAAAAATGAGACGGGGAACAGCTGGAGGGTTTTGAGTGGAGGAACAACATGGTCTGACATGTTTTAAGGGCATCATCTGGTTGCACTGTGGAGAACAGACTGCGATGGGGAGATGTGGGACCAGTGGGAGCAGGAAACCTAGCTGGGAGATGATGGTCATTTGGACTCAGGTTATAGTGGTGAAAGTGGGGAAAAGTGGTCAGATTCTGATTCTGTTTTGAAAGTAGAGCCACTAGGGTTGCTGAGTATTAGAGAAGGAGTTAACGAAAGAGAGATGAGTTTTTGGTCTGAGCCAGAGCTTCAAGAAATGCAGTCTGGAGTTGCTGTACACTGGATGAGGAAGACTGTGGGAGGAAGATCAGGAGTTTGGTTTTGGACAGATTAAGTTTGAGACAGTCCAAGTGGTAATATCCAGTAGGTAGTTTGATAATATAAACATTAACTCAAAATTAATATTACAGTTACTAGAAATATTATATATACATATGTAGAAATAATATATTATTAATGATATTATTAAATTTTAATATGTTCGTGGTACTACATTTTAAGAGAGACACTAACAAGTTAAATATATTTTGAAGAGGATGACTGAGACGGCAAGCACAGGAAACCATACTGGATAAGCAGCCTTTGAAGGAAACGGAGATGTTTAGCATGAAGAAGAGTGGTCCTAGGGTAGATGTGTTTCTTTACATGCTGGAAGGGCTACCTTGAAAAGGGATAGCAAATGAACTTTACCTGTCATTCTCTGAGATGGATAGAAGTTATAGGAAGCCCGGTTTCAGGTCAATGTAAGATTATACACATGGACACATTTTTATGAGTAGGATTTCTGTGTTCTTCTGCAGCAGGATGGATTCTCTTCTGAAGTAGTGATGCCTTATTGCTGGAAGTATTTGACTGGAGAGTTGCTGAGGATATTGTAGAGAGGACTGGATGGAGGGTTAGATTAAGGTTCATTTCTTTTTGTTTCTGTGTATTTTTCCTAGGGACCAAAGTACTCCATGTACCAATGCACCATCATGAATATTTTTTCTTGTATTGCATTTTAAGATTTCATGGGTCTATGAGTTTCTTCCAAATTAAACTATAAACCTCTTGAGGACTGGGACATGTTTTTATCCTCTTTGTATTCCCTGATGCACTTGGTACAAGATTTTGTATATAACGAGTACTCAGAAAAATACTTTTTGGTTGAATAATTTTGCTTCCAAGGCATCCTTATCCAAAATGCAAACACTACTGGGATGGTGAGTTCATATCCAGCCTACCACCTTATTGTGGCTGAATTGACAGGACCAGTTTAACCCTTGAAATTCTGAGGGTCTGGAGTGGAAGAAGGTTGTCAAATGAGGAAAAGAAAATTCACCAAAAATTCATCTTTGTCTATGGCTGATTCTGCCTGCGTATAAAGTCTACCTAAAATGTCAACTGTTGTGGTATTGGAGTATTAAGAATATGTATTACAAAAATGGTACTGATGAACCTATTTGCAGGACAGGAAAAGAGATGCAGACATAGAAAATGGACTTGTGGACACAGGAAGGGAAGGGGTGGGTGGGACGAACTGAGAGAGCAGCATTGACATATATACACTACCATGTGTAAAATAGATAGCTAGTGGGAAGCTGCTGTATAGCACAGGGAGCTCAGCTCAGTGCTCTGTGATGACCTAGAGGGATGGGATGAGGGTGGGTGGGAGGGAGGCTCAATAGGGAGGGTATATATGTATACATATAGCTGATTAACTTTGTTCTACAGCAGAAACTAACACAACGTTGTAAAGCAATTATACTCCAAAAAAAAAAAGAATACGTATTAGAGTCCAAAATATCTGAATGATATTTTAGAGGTTTGGAAGAATTAAAGAATGTCCAAGACAGTTACTTCTTCTGCTTTCAGAGAGTACTTCCAACAGTGAGAAAATCTGGTTAATTAAACTAGTAGCAGAGGTTCAATGAGGTCCTTGCCATAGAAGGTGTTAAATGACAGGATTAATAACCACTCTCAAGCCAGCCATCCATTCATCCACCCATCCAATGAACATTTATTGAACACATACTATGGGCTGAGCAGCGAGGGGTTCCGTGAAGGGCTGTAATCTTGAGACGCTCACAGGTGAGTAGGAGAACCTATCTAACATTATGGTACACTGTGTTAAGTACTGTGCATTGGAAAAACAAAGTTCCATGAGGTCAGAGAGGATAGAGCAGCTAACTTCTCGGGGAAGTTGGGAGATTCTTCCTGCGGCAAATGCCATTTGAACTAGCAAAGCTTTTTTGTGATCCTCCCTCAACACCCCCAACCCAAGGCAGTGTATGTCTCTCTGCTGTCTTCCTGTGGCACTTGTTACCTGCTTCTGATTACAGCAGTGCCCTGTTTATTGCAATTATCTGTTTACTGTCTACTTCTCTGCCTGGCCAGTACTCTTTAGTGGCAGAGACTTTGTCTTATCATCTCTGTCCCTACCAGTATCCAACACAGGTCGAAAGTTGTCTGTTAACAGACTCAAAATAAATGAATCTTGAAGAATAAGTTGAAATGTGCCAGGTCCAGGAGGAGGGAGAAGGGCGTTCAAGACAGAGGCATGAAGCTGTGAGAAGTTATGGAGGCGTCTAAGGGTATAGTGTGTTAGGAAAATGGTGAGTGGGTTTGGAAGACTGACACGGAGGGAACATTCAGGGGAGGGTTGGGAGATGATGACTGAGGAATGAAGCACGACATTCTCATGGGTCCACTGGAGGTGAAATGACTCAGTCAGAACATAAAGCATTCTAAAAACCATCAAGCAATATATGTTGCAGCTGTCCCTGACCCCAGCTCCAGCCTCCGGACTCTGGTCTCTCTCCAACCTTCACTCCACTTTGAGCCTCACTCGTCCCTTGTGATCATGTTTGCTTTCTTCTGAGGGTTTGCAAAGCAAATTTTGCATTTTAGTTGTAGGTTTAACTACATTCTATTTATATCTTTTATCCCATGGACAGAGAAATATCCTTTGTTCCTTATTGAAATGACTTGATTGCATCTACTTTCTAAATTATTCCATGAGAGACTAAACAGTCCTTTTTTTTCAATCATTCATTGTTCCTAGTGATTGGCTGCATCACCATCCACCCAGTTTCCCCAGCTAGAAATCTGGACTTTATCCTAAGCCCTACTTTTCCCAAAGTGCTCTCTTCCGATCAGTATTAGGTCTTCCTAGTCTAATGTCCAAACGAATCTTGACTTTGTTTTCTTCTCTTTATTCATATAGCCTAAGTTCAGGCCACTTTATCTCTCACTGGCTTATTGAAACAACCTCTTAAATGGTCTCCCTACCTCTACTTTTCTGTTTATCTCTGTCTATCTGTCTGTCTATCTATCTATCTATCTATATCAATAAAAATCCAGCCACTGCAGTTATATTTCTTTTTTTAATTTAAAAATTTAAAAATCGTGGTAAAATATACATAACGCAAGATTTACCATTTTAACCATTTTTAAGTGTACAGTTCAGTGACATTAAGTACATTCATGTTGTTGTGTTACCATCAGCATCATCCATTTCCGGAACTTTTTCATCACCCTAAACTTACCCATTAAACACTAATTGTCCATCTTCCTCTTCCCCCAGGCCCTGGCAACTACCATTTTACTTTCTGTCTCTGTGAATTTCACTACTCTAGAAACCCCGTATAAGTAGAGTCATACAGTACTTGTCCTTTTGTGACTGGCTTATTTCACTTAGTATAATTTCCTCAAGGTTCACCCATGCTGTAGCATGTGTCAACATTTTGGTCCTTTTTCAGGCTTAATAATATTCCACAGTATGTATATACCACATTTTGTTTATCCATTCATACACTGATGTCTATGATATTTATTAAATATTATTACTCTTAGAACTTTACTGTAACTTGTCCCTGTTACTCTCAGGATACAGCTAAAAGGCTTTACTATGGTTTACGGGGCCCCCACCTAACGCTGCAGCTTTCATTCTATTTATGTCCCCTTACACTCTCCACTTCAGTCAGGCGACCTGGCCTTGCCTCCGTCTCTTTCACATCTGGGCCTTTGTCCCAGCTTCTTCCTCAGCTTACGATGCCATTTTTCAGGATGAGCCCAGCTTTTACCTCAGAACTCAGCTCAAGACATCACCTCCTCCAGGAAGCTTTCCTCCTCTCATCCAGGCTAGGTTAAGCATCTCCTTTTTTGTGCTCCTGGAATCCCCTGAAGTTCTCTCTACCAATACTCTTGTCACACTTAGAGCAAAGACAGTGTCTTATTTCCCATTTCATTCCTGGAGCCTAGTATATTTTGAACGCTCATTTCATTTCTGTGGAACAAATACATAACCGTGTAGGCAAGTATCTGGAGTCATAGAGGAGGTAGGCGCTGAGGCAGAGGCCTGTGTGAGTGACTAACTCAAGGCCACCAAGTGTGAGGGCGTAATCCCATGCAGCCTGCCAAATGCTGACCGCCTTCATGCCCGTGGAACCACTGGATGAGGCACTGGGTGCACACAGTAGAATGATGGGTATATGCACTGAGATGTGCATTCCCAGCCCTCAACTGAGAAACCCGTTTAGGTGTTTTGGTACTTTCGGCACGGTTTTAATCTTTTGCTCTTTTGGTCAATGTGCTTACACCCATCCTGCCTCTATTCTCCACCAATTCTCCCCCTCACTCTCCTCCCCCTACTCTGAACTTGGAAATAAATTCATATGTTTAGGTCAGTTAAACAGAAACGAGACTTTATTCTGTGAAGAAAATGTTTAGTTTGTAAAAGGATCAATGGGCTATTTTGGATCAAATAACTGTGTTTTCTTTAGCCATTTAAAATGGTCTATTTTCATTTTTTAAGCCATTGCCTTGTGAAAAGACCCAAGAATATCCCCAACTTAGTGTTAGATCCCGTAATTACATTTTCCCATTTTGAAAGCAGTTATGCAGTCCTTACAATAGAGTCAACGCGGCTAAAAATAAACTCCAGGCAGTTCATATTAACTGGGTAATAATAACAGGCAACAAGGAGGCTCCCTGTCCAAATATGATGAAAACAGGAAGTTCATTACACAAGCTGTTCTTTCCTGATAGATCTGAATTCTTAAAGCCTTAACTCAAAAATAATCTCTTCAGGTTAAAAATAAAAGCAGAGAGTTGTCTCTTACTTGTGGCTCAATGGAGATGATAACATTGTAGCTAAATAAATCCACACAGCCATGGGTAGACTGTAACTCCAGATCGCCTGTTTGGAGGAGGAAGGAGGAAGTTTGCAGACCCCTCTCCTGGCAGACAGGCGGCTGGATGCATTTGCCCGGGGGTTTACTGTTTTCTTACCCTGGCACAAGCTGCCAAGGAGATATTGCTTTACTTTGGTACGATGGCAGGAAGGCAGAAAGGCTTCCGGTGTGGAAAGCATTTTTATTTTTCCCTGGGGAGAAAATGGATGAACAGAACACCCCCAACTCTAAGTGTCTGCCAAGTATTGTAAATTTCAATCCTGGTTTCTCAGGGTGAAGTGGGAATGAGGCCCAAAGGAGGAGGATAAACCCCCTTCCTTATGGAACTCCTTTTCTCTACTGAGTGTCACTGATTGTAAAGATTCAGATTTTCATGATTAAAACAAGGTGAGCATGGAGGAAAATTTTAATTTATGTAACTAGAATGAGCCCCACCAGCTCCCTTCCTGAAACCAAGTCCCAGTCCTCCAGGGTGTCACTGGACGCAGTGAGGGGGCCCGTGACCTTGCCATCCGCCTCCTCTTTGGGAATCTCACTACTTGTTACCACGGCCACCAGTAGGGTCACCCTGCTCCAAACAGTCATCACATCTTTCCTTAATTTCCTGTAACATAGTGGAGACCAGGTTGGAAGTTTCAATAAAGACTTGGCTATAGGATTGAGGTGGGGAAGAGAATGGGAGTAACAAAGAGTTGTCAATCACAGAGAGTGACAAGTGTGCACTGATCTGGCTCAGCAGATGCAGTTTTCTCTCCCCAGGCTAGGTCAGTAGCATCTGTAGGGTTTGCCTTGAGCAAAAGAGCATGCTTGGGGAGTACTCACCTTGCGAATGTCCCCAGACCCTTCCAGCTATTCTTATTCCACTTCATGGTGGCTGTACTCCATCTTCCTGGGGAGTGATCTTTGTTTCTTTAACTGCACAACAAGTCTCGGAATACGTGCATCCTGGGAAGGGGGTTCTTGCCACTTTTGAAGTGATAACAGATAGGGCCAGTCACAGTAGGCATCAGGAGGGCCGTATTGCCAAGGCCTCACATTTAAGAAGAGTCTTACATGTAGACTTTTGATGTGATTTCCAAATGGGATTAGCATAGCCACAGACATACACTGATCTAATCATATTTTTTAAAAGGTATCACACATGACTTTAAACTCTATTCTATGACCAGATCACATTGGCTTTTGGGTATGATAAATTTTTGTAAGTTGTAAACCTGCAAGTAGCACAATTATATTGGACTATATATATTTATTGAGTGTAAACACTTAGAATATATCACATTTTTTGTAATGCTCTTTTGGAATTTCTTCATTTTTCTAAAATACTGCCATTCTCAGGAATTGGAAGTGGTCTGGCCTCTGAGAGGCCCTGACCATACACCTTCTCCACCTGCGATGCTGCCCATGGGGAGCGGTGGACTTCTGTAAGAGAAGGAGGGAGGTTTATAGAGATGCTCTCTCGTGGTGGATGAACGCAGTGGTTCTTAAACTTGACCTGTGCAACAAAATCTCCTAGGAAGCTCATTAGAAATGACATACGATGCACTGAGAATTTCTGGCTCAGACCCAAGATCTTGACTCAGGGGGTTTGAGACTACTCCTTGAAAAGCCCTGCAACAGATTGTAGAGGAGCTTTTGGGGGAAGGTCAAAGGGTAAAAGAGGTCCCCTTTGGGAAATAAATAATGATTCCCTCAGGGGACAGTGAAGACTCTGTCAGAAAGAGAGGTTCCCCTGACTAGGATCAGTAAGGAAACAGAGCAAGGGACCTGGTAGTTGAGAGAACAGAGGGTAGGCAGGGACGGCTGTTGAGCCTGGGTGCAGAGAGCATGGGGCACACTGGGGAGATGTTTGAATGGGCAGACCAAGGGACAGACAATTATGTCAGAGAGACATGGGAGGGGACAATTTCTGGGAGACCTCACTGGAGAGAAGTGGTGAGAAGACCTCAGGGTAGAGCCAGCATGTCCCAGAGGGTTGGAAAGCTGAGCACGAATCTGAAGAAGGGAGTGGAGGCTCTGGGCTTGGTGTAGCAGGAAGCCTGGAACCAACCACTCCCTCCACTAACTGTGAACAAGCTGTAATCCTCCCCACAGGTCCCTTAGCTAATACATGGACAATGAAGACCGACTTCTTATGACATTTTGATTGATTTATCTTTTGTAAAAACAAGAGAGTATTAAGAGTACTGAGATAGCGGAGGGAGGTATCTTAAGCTGTGGGGTAAGGAATGTTTTTATAGATACTTGAGTTATGGTTTGAGCTAAGTGAAGTGCGACATTCCTTCGTAGATCAACCTGTGTCTCTCATACCATCAGCTTGTGCCACAGGGTCAATATTATACATTTAAAAATTATAGTTTAAACATATCCACTTCATTTTCACGGTCAACTTATAACTCACAGTGCTAACAAATCCAAAAATTCCTCTGTGTTACTTTTGTCCATTCCAAGAACCTACCACAGAACCCTTCCTATGAGTAATAAGGGAAATATAGCCACTCTTCATATGATTAAATAATTATTGGGCTTCCTTTGGTTTTAAGTATCAGTGATCTTTGCTACATGTTTTTCTTAACTTTAAATTTCACTTCTTTAATTTTCACTGCTGATAGCAACTGTGCTCCATATTTTGGAGTTATCTGTGTAGCAACTTGACTATGAGCCATTTGAGCTAACAGTACAATTCTCAAGCTTTCTGGATTGCAAAGCTCTATTGTTTCTTGACTTCCACATATTATCCATTCTTTCCCTAGTGGAACAACATTAATAGGTTACAGCAAAAAGCTGTAACAACCCGACTTCTATTTTACTTCTGCTGTGGCCATCACAGGTAGTGGTTTCCAAGGTATAAAAAATAGAAACCATAGTGTTAATAGGGCTTTAAAATCAAAGATAGTTGTTGGATATGTATGTGTGTTTGTGTGGTTTGTGTGCAGAAAGTCAAAAGATAGTCTCCTTTAATTCAACAAGTTTATTTATTGCCTGAAATATGCCAGACACTGTTTCAGTGCTGGGGATATAAGAGTGTACCAAGCACTGATCCCCATTCTCAGGAAACTTACATTCTCATAGGAGGAGACAGATAACAAAGGGAGTGACAGGAGGTGGGATATGTGTGCTGTTTTAAAATAGGGTAGTTAGAGAAGGCCTCTGTAATAAGTGACATTTGAACAGAGACTTGAAAAGAGTAAGCAAGCCTAGTAGATATCTGGGGGAAGAGCTTTTTTGGTGGAGGAAACATAGATACAAAGGCCTTGATATAGGAGATTGCAGAGCATCTGGAGGAATATCAAGGAGACAAGTGAGAGTGGAGTGGAATGGATAAGGGGGCAGTGAAAGAACTTAAATTCAGAAAGTTAGCTGGGGAAGATCATTTAGAGTCTTTGAGGCCATGGTAAAGACTTTGGAATTTTTTTTCCCTTGGTGAAATGCAAAGCCAATGGAGGGTTTTTTCTTTTTTTGCGGTACGTGGGCCTCTCACTGTTGTGGCCTCTCCCGTTGCGGAGCACAGGCTCCGGACGCGCAGGCTCAGCGGCCATGGCTCACGGGCCCAGCCTTTCCGCGGCATGTGGGATCTTCCCGGACCGGGGCACGAACCCGTGTCCCCTGCATCGGCAGACGGACTCTCAACCACTGCGCCACCAGGGAAGCCCCAATGGAGGGTTTTGAGCAAAGGAATGACATAAACATTTTAACAGGACCACTCTGTCTGCTATAATGGGACTGTGTTAGCCTGAGTTCCCTAGAAGCAGAGCCTGAGATGGGGATGTGCATGTGATTTCCAGAGAAATTGGTAAAGGGTGAAGGAGTGGGCTAGAAAGGAAGAAGAATGGCGAGAATGTGATTTCAGGTTCTGCGTAGTAGCTTCAGCCTAATCCCATGGGGAGCTGTGGAGCATAAATTTCACCTTAGAATTTTTCCCACTTGAGACAAGGGAGAGAGGCTTTTTACCTTCACCCTGGTTATTGAGTAAAGACTCTGGGGAAAGGTATGGACAGTGTAAATTCCAGGCACTTCCAGGTGTGGTAGCTTCCATTGCCCAAGTGCAATTCTCACTGATGCACCCACAGCAGCTGAGGGAAGGGCTCACCAACCAAATTGATAAAAGGGATTCCAGAGGGCCTGATTGAGCTATTAGCAACTTCTACATGGAATAAGGGTGGAGTAGAGATATCAGTTAGGAAGCTAATGTAAGACTCCAGAAGAGAGTTGAAGGTGGCTTGGACTAGAGTGTAGCAGTAGAGGTGTTGAGAAGTGGTTGGATTCTGGAAAATTTTGAAGGCAGAGCCCAAAAGATTTGCTAATGGATTACCTATAGCATGTGAGAGAAGGAGAAGAATCAGGGACGACTCTAAGATGTGTGGCCTAACCATTTATTGAGATGAGGAAGATTGTGGGAGGAGTGGGTTTTAGAAGGGGGTGACTAGAAGCTCCATTGGAGACATATTAAACTGAAGATGCCTCGTAGATGTCCAGATTAAAATATCAAGGAGGAAATTGGATGTGAGAGTCTGAAGCTGTGAAAATATGTTTCAGTTCCTAGGTTCAGATGACCAGTTGCACATGATACTAAAAGAAGGTGCATATTTGTTTGAGGTGGCACTGTTGGAAACTTTTATTGGGCTTCTAAGGATGGATGTGGAGTGAGAAAGCTGCAATTAGTTCCACTAAACCCCAAAAAGAACAAAAGGTAAATACTAGACATTATTGGTCAGTAAGCTTGATGACAACTTCAGCTGCCATTTCTAAAACCTATCATTAAAGAGATGATTTTTGAGTAATTTACCAAAAGCTGTGATGATTTAGAGGTAACATGGATTCACAAAGAACAAGTCAGACCATACTAGCTTTACTTCCATTTTTGAAAGGTATACTTAGGCAGAGAGGTTTGGGAAATTCTGTTGTCTTAGTATATCCTGATTTTTATACAGTGTTTGTTAAATTTTGTTATCATATCCTTCTGACAAAAATGAAGAAATGTGGGCCAGAAAATAGCTATAGTTCTGTAGCTTTCTAAGTGGCTAAGCAAGAACAAAGAAGGGTAAACCCTTAGATTTTTTTTTGCTACCCATTAAGTTTTTATATTACTAGGCCCTTTGCTAAGTCATCACTTTTATCAGCAGCTTAAATAAAAAGCTAGAAAGCCTATACATAATCAAATCTGAAGAGTGACATAACCTGAGGAAAACTAGCTAATATCTTGAATTACAGAATGGAAGCTTAAAAAAGGAGAAACCCAAACTCACAGTCTGAAATTTAATAGAGATGGATGCAGAACAAAGCAAAACACTCCATTTTACAGGTTGTGAAAGATCTCCCTTCACAGCAAAGAAGAGAATTCACAATTTTTTATTCAGAGGTTTATGTTTCATTAAGTCATTTGTGGCATTAAGTTAAGACTGCAGGCTTCGGAGCCGTCAGCCTGGGGGACACTCCTGGCTCTGCCACTTACCCGCGGTATGATCTAGGGTGTGTTTCTTAAAGTCTGTGTTTTATTGTCCTTACCCGGAAGAGGAAGATGGTGATACTAGTTCTTACTAATATTGTTGGAATTGTTGTAAGAATTAAACACACGTAGAGTACTTAGAACAGTGCCTGGGACGTGTTAAGTGCTCAGTAAATAACTAATATAACTTGTTCAACAGTGTTATCTGGTTGCTAAAAAGGTAAAGCCATTTCTCTGAACGATGGTAGAAATGAGGTGTCAAGATAAAGGGAAGCTCATGGCCCACTGTACTCTTCACTGCTGGGATTTTGTTCAGTGCTGGGTGTCTCTAATTAAAAAAGTGTCTTCAACCTGTGGGAGAGTGAGTGCTAAAGGTGGTCAGGGTATAGAATCATGCCAAGTGAAGAAAAATTGAAAAGATGGGGGTAGAGAACGTGGCTTCTTCTTTTGGAGAAAGATTCAAAAGCTGAATTCAGGCTTTCTTGAAAAATTGGAAGGGTTGTCATGTGGAAAAGGAATTAGATAGAGTCCCTGTGGCTCTGGAGACAGAGCCAGGAGCAAAGAGTAGGAATAAAAAGGGATGGGGTGGGGCACAGAAGTATTTTAACTTTTTTCTGGGCTGAGGGATGACAGAAGCCTGTTTGAGCGCTGCCTCTAAGTTACTGTATGATGTCAAGTCTCTTCTGCTGCAGGCCTCAATTTCATAATCTGTGAAATCAGTGTTTGGATTAAATGTGCTGTAAAGGGGAAATTATAGTTGGTCTCTCAATGGGCTGTCTTCCTAGACAGTGGGTTTCCTGTCAGTGGAAATGTTTCAGTAGAGGCCACAAGATATATTAGACATTATTGTATTTGATTGGAATTCAATCTAAATGACATCAAAGATCTCTTTCAATTCTGATTCTAGGGAAAAAATTTTTTTGTATGTTTAGATGGCCTATCCATCCCCATCCTCAGCCCTTAGCCCTACTTTCTTGATGGAGATATAGACTCTTAAGTGATTATGTAAGAACTCTATTGATTAGACTGAAGTGTGATTCTACCCCATTCACATGAAAACTCAAAGAGAATTGAACGACTTCCTGAAACAACTCTGTACTAATTCCCTTGGTGCCTAACATGTTGCAGCAGAATTTCTATCGTTTCTCCCATTCTTTGTCCTGAAAGTGGAAAAAGTGAAAAGTACCCACAAGCCACAGGCTCCATATTGCACAGCCCCTAGATTCATGGCTTTGCCTTGAGAATTTGCTGCTGGGGGAGGCTGGGATGTGCAGCTGGGGGGTGGGTGCAGCAGGGAGGGAGGGGCTGAGCACAGCAATGGCAGACTTGACAGGAGCCGTGAGCAGCAGAGATGTGGGACACCATCATCTGTTGCCTGCAGCTGCCAGGCTGACTTCATTCTTTAACGGCAAATGTTTATTGACTACTTATCACGTGGAGGACACACTACCAGGCACTCTGAGGGACACCCAGGAGTAAGACACACAGCCTCTTCTGGCAAGGAGTTTCTAGTCTGTTTGGAAGACAATTACCAGCTAGCAGCAAACACTTTGTATAGTACTTCATTGTTTGCAAAGTGCCTTCAGGCAAATCATTCTCTTTTCAAAAGCCTGTGGGATTAGACCCTTCAAGTACACTCACAACAATCTGTGGGGCACTGTTATTCGCACTTTTCAGACGATAAATTGTGGCTCTGGACATTAAGCTGTTTATCTGAGATCACTCATTTGTGTTGTCTGAAGTGCCCTTGCTGTTGTTGAAATAGACCTTGGCACATCTTCTGACTCCAATTCCAGTTCTTTCTACTACATCACACTAAAGAAATTTAAAAACCAATATATAGATTATAGTATATATCAAGGGAATTGCCTGGGTAAGATGTGTTATAGGAATTCAGGAATGCAGATCATTGTAACCGGGTACAGAAGGGAGATAGGATTATGGAGACGGGTTAGAGTTTGATTGGTGGAGAACAAGGGAGGGTATTCCAGACAAAGCAAATATTTTATCAAAGGTGGGAGGTAAGAGAGCAGAAATGTAAGGAGATGTTCATGGGGCTGACATGTTTTGCCACATATTTATGCTGTGCATAACTCCAGGGGTATCATTCACATAGACTGTGATATAAACAGAATTTCAGGGGTCATTCAGTGCACAACCTGCACAGTAGTATGGGGACAGCCATGAATGTATGCATCAGTGGAACTGAGTTGGAGGGTTTAGTCAAGAAGTCAGATAGAAACCTGGAGAGATGAACAAAAGACTGATCATGGAGAGATGAGAGGTTTAGGGTAAGGGTTTTCCATTTTAATCTTTAAGCTTTGAATAATTTTTAACCAGAAAAGAGCCACAATGAAAGCAATGTTTTGAGAGATTGATCTGAGGATGTGCAGATTAAATTTGAAAGAAGAGAAGTTGGGGATAGGAGACCCATATAATATTTTGGTCACCTAAACATGAGGTGAAAAAGGGTCTGAACAGTGGTGGTGGCAGTGGGAAGACAAAGGAAATGGCAAACATGGCAGACCTTCTTTCATTAATTCCACAAATGTTCTCTGAGCTTTTAGTAAGTGTAAGGCAATGTGCTGCATGCCAGAGATTTAATAGTGAGCCAAATAGGCATGACTCTTGCCATTCTGGAGTCTATAGACCAGTGAGGGAGTCAGACATTCATCAAGTAATCACATAAAGATTAATTACAAACTATAATAATGCTATGAAGGAAAAGTATAAGATGATATGGGAATGTATAGCAGGGTGGAATCTGATCTAGTTTGGGCCGCTAGAAATCAGGAATGTTTTCTCTGAATAAAATAAAATTTTTTTGAACTGAGGGTGAAGAGGAGTGAACTATGCAAAGGGAGGTGAGGAAAGGGAGAAGAGCATTCTAGACAATGGGAACAGCATGTGCAAAGGCCCTGTGGTGGCAGGGAACATGCATCCAAAATGGTGAAATGTGATTAGTAGGGTTAGTCTATGGCAAGAAAGTAGAGAGTGCTGACATGAGACTGAAAAGAAAGGCAGGGGCAGATAATATTGGGTCCTTTGTTTTTATTTCAAGAACAGTAAGAAAACATTGGAATATTTTAACCTGGAGGTGACATGTTCAGTTTTGCATTTTGAAATGGATACCCTTGCTGCTATGTGGAGAATAGATGGGGGATGGACACTCAGGGAAACTGGTAAGAGCCTACTTCAGTCATCCAAGAGAGAGATCCTGGTGGATTGGACAATGGAGATGTCAGTGGAGAGAGAACACTATGAAAGAGGACTTACCAGGACTTGATGACTGACAGAATGTGGATGAAAAAATGAGAAAAATAAATCAGCAGTCAAGGTTTTGGAAAGAGAGTCTTACAGCCTGGTGATACAGTTAAGGGATATTATAGAAAATGGGGGGTGGTGCTGGCTTGATATGCAGTGTTGGGGGCATGATGGGTTATCCAAGTGAAAAGAAAGCAGTAGGATCTGAATTTTAAAAAGAGAGAGAAAAGGATTGCAGTCGTAAGATTGGAAACTATTGATAAGGTTGTGGTAGTTAAGATGTGAGTGGAGGGGTCTACAAGTGGGTGGGGGATAGTGAAGAAGAGTAATAGAAGGTTCAGGAGTTGAATTGTGTAGAGCAGCACCACTGGGTAAAGTGAACTGACAAAGTAAGGTGAAACTACAAAGAAGTGGTCACAGAGATAGAAGGGCATGATTATAAGAAAATCAGAAATTTAACCACTAAACATCATCCTTTTTTATTACAACCTCATATATACTTCCTTGAATTAAATAACAATAGACATCTACCAGGAAAAATATTACTCTTTGCACCGCAATGCTATAGTCCCCATAATGTGGTTGCTTTCAGGGTATAATACTTGTTTAGGGATGGATACAAATCAAGCTGAAGGCTAGGGCCTCCCCAACCCTGCATCTACTCATCACAGGCAGAGAAACTACATTTAGGTTGTAGGTTTTGTTAGTGAGGATTGTGGTTCAGAATTGGATTCCGCAAGACCTATCCATTTGTAAAAGAAATAGACCAAGGACCTAAAATCATCAAAACACTTTTCTTTGACAAAAATAATAAGTAATCTGCTTCTATATTTAAGTCACAGTGTGTTCTTGTGACCAAAGAACACCAAACTTCCATTCTTATTCCAAATGTCTCTAAAATCCAGCAATACTAGTCTCAGCCCTGAATAAGCATGTTCAAAATGAAGTTACCAACTTTCTCTGCTGAACTTTTTCATTCACTTACACGTTTGCCCAAAGACTTCAGTTCTGAAGGATGGTAGCATGCTCAATTTGTGCCAGCTCTTGTCAGGAGTTATGGGCCAAACTGGTTATTTTTGGATATGAAATCAACTTTAGCCTGGCATCAATGACTTAATGCACTTGCGAGACAAAACATTTAAGTGAAAGTCAATTGTGTTCCCTTTTTCAGAAAGTCTTTTGTGAGAACAAAGATCAGGTGGCTTCTTCCAGCCAAGATTATATTCAAAGTTGAGTATTCGAAAGACAAAATGGGGAAGTTCAAGTCAATGAATTGGGTAATTCGTTTATTTTATAGTTAGTTGAAAAATTAAGGCAAGACATCGTTATTGCCTCTCTGCTTCTATGCACAGAGGGGTGGGTGTGATGAATCATTCCTTGATAGCCCCCTTATAGAGTTTTGAACCTGGTGAGTCATCTCTGGATCACTGTCCCATAGTAAGGTGGTAAAGGTCCCTTTCTTCTTGTAGTGTCCCTGAGATTTGTCTCACTCTGTTCTTGGAGTTTCTTCTGAAATGCTACTTCTCCCACTCCCCTGCCAAGATCTGAGGGCAGCATTTCAGCTGGGTAGGGGTGACCGCTCCTCCAACCTAAGTGCAAGGGGTTCATGGAAGTATAAGGAGAATCAAACTCTATGTATGCCAGAAGTCAGTGCAGAGCCAGGAGTTTAGAAAAAGTTTACATTTTTATAAATTACATCTAGGGAGGTACCACCTGAAATATAAACCTTTAGCAGCATTTATTAACCTTTTAAAAAATTAGGGTATAATTTATATAATGAAATGCTCAGATCTTTAAGTTCAATCAGTTTTGACAACTGCCTATCAAGACATAAAATCTTATCATCAGCCCAGAATGTTCCCTCATGCCCCTTGCTGTTCAGTTCCTATACTCACCCTTCAACTATTGAGCTCCTTTCTATCACCATAGGTTCGTTTCGTCTGCTCTAGAATTTTTCATAAATGGAATCGTACAATATGTGCTCTTTTGTGTTTTGTTTCTTTTACTGAGCATAGTATTTTCAAGATTCATTCGTGCCACGTGTATCACTAGTTCAGTCCTTTTTATTGCTGAGTAGTGTTCCATTCATTGAATGTACCACAGTTTTAAAAAACTTCCTTCCCCTGTTGATGGACATTTGGATTGTTTCCAGTTTGGGGCTACTATGAATAAAACTGCTATGAACATTCTTATATAAAGCTTCATTTAAACATACTTTTTCACTTCTCTTGGGAAAATAAAAATATCTATGAGTAGTGTTTCTGGGTCGTAAGGTAGATAGATGTATTTTTAACCTTTAAAGAAACCGCTAAACACTTTTCCAAAGTTGTACTATTTTACCCTCCCACCAGAAGGTATTCGTGTGTGTGTGTGTGTGTGTGTGTGTGTGTGTGTGTGTGTGTGGTCTCTCACTGTATTTTACTTTGCACTGGTATCTCATTGTATTTTACTTTGCATTAACCTGATGACTAATGATGTTGAATATTTTTACATGTGTTTATAGGCCATTTGTGTGTCTTCTTTTGTAAGCTATCTGTTCGAGTTTTATGCCCATTTAAAAAATTGAGCTCTTTGTCTTTTTATTATTGATTTACAGGATTTATTTTTATGTTCTAAACATACTTTCAGATATATGTATTGTGAATATTTTTTCCAGTCTGTGGCTTGCCTGTTTACTGTCTTGATGGTGTCTTTTGATGAGCAGTTTAAGGTAATACCATTTATCAATGTTTATCTTTCATGGTTCATGCTTTCTCTATCCTTCTTGAGAAGTTTTTGTCTACTGCAATGTTGTAAAGATTTTCTCCTAAGTTTTTTCCCCCCTAACTTTATTGTTTTACCTTTACATTTAAGTCTCTGACCCATCTCTGCAATGATATTTGTGTATGGTGTGAGGTAGGAGTCAAGATTCATATTCATTCTCCTCTCTTTCTCTCTCTTTCATTTGCTGGCTCGCACTTGCTCTTTCTCTCTCTCTCTCAGTTTTGGTATGGATATCCAGTTATTCTAACCCAGTTATTGAAGGTATTTTCCTTTCTCCACTGAATTGCCTTGGTGCCTTTTGACTCTATATATATGTCTATTTTTGGATTCTCTATTCTATTTCTAAGTCTTGTTTACTTTTCTAAGTGTTCGTAATGATTTTGAAATAGGAATAGACTGAGATTCTTAGGTATATAGAGGTGTATGAATTAGAGTACAAGTCCCATAGTAAGCATCTTTTACCACTTGAAGATTTTGTGTGTGTGTATTTAGTGAACACAAGATCACTTATTTGATTCCCATGTGAGTGCCCAGGGGAAGTTGTTACAAAGAGCCAGAGTGTTGCTGTGTTTTGGCTTTTGTACACTTGCTGCTTACAGCAACATCTTTCAAGATTGAGATGAGCTCAGGCAAAGATTAGCTGATTTGAGAGCAGAAACAGAGGGAATAGAGAGTCTAGAAATGTAGGGCCTGGCAGGGTTGGAAAAGCCAACTATTACTGAACCCAAGTAAGCTGCTGTCTTTCTACTCAAGCCTATTATTTCAAATGTTTGCAGTGTAGCTGCCATGAGTTGAAAGAGGTAAAATCTAACCCATACGTGAACTTTTGCACTTAGTTTAAAAATTTAGCTGAATTCTTCTTATCCGTTACATGGTACCCAGTGTCTCTTCTGTTGCCTTGGCTCAGATGAGGCAGTTCTCCTGTCCTGGTTCTGCTAGGAAGGTCCTGTCTTTCCTTAGAATTCAGGTTGCTTGTTTGTCTTGCAACTGCAGCTCTCTGATGGTTCAAGAGAAGTTATGATTTGTAGCCTGTCCAGCTTTTTATTGTCGTTAGGGTTGGACTGAGCTCTTTCCAGCTTTTTATATCCCAGGTAGAAACAGAGCTCCCAAGAGGGTGATTTATAAATGTATTCTTCACTGTGTAAAATAACTTTTTGTAATATTCCTTTGAATTGCAATTCCTATTACCATTCCACTCCCCATTACCACTCCAGTGTCTTTCTCTATTGGATCTTACTCATCTGCCTCTATACCTCTGGACCACAGCTCCCGGAGGGTATGACTTGGCATTTATTTATATTCCCAGTCACTTGCCCAGAACCTGGCACAACTAAAAGACCCTGTTTGTTGATTAACTGATGAATGGAATACCTTGACCAATCTCACTTCACAGATGCCTGTCTTTCAAGACCTAAAGCCATGTCACCTCCTCTGAGAAAACTCTATAAGTTCCTTTAGGAAGAGTCTCCTTAATACTTTGTACATTTCTCCACTGGCATTGTGTATGATGATAATTTGTATATCTTTTAGTCTAGATTGTGAATTTGTTGGGAGCACAAACCAGTTCTTAATCTATATCTTCAGGTACCTAGAACGATGTGTGGTACATATAACTGTGACTCTATTAAATGGATACATAAAATGGGTTTTCTAAATGTCTTTGTTGAATGATTATACAAAATGGGTTTATACTTATGCAACTTTTCTTTACACCATTAATAGCATAAAGAAATGCACTTGTAACAGGATGCGTATATGTGTATGAGTATGTTTTACCTCCTAGTGATGTAGATAGTTGCAGAATTTGCTTAGGGCAAAGATGGAAATCATGTGGCATCTCTGGCACCCTTTTCTCCTTGTGTGCCCATGGCAGACAAACCGTTTCAGGTTTGTTTTTCCTATTTGATCTCAGGTACGAACTCGACACCCTACCTTCCAATAACAGCTCCACCAATGGGTCAGATTTGGTGCATGAAGTAAAGATTATCTTCCCTTCCCTATTTTAAGGGGCTCTTGAGGCAACAAGCTGGGAGGTCACCTTTGATGCCCTTGCTGGATTGTACCTAGAGGGAAGATTCTCATAAGCTGCATACTCTTTGCAGATTCCTGTCTCTCAGAACTTAATCACATTTGCATTTGGCTATGATCAGATGGTGGAAACACAAACTCCAAACTGTCAATCAACTTGGGCTTCTTTTCCAACTTTTCCTAAATCAATTTCTTTAAAAAAACCTTTGACCAAAATTATACAACTAGTTTTAAAACAATTACAATGTTTTATATCTATGTACTTCATTATAGTTGGTAACCTAGAATTGTTAATTGTTGAAAATATAGTTTAGGAGGTGTGCATATGAATATGTGTATGAGTTCATGCATACATGTGTGTAAACTGAGCTATTCATGAGATTTGGGGGAGAAAATAGGGAAGATATTTACTAAAAATGTATTTTTTTATATAGTCCGGTTTTTACCTTTAAATATCAGTAGAAAAATTTCTGAAGCATATAGATTCTGGCATGTAATTTATCTTCAAAACAGAAATTAAACCTAACCAGTTATAAATTTGAGTTTCTTTCTGAATTAACCATGTTGGCATTACCCCAGCTACCTCCTTATGTTCACATGGTTGCTTCCAGACTCTATGTAGAATTTTATGCCTCTGTAGTATCAAATTTGTTAAATGGCATATTTTTATATCAGTAATTTTTATAGCATATTGTTATTCCAGACTTTTACATGCCTCTAATTTATTCTTAACTCCAGTATAGCAGTATTGATTTTTTTCTTCTAAGTTTGATGGTATGAGCACTTTAGTTGTGATTTAGAGTCATTTAAACATCATCACTAATTTGTACTTCATTTCCTATTCTTTTGCAAACTTTAGACATTTGAACAGGTACAACAGTAAATATTAATGCCCCTCAAGTTTCTTCTTTATATCTCTTTGAGAGACATTTAGATTATTTCTTAATATGATTGAAATAAAGTGTTTCTGATAACCTTGGATTGTTCATGATACTTAAAATGCAGGATGGTAAGAACAGTTTTGATTGCAAATCAAATAGAACCCGGTGCAGTTTCCTTAAATGATATTCCCTCTTCTTAGTCCCCTAATAGTGAGTAAGTTGGTCATAATGTTTCTTTTCTGTAGAATTAATATCAATGCCTTTTATAAAATGAGGTCATTGGGTTACAGAGTTGGCCTTAAGAAAGATTTTGTGACAGTGTCCTTTCTCAGCTGTCTGGGTACCATGTTTCTGTCAGGATTATGGTCAAAGGTAACATGGATGAAGAAGGCTGGTGAGGCATGTTTTGGTTGCTATATAAAGCAAGGTTCACAAGTGCAGCAATCATAAGATTGATTTTTTTCCTTGGATATTTTGTTTGCAGTTGAGATAAGCTGCCACCAGGTGAATAGTGGTATCTTGGTTATCTGGCCTGTGGTCCAAATAGCTTTAATGGAAGGCCTGTTCATAGTATCCATTTTCTGTTTCAATTGTATCATTTTATTATTGGCACAAAATTATGACCGCATTAATGAAAATAAAAATAAAGATGAAAAAAATTAAACTAAAAATCAGGTGTCTTTTCTTTTCCCTTGCTGATATTATGTTTGTATCCATTTAAAAATATAATTTGTGGGGCTTCCCTGGTGGCGCAGTGGTTGAGAGTCCACCTGCCGATGCAGGGGACACGGGTTCGTGCCCTGATCCCGGAAGATCCCACATGCCGCGGAGCGGCTGGGCCCGCGAGCCATGGCCGCGGAGCCTGTGTGTCCGGAGCCTGTGCTCCGCAACGGGAGAGGCCACAGCAGTGAGAGGCCCGCGTACAGCAAAAAAAAAAAAAAAAATATATATATATATATATATATATATAATTTGTGTGTAGTTGTAAACATAGTTTTTTTTTCTATCTATCTACCCACCCACTCTATCTATCTATCTATCTATGTATCTCTAATTGGTAAACATAGTTTTTGATATGTAATCTTCTATTCTAATTTTAAAATAACATATCAAAAGCATGTTTACATGTTGCTACATAGTATAATTTATAATGGTAATTTCAATATGCATTTTCACATCAGTATATATTCTTTTAACTATTCAATGTTGACTATATACAAAAATTTATAAATAACATATAGGCTATAAAGAATTGGCAAATAATGAACACCCATATGCCTATTATTCAGTTTAAGATAAAGAACATTACCATTATCTTTGAAGGTCCCTGTGTGCCTCTTTCTTATCCTGTTTGTTACCTCCTGGAGGTCACATGATCACAATTCTAAAATTTGTGTTTATTGTAACTTTGATTTTCTTTATAATTTTATCACATATTTGGTTGTATCCCTAAATAACATATAGTTTTATGAATATTTTTAATCTATATTTAAATGGACTCATACTGAATGAATTTTCTGTGTATTTTTTACACCCGATATTAAGCACCCATGTTTTTTTCCATGTCATTGTGTGTTACACTGTATTCATTTGCATGATGTAAATTATTCTATTATATGAATATACCACAACTTATTGGCCATGATGAACATCTGGGCTTATTCCAGTTTTTCCCCATTATAAATGGTAATGTAAAAAAATTGTAATACACAATTTCTATTACAATTGTTCAAGAATTTCTTTATGGTGTATATCTAAGAGTGACTCTGCTGTGTCATAGAGTGACAAATAATAGGTAATTCCAAATTGTTTTCCAAAGTGGTTGAACCAAATTACACTCCCACCAGCAATGTGTAAGAATTCTGGTTGTTTTACAACCTTGTCAAAATTTGATATTGTCAAACGGTATAATTTTTGCTACTCTGGTGAGTATAAAATGCTTCTCATTGGGTTTAAATATGCAATTTTCAAATTGATAGTGAGGCAGAACATCTTTTCATATGGTTTATCTTCTAGTGAAGTGCTTGTACAAATCTTTTGCTTGTATTTCTCTTGGGTTTTCTTTTCCTTATTGGTTTGTAAGAGTTCTTTATATGTTCTAGATATTAATTCTTTAGGTTACATGGGTTCAAATATCTTCTCCCATTCTGTTTTACTGTCTTTATGGTGTCTAGTGGTAAACAGATAATATTAATTTCAATGTAGTCAAATTTATCAAAATTTCTTTTAAGATTTGTGCTCCTTCTGTCTTGTTAAGTAAAATCTCCCCTCTCCAAGGTGTTAAGAATATTCTCCTACCTTGTCTTCTGAACATATTATAGTTCTATCTTCCACAGTTGTTTTTAACTCACCTGGAATTGACTTTGTTTGTGATGTGAGGCATAAGTACATTTTCTTTCTTTCTTTTTTCTTTTAAATAAAGATAACCAATTGTCCCAGCACAATTTATTAAAAATTCATTCTTATCCCACTGATTTGCAGTACTAGCCCTATCATAAACCAAGTTTCTATATATGTGTGGGTAAATTTCTGGGATATATAATCTGTTTCTTTAGCTAATTTGTCATTAGGCCAGTATCACATTTTCTTAATTATGTCAGCTTTATATGAAGTTTTCATATCTGGTAAAACAAATTTGTTTTTCTTCAGGAATGTATTGGCTAATCGTTGCCCTTTATTCTTCCATGTAATTTTTAGAAACAGTTTGGCAAAGTCAATGAAAAAAAACCTGCTGGGATTTTATTTAGAATTTTATTGAATTTATAGATTAAATTAGGAGAAACGGACATCTCTGGAATACTGAGTTATCTAGTCCAATGAATGTGGAATATTGTTTTAATTATTTAGGTCTTCTTGAATGCTTTTTATAATTTTTTTGTTATAATTATTCACTTGTTTTATTTTTTCAATTCAACATATAGGTGATTATAACATAGAGTATGTCTTTTTCTGCCTGATTTATTTCACTAAGCATAATACCCTCCAGGTCCATCCGTTTTGTTGCAAATGGCAAAATTTCATTCTTTTTTATGGCCAAGTAGTATTCCATTGCATATATATACCACTTCTTCTTTATCCATTCATCTCATGGACACTTAGGTTGCTTCCATCTTGGCTATTGTAAATAATGCTGCTATGAACATTAGGGTGCATATATCTTTTCAAATTAGTGTTTTTGTTTTCTTCTGTTATACACCCAGGAGTGGGATTGCAGGATCATATGGTAGTTCTATTTTTAGTTTTTTGAGGAATCTCCATATTGTTTTTCACAGTGACTGCACCAGTTTACATTCACACCAATAGTGTATAAGTGTTCCCTTCTCTCCACATCCTCACCAGCATTTTTTATCTCTGGTCTTTTTGAGGATAGTCATTCTGACAGGTGGGATACCTCACTGTGGTTTTGATTTGCATTTCTCTGATGATTAGCAATGTTGAGTATCTTTTCATGTGCCTACTGGCCATTTGTATGTCTTCTTTGGAAAGATGTCTATTCAGGTCTTCATTTTTAAATAGAGTTATTTTTGTTATTGAGTTGTATGAGCTGTTTATATATTTTGAATATTAAACCCTTATCAGTCATAACATTTGCAAATATTTTCTCCCATTCAGTAGCTTGTCTTTTTGTTTGGTTGGTGGTTTCCTTTGCTATGCCAAATCTTTTAAGTTTGATTAAGTCCCATTTGTTTATTTTGCTTTTATTTCCTTTGCCTTAGGAGACAGATAAAAAAAATTGCTATGGTTTATGTCAAACAGTGTTCTACCTATGTTTTCTTCTGGGAGTTTTATAGTTTCTGGTCTTCTGTTTGGGTCTTTAATCCATTTTGAGTTTATTTTTGATTATGGTATGAGAAGATGTTCTAATTTCATTCTTTTATGTGGTGTTGTCCACTTTTCCCAGTACCACTTATTGAAGAGATGGTTTTTTCTCCATTGTATATTCTTGCTTCCTTTGTCATAGATTAATTTACCACAGGGGGTACATTTTCTGTGCTCTCCATTCTGTTCCATTGATCTATGTGTCCGTTTTTGTTCCAGTACCGTCTTGTTTTGACTACTGTAGCTTTACAGTATAGCTTGAAGCCAGGGAGCACAATACCTCTGTTCTTCTTTCTCAAGCTTGTTTTGGCTGTTCAGGGTCTTTTGTGTCACTATTCAAATTTTAAACTTATTTGTTCTAGTTCTGTGAAAAATGCCCTTGGTATTTTGATAGGGGTTGAATTGAATCTGTAGATTTCCTTGGGTAGTAAGGTCATATTAACAATATTAATCCTTCCAATTCATGAACACAGTATCTGTTTTCCATCTGTTTTTGTCATCTTCAGTTTCTTTCATCAGTGTCTTATAGCTTTCTGAGTACAGGTCTTTTACCTCCTTAGGTAGGCTTATTCCTAGCAATTTTATTCTTTTCGATGTGATTTAAATAGGATTAATTTCTCTTTCTGAGAGTTCATTGTTAGTGTATAGAAATGCAACAGATTTCTGTATATTAATTTTGTATCCAACGACTTTACCAAATTCATTGATGAGCTCTAGTAGTTTTTTTGGTGACATTTTTAGCATTTTTCATGTATAGTATTATGTCATCTGCAAATAGAGACAGTTTTATTTCTTCCTTTCTAATTTGGATTCCTTTTATTTCTTTTTCTTGTCTGATTGCTGTGGCTAGGACTTCCACTACTATGTTGAATAAAAGTAGTGAGAGTGGGCATCCTTGTCTTTTTCCTGATCTTAGAGGAAATGTTATCAGCTTTTCACCATTGAGTATGATATTAGCTGTGGGCTTATCATATATTACCTTTATTATGTTGAGGTACATGCCCTCTTCTAATTCATTGATTCTCTCTTCCACTCTGTCTAATCTGTTATTAAACCCCTCTATTGAGATTTTAATTTCAAAGATTATAGTTTTAATTTCCATATGTTCTTTTTACTCTTTTTCAAATCTGATTGCTGTTTGCTCATATTTTCAAGTCAATTTGTTTGACTTATTTCCTGAAAATATTAAATGTTCTTAGCTTTTGGTCTGTGTCTATTCATTTCAATACTTATTATTTGCAGTTGTATTCTGCTGGCTATTGTTTATTCTTATTTTATTACGCATTTTGTGAATTTTGACTCTGATTTGTGCCTTGGAACTTTGGGTAAACTCTGAGACTGTGATAAAGGTGGTTTCGTTCAGAGAGGATTTTCATTTATTTTTGTCAGATGGCTGGGGAGTAACAGGTGTTTGTATGGCAGGGACATTTTAAGGTAAATTCTCACCTTGAGATTTAAAAATATTATTTCTTTGAAACCTATCAAGTAATATAAATTTAGGTTGCAAACGTGAGTAAATGCTGGTTGTAATTACCAGTTCTCAGGGGAGATTTAAGTTTTGTTACTCTACTCATAATGAAGGTCTCACACAAGAAAATTTCTTTATAAGTTCTTTGAAGGTGGGAGTCAGTTTATTTCTGATTTATCCTTACCCTGGTGGCATAACCCTTTGAGATCTCAACTTTATGGGAAGAGTTGTCCATTAGATTTCCATCCTAGAACAATCCTCATGAGATTGTGAAAACCTAAAAGTCAAATTGAGCTGATTTGACAAATATTCTCATGATGAAAATGAGCTTTAGCACTCTCTTTTCTTCTCTGAGTTTTTGCTTTCACTTAGTCCTTGGATTGGGTATCTTATTTTCTTATCATATCATAAATTAATTTAAGAAGATATAAACATTTTTACCTTTCAGTTTTAGTTGTTTTTTTTTTTAAACTGGTGGTGAGTTGTGGTAATTTTTTTTAAAAGTATTATTTTAAAATCTGATTTTATTTATTTATTTTTTATTTGTTTATTTTTGTTTTGTTTGTTGCCTTTTGTTTGTTTGTTTGGCCATGCTGTGCAGCATGGGGATCTTAGTTCCTGGACCAGGGATTGAACCCATGCCCCCTTCATTGGAAGCGTGGAGTCTTAACCACTGGACTGCCAGGGAAGTCCCTAAATCTGATTTTAAATGACTGCATCATATAATAAAGTAGCATGTGAACATATCATCATTTATTTTGCAATTAATATTTTAATATTTTAAATGAACTCATTCATCATGGTGATGTACCACAATTTACTTAACCACTCCTCTTTTATTGGGCATTTGCCTTGTTCCCAGTGTTTCTCTACTATAAAAATATTATGATGAAAGTTAAAAAATACTATATGTGTGCATAGTTCTCGTATGCCATGATGATTTTCCATTTTATTATGTAGGTTATGGTGACACATATACCTATTTTGAGCCAGGGAGTGACATGGTCAGATTTGCATTTTAGCAAGAGTGAAAGATGAACTGCAGATGGTTGAGATTAAAGACAAAGAGATTCATAAGGAAGCCATTTGAATAGTCTAGGTAAGATTTGATGAGGATATGAACCAGCCCAGAAGCAGAGGAAATTGAAAAGAGGGTCTAGGTTAGAATATACTTGGGGTTTTAGAATTTAGTGAATCATTGAATGAAAGGGGGTGGGGAGAAATATCAGAAGGACTCCAATGTTTCTGGTTTGAGCAATTTAGTGGATGGTAATATTCTTCACTAAAATAGGAGATACAGAGAAGGAGCAGATTATGGGTACATGTATATATATGTTGAGTTTTAAGCGCCTGTGGAGATAATCACCAGGCCTTTGAATATTTGTGTATAGGGTGGTCTGGCCTGGAGATAAAGATTTGTGAGGCATGAAGGAGCATGCGGTAGCTGAAATTTGGATCTTGAATGAGGCTGAGGAAAAATGGCTTAGAGTAAAACCAGGGGAAACACCAATATTTAAGAGGTCAGAGGCAAAGCCAACGTAAATGAAAATATAAGACTCATTGTTCAAAACACAGGAAAAAAGTGCTACATAGCTTTTTCTTTCTTCTGTGGTTTCTCTCTTGACATCATGGTAGCTTTTATTTGCTGTTTAATGTCATTCCAATAAAGAAAAAATAAAACTTCTAAATTATTAGCATGAATTTTATCATTCATCTTTACATTGTGCAATGCCAGTTTTTTTAACAGCTTTATTGAGGTGTAATTTGCGTACTATAAATTCACCCATTTAAAGTGTGCAGTTCCGTGGTTTTTAGTACATTCACAGAGTTACGCAACCGCCACCACAATCTAATTTTAGAACATTTTTCATCATCCCAGAAAGAAATCCCCCACACCCATTAGCAGTCCCAATTACCCCCTCCCCTAGCCCTAGATAACCACTAATCTGCTTTCTGTCTCTATAGTCCTGTCTATTCTGGACATTTAATATAAATGGAATCATATACTACGTGGTCTTTTGTGACTGGCTTCTTTCAGCAATGCCAATTTTAAATGCAAATATCAGAGCATTTAGCTTGTATGTGGAATTACTGAAATAATACATTTCATATTATTTCATGGCTCATTTATGGAGGGTGCCTTGAGCTGGGCAGAAGAGACAAATTCAAGCCAAACTCAGTAAGGTTGAATGAAGGAAGAGAGGGGATTCTCTTCCTTCCTCCCACCTTCCCACAGAGCTGGCTGAAGAAGTACTTCTGGGCAAGGGGATGCTTGTGTGTCAAGTGCAGGCCCTGTCCCACGATATGGGTACTCATTTGCTTGGGCCTGAAGAATGCTAATTCCTTCTGTCAATGTGGAATTTCCACACCACGCCCTGGCCAATGGTGGGTTTTGGGAAGTTAAACCAGTCATTTCCTTTATGCATGGTCTCCTGCCTCAACTCATGGCAAATGGGTGGCCCCCAAGGATCTTTAAACCTGTGTGCCACAGCACAAAAAAAGACCTGGATGGGGGTACCAAGAGTTTCATGGGCCAAGACTCAGCCTCCAGTTGGTCACCTGCCACACATGCCATGGTGCTGCTGGTGTGGCACAGGAATGGAATGTGTGCCCAACCCTGCTCCTCCCAGTATGGTGCCCAGGCCTTTTCCAGGCTCAGGGAGTGGCAATGGTCATGGGGGAGAGGTAGGGTGAGGGCAGCCATGCAAGGGGGCATGGCAGTGGGCAGGGAAAACCCATCTCTGGGAGGTAGAAGGAGGCGGACGAACATGAGCTGAGACTCCAAGCCCAGTGCGTGTTCCATTGTCCCATTGGACTTAACTTACAAAACAGAAATTCAAAGAGAAAATTATTCAGAATTTCAAGACAGTGACTATAGTATATTAAGCTCCAAGCAGGGGCCCTTCTGAACACTGGGTTTTGTGCGGCTGCATCGGTCTCACTCCATGAAGCTTGTTTTGGCCAGAGAAATGGAAAACTCAGAAGCAGCAGAAAGATAAGTATGACAGGCGCTATAAGAGAGTGATGTCAAAGAAGCTGATGGAGGAAGATGTTCCAAAAAGATGATGAAGCCAACAATCATTGCAAGAGAAAAGTGTAGATAAGAAAAAGACTGAAAGCTATCATATGACAGTACTGATGACTTTGCTGAGATCAATTTCAGTGGAATGGAGTGGGTAGAAGCCAGATCACAAGGATTGCAGAGTAAATGGGAAGTGAAGTGGAAACAATGATTGGTGAATTGTTCAAGAAACTTTTTCTGTAAAAGGAAGAGATGAGAGTAGAACTCTGAGCAAGGGTCTAGAGCAGGGGGTTGTAAATGACAGCCTGCAGGCTCGTTCATGGCCCGGTTTTGTAAATAAAGTTTTATTTGAACTCAGCCATATCCATTCATCTACATAGTGTCTTTGGCTGCCATCACACTACAACAGCAGAATTGAGTAGTTGCAACAGAGACCATTTGTCCTGAAAGCCTAACCTATTTACATCTGGCCCTTAACAGAAGGTTTTTCTCCCTTGATTTAGAGCAGTGGTTCTTAAAGTGTGGTTCCTGGACCAGCAGCAACAGCATAACCTGGGAATTTAGAAATGCAAATCCTTGGGTCATACCCCAGACCTTTTGAATCAGAAACTTTGGGGTGGTAAGCAGCAGTCTATGTTTTATTAAGCTTTCCAGGTAATTCTGATGCACCTTAAAGTTTGAGAACCACTGGGATAGAATGCAGATGGAAATATTAGCTTTTCATGGGAGGAGAAAACCTCTTCTTCTGAGGCAAAGGGAAGGAAAAAAGGATGGATGGGATGCATGAAGCTGAGTCCCACTCATTGGGTTCCATTCACTCCCTACACTATCTCAGGTTTGTAACATCCTGCTTTTCCAGATGCCATATTAGACAGAAGCAACCAGGACTGATTTCCAAGTGACATGTGCAACACCACCTAAGTCTAAAGTTAAACTTACAGGGGGTGGGGAGATTTCAGTTTAGGATATTGAAGGAAACTCTATTCAATTGTAAGGTGAGGCAGTCCTAGGAGAACTGCGTGCTCACCTATCTGGAATGCCGTAGAAGCCATTCATGCATTGTATAGGTACTTGGATCTTATGACAGCCTCTTAGGTCTTCTCCAATCTAAAATTCTATGATTCTTGCCTATGGTGAGCACTTTTTTCTAATCCCTGACTACGTATTTTATCTAGAGTCAAAATCCCTTCTTGGAACACATTCTGGTCTCCAGAGCTCTTTCCTTCTTTCTAGGAGTCAGATCACCCCCAGTTGTTCTCAGCTGCCTAGAGTTTAATTAAACCAGCTAGTTGGGGAATCCATTGGCCACTTACAGACCAGTCAAAGGGCAGGGACAAATTGGTCTTTTCTAATTGACCTTCTGTTCTATGCTAACAATTCCTGTCACTATTTAGTGAATGATTCCTGTGTTCTGAAAAATTGTGAAAGTGTGAAAGCCAGGGTAGGTCCTAGATCAACAGTATACTTTCTACATGCCTCAATGATTGTCTCTTACACTGCGTGAATTAGTAATTTAAATTCAGTTGAATCCTTAGGAAATCTGTTCACACAGTTCCAATCTCTTATACATTTGCTTTCTGCTATACGGTTAGAATTACTTTTTCTGAAAGAGCCAATGTGTTTTCAGGTACGAGATGCCTGATTTCCAAGCTTTTTTCCCCTCTTGCTATGCTCATTATGAAAGAATACTAGAGAAAGAGATAGAGGGTATTCAGTGGTGAAATAAAGCTGATAAACCTGATGTGTCACATTGGGACCTATGGGCTCTGAGGGTTTCCTGAGAGCTCACTTCTAGGGTGGAGGGAGGGCTGGTGGCCCAAGAGGAAAAAGTCAAGCAGATAGTGACCTAGGGCCAGGGGAGGTGGTAGGGAGGCTCCAAGGGTCTCCAGTTGCTAATCAGTCACTAATCCCTTCTAAAGGAGCACACTCTGCCTCAATCCTAGCTGATCTGGGGGACTTTAGAAGCTCCCTTGGAATGCTCAGGATGATTGAAATTATGGTTCTGAGGCTTTGAGAAATATCATTGAAAACATTTTGTTGAGAGGCCAAGAAATAAGTAAAATGTTGTTGCTTGTCTAAATGAACATTTTTGATGGACAGTGTGTGTATGTGTGTGTGTGTGTTTTATAATAGTTGTATTTTCTATTTGGTTAATTGTCTTTTATGACTTTGTGTTTTCTTATCAACTAGTTTCTCAAACAACAACGATATGATCTTTCATTTTGCTGTAAATATTTTTCCCAGTTGGTTGTTTGCACTTTTATTTTGGCTATGATTTTATTCATAGAGTTAAAAAATATCGAGTAGTCAAGTCTGTTAGTTTTTCTTAAGTGTGAAGGTGGAGAAATATCATGCTCACCTGTAGGCTAAAGGAATCCCCTGTGTGTGGGAACTTCTCATGTTGTAGGAGTGCTGGAGTAAATGTACAGTATCCTGGCATGGGTAGAACTGCCATCTCTGATTAGGGAGAATGGAGGGAAGAGATTAGAGAGTGTGACATTAGCTGCTGTTACTTGGATGTTAATCCCTTAGGTGCCCAGTTCTTGGAGGGTTTTGTCAGATCCTTCTTAAATAAGCTAGCATTGATGTCTTTCCAAGCTTGACTCCTTGTGTATGGTTATGGTTAAGAAGACAGCATGACCACTGTCCATTCCAACTTATCAGACTTGCTGAGGCCCTGGCACAGTCTGTGCCCTTGTATGAGGAAGAACCCAGACAGTAAGAGGGGTCCCTCCCTCCTTGCATGCTTAATGATGGGCAACTAGCATGATGCTCTGTCTAAGCTGCAGTAATCCTAAACTCCTTGACCACTTAGCTACAGATGCTGGGTAATTTCTGAATTGTCCTCTAAAGGGGGAACTGATAAGGTTTAGCTTTGTGCCCTCCCTTCTTTCATGGCTGACAACCTAGTCTAGTGTGTTTCCACTGGCTTTGGAATGATGAGACTGCAACTTGCCCCCTGACCATGGCTCTGATAGACTATAGCGTCTTGGACAGATTTTAAAAATTAGGCTCTGTTCTTACCAGTGTAGCTTCTGACATAGCTGAAATCCCATGGGGGTAAGTGAATGTATCAATGGACAGCTACTGCTGGGAAAGCTTGCCACGTAAATGACCTTGTTCCTGGATATCCAGGCAGAAGGTCACATGGAGCTGTTCATATTTGAATTCCCTGCTTCCCATATTACTTTGGGTATTGGGTCCAGCCTGGATTGAGGACTCTGGCCTGGACATGACTATACTACCTCCAGAACTAATAATAGGTCTTGAAGGCCACTACATGGCCTGCCTTCCAAGAAGGTGGACTTTCGGTAGGTGTTCTCAGAGCAAGAAGCCAGGAATGGGGTTGCCTCCCATTATCTGAGAGTGTGAAATTACCATTGCACATAGAATTGAATTCCAACCTAAAGGGGTATTCTCCTCTTAAAACTAGAGCCCAAGGTCTCTGAAAACACATTGACAAAAGTTTGTGGTTAAGGTTCATTTGCCCTGCAATATCCCCAGGAGTTCTGTTACACTATTTGTAATAAGAAGTAGGATAAACGCAATTCTGGTGTGACTAACATCTATCTCCTGAATATGGTAATTATTCAAGATTAGAATTCACTTCCACTCATCCCTGATTTTTTGAAGTAACTGTGAAGGGCTGGGCTATCAAGGAGCCTGCACCCTGGACCCCTGCTGTGGGCTGGGGTAGGATGGTTAGAATTTCATGTCTATCCATATACAAGGGGGATGGATGGGCGGTCACCTTCAAATGATACCCAGACTAGCTTGAGACCTGTCTCAGGCTATTTGGTTTGTACAAAGCCCAGTTGTCATATTTTAACACCTAATAAATGGCAGTCTGCATTCTGTATCCTACACAGGCTTGTGTATCAAGGGGAATTCTTCAAATGTTTATAGTGTATAATCATTTCTCACCTGAGTTTTCTTTTCCTCAAGTTAAACAAACTTCTTTTCCTTCAGCTATTCCTTATGTGAAAAATTCCAAGGGAATGTGGTGATTTCCACCTCACCAGCCATGAATGTGCCAATAGAAGAATGGGCAAAGGACATAACTATCATAAAGAAATAAATAATTAAAAATGCTTGATAGCCATGTGTGAAAAGTTTTAACTCGCTTGTAAGCAAAGAACTCCAAGTTTAACAGGTTTACCTATCAGTTTGGCAAACGTTAAGATTATTAACTCAGTGTTGATGAAACTATGGGAAATAGGCAGTCTCAAATGGGGATAGTGGGAAAGCGAATTGTACTTCTGGAGACAGTCTGGCAAAAGTTGCCGCAAACTGTAAATATGTGCTTACCAGAAATTCCACATAGAGGAATTTAGCCTGAGGAAATAATCAAGCAAGCTGTACATTCAAAGATGTTCACCTTAGCACTGTTTACAATAGCAAAATAATAACAAATAATGTTCAGTACTAGGGAACTGGTCAAATAAATGATGATACAGCCACATAAAATGATGATGTAGCTCTGTACTGAAATGAAAAAGTAAATCAGTAAACTGATTTACTCCCCAATATGTTTTGGGGAATAAATCAGTTATGAAACCAAAAGAATAACATAATGTTGTTTTTGAAGGACATACATGAAAATGTGAATGGTAGTTTTTTTTTTAACTGGTAAGATTATGGGTGGGATCTTTTCTGTATCACTAGTTCTAATTTTCTCTCTGTGAATGAGTGTTACTTGGATATTAAAGAAATATTAAAGATATAAGCAACAAGGATATATTGTATAGCACAGGGAATTATAGCCATTATCTTGTAATAACTAATATAATATTGTAAATCAAATATACTTCAATAAAAAAGGAATATTAAAAGTTAAAAACATTTGCTAATTTTATAGGTAAATTGGCCTCTTGATTTGATTTATGGTTTTGATGACTTTAAACAATTTCTAAATAATTTTTCATGTTTATTAATTACTTAATATAGTGAGTTTAAACAATTTTTCATATTTATTAATTATTTAATAAAGCATAGTTAAATAGGGACTACATTAAAGTCTTGCATTTTCAGAAATAATGCTGAAGGGAATTCAGCACTATCTAGTCTCAACCTTTCATTTCATAGGTAAGGACCAGTAGTTAGTCCAGAGAGGTTATATGGTTTGACCAAAGGTAAGACAGAATTATCACTGATATCTGAGCCCCCAGGCCACTGAACTATCTGTTATAGTTGGCTATAGTTATAGTTTGTTATAGTTCTCAGATTATGGTCTTGGTATTTCATATATGCTTCATGGCAACGTCAAGTGTTCTAGTGTATCAGTTCAGAGATTAATTTGCGATTCATGATTACTAATGATTTTATGATAGATGTTGCTTTACACAAGTTTGTGCAGGTTTTTGTTCGTTTGTTTTTGTGAGAAGAGTTTAAGAGGGGTATTCATTGTACAATTAAGTTTGTACAATTGAAGGAAGAATCTGGGATTTGGGTCAGAGGACCTTGGGTGTGACTCTATCAGTACCATTCCCTAGCTGTGGGCCTGGGTAAATTACTTATCCCCCTCTGAAGTTTGTGGTCAAGAATAGCTACTTCACACATTTGTAGAGGATTAAATGGGGTTCTAAAGAGAATTAATGTATGGAAAAGACCACAAAATGTGCTAAACTGAATTTTATATAGCTATTTATTCTCATTTGCTTTGTTAGACCCCATTTTTTTTTCCAAAAGGATTTGAGAAGGCAGATATATATCACTTTTTTTTTTTTTTTTTGCGGTACGTGGGTCTCTCACTATTGTGGCCTCTCCCGTTGCGGAGCACAGGCTCCGGATGCGCAGGTTCAGCGGCCATGGCTCACGGGCCCAGCCGCTCCACGGCATGTGGGATCCTCCTGGACCTGGGCACGAACACATGTCTCCTGCATCGGCAGACGGACTCTCAACCACTGCACCACCAGGGAAGCCCCAAACACTCTTTACTATGGGAAAAATGTTTCTTTTAGTGGAGAGGATTTTTGGGGGATACATGAAGGGGACTGACCCACCATTAACATATAAACTTCCAAAGTCCGGGATTATCTCTCTGTTTGCTGCAGAACCACCAATGCCTACTCCAGGTTAATAAAGATTAGTTGTCTGATTATCTTCTAACACTTGGGCTATAACTTGCCAAGGGGCTGTGCACATTGTGTTGTGCTCTTTTCAGCCGGGAATCTAATTTTCTTCAGTTCTAAGAAATTTGCCTGTGTTATTTCTTAGATAATGTCCTCTTCTCCGTTATTTCTGTTCTTTCTTTGTAGAATTCCTATTAGTTATTTGTTAAATACTCTTTATTGATATTGTCACTTTTTCTTTTTGTTCTGCTTTCTGGATGACTTCCTCAATTTTATCTTCCAGTCTTTCTATTTACTTTTTATCTTGTCATATTTTTAAATACTAACAACTTTTCCTTATTTTCTAAGTATTTGAATATTCTTTTTTTGTGGCATTTTATTCTTGCTTAGTAAATCTAATAGTTTTTTTAACAATCTCTCTGAAGGTATTAATTACAGATTTTGGGGGCAAGTTTCCTTTTAAAATTCCTTGTATTATTTTTATTTATTATTTTTTTAACATCTTTACTGGAGTATAATTGCTTTACAATGGTTTGTTTCTGCTTTATAACAAAGTGAATCAGCTATTCATATACATATATCCCCATATCTCTTCCCTCTTGCATCACCCTCCCTCCCACCCTCCCTATCCCACCCCTCTAGGTGGTCAAAAAGCACCGAGCTGATTTCCCTGGGCTACTTCCCACTAGCTATCTATTTTAAATTTGGTAGTGTATATATGTCCATGCCACTATCTCACTCTGTCCCAGCTTAACCTTCCCTCTCCCCGTGTCCTCAAGTCCATTCTCTAGTAGGTCTGTGTCTTTATTACTGTCCTGCCCCTAGGTTCTTCATGACCAATTTTTTTTGATTCCATGTATATGTGTTAGCATATGGGATTTGTTTTTCTCTTTCTGACTTACTTCACTCTGTATGACAGACTCTAGGTCCATCCACCTCACTACAAGTAACTCAATTTCGTTTCTTTTTTATAGCTGAGTAATATTCCATCGTATATATGTGCCACATCTCCTTTATTTTTTTTTTACATCTTTATTGGAGTATAGTTGCTTTACAATGGTGTGTTAGTTTCTGCTTTATAACAAAGTGAATCAGTTATACATGTACATATGTTCTCATATCTCTTTCCTCTTGCATCTCCTTCCCCCCGACCCTTCCTATCCCCACCAACAGGTGGTCACAAAACACCGAGCTGATCTCCCTGTGCTATGAGGCTGCTTCCCACTAGCTATCTATTTTATGTTTGGTAGTGTATATACGTCCATGCCACTCTCTCGCTTTGTCACAGCTTACCCTTCCCCCTCCCCATATCCTCAAGTCCATTCTCTAGTAGATCTGTGTCTTTATTCCTGTCCTACCCCTAGGTTCATCATGACATTTTTTTTCTTAAATTCCATATATATGTGTTAGCATATGGTATTTGTCTTTCTCTTTCTGACTTACTTCACTCTGTATGACAGACTCTAGGTCCATCCACCTCATTACAAATAGCTCAATTTCGTTTCTTTTCATGGCTGAGTAATATTCCATTGTATATATGTGCCACATCTTCTTTATCCATTCGTCTCCTGATGGACACTTAGGTTGCTTCCATGTCCTGGCTATTGTAAATAGAGCTGCAATGAACATTGTGGTACATGACTCTTTTTGAATTATGGTTTTCTCAGGATATATGCCCAGTAGTGGGATTGCTGGGTTATATGGTAGTTCTATTTGTAGTTTTTTAAGGAACCTCCATACTGTTCTCCATAGTGGCTGTATCATTTGACATTCCCACCAACAGTACAAGAGGGTTCCCTTTTCTCCACACCCTCTCCAGCATTTATTGTTTCTAGATTTTTTGATGATGGGCATTCTGACCAGTGTGCGATGATATCTCATTGTAGTTTTGATTTGAATTTCTCTAATGATTAATGGTGTTGAGCATTCTTTCATGTGTTTGTTGGCATTCTGTATATCTTCTTTGGAGAAACGTCTATTTAGGTCTTCTGCCCATTTTTGGATTGGGTTGTTTCTTTTTTTGATATTGCGCTGCATGAGCTGTTGTAAATTTTGGAGATTAATCCTTTGTCAGTTGCTTCATTTGCAAATATTTTCTCCCATTCTGAGGGTTGTCTTTTGGTCTTGTTTATGGTTTCCTTTGCTGTGCAAAATCTTTGAAGTTTCATTAGGTCCCATTTGTTTATTTTCATTTTTATTTCCATTTCTCTAGGAGGTGAGTCAAAAAGGATCTTGCTGTGATTTATGTCATAGAGTGTTCTGCCTATGTTTTCCTCTAAGAGTTTGATAGTGTCTGATCTTACATTTAGGTCTTTAATCCATTTTGAGTTTATTTTTGTGTATGGTGTTAGGGAGTGTTCTAATTTCATTCTTTTACATATGGCTGTCCAGTTTTCCCAGCACCACTTATTGAAGAGGCTGTCTTTTTTCATTGTATATTCTTGCCTCCTTTATCAAAAACAAGGTGACCATATGTGTGTGGGTTTATCTCTGGGCTTTCTATCTTGTTCCATTAATCTATATTTCTGTTTTTGTGCCAGTACCATACTGTCTTGATTATTGTAGCTTTGTAGTATAGTCTGAAGTCAGAGAGCCTGATTCCTCCAGCTCTGGTTTTCTTTCTCAAGATTGCTTTGGTTATTCGGGGTCTTTTGTGTTTCCATACAAATTGAGAAATTTTTTGTTCTAGTTCTGTGAAAAATGCCATTGGTAGTTTGATAGGGATTACATTGAATCCGTAGATTGCTTTGGGTAGTATAGTCATTTTCACAATGCTGATTCTTCCAATCCAAGAACATGGTACATCTCTCCATCTGTTTGTGTCATCTTTAATTTCTTTCATCAGTGTCTTATAGTTTTCTGCATGCAGGTCATTTGTCTCCTTAGGTAAGTTTATTCCTAGGTATTTTATTCTTTTTGTTGCAATGGTAAATGGGGCTGTTTCCTTAATTTCACTTTCAGATTTTTCATCATTAGTGTATAGGAATTCAAGAGATTTCTGTGCATTAATTTTGTATCCAGCTACTTTACCCAATTCATTGATTAGCTCGAGTAGTTTTCTGGTAGCATCTTTAGGATTTTCTATGTATAGTATCATATCATCTGCAAACAGTGACAGCCTTACTTCTTCTTTCCTGATTTGGATTCCTTTTATTTCTTTTTCTTCTCTGATTGCTGTGGCTAAAACTTCGAATAATAGTGGTGAGAGTGGGCAACCTTGTCTTGTTCCTGATCTTAGTGGAAATCCTTGTATTATTTTTAGTTCTTCAACTTTCATTCTTTATTCCTTCCTTCTCCCTCCCTTCCTTCATTTCTTCCTTCCTTCCTTTTTTTTCATGCTTATATTGGTCTTTGGCTTAAATATTGATTGGGTTTTTTTCTGAAATGCCTGGTAATCCTTGGCTGTCTGTTCATATTTTAAAATGAGGCACTAAAAAGCTAATTGAAGACTACATATTTATGGGCAGAGCTTGACAATTGCTGAAGTGAATTTCACTCTCCATTCAGAAAGAACCCAGCTGTTTAGTTGGTGATTCTCAAATGTCAGTATCTTTTTTTTTTTAGGCATATTTCCCAAGAGTGTAATCCTTTAATCTCTTGCCCTTCTCAGGGGTAGGAGATTTAAGTCCCGCTCTCAGAATTTTGAGAGATGATTAGCAAAAGGGGGGCTGGAGGTTGTGCACTATTGAGACTGTTGATCTTCACTGACTCCCTTTGTTTTAGTAAAGACTTCGTCCTATTCTCAAGATTTCTAATTGACCTCGAAACTAATATAAGCCAATAATGGAATGCAGTGAGTAAAATTAAATGAGAGTATTTCTGAAAGCACATTGTAAACTCAAAATAAATTAATGTAAGTACTTATTTTAAAAAGTGACCATTTTGAACCACAACAATTGACTTATAGTATTCTATTCATGGTATTTAATAACCCTATTATATTTTTTACTGGTCCTGCCATCTTTAGAGCAGAGTGTTTAGCTTTCAATGACATATTTTAAAAGGGACATTGACAGGCTAAAGGAGGGTGGTGAGGACAGTGAAGCATCCAGTGCAGAGGTTGGCAAACTGTGGCCTGTAGTGAAACCCAGCCAGCCCTCTTGTTATAAGTCAAGTTTTATTGGAACACAGCCACACCATACCCATTTATTCACATATTCTCTGTGGCTGCTTTCATACTAGAAATGTAGTGTTGAGTAGTTGTGACAGAGATGTATGGCTTTCAAAGCCTGAAATATTTATGGTCTGGCCCTTTATAGAAAGTTTGCTGACCCCTGATCTATAAGCCACATTCTATGCTGCATGCTTGAAAGAAGTGGGAATGTAGTCTGAACACAAGGTGATGAAAGAGCTGTGTAATAGTTAATAAGAATGGTGTCTAATATTTATTGAGTGTTTACATGTGCTTGGCACTTGCGGCATGCATTATCATATTTAATAGTAATTAAGGATCATCTCCCTGACTAGATTATGTGTTCTTCAATGTCAGCTTTATAATTCTAAGTTTATAGCTCCAGAATCTAGCAAGTATGGACTTTTAGTGAATGTTTGTTGAACTAAGTGAGCAGTGCTAACATGTAGAAGAGATAAAAACCCCTTCTTGGGGGTCAAAATAGAAGCTTCAGAGAAGCTTCAGAAGATTTCAGGTCATCGAGCACTATCAGCTCCCTCCCAGGTAGTGAGACATCCACCCCTGGAAGGTGTTCACAAGAGCTGGGTCACCCACCTAGTTGTTCATGGATATTATGTAAGGGTTTCTTTCTTTGGGTGGCAAGTTGAACTAAATGAAGTCTTGATTTCTAGGATTCTATTATTCAAACTAGGAGAGAGAAGACTAGAACTCAGAATTTATAGTTGATAAAGTTCTCTTTCCACTGTATCAGAATATATCTGATATATCTCTTTCCTCTCTTAGAATTTCCATAAAAAGAGCCACGAAGAGATTGTTGTTGTAGTGGAAAGAATATCTCAGTGAGCATCAGGAGGTTTGGGGTTATAATTCCACTTCGGCAGCTAATTTACTGCATGAGCCCAGCAAGCCTTTTAATCTCTCAGGCCCTAAGTGTCCTCAAGTGAGGGGGCTGGACTAGATAATCTCTAAATTATCTTTCAGTTCTAAAATAATTTCATCCAAGGATTAGCAGGGCCCCTCCTATTGAAAGACCAGGACAGACTAGTTCAGACAAGATGCTTCCTCGATATGTGTTGCCAGAGTACTGAGATTCTGCTTTTAAATATATTTTGTGTACCTCCTGATCTCAGCTGCTCAGTTTCCATCCCCTTTCTGTATCCCTGTTCCTATCTTGCTTTATGGTACTTCTTACTTGGGAAATTAGGCTTAAGCAGGCTGCAGTTTTAGCCTTTCTTTAGCATGGTGAAGGCAAGCTCTTTCTTGGTAAATTCTGCTCATTTGGTTGGTGAGGAACATGGAGCTATTCAACTCTTGGAAGGTTGGGAATATTAACATTGACCTCAGAAAGGTGATGGGGCCTTCTTTATTTAGGGCACTAGACATGGGCAGCTCATATTTCTCATGGGGGAACATTTTATTCTTTGCGGAAGCAGTTTCAACTCCCAAAATGACCCATCTACCCATTTCTTTATTAAGTTCTTTAACTAAAGAATTTAACCTAAATTCTTTTTTAAAATGACGACAAGATTCAACCTTAATTAGACCCTCATCTAGCAGCCTTTCCCCCACATTCCACTCAAATAGCCATCAACTGTTGATACTAGCTGGTCTCCTATTACCTCTAGGCTTTTGTTTGAACAAGTTTTTAAAATTTCATTTGACTTAAGTGCTTGGTATTCAGCTGTTTTACAGTTGCCCATATATCACACTATTTTTGACCATATATCTCTTATCTCTGAATAGCTCTGAAAACTGCAGTGTCATGTTAAGTACTCCTTTTGGTCCAAGGCATGTCAATACATGTTGCCAACTTCCAACTTATTCTCATCCAGAAGATTAGCAAGGCTGCCACATGGTGTTCTTTCTTACAAAATGTTATTGCCTGCATTATAGCTAGGGCTCGATGTGGTGACATTAATCCCAAATCTGCAGAATGGTACTCTTAATTCTACTTGGGTGGACAGCAACTTGAGCTCTCAGCATAAGCCTTTTATTTTGGGAATACCATTCTTTGTCATCATTTCTATAAGCAATCTTAGTCAGTTGTTAGGAATTTTATTTTGCTCCTGAAAAACAATATTTCCTCTCTTTTCACATTGAGATAACCAGATTTCACATCTTTAGTGAATAATCTCTAGCACTGATTAATTGCAGAATATCCTCCCCAGACATGTTTTAATTATTTATTAAGAAGCTACAGGAGTTCCAGCTAAAAATGGAGCCTGGCTAGAAGCCCCTGGTGAAGTCTTTCCCAATTTTTCTACTAAAATGCCTATGAAGACAAAGAAAAAAACATAATAAATTAAATATCAAAATAAAAACCATGGACAGCATAATCTCAAAATTGGGAAAGAATCTATACTAACTATAAAGCAAGACTGAGATAAAACTACCCGAGTCTTTTTCTATGGCACACCTAATCAGCTTTACTACATGACACAAAAAAAAACTTTGAAATGAGGAGGGAAGGTACTGAGTCCTCTCGTCTGTCCATTATCAAGACAACTGGGCAGGTGGGCTTTTACCCGTGTGGGTTGAGAGTATTGTCACATCATTCTACATCCAGGGAAATTAAAATTCTCAGAAAACAGCTTGGCTTCTCAGAAAACAAGGTCAGCTTTGGCCAAGTCAGAGGACTGGTGGAGGCATATCGCATTTTCAGGGGAAAATGTATTACAGGTAAAGCTCCTTAGGTTTAGGTTGGGTCAGAAACAACCAAACCAACCAAAACAAAACAAAAAATAAAACCAAACCACCACCACCAAAACCCTGGTGACAGTGCATGCTGGGAATTGCCGATTTTTATGTACATTGCAGTTTCACAGGCCCAGGAAATTAGACGGTGTCATTGGAGCAATATGGAACCTCAGTAGAAGAATGGTGCATTAGAGGAAGTCATGCTGGAAACCAGGCCTCAGTCCAGAGGCTGTGCACATCTAATAGTTAGAGTGGAGCTGAGAGTATTTCAACTTTCCTGTCTTTTGATAAATATCAAATATGAATAGATTTCCACTTGTACAAAGATCAATAAAGGGGGGAAAAACCACATGGAGTGTGTGAAAAAGACTTCATTTCAAGGGAAGAAAGAGTATCTAGGAGACCTAGAAGTCCTTCCTAGAGGGAGAACATGTTTCTGAAATGATTTACTGGAGTGTCCAGAAATTGGAGGATTTCAGGGAACTATTTGGATTCCTCCATAGATTACAAAATATAAGGATGTTAAAGAACAGAGAGTAAATATATAGATAATTGGTATTCTTGAAGGAGATACTTAAACTAATGGGAAAAAAGCAATAATTAAAGATATAACAGGAAAAATTCATGAGCAGAAGTAAGACTCATATTGAAAAAATCATTTTGTTCCAGACAAGTCAATGCATGAAGGCACACATAAGGATGTATCCTGGCAACAATTTTAATTCATAAGGATAAGAAAACTTCCACAAGCATATAAGAGGAAGAAAGAGACTACCTAAAAAAAACAAAAAAAGAAAAAAACAAAAATCTGGCCATTTTCTGGCTTTTACTCTGAAAGCTTAAATTTAGAAGAAAATGGAGTATTATATACAGAATTTTGAGAAACAAAGTTTGTAACCTAGTGCTTTTATACCCAGCCTAGTCATCTTTAACTAGTGAAATATCAAAAAGACATCTCAGATAGTCAAGGACTCAGAAGTATATACCTTCCTTGAAAAAAATTACTTGAAGGAAAAGCTGAAGAATGGAGAACTTAGGCTAGAAAAGGGCTGTCCATAGGTCTGAAACCAATTAAAATAGTGATATGTCTGAATCTGTGTTTATCAAATGTGTTTTAGTATTTATCTGGAGATAAAAAATTTCTTCCTTGAAAACCCAAAATATGAGACACCTATAATTGTCATTCTCTGGTTAAAGAGGCATGAAGAACCAAGAGACCCAACCACAGGTAACCTGTGAGGGACCTCTTCAAAACCAGAGGACTCCATGGAACAAAGTTTGAAAACCACTGTTCAAAAATAAGTATTGTAAATCTGCCTATACAACTGAGGGCAGATGTCAAAAATTATTTTCAAAGGAGATTTATAATGGATAAATAAATTTGATAATAATCTGGATGTAAAACTCCAGTTAATTTTAAAGTAATTTATAAACTGATAGATTTACTCTCAGGCTACTTGTGAGAAGACGTACAGAGTAGAGAAAGGTAGCAGATACCATTTTATATTTGACTCTAGCAACTAGAGAATAGAGACTTCTGAAAAACTAAAAGCAATCATTAGAATTAAAAAGCAGGAAAAAAAAAGAACATGATCCATGCGAAAAACCCTACAAAAAAGGGAACACTAAGGAAGCGTGAAAACAGAAAACATCAAACAAGATGAAAGAATAAAGATCTGATATATCAATTATAGCTGTAAATTACTGAGATAAAAACTACATAATGAAAGATTTGAACCTTCAGATTGCTTTAAAACATTCTATGAGATTCATCTAAATTCTGTTTATAGGAAATATATCTAAAGCAATGCAATACAAGTTTAAAATGAAAAAAGTTATTTTAATAATGGGTATAATTCCAAATGAAAATATGTTTAAGCAGACCAAATATTCCTTGAGATACGTAGTGCAAAATTTGTTCAAAATATAAAGAAAAATTAATCATTGACAGAATATAGAAAAATATTAAAAATGGAATATTTTCTATTTTCACTTCTATTATATTTTTCTACTTTCTATATCTTTTATAACTATTTGGATATTTCAGGCGTCCTTTTAAAAAAATGTTAATAAAACCTTTATGGAAATTCATCATCCATTCACTCCAAAAGAAAAACCTTTATAAATATCAATAGCAGAAATTATACAAATTACATTCTTGACCACAATATACTAAAAACTAGAAATTAACAACTGCATTTAAATAACAAAAATTCATCTATTTGAGAACCACTAAAAAAATACAGTCTCCTAAATAATATGTATGGCAAACAGGAAATTAAGAGGGTAACTTCAGACAATACTGCTTAGAACAAGTTTCTGAAATTTTTAAGGTTAGGCCTCTTCAGCTATAAAGATTTGGCCAACTTTTTTTTTTTTTTTTTTTTTTTTTTTTCGGTACGCGGGCCTCTCACTGTTGTGGCCTCTCCCATTGCGGAGCACAGGCTCCGGATGCGCAGGCTCCGCAGCCATGGCTCACAGGCCCAGCCGCTCCATGGCATGTGGGATCCTCCTGGACCGGGGCATGAACCTGTGTCCCCTGCATCGGCAGGCGGACTCTCAACCACTGCACCACTAGGGAAGCTCAATGGCCAACTTTTAATTTAAAAAATTTATATTGCACTATCCATGCAATAAAGTATGCAGATATTAAGTATAATTTGATGTATTCTGACAATTTATGTACCTGTGGTATACATTTAACTTTTTTTAAAAATGGACAAAACCTTCAAAAGTAGTCTTTAAATTGCACCAGCAGTGAATAAGAATTCAGCTATTCCACATTTTTGCCAACATTGGCTATTTACTTAAAAAAAACTTTAATTCTGTTGAGGAAAGTTCCCTGTATGCCTACTTTCTGCAGGGTTTTTATCATAAATGGGTGTTGAATTTTGTTGAAAGCTTTCTCTGCATCTATTGAGATGATCATATGGTTTTTCTCCTTCAATTTGTTAATATGGTGTATCACGTTGATTGATTTGCATATATTGAAGAATCCTTGCATTCCTGGAATAAACCCCACTTGATCATGGTGTATGATCCTTTTAATGTGCTGTTGGATTCTGTTTGCTAGTATTTTGTTGAGGATTTTTGCATCTATGTTCATCAGTGATACTGGCCTGTAGTTTTCTTTCTTCGTGACATCTTTGTCTGGTTTTGGTATCAGGGTGATGGTGGCCTCATAGAATGATTTTGGGAGTGTTCTTCCCTCTGCTATATTTTGGAAGAGTTTGAGAAGGATAGGTGTTAGCTCTTCTCTAAATGTTTGATAGAATTCGCCTGTGAAGCCATCTGGTCCTGGGCTTTTGTTTGTTGGAAGATTTTTAATCACCGTTTCAATTTCCGTGCTTGTGATTGGTCTGTTCATATTTCTATTTCTTCCTGGTTCAGTCTTGGCATGTTGTGCAATTCTAAGAATTTGTCCATTTCTTCCAGATTGTCCATTTTATTGGCATAGAGTTGCTTGTAGTAATCTCTCATGATCTTTTGTATTTCTGTAGTGTCAGTTGTTACTTCTTTTTTATTTCTAATTCTATTGATTTGAGTCTTCTCCCTTTTTTTTCTTGATGAGTCTGGCTAATGGTTTATCAATTTTGTTTATCTTCTCAAAGAACCAGCTTTTAGTTTTATTGATCTTTGCTATCGTTTCCTTCATTTCTTTTTCATTTATTTCTGATCTGATCTTTTTTTTTTTTTTTTTTTTTTTTTTTTTGCAGTACGCGGGCCTCTCACTGTTGTGGCCTCTCCCGTTGTGGAGCACAGGCTCCAGACGTGCAGGCTCAGCGGCCATGGCTCACAGGCCCAGCCGCTCCGTGACATGTGGGATCTTCCTGGACTGGGGCACGAACCTGTGTCCCCTGCATCGGCAGGTGGACTCTCGACCACTGCACCACCAGAGAAGCCCTCTGATCTGATCTTTATGATTTCTTTCCTTCTTCTAACTTTGGGGTTTTTTGTTCTTCTTTCTCTAATTGCTTTAGGTGCAAGTTTAGGTTGTTTATTTGAGATGTTTCCTGTTTCTTAAGGTAGGATTGTATTGCTATAAACTTCCCTCTTAGAACTGCTTTTGCTGCATCCCATAGGTTTTGGATCGTTGTGTCTCCATTGTCATTTGTTTCTAGGTATTTTTTTATTTCCTCTTTGATTTCTTCAGTGATCACTTCATTATTAAGTAGTGTATGGTTTAGCCTCCATGTGTTTGTATTTTTTACAGATCTTTTCCTGAAATTGATATCTAGTCTCATAGCGTTGTGGTCAGAGAAGATACTTGATATGATTTCAATTTTCTTAAATTTACCAAGGCTTGATTTGTGACCCAAGATATGATCTATCCTGGAGAATGTTCCATGAGCACTTGAGAAAAATGTGTATTCTGTTGTTTTCGGATGGAATGTCCTATAAATATCAATTAAGTCCATCTTGTTTAATGTATCATTTAAAGCTTGTGTTTCCTTATTTATTTTCATTTTGGATGATCTGTCCATTGGTGAAAGAGGGGTGTTAAAGTCCCCTACTATGATTGTGTTACTGTCAATTTCCCCTTTTATGGCTGTTAGTATTTGCCTTATGTATTGAGGTGCTCCTATGTTGGGTGCATAAATATTTACAATTGTTATATCTTCTTCTTGGATCGATCCCTTGATCATTATGTAGTGTCCTTCTTTGTCTCTTGTAATAGTCTTTATTTTAAAGTTTATTTTGTCTCATATGAGAATTGTTACTCCAGCTTTCTTTTGGTTTCCATTTGCATGGGCTATCTTTCTCCATCCCCTCACTTTCAGTCTGTATGTGTCCCTAGGTCTGAAGTGGGTCTCTTGTAGACAGCATTTATATGGGTCTTGTTTTTGTATCCATTCAGCCATTCTGTGTCTTTTGGTGGGAGCATTTAATCCATTTACATTTAAGGTAACTATCGATATGTATGTTCCTATTCCCATTTTCTTAATTGTTTTGGGTTTGTTATTGTAGGTCTTTTCCTTCTCTTGTGTTTCTTGCCTAGAGAAGTTCCTTTAGCATTTGTTGTAAAGCTGGTTTGGTGGTGCTGAACTCTCTCAGCTTTTGCTTGTCTGTAAAGGTTTTAATTTCTCCATGAAATCTGAATGAGATCCTTGCTGGGTAGAGTAATCTTGGTTGTAGGTTTTTCTCCTTCATCAGTTTAAATATGTCCTGCCACTCCCTTCTGGCTTGCAGAGTTTCTGCTGAAAGATCAGCTGTTAACCTTATGGGGATTCCGTTGTGTGTTATTTGTTGTTTTTCCCTTGCTGCTTTTAATATGTTTTCTTTGTATTTAATTTTTGATAGTTTGATTAATATGTGTCTTGGCGTATTTCTCCTTGGATTTATCCTGTATGGGACTCTCTGTGCTTCCTGGACTTGATTAACTATTTCCTTCCCTATATTAGGGAAGTTTTCAACTATAATCTCTTCAAATATTTTCTCAGTCCCTTTCTTTTTCTCTTCTTCTTCTGGGACCCCTATGATTCGAATGCTGGTGCATTTAATGTTGTCCCAGAGGTCTCTGAGACTGTCCTCAGTTCTTTTCATTCTTTTTTCTTTATTCTGCTCTGCAGTAGTTATTTCCACTCTTTTATCTTCCAGGTCACTTATCTGTTCTTCTGCCTCAGTTTTTCTGCTATTGATCCCTTCTAGAGTATTTTTAATTTCATGTATTGTGTTGTTCATCATTGCTTGTTTCCTCTTTAGTTCTTCTAGGTCCTTGTTAAATGTTTCTTGCATTTTGTCTATTCTATTTCCAAGATTTTGGATCATCTTTACTATCATTATTCTGAATTCTTTTTCAGGTAGACTGCCTATTTCCTGTTCATTTGTTAGGTCTGGTGGGTTTTTATCTTGCTCCTTCATCTGCTGTGTGTTTTTCTGTCTTCTCATTTTGCTTATCTTACTGTGTTTGGGGTCTCCTTTTTGAAGGCTGCAGGTTCGTAGTTCAATTTCTTTAAAAAAACAAAACAAACCTGCCTGCCAGGTTTTTATTGGAATTGCATTAAACCTAGTTGTTATTTTGGAGAGAATTGACAACTTAACAATATTTATTGTCTTCCAAATCATGAATGTGATCTGTCTTTTCATACTTTTAGCTCATCTTTAATTTTTCTTAGGTGTATTTTTAGTATTCAGTGTAGATGTCTTGCATGTCTTTTGTTAACATTATATGTTTTTGACACTATTGCAAAAGATACTATTTTGGTTTTATTTTCAATTGCTAATATATAGAAATATGATTGATTTTGCATATTTGTATCTTGTTTTTATAAAATATAATTTCCCAACTGCTGTTGTATGGAAATGCGATCACTCTGTTTATATTTACTTAGTATACTGTGATCTTGGTAAATTCACTTCTTAGTTCCAGTAGCTTTTTGGGAGATTTCTTAGCATTTTCTAATATACAATCATGTCATCTGTAAATAAATACAGTACAGTATAAATTCATTAATACAATTGTATACTACTTTCTTCTTTTTCACTATTACAACCAAAATTTTAGATTGAGCCTTCTTCACACTCAGTCTGAAATCCCTCCTGCATCTCTTTTTGCAGCCTTCAGTTTTATCTAACATTAGGGTGACACACTCCTTTTCATTGTTGTTCTTCTGAACATAACCACTATTCACCTTCAGAGTTGACAGTTTAATTTGAAAGCATACTGAAAGGGGTTTACTTGCTTTTCCACTGGGTTAAACTAATAATTTTTTTCCTTAATTGAAGTACATATAGCTGGATGACAATTAGCATCACTAGAAATCAGCCAGCACTGATCACACTCCTGTTCCTAGCTTTGGACATCTTATTATCTATCTGAAAAATTTGTCATTTTCTACTACCTTTAGTTGTACTGCTTTGTATGAGACAGAAAATCATCTGCATACACAAAAATTTTCATTTCAACTCTGCTACATGGCGTGATTTTGGATTGCATTTTAAGTAAAATGCAGAAACCATTTTTAAGCTAAAATTTAATCCCATGTTGGCTATCAATGTAAATAACTCATCTGAAGTGACAGTGGATGAATATACCTTCCATGCACGGTTAAGATCATGTGTATGTAGCAACTACAACTGTGCCTCAACTTGCTCCTCTAATTGGCCATTACCAAATGTCTTTGACATCTCTTGAAAGATATATTCAAATTTTAGAAAAGTTAAAATTTGAAAATAACACTAATGAATTGTAAAATGGAAAAATTATTGAATGGTTTAATAAATTAAAGAGCTCTTTTAAAGAAACAATCAATAAATACACTTGCATCTTTGGCAAGTGTATTCAAGGAAAAGCAAAAACTCTTAAATCACTATAAAATGTAAAATGGTGCAGCCACTGTAGAAAACATTTTTGGGGTGTCTCAAAAAGTTAAACATAGAGTTACTGTATTACAAAGCAAAGACTTGAAAACAGGTGTTCAAACAAAAACTTGCACACAAATATTCATAGCAGCACTCTTCACAAGAGTCAAAAGTTAGAAACAATCCAAATATCCATCAAATAGTGAATGGATAAACAAAATGGATAATATCCATACAATAGAATATTACTCAGCCATAAAAAGAATAAAGGATTGATACATGCTGTAAGTTGGATGAACCTTGAAAATATCATGCTAAGTGAAAGAAGTCACAAACAAAAGGCCATGTATCATATGATTCCATTTACATGAAAAGTCCAGAATAAGTAAAATTGATAGAGACAGAAGCAGATTAATAGTTGCTACAGGTAGGGAAGAATGGGGTTTCCTTTTGGGATGATGAAAATATTCTGGAACTTGATAGTGGCTATGGTTACACAACATTGTGAATGTACTAAATGTCACTGAATTCTCTACTTTAAAATAGCTAAAGTGGGGGCTTCCCTGGTGGCGCAGTGGTTGAGAGTCCGCCTGCTGATGCAGGGGACACGGGTTCGTGCCCCGGTCTGGGAGGATCCCACATGCCGTGGAGCAGCTGGGCCCGTGAGCCATGGCCGCTGAGCCTGCGCATCCGGAGCCTGTGCTCCGCAACGGGAGAGGCCACAACAGTGAGAGGCCCGCATACCGGAAAAAAAAAAAAAAAGCTAAAGTGGCAAATTTTTATGTTATATGTATTTTAACACAATAAAAAAGGAAATTTACCCAAGATCACAGAGCTGGTAAGTGGTGCAGCCAGGTTTTTTTTTTTTTTAACATCTTTATTGGAGTATAATTGCTTTACAATGGTGTGTTAGTTTCTGCTGTATAACAAAGTGAATCAGCTATATGTATACATATATCCCCATATCCCCTCCCTCTTGCGCCTCCCTATCCCACCCCTCTAGGTGGTCACAAAGCACTGAGCTGATCTCCCTGTGCTATGTGGCCGCTTCACACTAGCGATCTATTTTACATTTGGTAGTGTGTATATGTCAATACTACTCTCTCACTTCGTCCCAGCTTGCCCTTCCCCCTCCCCGTGTCCTCAAGTCCATTCTCTACGTCTGCATCTTTATTCCTGTCCTTCCCCTAGGTTCATCAGAACCTTTTTTTTTTTTTTTAAGATTCCATATATATGTGTTAGCATACGGTATTTTTTTTTTCTCTTTCTGACTTACTTTACTCTGTATGACGGACTGTAGGTCCATCCACCTCACTACAAATAACTCAGTTTCATTTCTTTTTGTGGCTGAGTAATATTCCATTGCATATATGTGCCACATCTTCTTTATCCATTCATCTATTGATAGACACTTAGGTTGCTTCCATGTCTTGGCTATTGTAAATAGTGCTTCAGTGAACATCGTGGTACATGACTATCTTTGAATTATGGTTTTCTCAGGGTGTATGCCTAGTAGTAGGATTGCTGGGTCATATGGTAGTTCTATTTTTAGTTTTTTAAAAAACCTCCTTACTGTTCTCTATAGTTGGAGCCAGGTTTTTAACCCCAAGTCATCTGGCTCCAAATTCTGGGTACATAAGCCTACTCTATTCCGCCTCTCAAACATTTAATGAGGGTATTCTAGCAAGTATTATATACTTAATATTACCTCCAAGTTTTCTACCAAGTTGTGTTGTGTCTGGCATGTTCTTCCAACTCCAGCTCACTATACGACTGTCAACTTAAAAAATATTGAAAATAGTTTCATCCATTGGAAATCTCAAAGTGCAACTTTTGAAACTCTTCTTCACCCTTACCAATCCTTCTATAATAGTCAGTACTCTTAATTTCATGTGATGGGAGCTCATCTAGATTAGCTGAAAAGAGAAATTTATTGGAAGACTCACAAAACTGCAAGATGGGCAGGGGTAGAGCCGGGCCTTTGGGACCCCTTGAATCAGGGACTTGAACATCTGCGGGGCTTCCGTGGTTCTTTCTCTTTATCTACTGTCTTTGCTTCTCACTATGTGTTGAATTTATTCTCTCACTCTTAATTTTTTCCACTAGGCTTGAAACATAGCTACTAGCAGCTTCCATGCTCATGCTCCAACTTTGCTTTTAGAGAGGGACTCAATCTCTTCTGCTAGCTCCTGTTTGAAAAATCCTGAGTTGGTCACATGCCCATCATTTGATCCAAAAACTGCATGGGCACGTGTGTGTATGTGTGTGTCCATTAAGGTTGGTAGCCCTCGCTAAACCTGTATTACTAGAGCAGTTTCAGTTGACCAAAAGAAGAGGCAGGCAAAGGAAACAATAACAACATACAACACTTATTAAAACCATAAACCCATAACTCATACATAAGGTCCATAAATAACTTATGCATTTGTATTATAATCTCTCTTGGACTATAAACCCTAATTTCTTGGTTCAACTAAGTCATATAGTACCTAACCAATGCTACTAGCAAAATCCTTTTCTTGATCCAGTTTTATATTCAAGTTGCCATCTCCCCTTTACCCCACTTACTGAAAAAGAAGAGCTCTGAATATTCCCTTACCTCCCTTTCATTTCTTAGTGCATTTCAATCAGATTTCCACACTCCCTGCTCTACTGGAGCTACTCTAATGTAGGTTGAGAATGTCTTCTAAATATCAAATCCTACAGCCTCTTCTCAGTCTTGATCCTATGTGATATATTTTTCAGAGGCCCTTGTCTGTTGACATGCTGATAATTTTCTGTTCCCTTGAGACCACTGCTCCTCAGCCCATGTTGCTGGCTCCACTTTTGTCTCTGCCTCAGACTCAGGTGTTCCCCAAGGTTCCACACTCAGTTTTCTCTTCCAGCTCTCCACTTCTGCACTGTCAAATGGGCCTCCATGGCTTTGCTTATCTCCATAGGTATGTGGCTTTCATGTCTATACTTACAATCCTGAACTGCTAGCTGCCTCCTAGACATCTTCATGTAGACACCTGCAAACACAACAATTTGAATGTTTATTTTATTTTGTATTCATATTACACCTCATTTCTAAAGGAATCTCAGAGGACTCAAACCATTTTCAATTCCAGTTGAAATCTTACTCCACCTTCAGAGTTAAGTTGAGAGTTGCCTCCAGCAGGAAGCCTCCCCACATTCCTGCAGCATAATGAATTGCATCACCACTGAGACCTTATGTCATTTTAATTGTGCCATGGTCACAAGTTTCTATTATAAAAAGTTGTGTCTGCATTCCCGATGATTTGGGCGTTGCTTGAAGGCAAGAACCAACATTTTTTTGTTTGTTTGTTTTTCTTTTTTTTTTTTACATCTTTATTGGAGTATAATTGCTTTACAATGGTGTGTTAGTTTCTGCTTTATAACAAAGTGAATCAGTTATACATATACATATGTTCCCATATCTCTTCCCTCTTGCTTCTCCCTCCCTCCCACCCTCCCTATCCCACCCTTCTAGGTGGTCACAAAGCACCGAGCTGATCTCCCTGTGCTATGAGGCTGCTTCCCACTAGCTATCTGCCTTACGTTTGGTAGTGTATATATGTCCGTGCCTCTCTCTCGCTTTGTCACAGCTTACCCTTCCCCCTCCCCATATCCTCAAGTCCATTCTCTAGTAGGTCTGTGTCTTTATTCCTGTCTTACCCCTAGGTTCTTCATGACATTTTTTTTCTTAAATTCCATATATATGTGTTAGCATACGGTATTTGTCTTTCTCTTTCTGACTTACTTCACTCTGTATGACAGACTCTAGGTCTATCCACCTCATTACAAATAGCTCAACTTCGTTTCTTTTTATGGCTGAGTAATATTCCATTGTATATATGTGCCACATCTTCTTTATCCATTCATCCGATGATGGACACCCTGAGAAAACCATAATTCAGAAAGAGTCATGTACCAAAATGTTCATTGCAGCTCCATTTACAATAGCCCGGAGATGGAAAGCACCAACGTTTTAATCCTTTTCCTTTTACCTACCTAACTCTGAGCATAAGCTCTTGCAGATGGGGAGCATTCAGAAACGGTTCTAATTCTGGCCTTTCTGAACTGAACTAGAACAGGAGGGCAGGGATCAATGCATCAAATAGGTAGTTTTAAAGCAAATAAAAGGGAAGCATTCTTTTACACAGCAGGGAGCAAACCTGTCATTCATCTAGGTAGAAGAATGTAGAAGATGAAAATCCACATAGATTCTACAAGAATTTAACCAAACTTAAATTTCAGTTTAGAGAGATGCATAATGTGTTACCAGGGGAAAGGAGGGACATGCCTTACCTTTCAAGTGTAGGCCATGCTTGACAATTACCATGATTTCTCAGGACTTTCCAGGCTCACACGGGACATCTAGTCACCCACAGATTTGGCAGCAGTTCAATTATTCTGTTCAATTCAGATCACCAAGCTGGCTAATGCATGCTTTCCACTTCACTGCAAGCTCTGGAGACACAAACGCTTGTCCACACCCCAGAATGAATCCAAGCTGAGGTTCAGCACAATTAGTTATTTGTTTCCTCTAATATCTGAACCTTGTGAGATTCAGCCACCTCCTGGGAACCAGCCGTCTGCCAATGAGGCATGAATAAAACAGAGAAGGTTCCAGCTGGCATCACCTGCTGTGTTTTGCCTTATTTCTCTATACACATTTCTAGACTTCTGAAATCCAGGGGCCTCTCTCAAGAGGATGAGACCTTGATTCTGTTGTTGAATTTAAAATTTTTGAGTCTCAGTCTGACTCAGGTATTAGACAATGGATCTGGCCCCTCATCCTCAGATTCTCACATGTTTCTGACCTCAGCTACCCTCACATTCAGACTCTTTCTAGGTAGCCCCCTGGATACTATTATTCTTCAGATCATATAAAATCTCTGTTTAAAAGCTCATCTTTTAAGGTACCTCTACTCTGCCAAGATTTCTCTATTGTCCTATAATATGGCGGTTGGGTTCATTTTCACTATTGTAAGCCAAGGCATTGCTGAGTTTCCACTGCTCTTCTTTCATTTATAGTATCTCTCTGTGAATACACAGATGACCCTTTCTCTTCATTTCCACTGACGTCATCTTAGTTTAGCCTCTTGTGACACCTTGCTTGCTCTTTTAATGACTGTGAAAGTTGTAGCGGTTAAATGCCTGGATTCTGGAGTCAGATGTCTAAGGCTTAAATCCTTGGTTTGCCATTCACTAGTTGTGTGGCTTTGGGTAAGTCACATAGTTTTTGTGCCTCAGTTTTCCCATCTGGGAAAGTAGTAATCATACTCATACCCATCTCTTATTGGGATGATTAAATGAGTTAATATGTAACATACAAAGTGCTAAGAGCAGTACCTTGCTTTTACAGGAGCTGCAAAAGTGTTAGTTGTTAGGATTATTTTTAGTGTTGTTATTATTATCCTTCATACAATTCAAGATACTGCTTTGGACGGAACATCAGTTCAATTTTTAATGAAAATAGGGTTATTTTATAGCCATTCTCTATGTTGGCAAAGAGAAAAAATTAAAGAGAGCACCTCTTGTAGATAGGATGCATTTGAGAAGAATTTGTTAATCATGAGGTATTCTAAGCACAGGTGATTCTCAGAGAGGATACTGGAGAGGAAGAGGCAGGATAAACTGCAGGGGACCTTTAACACATGGCAGAGTTGCTGGAGGTTATGATGAAGGCAGAGGAGAACCCCGAGAGTTTTGAGCTGGGGAGAGAGAATGAACACTGAGAGATTAATCTTCAGGAGACGCCTGATTCATTTAAAGGAGAATAGGGCTCCTTTGCAAGCCCAGCTCAATAGAGTCTGAGTTTCATTCATTCATTAAAAAGTTTTAGTGGGCATTTACTACTAGATGCCAGGTATTTGCTAGGTCCTGGGGATCCAGTGACGAGTAATACTGGCCCAGTTTATGTCCCCATGGATTTATGGGCTAGAGGGGAAGAGACAATTAAAATAAGCAGCTACAACAACATGGTAAGTGCTGTAAAGGGCATGGAGACTGCCTCTTCCCCATTCGTCTCACCCATTCCTCTTCACCCTAGAGGAATTACTGGTGTGGGTGGGATTGACTCTACTCTTAACTCCAGGAGTGTGGTTTGATTAATGTAAACCAGGTGCTTCTAACTCTGATGCACATTCCAATTACTGGGGGAATTTAATAAAATTACAAATTGATCGAGGATGGGGCCTGAGAATTGGTAGTGCATACACAGCTCACTAGATGATGTGGATATGCAGCCAGGGCTGAGACCCATTGGTCTAACCAAGCTGGGCATTCTTATCCCTCTTGCTAGGATGTTTTGCTCAGGCATTTTTCTGGAGATGAAGAACAGAGACCTAAGATAGCCATAGCATATTATTGCCCTTGGTCATTGAGACTGGTTTAAAGGGAGTCATGAGAGTGAACCTTCGTAATTTTGTTTGGTGTTCTCTGAAGTGGCACTTTCTTTTCCCTGGATGTGAGTAATGACACAATTGCTTGTAACCACTTTGCAAAGCCAACTCACAGAGTAAAACATGCCAACAGAATGTCAGAGAAATGGGGCTGGAGTCCTGAGCAGAGCATACTTGCTCCTTCCCTACCTCTGAACTTTCTAGTTGCATGAACAAAACAAACTTCCTTGAAGGTTTAAGCCAGTTTGAGTTAGGTTTACTACTACTTGGAACAGTAGCATAACAGCAAAAGCATCCTAGGTCATTAAAGAGATATATTATGGAAAATTCAGGGTGCTTAACACTGAGAAAAGATCAGAGAAAGGAGTGGGCATTGGAGAGGAAGAGGATACTCTGTAGTTGGAGGGACAGTGTGACACATTGGAAGGAGTATGGGCTTTAGAATTGGACATATCTGGGTTTCAATGCTAGTTCTGCTACATACTAGCTCTCTGACCTCGTTTCCTCATCTTTAACTTGAGGGTATTAATAGAACTTGTATGATTGTGATGAGCTCTAATTGAGATTATGAAACTGGCTGAGCCCACTGCCTGCCTGGTACATTGTAGATACTCAGAATATGAAGGCTGTTGCTTTTGTAGTGGTAGCTGCTGCCAAAAAAAAAAAAAAATGGTGATGAAAGGTACCAAGTTCTAGGGCTAGGGACTGAATGACATACAGTAGGGTTCCATAGGTACTACAGCCAATGGGATGAGGCTCCTGAAGTCTCACTAGGCTTGGGTCTGATTGGATGCAGCCATTATTATGAATAGCTGGAATAAGAAGGACAAGACAAAAATGGAACGGAAAGTTGTATGCTTTAAAGGGCTATTTCTGGGGGCTTCCCTGGTGGCGCAGTGGTTGAGAGTCCGCCTGCTGGTGCAGGGGACACGGGTTCGTGCCCCGGTCCGGGAAGATCCCACATGCCGCAGAAAGGCTGGGCCCGTGAGCCATGGCCTCTGAGCCTGCGCGTCCGGAGCCTGTGCTCCGCAACGGGAGAGGCCACAACAGTGAGAGGCCCTCGTACCGCAAAAAAAAAAAAAAAAAAAGTTTAAAGGGCTATTTCTGTTAGGCAGAATTATCTGACTGGATTGCCCTTTTTGTCGTAGGTATTCTGTTGCTTGGGATGGCTTCTCCATTCATAAAAATAACGTTCCTTACCTGGTTCTGTGTAAGGAATCAATGTGGCTCATCTATAATGCAAACACCCTCTTCCTTGTATACTGCTGGATAAAAATTGATAAATTGATGTTCGTTATCTACTTCATTCTTTTATCACTTCTCTGAAGTAACCTGTGCAAAGTAAGTAATAATATGATCAGATATCACTACTATCTTCACCTCTATTGCATTCTAGTCATGTCTTCCTAGAAATGTAGTCTAGTCATCATGAATGAGTTGGTGAAGTACTTTGGTATCTGATGGAGACTTGGGAAATCACTCTTCTTCTTAGCAACATATTTATAAACATTTTCTTAGGATGGGTTACTTCTACAGAAATTTATATTATCTATTACATATTAATTATTTACTCGTAGCTGTCCCCTTCTCGTATTACATATTATTTACTAATCTCAATTTTATTTTTTAATTTTTTTAAAAAGATTTTTTTGATGTGGACCACTTTAAAAGTCTTTATTGAATTTGTTACAATATTGCTTCTGTTTTATGTTTTGGTTTTTTGGCTGTGCAACATGTGGGATCTTAGCTCCCTGACCAGGGATTGAACCTGCACCCCCTGCGTTGGAATATGAAGTCCTAACCACTGGACAACCAGGGAAGCCCCACTAATCTCAATTTTAGAAGACATCTTTGCTTTGTTTTTTTTCCTAGATGCTGGGACAGCATTCTGTGCAACATCAATGGCCCAAACTTCGCACCTGGGTTTGGGCACTAGAGTTAGCTTGAGAGAGTTATGAAAGGAGAGATATCTGGAACCTACCCCAGCCTCCTGGATCAGTCTCTCCTATACACCCTACTGTTATGGCTTCAGCTGCAATTTAAAGTAATGTAAAGAGACATAAGCTGCTAAGTATAGATACTAATTTTTCTTAACTAAGCTTTAATTGTAATGTCATTGCCTGATCTAACTTTTAATCGTTTTTTTTTTCTTTTCTTCACTCTGCTCTAAGGACACTTTCTGTCTTATTTTCTCATATTTAGGCAAGAGGGCTTAAATCTTAGTAAGAGAGTTTTCCCCTCAGCCTTTGGTATGAATCACCTTGCCAGCTCTTAGTATCCTGGTAAGAGAATATTTTCTTTGACATATACTAATCTTAGGGACACAAAATTCTTCTTTCATATATGTGTTCTTAGCTCCAGGCTTGACTTTTGTGCTGAAGGAACAAGATTACTAAGGAAGGCACAGAGCTCCTGGCTGTCATTTTTCAATCAGATAAAGGTTATGTCTGGCTAACCATTTTTATGTTATTCCTCCCAATTTCACATGTCTGATATGGGGGAAAGATATGGGCTTTGGGTTCAAGACCCAGCATTGCAATTTATCTTTGTGATCTAGGGCAGCTACTTTAACCTCTCCAAAACCTAGTTTTCTCGTCTCTAAAATGGACAATAACTAAAATCATACGATTATTGTGAATGTAAAGTAAGAAAACATGTAAACCACCTAGCATGGTACCTATACATAGTGAGTACTCAATAAATGTTAATTCCCTAATATCCCTTATTCCTCTCTTTTGAAGCTTATAACTGAGGTAAAATTATTTGCACAAAATATTAGTTATTATAATGTAACTGGTCTAACAGCTTGTAACATACTTCAAACTTTATTCTCAAAAGAATGATGCCTGATTTTTCTTGGACTTACATATATAGTTCACTGCATTTATTACTTGCCCCAGAATACTGAGAGAACTGGCAGTTAAGAATTCACAGCTATTATCAGTGATTTTTGATAAGACATGGAGGATAGGAGGGATTCTAGAAAACTTGGAATGAGCAAATATTCCAAATTTCTAAAGGAAGAACAAAATATGTATCTCCCCACCCCAGTCTCACCAAATGACAGAGTAGCCAGCTTGATATCAATCCCTGGAAAAATTCTAAAAATGCAACTACACTTACAATTTGTAAGCATTTAGAAAAGAAAGCAGTGATTGTTAGGAACTAGCGTTTCACTAGAATTCAGTAGGACTAGGACATTTCCTCTTTCTTTTAAATGACCGTTAAGTCCTGTGGATCACATTAATGCTGTAGACATAGTGTATTTTGATTCAGCAAAGTATCTAACAAAATTCTCATGATATCCTTTTGGAGAAAATACTTAGAGAAATGTGATCTGGATTATCTACCCATCTATGTTCCATCTTTATTTTTGTCCTAACAAGATTGTTTGGTGGCTTTAAGAGTATGTAAAATTTAATCAAATGAGGGAGAGAGAAGGGGAGAGGAGGGGAGGGAAGGGGAAGGGAGGGGAGAGGAGAGGAGAGGAGAGGAGAGGAAGTTAGGATAAAGGAAAAACAAGATTAGGGAGAACAAGATGAAACCATGAGTGTGTGGTTGGTCCATAAAACGTATGCCATGTGATTCTGTTATTCTATGCTCTGTACTTTTTCTAGAGGTGGTTTACAGATTTTGCTGTGGGCTTCCTAACAGTCCAAGCAAAGAGAAAACATCATAAATAAAAGTGTCTATAAGAAAGAAAAACACTGAGAGCAGGAAGAAACTTCTATGGGTTCTTCCTAAAGAGGACATATGTCATATAGTAAACCACCTGCTCAGTACATCCTTACATGAAATGCAGTGGTGAGTTTCAAGGGCTGCTTCTTATGAAATACCTTTGTGTAGGCCAAAGCACCATCTTATAAAAAATTTTATGGAAAATTGGGAGTGAGGGGTCTTGAGAATTCCATCAAGACACACAATTCTCTGGCAGTTGGGGACTGCTTTTACCACTAGGCTCTAGTTCAATAGCTGATTTATGAAACTCCAAAAATCATCGATTACAGGATTGATGTCTCTCCCCCTCTGCTCTATCCTTGTATACCCAGAACTATCATCAAGATGAAGCCATTGAAGACACTCCTCACATTTTCAGAGAATGAGAATTTGGGAGGGACAGTGGGTATAGTTAAATGGTCTTAATACCTGAAATGTTGGTCCTACAAAAATAAAACTTGTACAAAGCTTGCAAGATAAACACTAGATAGCTATAAATATATAAAATACTGGATTTAGGTTAAAAAGCAAATCCTTGAGTTATAGAACCAGGGACAACCTGAAAGCAAAGCAGACTATTTGGAAAGGATCCCAGGAGCTTCTGTGGCCATAAACTTAGATGGGCCAGTGGTTTCCAAGAAACCTATATTTGCATCTGTAGAAACATTGTGCCCACATAGTCCTGTCATACTGTGCTCTGGCTAGATTGCATCTGGAACCTTGTGTTAAATTCTTACACCATTGTTCACTATTTTCCAAGAGAGACATTCAATCAAAGGAGAGTGTCTGAGATACTGAGGATGATAAAGTAAAATTTAGAGAAACTTCAAATGCTTATCCGAGAAATGAGAAGACAAAGCACAACAAAATCTGCCTTTGGTGAAGATGTATTATGTGGATAAGAGCATAATTTCTTCCTGGATTAATCTATAAGGAAATATAAAAAAACCAATGATTCATATAGGAACACATTAAAGAAAATAGTCTAATGAGAGCTATCTGAAAAATCAAAATGTCCTCTCTTATGAGTAGTGAGCTTCCCATCACTGGGAGAAATCAAGGACCGTCTGTATAGTTGCCGGGAACATTATAATAGAGAATAGTTTGATGAGAGTGAGAGATTGTTCTAAGTGACCTCCATGTTCTCTTCCACTTCTAAGATTTTATGTATCTTTATCTGAAATGGCAGAAATTTCAACAGTTAAAAAAAATCCACAAGTTATTTAAGGAAGAAAATCAATCTAGTTTCAGACTATTGTTAGTGCCTCAGAAGATCAGCCCCCAAATGACTAAGTTAAAATAACACAAGCAGAAGATGATGAATCATGCTGCTTTTCCTAATGGTCTCTAATGTGCAAAGCCCAAGATCACAGCTGCCACTCTGAGTGACTTTGTTGGGAGGGAGAACTAAATTATGGTAGGTATAACACTGTAATGTTCCCAGTTGGTATCTTGTGTGGATGTGATTACCTGGTATTCCTTACCAGCTGTTTTTTAACATTAGTCATACTGATTTAAAAACAACCACCTCTTTTCATTTATCTCAATAAGCACTGTTCTTCTAGAAGGAGTAAGACAATTCATTTAAAAGTGGAAGCTTTTCTTAAGTGCACATGATGTGATTGGATATATATGTACTTTACAGGGTCATTGTGAGTCTCAGGTGAGGTTAATTATTGCGGGTCCACTCTCTTCTTATTCTTGACCCACGTCACTGAGGTTGGGCAGGGTCACAGGAGTGGGAAAATCAGTCTCTTCTTCTTGGGCCAGAATAAAGGAAGGCTTTAGTGGGTGGACAAGCTTTTGGAAGGGGCCCATGGAAGGTGAGAAACCAGGACAGTTGGTCTCCAACTACCTCTCCCTGTTCCCAGTGGGAGGGGTCTTAGACAGGTGAGTTTTCTTTCTTGGTGCTCCTGAGCTTGAATGAGGGAAGACTCTGAGGTGTGCTGGACAGATAATAGGGATTTAATTGCGCAGAGTCTGGAATGGGGATTGGGTAACCAAAGGTAAGCAGGGTTAGGGACTGGAAAGAACCCTGCAGCAACTTAATCAGGAGTGGAGGGGGAAGGAGTCTCTGAAAACCTAAGTCCAAGATCTAAAGCCAGAGTAAGAACCAATGGGGTGTCTGGATGTTAGAAGCTAGAAAAAAAATCAGATGAAAGCTGTTCCTACAGATTCTGCTAAAAGGGGTTGTTTACTTCACAGGCTAGCTTTGTTATGTCTCTCATAAGACACTTATACTCTATTAGTGAGAATGTAAATTGGTACAACCTTTATGGAGGCTAATCTGGAAATATATATTAAAAGTCTTAAAAATGTGCATCACCTTTAGTCTAGTAATTATACTTATAGAAATGTATTCTAAGAAAATAACTGTCTTCAGTTGTTTACAAGGATGTGTTTACAAGGGTGTTTATTAAAGTCTTATTTAAAATAGCCAAGAGATATAAAAACATAAATTCCAGAAATAGGAAATTGTTTAAATAAATAAATAATTTTATATTCATATAATGGAATATTAAGTGATTATTTAAATTACAATATAGTTGAATATTGTTAGAAGTGGCTTTAGTTGGAATTAACGGAGTTGTTCTGAAGTCACTGTTAAGTGATAGGGATGAGATCTTTTCTGGTCAGTGTTTCTTTTCTTGTCCAGGATCAGACACTGTTACAGTCCTGTATCATTATGTGTATCTCAGGGTCACTAAGCTGATAACGTGTAATTTCCTTTTTCTTAGGAACTTTTCACTTACACCTTTCCTAGAGTTAGCATAAAGGTGTTATGCATATTGGTATGTGACGCTTTTTCCCCCTTACTGGTTCTGCCACATGGGCTCTGCCCTCTCAACATTGGCATGCCCTCATGTTTGGTTCTCGGACCTGTTTGTTTTCTATCTACACTTACTACCTTGGTAGTCTTTTCTAGTCTATGGCTCCTGATACCATCAATGTGCTGATAACTCCCAAATTTCTAACCTGGACCTCTCCCCTAGACTCAGACTAACATATCCAACTATTTATTTGACATCTCCACTTCGATGGCTAATCAACTCAAATGTCCAAAGCTGAATTCCTAATTACCTCTGCTGCAAACCTGCTCTTTCCACAGTGCTCCCCTTTTAAGTAAACAATAACTCTATTTTTTCAGTTTCAGGGACAAAACTTGGGTGACATCCTTGACTCTCCTCTCTTTCTCAAAACTGTCACCATATGCTGAGACTGCAGCTTCAAAATCTATGCAGAATCTGACTGCCTCTTCCCACCCACACTGCCATTCTCTGGCCCCAGCCACCATCTCCTGGATTGTTCCAGCCTCCTACGTGGTCTCTCTGCTTCCACTCTTGCCCTCTATAATCTATTCTCAACAAGATGATGTTCCAGAAACTCCAGTCATGTCATGTCCCTCTTCTCTGCTCAACACTCACCAATGGTTACCACCTCCTGCAGAGAAAAGTTCAAGATGTTCCATGATCCACAAGGCCCCATGTGATCTTGCCTCTGGCTACCTTTTCTGACCTCATCTTCTATTACTTTTCTCCTCACCCTGTTCCACCCACATTGGCCTCCATTCTGATCCTAGAAGATGCCCGCCCAAGTACTTTCCCGCCTCAGGGCCACTGCCTGAAATGCTCTTCGCTTACTGCCCTTATGGTTCACTCCCTTCCTACTTCAGTCTTTGTTCTAAAGCCAGCTTTTGTGTCAAGGACTTTCCCGACCATGCTATTTAAAATCATAGTCCCCTTCCTCCTTCGTGTCACTACCTATCCTCCTTCCTTGCTTTTTTTGATAGTAGCTATCACCATCTAACATATTTAATTACTTTTTATTGTCCATTTCCTCCAAAAAGAATAAAAGCTCCACAGAGATTTTTTCCTCTTTTGTTCACTGCTTTATCCCAAATGTTGAGAACACTGCCTGGTACATAGTAGATACTCAATAAATATTTGCTGTCGAATGAATCTACAGATGCTGTATCTGAGGAAATACTAAGGTATTACCTTTGGTGCTAAGGCGGTGAATAAAGCTCAGAGTCATTTGGAAACTTTTAAGTGCTCATGGAATGAATGACTGCTGAAATATAAGATGCCCAGAGGTAACAAGGGAAAAGTAAGATGAGACCTCTGTGGCTCAATTAGGATGACAGGTGTTTTTTCACTCTTTGCTGATTACGTTCCTGTCTTGACTTGGGATGTAACTTGTTATGGTGATGGAGGGAAGGGTGCTGAAACTGGCAGTGGATTGTGAAATATTATATGGGAGATGGTTCAAAATATGCCTTTTAGAGCTAGGTGGGAGACACTCATGAGGAAGACATTATCTCATTACTTAAATCTCCTAAGACTATGTGTATCCTGCCAGTTTCTCGCTTATTTACATTACTCATTACTTCAAGGCTGTTATAGGGGCTGTCTATAGGGGGTTTCTGATTCTGGCAGAATATATAAATTGACAGCAGAATATATTCACCATACACTGAATTTTAAAAGAAGATTATAAAATACTATAAAGATAGTAATCTTGTCTAGTTAGAAAAAAATCTGCTTTTTATTATTTATCTATCTAAAGATATATGTGCCAAGAAAATGTAATGGAAGAATATATACCATGGCCCTAACCGTGAGTATCTCTGGATGTTAGGACTATATTTTTATTTCTTTTCCTTTTGCTTACCTGTATCTCTATTTTCTAATTTCCTACTGTGAATATATTATGCTTTTATAATAAAAATAAATTGTTAACATGGTTATGGAGTTATTAAGCTGTCTGAAGGTATGGGTAACTTGTGAGCAATGACCGTGGAGTCTCAATTTTGGAAATGACTTTTAAGTTATAAAGCGAACCGCTGCAATATACTTGCCAAGCGGTTTTCTACTTGTATGCTTTTGATGGCTGAGAGCGCACTGCCTTCTGAGTCAGCCTATACAACATGCCTGCCTATGACTTCCACACAATGGAGGTTCTACCCTTTGGAGTCATGGATTCTGGATTTTTGCAATAGCCACCTACTTGGTCTTCCTGCTTCCGCTCTTGCCTCTTTGTAATCTATTCTCAGCAAATTGATCCCCCCCAAACCCAAGTCATATTATGTCACTCTTCTGCTCAAAACCCACTTGCCAGCTCCTTCAGAGAAAAGTCAAGTACTTTCCATGACTTACCAGGCCCTACATCATCTAATCCTTCTCCTATATGAAAACCAGCTGCCTTAATAATTGCTTATGTTTTTGACACCCATCACTTTTCTGGGCATTTCACTTGGATATTATTCTCCTTTTAGTTTTCTTTTATAGTGTTTGTTTTTTGAGGTGAACACAGTATTCCTGGGATTACTGAACATCACAGAGCAGAGGATAATGATTTCTTCCTTGTTCTGGATATTATACCTCTTTTAATTCAGCCCCAATTTTTTTTATTAGTTTCTGCTTTATAACAAAGTGAATCAGTCATACATATACATCTGTTCCCCCATCCCTTCCCTCTTGCGTCTCCCTCCCTCCCACCCTCCCTATCCCACCCCTCCAGGCAGTCACAAAGCACTGAGCTGATCTCCCTGTGCTATGCGAATTCAGCCTAAATTTGAATTATCCTGTTTTGATGACTTGTCAAGAGTACAAAGAAAGAAAGATTGTGTTCTAGTTTCTCATTTATACATGGTTCATGGCTAGAGAATTTTCTAGATCTATCGCTCTCTGTCTCACACACACACACACACACACAAACACACATACACACACACCCCTGTATATAGTACTGGAAGGGGAAGAAGGGGAGAAAGAGAGCATAAGGAGGATTTGATAATAGGGATTGAAACTTTGGAAAAAACAAAAGCTGTCTTGGTGCTAGAAGTATCACTGATACAATTAAATGTATTCTAGTTCTTTGAATTTTTTATAGCCGTAATCTATCTTTAATGAGATTAAATTGTCTTCTGTGGAAGGAACACTGTGGTAGGCATTGTTGGTGAAGATGAAAATTAAAAAATATGAGAGGAATTAAAGAACTTTTCCCCCAGAAAACACTTTGTCTAGTGAGGGGTAGCATAAATGCTTGAAACAGATATTATAAAACATCCTGAGAACAGACACAATGTACCATAAAATTAACCATAGACATAGGGCTTCAGAGGATTAGTAAATTAAGGGGTGATGAGAGGGCACTGGTGTTCATGTTCCACTCAATAAATAGTTTTTGAATACCTCCTCTGCAAATGACTATGCTGAGTTCTACGGAAATATATAAAAAAGATTAAAACATTGACCTTACCCTTGGTGTCTGTGGTTCAGTGGAATGCAAGATTAAACAGATATAGGAGTTTTTAAAGGCTTGGGCAAATGTTCACAATAACTTTAAATAAATGGCACACAAAATTGCATATTCAGTATGATTTCAACTGTATAAAAAGTTCCAAGAAGATTAGAAGAAAATATGCTGAAATGTTAAAATTAAAAAATAAATCACATCAGGGTGGAATTATGGTGATTTCCCAGTCCCCACCCCACCCAACTTCTTTATACTTTTATGTACTTAACAATTTTCTGTTGTAAAATGTGTCCTTATGTTTTGCAATCATTAAAAAGTTAATTCCACCCAATTTACTGGCATTTTTGTTTTGTACTTATTGATTGTCATAGCTTTTGACCAACTGTTCTTTTTTAACAAATACTTGATTTGTGCTTTTCTAATTCTTTCACATCTTGTGTTTCTCTTTCTGCCCCCCCTAGCTCCCAACTTTGTGTTTCTAAGACTCCATCCTTAGCCCTTACCTCTCTCTGGGACTACTCTGTACACAGGCTAAGGGGTCTCTCTCTCTGGGACTACTCTGTACCATCTGTGACCTTGGCAGTACGTACAATTCCTGAATCATGACACTGGACTCCTGACCTCTCTAAGGGGTATCAGGAGCCAGAGTGCTCCTCCGTCTCACACACGTGCTCTGGCCCTTCCACAACAGATCATTTCAAAGATAATGTGAGGCAGTGGGGCAAAGAGATGGAACTGGGTCTTAACTGATCTGAGTGTTTCTTCATTTGTAAAATTGTAGTGAAGGTTATTATGCAGCTTCAAAAAGTTAAAACATGTGATGCGCCCAGCATGGTGCCCACATGCAACAGCTGCTCTAGGAAAGTTCTTTCCCATCTTTTCCCCCTTCCTCCATTTCTACCATCTGCCTAAAGACAAGAATGACGATCTTCAGGGCATACTGTCTGCAATTCTTATTATATACATCTATTAAAGATCCAGTTAATCTGTTTTGGTTGCCATCAAAGCAAAGGATTGCCATCAAAATGTCTATTTATGCAAACAAAATGGAGTACTTTATTGATCTGCCAATTAGTAGTGTTCTACTGTTTTTGTCTAGTCTCAGCTTTTGGGAGTTTCTTCTGCAGTTAGCAGAATGTCAGTGAATAAATAAAATAAGTGTATTTATGTGTGGGATTTATGTATTAATTTATGTATTTATGTATTAATGTGTGGGATTAAAACAGTAACAAAAGGGATTATTGAAATTACTTAGTCTCATTTTTTTTTAACATCCTTATTGGAGTATAATTGCTTTACCATGGTGTGTTAGTTTCTGCTGTATAACAAAGTGAATCAGCTATACATATACATATATCCCCATATCCCCTCCCTCTTGTGTCTCCCTCCCACCCTCCCTATCCCACCCCTCTAGGTGGACACAAAGCACCGAGCTGATCTCCCTGTGCTGTGTGGCTGCTTCCCACTAGCTATCTATTTTACATTTGGTAGTATATATAAGTCTATGCCACTCTCTTACTTCATCCCAGCTTACCCTTCACCCTCCCCGTGTCCTCAGGTCCATTCTCTACGTCTGCGTCTTTATTCCTGTCCTGCCCCTAGGTTCTTCAGAACCATTTTTTCTCTTTTTTAGATTCCATATATATATGTTAGCATACGGTATTTGTTTTTCTCTTTCTGACTTACTTCACTCTGTATGACAGTCTCTAGGTCCATCCACCTCACTACAAATAACTCAATTTTGTTTCTTTTTATGGCTGAGTAATATTCCATTGTATATATGTGCCACATCTTCTTTATCCATTCATCTGTTGATGGACACTTAGGTTGCTTCCATGTCCTGGCTACTGTAAATAGAGCTGCCATGAGCACTGCCATGAGTGGTACATGACTCTTTTTGAATTATGGCAGGGTATATGCCCAGTAGTGGGATTGCTGGGTTTTATGGTAGTTCTATTTTTAGTTTTTTAAAAATTTTATTTATTTATTTATTTATTTATTTTTGCGGTACATGGGCCTCTCACCGCCGTGACCTCTCCCGTTGCAGAGCACAGGCTCCAGACGCGCAGGCTCAGCAACCATGGCTCACGGGCCCAGCCGCTCCGTGGCACGTGGGCTCTTCCTGGACCGGGGCATGAACCCATGTCCCCTGCATCGGCAGACAGACTCTCAACCACTGCGCCACCAGGGAAGCCCTATTTTTAGTTTTTTAAGGAACCTCCGTACTGTTCTCCACAGTGGCTGTATCAATTTACATTCCCACCAACAGTGCAAGAGGGTTCCCTTTTCTCCATACCCTCTCCAGCATTTATTGTTTGTAGATTTTTTGATGATGGTCATTCTGACTTAGTCTCATTTTAATTGTTTTCTTAGCGCCTGTTTTACCTGTTTTTCTCTATCATTTATGAAGTCTGAGGATAGTAAAGTTCTGGGAAACTGCCCCAACAATATCCACTAGAGTGTTGAAAATAATTATGATTTACCTTGCCAGAGGAGACTTTTCTTTTCCCCACCCTTAGGTCCCTTGGCATTAAAGTGAGAGGCGGTGTGGTATAGTGGGGGGTGTTTTGGACTTGAAGTCAGAGTAGCTAGATTTGCATTCAGGCTGCAAAGAGTGGGAAATAATTCCTGCTTCACAGAGCCATTGTGAGAGTTAAATGTTTACATCTATGAAATCTTTTTTTTTAAACACTAGGAATAAGAAATAATAATAATATTTAATAATAAATAATAATAATGAGTCATTATTATTTCTTAGGCTGCTACACAGATCATCCAGAAATGTCTGTCTCTAGCCTTCCTGATGTAGTTAAATATTTTTCCCCGCCATGCTTGCCCTGTAAGCAATAGCAACAAAAGAAAAAGAGATAATTATCTTTAAAAAAAATTAGCAGCCAAAGAGCCTCAGCTACCATATCTTTTGTCATGTATGACTTAGCGTGGATGCTCAATAAATGTTTATTAAATGAGTAATGAATGAAACAGATTTATCCCTCTCTTGTAATAAGAATTAAGTCATGGTGACTTTTTAACACAGAGACAACCAAAATTTACTAAAGCTGTGATCAACTAGGACAAGAGCTCTTTGAATACTGCATACAATATATGCCATTAGATTGCAGCTTGGCTTCTAACTAATCTGTATTTTTTAACTAACGAGCTTTAACATTTGTTGAGTACTTTGTAGTTCTTGATGCACTTTCATTTCAATATCTCCTTTAACATTATACTGTTGTCTTATTCGTGTATTAGAGATGAGAAAATACAATTTAAAGAAATTAAATAACTTGTTGAAGGTAACGTGGAAGGTAAGAAGAAGAATCTGGCTGTGAACATAGGTCCTTTGGGTCCAAGCCCAGGGCACTGTGACCTAGGACTTCTTTTGCCATGGCTGCTACTAATATGGTACTGGAGTGTTTTGCCTCTGAGTTTCCCCAGGGCCTGGGATGAGACACTGGGAGGCAATTTGGTTCTGGAGGTGTGGAGGGGGAAGCTGGCTGTTCTACAATTGCTTGCTGAGCCATCTGTTCTCTCTTCCTCTTCAGAAATGATGCAGTTGTTACTGTGGGCTGCTTTTGCTGAATACTTGGATTATGTCATTTTCCCTGTGTGTCACATGTGGGGCATTTGGTGACATGCAACTCAACCTACATTGGTTTCCCTACATAATGTGATAGGTACGCACATTTGCTTTCATTTCAGTGTCTGAGCAATTTTAATGCCATTTTGACAAGAGTCACATGTCTGTGCAACAATAGAAGCCTTCACATTTCCAACTTCCCTTTTTATATGATACTCACAGAAATTGGAGGAAAAAAATCAAATGCACACACACATGCAACAAAAACAAATTAAAGAAACCTATCGATTAGGTAGAACACTGGTCCACCATGTATCATTAGCAATAATTGTGTGTGTGGTGCTGTCTGTTGTTTTATAGCTTAGTATCGAAACCTACTGATGTTTAGTAGTAATTATTAACAATGGTCCTGGAACAATTTGTAAGTGAACCAGTGGATGAATGGCTTATGTGTGGGGGGGGAGAATTAATTTTTATCACTGTAGGAATATTTGGTAAGATGATTAGAAATCAACAGACTTTGGTTATCACTGTTGCTAATTTGCTTTATGAACTTAAGGGAAGTGATTTCACCTCTCTAGGCCTCAGTTGTCCCATCTATAAGATAATGATTGCAAAACATTTCTGATAGTTTTAACTCTGTGGCTCTATTATCAATCAATTTTGTGATATACAGGAATTAGGGATGGCATGCATGGGGCATGTTTTCAGGGAATAGAGAAATGGCTCCAAACATTCTATTTTTTCCTTTGTAATTAGAAGAAGAGTTACAAAAATGTTGTCAGGTTGTGAAGATATCTCCAAGCATAGAGTATGGAATTTATTGTTTATATATAAAGCCTACATGAGGCAACATTTTGGCAACAAAAGATTGGAAAGATTCCACTTCTGAGAATGTATTTAATGCCCTCCTGGTTTATTAGGGTATTCAGAATCCCTGAATATTACCTGACCTTCATTACCTGACCTCAAGGAAGAAACTGTGTGGGGAGAGGGGTGAAAGGTGAGGGATATATGGGAACTCTCTGTACTTTCTGTGCAATTTTTCTGTAAACCTAAAACTGCTCTTTAAAAAAGTCTATTAAAAAACTGATGGAGATTTATCAAAAGGACAGAGGTACCAGCTTGAAGGGACTCCCATTCTGGGACAATTAGAGCATCAAAATAATGACTTTGATTGATTATAATCCCTTGAATAAAATAGAAATCCATGAGTCCATACTGATTAGATAAATGAATAATTAAATGAGCAGGTGGAGATTGAAAAGCTCTCATATGCCAAGTAATAAATTTAGAAAGAATTATGTAATTAAAAGATCACCATTTGGCAATTATCAAAAAATAATGGGAGGTGGAAACTCATGTGCACTACTGGTTGGAATTTACCTTTGTCAGCCATTCCACAAAGCGATGTAAGTGTTTATTGTACATATGTACTATGGCCCAGCAATCCCACTCCTGGATAAATTCCTACAAAGATAAAAAAGGGTTGATGTAAAAGGATGTAGTAAACAGTTGAAGATAAAGTTGACTTTCTTCCTGCAGAAGATGGATAAATAAGTTGAAGGTAAACTTGACTTTCTTCCTGCAGAGGATGGATAGGTATCATGGAATACTATGTGGTAAAAAAAATCAATAAACTTAAACATATACAGCATAGAAATAGATTTTACACACACACAGACAATACATAGTGTTGAGTGAGAAGCTTCCAAACTGTTTTCCAAAGTGGTTTTGCCATTTTACATTCCAATCAGCAGGATGTATGAGCTCCAGTTCCTCCACATCGTTACTCACAGTTGATATGGTCATTTTATTTAATTTTAGCCTTTCTAATAGGTAAGGAATGGTATCTCATTGTGGTTTTCATTAGCATTTCTCTAATAACTGATTATGTTGAGGATTTTTTGTGTGTGCTTAATTTTCCTTCTATATATCTTTTTTAATTGTTCAGATCTTTTGTGCACTTTAAATTGGGTTATTTTCTTATTGAATTCTGAATGTTCTTTATATATTTTAGATTTAAGTCCTTGATCATATATTGCATTTGTATAAATACATGTATTTATATATCCTATGTATACTTGTATTTATGTGTTTGTATTCCTATATACTTGTATGTCCTAAATACAAGTACTTTGCAAATATGTTTTTGTAGTCTGTGATTTGTCTTTTCACTGTCTTAACAATGTCTTTCAAAGAGCAGAAGTTTTCAATTTTGATGAAGTCTAAGTTATCATTATTTTCTTTTATGGATTGTGCTTTTGTTTTCCTATATAAGAAATTTTTACATAACTCAAGATCACAAAGATTTTCTCCTATCTTTTCTTCTCCAAGTTTTATAGTTTTGGGTTTTACATTTATGTCTATGATCCATTTTGGGTTAATTTTTGTATATGGTGCAAAATATGGATCAAAAATTATTTTAAAAATATATAATCTAACTTTTGTAGCACCATTGGTTGAAAATGATTTTTTTCTCCAGTGAATTACCTTTGCATCTGTTAAAAAATTAGTTGTCCATATTCATGTTGGTCCATTTCTGGACTCTTTATTCTGTTCCATTGATCTACTTTTCTATCTTTTCATCAATAAACACCATTTTGATTGCTGTGGCTTTGTAATAAGTCTTTAAATTAGGCAATGTTAAATCCTCAAATTTTCTTTCTCTTTTTAAAATTTGTTTTGGCTATTCTAGGTCCTTTGCATTTTTATATGAACTTTAGAATTGGTTTTGTCAATAACTAGAAAAAAGCACACTGGAATTTTCATTGGGAGTATGTGAAGTCTACAGATCAATTTAGGAAGAGTTGATCTTAACAATATTGAGTCTTCCAATTTATGGACAAGGTATACCTCTCCACTTATTTAAATTTTCCTTAATTTCTCTCAACAATATTTTTTATAATTATTGCTCATATTTTTTTTCAGATTTAACTGTAAGTAAGAAATCCTTTTTTTGACATAGTAAAACCATCAATATATTTTTTCAATCTTATGGTTGTACATTTTGGATCTTATTTAAGAAAGCATTTCATATCTCTAGGCCACAAAGATACTCTCATATTTTATTCTGTTAGCTTTATAACTTTATATTTTGTAGGAAGGTCTTTAATTCATTTTGAGTTCACTTTTGCATATGGTGTAAGGCAGGGGGTCCAACTTTATTTTTATTGATATAGTGAGCCAGTCTTTCCAATGTCATCTAGACAACTATTTTCCCCTTGTTTTGAAATGCACCTTTATCATATATCAAGTTTCCATACAAACATAAATTTATTTCTGAGCTCTCCGTTTGATTCCATTGACCTAATTGACCTTCACCAGTACCATATTGTTTTAATTCCATTATCTTTTTAGAATGTCATAATATCTGGTTAGAGGGACTCACTCCCTCTTTTCTCCTTTTCTTCAAAAATTTATAAGCTATTTGGGGACTTTTATAACCCCTTATAGAGTTTGGATTATTTGTTTAAATGTTTTTAAAATGCTGATGTTTTCTTTGTGACTGCATTGACTTTGCAGATTAAGTGGGAAGAATTGACTAAGTTAATCATCTCTCCATGAATCTGATATATCATTCCATTTATTGAAATCTTTGATGTTTTTATTGGAGTTTTCCTTTGTTCTTTGTTAGGTTGACTGCTAGATACCTTTTAGCTCTTTTGTTGCAACTATGTTGTATTATTATCTAACACATAGTTGGTATTTGAATGCTATTGATTTTTATAGGGGTCTTGTTTCTGACAACCTTGCTGAATTCTCCATTTAGTTATATTTATCTATTTCATTTCACTGTGGTCAGAGAACATACTTTGTATTATTTCAATCCTTTTGCATTTGTTGAGTTTTTTTTTGTAGCCTCATATATGGTCTATCCTGAAGAATGTTTAATTTGTGCTTGAGAAGAATATATATCCTGCTGTCATTGGGTGGAGTATTCTGTTGATGTCTTTTAGGTGTAGTTGGTTGATAGAGTTGTTCAAGTCTTCTCTTTCCTTTTTGGTTTTTTATCTAGTTGTTGTATCCATTATTTTTTTTTTTTTTTTTTTTTTTTTTTTTTTTTTTTTTTTTTTTTTTTGCTGTACGCGGGCCTCTCACTGCTGTGGCCTCTCCCGTTGCGGAGCACAGGCTCCGGACACACAGGCCCCGCGGCCATGGCTCGCGGGCCCAGCCGCTCCGCGGCACGTGGGATCCTCCGGGATCGGGGCACGAACCCGCGTCCCCTGCATCGGCAGGCGGACTCTCAACCACTGCGCCACCAGGGAGGCCCCTGTATCCATTATTAAAACTGAAATACAGAATTCTCCAACTAATACTGTTGAGTTGTCTATTTCTTCCTTTACCTTTGTCAGTTATTGCTTCATGTATTCATTGTTAGGTTCATTTGTATTTAAAATTGTTATGTCTTTCTGATGAATCGACCCCTTTCCCATTAAAAATTTTTTTTCTCTGTCTCTATTAACTATTTTTGACTTAAAGTCTAGTAGCTGTTGTTTTTGTTTTTCTTTCTGATACTAGTATAGCCACTCCAGTTCTACTTTGTTTACATGGCATGTTGCTTTCTATCCTTGTCTCTTCAACCTATTTGTCTTTGAATCTTTGCATGTATCTTGTAGAGAACATATATAGTAGGCTCATGTTTTTGTTTTTAACCATTTTGCCGATCCCAGCTTTTTAATTGGAGTGTTTAATCTATATATAGTTACTGTAATTACTCACACAGTAGGATTTGTGTCTGCCATTTTATGTTGCTATTTGTTTTCTACATGGTTTAAGTCTTTTTCTCCCTCTGTTGGTCTACTACTGCTTTCTTTTGTGTTAAATAAATATTTTTAAGTGTACCATTTTAATTCCTTTGTCATTTCTTTTACTGAATATTTTTTATTAGTTCCTTACTGGTTGCCCTGGGGATAAACATGTTATAACAATCCACGTTGGATTAATACCCACTTAATTTCAATTGTATAAAAATTTTTTTTCTCCCATACAGCTTTATTCCTCACCCCCACCTCCTATGTGCTATTATGATCATACAAACTACATCTTTATACACTATAAGCCTATCAACACAGTTTTTAAATTACTGCTTTGTGCAGTTGTCTTTAACTTTTATTTTTTTATACAGCAGGTTCTTATTAGTCATCAATTTTATACACATCAATGTATACATGTCAATCCAAATCGCCCAATTAATCACACCACCACCACCACCACCCCCCCGCTGCTGTCCCCTCTTGGTGTCCATACGTTTGTTCTCTACATATGTGTCTCAATTTCTACCCTGCAAACTGGTTCATCTGTATCATTTTTCTAGGTTCCACATATATGTGTTAATATACGATATTTATTTTTCTCTTTCTGACTTACTTCACTCTGTATGACAGTCTCTAGGTCCAACCACGCCTCTACAAATGACCCAATTTCGTTCCTTTTCATGGCTGAGTAATATTCCATTGTATATATGTACCACATCTTCTTTATCCATTCATCTGTCAATGGACACTTAGGTTGCTTCTATGACCTGGCTATTGTAAATAGTGCTGCAATGAACATTGGGGTGCATGTGTCTTTTTTTAATATACATTTTAGAGTAATAACTAGAATTATGACTTATAACATTATACCAGAACATATAAGATTTTTAGAAATTTCATGTAATGTCTGAAACATTTATATTAACATACTTCCATACAAATAACCCAAAGAAAGTTTAGTATTAGTAGTTTTTTTTGTTTTTTTGTTTTTTTATACTGCAGGTTCTTATCAGTCATCAATTTTATGCACATCAGTGTATACATGTCAATCCCAATCGCCCAATTCAGCACACCACCATCCCCACCACACCGCAGTTTTCCCCCCTTGGTGTCCATACGTTTGTTCTCTACATCTGTGTCTCAACTTCTGCCCTGCAAACTGGTTCATCTGTACAATTTTTCTAGGTTCCACATACATGCGTTAATATACGATATTTGTTTTTCTCTTTCTGACTTACTTCACTCTGTATGACAGTCTCTAGGTCCATCCATGTCTCAACAAATGACTCAATTTTGTTCATTTTTATGGCTGAGTAATATTCCATTGTATATATGTACCACATCTTCTTTATCCATTCGTCTGTCGATGGCATTTAGGTTGCTTCCATGACCTGGCTATTGTAAATAGTGCTGCAATGAACATTGGGGTGCATGTGTGTTTTTCAATTATGGTTTTCTCTGGGTATATGCCCAGTAGTGGGATTGCTGAATCATATGGTAATTCTATTTTTAGTTTTTTAAGGAACCTCCATACTGTTCTCCATAGTGACTGTATCAATTTACATTCCCACCAACAGAGCAAGAAAGTTCCCTTTTCTTCACACCCTCTCCAGCATTTGTTGTTTGTAGATTTTCTGATGATGCCCATTCTAACTGGTATGAGGTGATACCTCACTGTAGGTTTTTGTGTGTGTGTGTGTGTGGTACGCGGGCCGCTCACTGCTGTGGCCTCTCCTGTTGTGGGTCACAGGCTCCGGACACGCAGGCTTGGCGGCCATGGCTCACAGGCCCAGCCGCTCCACGGCATGTGGGATCTGCCTGGACCGGGGCACAAACCCATGTCCCCTGCAACTGCAGGCGGACTCCCAACCACTGCGCCACCAGGGAAGCCCAATACCTCATTGTAGTTTTGATTTTCATTTCTCTAATAATTAGTGATGTTGAGCAGCTTTTCATGTGCTTCTTGGCCATCTGTATGTCTTTTTTGGAGAAATGTCTATTTAGGTCTTCTGCCCATTTTTGGATTGGGTTGTTTGTTTTTTTAATATTGAGCTGCATGAGCTGTTTATATAATTTGGAGATTAATCCTTTGTCCATTGATTCTTTTTGCAAATATTTTCTCCCAAAATAAGGTTGTTTTTTCATCTTGTTTATGGTTTCCTTTGCTGTGCAAAAGCTTTGCAGTTTCATTAGGTCCCATTTGTTCATTTTTGTTTTTATTTCCATTACTCTAGGAGGTGGATCAAAAAAGATCTTGCTGTGATGTATGTCAAAGAGTGTTCTTCCTATGTTTTCCTCTAAGGGTTTGATAGTGTCTGGTGTTACATTTAGGTCTCGAATCCCTTTTGAGTTTATTTTTGTGTATGGTGTTAGGGAGTGTTCTAATTTCATTCTTTTACATGTAGCTGTCCAGTTTTCCCAGCACCACTTATTGAAGAGACTGTCTTTTCTCCATTGTATATCCTTGCCTCCTTTGTCATAGATTAGTTGACCATAGGTGCGTGGGTTTATCTCTGGGCTTTCTGTCTTGTTCCATTGATCTATGTTTCTGTTTTTGTGCCAGTACCATATTGTCTTGATTACTGTAGCTTTGTAGTATAGTCTGAAGTCAGGGTGTCTGATTCCTCCAGCTCCGTTTTTTTCCCTCAAGACTACTTTGTCTATTCGGGGTCTTTTGTGTCTCCACACAAATTTTTAAGATTTTTTTGTCTAGTTCTGTAAAAAATGCCATTGGTAATTTGATAGGGATTGTGTTGAATCTGTAGATTGCTTTGGGTAGTACAGTCATTTTCACAATATTGATTCTTCCAATCCAAGAACATGGTATATCTCTCCATCTGTTGGTATCATCTTTGATTTCTTTCATCAGTGTCTTATAGTTTTCTGCCTACAGGTCTTTTGTCTCCCTAGGTAGGTTTATTCCTAGGTATTTTATTCTTTTTGTTGCAGTGGTAAATGGGAGTGTTTCCTTAATTTCTCTTTCCAATTTTTCATCATTAGTATATAGGAATGCAAGAGATTTCTCTGCATTAATTTTGTTTCCTGCAACTTTACCAAATTCATCAATTAGCTCTAGTAGTTTTCTACTAGAAACTACTAGTAGAAAACTAGTTGCATCTTTAGGATTATAGGTTCCAAAAATGGTGGCATCTTTAGGATTCTCTATGTATAGTATAATGTCATCTGCAAACAGTGACAGTTTTAGTTCTTCTTTTCCAATTTGGATTCATTTTATTTCTTTTTCTTCTCTGATTACCATGGCTAGGACTTCCAAAACTATGTTGAATAATAGTGGTGAGAGTGGACATCCTTGTCTTGTTCCTGATCTTAGTGGAAATGCTTTCAGTTTTCCATGATTGAGAATGATGTTTGCTGTGGGTTTGTCATATATGGCCTTTATTATGTTCAGGTAGGTTCCCTCTATGTCCACTTCCTGGAGAGTTTTTATCATAAATGGGTGTTGAATTTTGTCAAAAGCTTTTTCTGCATATATTGAGATGATCATATGGTTTTTACTCTTCAATTTGTTAATATGGTGTAGCACATTGATTGATTTGTGTATATTGAAGAATCCTTGCATCCCTGGGATAAATCCCACTTGATCATGGTGTATGATCCTTTTAATGTGTTGTTGGATTCTGTTTGCTAGTATTTTGTTGAGCATTTTTGCATCTATATTCATCAGTGATGTTGGTCTGAATTTTCTTTTTTTGTAGTATCTTTGTCTGTTTGGTATCAGGGTGATGGTGGCCTCATAGAATGAGTTTGGGAGTGTTCCTTCCTCCTTAATTTTTTGGAAGAGTTTGAGAAGGATGGGTGTTAAGCTCTTCTCTAAATTGTGTAGTTGGTCTTTTAACTCAGATTGGAGAAGAAAAGATTTACAAACAATGTACATTTATAGTATCTTTTTATTTACCTCTGTAGGTACCTTTACCTGTGCTTCTTTTTTCTTCTTGTGGATTCAATTTGTGCTCAAGTGTCCTTTAAGTTAAGTCTGAAGGACTGACTCCTTAGTATTTCTCGTAAGGTAGGTCTGCTTGTGACCAATTCTCGGTTATTGTTAATTTGGGAGTGTTTTAATTTCCCCTTCATTTTTGAAGAATAGTTTTGCTGGATATAGAATTCTTGACAGTCTTATAGCACTTGAAAATGTCATACCACTGCCTTCTGTCCTCCCTAGTTTCTGATGAGAAATCAGCTCTTAGTTTTATTGAGAATATTTTGAATGTGATAGGTTCTTCTCTCTGCTGTTTTCAAGATATCCTCTTTGACTTTTCTTTGACAGTTTGATTATAATGTATCTTAGTGTGGATCTCTTTATTCTGCTTGGAGTCCGTTGAGCTCCTTGGATGTGTAAATTATCATTTTTGGCTATTTCTTCAAATATTCTTTCTACTCTTTTCTGTCTCTTCTCTCCTTCTGGGAGTCTCATATGTGTATATTGGTAGGCTTGATGGTATTCCACAGGTCTCTGAAATTCTACTTATTTTTCCTCATTCTTTTTTCATTCAATTCCTCAGGCCAATTTCAATCAGCATAACTTCAAGTTCCGTGATCATTTCTTCTGCTAGCTCAAATATGCTGTTAAGCCCCTTTAGTGAATTTTTCATTTCAGTTATTTTACTTTTCAAAGCCAGAATTTCTATTTGTTTTTTAAAATAATTTCTATTTTTTTATATTCTCTATTTTATGAGACATTTTGTCATACTTTAGTTCTTTAGACATGGCTTCCTTTCGTTCTTTGAACGTATTCATAATAGTTGATGTAAAGTCTTTGTCTAGAAAGACCAACATCCATGCTTCCTCAGGACAGTTTCTATTGACAGTTTGTGTGTGTGTGTGTGTGTGTGTGTGTGTGTGTGTGTGTATGGACCATACTTTCTTTGCATGTATTATAATTATTTTTGTTAAAACTAGACATTTAAAATAATATAATGTGGCAACTTTGGAAATCAAATCCCTCCTTCCCCAGAGTTTATTGTTGCTGTTTGCTTACTTAGTGACTTTCCTGAACTAATTCTGTGAAGTCTGTATTCTTTGTTGTATGTGGCCACTAAAGTCTCTGCTTAGTTAGCTTAATGATCAAATAATGTTTGGACAGATATTTCCTTAAATGTTTTGCCAATAATTTTCCAAGCCTTTGCTGAGGGATTCAGTTTGGATTTTGGGCACACTTTTAACACAGCCAGACAGTTTACAATTCTGCCTTAGCCTTCACCTCCTGCTTGCACAGAACCTCAAGTTCAGAGGTGATAAATTGCGGACTTCTTAGGTCTTTTCTGGATATGTGCATTGCTCTGTGTGTGCATGTAGCTTTCTGGATTCCAGGAATATGTTGTAGCTTTTCAAAGCCCCTTATGGATATCTTATTTCCCAGATTTTCCTTTTATGTCTTTTTAATTGATTTGTAATTAATGTGCAATATTATATTAGTTTCAGATGTACAACATAGTGATTTAATATTTTTATACATTATGAAATGATTACCACAATAAGTCCAGGTACCATCTGTCACCATACAAAGTTGTTACAATATTACTGACTATATTGCCTATGATTATGTTATATCCTCATAACTTATTTATTTTATAGCTGGAAGCTTATACCTCTTAATCCCCTTCTCCTATTTTGTTCATCCCTTCATCCCCCTCCCCTCTGACAACCAGCAATTTGTTGTCTGTATCTATGATTCTGTTTGTTCATTGGTTTTGTTTTTAGGATTCCACATATAAGTGAAATCATACAGTATTTGTTTTTCTCTGTCTGACTTATTCCATTTAGCACTAGAATAATACCCTCCAGGTCCATCCATGTTGCCACAAATGGAAAGATTTCATTTCATATATATCTCACATCTTTTTTATCCATTTGTCTATCAATAGACACATGTTGCTTTCATATCTGGCTATTATAAATAGTGCTGCAATTAACATAGGGGTACATATATCTTTTCAAATTAAAGTTTTTTGTTTTCTTCTGATAAATACCCAGAAGTAGAATTGCTGGATTGTATGGTAGTTCAATTTTTATTTTTGGGAAACCTCTGTATTGTTTTCCATAGTGACTGCACCAATTTACATTTCTACCAACAGTGCACAAGTGTTTCCTATTCTCCACATCCTTGGCAACACTTGCTGTTTCTTGCTTTTTGTTTGTTTGGGTTTTTTTTTTTTTTTTTTTTTTTGTGGCACGTGGGCCTCTCACTGTTGTGGCCTCTCCCATTGCGGAGCACAGGCTCCAGACGCGCAGGCTCAGTGGCCATGGCTCACGGGCCCAGCCGCTCCGCGGCATGTGGGATCTTCCCGGACCGGGGCACGAACCTGTGTCCCCTGCATCGGCAGGTGGACTCAACCACTGCGCCACCAGGGAAGCCCTGTTTGGTTGTTTTTGTTAATAGCCATTCTGATACGTGTGAGGTGGTATCTTAGTGTGGTTTTTATTTGTATTTACCTGATGATTAGTGATACTGAGCAACTTTTTCATGTGCCTGTTGGCCATCTGTATGTTTTATTTGGAAAAATGTCTATTCAGGTCCTCTGCTCATTTTTTAATTGGGTTGCTTTTTTTTTGATATTGAGTTGTATGAGTTCTTTATATATGTTACATATCAACCTATTATTGGATATATCATTTGCAAATAGCTTCTTTTATTCAGTAGGTTGCCTTTTCTTTTTCTTGGCAGTTTCCATCACTATGCAAAAGCTTATTAGTCTGATATAGTCCCATTTCTTTGTTTTTACTCTTGTTTCCCTTGGCTGAGGAGACATATCCAGAAATATATTGTTAAGACTAATGTCAAAGAGCTTACTGCCTATGTTTTCTTCTAGGAGTTTTATGGTTTCAGGTCCTACATTGAAGTCTTAAATCCATTTTGAGTTTATTTTTGTGTATATGGTGGTCTAGAAAGTGTTCTAGTTTCATTCTTTTGCATGTAGCTGACCAGCGAGCAGGGGCTACTCTTCTTTGTGGTGTGCAGGCTTCTCATTGTGGTGGCTTCTCTTTGTTGTGGAGCATGGGCTCTAGGCACGTGGGCTTCAATGGTTGTGACACGTGGGCTCAGTAGTTGTGGTTCACAGGCTCTAGAGCACAGGCTCAGTAGTTTTGGTACACAGGCTTAGTTGCTCCATGGCAGTGGGATCTTCCCAGACCAGGGCTCAAACCCATGTCCCCTGCATTGGCAGGTGGTTTCTTAACCACTGCGCCACCAGGGAAGTCCCTGCAATAGATTTCTGTATATTAATTTTATATTCTACAACTTTACTGAGTTCATTTATTAGTTCTAATAGTTTTGTGTGTGTGTATACACGCGTGTGTGTGTGTAGTCTTTAGGGCTTTCCATATACAGTCATCTGCAAATAGTGACAGTTTTACATCTTCCTTTCCAATTTAGATGCCCTTTATTTTTTTTCTTGCCTAATTACTGTGGCTAGGACTTCCAATACTATGTTGAATAAAAGTGGTGAAAATGGGCTTCCTTGTCTTGTTCCTGATATTACAGGAAAAGCTTTCATCTTTTCAACGTTGACTATGATGTTAACTGTGGACTTGTCATATATAGCCTTCATTATGCTGAGGTATGTTCCCTCTATACTGACCCTGTTGAGCATTTTTATCAGGTGTATCACATTGATTGATTCGTGGATGTTAAACCATTCTTACATCCCTGGAATGAATCCTGCTTGATCATGGAGTATGATCCTTTTAATGTGTTGTTGAATTAGGTTTGGTAATATTTTGTTAAGGATATTTGCATCTATGTTTATTAGGGATATTGGTCTGCAATTTTTTTTTTATGTCTTTCACTGGCTTTGGTATCAGGGTAATGCTGGCTTTGCAAAATAAATTTGGAAATGTTCTTTCCTCTTCAATTTTTTGGAATAATTTGAGAAGGATAGGTATTAACTCTTCTTTAAATGTTTGGTAGAATTCACCTGTGAAGCCATCTAGACCCAACTTCTGCTTTTGGGGAGTTTTAAAGTTACGGATTCAATTTTACTAGTAATTGGTCTATTTAGATTTTATATTTCTTCATGATTCAGTCTTGGAAGATTATGTTTCTAGAAATGTATCCATTTCTTCTAAGTTATCTAATTTGTTGGCATGTAATTGTTCATAGTATTTTCCTATGACCTGTTGTATATCTGTGCTGTTGACTGTAATTTCTCCTCTTTCATTTCTGATTTTATTTATTTGGGATCTTTCTCTTTTTTTCTTGATGACTCTGGCTAAAGGTTGTCAATTTTGTTTATCTTTTCAAAGAACCAACTTTCAATTTCAATGATCTTTTCTGTTTTTGTTTTTTGTCTCCATTTCATTTATTTCCACCTGATCTTCATTATTTTCTTCCTTCTCCTAACTTTAGGCTTTGCTTGTTCTTCATTTTCTATTTCCTTTATATGTACATCTAGATTGTTTAATTGAGATCTTTCTTGTTTCTTGAAGTAGGCCTGTATTGCTATACATTTCCCTCTTAGGATGCTCTTGATACATCCCATAGATTTTGGAAATTTCTATTTCCATTTTCATTTGTCTCAAGGTATTCTTTAATTTCCTCTTTGATTTCTTCAGTGACCCATTAGTTGTTTAGTAGCATGTGGTTTTATCTCCATGTGTTTGTGCTTTTTCAGTTTTCTTCTTATAGTTGATTTCTAAGTTTCATACCATTGTGGTTGGAAAAGATCTTAAATTTATTGAGATTGCATGTTAGGCCACTTGTTTTGTGGCCTAACATGTGATCTATCTGGAGAATGGTCCATGTGCACTTGGAAGGAATGTGTGTTCTGCTGCTTTTGGAAGGAATCTTCTGTATATATCCAGTAAGTCTATCTGATCCAATGTGTCCTTATTAATTTTCTGTCTGTGATCTATCCATTGATGTACATGGGGTATTAAAGTCCCTTGCTATTATTGTATTGCTGTCTATTTCAACCTTTATTTCTGTTAATATTTGCTTTACATAGTTAAGTGCTCCTATGTTGTGTGCATAAATGTTTACAAATGCTGTATCCATTTGTTAGATTGACCCCTTTATCATTATATAATGCCCTTGTCTTTTGTTATAGTCTTTATTTTGAAGTCTATTTTGTCTGATATGAGTGTTGCTACCTCAGCTTTCTTTTTTTTTCCATTTGCATGGAATACCTTTTTCCATCCTTTTACTTTCAGTCTATGTGTGCCTTTAGATCTGTGGTGAGTCTCTTATAGGCAGCATATAGATGGGTCTTATTTTTTTATCCATTTAGCTACCCTATGTCTTTGGAACGTTTAGTCCATTTACATTTAAATAAATTATTGATACGTATGTACTTATTGCCATTTTGTTAATTGTATTCTGGTTGTTTTTGTAGGTCTTCTCAGTTCCTGTCTTCTTCTCTTGGTTTCTTCCCTTGTAGTTTGATGAATTATTTTAGTGTAGTGCTCAGACTCTTTCTTTTTTGTGTATGCATTGTAGGTTTTTGGTTTGTGGTTATTATGAGGTTTATATATATAGACCTGTATATATAGGCCTTGATTTTAATCTGATAGTCACTTAAGTTTGAAAGCATTTTAAAAGCACTACATTTTACCCACCCCCACCAATGTTTTTTGATGTTATATTTTACATCTTATAATTTTGTGTGTCCTCTGACTGGTTATTATAGTTATAGTTGATTGTACTACTTCTGTCTTTTAAACCTCATACTAACTTTTAAGTGGGTGGTCCACTGTCTTTACTATATATTTGCCTTTACCAGTGAGATTTTTTTCTTTCATATATTTTCTTGTTTCTAGTTGTGGCCTTTCTTTTCTGCTTAAAGAAGACCTTTTAACATTTTTTGTAAGGCTGGTTTAGTGGTGATGAACTCCTTTAGTTTTTGCTTATGTGGGAAACTCTTTATTTCTCCTTCAAATCTAAATGAGAACATTGCCAGATAGATTATTCTAGGTTGTAAGTTTTTTTTTCTTTCTTTCAGCCCTTTAAATATATCCTGTCACTCCTTTTCTGACCTATAAAGTTTCTGCTGAAAAATCAGCTAAAAATTGTATGGGGCTTCCCTTGTATGTGATTTATCTTTAATTTTGCCATTTTAATTATAATATGTCTTGGTGTGGGTCTCTTTGGGTTCTTCTTGGTTGAAACTCTTTATGCTTTCTTACCTGAATGTCTGTTTCCTTCCCTAGGTTAGGGCAGGTTTCAGCCATTATTTCTTCAAATAAGTTTTCTGTCCCTTTCTCTCTCTTCTCCTTCTGAGACCCTTATAATGCAAATGTTAGTATGCTTGATGTTGTCTCAGAGGTCCCTTAAACTCTTCTCATTAAAAAAAAAATCTTTTCTTTTTGCTGTTCTGATTGGGCAATATCCACCATTTCATCATCCAGATTTCTTATTCATTGTTCTATATCATCTAACCTGCTGTTGCTTCCCTCTAGTATATTTTCATTTCAGATATTGTATTCTTCAGTTCTGATTGATTTTTACTTACATTTTCTAAGTCTTTGCAGCCGTTCTCATTGAGTTCCTCCATTCTGCTCCCAAGTTCAGTGAGCATCCTTATGACCATTTCTTTGAACTCTTTATCATGTAAATTATTTATTTCCATTTCATTAGGGGTTTTTTCCTGGCATTTTATTTTATTCTTTCATTTGGTACTCATTCCACTGTCTCCTCATTTTGTTTGACTTTTGGTGTTTGTTTCTATGGATTAGGTGAAACACTACTCCCAGTCTTGAAGAAGTGGTTTGTGTGGGAGTGTCCCCTGTGTAGACTGCTTGGGCTTTTTCGCTTTGGCAGGCTGGCTGCAGCTGGAACAGGTGCAAGCCAGGGGCAGTCCCTGGGAGTGCCATGCTGAGGTTGCCTTGGTGGAGCTGGAGTGGGCATGGGCTGGAGGCAGTCTTGGGGAGCATCGCATCAAGGCAGCCATGGCAGGACAGCTGGAGCTGGAGTGGATGCAAGCTGCAGGGAGTCCAGGGAGAAATCCAACAATGGTGCTTGCTAGTGCCTCTGACCCTGAAGAGAACTTCAGCAGTTCACTACCCATTTGACAGAAGCCCTAAAGTTAGTAAATGGATTTCCTTCCCGTATAGTCTAGGTACCCTTTAAACTGCTGTTTTTCAGTGTTTCCTAGGGTGAGCAAGTCTGTGCTCAAGCTCCTCAGCAATATCCCTCCCTACTTCAGGTCAGTGTGTTGGGGGTGGGGTTCCCATGGATACTGTGTCTGCATCTTTCGTACCATTTCTACGTGGCCCTTCTATGTGTAGAAGCTGTTCAATCAGCCCTTGGGTCTTCTTTAGGAGGAATTCCTCTATATGTAAGTATAGATTTGGTGTTTCTGTGGAAGGAGGTGAGCTCACAGTCTTCTTATACTGCCATCTTGCACCCCTTCCTTCCTTTGACTTTTTTAAGATCAACTTCTTTTTGGCCCCAACTTTTATCAACATTACAGGCAGCCATTGTGTTAAATGATGGTCAACTGATACTTTTTGACAAATGGCTCAGGTAAAAGTTTGTTCTCATTGAGCAAGCCCTGAATCAAGTTGTATAAAGATGAGCTTTGAAAATGGGGGTTACTACGGAAATGGCTAGACATGGCCAATAGCAACAATTCTCTGGAGTTGGGGCTTTTGGGCACCTTCAAACATGTCAGCCTTCTCCAGTGGCTGCAAAGCTGCTGTTTTTCACAGCTACCATGATTATGAGGTTGTTGGTTTTCAAGACTACCATGGAGATGGGAGAGGAGGATGAGAATAGAGCAAGGTAAAATACCACAAAACTCACTGTTTTTATTAAGCCTCAGTGATTTTGCTTGAGTAAATGATCTTCAGATTGTTACAAATCTTTGGTTAATCTCCAGAGTTCTGAAAAAGTTGATTTTGACTTTTTTCCTGGTTTTCTCGTTGCTTTTATGGAGGAGCAGATTTTCAGAGGTCCTTACTCCATCATTCTGGAAGTCAGTCTCTTCCAAATGCTTTTTAAATACTCATGATTTTTCTCTTTTACTTATTTAGTATTTTGAATTACAATGACAGATTTCCTTTGAATTCCTAGGGAAAAATTCATAAAATCATGATGTATAATTTTTAAATATATTTTTGAATTCAGGTTGGTTAATATTTCACTTAGGATTGTTTGCATCTGTTATTTGTAGAGGTACTGGGCCAACATTTTTATTTTCTTGTTCCAATCTTATCCAGTTTTGAAAGTTTGATTATATTGGGTTGGCCAAAAGGTTCATTCATCTTTTTCCATAAGATGGCTCTAGTAGCACTTAGCTGTCTTTAACTTCATTCAGAACAATTTTGTTAGATTGTGTATGACAGCTGTCATATCAGCATGCACTTAAAAAAAGACTTCAAAATAGGTGAATTTTTGTGTAGCCATCTTAATATTGAAGATGGAAGAAAAAAAGCAACGTTTTTGGTATATTATGCTTTGTTATTTCAAAAAAGGTAAAAAAGCAACTGAAACGCAAAAAAAAAGATTTGTGCATTGTATGGAGAAGGTGCTGTGACTGATCGAACGTGTCAAAAGTGGTTTGTGAAGTTTTGTGCTGGAGATTTCTCGCTGGATGATGCTCCACAGTCAGGAAGACCAGTTAAAGTTGATAGCGATCAAATCGAGACATTAGTTGAGAACAATCAACATCATACCACGCGGGAGATAGCTGACATACTCAAAATATCCAAATCAAGCATTGGAAATCATTTACACCAGCTTGGTTCTGTTCATCACTTTGATGTTTGGGTTCCACATAAGTTAAGCAAAGAAATCCTCTTGATATTTCCGCATGCAATTCTCTACTTAAACGTAATGAAAACGTTCCTTTTTAAAAACAAATTGTGGATACTGTACAATAACGTGGCATGGAAGAGATCATGGGGCAAGCAAAATGAACCACCACCAACCACACCAAAGGCCGGTCTTCATCCAAAGAAGGTGATGTTGTGTATATGGTGGTATTGGAAGGGAGTCCTCAATTATGAGCTCCTTCCGGAAAACCAAACGATTAATTCCAACAAGTACTGCTCCTAATTAGACCAACTGAAAGCAGCAGTCAACGAAAAGCATCCAGAATTAGTCAACAGAAAATGCATAATCTTCCATCAGGATAACGCAAGACCACGTGTTTCTTTGATGACCAGGCAAAAACTGTTACAGCTTTGGCTGGGAAGTTCTGATTCATCTGCCGTATTCACCATACATTGCACCTTTGGATTTCCATTTATTTAGGTCTTTACAAAATTCTCTTAATGGAAAAAATTTCAATCCCCTGGAAGACTGTAAAAGGCACCTGGAACAGTTCTTTGCTCAAAAAGATAAAATGTTTTGGGAAGATGAAATTATGAAGTTGCCTGAAAAATGGTAAAGGGTAGTGGAACAAAATGGTGAACATGTTGTTCAATAAAGTTCTTGGTGAAAATGAAAAATGTGCCTTTTATTTTTACTTAAAAGCCGAAGGCACTTTTTGGCCAACCCAATATTACTGTTAGAAAATGAGTTAGACTGCTTTATCTCATTTTCTGTATTTTTTGAAAAAACTTGTATAAGATAGAGATGATCTGTTCCTTGAAGGTTTGGCAAAATGTACCTATAAGTTCAACTGAACTGGGCAACATTTGGGGAAATATGTTAATTTCCTTAATGGTTTTCATGAAATTTAGGTTTATTTCTGATTCTTTTGTAATGTTTTACTTTTTCCCTCCCTTTTTTATTACTCTCTGATCCTCCTTCATGGAGACCTAGATTTTGCATCTGAGCAAATATCACACAAAAATTTCTGATGATGTCTTCTGCTTCCTACAGAGGATTATTTTCAGAAAATTCCTTTTTCTTTTCATTTTTAGGATGATGGACTTCTTCCCTTCTTCTGCATTATTTTTTTACAGTCCTCATTGTGTGTGTGTGTGTGTGTATGTGTGTATGTGTGTGATTTACTGATTTTCAAATGAGACAGTTATCCATATGGAAGTTTTTACAAAAGAGAGATGGCATGGCTTCTCCTTCTTCTGTCTTCTGTGCCAAATCCCTTCATAGTTCTACAGTTTGTTGCATGCAATTTTGAGCCCAATTCTAAGTATTTATTCAGAATTCATGTAGTGTGGCCTTGCCCACCAGAGGTACTATCTTCTGTTCTCTCTTTCAAGTTTTCTAATGTTCTGAAACAATGGAATAAATGAAAATTGTAGTTCCCCAAATGAACTGTACTGTACCAGGCCTCTTTCTTTTTTGCACCTCCATATAATCCTTTTCTTGAGAAGAATTTCCATTTCAGCATATAATCCCTGTTAGTTTTTCTTTTTTTGTGAAACATCACTCCCCCTTTTAACAATCTGTTCCTAGAAGTACCTCCTTTGAATGAATGTAGAAAGAAGAGAGGGTTGAAAGAAAAGTCATAAAATAGGAATATCATGATATCAGAAGGATGGATGCTCAACAATCTGGTTGGCCCTGATCCTAGTTTTCTGAGGCAGGGAGGAGATTGTGAATGAGAGACAAGTGTCTTCACATTTTATTTCATGTTTGAACTTTTAAAAACTATTATGTTGTTGTAAAGCAAAAGGAAGTCACCAGTTGTTTTTTCTCAATCCAGCTCCATAGGTCTTATAGATAATGAAAATTCCTCCCAGATTCTGGCATCCAGCTTGTCTGCATGTCTCAGTTTTCAGAGTTGTTTTTAATTTTGGACTTATCCTCTTTTTTGGTAATTTAACTGGGCTGCTAGAAGTAACTGCATCAAGGATTGCTAATTTGATTCCATTTTAAAAAGGAATTCCATTGCAAATGAATTTAAAAATATTTTTCAAGTTATATTAGGAATAGTTGAAGTTCACTTTCAAGTTGTTTAAATTTACAGATTAACCTATGAAGGATTTTCATTTCTGTGATATTTATGTTTATTTTTCTATTCACAATTTAGCATAAATTTTGCATTCCTTTAAAACATCTCTATTTTACATTTTCATTGTTGGAATGAATAAATTGTTTTTAATTTTAGTTTCTGACTATTTTAATGATATGGAAATTGTGTAGAGCAATACTATGGATTTATATATTTATGTTATCACTGACTATTTTGCTAAACTCTTTTAATAACTTTGATATTTCTATAGCTGATTTAAAAATATTGGTATACAATGATACTTCTGAAATTAACATTTTCTTTTTTTCTCTCTAATCTAAAATTATTTCCTTAAGTGTCATTGCATTTGTAAGAATCTGAAATGCAGTATTAATTAGTAAACAATGACAATGGGCATTTGCACTTTGTTTCTGTTGTTAATGAGAACATATTTAATGTTTTCCTCCTTTATGTAGAAAGCTAGTTCAGGGGTTTAAGTAGATGCTCCTCTCAATATCTTTTCACATAGTAAGGATTTAATAGCATTTTTGTGAGGTTATAATGAAATATCTTTGTATTTAAATAAATAAATAAATTCTGATTTTTTAAAAAACCCTTTGAGCATATGTTTAAGTATGGGGTTTTTTTGTTTTGTTTTGTTTTTTAATTTAATTTAATTTTTTTGAATTTTATTTTATTTTATTTTTATACAGCAGGTTCTTATTTGTTATCTATTTTATACATATCAGTGTATATATGTCAATCCCAATCTCCCAATTCATACCAACACCACCACCACCACCCCACCACTTCCCCCTCCCTTGGTGTCCATACATTTGTTCTCTACATCTGTGTCTCTATTTCTGCCCTACAAACTGGTTCATCTGTATCATTTTTCTAGGTTCCACATATATGCGTTAATATACGATATTTATTTTTCTCTTTCTGACTTACTTCACTCTGTATGACAGTCTCTAGGTCCATCCACATCTCTACAAATGACCCAATTTCGTTCCTTTTTATGGCTGAGTAATATTCCATTTTATATATGTACCACATCTTCTTTATCCATTCATTTTTCGATGGGCATTTAGGTTGCTTCCATGACCTGGCTATTGTAAATAGTGCTGCAATGAACATTGGGGTGCATGTGTCTTTTTGAATTATGGTTTTCTCTGGGTATATGCCCAGTAGTGGGATTGCTGAGTCATATGGTAATTCTATTTTTAGTTTTTTAAGGAACCTCCATACTGTTCTCCATAGTGGCTATATCAATTTACATTCCCACCAACAGTGCAAGAGGGTTCCCTTTTCTCCACACCCTCTCCAGCATTTGTTGTTTGTAGATTTTCTGATGATGCCCATTCTAACTGGTGTGAGGTGATACCTCATTGTAGTTTTGATTTGCATTTCTCTGATAATTAGTGATGTTGAGCAGCTTTTCATGTGCTTCTTGGCCATCTGTATGTCTTCTTTGGAGAAATGTCTATTTAGGTCTTCTGCCCATTTTTGGATTGGGTTGTTTTTCTTTTAATATTGAGCTGCATGAGCTGTTTATATATTTTAAGTACTTTTTTTTGTTTATACTATTAATGTAATATATTGTTTTGGTAATTTTTCCTTTGTTGAATATTCCTTAAATTTCTGTGACAAATCCCACTTGTTCATAGTGTATTATTTTTTAGTAAATAGCTGAATTCTCTCTGTTAATATTTTGTTTAACATTTTTACATGTATATTAATAAATGAAATTGGCTTATAGTGGGGTTTTTTTGTACTATCTTTATCAGGTTTTATAGCCAAGATCAGAGTTTACTTATAGTTTTACCATTTTTGCTATGCTCAAAAGTGGTTTATAATAATTGATATTATTCCCTGATCATTTGATATAATTTATCTATGAACTCATATAATCCCTCTGCTTTCTTTGATATTATCTCCAATTTGTTTTTCAGTTTTTGTTTATCATATTTTGTAAAAATAAATTATTCATTACGTAGAATTCATTTTCATACAACTGTGTATTCACTCTATTTTGTATTTGATTTTATATTCTTTCTCACTTCTATTTAATTTATTTGCAGTTTACTCTTGATTTACTTCTTGCTATTGGTCTATCTGTTTTTAGCAAGTAGGATCATGGTTTTATTTTTCAATTACATTTCTGTTCAATTTTCCAACTTGGCTATTTAATTTTATTTTTCTCTTTTCTTTCCTTTTTTTTTTTTTTTTTTGGTTTGGGTTGCCTTTTATCCTTTAAAATATTCAGCTGTTTTCTTTAACTTTTAAAAAAAGATGACTAACATCATGACTTCTTTCTCTGCAAGTTACTTTTGCTGCATTCAGTAGACACATTGAGTTTTCAAGGGCATCATTTTCTATATTGTCTGCTATTGTATTCTTTTTTTTTTTTTTTGTCATACGTGGGCCTCTCACTGCTGTGGCCTCTCCCGTCGTGGAGCACAGGCTCTGGATGCGCAGGCTCAGCGGCCATGGCTCACGGGCCCAGCTGCTCCGCAGCATGTGGGATCCTCCCGGACCGGGGCACGAACCCGCGTCCCCTGCACCGGCAGGAGGACTCTCAACCACTGCACCACCAGGGAAGCCCTGCTATTGTATTCTTAATTATTGTTCTATAAATACATTGTGTTTATGGGATTTTTAAAATATTCAATGGTGTTCACATTCTTGCTATTAACTTCATAATAGCAATTTTTGTGGCTTGTTCTATATACAACTTTGTCAGAGCACCTAAAGTTTGTATGGCTTGGGGATGGTAAGCGCTCTTCAAAAACTGTAGAGAGCAATGATCGATGAAGAGCCTATTTAGCTCTCCTTTAGCTGATTTATTAAGGTCAAGGTCAATAACCTTGTTATTATTTTTTTGGTAACCTTGTTATTAAAATTAATGTGTGAAAAACAGAATTACCAATATATCTCTATGGGTTACACATACAATAAACTGTGGTAAATGGCTATATTATGCTGTAGGAACTTTCATATAAACCTCATTTTCTTAATTCTTTATTTCTGTACACCATTTCATAGTTTTACAGAGACATTTTCATAGATACTTTCGTTGGATCCCCGTAAGAACCCTATGAAACAGGCAAGTAGGCATGCGGTGTTAATGTATTTTACACATGAGAGAATTAAGGCGGATGGAAGCCAATGCTTTACTCAAGTCAGTAGGTTAATTAGTGGAATATCTGGATGTAGAACTCAAATCTCTTGCCTCCTAGTCCTATGCTTATTGCACAATGTCACTGTGCTCCAAGTTGATCCTAAACTTAAACACTGCAGTGTGGATTCTTTTCTAGTAGTTGGCTACAAATGGTATATAATTTTAATAACATATGCTTATTTCCAGAGAAAGGGTTTTACTCTCATTCTATGCCAATGTTATTTTAATGTGTGACATTACATAGCAGGCTGCATACTCTTACATGAAAAAATTCTAGGAAAAAATGTTTGCCTGTATCTATTTTTGCAGATCTATTCTAATTTAAGGAATCATGATGATTGAAAACCCACACTTCAGAACAATTTAGAATAAAATTTTTTGTTACATCTTGACTTTTACCTCCTTTGAAGCCAATGTAATTCTAATGGAAATCTAGGGAAATATTTTAAATTTCCACCCTGAATTTCATGAATGAAGTCACAGGACAGGTGTGTGTTGGAATCCTATAATTTCCTTCCTATCTCACCATACCAGAGAACTCATCAGTGGAGCTGCTTCTCAGGCATGAGACCTACTTTAACAATTGTAGCTGTAATAATACCTATTCATTCCTCTACTCAGCACTTCAAAGTTTACAAAGCCCATTCCCAGGTGCTCTTTTTAAACTCCTATGTGAAAGATTGGTCAAGGGTTATTAGCCCCATTTTACAGATGAGAAAATAGACTCAGGGGTATGAAAGGTCCTGCCTAAATTCACAATGGGTGGAGTTCTGGCTTAAACCCATGTCCTTTGGCTCACTGTTTGGGACCCTTTGTACCATGCCATACATCCTTCAGTGTGGTCAATAGGGAGATCTCTTTGAGAACTGGAATGCTAAAGGTTTAAATTGTTCCAGACTATAGTAGCAAAGTCAGTGAGAACTTTGTAAGACTGAAGAACAGAAGGAAACAATTTTTTTACAAGATGTTATGAAATACCTTAGGATGAAAATGTAAAAGGTTATGCAGTTCAATATCAGGACTTAAAAAACAAAAATGAAACACATGTATCTACCTGACTCTATTGGCATTATTTTGATAGGGAATAGTCCATTTTGATTTTTTTTGTATGTAATGTTTTAAGGTATCTATTTCATTACATCAGCTAATGTGTCCACATGCATAAACACATGCACACACATAAGATAGATCCATATGTACACATACTCAGATATGCATGTGCTCATATGTACTAAAACATTTTCTGTTGCCATTCCCCAGCAGCCCAAGAGAATTAGAACTGCCTCTAAAACAGAGTCAGAGGCTCATCTCCCAGGCCATGTCCATAGGCAACATGAGCACAAAGACTGCCCTCCAGAGTTTTAGAAAAAACCTGGCCAGTTCCCTGGACAGGCAAATAAATCAGGGCGTACTCAGCTTTGTTTGCATGAGGGTGAAGTGATTTGCGGAGGTGTCTTTCTCACTTCTGAATTCAGTCCTAGGGCTGCAAAGTTATTTCTTTTCTTTTTAAACTTATTGCTATCCCTAACTGTCTAGCTGGGTGCTTTTTTAAAGTGTACAATTGGTAATGCTCTACTTCACAATCATAAATGACAGAGAGGAGGCCCTCCACTCTCGAAGTCTTGGCTACACCAGCAGACAAAGACTGTCAGCGATGTGCAAGTGCTCTTGTCATCGTTGTTGTACCATTGTAATAGGCGCCATTGCGTTCTTCTTCTGGTCTTTATGCCTGTGAGATCATTGATGTGGCAATCCTGACAGCTACTCAGTTGTCCACTCAAACAGCTCATAAGGTCATTCTCTTGAAGGTCAGTAATGATCTCCTAATTACCAAATCCAGCTCTCTATTCTTAATCTCCATACTCCTGGAAGTCTCTGTTTCTCCAGAGGAAGCAAACTGTAACCAAGAGGAGGAAACTTGGGTTTGGGAATGATGGAAAGTGAGAGGGAAGGCAAATCTCTAAAGAGCCAGTAATCTGAACCTTAAACATTATAAGGCAGAAATCAAGGACTCCAGACCATGTCCCAAGGTGGAGAAAGAAGAATGTGACAAAGGTTCCCTATTTAAAATCAGATACCCAGTAAGAGGAATGTGATTCCCAAAGCGGTTGAGCACCAAAATTGTTAGCAGAAGTTTTTAGTTCCTTAATAAGAGTCTTTCCAAAGCATTCAATTTAATTTGCATGGAAACAACTCTCTTTTCATATTCATATTGGTTTATGTAGTATTTAATTAAATTATGTATTACAATGACAAATGCAACTGGCCTAAATAGGTTTGGCAAAAAAAACCCAGCTGGCTCTTCCTAAGTATACAGTTCATCTGGCAGAAGTACACGTAGGCAGGTGTCCTAGAGAGGCCTATCAGCCCTGAGTAGTCAGCATATATTACAATATGTCTTAGAGACGAAATAGAGAACACAGACTAACTGGGTGAGCTGGTTAACAGATTGTAGTGATTGTCCTGTCAATCCCTATTGGTCTGTCTTGCTCCTGGCCTGTACCTCCTCCTGGAACCCTTTTCTTTTCATCTGTAACCTCTTGCTGTGGGCAATCTTTGGTGGGCAGAAGACGGGCCCCCAGCAACATCCACATACTAATCTCTGGAACCTGTTACTATGTTACCTTACATAGCAAAAGGGACTTTGCAGATGTGATTAAGTTAAAGATCTTGAGATGGAGAGATTAATCCTAGATAAGCTGGGTAAGCTGATGTAATAACAGAGAACCTTTTCTAGTTGTGGTCAAAGGAATATAAAAAGAGATACTATATTGCTGGCTTTGCAGATGGATGAAGAGGGCCATGAGGGTGGTCTCTAGAAGCTGGAAAGGCGAGGAAGTGGATTTTCCCCTACAGCCTCCAGAAAGGAATGGAGTCCTGCTCACACCTTGATTTTAGCCCAGGGAGAGCCATGTTGGTCTTCTAACCTACAAAACTGTAAGATAATAAATTTGTGTTGCTTTTAAGCCACTAAGCATGTGATAGCTTGTTAGCAGAAATAGAAAACTAATATAAAATCTATTCAGTTGTCCAGGCTCATCTTAAATTCAAAATCCTCTGTGAAGATTTCCTTAATACCTGTGATTTGGTATGAATTTTTCCTCTTTTTGACTTTGTGTCCTTTTTATTGTACTTCCCATAATTTTCCTTATATTATAGTAATCACTGGCCTTCTCTTAACACTCTATGACTATAGGCTTTTATCAGCAGGGACTATACTTATTTTTGTACCATAAATTCGGATAGTCTCTAGGTTTTGTCCTTGGATTAATGTGGACTTGTGCTGTACAGTAGTGTAGTCACTAGCCACATATAGCTATTTAAGTATAAATTAATTTAACTGAAATAAAATTAAAAATTCAGTTTCTTAGTCTCATTACCCACATTTCAGGAGCTCAACAGCTACATATATTTAATGGCTACTATATTGGGCAACACATATATGAAACATTTTCATCGTTTCAGAAAGTTCTATTGGATAGCACTGTTCTAGACTGTTTCTGTATACTTTTTTTTTTTTTTTTTTTTTTTGCTGTACGTGGGCCTCTCACTGTTGTGGCCTCTCCCGTTGCGGAGCACAGGCTCCGGACGCGCAGGCTCAGCGGCCATGGCTCACGGGCCCAGCCGCTCCACGGCATGTGGGATCTTCCCAGACCGGGGCACGAACCCGTGTCCCCTGCATCGGCAGGCGGACTCTCAACCACTGCGCCACCAGGGAAGCCCTGTTTCTGTATACTTGAACAATATTTCTCACCTCTTACAGAGGTGTTTTTATTGGGATGTGGCTGAGGGCTATTGTTATGCTCTGACTTCTCTTTTGAGAAGTAAGCTTTTGAAATAAGGCATTGCTGTAGGAATTCATCTGTATCAATCAGGGTCCTGGTAGGAAAGCCACACCATTCTTTCAAAGGAAGTCTTCAAGGACGAGCGTGGGTAGAGTTAAGAGAACTAACAAAAAATGTTGAGGTGACCAGAGGTTAGCAAAGTGGGAAGCTGTTACCATTTTGGACTGAAGGGTTATTGGAGTTGTGAGAAGTGTCACCCAACATAGCTGTGGTCCTGAAGGAATGCAGCCTCTAACAGAAACATGGCCAAAGCAGAGAGGAGCAGGGAAGGAGTCTCTAACCTCTCTCTTCTCCTGACCTCCAGTCTCCAGCCAAACCCAACCTGAAGCCAACCAGCAAGGAGCCTGGGAGGGACAGTGTCCTGCAGTACAGAACAGAGAGGAAGGCAGAGAGTGAATTTGGGGTGGAGGAAGAACTGGAAAGTAGCTAGCACCATGGTTAAGGGCATTACATCACATTCCTCAACCGCATTTAGAGATATTTATTTTAGAGGTAAGTGATAAAAAAAGATAACTATATTTTAGCATCATGAATAATAAAAATAATGCTTCCCTTTTGCCGTGGCATTCCAGAAGATTAGAGTGAACTTTATAGTCCACAGTGTGGGAGGGCATCGTGATTGCCTATCTGAGCTTGTTTTCCCCTAGCCTCTAGCTCTTATTTGTATTTTATTTTGTCCTGTTGTTTTATTTTTTTTTTTTTTTTTTTTTTTTTTTTTTTTTTTTTTTTTTTTTGCGGTATGCGGGCCTCTCACTGTTGTGGCCTCCCCCGTTGCGGAGCTCCGGACGCGCAGGCTCCAGACGCGCAGGCTCAGCGGCCACGGCCCACGGGCCCAGCCGCTCCGCGGCATATGGGATCCTCCCAGACCGGGGCACGAACCCGCATCCCCTGCATCGGCAGGCGGACTCTCAACCACTTGCGCCACCAGGGAGGCCCTGTTGTTTTATTTTTAATTTATATTTTTCAATTCTATTGTAAGGATTTCTCTGTGTTTACATTGTGAAATGAGGTGAAAATAACATAGACAAATAGATAAATGCCTGTTTTTTTTAATTCTCAGAATCATGTAGCATTGTGTCTTGCCTAGAATTGGCTTGTTTAGTTAAGTGTGGAGTCAACCAGGCAGATAAATAATTTACATGGTAATTTCTATTTCTACCCATAGCTAATGCTGATTATTTTATTCCACATCTATTTCTTCTACCTGAAATGTCTGGATAACTTCTAACTTTCTACATCCTCAGAGGAAAAAATAAAAGGAACTTAAACTGAAACTCTGATACTTCAAGTGAAGTTTTAACTATATGAGTCACAAACTCAAAAAAAGAGTTCTTCCATCATGTCCTGACTGTTTTGGTGAGAGTCAGGGACTTTTATGAGAGAATTTTACAGAACTAGGCAAGATGAAATAACACCTGCCTAAAATATATATCATTGTAGCTTAACACTAGTAATTTCAACTATTTTCATATTTATTTTTTGTTTCACGATGAACTGTTCTGCTTAAGTCATGGATTCTTAGATGTAAAAGAATAAAATAGATATCCATTCATCTTCCTCCCATCTCTTCACTCCTAAGTGTTCTACAGATTCATTAAATTATGCTTTCATATTTTTTTCGATGTTAAGAAACAACAAAAATTATCAAATTCAGAAATTTAGTAAAAATTATCAAAATCTCCCTTTAGTCATTTTTCTTTTGGGCAACATATTCTCAGTTCCCCTTTCCCATTTTTTTAATTGGTCATATATTATAAATAGGTTAGCATTTTAGACATTTGCATTTTATTCCATCTGGTCATAATTTTTTCTTTATTAAAAATTTGAGGGAAAATTATATTTGAAATACTTAATGGCAAGGCACATTCTATAATAATTCAGGTTCATCTTTTGGGAACTCATTGAAGGATTATTATGAACTATAATTCAGGTTTGTGAGATGGAATATTTGTAACACCTTGAATCTATACATAAGATAAATATATATTTTTTAATTACGAAAATACTTTACTTTGAAAAAAAGCAGTTATATTTTAGAAAATGGACTAGATAAATACTGTTTCCAGATTACAAAGTTACTTTTGTTTATGAATATAAAATATTTTATGCATAATTTCATTTATAATTTTACTTGATATATTTTGTATAAAGTATTTCTATTAAGAATTTAAAATGGAATGATTAAATTCCCTTTTATATGTTTTCAGTTTTGTTCTAAATGGAATTTCTAGCTGTTGAATTCTAAGGAAGAGGGTATTTCTTTGTTTTCCCTTGTTTATAGGAAGGCTTAAAATCATCAACATTAGAGTACAGCATGGTAAATTCTTAAGTTTGCTGGAAGTAGTGACCTTCATGGTATCAAACAGAAAGAGAAAATTTTCATCTACAGGAATAGAGTTGTAAAGAGAAGGAGAAAAATGTGCTTGAAGCTCATTGAAATTTGTCCAATTAATGTTTTTTCTGAGCTGACATTAGTGGTAATATCGATTTCTTCAAATGCTTGCCTATATCATCTTCACAGATGTCTGTAAATTACAGTGCCCCCTCTCACAGATTGTGATGAATTCCAATGAATTTTCAGCAGAAGACATTTGGATTTGGTTTCCTATGTAGAACTGTATGAAATTGCTGATATTTGACCATTTCTTTTGATTTTCAAAAGTGGTTCAAACTAATATTACAAAGTATCTCTTATAAAGACATGGAAGAAATAATGTTTTTTTTGTGTGTGGGAGACTTACCTACAAAGAGGGATTTTAACTAAATATTGTAAAGGAGAATAAAAATGCTAAATGTAAGGGCAACACAGACTCTAGTAGGTGGGACCTAGAAGAAGCCAGTGGGAGACAGTGCAAAAATTCTCAGGGGAAAATGACAGGTCAGGTACTCAAATATTTCCATACACATGCACAGAAAATGTGTAACTAATATACTAACCTTGAAAGACAATACATAATGACTCTATAAACATCCCTCCAAGTTGGTACCACATTTTTAGGGTCTGAGAGAACTGTTAGGAGTTGAAGCTAGTTAAACAATCTTTTACACCAATGGAGCTATCTCTTCTGGTTGACCTTAGTACACTAAACAAGACTCATTGGGCAACTATATGGTCATTCAATCTGTATTTCTTCTTCCGATATATAAGTATATTATGAGACACTTGGTCAGATATAATACTGGTTGAGATATAATATTTTATATCTGTGGTCTTCTTCTGTATCAAAAAAGTAGATGAGATTTTCTGTGTCTTGTTCTTGGTGAACTTATGCCAGCTGTGTTCCACAGAGGAGACTGCTCAAAGTACAGTTGCCATCTTCTAACTCTTTCCTGGCTGCTAAGGTAGTAAATCCTAGCCATAGCATTTGACAAATTTGTCTTCCCCTGAGACCACCTAGCCTTTTACTCTTTTGGGGTTTGCAATATCAAAAAAGTTTCCAAAGTAATTATGTAAACCAAGGAAGATGTAGTACTTTTAATCAAAAGGATACTTGCTACAGAGGTGAGAAAATGCTGCGTAAGATAAAGATAAGGTCTCAGCAATGTCTCAGTGGATGCTCAGGAACTCTTGATGATTTCATCTTTCTTTCCCATAGTACCACAAAAGTGAGACTGGCATTCAGCGTGCAGTTAAGGAAAGGACAGCAGGGATGGCACTATGCTTTGTTGATGAAGTGGTTAGTAGATCTCTACTTCCTAGAGCCAGGCAAGCCAGCAAATTTCTTTATGTGACTTGGTTTTATAATTTTTGCAGAGCTGGAGGGTTTTCATTCTGAGTAGCTTGAAATACAATGGCTCTTCTAATTGTTCACAATGAAGAGAGGGGAGTAAAGGCAGCTTCAGGTTGGCTTCAGAGAGCAGAGAAAGTGGCCACTTGCCACTGCTAGTACAATTCATTGGAGTCACAAGTGTGTGCAGAAAGTAAGAGGTAGTTATCTATGAATAAAAGTTGTAAGGAATCAAGACATCCTTTTTTTATTTTTTTGAGACTCCTTCACCCAGTTATATTTTTGAATTGATATCTATGGTTTTGCTGATTACATAGGCCCACTTACTAGGGAAAGGGTAGGATGAACATATCATAGGCATTCAAAATGCCAAATTGCCGTGTGTGTGTGTGTGTGTGTGCGTGTGAGTGAGTGTGTGTGATAGATATGTATGTGCTAGCATTTTAAACATGGCTTCAGAACTTTTATGGAACTCATACTAGTTGCTGATGTTCACACTTTTCTAGTACTTTCAAACAAAAATATATGTAGTGATCCTTTGTGGGAGCTGATTACCTTTATTCTGTTTCTCTTCTCTTTTTCATTTTAGCCAGTTCATGTGATTAAAAGGCTTTATTTTCTGTCCCCATGTCCTTACAGAAAGGCAGATGCCAATGTTTACAAGCTTGTATGATCTTGTGTACCCTTGTTGAGTGCCTTCCTCCAAATAAGATACCTGTTGCCTTGACTATCTTTCTTCATTAGAGAAGTTGAATTAGTGGGAAATAGGGCAAAGTCCTACTGGCTCAACTTGCCTTGCTGCTACTGGGGAGGAATAACTTGGACCACCCCCATTTAGCTGTGTTGATTCCAGTGGGGATCACCAGTATTTTCCAGATAGGATAACTTTGTCAGAAATGGTCTATTTGCTGAATGAAAATGCAGCTCTGTCTTTATAGCAACCATGTTTAGTTTTCTGAAAGTGATTTACTTTTAAAAGAATCCTTGATCCATATTTCTTAATAAGCTATGCTGTGTTTTAAAATATTCACCATCAGTCTTACCTATTCAAGATACTAGCTTTCTATTCTTAATTTTGTACCCAGATAAATGTTTTATTTCCCCCTTTGTACCTACAGTGTTACATGAGGTTGAGAAAGGATCTAGCATCTCAACAAAAAGAAACCCCTTCTGCAAATAAAGGAGATACAAAAAGGCATTTTATTAAACAAACAAAAATGCCATTGCACACTTGTGATTCTCCCTGGGAAACTTGTATTTGCTAGGTGCACTCTCTTGAAAATGGCATTAAAGAGGGTTCACACATAAGCCCCAGTAGTTCAAGTGGGACTTAGTTCTTGGCATGATTAGCAAAGTGGGTTTTCCAACACATTTATTTTGAGGACTTTTTTCCCCTGTGAGTCTTTAATTTGGTTGCCAGACCTTTCACTAATTTTATTCTGTGTTTTTTCTCATTGAGGATGTTATTGGGTAAAACTTACAGGCACATTACTCAGCCTGGCAAGAGTGAGGGATAATGACCATTTCCTGACATTCACTATTTAAGGAGATTTGCTTGTTTCCCTATTTGATCGAGTGCACTGACATTCTTCCTATGTGTTGCTACATAGTCTAACATTTAAGGAAGACTTCATTCTAAAACATGATAATTCATCCAAACACTCTCTTGGTGTAGCTATGTAAGCAAAACCTTAGGGCCCCTGCCATGGTACCACTCTTGAGATAAGAGCAAATCTACCCTTGTCCTACCTCACCGTTTTCAGCGACCCCCCACCTTTTTGGTAGAACTTCCCCTTCTGAGGCTAAATTAAAATCTTTATGTATTTTTCTTCTGAATCCAGGTTCATATGACTGACCATAGACGGAAAAAGGCTCATGGGTTAGCGCAGAACCTACACCGAGTATCAATACAAGCTACTTCCTCCCTCTAGGACAGATCCTCTAAATATATCACCTTTCATTGGCTTCACCTTGCCCTCAAACTCCCTCAGCCAAACTAGTCATGAGTCTTGTCTTTTGGCTCAAAGAATTGACCATTTTTGCTCCTCTCCAAGTCCGCACGTCTACAAGCTTTTATTTCCACACCCAGCTAAGTGCTACTTTATCCACAAAGCCTCTCATGAGCCTCCTTGTTCCTCATATGAAAGTAATCTGTTTCTTTTAAAAATTTTTAGCACTTAACAATTTTCTCATCTGTCTCTGAGTGTTTTCTCCCTGTTCTTGTAGTTATTTTACTGCATTATTTTTATATTAGAAACTAAGGTCCTCAAACAGGAATCATGCGTGATTCTCTGTATCAGTCCTGGTCTCTGGCACAGACCCTGATACATAGGAAGTGCTCAGATATGTTGAATGCTGATGAAGAGATGAATACAAGGAGCAGGTCAGACCTTCCCTCAAAAATAATATTAGGTTTGATTAGTCATTAAGGGATGGATCAGGATCAGCTGTCTTCATTGAAGTTTTGTGAAGAGGGAAGGAGCTTAAACCATGCTGGAAGGATTCTGATGCAAAATTCAAGCTGTGGAAGCCCATCAACCAAGGCCCAAGATCCTTTACTAGAGAGGCTTGGAATTGCCTTTGTTAAAGTTTTTAAGGTAGGCTTTGGAGCTTTGGATGTGGACAGATGAAGCTGGGGTGAGGAAATTAGAACTATCTTCTGGTTTTATTGTTGTTTCTAGGAAATCAGTCCAATTCAGAGCAGAGATTTCCACAAATCAAAAATCATGGCCCAGATAGTCACAGAGCGCTCCCAAGAATGAATGGGAAGTTTGATTCTACTTTGAGGAGATAGCTCCATGTGTGCTCTCTTAAACACTGAATGAGATGAATAATGACAATTATTAATGACACTAGAACAGCAACCCAGTTATAGTATTTCCAGAAGTCTCCACCAAAGCCATATGTTTCATCAAACCCATTGTCTTTTTCCTCAAATCTATCTTGTTGGTAGAATTGCTACTTTCCCCCAAAACAAACACAAATCCTGGTCTTCTTTGAGTCCTCCTCCCAACCATGTGCCTCCCAACCAAAGATTTCCAGATCCAGGTCCTACTTCTTTACCACTTTCTGTAGCAGTGAGGCCCTATATGCTGGGACCCTAAATCTGGACACTATATTTACTTCCTTCCTGATGGGTTTCCCTCCCTCCTATCTCTCCTCCCCTCTCTTCAGTGCAACATTCCTAAAGTCTGCATTCATTGTTGCATTCCCACACTCAGTAACTTTTAGTAGTTCTCCGTTGCTTACAAGATCAATTCTAAACTCACTAAAATGGCATGCAAAAACCATCTGCAATTTGTCCGTTTGCTCTTGTTCTTTCCTATCAAAATTTTATCCATTCTTCAGGATCCACATCTCTGTGTAAGTTTAAATTTAGTTGTTCACATGTTTGCCTTCCCCATTAGGTAGTAGCTCCTTGAGGGTAGGAACTGAGTCTGACTTATAGTTGTATTCCCAAAGTGGCTAGGGCAGTACCCAGCACAAAGAAACACTTATGAGGGTAGACTATGTCTTATTCACCAGGCACTCACACAGTGTCTAGCTCTGACAAACATGTGTCGAATTATGAATGAATGAAAAACAATGAATTTCCATGAAGGAAGGTGTAGTCCATCCTGCTCCCAGTTCCTCTTCAGAGAAGAGGCAGTATGGAGTCAAATGGTTGGTTAAAATGTTGACTCTTCTGTTGTCTTCTACTGACCTTGGGCTTATCACTATTCTCTGGATCTCAGTTTTTGTTTCTTTCATAAGAAGAAGTTAAGTCTTATATCTAATTGTGTGTGTGTGTGTGTGTGTGTGTGTGTGTGAGAGAGAGAGAGAGAGAGAGAATGGTGTGGGGGTAGAATGCCATTGGTATTTCCTTGGGGAAAGAGAAATAATTTTCCTCACAATTAGGCTTCATTTATATAAATTACCACAGGGTGATACCAAGGCCAAGAGAAGTTGAAGTTTAGAGTTCAAAGAGGTTCTTTTATCTCCTGAAGCTGGACAAAGCATTGATTTATGTTTGCAGCCTTGACTTGGCTCCACAATCTTGGGACCTAATAATGATAAATCACATCAACAACTAAACTCATCCTCTATAGTTTACAAAGTACCTTTGTTCGCCAGCTTCTGTCTTTCTGTTTTTCTTTCTTGTTTTGCTACAGATATTTTCCAAGCCCTTTCAAATGTTGAATCATTTCAATGGAGCTTCATAAACACCTTATGAAGTAGCTTGGGAAGATATGATAATGATCATTTTTAATTGTATTTTGGCTTTAGAATTAGTCTTTTAATTTTTAAAAATCTTTTTTTTTTTTTTTCTTTTTTTTGCGGTATGCGGGCCTCTCACTGTCGTGGCTTCTCCCGTTGCGGAGCACAGGCTCCGGATGCGCAGGCCCAGCGGCCATGGCTCACGGGCCCAGCCGCTCCGCGGCATATGGGATCCTCCCAGATCGGGGCACGAACCCGTATCCCCTGCATCGGCAGGCGGACTCTCAACCACTGCGCCACCAGGGAGGCCCTTTAAAAATCTTTTTATTATGAAATACTCTAAGCAACCTTGGTTTGGGATGCTAGTTTATTTCTTACTAGGAGAATGACCTGTGGCAGATCACTTAATCTCTCTGAAACCCTGTCCCTCATCTGTAAAATGGAGTTATCAGCAGTACCTACTACACAGGTTTGTTGTGAGGATAGCCCCTGGAATTTTTTTGTTCTTGTTTTGCTTTCTTCTTGGAGCTGCTGTTAAGCACAAACTCAGAGCCAAGTCACTTTAAAGAGCTGAATCTCTTTATGTTGTTTTCAAGGTTCATGCAGAGTTTGGCCATTTTAATGTCACTCCGTGCACCCTAGATCACTCTCTAAATAAGGAGTTCAAGGAGATCCTTCTACTTTTTCTATAGATCCTGATTTCCTTGAGGACTCTTGCCTGGCAGATCCTGGCCCTTGTCCAAATCCAGTCTTGTCCCATTCTTTACCCAAGTATGATTCCTAAAGAGCATTGATTAAAAAGGTTTTTTTTAAAGAAGAAATCACTTCTAAAAAATAGGATTATGTAAAACAAAGGTGGAAAATGTTACTGCTGCAGTCATTATTGATGTATGACAAGACTCTGTCCTTGCTACTTGCTACTCAGAATTCGGCCCTTAGACCAGCAGCATCAACATCACTTGGGAGTTTGTTGGAAATACAGAATCTCTACCTGGCCTCAGATCATTTTAACAAGTTTCCCATGGAAATCTACACACATTAAAGTTTGGAAAATGCTGCTCTAAAAACATGCTCTTATCCTACCCAGTGATAGGTCATACCTGAAGGACACAGTGCTCACCAGGTTAGTTCCCATACTGGCTATTACTAACTCACCTGATTCTTGATCTTATCTCATTTTGTTCTGTTTTGATACCTGCTCATTTCTTTGTCTTTCTATTTACACTATTTTGGCAACCCACTCAAATTTAACTTTGGGGGTGCATGGCCTATCTGCTTTGCTTCCCATTTAACAAAAAGCATTCCCATTTCTGGCATGGTTTTCCTGCAGATTGCTAGTCCTAAACCCTCCATGTCTATCTGTTCTCATGGGCTACTCTCTTCAGGCAATCCTTCAGGACTTCCTTGCTCAGACCTTAGTCAACAGGACCTTTCAAAAGGCATCTATTAAGAATTATTTGTGTGTGTTTGTGTAGTGCAAATGCAGCCAGATATACTGAGTCCCAAAGGAAAGGTGCAGATATTAGTGAGACAATTTATGAAAGTGGTGATAACTGTTTCAAGAGATGGTGACTATCCTGTATCAGCTAGACTTTCTAAAATGCAGATGCTACATTTGTCATACAGAATTTTTATTAAAGAGGACTTATATGATTGATGCTGTTACACTGAATTTTGAACATTCCATTCTGTTTTACTTAAATCAAGCCTCTGGGGGAAGTATATGATTTTTAAAGATTTTATTTTGGGGGAGAGAGACTTCGAATCTCTTCTCATTGAAATTTTTGTGTGTGCCCAGCAAACTACCAAAAGGAAATAAATTCAGTGCCAAAAAAGAAAAAAAGTTAGTTGACCATTAAAAAAAAAAAGAGGAAATGAGGAGCTTAATGGCCTTGGATGTTTTCATCATATTTTTTGAAATATTGTTCCTCCCTTTTGTAAGGTTTCAGAGTGAAATAACACCCTTGTCAAAATGTCTAAGCCCTTCAATAATAGGTGATGGAGAAGTGGTGACAGAAAACAGGTGTTTTTAGCTCACTAATATAGCATGCAGGCAAAGATTTCCATTTTTACCTGCTCCACAAGAGTAAATACTTTAGAACTACAGTCTTGATGAGAGCAAAAATGACTGTGAATAATGCCCACTTTCTGTGAAGGAGAATTTTAACTTTAATATTAATACTTAAAATGAGATTTCACCTATTTTTAACCTTCTCTTTGGTTACCAAGGCTGTAAAACAAAGAATCTATTAATGACTATGTTAACACGTGCTAATGAGCTAAGAAATATTTTCTTCCCTCTAATATGGAAACCTCAATAAATATATGAGAAAAAGTTTTATATTAATGATTATTTATGTTTCTGTCATTTAATTAAATTAGGTGATATTAAGTCATCTGGTGATCCTATCAAAACTTACAGATTTCTTTTTCCTTTCCCCAGTGCAATGATATATAATTATATTAGATAAATATAATAAGATAACAACAGAAAAATACTTGCAAACTCTACATTGTCATACAATGATGTTCTGTTCTGTAAAACTGAATGCATGATCTGATGAGGAAATTTAAGCAAATGCCTTATTAGCTGATGATGGCTTAATATATTAGAGTTGGGTAAGACTTGCTTTGTGACAGCCTCTTGCAATCTCTTACCCTAGAGAAGTGAGTAGTGTGGAGGTTTTAAGCCAAGACACTCTAATTAGGAGTTGCTTTTTGTTCCGGGCAGCCTGTCTTACCATCCCTGAAGTCAGGACTACTGCAGTCGCACAGCTCCACACATCAGCATGGTCTCCCAGATTCGGACAATCTGGTGGCATGGCCTGAAAACCCACCACCTAGCAGGGGATGTTTTTTGCCCTGGTGAGAGGGCCCACATTTTCCTGTGAACCAGACTTTCAATATGCTGCTTTAAAGAAGCCAGTTCAGGGCCTCCCTGGTGGCGCGGTGGTTGAGAGTCCGCCTGCCGATGCAGGGGATGCGGGTTCGTGCCCCGGTCTGGGAGGATCCCATATGCCGCGGAGCGGCTGGGCCCGTGAGCCATGGCCTCTGGGCCTGCGCGTCCGGAGCCTGTGCTCCGCAACGGGAGAGGCCACAACAGTGAGAGGCCCGCATACCGCAAAAAGAAAAAAAAAAAAAAAAGAAGCCAGTTCATCTTTTTGTTTAAAAATCTTGATACATTTGACTTCTAGAGTTTTCAAGAGTATATAAGTAAGCTACAGGTTAGAACTGTGCTGTCCAATATGGTATAACCTCTAGCTACAGGTGGCAGTTGAGGACTTGATGTGTGGCTAGTCCCAGATGAGACGTGCTGTTATTGAAAAATTCACACTGGATTTCAAAGAGTTAGAAAAAAAAGAATGCAAATATTTCATTAACAGTTTCTTTATGTTGATTAATGTTGAAATGATATTTGAATATTTCAACTATGGTTGTCATAGTTCTTTCAGGCTGCTATAACAAAATACCATAGACTGGGTAGCTTATAAACAGCAGAACTTTATTTCTCACAGTTCTGGAAGTTATGAAGTCCAAGATCAAAATGCCAGCAGATTTGGTATCTGGTGAGAATTCACTTCCTTGTTCATAGACAGCTGTCTTTTCACTATAACTTCACATGGCAGAAGGGGCAAGGCAGTTCTCTCAGGTCTCTTTTATAAAGGCACTAATCCCATTCATGGAGGCTCTGCCCTCATGGACCTAATTACCTCTCAAAGGCCCCACCTCCTAACACCAACACATTAGGTATTAGGTTTCAATATATAAAATTTGAGGGGGCACGATATTTCAAACTTTTTCATTATTATGATATTTATTATAGTATCTGTGATCAGTTATCTTTGGTGTTACTACTATGACTCACTGAAAGCTCAGATGATGGTTAGCATTTTTTAGCAATGAAGTATTTTAAAATTAGGTATGTACATTGTTTTTATAGATGCAATGCTATTGTACACTTGAGACTACAGTATAGTGTGAACATAACTTTTATATGCACCAGAAGATTTGTGTGATTCGATTTACTGCTACATTCACTTTATTGTAGTGGTCTGGAACCAAACCCACATTATCTCTGAGGTACGCCTGTATTGCTCCTGACTTGCTTTATTATCAAAGATGATTTCATAAGTGTATTGGCTTCCTACTACTGCTGTAACAAGTTACCACAAACTTGGTGGCTTAATACAACACACTTTTATTTTCTTACGGTTCTAGAGGTCATAAGTCTGAAAATCAGCTACACTGGGCTGAAATCAAGGCTTTAGGGGGGACCCCATTTCCTTGCCTTTTCCTCCTTTCTAGTGGCAGCCAGCATTCCTTGGCTCCTGGCCCCTTCAGAGCCAGCAGTATAGCATCTTGCTTCACTTGTCACACAGCCCTCTTTTTCTGTGTCTTTTTCTTTGCCTTCCTCATAATCTCCCTATTTTAATATCCTTAACTTAATCACAAAGTCTCTTTAGCCATGTAAGCTAACATTCACAGGTTCCAGAAATTAGGACATGGATATCTTTGGGGACCATTATTCAACCTACCACCATGAGAAAAACAGAAGAGCAAATTTTAACTTCATATGATGAAGTCACCTGTCACCTAGTTTTGTTGTAAACGTTGTCTATGGATTTTGGTTTTGCTGTCTAGTTTCTCTGTTTTTATGTAGAGATTTGGGTATATCCAAAAATCATCCTACCACTGTCATCTTCATCTCCCCAGAATCCTCCCTTTCTTTCTAAGTTACATGTTGAAGCTTGTTTACATTATTGCTGTGTTCAAAGACCAGCTCTTGGGTTTATTTACCAATTCTGAGTACTGGGTATTTAGGGTTTTTTTTTTTTTTATCATTTTACCTTTTTTTATGCTCTTTTATGTTTATTCATTCCTTTTATTTTTAAAATATAAAAAGTTTACTATTTTTATACTGTTATACTATTGTTCTTTTTCTAGATTTTAATTAACAGATTAGTTCATTTTTCCCCATCTTGTTACACACTGAAATATTTAAGACTATGGACTCCTTTTACTGAGAACTGTTTGAGTATTTCATATAAATTTTTATATATAGTTCTCTCATCTTCATTTAAAAATTATATTTATGATTTCTATTTCCTCTTTTTTTTTTTTTTTTTGCGGTATGTGGGCCTCTCACTGTTGTGGCCTCTCCTGTTGTGGAGCACAGGCTCCGGACGCGCAGCCTCAGCGGCCATGGCTCATGGGCCCAGCCGTTCCGTGGCACGTGGGATCTTCCCAGACCGGGGCACGAACCCTTGTCCCCTGCATCAGCAGGCGGACTCTCAACCACTGCGCCACCAGGGAAGCCCTCTATTTCCTCTTTAACAATTGTTTAGTAGAGTGATTTTTAAATTTCTAAGGGGCTGGGATTTTCTTTAAACTTTCATTATTAATTTAAAATTTTATGAAATCATATTCAGAGATACAGCTTGTGAAACTTTGGCTTTGGAACTTTGAAATTTCCTCTATATCCTAATATGTGATAAATTATTGTAAATAGACTATAGGTCTTAGAAAAGAAAGTGTATTTTCTGTTTGTGCAATATTGTTCACTTTTATAAAATTGTATATTGTCAGTTTTAATAAATAGATTAATCAGCACCTTTATATCCTATATTTTCATTTATTTTGTCTGTCAAAGACAGATGTATTAGCATTTCTGAATATAATCATATTTCTGTCATCTTTCTCATTGTATTTCTAACAATTTTTGCTTTAGATTTGCTAATGCAGTGTTATTTGACATATAAATGTTCAAGACAATTACATTTTCATTGTAAATTGAACCCTTTACCAATATAAAAAATGATGGTTTCTTTTGCACTTACCTGGTATTCAGTGTTATTTGATAGTACTATTGTAGTGACGCTTTATGATTTTTTAGCATTTACATAATATTCCTTCACCTTTTCTTTATATTTTTGTGCTGATTTGTATTAAGGTTTATTTGGTAAGCAACAAATAGTTAGGTTTTGTTTTTTGACCCAATCTGAGGACTTTTGAATAGGGCATTTTAACTCATTTACATATTCTTGTTAAAACAGATATATTTTATATATATTTTTTATCATCTTGTTTCATTAACTTTCCTTTTTCTACTTTTTCTTACCTTTTAGGGGGTCCTTTTCTATTTATGGTATATTGTTTCTTTCTTCTTAGCTTCTCCATTGTTTTGGGAAGTATGTATTTATTTTAAATTCTACATTACTGTTGTAACTAAAAAGCATTTTCTAACTTGTTTTGTCTAAGTTTTAGAGAAGAGAGTAAACAATATCTTTTGACTTTTTCTTCCTGGAGTCAAGGAACTTCACTCCTTAACTCATCTTTTATTCCTGCCTTCCATTCTCCAATTTTATTATAGATGTTATTTCAGGTTTTGATCCAGATTTTAACTGTAAGATATTCTTACATTACATATTTCTCTTAAATAATAATAAATATTTATTAACTTAAAATTTTTGATATCAATAATTTTAAAAAATTTTCAGTCCTGGCACAAAGGACTGGATAAACATCCATGAAGAAGATTCTAAACTTTATAATCTAGTAGGTGATGGAGACAAGTAAGTAGGTGATCATAATATATCAACTAGTGGCCTAAGTCCTGTGATTGGGTTGGTAAGAAGGTGATGTAGGGGCACCTGGGAGGGACCCTAACCCGCTTTTGATGGGTCAAAGAAGGTATTCTTAATCCTCACAACCTTCAATTAGAAAAAGAAATGACTCCCCACGTTTTTTAGTTTCTTTTACCTAATGCAGACATTCTCCAGATTTCTTCTGACTTCTTTGTTCTCAAGTAAACCTACAGGAATAGAGGAAGGACTCAGAACATCTTTGAGGCACAACTGTTTCAGAGGCATTATGCCAAGTGCTTTACATTAGTGGTATCTTTTGAAGCTCATAACAACCCTGTGTGAAAGATACTTTTTTTCCACTTCACAGATAAAGTAACTGAGGCTCAGAAAGGTTAGGTAATTTGCTTTTCAATGCATGACTTGAAAGTGATTCGGATCCAAGCCTGGATGGCCTCAGACCCCCTTCCACTATAAGCTGCTGAGACTGAGTGTTTGAGTCTTGACAGGGTTCTTATTTTTGGAGATAGGGCCCAGGAGTTTGATGCATCAGTTTCAGTATAGGAGGCACTTCTTGTTTTGGGAGGGAGGAGTTGTGTGTGTGTGTGTGTGTGTGTGTGTGTGTGTGTGTGTGTGTGTGTTAGAGGGGATGGTAACAAGATTCTTCCTATCTCCTGGTGCCTGAGACTCATTGAATTTGATATGAGGAATATAGATTGTTGCCTTTTTTAGAAAACTGGGACATTCCCATCATGGTAAGAATTGGTGGGAGTTTCATTCCTTTCTTCACCACTTTTTAGGCTACCAACATTGGTGTTGAGTCCCTGCCTCTTTGGAGTAATTTTATTTGTCTCAAACTCAGCTGTGTTCTTGACCATAATTTCCCTTACAGGCCAGATATGCAGGAAGGTATTTCTTTGAGAGCCTTCACTGTGACTCCTGGGGATGGTGGGGGGAGACCATTTGTGGTATGGACCACAACAGAACACTTCTCTTCTGGCTTCACAGTGAGCTGGCCAACTTCTGTGCCTTCCCCCCACCAAAAATGTCCCTGTGTGTTGCCACAGAAAACTGCTCTGTCGGTTCAGTTCCTTGTCTTACAGAAGGGCTGATTTTAACCCTGCCTGGAGACTCTCCTTTCTTTGCTGTTATTCCTGTTAACCTGATGGTTTGCTAGTAATCAATTCTAATGAGTCCAACAGCAATCTCACCTTCCCTCCTCTGGTAAACATGGCCCTGGGTGTAAGTGTTACATTGCAGTCTCTCTCTGTCTCCACTGGAGACCAGTACCTTTGCAATGAGTTGAGAGGCAGCTGAGCTGTCATAGGAAGAACTGGGCATCCTACTCCTTCAGATCCTCCATCATAAAGGCTTTCTGGAAGAACTGACCTTTGAGCTCAGATCGGATCTGAAAGGTGAACTGAGGAAGCAGAAGGGCTGGAGATTGGGGTGGGTGGCACAGGGAGGCAGGTAGGAGCAGAGAAGAGTGTGTCAGACCAAGGCAGCTCCTGCCCCACAGGATTTTTGTAGGGATTCATGAGGAACGTGCCATGCCCTTGTCAGTGGCTAGGTCCCCACCTAGGTATCTATCGCGACTAGTGCTCCTGTGCCTGGCATCTGTGTATCTAGAGAAAGTTGCAATTGTTTTGAAATTTTACCTCTAGAATTTTGGGGATGAAAAGGTCCTCTTTGGGGAGGGATCATTTGTTCGTTCATGCATTCATGGAGAGTGCGTGGGACACAAAGAAAGGAGGGCCAGTCCTGCCAGGAAGGCAACAACTCTTCAGTGTGTAACATTTTGCTCCAATCTGATAGGGCACTATCATGCTGCTATACACAGGGGGTAAATGTCATCTTGGTACACTAGTTTATCACTTACAAGCATCTTTCAAATCCATTTTCTCATTTGAATGATTATAGCAGTCATTTTATAGACGATGAAGCAGATATTGAGATGTTAAACAATGTGCTGGGGGCGCACAGCAAGAAAATGGCAGAGACGGGGCTGAAATTCAAGACTTCTGACTGCCAGTCTTATCTTTTTGGCCGCTGGAAGGATCAAACTCTTTTGATCTGGGGGGTCTTCACTGCCCCGGAGGAGTCATTCATTCATTCCTGCCTCCATATTCCAGGCATCACACTTGGCTTTGAGGAGCCTGCCAGTCTTCAGTCAGGTGGTCAGGCTTGGTGGGGGCTGGCACACCCCGTGCCTTGAGAAAGGCATGCAAACTGCTGGAAAGGCGTGAGGCAGTGGGGGCAGTAGAGGAGCAAGGAGAGCGCCAGGCAGTGGTTGATGGACCAGGCTGAGCTGACTCCCAACAGCACTCAGGCTGAGCACTTCTCCTTGGCTCCCTTAATCACTGGGGCCGAAGCACCGTGGCTTCTGGGGGCCAGGTCTACCTGTCAGCTTCAGCCCTTCCTCACATCTGCCCTCTCCCCTCCCCAACCCATCCAACTGGGCAGAAGCTACAGAGTCTTCTCCCAGACACTCTGAGCTCAGCAGTGGCAGCCTGCTCTGGTCCCCTGTGACTGCCCTGTCTCCAATTTGGTGGAATATGCTGTCCCTAAAGAGGGTCTGGAACTTCAGCATCTGGCTTTGGGCGAGGTAGTTAACCACTCTAGCCCTCTGTTTCCTCATCTGAAAGGTAGAGGATTATTAGTGCCATCTCATGGGACTAAATGAGATAATACACATAAAAGGCTTAGCTCAGAGGCTGGCATCTAGATGGTAAGAATTAGTGGGTGTTTCATTCCTTTCTTCACCACCTTTTATCCTAGATAACTTAAAGAAAGAAAGAAAGAAAGAAAGAAAGAAAGAAAATGCCAGTTCCTAGTTCCACTTTTAGTGATTTTGACTTAGTTATACTAATAGTTAACAATTATCAGTGTCTTACTGTGTCCCAGGAAGGCCCCATTCTAAGTACTTTGCATGAGTTATCTCATTTCCTCTTCACAACGACCCTATAAAGTAGGTACTATTATAATATGATGTTCAGTTTACATGCCAGGAAACTCAGGCTAAAATAGATGAGGCAGTTTGCCTGAGTTCACCTAGCTAGTAAGTGTGTGGGATCAGGGTTTGAAACCATTACTCTGACTTCAGGGCCTGGATCCTGCTCTCCACCTCTATACTACTTACGAGGACTGATTCTGGGGCTGGGGCATCTACTTTTGTCACCATACCCTTGTGATTCAGAAACATATGGTCTGTGGATAATGCTTTAAGAAACACTGTGAAGGCTATTAAATCTATCTCCTTCAGCCTCAGCCTCTAACCTCCCCCATGTGCTCAGGGAGCTGTGACCCATCTCCCGCTACTGCCTCTCACCTGACAGGCATTTGTGCCCACAAGTGCTTGACGACAGTTTATGCAGAGGCTTCTGGGAGCGGGAGTTGACAACTCCATTTGTCTGTGGCCAGAGCCTGCAGGTGTCTTTTCTTTCTACACCCTTTCCTGTGTTTCCACGTCATTTTGTGCTATGGCCTTTGGGGTTCCCTGCTTATCACTTCCTGTCCTGCTGTTTCCCTTTGGAGTTGGGTCCCTCCTGTTTACCTATCCCAATTACCTGGTACACCTGAGGGAAGAGAGCCAGAGGGAGGGTGGGTGGAGGGCTCCCTAAGGTCTCTGCTAGAATCTCTTCCCATAGTGAGGATGGTTACCAAAGCATTATTTGTGGATTCATGTTTCTTGGATACTTGGAACATTTGGTTGCTTTGGTACCCTGGGATACCCTTTTCCCTTGGGATGGTATATATATGTGGCCCTGGGAGGGGATGGAAGAGAGCTACAGGGGTTCTGACAAGTCCCTTAGAAACCTGACTTTAGACACAACAATTGAGAGAGGTTGATACCACTCTTCTCTCTGGTCACAGCTCTTCTCCATTTAAAATGGATTAATGGCTTCCAATTGCCTTGAGGCACAGTCCAGAAATCCTAATCAGGCCTCCAGAGTCCTACATGAGTTGGCCCGGCCTACCTCTCTGGTCTCTGTTTGCCCATTCTCTGTTTATTCAAAGTCTTCTGGCACTTCGACCTTCCTTCCAGTCTTTGGATGTGCTGGGCTCCTTACCCCAGCATGTTGTGTATTATTTCCTCACCTTGTATTCTCCTCCTCCCATGACCAGCTTACTTCTACTTTAGCTCTTAATGAAAATGTCACTCAAGATGGCCTTTCTTGACCATCCAGGGTAAGTGAGGCCCCCCATCATGACATGACATATTTTTGCCATTTAGCACTTACCACGTTGTTATTTGGATAATTATTTGTTTGACATCTGAGTTCCCCGTTAGATAGTCAGTTCCATGCAAGCATGGCCTATGTTTGCCTTGCACAGTTCTGTGTTCCTAGTATTTAGCATTGTGCCTTGCACACAGTGGGTGATCAAGAGCTGAAAAAATGAGTCACAGGGAGGTCAGGGGCCTGGAGCATCTTCAGAGCTACTGAGTGGGGCTGAGGACAGCTGGAGGCATGTGATATTGCGGTGCTGCCAGAAGGCTTTCTTCCAGGGATCTTTGGTGAGTTCCTCAAAAAGAGCTGGGCAGAACCGTAGCAGCCAGGGTAGGGGAAAACCTAGGAGCTAGCAAGCCAGGCCTTTTCCAAGAATGTCTTTTAGTAAGTTGGTTTCAGACAACAAAGGTTATCCCAGGAAAGAGAAACTTATTTCTCAGTAGGAGCAGTAGGTATACTCCTCAGGCTTATACTATGATGGTCAGAGCTGGAAGGAAACTTAGAGATGTCTAATTTCACAGACACTGAGCCTGAAACTCAGAAAGGGAAAGCACCTCATTCAAGAGCGACCACAACCAGATTTCTTGTCTTTCAGAGCAATTCTTATTTCATTACAACATACTGCACTTTGATTTGGGACCACTGTTGGAGGTGAAAAGAAATCATTAGAAAATGAATGTTTCCTGAAATATCACCTGCAATTTATTGCACTCAGAATTTCACACTGATAAATAACCTCTTTCTCATTAACATGCAGGCTCCCTACAATTAGCACTCTCATTTGCACTATGTAAACAGCTTCTAACTGTGCCTTTTACCTCTTTGTTCAAAGGAAGATTTCTGTTAGCAAAGAAACAAGAAGGAAATTAGTAGCAGGTGAGAGATTATTTTTAATTATATTGAGATTGACTGTTGTTCTCCAAATCTTCTCTAATTCCCCCAAGATATTTATTTGCAGACCAAATAATCTATTTCAATCTATTAAAGCAGCAGCCATTTCTGATCTTTATTTACTAAATGAAAACACAAATGGCAGCAGTGGATTTCTGGCTTGGTGCCAAGAGAGGCAGCTTTGGGGGATGGAGCTTGCATCAAGCTTTGATCTGAGAAGTGTAGCAATCACGGTGAAGTCGTAAGTACAGAAGATGTTGAAGAGCACCAGTTGGGCATGGGATGGGCTTAGAGTCCCAAAGTCAAGGCTTTCTCAGTGGTAACTCCCAAGGTCTATGAAGTCAAGTTTATGTTCTTTAGCAGAAGAATTTTAGCCTGTCACCAAGAATGAGAAACTTTGTGTCTACCAATGATAAAGGGACTGGCTTATAGCCAGTCAGTCTTACGGTCAGAACATTTCAAAGAATATCTATTGCACCTTCTCACTAAGGGCAAGAATCGCTTTTGAAATATCTGGCCATTGATGTTGCAGGAGCTCACCATTTCACTTGTTAATGTACTCTGTTCTGAAATTTGTCTTCCCCTAATTGACATCTTGTCTCCAGTAACTTTCACACGTTGGGGAATCCATACTGAAAGAAACAAACTTCTCTTTTACATGACAATTCTGTGTTACCTTATACATCTGAAGACGGGGGCCTGTCCCTTGAACTTGCTCCAGTCTGCGTTTACCAAGTTCCTTTAACTACTTTTTTTTTTTCTTTTTTTTTTTTTGCGGTACACAGGCCTCTTACTGTTGTGGCCTCTCTCGTTGTGGAGCACAGGCTCCGGATGCGCAGACTCAGCGGCCATGGCTCATGGGCCCAGCCGCTCCGCGGCATGTGGGATCTTCCCGGACCGGGGCACGAACCCGCATCCCCTGCATCGGCAGGCGGACTCTCAACCACTGCACCACCAGGGAAGCCCCCTTTAACTACTTTTAATAGGACATTGTTTCCAGGCCCCTTATACTCTGGTTGGTTTCCTTTGGACATGCTATAGGTGGTGAAGGCCTCCTACAGTGAGCTGTCAAGGATTGAAAACAGTGCACCAAGCATTATCTGATCAGTGCACAGACAGTGTAAAGCTGAACACCCTGACATCCAAAGGCCATACTCCTCGCTGGGATCTCACTCTGCACACTGCCCTCTTGCAAGTTTTCATCTGTTTGAGGGGCATGTTAGAATACTCTAGATTTCTTTTTAAAACCTACCATTCCTTCCTTGAAATGGGAAAGCACTCTTTGATGAAGAGTCAGTTATCACATTTGAGTATATTTTACTTAGCATTTCTGAGCTATTTCCATTAGTTGTTAAATAATTTACATCTTATAAAGCATTTCATTTTACAAAGAACTTTCCCAATAACCCCAAGAGACAGGGAAGGTCAGGGTTGTTACCCCCTTTTCACAAATGAGGAAACTAGACCCACAGAGGTAATGACTTATGGAATGCCATACGGAGTTGGGATTCCAACCCCCATTCTCTGGCTGTAGGTTCACGCCTTGTCACTACATCACAGCTGGCTCTCTTTAGCAGATAATTGGGTTGAGAGGGAACAAGTAAGCTCATAAAGCAACTGAACACGGCCTTGGTTCCTCCACTTTGTCAAGTTTAGCAGTCCTTCTGGGCCCTTTATCCTCTGTCATTTATCCAATGAGTAGGTCGATGGGAGCCCCGTCATTGGTATGAAGTTGTAAAATGTGAGATTCACCCCCATTTATAAACTGAATAGAGAAGGTATTTCTCTTTACCTTAAATTCTGAAATTTAAGGTAAAGTTTGAATTGGAATTATTTATATTGCACTAATTTGTAATTTATGCTTTGACTATTTCTATGTGACTTAATTTGAAGTTACATTTGAAAAGAATACTTCGAGAACCTAATAATAGAAAGGGAAACAGTTGTACCTAGAAATCTAAACCAGGAAGAGTTACTATCAGTTTTCAATTTCCTGGTGTCCACAGCGAGAATGGAAACACAGTGGGAAAACTCTCCTTTTCTTGTAAAAGGAAGCAAACAATTAGAGAGAAGTGACACCTACACCAACTGGAATCTGTCCCTTTCATCATTATATAAACAATTCTGAACAGCAGAATAATCCATGACTTCAATTGCAATTTACAAACTGCTGGAGATTCCATTCAGGCAGTCTGAGAATCTACCCTTTGAAACTGCTCCCAGATGCTTCTGGTAATCAACCAAGTTAGGGAACTACTTAGGGATTCTCGTTAGAAATGCAGATTTCTGGCTCTGCCCCAAAGATCCATGTGCCCCGGATTCTTACCTCTCTTGCTAGGCTTTTGATTAGAGCAGTAGTTTGTAAAGCTAATAATTGAGGCTCTTTAAGTGAGGTCTAGAAGGCAAGGCATTCTTTCTTTCTTTTTTTTTTTAAGATTTTATTGATGTGGACTAGACCACTTTTTTTTGTTAAAGTCTTTATTGAATTTGTCACAATACTGCTTCTGTTTTATGTTTTGTTTTTTGGCCACGAGACATTTGGAATCTTAGCTCCCCGACCAGGGATCAAACCTGCACCCCCTGCATTGGAAGGCGAAGTCTTAACCACTGGACCACCAGGGAAGTCCCAAGGGTGTTCTTCAGAGCAGCAAGGAAGCAGCAGCAATGACATTTTCATCTGACAGTTAGGGATTTGGATTTGTAACCTCACCAAGACAGAGGATCACTCCTCCTTTTCGTGGACCAGTCAGGATTACCTAAAAGCATGGCCCAGGCTTGTCTGTCTTAGGTAGCAGTTTTGGTTCTGATCAGTTGCTCAAGGTTTTTGCAGCTGAAGGGTCTTATACCACAAGGCACAAAAGAAACAGTTTCATCCAGGAGGATTTTGGAAGAGGGTCTTGTCAGTTACCTGGCTGTCGACAGAAGAAGCTTATTATGGATCCTATGGAGTGTTTGATACTGTGTAATACTGTAGTTATACGGTCCCTCTGTACAGCTCAATGCAGCTCTGCATAGCACAATAAATTCACCTGTTAGAGTTATTTAATGTTGTGCATCTGAATGCTGAAGAACGTCTGCACATTAGAATTAACGTCAGTCTTGGACATGATAAATATGATTCTAGTGGCTCCTCTGAGAAGCTTCACTAGGGTACCGTTTTATTGTCTGCCGTCTCAAAGGCTTAAATCCTTTTTTCTGTCTTTAGTTCATAGGATAAAAACATGTGAAATCACTGGGATTTATATAGGCAGATTTGGCAGCTCTTTCATTTTTTACTTGGTCTGTCAGATATAAATCAACGTTACAGCACTCTTTCCAAGAATGTGTTAGAATGTGCATGTGTTTGGGGAGCAGACATGGTATTTCTATTATAATTTTGTTTGTTAGGTGTGATCGGAATTGTTTGGCTTTGTTTTATAACATTCACAATTTGTGGTTATTTAATTGGTTCTCTTCTGTTATCCCTACCCAGTGACTGTCGAGTTCTTTTTTTGTGTGTCTCTGTGCCTTCATTCCTGCCCGAAAGTCCCACCCCTCCCTCCCATCCATTAAGACTTAACTTTGGCACCACTTTCTTGATAAAGGCTTTTCTGGTATCTCTACCCTATATTGATCTTTCCTTAAACTTCTTCATAATTTGTTGTCCTTATCATTGTACTGTACATTTTCTAGTTATTAACCATCAATCCAGCACTTTCTTTTAAACTGCTGTTGGCCAACAGTTGCACATGTGTGTCTCATTTTCCCAATTAGATTTTGAGCTCACTGTGGATAGAGTCCATATCCTATGTATCTTTTTTATATCACTCCCTCCCCAGTGGTATGTACCCATGCTGGGCACATGCAGATGTGACTTAGTTCAGGCTGCTATGAAAAAAAGACCATACACTGTATAGTTAAAACAATAGAAACTTATTTCTCATAGTTCTAGAGGGTGGGAAGTCCAAGATCAAGGTGCTGGGTGATTTGATTCTTCATGAGGGTCTGCTTCCTGGCTGTCTTTTTATTGTATCCTCACATGTTGGAAAGCAGAGAGAGGATGCAAGTCCTCTTGTGTCTCTTCTTATATGCGCACCCCACCATGAGGACTCCACTCTCAAAGGCCCCATCTCCAAATACCATCACATTGGGGGTTAGAGTTTCAAGATATGAATTTTGAGGAAAGATAAACATTCAGTCCATAGCAAGATGCTTAGCAGGATGATTGATTGTTTTACTCCCTCACCACTACAGTTGGTGAAGATTTCTATTTTCAAAATCAATTGAAGGAGCAACAAGGACCATTTGATTATGAGCCCCACAAAGGCAAGAACCATGTATGCTCTATTTGTCATGGCATCTCCAGTATACATCCTCAACAACTTGAACAGTTGCTGAATTAATTGCTTGAATGACTTTTGTCTAAATCTGATCTCACATTTCGCATGAATCTTATGTGCAGAAATGGAAAGCAAGGTATTTATTTCTGTCAAGGTAGACGCTCCTGGAGTTTGAGATGAGCTGGAGCCTATTCTTCTCTTGCCACTTTCTAAGCCCATCCCTCCCTGTCACATCCCAAAATGGACAAAACAAAAGAGGCAAAGGGGAAGCTTTGATTCTGTGCCATTATGAGGACAGTATCTTGTTCCTTGACAAAACCCCCAATAAAGTCATTTGTTTTTTTAAACACCTCTAAACATTTGGACTTTCCTGCACCCCATAGAATTTTAAATCCTTTTATATCCTCCCAGTATCCAGTATTAAAGTAACAATATGAAAGACGAAAGTAGTCAGCTACATCTTTGGTTTCTATGGCAAAGGCTTAAGAAATGACAATGACAAGAGTGGGGGTAAACCTTTCCCCTTTCAGAGCCTCAGTTTCCTTCCTTTCAAAATGAGAAGGCTGGGCCACGGACCCTCGAAGTTCAGGTGGGCCCTCCATTCTGTGCTAATGATAACAATCCAGGTAATTTACGATTCAGTTTTGAGGTCACATTGCTAAGAGCACATCCAGGTGGTGTGTCAGGTTCTTAAGTTCTTAATTCTTGTCCTTTGGGAGACGAGAGGGAGAAAGTTCAACCTTGTTCCCATGACCTCATACGCTGTGTATCAAAGGCCTCGGAGATTTTCTTGGCTGCCTGCCAATTTTCTTGGTCGTTTTTACTTCCCAGCTTTGTCTGTGTGCACCAGGGCCTCAGTGAAGCCCCAAGAGACATCATTGCCCAACATGAGGGAGCTAAAGTCTTCTCTGAAGCCATAGAGGACTGGCTCTGTTCTAATAGTGCTGGGATTTTGCCTCTGATCGTTTGACATGTTCGTAAATTGGAATTTATAGGAACTCCTTTCTCCAGTCCTAGGATCAAGAGGTAGAAATGGATGAAAGAAAAGCCCCACTCTCTCTTCTTAAAATCTCAGTGCTGGCAGATTACTCAAGCACACCTTTGCTTATTAAACTTCTTTTTTAAAGGTCCTCAAAAAATCAATCACAGGAATACAGGATGTGGGACATATACAATCCTCGTTCACTCATTCATTTAATCAATACCTGAGTGCTCACCATGTGCCAATTGTTGAGATAAGCATTCTCTTGGTTTGCCAGGGCTGCCATAACAAAATACCACAGACTGGATGGCTTAAACAACAGAAACTTATTTTCTCACAGCTTTGGAGGCAGGGAAGTTCAAGATCAAGGTGCCAGCTGGGTTGCTTTCTTCTGAGGTCTCTCTCCTAGGCTAGCAGACAACCACCTTCTTGTCCTCACTCGGTTGTCCCTTAGTCTGTGTGTTGCCTGTGTTCTAATCTCCCCTTCTTATAAAACTCCAGTCATATTGGATTAGGGTCCACTCATATGACCTAATTTTATCTTAATTTCTTCTTTAAAAGCTCTAACTTCAAATAAAGTCACATCGTGAGGTACTGGGGATTAGTACTTCAGCATGCAAATTTGGGAGGGAACACACTGCAGCACAACACAAAATTGTGACTTAGTGGCAGATACAATAATAATGAAAGTAAGATTTCAGCTGACAGGGAAGTCAATATGATTTAACTGACTGCCTAACGTTATGGCAATCTCAAGCTATGTGACGAGATATATGACACAATATATGTTCTCTTAATCAGTTTCCACTTAATTGACTTATTGGATTCATGTATTCTCTTGATTACTTTGGTGACTATGCCAACCAAGGCCCACAGCATGCTGCATGCTGGTGGCCCGGGGGGTTCTTTTTTTTTAATTTTTGAATTTTATTTTATTTATTTTTTTATACAGCAGGTTCTTATTAGTCATCCATTTTATACACATCAGTGTATACATGTCAATCCCAATCTCCCAATTCCTACCACCCCCACCCCCACCCCCATGCTGCTTTCCACCTTTGGTGTCCATACGTTTGTTCTCTACATCTGTGTCTCAATTTCTACCCTGCAAACTGGTTCATCTGTACCATTTTTCTAGGTTCCGCATATATGCGTTAATATACGATATTTGTTTTTCTCTTTCTGACATACTTTACTCTGTATGACAGTCTCTAGATCCACCCACGTCTCAACAAATGACCCAATTTTGTTCCTTTTTATGGCTGAGTAATATTCCATGGTATATATGTACCACATCTTCTTTATCCATTCATCTGTCAATGGACACTTAGGTTGCTTCCATGACCTGGTTATTGTAAATAGTGCTGCAATGAACATTGGGGTGCATGTGTCTTTTTGAATTATGGTTTTCCCTGGGTATATGCCCAGTAGCGGGATTGCTGAATCACATGGTAATTCTGCTTTTAGTTTTTTTTTTTTTTTTTTTTTTTTTTTTGCTGTACGCGGGCCTCTCACTGCTGTGGCCTCTCCCGTTGCGGAGCACAGGCTCCGGACACACAGGCCCCGCGGCCATGGCTCGCGGGCCCAGCCGCTCCGCGGCATGTGGGATCCTCCGGGATCGGGGCACGAACCCGTGTCCCCTGCATCGGCAGGCGGACTCTCAACCACTGCGCCACCAGGGAGGCCCTCTGCTTTTAGTTTTTTAAGGAACCTCCATACTGTTCTCCATAGTGGCTATATCAATTTACATTCCCACCAACAGTGCAAGAGGGTTCCCTTTTCTCCACACCCTCTCCAGCATTTGTTGTTTGTAGATTTTCTGATGATGCCCATTCTAACTGGTGTGAGGTGATATCTCATTGTAGTTTTGATTTGCATTTCTCTAATAATTAGTGATGATGAGCAGCTTTTCATGTGCTTCTTGGCCATCTGTATGTCTTCTTTGGAGAAATGTCTATTTAGGTCTTCTGCCCATTTTTGGATTGGGTTGTTTGTTTTTTTCATATTGAGCTGCATGAGCTGTTTATATAATTTGGAGATTAATCCTTTGTCCATTGATTCGTTTGCAAATATTTTCTCCCATTCTGAGGGTTGTCTTTTTGTCTTGTTTATGGTTTCCTTTGCTGTGCAAAAGCTTTGCAGTTTCATTAGGTCCCATTTGTTCATTTTTGTTTTTATTTCCATTACTCTAGGAGGTGGATCAAAAAAGATCTTGCTGTGATGTATGTCAAAGAGTGTTCTTCCTATGTTTTCCTCTAAGAGTTTGATAGTGTCCAGTCTTACATTTAGGTCTCGAATCCCTTTTGAGTTTATTTTTGTGTATGGTGTTAGGGAGTGTTCTAATTTCATTCTTTTACATGTAGCTGTCCAGTTTTCCCAGCACCACTTATTGAAGAGACTGCCTTTTCTCCATTGTATATCCTTGCCTCCTTTGCCATAGATTAGTTGACCATAGATGCGTGGGTTTATCTCTGGGCTTTCTATCTTGTTTCATTGATCTATGTTTCTGTTTTTGTGCCAGTACCATATTGTCTTGATTACTGTAGCTTTGTAGTATAGTCTGAAGTCAGGGAGTCTGATTCCTCCAGCTCCGCTTTTTTCCCTCAAGACTGCACTGGCTATTTGGGGTCTTTTGTGTCCATAAAAATTTTAAGATTTTTTGTTCTAGTTCTGTAAAACATGCCATTGGTAAATTGATAGGGATTGCATTGAATCTGTAGACTGCTTTGGGTAGTATAGTCATTTTCACAATATTGATTCTTCCAATCCAAGAACATGGTATATCTCTCCATCTGTTGGTATCATCTTTAATTTCTTTCATCAGTGTCTTATAGTTTTCTGCATACAGGTCTTTGTCTCCGTAGGTAGGTTTATTCCTAGGTATTCTATTCTTTTTTTTGCAATGGTAAATGGGAGTGTTTCCTTAATTTCTCTTTCAGATTTTTCATCATTAGTATATAGGAATGCAAGAGATTTCTGTGTATTAATTTTGTTTCCTGCAACTTTACCAAATTCATTGATTAGCTCTAGTAGTCTTCTGGTGGCATCTTTAGGATTCTCTATGTATAGTTATCATGTCATCTGCGAGCAGTGACAGTTTTAGTTCTTCTTTTCCAATTTGGATTCCTTTTATTTCTTTTTCTTCCCTGATTGCCGTGGCTAGGACTTCCAAAACTATGTTGAATAATAGTGGTGAAGGTGGACATCCTTGTCTCGTTCCTGATCTTAGAAGAAATGCTTTCAGTTTTTCACCATTGAGAATGATGTTTGCTGTGGGTTTGCTGTATATGGCCTTTATTATATTCAGGTAGGTCCCCTCTATGCCCACTTTCTGGAGAGTTTTTATCATAAGTGGGTGTTGAATTTTGTCGAAAGCTTTTTCTGCATCTATTGAGATGATCATATGGTTTTTCTTCTTCAATTTGTTAATATGGTGTATCACATTGATTGATTTGCGTATATTGAAGAATCCTTGCATCCCTGGGATAAATCCCACTTGATCATGGTGTATCATCCTTTTAATGTGTTGTTGGATTCTGTTTGCTAGTATTTTGTTGAGCATTTTTGCATCTATGTTCATCAGTGATATTGGTCTGTAATTTTCTTTTTTTGTAGTATCTTTGTCTGGTTTTGGTATCAAGGTGATGGTGGCCTCATATAATGTGTTCGGGAGTGTTCCTTCTTCTGCAATTTTTTGGAAGAGTTTCAGAAGGATGTGTGTTAGCTCTTCTCTAAATGTTTGATAGAATTCACCTGTGAAGCCATCTGGTCCTGGACTTTTGTTTGTTGGAAGATTTTTAATCATAGTTTCAATTTCATTACTTGTGATTGGTCTGTTCATATTTTCTGTTTCTTCCTGGCTCAGTCTTGGAAGGTTATACCTTTCTAAGAATTTGTCCATTTCTTCTAGGTTGTCCATTTTACTGACATAGAGTTGCTTGTAGTAGTCTCTTAAGATGCTTTTTATTTCTGCAGTATCTGTTGTAAATTCTCCTTTTTCATTTCTAATTTTATTGATTTGAGTCCTCTCCCTCTTTTTCTTGATGAGTCTGGCTAATGGTTTATCAATTTTGTTTATCTTCTCAAAGAACCAGCTTTTCGTTTTATTGATCTTTGCTATTGTTTTCTTCGATTCTATTTCATTTATTTCTGCTCTGATCTGTATGATTTCTTTCCTTCTGCTAACTTTGGGTTTTCTTTGCTCTTCTTTCTCTAGTTCCTTTGGGTGTAAGGTTTGATTTTTTATTTGAAATTTTGCTTGTTTCTTGAGGTAGGATTGTATTACTGTAAACTTCCCTCTTAGAACTGCTTTTGCTGCATCCCATAGGTTTTGGATCATCGTGTTATCATTGTAATTTGTCTCCAGGTATTTTTTGATTTCCTCTCTGATTTCATCAGTGATCTCTTGGTTATTTAGTAATGTATTGTTTAGCCTCCATGTGTTTGTGTTTTTTACATTTTCTTCCCTGTTATTGATTTCTAATCTCATAGCATTGTGTTCAGAAAAGATGCTTGATATGATTTCAGTTTTCTTAAATTTACCGAGGCTTGATTTGTGACCCAAGATGTGATCTATCCTGGAGAATGTTCTCTGCGCACTTGAGAAGAAAGTGTAATCTGCTGTTTGGGGATGGAATGTCCTATAAATATCAGTTAAATCTACCTGGTTTATTGTGTCATTTAAAGCTTGTGTTTCCTTATTAATTTTCTGTTTGGATGATCTGTCCATTGGTGTAAGTGAGGTGTTAAAGTCCCCCACTATTATTGTGTTACTGTCGATTTCCTCTTTTATAGCTGTTAGCAGTTGCCTTATGTGTTGAGGTGCTCCTATGTTGGGTGCATATATATTTATAATTGTTATATCTTCTTCTTGGATTGATCCCTTGATCATTATGTAGTGTCCTTCTTTGTCTCTTGTAACATTCTTTATTTTAAAGTCTATCTTATCAGATATGAGTATTGCTACCCCAGTCTTCTTTTGATTTCCATTTGCATGGAATATCTTTTTCCATCCCCTCACTTTCAGTCTGTATGTGTCCCTAGGTCTGAAGTGGGTCTCTTGTAGACAGCATATATATGAGTCTTGTTTTTGTATCCATTCACCAAGCCTGTGTCTTTTGGTTGGAGCATTTAATCCATTCACGTTTAAGGTAATTATCGATATGCATGTTCCTATGACCATTTTCTTAATTGTTTTGGGGTTTTTTTTGTAGGTCCTTTTCTTCTCTGGTGTTTCCTACTTAGAGAAGTTCCTGTAGCATTTGTTGTAAAGCTGGTTTGGTGGTGCTGAATTCTCTTAGCTTTTGCTTGTCTGTAAAGCTTTTGATTTCTCCATTGAAAATGAATGAGATCCTTGCCAGATAGAGTAATCTTGGTTGTAACTTCTTCCCTTTCATCACTTTAAGTATCTCATGCCACTCCTTCTGGCTTGTAGAGTTTCTGCTGAGAAATCAGCTGTTAACCTTATGGGAGTTCCCTTGTATGTTATTTGTCGTTTTTCCCTTGCTGCTTTCAATAATTTTTCTTTGTCTTTAATTTTTGCCAATTTGATTACTATGTGTCTCGGTGTGTTTCTCCTTGGGTTTATCCTGTATGGGACTCTCTGCGCTTCCTGGATTTGGGTGGCTATTTCCTTTCCCATGTTAGGGAAGTTTTCAACTATAATCTCTTCAAATATTTTCTCTGGTCCTTTCTCTCTCTCTTCTCCTTCTGGGACCCCTATAATGTGAATGTTGTTGCGTTTAATGTTGTCCCAGAGGTCTCTTAGGCTGTCTTCATTTCTTTTCATTCTTTTTTCTTTATTCTGTTCCGCAGCAGTGAATTCCACCATTCTGTCTTCCAGGTCACTTATCCATTCTTCTGCCTCAGTTATTCTGCTATTGATTCCTTCTAGTGTAGTTTTCATTTCAGTTATTGTATTGTTCGTCTCTTTTTGTTTGTTCTTTAATTCTTCTAGGTCTTTGTTAAACATTTATTGCATCTTCTCGATCTTTGCCTCCATTCTTTTTCCAAGGTCCTGGATCATCTTCACTATCATTATTCTGAATTCTTTTTCTGGAAGGTTGCCTATCTCCACTTCATTTAGTTGTTTTTCTGGGGTTTTATCTTATTCCTTCATCTGATACATAGCCCTCTGCCTTTTCACCTTGTCTATCTTTCTGTGAATGTGGTTTTTGTTCCACAGGCTGCAGGATTGTAGTTCTTCTTGCTTCTGCTGTCTGCCTTCTCTGGGGGGGTTCTTCTCTAGTGTGTTCAGGCACTTGTGCTCCATCCAGATGGGCCCATGCTCACCAAGAATCACTTGCATTTATTCACAAATATGGAAATGCCATCTTTTTATTGTAATTATAGAATTTAATTGTATATTATGTAAACAAATGAAACATGAGAGCAAAAGAGAGTTGTTTCTATGGGAAATGTTTTAGACACACTTGATAATGTTTAGCCACTAAAAGAATTGGTGTCAGTGAGGATGTGGAACAGATGTGGTTCAAGCCCTGGCTCTGCCCCTTTCTAGCTGGTAATTTTGAACATTTTACTTTACCCCTGCAGGACAGTAACATGATTGTTGAGAGCAAGGGCTCAGTCAACTATAAAAGACTAGAAGGATTTTGTACTCAGAATCTGTACACTTGCTTCATAAGTATCTTTAAGTTCTTAGCTTAGATTAGTTCCCTAACCTGTGAGCTGTATGAGGGCATCAAATAGGTCCACTTTTCTTACCATACCTAATGAATAGCACAGTGCCTGGCATATGACAGGTGCTCAATAAATATTTCCTTAATGAAGGACCTCTGTTAGCATTTTGGTACATTTCCTTCCTGTGTTTTTTCTATGTGTGTTATATACATATATTATTTTTTTTGAATATATTATATGTATTTTTGTTCTGTCTTTTTCCACTTAACCTGATTACATCCTAAAAATTTTCCTAAGTCACTAGAAATTCTTAAGGAAAAAACTTTGTGATTTGGACTGATAGCTGGTCCTTTGGGAATTGTACACAATATATACCACCTGTCTCCCTTAAGTTGAGGATTCTAAGACATCGTGGGTGTGGTTAAAGGGATTCTGTGTCCGTGAATGGCATCCCTCATATGTGTTGCTGCAGAAAAGAGGCTGCAATAGAATAGAACTGTTCTGTTGGCTAGAACAGCTTACAAAGAGCAGATTGGTTTACTCAGTCCTGAAGGCTACTTAGGAAGGTCACTGCCAGAGACCAGGAGACTAAATAATTCTTACCTCCTGAAATGACTCTCTCCTGTTTAGCTTCACAGAGGGGTTTACATGTACCAGAAACTTGACATGTCTAAAACTTTCTTATCCCTCTGTGTTACCCCGGGCATTTAAGAGCACCGCCAGTCTCTTAGTCATTCAAGCTACAAACTTCAGGTTCCTCTTTGATTTGTCCCTCTCCCTCCACACTAGATAAGTCCTGCCAGTGCAGTCTCTGAGAACTCTCTTGAATCCCCACCACCACCACCACCACCATTCTCTGTTAACCATGACCTTGTCCTCTCTCAGACCTTCATCACTGGGACTTTTGCAGCATCCTCTTCATTGGGTTCCTTACTTCCTGCCTCACCCAATTCTCATTCATTCTTTACATTCTAGTGAGTTTTTTCCTACTCAATGCAGATTGAATCATATTGTTTTTAAAATTTTCTGCTCAAAATCCTTTGAGGATTTCCCTTGCCATGGAACAGAGTTCTAACTCTTTACGTTAAGGGCATTTTACTCCAATTTATATTTCCACTCTATTTTTCTAATATAAAAAATTTTAAATAATTTTTTAAAGGGCATTTTTTTTAATTACAGAAAGGCAGACATAGACCAACTCCTGCTCTGCCCTTTTCTGGGTGGTAATTTTGGCCACATTACTTAACCCCTACAGAGCAGTAACATGATGAACTCAAGAGCCCCTCCACCCTGCTTCACCGCTTAGTGGTGGTAAGACCTTAGGCAAATGACTTAAACACTCTAGAACTCAGGTTCCTTTTCTCTGAAATGGGCTTTGCACCTGTACAGTTGAATTGTTTTGAAGAGTAAATGAACAAATGTATGTGTAGGTTTTAGAATAGCATCCAACACATGGTAAGTACTAGATAGGTGTTTGCTATTATCATGTGAGACCTGGTTTCCACATCTGTAAAGTGGGGATAGTATTACCCATGTATCCCACAGGAGTATTTTATAATTAAATAAAATGATATGAGATCGTCTATGTGAAAACACCTAGAACAACCTCTGGAAGATGTTCAGTTCTCTCTCTTGTCCAGACCTCAACTTAGAATTTAGTTCCGCCTCTTGGGGTCTGCTACAGCCCTTTTTAAATGGTGCTAATACAGCACCAATCACTCCGTATTATAATTATATAATTTTATATACAGGCATACCTCAGAGATATTGCGGGTTTGGTTCTAGACTACCATAGTACAGCGATTATTGCAATAAAGTGTATCACAAGATTTTTATGGTTTCCCAGTGCAGATAAAAGTTGTGTTTCCACTAAACTGTAGTCTATTAAGAATGCAATAGCATTATGTCTTAAAAAACAACATACATATCTTAGTTAAAAATACAAAACAGAAAAACAATTAAAATAGTAACATCAAAGATCACTGATCGCAGATCACCATAATGAATATAATAATAATGTTGTGAGAATTACCAAATGTGGCAGAGACACAAAGTAAGAAAATGCTCTTGGGAAAATGGTGCCGATAGACTTGTTCCCCGCAGGGTTGCCACAAAACTTCAATTTGTAAAAAACGCAGTATCTGCAAAACTCAGTACAACAAAGTGCAATAAAAGAAGGCATGCATATATATATTCTCTCTATGTAAAGAATATATATGTAGAGGAGGCTGTGTATCATTAATTTCCATATTACTAACTCGTGACTCAATACCAGGCACAGAAGGATGAGGCAGTGTAAGTAATGATTACAAATGCAGCCTCTTGAGTCAGACAAATGTAGGTCCAAATCTCAGCCCTGCCTCTTGCTATGCTTGTATGTAGGATCCTGGACAGGTTACTTGCCTCTCTGCTGATACTACCCTCCATATAGGGCTGGTTGAGGACTGGGCAAAGTAATTGAACATACAGCACAGTGACTTGATCCTAACAAGAACTCAATAAATCCTGTCTGGACATAATAATTTATAGACATTTGTTCATTTTAATTATTATCTTAGGAATAGCATAGGTATCAGTACTCTAATTAAAAATTTTTTTGTTTTTTAAATTCTTTTATATTATGACATTAGATAGATGTGATCCGTGAATTTACCGTTTAAGTTTCAGTTACTGGCTTTTGCCTCTTCCAGAAAGTTGAGACAAGAGGTAAGTACTGAAATGGGAAGCTCTGTAGTGAAGGGCACAGTGAGGAGAACCTTCCCTATTTTCCTTAATAAACAACAGAGAGAGGCCACCCATGTGATAAAGGAACAACCTTTCCTATAATTTCTTTGTTGAAATTGAAGAAACGAAATGAGCACTGACGGAGATGGGTGACGTCACCTTGTCATCTGCCATTCCTGAAGTACCACTTCCTCTTCGTGGGGGCATGAGGACCCAACACAGAAGTGCAGCTCAGTCACTCATGGAGGGGGTGTCATCTCTTCAGAGGTTCACTTTTAATGGAAGGGCGTCATTGCCAAACACCTGGCCCCCTGCTCTTGGGGGAGAAACAGACATAAAATTAAGAAACACATGACACCAGCATAGGAGCGGTTACTTTTCAGACAAATTATCCGAAAGGCCTGTTACATTATGTGCTCCCTCCATCACCCCCACACACATACGCTTCAATTCAATTCTACAAAAATAAATTCTGTGTGCCACATTCGTGCTAAGCATCATTCTGGATGCTGTGGGGAGTCGTGATGGGGCAAATGCAAAGATTTCTCTGATACAGTAATGTCCTCAAGAAAGTTTATGATCTAGTAGGAAAACAGAAGTATTCTAAAGTCATGTGTACTTTGTAAAATAATGCACAATAAACTAGTGAAGGGTAAACAGAAGCCATGGACACTGAGAGGGGAGGGGTCTCCCAGGAAAAGGGAGTTAACATTTGTTAGGCAGCTATCGTGCAGCACACGTTGTGCTAGGAATTTTACATATATTATTTCCTCCACAGAAAAATCAAATGAGGTCAATATTATTAACTCTTTTACAACTGGCTGAGTTAAATCTCAGTGAGGTTAAGTAACTCGTCCACACCATACAGTTAGTGTTAGTCAGGGTAGCATCCAGATCCAAGTCTGCTTGATGCCAGAGTTTTGGCAGCTCCCTTTCTGCTAAAGAGGACAAGAGGTGGCTTTTGATTGGTGCTTGAAAAAAATTTCAACAGGTAGAAAAAAATGGGGGAGAGGGAACAAGAAGAGATAGCTTTCACCTGAGAAAAGGGTGATGTGTCATGAGAGAACTTAATAACCATGTTAGAAGCCCACCTGTCTCACCTGTCCCATCCAAAGCATCCATTCCGTCAAACAAGTCATGCATACATTCTATGAGACAGGCGCGTCGTACTAGTTACAAAGAGATATAGGTGCATAACACAGAAACCCATGACCTCCCTCGTGTCATGAGTCAAAATATACCCTGTGAAATGTGCAAACAATACATAGTACAGTCAATGCCAATGTGGCACTGGTGTGTTATCGCTCATCGTTATTTTACCTAAAAAGAATGACAGAGACTGAGATGACATATCATGAAAAGGCACTGGACTGGGATTTGGAGGATCTGAGTCTCGTCTTGACTCTGCTACTTCTCAACTTTGTGACTTTGGACAAGTCACATCCATTCCCTGGGCCTGAATTTCTTCATGGAAAGAGTAAAGGTTTAGTTTACATGGTTTTGAACATCTTCCTTCCAGCTCAAAGCATACACTGAGAAGCTTTGCTAAATTTACTTTGCTCTAGCAGGTTCCTTCTTCTCTTTCAAGTTTTCTCCTCCATGTCTTCCCTAAGATGGCTGATGCTCCAGTTATCGTAACCTCTCGGAGTGAGGGAGCACAAGATGAGGAGGGGGAGGGGAGCCGAAGATAAACTATGTCTCTGAGAAGGAAGGTGCAGTTGGACACTGGCTCAGGGAGGTCAGCTCACTATGGCTGGGAAACCCCAGACTGGAAGATCTCTACAGCCCCTTCAGCTCTGACCATCTGTGTCTCTATGGATGGAAGTGACACCATGGGCCTACCTTATTCATCCAGCCAGTAACTGTGCTTACAGAACGTGACTGGTTGACCACTCCTGGGTAAGATAGAAAAGCCACCATGTCATTGTGCTTCAGCCCAGTGGAGATGACAGAGATGGAAAACAGATTCATTTGAGGCTAAATTTAAGCATTTATTTAAATTTAGGTCATTTATTATCACCGAATCTCCAATTCTTCCCCTTTCTGTGTTTATAATAAATGTCAACTTATTCTTGGACTGCTAAATACACAAACTAAATGATATCTTCCCAGGTACTCTTTTGGAAGGCTGGTTCCCTAGGAACCCTTGTTCCTAGCATTCCACTCTTACCTTGGACACTGACTCTCTGTGTCATTTTAGACAAGCTACTAGCCTTGTAGTGCCAAGGTTTCCTTATGGTAAGATGAGGAAGTATGGTTTCATTCATTAGCCTTGATTACCTCTTTTTCTTACCATTGACCCCACATTTTAAAACATTCTTACTCTCAAAAATTTACATAAGTAACAATCTGGTTTTCCTAGTGCTTTCACTTATCATAGATTGTATACCATTTCTTTTTTTAAATTAATTTATTCACTTATTTATTTTTGTCTGTGTTGGGTCTTCATTGCTGTATGTGGGCTTTTCTCTAGTTGTGGTGAGTGGGGGCTACTCTTCGTTGCGGTGCGCGGGCTTCTCATTGTGGTGGCTTCTCTTTTTGTGGAGCACGGGCTCTAGGCTCGCGGGCTTCAGTAGTTGTGGCATGCGGGCTTCAGTAGTTGTGGCATGCGGGCTTCAATAGCTGTGGCTCGCAGGCTCTAGAGCACAGGCTCAGTAGTTGTGGCACATGGGCATAGTTGCTCCACGGCATGTGGAATCTTCCCAGACCAGGACTCAAACCTGTGTCCGCTGAATTGGCAGGTGGATTCTTAACCACTGCATCACCAGGGAAGTCCCTTGTATACCATTTCTAGTCAGAACTTCTGGTCACAATGAAGTACCCAGCGTGACCACACTGAGATGATACGATTCCAGATGTCAGAGAAGAAACTTAGCTTTTGACCTCACCTGGGGAACCTTACCACAGGAACACTGGTGATCTCTGGAAAGATGTTGAAAGGTTGAAAAGAGCTGGGGGAACCAAACTGCCAAAAGCATAAACAGAGCTGGGTTTAGATCCTCATTTTACCCTTTGCTAGCTATGTGACTTTGGGAAAATTACTTAACCTCTCTGAACCTCATTATCCTCATTTATAAAATGGAGATAATCATGGAATTGTATCTACCCTGCCAACCTCACAAGTGTTTTTCTTCCCTATGAATTTAAATAATGCACTTGGAAATTTGTTCAAAACTGCAAAACCTGATACAAATATAAGTTGTTATTCCTAGTATTATAAATCTTCCAATTCCATATATTATTAGAATGTTTTATTGCAACAGACAGCTTTCAGACTTAGATTCCACCATCCATCTTGTTAGATATATGAGATGATTTGCCTCATCCTTTTTCTTTCCCTCATTCACAAGTGGTTCTTTTTTTAAAAAATTGTGGTAAGGTACGTATAACATAAATTTACCATTTTAAAGTGTACAATTCAGGGGCATTTCCTACATTCATAATGTTGTAAAACCATCAACACTAGTTCCAGAACATTTTCATCACTCCAAGAGAAACCCCATATCCATTAAACAGCCTCCTCCCATTATGCTTTCCCCTCCTCCTCCAGCCCCTGACAACCACTAACCTGTTTTCTGTCTGTTTAGGTTTGCCTATTCTGGATATTTCATATAAATGGAATCATACAATATGTTGCCTTTTGCGTCTAGCTTCTTTCACTTAGAGTAATGTTTCCAAGCTTCATCCATGTTGTAGCATGTAACAGTACTTCATTTCTTTTTATGGCTGAGTAATATCCCATTGTATGGATGGATATATCACACAAAGTGTTTTTTAACCTTTGAGTTGTTGCCTTCTTTGAGATGCTGACTATACACATAAATACACTTTTCTCCCCACACAATTGCATGCAATTTTAAGGCATTAACAGACACCCCTGGGCCTGTTCATGTATCCCAGATTGAGAACTCTTGCTCTGGTGGGTAAAATGAAGGGAGTCAAGAGATACAAACTTCCAGTTATAGAATAAATAAGTCATGGGAATGCAATATACAGCATGGTCAATATAGACAACAATATTGTATTGCATATTTGAAAGTTGCCAAGAGAGTATATCTTAAAAGTTCTCATCACAAGCAAAAATTTTTGTAACTCTATATGGTGGTGGATGGGTAACTAGACTTATTGTGGTGATCATTTTGCAGTGTATACAAATATTGAGTCCTTATACTGTATACCTGAAACTAATATAATATTATATGTCAATTCTACTTCAATTTAAAAGAAAAAGAACTCTTGCTTGAGTAAGAGACCATTCTCTGAATCCTTCCATTCATTCATTCATTTTGGTCATTCATAATTACTAATTGAGTGTAAGGCACTTTTCTATGCTCTGGGGGAAATAAAAGTAATTAACACAGCAGACAAGAATTTCCTTTACCATGGGGCTTACTTTCTAGTGGTGGGTGACAAACAGTGAACAAATAAATCATATGGTTTATAAGAAGGTCATAAATGCTATGGGGAGAAACAAAGCAGGAGGAGAGGAAGATAGGAAGTGCTGAGGAGGAGTCATTGCAATTTTAAATAGGATAGTATGGAAAACTTCACTGAGAAGGTGATCTTTGGATGAGTATTTGAAGGTGTGAGGAAGTAGCCATGGGTTCACTCTTACCTATAGGAAGACCTGATTACCATTTGCAGATGTCTTAGCAAAGAGGCCTAAGTAATGTTCCTGTTTCCTATTACAGGGGCAATTCCATCTTTAAATTATCAAGTAAGAATTCCCATGGATATGGATTTCCACAAGTTTTCCTTCCAAAAAGTCTAAAGTTTACTATGTTTCATGGTAATTTAGAGCGCAGACTTGGGAGTCAGACTCCATCTTTCCCACAAAAAATCTCTACTCCTTTCCAGAAAGTCAGTTACCACTCTTGAGAGCCTTTTCATTTGTAAAATGGTAATACTAATCCTATACATCTTATCCTTTTTACAACACCCTATTCAATGAAATAAGGTATCTAAAATACCTAGGACACTTCCTGGAGCATAAATTTTGCTCAGTAAATGGTGGATAGTTTTACTTGTTTATAGAACACTTGCTGATTGCTCTTCTCTCCTGCAGTAAAACACTTTTGCATGTTGTTTGACCATGAGGAAAAAAGGAAGTGTTCTGTTGCATGAGTTGTTTCAGTCACAAAAAGAAGGAAGTGGGGCAGTGTATTACCAGGCTTGAAGAGAAAGAGCCCAACTATTTCAGCCCCACAGATTCAAACTGTTGATGTCTCACTCTCTGTCTCTATTTTAGGAATCCTTGTGGATTTTCCTGGGATTTGAGTTCCCTGTGTCTTGTTTTGGACTCAAAAGCAGAATCTCACTTATCCTGCTCTCTCCCTTAATCATTCCAGGCCTCTCATTCAGAGACTTCTTCCCTGGACTTACTTTTCACCTCCTCCTCCCCAACCTAATTGCTCACCACCCTTTACGCTCGTTTACTTTTCTTCATAGCATTCAGTACAGTTGTTTTTTTTTAAATCCCCAGTACATAGAACAGAGCTTAGCACTAGCAGGCACTCAAGAAAATATTTATTGAATAGGGAAATTTATTCAAAATCTCAGAAGTTATGAATTTTGTTCTTGCTGCCCATTTGATGTTAGGTGTGACTAAATGACTTACTTTGACCAGTGGACTGTGTGAGTGGAAGTGACAACAAGGGACGAGCTTGGGTAGAAGCTTAAAGAGCCAGTGCATGCTCTGTTACCTTCTCTTTCCTTCTGTCAGGCAACTGGCAATGTTTGAGAGAGTGGCTGCATTGTCACCCTGGGTCTCAGAGTGATAACCTTGAATAGAGCCCCTCCGGATTTCTCCTGATGGGCATGTAATATGAGCAAGATACAAACCTTTGTTATTTTAAGCCACAGAGAATTGTGGGTTGTTTGTTACTGCAGCATAACCTAGACTATCCTTACTGATAAAAGTACCAACGTTACAATTTAGTCTTATTATTGTCTCTCCCCAAGAGTGGGATCTGGGTATCATTTACCTTCAAATAAAAGACCCATGATTAGAAAAAAATGCATGTTGTATTATAATATTGTGTTAGGTCACATCTGACTTATTCAAAGACATCTACAGGACAACCCTTGGTCAGCTCCTATTTCACATGCATTTGAAATGGCACTGGAGAATGAGATTGAGTTTCAGAACTCAATCCCCTTCAAGGAGCAGAGGTCTCACCATATGAGACAGCCCTCACCTAGCTCCAGACCCTATGCCATTTGTTCTTCCCCAGTTTCTGCTGCACTGACCAAGTATGTGCTGCCTCTGATCCTTTTACTTCTTTTATGTTAATAGGATAAACAATTATCTTAATACTCAGTTTCAGATTAATTGAAGTTTTAGTGTAGTGGGGAAAATACAACCCAAAAGATGTGTAAGCAGAGAATTTTGGTTTAAGTATATACTTACTAGCACTTTGATATTGGCTAAATTGCTTAGCTTTCCTGAGCTAATAAAATTGGGATGACAATGTGAGTCCATGATCTTTCCAACCAAAATTCTTGGGACAAGATGTATCTTAGAATCCTGAATTTTTCAGAATTTTTAGGAAGGTAATATGTTGTATATGTTACATAGATTAACACAAACCCAGCAGGACCTGCTCAACCCTCCAAAAGCAATCATATTAATATTTATGCAGCAAAATATACCGATATTTAAGTAAATAGCATAAAGACTATGAATAGGCTCATTTTAGCTAAAATCAGGCTTTGTCGTCATATGAGTTTCCCCAAACTTTTGGTATTTAGAGTTTTTAAAAAATTATGGATAATGTGCTGTGGACCTGTACCTATTTTTCATGTTGTTTTAAGGAATAGATTTTAAAAAGTGTATAAAAAGGACACTGTGTACAATATCAACATAAAATGAGAATTGTTATGTCCTCACAGCACAGAACTGGTAGTTCATTCAACAACATTCAACGTAACATTCAACAATAAAAATAATATTCAATGAGCATCTACTGTGTGCTTGTCATTGTTCTAGGTGCTGGTACTGATGTCATTAATGAATCAAGGATCATTTCTTCCATTCAGCCTTTCCCAGAGGAAGTGCATGTTTCTATGCAATTCTTTCTCAAATGTGTGGGTGCATAGAGTCAGTCTTTTGATAATTTCTTAGGCTTATTAAAGCACTTCATTATTTGGGGCTTTAAAAATATGTCAGATAAATTAAATTTTCTACTTTTCAGAACAACTTAGTCCTAGAAGGTCTTCTGGTGAGTCACGTTCTGAGCCGGGAAATCTGGCATTGAGGCATAATTAACATTCTGGGTTGCCCCCAGTTTCTATGGAGATAAATGTAGCCCCTCAGGGGAGGAGTGATGGATGTGTAACCTCCAAGATAACTAACTGACAGGTAAGAAATTTTCCTTTCTCAGATGCATTAATTATTCACATTCATTATGCATCAAACACTGTGAGTTTCCATTTAGAAATTGGACCAAATAGTTAGAGAAATTGCCCCCTCTCCATCCCCTGTAATCAAATCCTTCCAGGGACTGCTGAGCATCTGAGTAGGTCTGCTGTTTGGTCTAGTTTAACAGCAAATGTTTGTCTATTGTCTCTGGGACATGGAATAAAGATTAAACACCTTGTTGACTGCAGTAGCAAAAACTTTTGGGGCTCTCAACTTTCACAGTCCCTGATATTTTCTTATTATCGTTTCCTCCTTCTAGAATGTAAGCTTGGTAAGCACCCAGACCTTGCCTGTCTTGTTCATTACTGTGTTCTTAGCCCCTCGGACAGGATATAGACACTTGTTAAGTATTTATTAAATGAGAGAATGAGTGAGTGAAGTTTAGGTCTGGGGATGGCAGAACCCATCAGAGTAACTGCAAATGTAAACTGTAATATGGACGATCCAGCCTTAGTTCTTTGAGAAGGCTTGCTGTCCACATCCTCCTCTCTGTGGCTAAATGATAACCTACAGTGAGGCACAGAGAGAAGGCAGTTGGGGCAATACCCTCAGCCCATTCCAGGAGAGGTACTCCTTGGCACATCCTTTAAATCCTTTCTTATTGAGAACACTGCTTTTAATCAATTTACTTGAACCTAGACCAGTTCTTTGCCTGAAGTGTATCCCAGAACTATGGTCAATCAAGAACTATGGGTTAACTCCATGGGCCAGGCTGTGAAACCCTGCACAGTGCCTAGTCCCAGTGTCCAGCCTTGGCTCAAGGTCAATTTTTCAAGAATTAGGTCACAAAAAAAGAATTGCTAAAGGCTAATTTGTCAATGACTAATTTTCCAAAAACATGTTTTCTATGATCAGCTTATAAAGTGGATAGCCACTGGCACTCGATGGGATGGTTTCAAAGCCCTTGAGTTTTTCGATGGTGTCTTTTTGTTCCAAATTACTGTTAGTTTCATCAGAGCCATTTATCTATGGCAAGTCAAGGTTTCTTGCTTTGTAGATTTTCTGTTCTTTGGATCTGTGGCTTTTGGGTATATTTCAAATCAGGCATTGTACATGTCTTAAATGTTAAAGATAGTATAGAAGATAGAACAGGTGTTTGCTGTCTAAATCCAGTTTACTGCCTAAATATTGCTGACCTGTTCAAACAAATGAATATTTTGATTGGGTTTTGAGCATTAGACACATGCCTCAGGATCTGAATTACTTAATGCTTAAGAAACTGAAGTTCAGTTCCCCTGAACTCAAAGGGCCAAGTGGCCGAGGAGAAACAGTTGCAGGAAAGCTAAAAACTAATTGTGCTTTGTAATGGCATCTCCTTTCATTCATTCATTAATTCGGCATGTATTGAGTCCTTTTTTAGTTCCAGGCTTTATTCTAGACACTTGGAATAAGAGAAAAAATAAGACATGGTTCCCTAATTTAGAGACTGGTCTGCTATTTGGGAATCTCTTGGTGAGATGTAGGGCTCATTGTGTTGAATTCATTTGACATTAAAAAATTTTTTGTGGTTATTCTTTTAATGCATTCTACCTTCTACTTTAACAGGTATAACTTAAGTGTCTTAACCTCACTGAATTAGATCTTCATGGCCTATCTTAATTCTCATGAAAATGGCCTTTCTCATCTTATAAATGCTGACTGTATTGTTAGAGACTTCAGTTTTATCCCCTCAGCCTTCTTTTGCCCTCCCTTGCCCTGATAGCCCTGTCCTTTCAGAGGCCACATGATCTGAAGACCAGTGTTCAAGTCCTGCTCTTTCACTTATCAGCTGTGAATTTAGTAAATCATTTGACCTTTGGAAGCTCAGACTTTGCATCTGTTAAGTGGGCTAATTAAGATTCACAGTGTTATTGCAAATATAATGGAGCTAAGTGGACTTTGTAAGCAATATAGCATTAATGTGAGAGACTGAAATAGATTAGTGCAAGTCAGCTTCTAATGCATTAAATAAGGAAAACACCACAGGGACACAGAGGAGAAAGCAATTAGGGAGATCAACAAGGTTTTACAAAGCAGGTATGGTGGACTGGGCCTGAGATTAGGGGCTCTCTAGGTGAAAAACATCATTCCAGGAAGAAGAAACAAACTCTCGGAGGCACCAAAAGCTTCCTGTGTTTTTGGCGACTAGTGAACAAGAGTAACTGTAGATTAGGTGGGACGTCATAGGTGTTGATAAATTAGGTCCAGACCAGTTCTGTGCACCACATTAAAGAGTTTGAGCTTTCTTTACGGAGCCACTGAAAAGTTTCATTCTACGACAATTTCTTGTGTGAGTCAGTATGTGCCAAGCACTGTTGTAAGCACTTGTGAAACATCAGAAGAATAATAAAAAGAACATCCATGTACCCAATTTAAGAAATAGATTAGGGACTTCCCTGGTGGCACAGTGGTTAAGAATCCGCCTGCCAATTCAGGGAACATGGGTTTGAGCCCTGGTCCAGTAAGATCATTTTTCATTACAGTTTTATTCATATGTGAGGAAACAGGCTCAATAAATATTTGCGGGATAGATGAATGAATGAATGAAAATACATATCCCTGTGTGGGTGGTCTCACGTGTCCTTTCTTGCAGATATTGCTTCTATTTCTGTTATCACTGTTATTCCAGTGCTCTTAACCAGTCTTTATTCCTCAGGTTTCTTGATTTACATGCCATTGTGTGTTTTTATCAGATAGTTGTATTTACTGTCAAAACAACCTTATAGAAATTACGCTCAGAACCCCTTTTCTTTAACACAGCAACTACTTATAATTCCTATCTCTTTTTCCCATCTTTATCCACATGTAATTGGAGTTATTATAATTGTAAACGTTGTGTTTTTTGCTTGAGCTTTTTACTTTGCATTATTCTGTAGTTTCTGTATTCCTAGATAGTCTTTGTATTAATTATTTTTATGACTTCCCGAATAGTCTATCAAGCAAATATATTATAATGTGCTTTATCATAATTAAATTGCTGGATATTCAGGTGGCTTTCAATTTTAAACTATTATAAGCAACATTGCTGTGAAAGCCTTTTTACTTATAAGATTCTTTTCTTCTTTTGAATTATTTCCTTAGGATACATTTTCATGAATGAGAATACTCAGTCAAAAGCATGTTTAATTTTGTGGTTCTTGTTACTTGAGGGGCTTGCTTTATATAAGAAAATTGCTTATTTTTCTGATTGTAAAAGTAATTAATGTTCATAACAACTGGAAGATACAAAAATGTATAAATAGAAAAACAAAAATTCCCCCTAATCTTATTCCACAAAGATTACTATCACTAACATTAAAATATTTTTAAATCCATCATTAACATTTTCTTCAACTTTTACAATATTGGTATCATATATTGTTTTGTATCCTGCTTTTTGAACTTGATCATCAGCTTTTCCCATGTCGCTGAATATTTTTCAAAGAAGTGATATTTTTTAAGGGCCACATAGTACTGTGTTGTATGGCTAGCTATTAGTCCCTTCTTACTGACCTTTTTTTCTGGCATAAATAATGCTGTAAATGAACATCCTGATATTAATCTTCATAACAATTCTGATTGTTCTCATAGGACAAATGTTTGGAGGTCAAGTGCTAGATGAAGAATACAAATATTGTCATTTTTTGATCCATGCAAAACTCATGCATCTTGACTTCTGATATTCTTTTGCCAATCTGTGTTGCTGCTGTAAAAAATCACCACAATTTAATGACTAAACAAATGCAAATTTATTATCGTATAGTTATGGGAGTCAGAAGTCCAAAATGGGTCTCATTGGGTTAAAATCAAAGTATCAGCAGGGCTGCTCTTGCTAGACAGAGGTTCTAGGAAGGATTCGTTTCCTTGCCTTTTCTTGCTTCTAGAGGTTGCCCGCATTCTCTGGCTTATGACCCCTTCTTCGGTTTTCAAAGACAGTAATGTTTGGCCAAATCCTTACACTACCATCTATCTGGATCTCTCTCTTCTACCTCCCTTTTCCACTCTTAAGGACCTCTGTGAGTCCTTTGCGCCCAGCTGGACAATCCAGGATAATCTCCTTATTTTAGAGTCAGCTGATTAGCAACCTGAATGCCATCTGCAGCCTTAATTCCCCCTGTGTCATGTAATCTAATATATTTACAGGTTCTGGGGATGAGGTCATGAACATCTTTGGGGGTGGGGGCATTATTCTGCCTACCACTCATTTCTTCCTTTGGGTATTGTCATTCTCTTTCCCATTGCTTTGTTTTAGTCAAGAGTCAGTTCAACCAGGATTTAACAGAAAGCCAAAAGTTTTTGGCCCTTAACTATGTGTAAGACACTTTACCGGATACAAAGCCCTAAAAGAACATTTTTCTCTGTTGGAGGAAACAGTTACTTACGCAAGGACCTTAGTTCAAGGCAGAGTATGATTAATGACAAAACAGTGGTTCCATGTAACTCGAAGGAACACAGAGGACAGCAATTAATTTTTATTTAGGAAAGCTTCCTGGAAGAAGTGGCATTTGAATGGAAAATTTAACAATGTCTAGAATTCTTTTAGATAGAGATGGGGAATGGCATTTTAGACAGAAGGATCAGAATGACTAAAGGCACAGAAGCGAGGAATCAAAGAATGTGTTCAGAGACTGGTGATTAGTCTAGAAGGGTGTTGTCTGATAGAACTTCCTATGATGATGGATATGTTCTATATCTGTACTGTTCAACATGGTAGCCACTAGCTACATGTGGCCATTGGGCACTTTAAATGTGGCCAATACTACTGAGGAATTGGATCTTTAATTTAATTTTAATGAATTTAAATTGAAATAGTCACATGTGGCTAGAGGCTACCATATTGGACAACACAGATCTGGAATGAATGGAGCAAGGGATCTTTGGGGGATAGGGTTTTTGGAAGAATGCACTGGAATATTTATTGAGGCCACATAACAGAGGGCCTTGAAAAACATGCAGTAGGTAATGGGGAGTCACTAAAATGTTTTGAGCAGGAGAGTGACGTGATCACAACTATGTTAGAGTTAAGATACTGTTCTGATGGCCTTTGGAGGATGGGAAGGATGGAAGTTTAAAGCCAGTTGATACCAGGACTAATATATGAGTCCTATTAAGTTCTACACATTTCCTAGTCAATGTTAACATTTTAGGGTGACTTTGTTTATGTCCATACTCTGGACACTGGTATGTAGGTATCCAAGGATACCTGGGTTGCCTCTCCTATTGGATTCTCAGCACTTTTGGATACTTCCTATATCTTCTATGTACAACTCTGTTATGATCCAATATAGAATTTTCCTGGCATTTTTCTTCCTTTTCTTTGAAATTTTAACTTAAAGCAAGTGATTGTTAGGGCTGTGAGGGCATAGTCCATGTTATTCACTATTGTATCTCTAGCTCCTTGAAGGATATTTGACACAGCTTAACCGCTCAGTAATTATTATATGAACTAATGTTTTATCAGGTTGATGAAGAATCTTGTGGTTTTGATAGGATTCCCTTGTACCTTTCCAAAAGCTCATTATCAACCAGATAATGAGAGTTATTATAAGAGTTAGGTCCTGAACACCTGACTCTTCACCCCTCTTACGTATCTAAATGTCCACCTCCTATAGTTGCTTGTCTTTCATGGTTACACATTTTAACTGGAAGAAGACGTGGACCCTCTAGTCTTTCAGTTTTTATCCAGCACTTAAAATTGACAGGAGAAATATCCATGGTCTTTTCGATACTTTGTGGATCTATAGACATGCATAGTAGTCGGTGAGCCTAGGAAGCCTGGTCATCTCTGTGACATCTCGTGACTGGGTATTCCTCACACCCTGTCCCTCCAGGCCACCTCTATACCCCTTACCAGAGACAGGTCAACTTTGGTGATAGAATACTTCCTCCAGGCCGCTATGACTGATTTCTTTGCACTACTAGTACTTAAGAATCCTTGTTTTATCAAGCAATTGACCACTCATTTTGGCAGTGTTTTTTAACTCTTGTTTTTTTTCCTATGTATATATCTTGTTCTTTCTTCACTCCTCACTATAGTATAAGTGCCTTAAACACAAGTGTACAAATAAACAAAGACCACCCCACCCAAATGAGAATAAGAAAAGCTATTTATTCAGAGTTTTCAATAGCAAGGGAGACAGCCGCCGTCACTTGGGTTTAGCAGAGATTCAAAGGCAGGCAGGGGAGTGGAAAAGCTTTATAGTGGAAAAAAGAAAAGACTTGAAGCATGTCCTGATTGGAAGCTGTTGGCATGGGAAAGCTGGAGGCGGGCTAACTAGGGGTGGGGCTAATGGAATATATTTGGCTTTTTCTGGTTGATCCTAAGTCGGAAGTCAGAACAAAAATTAGGGAAGCTGTCAGTTATCAATCAGTTCCTGCCATTTGCGGCTGATTGCTACAGGAGTTGTTGTTTGACTTCCTAGTCTGATGGCTGCAGATTGTGGGTCAGAGTTCTATCTATGTTTGTGGTCTGGCCGTTGTCCATTTGTATATTCAGTTTCTCACAGGAACCATGTCTTATGCTTCTTTTACACCTGGCCTTCTTCCATGCTCTTCTGATCCTCCAATGTTTATCACATGCCCAGGTACAAAACAGGTGCATGGTAAACATGTGGTTGAATCATGTCGCAGTACATCAAGTAATGTGTACTGAGCTATGAGTTCTGTTGTTGTTACTTTCTGGCTTGGGCAAGTCACTCAGTTCTACTCCAATGTATTCCATTCCATTCACATTTATAGTGTCCTTGTGATATGTCAGGCCCTAGGAAACATGCTGATGGCACATAGAAGAGTGATACAACATTCCTGTTGTCAAACAATCCTCAAAATATACCTCTCTAAACTTAAGGTTTCATTTAATAAAATGGCAACAGTAATCACATGGAGTTGTTGTGAGGGTAAGATCAGATAAAGTGCATGAAAGCATGCAGTAAATTGTAAAGAGCTATAAAATGTGAGGAATTTTTGCTATTTTAAATGTTTAACAATTGTTTTCCTGAAAACACAAAGTAACTCTAGAAAATGATGCATCTTGATAAACTTTTCCTTCATCTTCTCTAAGTATAATTTATGATACAACCACACCATTTACAGAAAACCTCTGCATTTCTTTTTCAAGATGTTTACTGAGCAATCTGGGGTATAATTATTATACTTATGTCTTTTGAGAGGGTAATACACTTTCAAAAGCCTGTTTAAAGGATTTCTAGTTGCCAAGCTGTCCTGTGAACCGGCCAATACGATTTCTTGAATCATCGCCCAGTGCGGACCCAATCTATATTTGGAATTTCATGCCATCTTGAAGGAACATCATCCAGTGCCAGGGTCTTCTCTGAGCTAATTGGGCTTTGGCAGTGATGTCATTCCATAGTGGGCGTTTGTCGAGACTATGGCAATGATAACTCAAATCTCGTTTTCAGCAGTGTGTGCCCATGTGTGCAAAGAGGCTGCTCCCCTCCCTTACATGCAATTACTTCTCCTGCTGAAGTTTCACTTCTGGTCTCTTTCTGAAGATGGGAGATCAGTAGACTATTTACACTCCATGGCTATAAGCATTCCTCTCCTTCTATTCTGTGTACAACTATTTCTCCGGTCATTAATATGGCTTAAAATAAAATTAGGGAGAGCAGTAACCTTATAAAAGCAGTAAACTTATCAAACTTTTGATAGGTAGGAAACAGTCACCGAACCATAGAGGAAAGTGTCTCCTAGGGTTAAACATTATAGGCATTGGAATTAAGCAGTTGTGTTTTGAATGGCTGCCCAACCACTTTTAGCTGTATATGTTGGACAAGTTTGTTAATCTATATGAGCCTCAGTTTCCTCAACTGTAAGATGAGGGAGACACTTTTTGCCTCATGGGGTTGTGGATTAAACGTAACCAGATTTATGACTATTCCCCTATGTCTGCTGACTTTCTGACCTCAGATTCTCTTTCTAGCCTGTCAAATAATCCTCATGTCCCAAGAGCATTGGGGAATAAGGAAGAATTTTCTGGTGATTTCCCAGGAGAGATGGGAAATCCCACAGTCCCCAAGATTCCTCCAGAACACTGTCTTCAGCCTCTTCTCTATGATTTCTGAACAATTCAGTTCTGCCCCAAACTTGCACACCATTACACAGTCCAGAGTCGTCTTGCTACTCAGCAGTTCAAAAGCCCTGCCATTAAGTGAACATCTGACTGTTCATCAGAAGAAAATTTTAGCACTCATCTGTTGTTACTTCAGTATGTCTTTTGGGGTCTCATCTCTCACTCAAAGTGTCCATCAAAATATTGCTTACAATTATATTCAAGTTTTCTCTCTGAGAGGTGTCCCAAGGGGGGATATAAAAACAACTTCCCTCAGGATTGGGAGTTTGGGATTAGCAGATGCAAATTACTATATATAGGACGGATAAACAACAAGGTCCTATTGTATTGCACAGGGAACCATATTCAATATCCTGCAATAAACCATAATGGAAAAGAATATGAAAGAGAATATATATATGTATAACAGAATCACTTTGCTGTACAGCAGAAACTAACACAACATTGTAAATCAACTATACTTCAATAAAATAAAAAAAAACAAAATGAACAACTTCCTTCATTTCACTACATTGGTTTTATATAATACACATAAAACACTTAGCACAATGCCTGCACAGAGTAGTACTCGACAAACAAAAGTTTGTTTTTTAGACAAAGTGAAAGCAATATAGTGAGATAACATAGTTTTGATATATGTGGAACAACTGCTTGATTTAAGAATTTGTGTCTTGTATTTGTCCCTTAATTAGTAACATTAGAAAAGGTATTAGCAACCCTAAGCCAGAGATGCCCAAGGCCTGAAAGGCATCAAGGGTGTGTCACCTCAGGCTCAAACTCCCATCTGGAGACCTGGCACATCCCCACACAGATGGCTAAGTAAGCTGCTGTCATCTTTTCCTCCTTATACGGAGAGGCTAAATGATACTCTTGGCTGGTTTAGTTGAGAAGTCTCTTTCTGGTTATATAGTAAGTCTGTTTGAACTTCTTCCTACCCCAGCATGGTTTGTCAGCTATTCTGCTGGCCTGGTGGTTTTATATCCATTGAGCTATAGAGAATGTTGCTCTGGGTCAGACACTTAGCCAAAGGCTGGGGAAGTAGGGGAGAAAGCACCGTTCTCAGATGAACCCAACTATAAGTCACAAGGAGTGGTCAGCTGTATAACACCCGATGCACTGAGTGTTCAAAGCGGGGCAGGATGGCAGGGATTTATGGAGTAGGGAGCCAGGGAATGTGTCAAGAGCTCTGACATTTGATGTGGGCCTTGAAGAGTAAGTAGGGATTTTGCTAGGCCACAAAGCAAATGCTGACAACAATTCTAGACTTTTTGGGTATGCCAACCAGAATCAAAGTGAGAACTCCAAGAGGGAAAGGAAACTCAAGGGACAGAATTAAGGGCTTTTATTATATCATCTCTTTCCATATAGAGACCCAGCTCAAGTACCAGAGGGCTTTTTACTTCCCTTTAATAGGGATGACCATTCCCTTAAAAATGAGGGCTCTTTTCCTTCTTATATGGAGAGGTTAAATGACTTGTCCAAGTTTGTATACTTTGTAGGTAACAAACAAAGCCTAAATCCAATGCCTGTCCAAGGCCTAGCCCCTAATTTGTGGTCAATAATGAGTATTTATTGCAAGAACAATGAATGAATGAATGAATAAACCCAGTTCTCCTGACTGCCATAAAGTATAATTTCCACTACTTGGCACTTGTTTTTGTTGTTTGGTACATTACAAGCTGATAATTATCACCATCCACAGAGGAGTCCCATGGGATATACCTTGAGGCCTTTGTGAGTCCTCAGATTCATGAAAGCATCTATAACATATATTTTTTTCTTAATATGAGAATTTTACACAGGGCAGGGAGTCCACCAAACAGTTTTAAAAATTGATTTCTATTCTTTTTACCTTCAGTCTCAATACCTTCCCATCTCTCCTGCTCATAGCCATCAGGAGCTTGGCCTAGTTGTACCTTGAACCACACCCTTCATATGCTTTCCATGTGGCCTTTTTGTGGTTTAAGGCCTAAATTGCTCTCCAGCCCAGGGTTAGAAGCTCCAACCTCCTTTCTCATCCTTATCTTTCACTTATTTATTGTTGCATTCATTCAACAAATATTTATTGAGTACTTCTTAAGAATCAGACCCTGTGCTGGGTGCTGAAGATACAGGGATGAAGAGGAAAGACACACAGTTTCACTTCATGGAGCTGACTATCTAGTGGAAGAAACAGTAATAAATGAAAGTTATATTATATAATGGTTTATATTATGTAATGGTAGTTTGCTAAGTGCCACAAAAGGGAGGTATAGAATGGTGAGGTTGTTCAGCAGGGGAATCTAATCTATTTGGGAGGGTCAGGACCAGCTTCCCTGAGGGACTGCATTTAGGGGAATAGGAAATGGCTCAGCAAAGAGATAGGAGAGGATATTCCTGGCAGGGGGCAGAGCACAGGTAAAGGCCCTGAGGTAGGACAGAACTTGGCTTTGCACGGAGATTTAGAAAGGTTCAAGTGGCTGTAATGGCTTGGCCCACAACAGCTTGCAATGCTTCCTTTGGCGAGAGCAAAATCCAAAGTCCTTATTCTAGTGAACAAGACCCTACATGGTCCCGAGCCCTACTACAGCTCAGATCTCACTTCCTCACCCTTCCCCTCTCCTGCCAACCTCATTTTGCTATTCTTCAAAATGGTAAACATCGTTCATTTTCTGGGCACCTGCATTTTCTCTCCCTTCTACCTATGACACCATCATACCAGATATCTTCACAGCTCACTCCTTCATTCCATGTGAGTTTCTGCTAAATGTTATCCTATCAAAGTGGCCTTCTCTGATCACTCTTCCTGTAACAGTGACCCTCCACCACTCTCGGTCCCATTACTCTGCATGTTCTTCATCACACCACCATGTGGCATATAATTTTTACTTGTTAATGAACTGTATCTCTCCATTACCTTGTAGGGGTCATGGATGAAGCTGTCTTCTTGATTGCTGTATCCTCAGCACCTAGAACAAAACCTGACTAATAGTTGGCACTCAATAAATATATATTAAAAACAGTTGAATGGGAAGAGTGATACAAGACCAGACTGGAGAGGAGGCCAAGAGCCAGACCCTGGGACACATACCATGTACTTTCATGCCCAGAGCAGCCTTGTTCATGCTTTTCCCTCCACCTGCAATGCTCTTCTCTACCCACTTCCATCACCATCTCCACCAAGGGAAGTGCCATTGACATAGCCCATTGCCAGAACTTCCACATAGCATTTATTTAATTCCTCTTTGGATTCTGGTGAGTGAGGTATATGTTTGACTCCTGTCCCCAGTGCAGCATAGAGCATGACCCAGAGTAGGTACTCGGAAAAATCTTTGCTTAATTGGGTGGCAGGAGGGCAATAATCCAGGAGAGCTAATAATCCAGGTTAGGGATTTTAATAAGGTCAGGGATCTGAGCCAAAGTCATGACTGGATTTGAAGGAGCATATATAGTTAAGAGCATGAACTCAGAGCTTAGTTTCCTGGGTTTTGAATCTGGCTCTGTCAATTACAAGTGACTTTTCGTCTGTAAAGGCCTCGGTTTTTCTCTCTTTAAAATGGGCATAAAGAGTACCTCTGTCATAAAATCATTATGAAATTTACATTAATCACTATTACAGTATTCAAAATAGTACAAGAAACATAATGAATACTATATACATGTATTGTTTAAAAAAATAAATAAGAAGCCTAGGATGTTGTTTATGGGCAGGAAACCTCAAAGTCCAGGGAAGGCCTGAACTTGGCAGAGAGACAGCATTTGGAGATGCACTTGGGAACCTGGGCAGGGCACTAGGAGAAGGAGATCTTGGGAGCCAAAGCCCAATCCCAGCCGGTGCTTCAGCCCATTTTACAAAAAGCGAGACTGAGTTCAGGAAACACCTTAACTTCACTCCCACCACAGCACAGGAATGTTGATAACTCAAGTGGCTCCCAGAGTAATGCTCCCTGTGCTATTTCCTCACAATTTATCAGTGGAATACAATAACTGGCATCCCAGATGGTGGTTTATTATGTATTTTATTATTTATTTCCTTCCTTGTTTCTCAGAGCAGTTGAGGTAGTTTATAGGAAGCAACAGAATGTAAACCATGGATTAAAAACAATATTAGGGGGACTTCCCTGGTGGTCCAGTGGCTGAGACTCTGCACTCCCAACGCAGGGGGCACGAGTTCAATCTCTGGTCAGGGAACTAGATCCCACACGCATGTTGCAACTAGGAGTTCGCATGCCACAACTGAAGATCTCACACGCTGCAACAAAGATCCTGCATGCCACAACTAAGACCTGGCACGGCCAAAATAAATAAATAAATAAATATTAAAAAACAAACAAACAGTATTAGGTCTAGGAAAGGTATACATTAAAATAAGAGGCCAGCATGGTGGTAAGGTAGGCTAGGAGAGAACACTGATGACAGACTAATACAAGGGTATGCACTGTTGTTATTTTCATGGGCAAATTAAATTCTGAGCTTCCTAATGGCAAAAGTGAAAAGACACACCTGGCTAGTTACATAGAAGAGAAAAACAGTGTTTTCCTAGTTCTTATCCCTACAAGAAATTTCTCATTTGTTCCAGGCTCTTTAGGAATGACACTGAACGCTGACGTTTCCATTCTTATGCCCTAGGGCTATCTTGGCCCATGGGTTGGCCAGATTTCTTCCCTAAGGTGGTTATAACTTATGAATTTGCTTGAAAAATCTTAGATCCTCATTCTGACTCTGCTGTGATTATGGGCTTCCCCTAATCAGCCAAGAACTACATTTGTGATTCAACCTCTTAGAACGTCATGGTTCTTAAAGACCTTAAAGGTCATCAGGTCTAACATCCCCATCCCACTCACCTTCTGATGTTTGAATCTTCTCTGCAACAACTCCATCAAGTGGCCATCCAGCTTTTTCTTGAATGCTTCCAGTGACAGGGAGCTCATTACCTTCAAAGACCTCTCATTCCATCTGTTCATGGAGTTTCCTGTTCTATTGAGTTGACATCTGGATCCTAGCCATACTTATTGAAAGAGACATTTCATCCCTGAGGAAAGAAATCAAGTCAAATTGGCCAGCAGGAAGCAACTCTGGGAATCCTAAGCTTCATTAGAAGTAGACTTTTGTTCAGATAAAGTGTTAAAATTAAAGCTGTATATATCTGAGTGGGGCCAATTGGCATAAACTCATCACAGCATATGGTGTGCTTCCTTTTATATGCACGTTTAGCAGCTAGTGGGTACCAAACCTCACACAGCTCCCAATTGCTAGCACTAATGAAGGATCTGTTTGCTTTGGGGGATAAAGATGGTATCACTGATTCACAGTTGTTTTTCCAGGAGTGATGAACATATTTCACTTCCCCATCTACACTCTCTTGCGTGGTCCTTTCTTGGCCTCACTGCCGCTGCCCTACTTCAGACCTCATTGTCTCTTGCCAGGACTGTTCACTTGTCTCTAACTGGCCTCCCTGCCTCAAATCTGGCCCTTTCTGGCCTAAGATCACACTGCCAGAGAGGTCTTCATCGAGCATGGATTTGCCATATCACTTTCAGCTTGAAATCTTCAGTGGCTCCTGTTAGCTCCAGCATGGAGTCCAAGCTTCTTGGCACGTAAGATGGGCAGGGCAGGGTCGGGGCTTACTCGTGGCCATGAATAGAACAAAGATAACTGTCCCTCATTCAGGACAGTTGAGACCCCAAAGTAGTGTAGGGCCTTCTGGAACAATAGCTCACATTCATATAGCTTCACAACAGTCACAGTCTATTCACTGACAAAAATTAATTTCATCTCTAGTTAACAGAGGAAGAAACAGAGATTCTCTCAACACTACTCCTACTACTGCTACTACCACTGTTAACAATAGTGCATGGTTTTATAGCACTGTCTGTGTGCCAGGTTCTGTTTCTAAGCACTTTATTTCATTTGATCCTCATAACAAGGTAACTGCATGACCCTGACAGTGAGCACCTCCTGAAGTCTGTGCCCTGCTGCCCCTCCCTCCTTGCTCTGGCCCCAGCTCTGGCAGGACTCGTGTGTCAGTGACACAGGGAGCAGAACTTGGGGGTACCCAGTAGGGGGATCTCAGACAGAAAGTCTGGTCCTAGCAGAGGTCCAGCCTCACTGCTGGCACGGGGATCAGAAGGAACAGCCTAGAGGTTTGTAGTCAGGGTTGGAGAGCCAGGAGGCCATTACTACAGTGGGCAGCGTGGTGAAGGAAAAGACCGCAGGGCCCAGAGCCATGTTCCCATATGTGTGTGCCACGGGTGGGAGTTCGCGTGCAGTGTTCCTTTCTGGACCTCAGTTTTCTCCTCTGCACAATCAGAGTGTTCAGATCCCCGTCTCCTTCCCAGGTTCAGTAGGATGACGGCAGTGAAGGTGTCTGATGGACAGTAAGGTACTGACACAGCATGGGGTGGGGAGACGATAGCCATGTGGGTGTGAGGAGCCTGGGGCGCAAGCTTGTCCCCACACAGCTTCCCCTTTCTGGGGAAGACTTCATATCTCAGTAAGGTGGATGGCACAACTCAGCCTGACGAAGTCAGCTGTGCTCCATGCCCACTGTTAAGAGAATAGCTCCTATCCTACCATCCCAGCCCATAGACAGCCTGAAGCCGGGAACAGCATGGCCTTCAAATCCCAGCCCCAGCTCTGCCCTCGTGCTGAACACCTCTTCCAGCTCAGTCACAACGAAATGTCTCCTTCTTCCTTATAAACCCAGGGCTCTGTCCCCACCAGCCTACCCCATCACCCACACTTCCCCTGGGTCTTAAAACATGCCACTGCCTCAAGACTTGGAGGCCCACCTTAGGAAGTGTGAGATCCATGTTGATAACTAGCTAGGAGGCTAATTGAAAATATTTTGGAGTTTGCATATTAGCTCTGTCAAATCAAGTAAAAAATCATTCTTATCTACTACAACCAGCAGTTATGCAAATCTACCAATGGCATTAATTAAAGGACTTCCTTACTTCTCAGAGCATTTATCATAAATGAGGAACAGGAACATTCAGGGGCTCATTTCATTCTCTCCCGCAGACACAGCCCCATCTGAATTGATGTCGTATGCAGAGAATCTGCCCTGGAGGGCGGGGTGGAGTTGGTTTCCTTATGGGCAGATATTTGAGTTCTGTATTTGTGTAGCACTGTATGTTTACCAGGTGTCAGCTTAGATGGGAGGGGCCATCCCCTTAAGTGAATCTTCACACTTCTCACATCATCTCTTGAGATTTCCAGCCTCATCTTGACCCGGTGTGGTGGGCAGTGTGGATGCCCTCTACAGAATAATTTTACATCCACTATCCCTTTTGATCTTCACACAGCTCTGTGATGTTGGTTGTTGTTCTTGTTGCTATTATTCCTGTGTTGTAGATGAGAAAATTTGGACTTCCTTGCTGTAAAACAGGGGTGACCAAAATTATTGTAAAGGGCCAGATAGTAAATATTTTAGGCTTTGCAGTCTGTGAGGTCTCTGTCATGATTCTCAGCTCTGCCACTGTAGCATGAAAACAGAAATAGACACTGAATAAACAAACAGACATGGCTGTGTCCCAATAAAACTTTATTTACAAAAGCAGGTGGCGGGTCTTGGTTTCTTGACCTCTGCTATAAAGCACTGACATTGTGGCAGGGAAAAGATACCTTTGGTAAATAGAAAACCTTAATGAGGGGATTTGTTATTATCTCAATAAACTTTACTGAGCATCCACTATATGTCCAGCACTGTGAAAGATACCTATGTAAATCACAGGTAAATCAAGGAGTGCATGGTATGGCAGGAGAAATATCTATATGAATTCACATCATTATCATTTAAGGCCCGGAGTTCTCAGGACCATTAGAGGAAGCAGATGAGACTCAGAATTCAGAACATCTGGACCATCAAGGAGCTTTCTGGAGGAGGTTATATGCTAGCTGGGCTTTGAAGAACAACAGGATGAAACATGAAGCCTTGTCCATGGGGGCATACTTGGTGAAGGGTCAGTGTGATCACATTTCCCCTCCTCATTCTGCTCCTCCCACCAATAGAGACCAGGTACGTTCACAGTCAGTGCCCAAGCGAGGGCCCTTGTAGGACAGGTATGGTGGTGAAAGGGGACCTGGGCTCAGGATGGTGCTCAAGGCATATATATGGAAAAACAGATCCAAATTAGGCCATGCAAGAGCCAGTTGGAGTGAAACAGGTAGTTATGGGCCTCAGAGAAAGAGAAGTTGGGGTGAAAGGCGTCTCATGACACTGAGTCACAGGGAGGGAGCTATGGCTGCTTGGAACCTTAGGTTGCAAGTTATGATGCTGTGGCTACAACCCCTGACTCCCCGTCTTGGGCCGGGGGAGTTCCCCACACCAATTATAATAAGCATGACCTCACTTTGGGCTAGTGCCTGTGATGCTTTGCGATCACAAGGCACCTTCAACAACCATTATCTGTTTATCTTCGCAACAAATCCTATGCGGTTACTACTATCATCCCCATTTTACAAGTAGAGAAACCAAGGCTCAGAATAATGCACTGCTGTGCCCAAGAATTTGAAGCTCGATCTGTGTGACCTCGAAGCCAGTGCTTTTCTCACCACTCTCTACTGCCCCATCGTACATGTGCCAGGAGTTAGAGATAGAAGATAAGAGAACAAGCAAATATAGATCAGAATCCTAATCAAGAAAGGCCACTCTAGTGGACTTAAGTCTCAAAAGAGTACTATGGGAGGGAGACAAATTCCCACCTGATCAGAAGCTCTGCGTTCCTATGAAATGTGCTTTTATTCTTGCCCAGTTGGCTGGGGGGACTAAGTGATTCAGCTCCAGGCTGTCTCCTTAAAGTCTCAGAACATATCCCCACCCATGTGGCTGCCAGCTGGTGGGTCTAGGGGTGCTTCTGGGCTCTACCCCCTTGGCTTCTTGCTTTTACTCTCAACCTGGTCTCTCTGGCTTCTAGGTCTTTCCAGCCAGCACCTTTGGATTAATTATTTCTTTGGGCGGTTTTTCAGGATTCGACATCCACATCCAGGCCCCCGTGTCTATCCAGAGGACTGCATGCCTAGGTCTCACATTCATGTCGAGCCCCCGATGTCTATTTTTAACCTCATCTCTAATCGGGGTTATGCACACAGTCTCAGCGAGACACTGCCAAGACTGAGAGAAGACTCTCATTGTACAACTGAAAAATGCATCTCTTTATGAGACCAAAGCCCTGATGGTATAATAAATAAATTGATAATTTCTATGATTGCCTTTGAAGAGTAAACAAACATGCATTGCATTGTGCATGCAGTTTAAAAGCCATAATTTTTAAAAAGGAAATATTTCAGAGGTACCATGGTTTATTTGGCCCTGTTTTTGCATTTCTATCTTTTTATTTAAAGCACCAAAAGCCTCAAACATGGAAATGTCCAGGATTTCTCTTGACCCCTGAGGAGCCCTGGTGTTCCAACAGCCCGGTTTTCTGGGAATAGGGATCAGGTGGAGAATCCTGCCACTCGCCTTTGTCCACATCTTGGTTAACAGAACAGCTCTCAGCTCAGTCTCCCAAGTTGGGGCCCCCTCTTCAGTGAGTGCTTCTGCCCACACTGCCACTGCCTTCATCTGGTCGTCTTCATCCTTCTCTTGGACTGTTATTTAAACATTCTGGAATGTGATCTTTCTGTTACCAGTTTCTTCCCATGCACTCCATTTTCCACACTGCTCTTAGAGTGATTGCTATATAAAGCAAATCTAATCATGGCTGGAAAACCTCAGTACCTTGGTTTTACTCCCAGCTTAGTTGGGGAGGGGTTTCTTTGCTGCTATCATCGCCCAAGGTGACTTCTCTCACATAGGAACTCGGACGGGGAGGTGGAGAAGGTGGGGTGGTGCAAGACACAGCGCCCCTCCCATCCCAGAGAATAGAGGCACCTAAGGCCTTCACCAGACCCCGGGTTCCCCTCCCCAGCCTGCCCCACCAGCCTTCACCAGACCCGTCAGCCGGACAGCGGACAATGGTGCCATTCTATGAGGTTCTTTCCCAGATCTAAGAAGGGACATACAGTATCAAGACACAAAATCTGAATACTGATTCCTTGTTCTTTTACGCCACACAGGGGGCCTTAAAGTCCTCCTGGACGATGTCTCCTTTCCACTGATGGGTTCCTGTCTCTGTGGAGTCCCCTTTCCCCACATGCTTTCCTCTGTGGTGTGGTGCCCTCACTGCACACCTCTGCCCGACAACCTGCTCCACCTCTCTCTCATCTCACAAATTTGAGTGACACCTCAGGTTTCAGCAGGTCCCAGAGTGAGAGGTAAGGGTGGCTCTGGTCCCCTGGGTGATTGCAAGTCCACAGTTCCAGTTCAGATCATCTTTGCTGAGAGCGGTGGCTAATTTCTTTATGCTTACCTACCAGGCAGATATGCCTCACCCAGGCAGCAGTGGGTTTTTGGTCTGTTTTTAAAATGAGTCCACCCCATTTGAAATCCTATAGAGGAAAGGATTTTCCCTTCCATTAGCATATTTTGGCCTTGCCTCTTTTAGAAACCTAGGTGTCCTCACTGTTATGTCTGGTTTTGACTAACAGGCCTTGGCTTTCCTTGTAAAGAAGCCAGGCTAGCTGTAAGTGGCTGCTTTCTTTGCTACCCAGGAAGGAGAGCATGGCTCAGATCCACATCTGATAGAAAAGGGTAACAGAAGGGTCGCTGGGCACCCAGAAAAGCATCCTGAACGCCTGCCACAATGAACTTCTGTCCATCTGTATTAGGTTCCTAGGGCTGCTGAGGCAAATTATCACAAACTTGGTGGCTTAAAAGAACAGAAATATACTCTTTCATACTTTTAGAAGCTAGAAGTCTGAAGTCAAGGTTGAAAGGGCTGTGCTTCCTTTGAAGGCTCTAGGAGAGAATCCGTCCCTGCTTCTTCTAGCTTCCATGGCTCTGCTATGGTGGCATCCCTCCCATCTCTGCCTTCATCCTCACCTCGCCTTTGCGGGTCTTTCCCCTCTCTCCTGTCTCCAATCTCCCTCTGCCTTTCTCTCACAAGGATACTTGTCATAATAATCCAGGGTAATCCAGGATGAAGTCATTTCAAGATCCTTAATTACATCAGCAAAGACCCCTTTTCCAAATGAGATCACATTCACAAGTTCCAGGTGTTAGGATATAGACATATTATTTGGGGGCCACCGTTCACCCACTGCACCATCCCAAGGCATACAAGTCCTTTCACAATTGTGCCTTCACATAGGTTTTCTTCCCTCTACTTTTGATGTCCTTCACCATCCTCCCACCTGTCTGCCACCCCCATGCTTTCCTCACTCTGTAAACGCATTTGCACCTTAAAGTAAGAGCTCAGACATCCCTTGTGCATAAAGCCTTCTCCTCCAGGAGGTACTGTCATGTGTCCTTTCATCTAGGACCCTGTAGCATGTGCTCACTAGCCTGGAAGGCATCTGCCAGCCCCAGTCTGGGCTGTGAGTGCCGTGCCAGGCAGGAGTGAGTCATCCCACTGAAACCTCTCCTCTCAAGGTCACCAGGGATTTCCATTTTGCTAAAGCCACTGATCACTTCTCTTCCTTTTTTTTTTTTTTTTTAAATAAACTGCTTAGCAACACTTGACACAGTTAATTGCTCCCTCCTTCTTGATCACTTTCTTTTCCTGGCTCTTTGTGTGGCATTCCCCTTGTTTTCCTCCCACCTCACTGGCCACCCTCTCTTACTGTCCTTTGCTGGTCCTCCTCCACTGCTAGACCTCTGGATATTGGAGTGCCCTAGGGCTCTGCTCTTCCCTCTTTTTATCCTTTCTCCCCAGGAATTTCACTGCTGCAAGTAACAAGGATATATGCCAGTGACACTTACATTTATGTTTCCCCCAGACTGTCTGTTTACCTCTGGATTTGTGTATCCAGCTATTGACTTAATACTTTCACTTGAATGTCTAGTGGACATTTTACATGTAACACAGACAAAGCAAAACACTTGTGTTTCTCCCAACTTTGTTCCCTTCTTGTCCCCACTCAAAGTGGCACCACCATCCACTCAGTTGCTCAAACCCCAAAGCACAGTCATCGTTGATTGTGTTCCTCCTATGTCCCACGTCAAATCAATCAGAAAGTGCTCTGAGGTCTACCTCCAAGCTTTGTCTTGAACCTGCCTCTGTATTTGCTTTTCTACCTCTACTGTCCCAGCCCCTCTTCTCTTGCCTCAACTCCCAATACTTTCCCTTTACTTGTATCTTCCAGCCTCCTGGCCCTTCTTTGTGTTCTGCAAACAACCATGTTCATTTCTACCTTTTGGATTTCCTCCTTCCTTTGTCTGGAATGCTATTCTCTTAGATCTTGGCATAATTTCCTTCTTGTCTCTAAGGCCTTGGTTCAAATGTGACTTACCACCAAAGTATCACTCCACCCATGTCACTTTCTATCCCAAGACTGATTCTGATTTCTCTCTATTACTAAGTTATCTGATTAATCTTGTTTATCTGTTTACTTGATTAACATTGTCTCCTTTCTCTAGACAAACACAGGTACTTGCCTGCCTTGATCACTCACCATACCTAGGTAAGTGCCTGGCACCTAATAGCAACTGAATATATACTTGTGGAATAAATGAGTGTATGTTTTAGAAAGATCACTCTGGAGACAATTTGGAGAACAGACTTGACAGGGAGAAATCTGTGCTTTAGAAAAGTCTCTCTGGCTAGAGTATGCAATGTGGATTGGACTTAGAAACCCCCCAGTCGCTTGGAACACCAAACCTTGTAGGATGTTTGGTGAGGGGAATTCAGTATGATTATAGCCTAGAAATGAATTGGAAGATTTCTTCATTGATTCTGACAAATGGGCTTCTTTCCCTGCACTGTTGCCTTTGAGTAGTGAAAATGCGATTAAAATAGACCTCCATATTTGGGTTGCTGACACCACAAGTGTGTGAAAGTGGAATTAGATACTTTTCCCGTGGCAGCTCCTGACCCCAAAACCATGGAGAATTGCTGTGGGGACAGAGTTCTCTGAGAGTGTCATCTGGCAGTGAAGGTGCAAGGGGAATGAGCCTGTAGTGGGTATGGTTCACTCCTTGAGTCAGAGGTCCTTTTGGCTGGCCTAGTGGCGGATAATGTGGAGACAATTCTTTTCTTCCCATCTCTTCATTACTGCACAAAGGAGCACACAGAGCTTCACAGAAAAGGGGTTAGCCAGGCTCCGTAACTCTAGGATTCTTCTTTCTCTCTTTATCCCAGAGCCTGAGTCCTCTTGCACTCTTTTCAAAGCACAGTGGAAATAGAAAGGATGCTTAGAAAAGTGGATAAAAAGAAAACAGAATAGAAATCTCCTAAACCTGTTAAATTCTTCCCCTGAATCTCTTGCAGAATTTATATTCAGTAAAAATATTATTTTTCAGGGCAAATAAAAGCCATCCCAATGGCAATTGTTCCCTCTTCCCCGCTCCCCAACTTGTTTTTTTGGTAGATTTTATGGAGTGATTTGAATTCATAGGGCCTCTCTTTCATTGTGCAGACTGAGAAATTGTAAACCTCGTAATCGGGAGGGCTGGGTGATCTGAGTGGGTAAACCAGATTCGAGGAGCTGGCACAGTCCCCGCGAATCCGCATGGACGCTGAGCTTTGCCAGTCTGCATGGGCAGTCCCCGTTCTAAAAGGCATATGATGTTCTACTTGGCAGCACAATACAGCAGAAAAGTGTGGAGTTAGAAGGAGGAAATCTGGACTGTGGTCCTCACTACTTGGATGACCTTGGACAAGCTATGTAGGTTTTCTGAGTCTAAGCTTTCATATCATGAAGTGGGAGTAATAATATGTTCCTCCCCTATGTACAATGCCATTCTGAGAGTTAAATATATATGTGAGTGTGCTTAGGGAACTGGGGAGACCTCTGTGTATCTTAGTCATTATTTTCTAGTTTGTCAAATCAAAGTCTTAATCTAGAATGGATAAATCTATTCACAGTGAATGTTCATTCATTAGACAGACTGATTGATGATGAGTTGGGATTCTGGATTCAGACCAGAAGACAGAAATAATCCTACTCTTGATGATATTTTAGAGCCTCTCCAATTCAATATGACTTAATTTGCACATTTAGTATAGAGCTCGAGTATTAGATAGGGCTAAAAATGAGATTTAGTGAGAAAAGATGGTTTTATCCATACAACATGCACTCAACAAATATTTTGGGGTGCAGATAAAATGTATATAACAGTGCTTGGCACATGTCAAGTTCTCAATACATTCCCACTGTTATTACCGTTGTTGCTCTTGTTGCTGTTTGCCAGGTCCTAGGCTGAAATTTGGGGTTGCAAATATGCAAAGCCATGGTCTCTGCCCTCTAGCATCTCTGAGTCTAGTGTGGGAGATCGAGCTGACAATTACAGGAAAATGAAGCAAGTGGGGGCAGTCAGAGACTGATTCAAGTCAGCCTGTCTATATTTGAAATTCTGTTTCGTTATTTATTGGCTAGGTGAACTAGCTAAGTGCAAGTGACTTAACATTTCAGCCTTTATTTCCTTCATCTGTAAAAAGGGAGAATAATAGCACTGATTTTAAGGGATTGCTGAATGAGTGAAATTAGATAATTAATCATTCATTTATTTATAAAATATTTATTGAGTGTTGAGGTTGGCTGAATATTGGCACCCCCGGAGGTATCCATGTCCTTATCCCCAGAACCTGTGAATATGTTAGGTTGTGTGGCAAAAGGGAAGTGAGGTTGCAGACGGAATTAAGGTTGCTAATCAGCTGGCTTTAAAATAGGAAGATTATCCTGGATTAATGGGATGGGCCAAGTGTAGTTACAAAAGTCCTTAGAAGTGGAAGAAGGAGGCAGGAGGCAGGGTGGGGGGTGGGCAGGAACGAGTCAGAGACAGATTTGAAGATGCTTTGCTGCTGACTTTGAAGATGGAGAAACAGGGCCGCAAACTGAGGAATACAGGAGGCCTCTAGAAACTGGAAAAAGCAAGGAAATACGTTTTCCCCTAGAGCCTCCAGAATGCACCCAGTCTACACCTTGATTTTAGCCCAGTGAAATCCATTTCAAATTCTGACCTCCAGAGCTGCACAATAACAAATTTGTGTTGTTTAAGCCACTAGGTTTGTGGTACTTTATTACAGCCACAAAAGGAAACGGATACAAACGTCTACCATGTGCCATCAGACTCTGTTCTCGGTGCTGGGGCTAAGCAGTCGCCAGTGCACACAGACAGACACACGTACCCCAGTATTTGGAGCTTAAATTCTAGAACAATAAATAAATAGACAAATAAATATGGGTCGGAGGCTGAGACATGCTATGAAGAAAAATTAAAGCAGAGTCAGGGAGCCAGAGAATAAAGGAGATATTATTTTGCATACGAGTGGTCAGAAGGCCTTCGTAATGAGATAGCATTTGAATAGACATCTCGATTAAATGAGGGCTTGACCCAGGTAGATATCTTGGGAGAAGAGCAACCTTGGGTGAAGCAGCTCCTCTCTGAGCGCCATTCCCAAAGAGGGATGCAACTCTGAGACTTCAGCAGCCAGAACCCCCAGCAGCTGGGGGAACAAATGCCTCAGTCCTGAAGGGGGACCTGATAAGTGCATCACAGAATCCATGACAGGGGCCTGTTACAATAGGCTGGCCAAGAAGTGATGATAATTTGTATGGGGAGAATTCGAGGAGGGGAGATGAGAAATCATCTTTTTCTTGTTGAATTGTAATTGACATACAATATTATATTAGTTTCAGTTGTGTTACATAGTGATGCAATATTTTTATACATTACAAAATGATCAAGATGATAAGTCTAGTTACAATGTTAACATACAAAGTTGTTACAATATTATTGACTATATTCCCTATGCAGTACATTATATTCCCTGTGATTTATTTATTTTATAACTAGAAGTTTGTACCTCTTTTTTTAAATAATTTATTTATTTTTATTTTTGACTGTGTTGGGTCTTCGTTGGTACACGCGGGCTTTCTCTAGTTGTGGCGAGCGGGGGCTACTCTTCGTTGTGGTGCACGGGCTTCTCATTGCTGTGGCTTTTCTTGTTGTGGAGCATGGGCTCTAGGCACGCGGGCTTCAGTAGCTGTGGTGCGTGGGCTCAGTAGTTGTGAGGCGCGGGCTTAGTTGCTCTGCGACATGTGGGATCTTCCTGGGCCAGGCCTCGAACCCATGTCCCCTGCATTGGCAGGGGGATTCTCAACCACTGTGCCACCAGGGAAGCCTGGAAGTTTGTACCTCTTAATCCCCATCACCTATTTAGCCTGTCCCCCCACCCCCTCCCCTGTGGTAACTACCAGTTTGTTCTCTGTATCTATGAGTCTGTTTCTGTTTTGTTTTGTTTGATCATTTGTTTGGTTTTTTAGAGTCCACGTATAAAGGAAATTACACAGTATTTGTCTTTCTCTGTTTGCCTTATTTCACTTTGCATATACCATGAAGGTCCATCCATGTTGTTGCAAATGGCAAGATTCATTCTTTTTTATGGCTGAGGAATATGTTCTTTTTCCATTCATCTATCAATGGACACTTAGGTTGCTTCTATATTGTGGCAATTGTAAATAAAGCTGCGATGAACATAGGGGTGTATATATATATTTTAAATTAATGTTTCCATTTTCTTCAGAAAAATACCCAGAATTAGAATTGAGAAATAATCATTTTTTTTTTTTTTTTTTTTTGCGGTATGCGGGCCTCTCACTGTTGTGGCCTCCCCCGTCGCGGAGCACAGGCTCCGGGCGCGCAGGCTCCGGACGCGCAGGCTCAGCGGCCATGGCTCACGGGCCCAGCCACTCCACGGCATATGGGATCCTCCCAGACCGGGGCACGAACCCGTATCCCCTGCATCGGCAGGCGGACCCTCAACCACTTGCGCCACCAGGGAGGCCCCGAGAAATAATCATTTTAATGCAGAGCTCACAGGATTTGCAGATGGATTTCCTGGAATGGAAAGAGAAATGTCAAAGGCTGACTTCGAGCAAGTGGAATAGGGTTGCTAAAATGGGGGAAAATGAACGAGGGACAAGTTTGGGGGAGAACAATCAAGAGTTTAGTTTTAGATGTAAATCTGAGATGCATTAGCATCTTCAAGTAAGGAAATGTTGAGTTCATTGGAGAGATCAGGACTGGAGACATAACTGTGAGAAGGCCTCAGTCACTTCAGGTAGTGGGTATAGGCAAAGAAGAGAGCCAAGATTGAGTCCAGGGGTACTCCACCAGTGAAAGATTGGAAAGATGAGAGGAGGCTCTGGCAAAAGCACAAGGCCCGGCATGTGGTAAGTGCCCAGTGTAAGGTGGCTAGCTGCTATGGTCTGAATTGTTTCCCTCAAAATCCATACGTTGAAGCCCTAACCACCCTTCCCCAAAGTGACTGCATTTGTAGATAGGGCTTTCAGGAGGTAATTAAGGTTAAATGAAGTCATAGGAGTGGGGCCCTGAACTGATAGGACTTATAAGAGGAGGAGGAGAGAGAGCTATCTCTGTCTTTCTGCCATGTGAGAACACAGCTAGAAGGTGGCCATCAGCAAGCCAGGAAGAGGGTTCTCACCAGGAACTGAATTGGCTGGCACGTTGATCTTGGACTTCCAGCCTCCAGAACTGTGAGAAAATACATTTCTGTTGTTTAAACCCCCCAGTCTGTGGCATTGTGTTACGGTAGCCCAAGTGTCTGACTGAGACACTAGCCATGGAGGTTTGAGAACAGGCAGAGGTGACTTAGGCCAGAAAGCACTGGGAGAGCTGGGAGGACATGCCCTGCTCCTAACCTCCTGGCTGACCCACATCCATCAGTGGCCCTCTTTGGGCCTCCGTTTCCTCTTCTCTAAACTAAGGGCTCCTTTCAGTTCCAGCATTCTACAAACTATGATTTAGAAATAGAATTGTTAGAAGACAGGTAATACTGCATTTATGTGGATTTTGAAAAAATATTTTTTAATTTTATCTTTTATTGTGGTAAAGTATACATAACATAAAATTTACCATTTTAACCACTATCCATCCCTGGGACTTCTTCATATTCCTCACTGAAACTCTGTACCCCTTAAACAATAGTTACTCCCCTCCTCCTCCCAACCTCTGGCAGCCACCACATTACTTTCTGTCTCTATGAATTTGACTGCTCAAGGTAACTCATGTAAGTGGGATCATACAGTATTTTTGTCCTTTTGTGTCTGGCTTATTTCCCTTAGTATAATGTCTTCAAGGTTCATCCATGTTGTAACCTGTGTCAGAATTTCATTCCTTTTTAAGGTTAAATAGTATGTCATGTGGATTTGAAATCATAAGACCTGTGCCCAAATTCCAACTCTTCTACTTATGAGCTCATGTGACCTTGAGTGTGCCCTCTGTTTCTCATTTCCTCATCCTTAAATAGTGAAAATAGTACCTACCCCACAGACGTGTTGGGTGGTGAATTTGATATAATGGATGTGAAACCACTTTAGAAAGATTATGATGCTACGGCTATTTTTAGCTGTAAGAGGCCACTAGGTTGGCTGCTAGGGGTGATTTTTTTCTCTTGGTCACTCTAATGACATCTTTCCAAGCAATTCCTTGGCCCGGCTGCACAGCTGATCCAGTTCACTTATCATGGCAGTCAAATAAATGGACTTGGTTGTTTTCCTGTCAGCTTCTTCATGTGTCACATCAGCACAGCCAAAGATAAGGAGCCTGTGTCTCTGACCCAGACGCTTTGGACCTGGGTGCTTCCATTGTAAGCCAGGGAAAGTATCACCCTGATGGCTGGAGAAAACCCTCCTCCCCTTGGCTTCTTGTTACATTCTACAGCAACATCAGGCTCCCTGTTTCTGGGCCTGACTCCATGAGGTCATTCCACCCTAGAAAGGGTGGGAGGATGGATTAGAGGGAAGTGAGATGAGGCAGCACAGCCTGGGAGTCTGGGGGCTGAGGGCCAGGCTGGATCTCCTGTGGAGTAGCTGTGGGACCAAGCGCAATGCACTTTCCCTTTCTGGGTTGGGTACCCTCCTCTGTGTGGCAAGGGGTGGGACTTGAGGACCTCCAAGGTCATTTTGAGCTCTGGCCTTCCGTGAATGATGAATGGTCTGTGAATTCCCGTTCCACTTTCTGTCAATGACACTAGATCTTTCCTTCACCCCCACTATTCATGTACTTGTCCCCAAGAGCTACTCACTTCAGGTTCAGACTTAAACTGGATCCTTACTCCCAGCCCTGAGCCTATCTCTTCCCTCCTCCCTCTTCACTTTGATTTCTTTCTGGTCCAATTTTCTGCTGTCTAGAGGAGCTGGCTTTAGAAACATCTGCTTTCCTAATGCATGCTGAAAGATCAATGGCAGATTGTGGCTTCAGTTCTCATTTCACTTGCATTTTAGGAGAGGAGCAATACTTCAACCTCAAAAGAACGGCCCTCTCACAATAGAGTCTAGACACAGAGCGGGGAGACATGCTCAAAAAGTAAACAGGGGGCCATATTATGCAGACTTCCAAAGAGAAGTGAAGAGGTTTGGACTTCATCCAGTGGCAGTGGGGAGCCACTGAGGGGTTTTGAGCTGTATCTGAGCTATATCTTCAAGTGATCATTCAGGCAACTTTTTGAAGACTGGATTGAAGTGGGAAGAGAACAGAGGCAGGCAAGAGAGTGAATCCCAGATCCAGGTGAAAGAGACCAAGAAGAGTGATAATAGAGATGGAAAGGAAGAGACCCACCTGAGAGGTTTTAGAAGAATCACCTGGACTTGGGCCCCAGTGAATCTGGGGATAAGAGAGAGAGAGAGGAGTTGAGGATGACACTAACATTTCTAACTTGCAAGTTTGATGCCCAGTTTTGTCTGTGGCTAATATAGAAAACACACTTTGCCATTCTTCCCCAGCTCACTATGCTGTAGCCATGCCCAAATCTGCTCCTGCCTCAGGGCTTTTGCACTTGTGGGTCTCTGTGCCCAAGTTTAGCTCAAATGTCCTCTCTTTCAAGGGGCTTCTTTGATGGCCAATCTAAGGCAGTCTCTCTGCCCTGTTCATCTCCCACCTCAGTTCCTATTCACCTCACCCTTTATCCCAAGCTAAAATGAGCTCCTTCATCTATTAGCTTAGTTCCACTAGAATTTAAGTTCCACCTGGGTAGGGGTCTCATGTGTCTCATTCATGAGTGTATCCCTGGCACCTAGAAGAGGGCTTGACTCATAGCAGGTGCTTAGTAATTATAAGTTTAATGAACAGGAAGGAAGGAAAGAAGGAAGAAGGCTGGAATCAGATGTGGCAAATTATTTCCAAAGATGGCTGCAACATCTCCCATCTTGTATGCCTTTTGCAGTGAGACTTGCTGCTTCTCTCATCAGGTGGAGCCTGTTTCCTCTCTCTCTTGGACCTGGGCTGGCCCTATGACTTGCTTTGACCTGTAGAATGCAGCTGAAGTGACACTGTATGGCTTCAGAGTCTAGGCTTTCAGCAGTCCTTGTGGCTTCCATTTTCACACCCTTGCAATGATTCTTCTTCTTGTGTCTTGAGACACATCAGAAAGCCCAAGGCCCTGTGGAGGGAAATGGAGGCCTCCAGTCAACAGCATCTGCTGAGCCCAGCCCGCAGCAGATCTACCAGCTGAGTGTGGCCACATGAATAATCCCAGGCAATAAGAGCCATCCAGACAAGCCACAGAGTTGTGAGAAACAATACATTGTCTTAAACCACTAAGTTTCATTCTCCACTTTGGGCTTTGAGTTTAAGGAACTGGTGGGCATCCAGATGGAGATGTACAGCAGGAATTAAATATAAGGAATTATAACATATAATCATATAATTGTATATGTATACATATGTGTATACTTACATATGTATCTGTGTATATATACTTATATGTGTATGTGTAAATACATATATGTAATATTGGTATGTGTTTCTGGCAGAAACAGCTTTGATGACCTTTGAATTATGTATATGAACCTTTAATGTGATTACGAAAAAAGCTCTATTGTTTCTTGACTAGGTTGTGAAGAAAGTTGTAACAACTGTGTATTTTCTTACTCTTACTCTGATAATTTTTCAAATGGATGAATCAGGGCAGTTATAGGCAGATAAATGAAGGGTTCCCATCGGTGTGATTCAAAAAGCATTCAGGATCCTGCCTGCCCAAAGTTTCTGCCCCACTGCATTCTGCTCACTCCTTTGGCCAAGAGTTAGACAGTAGATGCAGAAGCATCAGTTCCAGCCCACCCTAGTATAGACAGATATGCATCTGGTGCTTTCCATCTTACAAAGCAATTTTCCCATCATCATCTTATTTAATCCTCATAGCAACTCTGTGGCATAGGTTCTGATTTTTTTTGAAAATGAGGAAACAGGGTTTAACTGAAAGTTACACAATGCATAGGTAGTTGAGTGAAGACAGACCCAGCAGACCCTCTAAACTCCTGGGTCAGCATGCTTTCAGCACCATCACACTTATTCCAATAGAACAGATTATGAGCTTCTTGGAAACTATTTACATAATAAAGAGAATGCCCTTGGTCTTGAAAGCCATTCATTGTCTGTCACAGGAGACAAGGAGATACCATCTCTGGGCAAGGTCTCCACCCATCTTGTAATTTAAGTAAAACTTTCATGCTAATTTCCTCTCCCTCCCAGAGTTAGCCCTGGCTCCTGGGAAGGAAAGGAAGTGCTTTCACACTTTATAGACAACCTTGGCTTCAATCACATCATTTGCTCCATTTTTTTCTCCTGTGAAATATGAAAAAGCAGATGTAAAGTCTTCCCTGTTTCTCTTTAAAAGAAGATAATAGTTGTTTGCACATTTTAACTGAACATATTTAAAAAGAATGAGAGTTGATTTTTTTAATTGCAAAATTTATTCTGGATAAAACATTAATGTGGGATGAGTTAAGAATACTTTTTTTTTTTTTCCTCCAAGTATTAGGAGACAAGAGGAAGGCTCTGGAAATCTGTTTGCAAACCTTTAGCAGTCCTCATGGTCTCCCTGAGACTAGGCAGACACTACCTGAGATGCTCACCCAGTCTGGGCCACAGTTAGAATATTTGATGGGGGGTGGGGTGGGGGAATGTCTTCTAACCAGGCTTCTCATCTTTGCAATTCTCTATCACAGGATGAAAGGCCACACCTGACTCTCCTTTTCTCCTGTTGGTGTCCCTCTAATTACTTGAATGATCCGATCTTCCTCTCACTATTGACTTCCCACTTCTCTCCTCTGTGCCCTGGGTCCCTGCTTCACGGTGGACTGCTCCCCATCCACCCCCCTCATTTGCTGAGATCTGGATTGCCCTCTGGATTTCCCCAAGGGAAGCTACTCATTCTTCCATTTTTCATGCCCTATGAAACTGGGAAGGGGGTTGACACACTCGCGGATTTTTTCTTACATTTATAGACATTACACTTTCACCCTAGTGAAAATTGCAATTTATTTTGTTTCATTCTATTTGGCTATATAACCCACTATTGTTTCTGGCCCTTTCCAGTTGGGACAATAAGAGTCCTCCTGCCTGGTGTCGTTCAAGCCAATAGAAGGAGACGGAGTTTGGTTCAGAAGCAAAGGAACGTTTAATTCTTTGATGAAAGAATAGAGAGTTGCAAGCTCTCCCTGACAGGCAGTCAGCAGGTCTGCTTTATAGGGCTCTTGTCAGAGGGGAGGGGGCGGAGTCCACTGGGGCAGGCGCAGCTGTGCTGCTTAGGCTCCAGATCGCAGTGCCGGGTGCACGGCCCGCCGCCGCCATCTTGAATTGAGCGTCCTGTGCAGTGTCTCTGCGCATGGCCCGCTGCCGCCATCTTGAATTGAGCGTCCTGTGCAGCGTCTCTGCTCGCAGCCGGAGCTGAGGTGTCCGCACAGCCCTCTCACACTACTAATTCTGGTGTGAAGTGCCTGGCACCGAGGACCCTATGAGCAAGTGAAACTGGACTAAGCACAAAGGTAAAAAAACGGTTAGACTTTATTATTATTATTTTAAACTTTTTAATTATTGTTATTTTTTAATCTTTACTGGAGTATAATTGCTTCACAATATTGTGTTAGTTTCTGTTGTACAACAAAGTGAGTCAGCCATAAGCATGCATATATCTCCATATCCTCCCTCTTGCGTCTCCCTCCCACCCTCCCTATCCCACCCCTCTAGGTCGTTAAAAAGCACCGAGCTGATCTCCCTGTGCTATGCGGCTGCTTCCCACTAGCTATCTGTTTTACATTTGGTAGTGTATATATGTCAATGCCACCCTCTCACTTTGCCCCAGCTTACCCTTGCCCCTCCCCTTGTCCTCAAGTCCATTCTCTACATCTGTGTCTTTATTCCTGTCCTGCCCCTATGGTCTTCAGAACCTTTTTTTTTTTTTTTTTTTTTTTATTTTAGATTACATATGTATGTGTTAGCATGCGGTATTTGTTTTTCTCTTTCTGACTTACTTCACTCCGTATGACAGTCTCTAGGTCCATCCACCTCACTGCAAATAACTCAATTTCGTTTCTTTTTATGGCCGAGTAATATTCCATTGTACATATATGCCACATCTTCTTTATCCATTCACCTGTCGATGGACACTTAGGTTGCTTCCATGTCCTGGCTATTGTAAATAGCACTGCAATGAACATTGTGGTACATGTCTGTTTTTGAATTATGGTTTTCTCAGGGTATATGCCCAGTAGTGGGATTGCTGGGTCATATGGTAGTTCTATTTTTAGTTTTTTAAGGAACCTCCATACTGTTCTCCATAGTGGCTGTATCAATTTACATTCCCACCAACTGTGCAAGAGGGTTCCCTTTTCACCACACCCTTTCCAGCATTTATGGTTTCTAAATTTTTTGATAATGGCCCTTCTGACTGGTGTGAAGTGATACTTCATTGTAGGTTTGATTTGCATTTCTCTAATAATTAGTGATGTTGAGCATCTTTTCATGCACCTCTTGGCCATCTGTATGTCTTCTTTGGTGAAATGTCTGTTTAGGTTTTCCACCCATTTTTAAATTGAATTGTTTGGTTTTTTGATATTGGGCTGCATTAGCTGTTTGTATATTTTGGAGACTAATCCTTTGTTGTTTCATTTGCAAAAATTATCTCGCATTCTGAGGGTTGTCTATTCTGTTTATGGTTTCCTTTGCTGTGCAAAAGCTTTTAAGTTTCATTAGGTCCCATTTGTTTATTTTTGTTTTTATTTCCATTTCTCTAGGAGGTAGGTCAAAAAAGATCTTGCTGTGGTTTATGTCAAAGAGTGTTTTTCCTATGTTTTCCTCTAAGAATTTTATAGTGTCTGGCCTTACATTTAGGTCTTTAATCCATTTGGAATTTACTTTTCTGTATGGTGTTAGGAAGTGTTCTAATTTCATTCTTTTACATGTAGCTGTCCAGTTTTCCAAGCACCACTTATTGAAGAGGCTGTCTTTTCTCCACTGTATATTCTTGCCTCCTTTGTCGTAAATTAGGTGACCATATGTGCATGGGTTTATCTCTGGGATTTCTGTCCTGTACCATTGATCTATATTTCTGTTTCTGTGCCAGTACCATACTGTCTTGATTACTGCAGGTTGTAGTGTAGTTTGAAGTCAAGGAGCCTGATTCCTCCAGCTCCATTTTTCTTTCTGAAGATTGCTTTTGTTATTCAGGGTCTTTTGTGTTTCCATACAAATTGTAAAATTTTTTGTTCTAATTCTGTGAAGAATGCCATTGGTAGTTTGCTAGGGATTGCATTGAATCTGTAGATTGCTTTGGGTAGTAGAGTCATTTTTGCAATATTGATTCTTCCAATCCAAGAACATGGTATATTTCTCCATGTGTTTATGTCATCTTTAATTTCTTTCATCAGTGTTTTATAATTTTCTGAGTACAAGTCTTTGGCCTCCTTATGTAGGTTTATTCCTAGGTATTTTATTCTTTTTGTTGCAATGGTAAATGGGGTTGTTTCTTTAATTTCTCTTTCTGATTTTTCTTTTTTGTGTATAGGAATATCAGAGATTTCTGTGAATTAATTTTGTACCCTGCAACCTTACCAAATTCATTGATTAGTTCTAGTAGTTTTCTGGTGGCATCTTTAGGAATTTCTATGTATAGTATCATGTCCTTTGCAAACAGTGACAGTTTTACTTCTTCTTTTCCAATTTGTATTCCTTTTATTTCTTTTACTTCTCTGATTGCCATGGTTGGGATTTCCAAAACTATGTTGAATAAGTGTGTCGAGAGTGGACATCCTTGTCTTGTTCCTGATCTTAGTGGAAATGATTTCAGTTTTTCACCATTGAGTATATTCGCTGTGGGTTTGTCAATATATAGCCTTTATTATTTTGATGTAGGTTCCCTCTATGCCCATTATCTGGAGAGTTTTTATCATAAATGGGTGTTGAATTTTGTCAAAAGTGGTTTCTGCATCCACTGAGATGATCATATGGCTTTTATTATTCAATTTGTTAATATGATGTATCACATTGATTGATTTGCATATATTGCAGAATCCTTGCATCCCTGGGATAAATCCCACTGGATCATGGTGTATGAGCCTTTTAATATGTTGTTGGGTTCTGTTTGCTAGTATTTTGTTCAGGATTTTTGCATCTATGTTCATCAGTGATATTGGTCTATAATTTTCTTTTTTTGTGATATCTTTTTCTGGTTTTGGTATCAGGGTGATGGTGGCTTCGTAGAATGAATTTGGGAATGTTCCTCCCTCTGCAATTTTTTGGAAGAGTATGAGAAGGATCTGTGTTAGCTTTCCTCTAAATATTTGATAGAATTCTCCTGTGAAGCCATCTAGTCCTGGACTTTTGTTTGTTGGAAGATTTTTAATTACAGTTTCAATTTCATTACCTGTGATAGGTCTGTTTATATTTTCTAATTCTTCCTGGTTCAGTCTTGGAAACTTGTAGCTTTCCAAGAATTTGTCCATTTCTTCCAGGTTGTCCATTTTATTGGCATATAGTTGTTTGTAGTAGTCTCTTATAATCCTTTGTATTTCTGTGGTGTCAGTTGTGATCTCTCCTTTTTCATTTCTCATTTTACTGATTTGCATAATCTCCCTTTTTGTCTTGATGAGTCTGGCTAAGGGTTTATCAATTTTTTTATCTTCTCAAAGAACCAGCTTTTAGTTTTATGGATCTTTGCTATTGTTTTCTTCGTTTCTATTTCATTTATTTCTGCTCTGATCCTTATGATTTCTTTCCTTCTACTGACTTTGGGTTTTCTTTGTTCTTCTTTCTCTAGTTGCTTTAGGTTTAGGGTTAGATTGTTTATTTGAGATTTTTCTTGTTTCTTGAACTGAGATTGAATTGCTATAAACTTCCCTCTTAGAACTGTTTTTGCTGCATCCCATAGGTTTTGGGTCTTTGTGTTTTCATTGTCACTTGTTTCAATGTATTTTTTAAATTTCTTCTTTGATTTCTTCAGTGATCTCTTGTTTATTTAGTAGTGCACTGTTTAGCCTTCATGTATTTATGGTTTTTACAGTTTTTTTCCTGTAATTGATTTCCAGTCTCATAACGTTGTGGTCAGAAAAGATGCTTGATATGATTTCAATTTTCTTAAATTTCCTGAGGCTTGCTTTGTGACTCAAGATGTGATCTATCCTGGATAATGTTCCGTGTGCACTTGAGAAGAACGTGTATTCTGCCACTTTCAGGTAGAATGTTCTATAAATATCAATTACATCTATCTGGTCTATTGTGTCATTTAAAGCTTGTGTTTCCTTATTTATTTTCTGTTTGGATGATCTGTCAGTTAGTGTGGGGTGGCCAATAAGTGGGGTGTTAAAGTCCCCTACTATTACTGTGTTACTGTCGATTTCCCGTTTCATGGTTGTTAGCATTTGCCATATGTATTGAGGTGTTCCTATGTTGGGTGCATAAACATTTATAATTGTTATTTCTTCTTCTTGGATTGATCCCTTGATCATTATGTAGTGTCCATCTGTATCTCTTGTAACAGTCTTTATTTTAAAGTCTGTTTTATCTGATATGAGTATTGCTACTCCAGCTTTCTTTTGATTTCCATTTGCATGGAATATATTTTTCCATCCCTTCACTTTCAGTCTGTATGTGTCCCTAGGTCTGCAGTGGGTCTCTTGTGGACAGCATATATATGGGTCTTGTTTTTGTATCCATTCAGCCAGTCTGTGTCTTTTGGTTGGGGCATTTTTTTTTTTTTTGCGCAGTACGCGGGCCTCTCACCGTTGTGGCCTCTCCCGTCGCGGAGCACAGGCTCCGGACGTGCAGGCCCAGCGAGCATGGGTCACGGGCACAGCCGCTCCGCGGCATGCGGGATCCTCCCAGACCGGGGCACGAACCCGCGTCCCCTGCATCGGCAGGCGGACTCCCAACCACTGTGCCACCAGGGAAGCCCTGGTTGGGGCATTTAATCCATTTATATTCAAGGTTATTATTGATATGTATGTTCCTATTACCATTTTCTTAATTGTTTTGGGTTTGTTTTTCTGGGTCTTTTTCTTCTCTTGTATTTCCCACCTAGAGAAGTTTCTTTTGCATTTGTTGTAAAGCTGATTTGGTGGTGCTGAATTCTCTTAGCTTTTGCTTGTCTGAAAAGCTTTTGATTTTGCTGTTGAATCTGAATGAGATCCTTGCTGGGTAGAGTAATCTTGGTTGTAGGTTTTTCTCTTTCATCACTTTAAGTATATCCTGCTACTCCCTTCTGGCTTGCAGAGTTTCTGCTGAAAAATCAGCTGATAACCTTATGGGGGTTCCTTTGTATGTTATTTTTTGTTTTTCCCTTGCTGCTTGTAATGCTTTTTCTTTGAATTTAATTTTTGCTAGTTTGATTAATATGTGTCTTGGTGTGTTTCTCCCAGGGTTATCCTGTCTGGGATTCTCTGTGCCTCCTGGACTTGGGTGACTATTTCCTTTTCCATGTTAGGGAAGTTTTCAACTATAATCTCTTCAAATATTTTCTCAGACCCTTTCTTTTTCTCTTCTTCTTCTTCTTCCCTATGATTCGAATGTTTGTGCATTTAGTGTTGTCCCATAGGTCTCTGAGATCGTCTTCAATTCTTTTCATTCTTTTTTCTTTATTCTGCTCCTCGGCAGTTATTTCCACCAGTTTGTCTTCCAGCTCACTTATTCGTTCTTCTGCCTCAGTTATTCTGTTATTGATTCCTTCTAGTGTATTTTTCATTTCAGTTATTGTGTTATTCATCTCTGTTTTTTTTGTTCTTTAGTTCTTCTAGATCTTTGTTGGACATTTCTTGTATTTTCTCAACCCATGCCTCCATTCTGTTTCCGAGATTCTGGATCATCTTTACTATAATTACTCCAAATTCTTTTTCAGGTAGATTGCCTATTTCCTTTTCATTTATTTGGTCTTGTAGGTTTTTACCTTGCTGCTTCATCTCTGACATATTTTTTTGCCATCTCATTGATTTTTTTCCTTTTTTTTAATGAATGGGATTGTGTTCCTATCTTACTGGTTGTTTGGCCTGAGGCTTCCAACACTGGAGTTTATAGGCTGCTGGGTAGAGCTGGGTCTTGGCGCTGAGATGAGGACCTCTGGGAGACCTCACGCTGATGAATATTCCCTGGGGTCTGAGGTTCTCTGTTAGTCCAGTAGTTTGGAGTTGGAGCTCCCACTGCAGGAGCTTCAGCCCAACCCCTGGCTCATGAACCAAGATCCTACAAGCTGTGTGGAGTGACAAAAAAAAAGAAAAGAAAGAGAAAAAAAGGAGAACAACAAAGTAAAAAATAAAATTAGACTAGGAAACTAACAGATATGTTAGAAAAAAATAAAAATATAGATGAAACAACAACTGGAAGGTAAAACAGAACCACAATACTTAAAAAGAGGAGAGAAAAAAAAAAAGGTGGAAAAGGCCTTGGCTGTGGAGGGTGGGGCTTAAGCAGGGGTGAGGTTTGAATGGTGGACGGGGCCTATGCTTAGGACCCACAGGGCTGGAAAAGGCCCTGGGGGGTGTGAGGGGTGGGGCTTAGACTAAACAGAACAGAAGGAGCCTAGGCATACCTCCCACCTCTGATCTCAGAGGGTGGGGGACCCCACCAGGCTTCCTGTGCTTGAGTGGGCGGGGCAAATGTTTTCCCTGCCCTCCTCTCCCACTCCTCCAGTCCTGGAGGGCCCCTCCAGCCTGCCTCTCCTGTTCTCTCTTAGGCCTCCCTCCTACACCCCCTTGACCAACCCAGCCTGGAGGGGATCTCTGAGGACGTAGGACCCGGCCTGAGAGCTGGTCAGACTTCCCCGGCTAATTGGGCAGGGAAAACACTGGGTGCGCTCCACCCTGATCCAAGGCCCTGAGGGTCCCTCCAGGGGAGGGAACCCCTCCTCCCTCTCAGCCACTCCTCAGAGCCACCAGTCTTGTCCAGCTTCCACTTCTCCTCCCCCTTCAGTCCCCCCACGTCCTACCAGTTTGCTTGGGGGTTCTTCCCATCTCCTTGGGTGTCGGGGTCCCCCACCAGTATCCCGCAGGTGCCCTAGTTGTGGGGAGATGAAAACTCTGCCTCTTCCCACACCGCCATCTTGACTCCACCCCCTAGACTTTATTTTATTACCCAGGCTCCATTTTTATTTCCCAGGAATTGTTAAGGAGCTTTGCCGGTGACACTATCTCTTCTGTATCACTGTCCTCTACTAGCCTCCCAGTCACTGTTGTTCATTTATTGAAGACTTTGGCACCAGATTCATGATCTTTCTCTCCATCTCAACAATTGCCATCACCATCTTAGGAGATTTCAGTGACAAGAATTGCACTATTCAACATCCTAGTCTCATAATCCTGGAACTCCCATTTCCACAGACCATCACCTTGCCTCAACTTCAGTCACAAACTCAAGGACCATCACCAAGAAGGGCTTCCCCGTTGAAGTCTTCAACTCCCTTCTGGTAGCCTCATGCCATGCCTTTGCCTCCTCTAGGCTCTTGGTCCCTCCATTTTCTCCCCATCAGTTGGCTCTCTCCCAACATTTATTTCTGCTTTTTTCTTCTTGGGAGTCCATGATTACTCACCCTTTTCTTCTCAGTAACTCTCTGAACATTTACCACTCGCCTTGAGTTCCATACACAATGCCCCGCACCCTACATTTCTAGCAGAATATCATGTCTCTTACTCCACTGAGAAAATTGATCCCTCAGGTGTGATCTCTCTCAGCTATCAGTAGCTTACCATTTATTGCCTCTTCCTTCCTCAGCCTCAAAGGATGTGTATCCTTGATGCCACTTTCTCCTCTTATACATTTTTTACTAGTCACCACCTCTTATTCCTTTCCATGAAATCTTTTTCCTCAGAATATGAAAATGGTCAAGATTTTCCAATCCTAAAAAAGAAACAAACTAAACAGAACAAAAAACCTCACCAAAACATAAATGCCTTTACCCCATGTTCACCTCTAACTGGGTAGCATCTTATCCAAATATCTCAAAAAGCTTGCCTGCACTCACTGCCTCCAGTTTCCCACCTCTCATTCACTCCTTAACCTGCTGCAGTCTGGCTTCTTGCCCATTCGCTCTCCTGAAACAGCTGTCCCTGAAATCAATAATAACTTCCTAATTGCCAAATCCAATAGATTTTTTTAGTTTTTACCTCACTGAATCTCTTTCTAGTATTTGATATTATTAATCATTTTTTTCCTTCTTGAAAATCTGAATTTCCTTGCATCATCGTTCTGATTTTCCTAGTATATGGCGATTCTGTCCCTGCTTCTTTGTAGGTTTCTCTTCCTTTCACATATTGGAAGTCACGAGAGTTGCCCACTGTTTCACACTCTCCCAAGGTGAGCTCTTCTACCTGCATTACTTCTATTGATACCTATAAGTCTCCCTCAACTTCTCTTTCTCCTTTGCCAGCCACATGATATCATTGGTCAATTTCTGCCAAATTAAGTCAGGCTTCATCTCTCTTCTCCTAGACTGCTGCAATGGCCTTCGTACAGGGCTCCCTGCTTTCATTTCTATTTACTTCCTGTATATCCTCATCCCATAGTCAACACAATCTAATGAAATATAAATCTGACCAGGCCAAGCCCATGCTTAAAACATTTAAAAAATTCCCTAATATCTATAGAAACACGTCCAGGCTCTTCTCATACAAGAGCTCCCATGATCTAATATCTGCAGATGTCTTTGGCCTCACTGATCAGGCCTCCCTGCCTGATCGTTTTTGCTTCTGCAGCAATTAACTGCACAGAGTCCACACCTGACACCACCCCAACCATGCAGGCCTTGGTGCCTTTGCTTGTGTTCTTCCCTTGCCTGGAATTCCTATCATTTTTTGCCTATCCTTTGCTTGGCTGAATCCCACTCATTCTCTAAGACTCAGCTCACAAGTCCTCCACAAGCCCCTTGGCTGATATATGAGCCTTTCCTCAGAGCTTCCATAACACCCTATGTACTATATCTTCTCAGATTGCTTTACACTGGCTTCTCTGCCCATCCGTCCACTGTATTGTAAGCTTCTTGAGGTCTCATTCAGCCTTCTGTCCCTCTTGACCAGTCAAGTGCCAGGTGTCTAGAAGGTGCTTGGGAAGAGCTTTGAATTTGGAATTAAGAACCAGGGATCAAATCCTTTCTTTTCCATGCATTATCCCTGTTACATAGATAAGTCTCCTTCCCTGTCTGTCACGCTTCCTTATCTATAATTATTCTACTTACCTTTCAAGGAAAAATTAAAAATCAAATGAGATAACATAAATTTTCTTTGTAAACTGCAAAGTACTATGAAAATGTTTTATTATTGATACATATAATTTGCAGAAATACATAGTGAAGAAAAGATCTAACACAACATTATGGATCCTGTACAAATGTTAACAAGATTTCATATTCATTCAAAAATCTACATAAGCATTTTTATGTCAGTGTGGTAGTCTGCAAAGAACAGTGAGGGGATTATCTCTTTGTTTTAAAAACCTGTTCAATGTGCCTAGAGGTGCTAGAATTGGACTTATGAAAATAATCAGCTAATGTTACTTAAGCTTGACAAGAGCACTTATTTAGCTTCAACATTAGCAGGTCATGAACCTCCTGACAATCTTAACTTACAGCATCACATCTTCTTTCCTCTGTGCCTTCAGACTGTGCCTTCTGCCCAACTCTTCCAACTTTTTACATGCTTCTCAATTCTCTGTGAAAGTCAGGCCATGGAGAAGGGATGATTCAGATGAGATTTCACACATCAATCTGACTTACCTTAAGTGAATACATGTCATTTATCCAATTCTTTCTTTATTCCTTAGCAAAAGAGAAGGAAAAATTGTTCCACTCTGCAAGAACAACTCCCAATTTAGATAAATGGAATTAGAAATAAATAACAAAGCAATCATTAGGAGTAATCTGTCTAATGGGTCAAATCCTTTATAGAAAATTGGAGCTGAAAAACTCCTAGTTCCAGGTTGTGCAACAAAAAACTTCAAGAAAGTAAAAGCATCAGCCAAGAGGAATATAAACATTTCACCTTCACGAGGAAGAGGGGGCAGTGCAGGTGCTCCCAGAAAAGGGGTAAGTTCCATGGGGGACAGGCAGAACCCCAAACCTGGGCTTTGGAGGTAGTGACCTGGCCCTGCCACCTATCAATCAGACAGTCTTTAGCAGGTTATTTTATCTGTTCGGACTTCAGTTTCCTCATATGTCCCATGGGGATCAATCATAAGGCATCTCATAGAGTGGTTGAGAGAGAGAGAGAGAGGGAGGGAGAAAACCATGCCTATATTCAATAAATAGTAGATATTATTTTAATTAAAGTTAAATTTATTTGAAGGAAAGTGAAAATACAGGGGAATAACAAAATATTAAATAGATACGTTGGGCCCAGATTATGCCAGTCTTGAATTCCAGGTTACAAAGTTTAGATTTTGTTAAGGCAATGGGGAGACTTCAAAGGTTTTGAGAAGGAGTGTGTTGTGACACAATAACAGATGTGCTTTTTGAAGATTGATCTGGAAGAAGTGTATAGAGGGAGATTAAAGGGAAATATCAGGAGGCAGAAGAACCAGCTAGGAAGCTATCATTTTAATCCAGTGAGACCTGATGAAGTCTGACCTAGGGCAGTGGTAATGGGGATGGAGAAGAAGGATGCTACTGGGATAGAACTGGCAAAAGAGAGTTGTTAAAGATGGCTCCCGTGTTTCACACCTTTGTGACTGGGAGGACAGTGGTGCTCTTTATTTCAGAAACGGGAAGCATAGGCAGGGGAGTGGGTTCGGGAGGGTCTGTAATTTAGTGTAATTTAGCATTGGTCTTAGGTGTTGTAGGTGCTGGTAATCTATCAAGGAAGAAAGAGCTAACAGGCATTTGGGTATAATAACTCTCTAGCACCCTATGATCAATAGTTAAGTATATTTCATTGGACTATTTGTTCCTATTTCAAAAGAATCCATATCTGATTTTTTTTAAGTGCAGTCAGTAGGAATGTAGGATTCACCAACAGAAACACCCACTATAGAAAACCTGGCTGGAAGTGACTCCTTAGGACTCTCCAGCTCACTGCTGTGCCACCCAGGTTAATCATATTTGTTTGCTGCTAAAAAGATGTTTGAATCCAGGCAGGATCCCATGCAAACTCTTCTATCTCTTCTTCCTAGAGTGTCTGTGTTCTCCTCCCCACCCAAACTGGCTGAAAACATGAGCAAATCTGATCCTCGTACAACCTTGTTGAACAGTCTGTTCCTTCGTTCTCCTTATCAAAGAACTCAGCCTGGTTATAGAGGCTCAGGCTCCCCAGGGAAAGCCATGCTGAGACCTGGTGTCACATCCACCTTATCTGTGTTGTACTATTCTGTCTTTCTTTAAACTCTTCATCTGTTTTCCTGATACTGAGGTGAGGCTTAATGGTCTGTAATCCCCAGGTTCCCAGCGGTGCCTCTGGGAGAGATTGGGCCCATAGTAACAACTTTCCAGTTTTTGGCAACAGTGTCTCTTGTAACCCCATTTCTCTGTTTACCATTTCTCACTTCATATCCATCCAAACCCCAGAGTCCCACTGTCCTTGCTGGTCATGTCCAGCTCCCAAGGATATATATATATATATTGAAATATATATATATATGTATTTTTATTTTTATTTATTTTTTTTTTCTTTTTGCGGTATGTGGGCCTCTCACTGCTGTGGCCTCTCCCGTTGCGGAGCACAGGCTCCGGATGCGCAGGCCCAGCGGCCATGGCTCACGGGCCCAGCCGCTCCGCGGCATATGGGATCCTCCCAGACCGGGGCACGAACCCGCATCCCCTGCATCGGCAGGCGGACTCTCAACCACTTGCGCCACCAGGGAGGCCCTATTTTTATTTATTTTATTTATTTATTTATTTTTTGGTACGCGGGCTTCTCACTGCTGTGGCCTCTCCCGTTGCGGAGCACAGGCTCCGGACGCGCAGGCCCAGCGGCCATGGCCCACGGGCCCAGCCGCTCCGCGGCACGTGGGATCCTCCCAAACCGGGGCACGAACCCGTGTCCCCTGCATCGGCAGGCGGACTCTCAACCACTGCGCCACCAGGGAAGCCCTATATGTATTTTTAGAGAAGCTTAGTGTATTAATCAATGTATTTTAAAACGTGTATTTGGATTTATTGTGTGCACAGCATTGAACTAGACAATGCTGGAGGCCTCCTCAAGATGAAGGAAACATATAGTTTCTGGTTTTCCAATGATGTTAAGATCCAGATTGACATGTACACAAATGAGACACGTGAGGCTGGGTAGGGGTAGCATGAGGAGGAGGAGGGTGGAAAGCTAAACATGAGTTAAATCTGCAATGTATCAGCTACAAGACTTAAATTTTATATTGAAGATAGGGTACTTATAGAGAAAGGCTGATGGTAAAGTCCAAGAAGGCTATAGGGACAGGCAGAGGGCCCATTTCAGTGCCATCTCTGAGACCTATTAAGTGTAGAGTGTCCTCTTAGGCTAGAAGAGTAGTCCAGAGTTCTGGTCGAAAGGGACATTTTACCTAAGTGAAAACAGGGCAAACACATAAAGTAGTGAAATACCATCTTTAATGATATATAAAGGAGATCAAGACAGTGCACTGCTTAAGTAATTGTTTTTAGTTTTCAAGTAAGATTTCGGCTAATTAATTTTTTGTACTTTGTTTTCAGACTGAGGATCTCATTAATGCATCCTCTAATGGAAGACACATTTTACATAATATTCCTTGTGTGCAGAATGTGTGTGAATTTATTGCACATGTAGTTTACGCTTTCTTTTTTGATCCTCATACCCACCTTGTCAACAGGGCAGGTCTTAGCTCAAAAAATTATGAGACTTGTTCCAGTTTCTCCCTAACCAGAGGGTAATTATCTGGAAGTTAAGGAACATTTTGTGTCTCTAAGGGCCATAAAAAGGCTGAACTGAAAAGTTTGAGACAGAGATGCTGCAAAAATCTCAAAAGCTTTCCTCAGTTCTGTGCTCTTATTAAAGAACAGAATAGCAACCAGTGTTTGGGTAAAGCAGGTCACCTGGGACTACATCCAAAGTAACACCTCTGATGCTAAAGACATTTCTAGAGCCCTGAGGTTCTGAGAGGAGGTTTCAGCATGATCAGAAATTCAGAAATTGCTGAGTTCATGAAGAAGAATGAAGACTCAAGTCCACAGGTCCAGGGCTAATGAGGGACGAAGCCAGAGGTAGGGTCAATGGATTCATAGCTGTGAGACCACCGATGTGTGCTCTTCCTTCAAAGGATGTCTTTAGCCTCAACTGCTTTTATCTTTAGATTTTTATGACCCATCTCATTGTCCTGACCCTGAGGACAGGGATTCAGAGACCTTATGGGAGTTTAAAGCAGTTAAAACATCTGTGAGTCGTCTAAGTAGAGACATATCTTTATTAATGTCCATGCCCTCATAAGCCCAGCTGGGTTCTTTAGTGGGACTTGAGGTTCAGTAATGGGGACAATATCCACAGCAATCCTGATATACTGTATTCCAAAGGTGACAGTGAGGGTTATGCAAGGCACATCTTCTTGGGAAGAGTTCTCCTTCTCCAGGACAGGGTAAAAAAAGGTGGCAGCCAATTAAGTTTAAGGATTCTAACTTAACTTAAGACACTGGCTCTTAAACCAAATGAGACAAAGCATGGCAACAGTACCTGAAGCCTGTACTAAGCATGGACCATTAACGGTGTTAGATGTTATTTTGGCCTAGGACCCAGGAAAGCATAAATTTTGTCTTAGCTCAACCTCTTCTTTTTCTTATGTATTTACAAAGATATACATTTATAAAGAACAAAGGCAAACTTACATTTTACTGTTAGCTGGGATTGAGACCCAATCCAGCACAGAGAGCTTTGGCAGGCTGGGCTGGAGCACTTTTTTTCGAGCCATGTAGAACTCAGGAGTCTCAGCCAAGGGTCAATTCAACATGCATGTTAACACAGGGCAAAAATAAGCAGAGGGAAATAGACTTATCTAGGTGCCAAGCTAAACCACCTGGGCAGTAGCCTCAGGACTCTTGCTGTTAAATTTATTAGTTTTTTTTTCTTTTTTTTTTTTTCTTCGGTACGCGGGCCTTTCACTGTTGTGGCCTCTCCCGTTGTGGGGCACAGGCTCGGGACGCGCAGGCTCAGCGGCCATGGCTCACGGGTCCAGCCGCTCGGCAGCATGTGGGATCTTCCCAGCCCGGGGCACGAACCTGTGGCCCCTGCATTGGCAGGCGGACTCTCAACCACTGCTCCACCAGGGAAGCCCTTATTAGTTTTTTTATTCTATGTTTCAAGCCTTTGTCTTGAAAAAAAAAATCATTGCCTACTTCAAGGTCTCAAAGGTTTTTGTTGTTGTTGTTGTTTTTAGAGCATCTGAATTTGGAACCTCTGGAATAACACCATTATTTATTTTATTCATTCATTCATTCATTCATTCATTCATGGCTGTGTTAGGTCCTCGCCGCTGCGCGCAGACCCCTTCCAGTTGCGGCAGGTGGGGGTCACTCTTCGTTGCGGTGCGCAGGCTTCTCATTGTCGTGGCCTCTCCCGCTGCGGAGCACAGGCTCTAGGCGCGTGGGCTTCAGTAGTTGCAGCATGTGGGCTCAGTAGTTGTGGCTCACAGACTCTAGAGCGCAGGCTCAGCAGCCCTGGCGCACGGGCCTAGTTGCTCTACGGCATGTGGGATCTTCCCGGACCAGGGCTCGAACCCATTGGCAGGCAGACTCTCAATCACTGCACCACCAGGGAAGCCCTCAAAGGTTTTTTCTTATGTTTTCCTCTAGGAGTTTTATAGTTTTAGTCTTATGTTTTGTTCTATGATCTATTTCTAGTTAATTTTTGGTATGATATGAGGTAAGGGTTGAGGTTCATTTTTTTCCTGTATAGATATTCAGTAATTCCTACAACATTTGTTGAAGATTGCCCTTTCCCCATTGAATTACCTTGTCACCTTTTTGAAAATACATATGTGTGAGCTGTCTAATCTGGTCCATTGATCCATGTTTCTATCCTTACATCAGTATCACACAGTCTTGATTACTGTAGTTTTACAGTAAGTCTTGAACTCAGGTAGGGTAAGTCTTCCAACTTCGTACTTCTTTTTCAAAATTGTTTTGAATATTCTAGATCATTTGCAATTCCATATACATTTTAGAATCAGTGTGTCAATTTCTACAAAAAAAGACTGCTGGGGTTTTGACAGGGATAACACTGAATCCACAATCAATCTGGAGAAAACTGATACCTTAACAATATTGAGACTTGCAATTCATGAACATACATATATATCTCAATTTAGGTATTCTCAATTTATCATAGCAACATTTTGTAGTTTTCAATGTACAGGTCTTGCATATATGTATTAAATATATTCCTATTTCATTTTTTCAACTGTAAGTGATACTGTTTCTTTTTGTTTTCTAATTTTTCACTGATAGTCTATAAAAATACAATTGATTTTATATATTTTCCTTATAACCATGACCTTGTTAGATTTGTTTATTAGTTTATTAGAAGATTTTTTTATAGATTTCTTAGGATTTTCTGCATACATAATTATGTTGTATTTCACATGGCGTTTTTTAAAGCAATGATATTGCCTGCTTGAAAAAGTGGCCCAATTCTTGTCTTGGGAACTGACCAATAATGACTATTTCCTCATCTTTGGGAAAGTCATAGAAGATATCCATGGATGAGGGCATGTTGATTACACAATGACTCAGTAACCAGCAGTCACTGATTTCCCTGACTGAGGAGAATGTGAAAGAGCTTGGGAAATGCCTGTTGGTGTACCTCCTTAAGAAAGAGGTAGACAGGGTCGGAGAATAAAGACCAAAGAGAAACTCAAAGAGTAAAGGATTTTAAGGGACTGTGGGTTGTACCAGTCCTCCAATCAGAAGAGGACTGACTTCTTTTTTTTTTTTTTTTTTTTTTTTGCGGTACGCGGGCCTCTCACCGTTGTGACCTCTCCCGTTGCGGAGCACAGGCTCCGGACGCGCAGGCTCAGCGGCCATGGCTCACGGGCCCAGCCGCTCCGTGGCATGTGGGATCCTCCCGAACCGGGGCACGAGCCCGTGTCCCCTGCATCGGCAGGCAGACTCTCAACCACTGCGCCACCAGGGAGGCCCGAGGATTGACTTTTTCTTTTTTGCGGTACGCGGGCCTCTTACTGTTGTGGCCTCTCCCGTTGCAGAGCACAGGCTCCAGACGCGCAGGCTCAGCGGCCATGGCTCACAGGCCCAGCCGCTCCGCGGCATGCGGGATCTTCCTGGACCGGGGCACGAACCTGTGTCCCTGCATCGGCAGGTGGACTCTCAACCACTGCGCCACCAGGGAAGCCCAGAGGGCTGGCTTCTTGAAGCATGTGTCTGGGCTGTGGCAGAGTCGGCTCAGATATCCCACTCTTAATGAATCATTTGTGTGGGCAAATGTTATCATAAGTATCTCCAGGGATTCTTCTGTGCTAAATAGGACACTGCAGAACTTATGGGTGCTGGCACAGCTCTCTGCTTCTTCAGGTCATTATTTGCAAGAATAACTTGGAAGAAGTAGGGTTATCTGGGAGGTGAATGACTGCCTAAGACATGTCTGAGAATGGAATTTGGATTTGGAGATCTACTATTAGAAATCATGAGCTCTTAGTTTGCGATACAATTGTCATGGCATTTTGAAAAGGTCAAGGGCTTTGGAGTTAGACAAACAGGGTTCAAATCTCACTTCTGATGGATGTTCTCCATTTTCCTTCAGACCCACTTTCCACCCTTCACCTTGCTCTGTGTGCTGGGAGGCTGACCCAAAGTTTATTCTTTTGCTTCTTGTTGGGTTTAGCCAATGGGAGGTTCTGGCAGGTAATTTCAGGGTGGGAAGTGAGGTCAGGATATTTATTATCCCAGCTCCCCCTCTGCTGGGTTGCTGTTTGGCTGTGGCTGCTCCTGACAGGTGTCCCTCTCCTACAGCTTTCGCTCCAGGTTCTAGTAACCACTGACCCTTCTTTCCCTTCATGCCCAAGGATAGTGAAAGCTTTCTGCTATTTCTATCCATGGTTTGCTTTATCACCCCTTGCAGATTTTCTGTAACTCTGCTCACACCTTAAAATTGTTCCTTCATCAAACTTTCTTTAATCATCTCTTTTGAGGATGTCATCTGGGCCCTGTTATACCACCCCAGCTCCTTAATAGCTCTGGAACTTTGATAAAGTTATTTAGGCTCCTGAGTGTCAGTTTTTTCATCTATAAAGTGGGGATGAAAATACATATATGAGAGAATACATGTAAACAGTACATAGTAGCTACCTAGTAAGTGGTACCTGTCATCGTCATTGGTAGTGACTGTTACCACATGAGGACTGGCAAGCTCATGATGTCCCTATCACTATTCAGATAAAATTATAGAGCTGTTTATTACTTATCCAGAAGTGTATGACTGAAGGGAGGAGGGAATGAAAGGTGAAGACTGGGCAAGGGGTTGGAAAGACTTTTTAGTACTATGAAATAGAATAATTTTGATATTTTAATACCAGAAGGGATATAGCTTTAGGGTCTCAGAGACTTGATGGGAGGATCCTCATACCTGAATATAGCAATGGAGGTGTTCACTTTGTTGAAGAGGAGAAGGTTTTCGGAAGAGTCATGGTAGTGCCACATATCACAAGACAAATCATTAAACCGAGATGCAAGAGCTCTGAGTCGAATCTTGAGAAAGGCAGGAGTATAAAGGAAAAGAAGTTATTATTGACACAGGGCATCCTGTGGATCTTCCAGCCAGATGGAAGAAATGAATCCCTGACCCAGATTGCAGGTCTGGTTAAGGAAGTAAGGTGTATGGGTATTGTATCTTGATTGTCCCTGCTTATATATATATCATCACTTGATGCCCACTGCTACTCCAGCTGGCTGATCCTTTCCTTCCTCCATGTCTCAGTCTCTTAGAGGAGCCCACAACCCACTTTTGCAGAAAGCTCTTTGAGTTGACTCAGTGTTCCCTTCTTTCCAGGCCACACATGTCTGCCTGGATAGAGGGGTCAGAGTGGGTTGAAGTAAAAACTCCCCATCTTGGTACTTGGAACCTCTCTCCTCGCAGACCCTCAGGCTCCATCACTGAGTCTGACAAGTCATGCAAGGCTTCTCTTCTTTTGAAGTAAATGATCTCCAAGAGATCCTGCGAGTCCTCTTACAATTAACTTTCTGTTGAGTGCCCCTACCTCACCAGTTATTCTGACATAACCCAGATATCTGAGCTCTTTTCCCCAGGGGGCTCCTCAATTCCCATATAATTCAAAGGATAAGGTTAGAAACCAGACAGTTTCAGAGCTGAGCAAATCTCAGATTCTACCCAACTTCTAATAAATACTTACTTGCCCTACAATTTTTTCCCTCCCAGCAGTTAGATAAAGGGATAAGACCCTCTTCTGTATTTAATTGTGATTAGAAAGGAGAGAAAATTGAGAGAAAGAGCTTGTGTTAACCAAGGGGAAAAAAGAAATCTAGAGAAAAGATTTGGCTAGCTTGAAATTATAAAGCGATAGATGTCTCACAAGAGTTGGAAAGGTCCCTGTGTGGACATTTTGTCTGTGAAATTGCGTACAATCCTGATGAAGAAGAAACAGAGTGGTCCCTGAATAGGAAGGATCCTCTGGCTTCACAGCAACTCTCTATGTGAGCTCGGATATTCAAAGGACGTGACTAGAAACCAAAGAATGAACACAGAGGTTGATGAAGATGTGTGCAAGTGACGTCAGAAAAGCAAAAGCTCAGGATAAACTGTGACTTGTGGACAATGGTCAGTACGTCATAAAAGACACAAAATTCTGTTTGGAGCAAACTGAAGAGTAAAAAAAAAAAAAAAATGGCAAAAGCAAATGCCTTGGGTAAATGCTTTCAAAGCTGTTTAAAAACTCTTGGCCTTCATTCGCTCTGTCAAGGACAATGACCTTATGAATGGACAGGGTAGAACAAACAGGAGCATAAAAAAGATCAATGAAGGCCAAACTGGTGAAGAGACTGTGAATGAGCCCAAAGCTGATTCAAACCTCCTGCCCAGGAACATCGTATTTTAGGGAACTGTGAGACCTTGCAAATGAGATTACTGGGCCATTTTCCGTTATCCTGGAGGAGCTGTGAAAAATGGGGGATGTGTGTCAGAAGACTGGACTCAGCTAAGCACAGTCTTGATTCTCTAACGGGTAAAAGTGGGTTATGTAGAGAGATTGTAAACTTAAATGTTTATGGGGACCAGAAAATAACTAAAAAGAGTCAAGTGGGGCAGTTGGAGACTCTAGTGAGTGGGAAAGGGCAGGCTCCCTCTTAAAAGGGCAGCTGTTACTGAGCTCCAGCTGGCTGTTGCCATGCCCAGAAGTGCTAGAAGTTCAACATTTTTATGTTAACTTTTGTTATTTTTCAAATGGGAATAGCTATTTAAATTTAAAAAATATATCGCACGGGCTAAATTAAAGATATCTGCAGACAGATAGGGCCAACAGGCTACCAGTTTGTGACCTTTGCCCATAGATGTGCTGTCTTGCAGCTAAGAAGCTAGGATAGTCTATTAAAAGATCACCTGGTAAACACTTTAAAGGAACTGATGGTCTTCAGAAGCTGCGTGGGTTTACTAGGACTAACATGCCACACGCTAACCTCTCTCACTTCTTAGATTGGCAGAGGGCTGTGGTATCCTTGGGTGCTCTGATTTCAGCAAGGCTTGGATAAGGAGAGCCATATTCTCCTTGGGAACCAGATGGAGCAGTTCAAATGGAATGTCAGTACTTCTAGGTAAATTCTTAGCTGACTTGAAAAATTATGCTCGAGGTTAATGGACTAATAAGCCAATACTGACCAATAGGAATGGCTCTATTGTCTTTTATTTTTTTTCCCCTCTCTCTTTGGAGAAAGTGATCATTATTTATTTATTTTTTTTTTTATACAGCAGGTTCTTATTAGTTATCTATTTTATACATAGTGTATATATGTCAATCCCAATCTCTATTCTCTTGTCTTGGACCAATTAAGTTTTAGAGCCCAGAAATAAACTCAAGAATTCGATTATGGCTTGATGCCTGCAGGGTACTGTGAGAATATCAGCTACTTGATCGTGGCTCAGTATTTTGTAGCCCAGGGGTCAGCAAACTGACCCAGTTTGTATAAATACAGGTTTTTGTTAATTGAAGTATAGTTGACTTAAAATATTGTATTGGTTTCATGTATACAACATAGTGATTCAATATTTTTATAGATTATATACCATTAAAGTTATCACAAAATGATGGCTATATTTCCCTGTGCTGTACAATATATTCGTGTTGCTTATTTATTTTATACATAGTATTTTTAAATTTATTTTTATTTTTTGCGATACGCGGGCCTCTCACTGTTGTGGCCTCTCCCATTGCGGAGCACAGGCTCCGGACGCGCAGGCTCAGCGGCCATGGCTCACGGGCCCAGCCGCTCCGCGGCATGTGGGATCTTCCCAGACTGGGGCACAAACCCGTGTCCCCTGCATCGGCAGGCGGACTCTCAACCACTGCGCCACCAGGGAAGCCCTATACATAGTATTTTATATCTCTTAATATCCTACCCCTAACCATAAAAAAGAATGAAATTCTGCCTTTTGTAATTAAAGTTTTATTGGAACACAGCCACATGCATTATTTTACACACTTTTTCTGGCTGCTTTTGATAGACAACAGCAGATGAGTAATTGTGACAGAGACTGGATGGCTAGCAAAATCTAATATACTTACTATCTGTCCCTTCACTAAAAAACTTTGCTGACTTTCTGATGTAGCTAACATCATATTAGTAATCTTAGTGACCTTCTTTTTCTTTTTTAATTTTTAAAATTTTTATTAGAGTATAGTTGCTTTACAATATTGTGTTAGTTTCTACTGTACAGCAAGTGAATCAGCTATACGTATACATATATCCTCTCTTTTCTGGATTTCCTTCCCATTTAGGTTATCACAGAGCACTGAGTAGAGTTCCCTGTGCTATACAGTAGGTTCTCATCAGTTATCTATTTTATACATAGTATTAATAGTGTATATATGTCAATTCCAATCTCCCAATTTGTCCCACCCCCTCTTCCCCCCTTGGTATCCATACGTTTGTTCTCTACTTCTGTGTCTCTATTTCTGCTTTGTAAATAAGATTGTCTATACCAGCAAAATCTAATACACTTACTATCTGTCCCTTCACTAAAAAACTTTGCTGACTTTCTGATGTAGCTAACATCATATTAGTAATCTTAATGACCTTTTACACTGTTGAATAATATTGATTAACATTGGATTTGTCAGTAATGGTCAATAAAAGCCCAAAGTCTAGGTCATATGAACTGCTATCAAGCCACATCTTTTCTTTTTTTTTTTAACATCTTTATTGGGGTGCAATTGCTTTACAATGTTGTGTTAGTTTCTGCTGTATAACAAAGTGAATCAGCTATATGTACACATATATCCCCATATCCCCTCCCTCTTGCATCTCCCTCCCACCGTCCCTATCCCACCCCACTAGGTGGTCACAAAGCACTGAGCTGATCTCCCTGTGCTATGCAGCTGCTTCCCACTAACTATCTATTTTACATTTGGTAGTGTATGTATGTCCATGCCACTCTCTCACTTTGTCCCAGATTACCCTTCACCCTCCCTGTGTCCTCAAGTCCATTCTCTAGTAGGTCTGCGTCTTTATTCCCGTCTTGCCCCTAGGTTCTTCATGACCATTTTTTTTCTTTTTTTTCCCCTTTTTTTTAGATTCCATATATATGTGTTAGCATATGGTATTTGTTTTTCTCTTTCTTACTTCACTATGTATTACAGATTCTAGGTCCATCCACCTCACTACAAATAACTCAATTTCATTTCTTTTTATAAGCCACATCTTCTTGACTCTTAGATTGAAACAATCAATATAGTGAATCAAAGAGCAGAGTTTAAATTTATTCTTGATAAAATTCAGCTTCTCATTTCATAATTTTTTGTCCGGTGTGTTGATAATGCCTTTGGCTTCATGTCCAATGCATCCCACTTTTGAGGTGGGCCAGGGTAAGCCCTCATGTGAGGTAAGATTCAGAAGCCTGGGCCCAGATTATAGAGTGGTCAGAAGTAGATCTAACCTGAGGATAAGTTCAACATGATGACCTATGAGAAGAGTTAAGGGTCAAGGTCAAAGAAATCATGTCCATCATCATTGTGATGGACAAAGGCAGAGCAAGAGGTCAGAGGATGAATTAATGCAGAAGTAGGACTGGAAGTGAGGTTAACATGGGGGCAAAGCAAGAGAGTTCTGGATTTTGTCTGTTAAGAGGGCAAGGGTGCCCAGAGCGCTCTCTTCCTGGATGCTGGCTACAGGAAGTAATTACATTTAGATGCGTTCTTGAGGATGGGGCCTCCATGATGGGATTAGTATATTTACAGGAAGAGGAAGAGACCAGAGTTCACTCTCTCTGTCTGGTGAGGACACTGTGTGAAGGCAGACATCTGCAAGCCAAGAAAAGGGATCTTACCAGGAATGGAATCTGCCGGCACCTTGATCTTGGAACCCCTTAGCCTCCAACACTGTGAGAGATAAATGTCTGTTGTGTAACCCACTTAGTCAATAGTATTTTGTTATAGCAGCCTGAGTTAAGACAGATGTCATCAATTTTACCTTTTAAAAAAAAGTGATAAAAATCACATAACATAAATTTTACCATCTTAACCATTTTTTTTTTTTTTTGCGGTATGCGGGCTTCTCACTGCTGTGGCCTCCCCCGTTGCGGAGCACAGGCTCCGGACGCGCAGGCTCAGCGGCCATGGCTCACGGGCCCAGCCGCTCCGCGGCATATGGGATCCTCCCAGACCGGGGCACGAACCCGTATCCCCTGCATCGGCAGGCGGACTCTCAACCACTGCGCCACCAGGGAGGCCCCATCTTAACCATTTTTAAGTGTACACAGTACAGTAGTATTAAGTTCATTCACATTGTTGTCCAACAGATCTCCAAATCTTTTTGATCTTTCAAAACTGAAATTCTATACCCATTAAACAACTCCTCATTTCCTCTCAGGTTTACTTTTTAAAACAAAAAATTATCAAAGCAGCTAAAGAGAAACACCACCAGATATTTAAGAAACTGTACTTCAAAAGCAAAAAATGAAGTAGAAGCAATTTGGCATATTTTCATTGCTTGCTAATTAGTATCCTCTTTTCCACTTAAGTCTTTGAAGAGAAAAAATGTAATTCCTTCTCCCATTTACATATTTGAGCATTGAGAGCTTCAGAGGCTGGGACCCAGAATTTTGACTCTTGGTAGAAGGATCCCACTTAGTGTCCTTCACAGCTGTGACTGGCACGTGGAAGAAACCTCAGAGGAGGACGTGTCTCTTCTCTGGTGGCATGCCCCAAAGGCTTGTTTTTAAAGAACTGACTCCTAATGTCTTCTTTCTTGCTACTGAAGAAATTCCCTAGGGTTTTAGAATTCTTCCTTCCCAGAAAAGGATTTTTTCATACTTTTTTCATATTCTTTATTATTCACACTCTTTTTTTTTCATATTTCTTCCATACGGCTTGACCAAAGCCCATAGAGGAGATTGCTGTCACATGCATTCCACATTTTCAAGCATGAAACATGGTCAGTATATTTGCCCTGATGAGAAAGGGCTCTCCAGTTCCTAAAAATTATTTGCAATTCTCCAGTTTATCTACTAAACAATTTCTCCATATGTGCAATTCTCCTGTAAATTTTGGTATTTAAAAAAAATAATTTATTTTATTTTATTTTATTTTATTTTATTTATTTATTTTTTTTTTGCGGTATGCGGGCCTCTCACTGTTGTGGCCTCCCCCGTTGCGGAGCACAGGCTCCGGACGCGCAGGCCCAGCGGCCATGGCTCACGGGCCCAGCCGCTCCGCGGCACATGGGATCCTCCCAGACCGGGGCACGAACCCGTATCCCCTGCATCGGCAGGCGGACTCTCAACCACTTGCGCCACCAGGGAGGCCCAAAATAATTTATTTTAAAATATTTATTTATTTAGGCTGCTCTGGGTCTTAGTTGCGGCATGTGGGATCTTCATTACAGCATGTGGACTCCTAGTTGCAGTATGCAAACTCTTAGCTGTGGCATGCCCGCGTGATCTAATTCCCTGATCAGGGATTGAACCCGGGCCCCCTGCATTGGGAGTGAGGAGTCTTACCCACTGGACCAGGAGGGAAGTCCCAGTGGTTGTTTTTTTAAAATATAGATTGCGCTTTGAAAGTGCTGGAAGTTATTGATCTTTACACACTGCAACTTTTTAAAGTAGAAATATTTTTATATTCTCTGAAAATATATGATGTAAAAAAAATTCGGAGGTTAGAATCCAAATAAAAGTCCTACTGCAATCATACTCTCAGAGATTATCCTTTATGCCTTAAAAACAAAAGCAACAAATATTTAAACAGAATTTAACAAGAGCTTTTGTGTATCAGTTCAACAGAATGTGTTTACTATGTCCATGAGCTGCTGTAGAATGTGACATTGTTTTTGAAGTTGTGTGGTTGAGGGCCAAGATTCCAGAGTCAGAGAGACGTGGACTTGACTGAAGGCTCTACCACTTGCTAGCTGTGTACTCTGGAGCAACTTACTTTATTTCTCTTATGCTCAGTGTCCTCATCTTTGATGTAAGGATGATAATAATCTTCAGTGTAGGGATAATTACTCACAGGCTTGTGGGATGATGTGATGTAGAACATCTAAGTGCCTAGCATTAGTGCCTGTGATATAGCAGATGCTCAATATTGGTGGTATCATAATTACTGTATCTGTTTTTAAATTTTTAGTTGCGGTAAAATACACATAACAAAATTTACACTTAACAGATTTTAAGTGTAGAGTTCAGTGGTATTAAGAACATTCACATTATTATATAACCATCACCACCATCCCTGTACTAATTGTTAATATGGTTTTAATGCCCTCTCCTGAAAAAAAAAAAAAAAAAAGCATGAATTTACCTCTTCTGTGTGAGGCTTTGTCAGAATAGACTCCTTCCTTGTCTCTCAAAATCTCTTGAAACATGGTCAAATCTGTCTGTGTCTGTATTTTGAAAACCCCTTCGTGTGAAGTGTTCAAGGCATTGGACTGATTCTAGTGTTACCTTATATTTGTAGCTTTAGAGGTGGGGGCTACACAGACCTGCTCAGCTCCTCTAGGGTAAAAGTAATTCCCAGATGCCCTCACTGACACTTTGCAGTGTCTTCCTCAGCTGACGTTTCTGACTGCTGCCGGCCTAGGCTCTGCTAATGGAGGTTTATAAAGGCCTTCACAATTCCTATGGTAACCCAGGAGAAAGGCTGTTGCCATGGGGACTAGTCAAGCCTATATAAACCTTCCATCCCCATCAGACAGATGAGAATGATGTGAGAATGAATCCTTTACTAGTTCACCTTCTGAAATTGCTAACAATTATCTCTGTTTTAGGAAAAGGATTCTTCATTTCTTTCAGGTGGAAATTCATTCACATTTTCAGCTTGAAAGAAGTATTATTTAAAAGCTTTCTTGATCTTGGTTTCAACCAAAGTCACCCAGAGAATGAAATGGCTGGTGATGGAACCACTTCAAAATTTCTGCACTGTTCCCAGCCACTAAATAACATTTGTCACAAGCATGTGAACTCCCATTTTGTTTTAAAAGAATATGTTTTTTTGAAATATGTTAACCCTAAGCATATGTCTACTAATGCATTTTCACATTGTTTTATAATTGATTCTAGAAGACTCTGAGCTTTATTTTTAAAGAATCTATGCTTTATTTACCTCCATGACCCCAGCATCTAACCCATTGTGTTGCAATATGAGGGATTCGGCAAATGAATGAATGAATCACTCTATCAGTGTACACCCTCATGTTGATGATGGCAGAGATAGTGGGTATTGGTGTTCAAGTGTGTAATAGAAGCTACCTCTAAAACATTTATTCATTTATTAAAAGACAGTTTGTTAATGCTTACCAGCTTCATTTATTCAACAATGACTCAGTTCTTGCTTTTAATTCATGGAGCTGATCTTTAGGTATGTAACACTGAACAGGACAAAGTCCCCATCTTCCTGGAGCTCCTGGTCTGCAGGCAGAGACAGACATATACTGCTGTCAGAGTAAAATGAGATTGGTGTTAGTAGAAGCATAATCACCAAAACCGTATTTAATTAAGACTGGGGCTCAGGGAGAGAGAAGATGAAGTTTGAGCTGGGCCTTGATGGATGAGTAGGAGTTTTATAGGGAGATGAGGCAGATAAAAGGTGGTTGTGTGGGAAGGATGAGATGGACCATTTAAGGCATCAGGAAGAACATATGTTTAGGAACATAACGCATTCAGGGAGTGGTAAATATTCTGAGGTGACTGAAATATACATTTCATGAAGGATGAGGCAGGAGGCTGACCTGTAGCCGATTATTATGAGTCTAATATGCTATTCTTACCCGCATTCTCCTCCTGGGAAAGTGGGCACTGAGAGCCTGGGCCTGGTGTGGGGATCTGGACGTCAGGGCTGCGTGAGGACCTACCCCCAGATATGGGGTGGAGAGGGCCCACAGAGTACTTCCAGGAAGTGAGGCAGGCCCAGGCCCAGAGTTACAGCATGACAAGGTCCACCATTCAGAGGGTCAAAGGACCAGACCTGCCTGTGGCACAGCCAAGAGGAGTGGCAGGGTTGGAGAAGGTGGCCAGGAGGTTGCATCTGATGTTAGAGCCAGTTCTCTTTTAGAGGGTGCTTATGCTCCTGCCTGCAGCTGGCCTGAACTGGGACAACACTAAGGAATTTAAAGATTTTTTTCAGTAGAGGTAAGACATAGTCACAGAGTTCATATCTGTGTTTTACAGACATCCTTCTAATGCAGGCAATAAGTAAGATGGGCAGAAGGGGAAAACCTGGAGCTAGAGGTAGAGGTCCAGGGAGAAATCAGTAAATAGCTCTAACATGGAGAAGGGAGATGAGTTCTCTCCTTCTTTTCCTTCAAATATTTACTGATCACTTATTTGCTGTGGGTTGTGCTAGGTTCTAGGAATGCAGAGATGTATAAGATATGGGCCTGCCCAGGAGTTTCTCTGAGTCTGCTGAGAGAGATGCTCAAGTAAAATACAAATCATTATGTAGTCTGGTATATCAAGAAGTATATCAGTTGGGCTTGGCACATGGCTGGCTTTTAAACCCTTATTGAGAGAATGAATTAATTAGAATTGACAGTTGTTTAATGTTTGCTATAGAGGGCAAGAGAGAGGAAGTGGTTGAAGATGATCTGATGTAGTTTCTGTAACTGAGCAGATGGTGAGCCAAGAAGGCAGAACTATAGGAAGAATATTGGGCAGCAGGGAAGACCATGCTTCCAGTGCTACCATAATAAGGAAGCAAATTTCAGGCTGGTGGGAAAGATATCTTGGAGGCTGAGGTTCTTATGTGCTTACTTTTTGAAGTGTAAGGTAATCTGTGTCTTGCCTATATGAAGGACACATGCAGAAGGTGGCTATTAGCCATTCTGTCAGCAAGAGATAATAATTTTGCTTTGCCTTCTCTTGTCTATCCCTCTTTAGCGTTCATCTTTCCAGTTTGTATAACTCTGGATAGTTAAAGCATTCCCATATGCATCACTTTCATTACTTAGCCATTTGAGGGTTGTGTGGTATTGTGGAAAGTGCATAAAATTAGGGATCAAAGGCATTAAGTTCAAAACCCACCTTATCACACATTACCTGTGTGACTTGGGCCAATATTTAATCCTTTCTGAGTTCAACTTTCTTCCATGTAAAGTGGGAATAATAAGTGCCCTGCTTCCCTCCCAGGATTCTTATAAATAACAAATGAAAAATGTTTTGTGAAGTGTAAAGTTCAGTGTAGCCAAGGGTTGCCATCATTACTTGGGAAGCTCTTTCCTTACTTTCTTTAGTTGTGCTGCATCTTTCTCAAGTAATATGTAAAACAGACACCATGAGCTTCTTCCTTACCTTAAGCTGACACTGTAAGAGTCAGGGATTGGTGATGGTGTAAAGCTCAGGGATTGAGTAAGGACATCTGTGGTCTGTTTTGCACATTACTTGACCCTCCTCTCCAAAAAAGGCAGAAAATTTGTTTTTTTTTTTAAACTGCATTAAACTGTGCCCAATTTAAACTGCTTCATCCAAATGTCACACACTTAGGGTAGAAATAAGAATGATGGAAGGAAGCTACACAAAGGAAGATTTTATTCAATAATAAAAAAAAGTCCTCACAATTAGGGTAGCAAAAAAATTGGAGGGACTTCCTGAAGTGGCACTGAGTGGTTCCTGGCATATCATGGAGAGTTCTTAATAAATTATTAACTATCATTTATCTTACAGTTATTTCATAGACTTCCAGAGTAAGAAGGTACCAAGGATGCACTGCCCTTATCAAAATGATTTAGAAAGTGTTATCTCTTTTTCTACACACCAGAAGAAATTATATAAAATTGGTGTCATTTCTTTCTTAAATGTTTAGGATAATTTACATCTGGGCATGGAGTTTTCTTTGTGGAATATTTTTTAATAGCATATTCAATTTATTTAATAGAAATAGAATTTTCACATTTCTAAAATTTATTTTGTTTCTGTTTTAGAAAGCTGTGCTCTAGGAATTTATCTATTTCATCAAAGTTGTCAGATTTATTGGCACAAAATTTTTCATAATACCTTGTTCCTATCATTTTTATTCCTGTAGGTTCAGTAGTGATGTACTCTCTTTCGTTCCTGATACAGCAAATTTGTCCATATTTCTTTTTACTTAATGAATCTTGCCAGGAGTTTATCAATTTTATCAGTCTTTTCAAGGAAACATACTTTGGTTTTGTTCATTCTGTTTTTTGTATATTTGTTTTCTATTTCATTAATTTCTCCTCTTTATTTTCTTCCTTCTTTTTAGAGTTTATTTTGCTGTTCTTTCTTCTAAGTTCTTGAGATAGATACACAGGTCATTGATTTTTAGTTCTTATTATTTTCTAATATAAGCTTTTAGATTTATTTTCCTCTCAGTACAGTTTTAACTTAACCTCTCCCAAGTTTTCATATGCTGTATAATTTTTATCATTCAATTAAACATATGTTTTAATTTCCATTATCATTACTTCTTTGACCCATGAGTGTTATAAGAATTATATTGCTTAATTTCCAAATATAGGGGAATTTTTGAGTCATCTTTTCATAACTGATATCTAACTTAATTCCACTGTGGTCAGAAAACATACTTTATTTCAATTCTTTGAAATTTGTTAAAGCTTATGGTTTAGCATATGTCAATTTTAGTAGCTGCTCCTCATGCACTTCAAAAGAGCATATATTCCATCTTTGTCTGCAGTGTTCTATATAGTTCAATTAGGTTAAATTTGTTAATTGCATTAGTTAGGTCTTTGTTTTTACTGATTTTTTTGTGCTATTTGTTATTATGAGAAGTATATTAAGTTTTCCATAATGATGCACATTTAGCTATTTATTTTCATTATGTAAAATTTTGCCTTATTTTGAAACTATATTATTGGGTGCATACAAATTTAGAAATTGTTATATCTTCCTGGTATAACAACCTTTTATTATTATCAAAAGTATCTGTTATTTCTGGAATGATTTTTTTCTAAAAATTTACTTTGTCTGATATTTACATAGCTGTATCAACTATCTTTTGGTTAGTGTTTGTATGATATATCTTCTCTATCCTTTTACTTTTTTTTTTTTTTTTTTTTTTTTTTGCGGTATGCGGGCCTCTCACCGTTGTGGCCTCCCCCGTTGCGGAGCACAGGCTCCGGACGCGCAGGCTCCGGACGCGCAGGCTCAGCGGCCATGGCTCACGGGCCCAGCCGCTCCGCGGCATATGGGATCCTCCCAGACCGGGGCACGAACCCGTATCCCCTGCATCGGCAGGCGGACTCTCAACCACTTGCGCCACCAGGGAGGCCCTATCCTTTTACTTTTAATCTTTCTCTGTTCCTATATTTAAAACTCTTATAAGCATCTATGAATAGGTTTTATATTTTGTTTTTATTGTTTCTAATCTTTGTCTTCTAATAAAAGTATTTAGTATTTATATTTATGTAAATGATATATTTATATATATTTTAGTTTATGCCTATAATTAAAATTATTTTCTATTCTCCCTGTTTTATGTTTGTTTTTTTCTTCTTCCCCACTTTTGGATTAACAAACTTCTTTTATTGTTACTGTTACATTTTCACTCTCTATTAGTTTGTATGTAGGATACTCTTCTATGCACCCTCAAAACAAACATCAAAATCCATAGGCTCCTTTAGAAATTTTCTAATTGTCTTAATAATGTCTTTTACAGATCCAGGATACAATCAAGGTCTTGTGTTGCATTTAGTCATCGTGTCACTTTAGTCTGGAATAGTTCTTTACTCTTCCCTTATCTTTTACGACATTGACATTTTTGAAGAGTTTAGTCCCATAATTTTGTAGAATGTTTCTCAATTTGGATTTCTCTAATTCTTCTAATGATTAGATTCAAGTTATGTATGTTTGTCAGGAAAATCATAAAAGCGTTGACATGTTCTTTCCCATGCATCACATCAGGTGGCATGTAATGTTGATTTGTTCCATTACTGGTGATGTTTAGTTTTGTCACTTGGTTACGATGGTGTCTGCAAGGTTATCCACTCTAAGATTGATTAATAGTGAGGGACCTTCAAGATGGCGGAAGAGTAAGACGTGGAGATCACCTACCTCCCCACAAATACATCAAATATACATCTACATGTGGAACAACTCCTACAGAACACCTACTGAACACTGGCAGAAGACCTCAGACTTCCCCAAAGGCAAGAAACTCCCCATGTACCTGGGTAGGGCAAAAAAAAAGAAAAAACAGAGGCAACAGAATAGGGACAGGACGTGCGCCTCTGGGAGAGAGTTGTGAAGGAGGAAAAGTTTCCACACACTAGGAAGCTCCTTCACTGGCAGAGACGGGGGATGGGCGGGGGGGAAACTTCAGAGCCAAGGAGGAGAGTGCAGCAACAGGGGTACAGAGCGCAAAGTGGAGAGAATCCCACACAGAGGATCGGTGCTGACCAGCACTCACCAGCCCGAGAGACTTGTCTGCTCGGCCGTCAGGGCGGGTGGGGGCTAGGAGCTGAGGCTCGGGCTTCAGAGGTCAGATCCCAGGGAGAGGACTGGAGTTGGCTACATGAACACAGCCTGAAGGGGGCTGGTGCACCACAGCTAGCTGGGAGGGTGTACAGGAAAAAGTCTGGAGCTGCCTGAGGCAAGAACCATTGTTTTGGGATGCGCGAGGAGAGGGGATTCAGAGCACCGCCTAAACGAGCTCCAGAGACAGGTGCGAGCCGCGGCTATCAGCGTGGACACCTGAGACTGGCATGAAACGCTAAGGCCCACCAAGAAGCCTGTGTGCAAGCACAGGTCACTATCCACGCTTCCCCTCCTGGGAGCCTGTGCACCCCGCCACTGCCAGGGTCCCGTGATCCCGGGACAGCTTCCCCGGGAGAACACACTGTGTGCCTCAGGCTGTTGCAACATCACGCTGGCCTCTGCCACTGCAGGCTCGCCCCACATTCCGTACCCCTCCCTCCCCCCAGCCTGAGTGAGCCAGAGCCCCCTAATCAGCTGCTACTTTAACCCTGTCCTGTCTGGGCAGGGAACAGACACCCTCAGGCAACCTACATGCAGAGGAGGGGCAAAATCCAAAGCTGAACCCCAGGAGCTGTGCAAACAAAGAAGAGAAAGGGAAATTTCTCCCAGCAGCCTCAGGAGCAGCAGATTAAATCTCGACGATCAACTTGATGTACCCTGCATCTATGGAATACCTAGGGAAGAGACAAGGAATCATCCAAAATTGAGGTGGTAGACTTTGGGAGCAACTATAGACTTGGGGTTTGCTTTCTGAATCTAAATTGTTTCTGCTTTTTATGTTTATCTTAGTTTAGTATTTACAGCTTATTATCATTGGTAGATTTGTTTATTGATTTGGTTGCTCCCATTTTATTTTATACATATATATATATATTTTTTTCCTTTTTCTCTTTTTCTGAGTATATATATGTATGCTTCTTTGTGTGATTTTGTCTGTATAGCTTTGCTTTTACCATTTGTCCTAGGGTTCTGTCTGTCCGTTTTCTTGGGGGTTTTTTGGGTATAGTTTTCAGTGCTTGTTATCATTGGTGGATTTGCTTTTTCATTTCGTTGCTCTCTTCTTTCTTTCTTTTTTTTTAAATTACTTTTTTATTTTTAATATTTTTAAAAATTCTTTATTTTAATCACTTTATTTTATTTTATTCTTTCTTTCTTTTTCTTTTTCTCACTTTTCTTCTGAGCCATGTGGCTGACAGGGTCTTGGTGCTCTGTCTGGGTGTCAATCCTGAGCCTCTGAGGTGGGAGAGCCAATTTCAGGACATTGATCCACCAGAGACCTCCCAGCCCCATGTACTATCAAACAGCGAAAGGTCTCCCAGAGATCTCCATCTCAACGCTAAGACCCAGCTCCACTCAATGATCAGCAAGCTACAGTGCTGGACACCCCATGCCAAACAATTAGCAAGACAGGAACACAACCCCATCCATTAGCAGGGAGGCTGCCTAAAACCATAGTAAGTTCACAGACACCTCAAAACACACCACCAGATGCAGTCCTGCCCACCAGAAAGACAAGATCCAGCCTCATCCACCAGGACACAGGCACCAGGCCCCTCCACCAGGAACCCTACACAACGAACTGAGCCAACCTTACCTGCTGGGGGCAGACACCAAAAACAATGGGAACTACAAACCTGCAGCCTGTGAAAAGGAGACCCCAAACACAGTAAGTTAAGCAAACTGAGAAGACAGAGAAATGCGCAGCAGATGAAGGAGCAAGGTAAAAACCCACCAGACCAGACAAATGAAGAGGAAATAGGGAGTCTACCTGCAAAAGAATTCATAGTAATGATAGTAAAGATGATCCAAAATCTTTGAAATACAATGGGAAAATACAAGAAACGTTTAACAAGGACCTAGAAGAACTAAAGACCAAACAAACAATGATGAACAACACAATAAATGAAATTAAAAATTCTCTAGAAGGAATCAATAGCAGAATAACTGAGGCAGAAGAACGGATAAGTGACCTGGCAGATAAAATAGTGGAAATAACTACTGCAGAGCAGAATAAAGACGAATGAAAAGAATTGAGGACAGTCTCAGAGACCCCTGGGACAACATTAAATGCAGTATCGTTCAAATTGTAGGGGTCCCAGAAGAAGACTAGAGACAGGTGGAAGGAGGGAACCCTTTCAAGCTAGCCTTCTGTAATTTTGACAGGTTCACAAGATTTTTGAGCACTTTCTTACTTTCTAGAACCACAAGATGTTCCTGGCTCATCTTGTATTTTCGTTGTCCTAGCCCCGGAATCCTCTATCTTTCCAATGGGCTCTGAATCCTTTTATCAGAGAATATTAATATGATCATTGCTACTGGTATGTCATGGATTCTAGACCCACTTGATGGAAGTAGCTAGGAAATATATTCATGCACACACCTTCACAGACTCACATAAATTATATCGATCTGTATTAAATGTCATGAGTTCACATTGATACATCCACCAACCCAACACCCTCTCCATATTTGAAACTCTTTTCTCTGACAGTGAGAAATCTGGGTCCCGTTATCCTCAATATATTTGCTTATTTACTAAATAACCCTGTATGTAACCACTCCTAGCCCATATGGTGTCTTTGAAGTAGAAAAATATGTCCCTTCTGAGTAAATTCCACGTGTTCCAGGATGCATGGCTTTTTGAGTGAGAAGCTGGATTTCAGGCCCCCCTAACCCCTCAGCTGGTTGCCTTTGTGCAGTGAACAACATTCATAACCTACAGCAGCCCTGTCACTTTCAGTCTGTCTTCCTGACAGTTGTTCCTTAATTCTTCTTTTGGTATAATTAAAATTTTTGTGTGACACTGACAGAAATGGCATAAATAAAAAGCAATTTGGTTCCAATAAGCTATTTTATTTTATTTTTACCTAACTAAAGTCTAGTGTGTGGTTTCTTCAAAGTTACTCGTATTCTTAGGAATAGAGGGCTCAGGAAAAATTGGATGTGTAACTCCGCTCCACTAAGCCCTGATGTTACTGTAGCTGGCACATGGCATGCCTTTGGGCTGAGAAAGTTTAGAAAAGATAAAGTTAGGGGGAAAGCTCTGACAAATAAACAAGGTTGGGAAGATGTGACATATTGGGGTGGGGAGAAAGAGAACTAAATATACCTATCTGAGAATATATAGAAGGAAGTTGAAGGGACCATGATTGGTCTATAAAGAATTTTAAGGGGATTATGCAATTCTTTAATTTCTTCCTTTTCTAATTTTCTGATAAGCACTCAAATAGAGAGAAAGAAATTTTTTATTGTCCAACTTTAATGTCATTGCCTTCTTGAAATCTTTCCTAATGTCTACTGTATTTCCATAGTCCTAGCCTCAAATCATGGCAGAAATTTGGTTATGAGGTGACACAAACCTGAGATAGAGTGGAGAGGAAAGAGTCATCTAGGATCAAAGAGGGCACAGTGACAACAGTAAAAAAAATAGCTAGTACGTATTGGGCATTTACTTTGTGCCAAGCACTGTTCTATATGCTTTCCATGTGTTCCCTCATTTTAGCTCATAACTGCACGATAAGTAAGGTATTATGACTATCATCCCTGTGGCACAGAGGAGGTAAAAGACTCAGAGATGTTGAGTAACTCAGGGTCAGATGGTTATTGAGGGGTCACATGCATTCTCCAACCAGCATGTAAACCCAGGTAGCCTGACCCTGGGGCTTAATCAGTATACTGTGCTGCCTCTGCCAGTGGGCAGGGGAACTGAGGTCACCCAGTAGTTACCTTTCCTCCAGGAATCCTTGACTGTCTAGAAGCAAAGTTGGTTTTCAGAGGCCGACCAAGCATGGGTATGGATGTTTGGGGGGCTGGAGGCAGGTAATGAGAGGATGTTTACAATGACAGAACGAGGACTAGACAGAGACGTGGGTGCCTTTGAAGAGGAGAATCTCTAAATATTTAATATTTTAGGAGGTTCAGGGAGAAACTGATTTTCTGGTAGTAACAATGGTGTGCCTCTTTATGTTAAAAATGAGACTACTCAATGTATCCTAACACTTTTATTTATTTAGAATTGTCTAGGAATTATGATTGTTCAGAATCAGATAGCTTTTGGGGAGGTATATTAAAGTGTTTACTTTTTTTTTTTTTTTTTTGATAGGTAAGAAGTGGATTTATTTAGAGAGAAACACACTCCACAGACAGACTGTGGGCCATCTCAGAAAGTGAGAAAGGCACCAGGGTATGGGGTTGTCAGTTTTTATAGAACTGGGTAATTTCATAGGCTAATGAGTGCTATTTTCATAGGCTAAAATAGCTGGAGGAGTATTCCAGCTATTTTAGGAAGAGGCAGGGATTTCCAGGAATTGGGCCACCGCCCACTTTTTGATTCTTATGGTCGGTCTTGGAACTGTCATGGCACCTGTGGGTGTGTCATTTAGCTTGCTGATGTGAGTGTATACTGAGGCTCAAGGTCTAGTGGAAGTTGACTTGTCCGCCATTTTAGACCCATTTGGTTCTGATCAGTTTATGTCATGTCCTCGGGCTATGTCATTCTTTCAAAGGTTGTGCCCTGACTCCTTCCCTCCTGTTTTATTCCCCCCTCAGAGATTTTACTCCCATATTCTTATGGGAAGCAGAAGGGTGATGGTCTGTCTTTGGTAACTGCTTCAAGGCTGAGTAGGGGCATCAACCTTGTCTGTCAGGGAGTAAAAATCTCCGGATGATGCCTGATCTAGGGGCCCCAGGGGCAGGGCAGCTCCTTGTTTTAAGTCAGTACGGGCTGGAATCCTCACATAGCCATCATCTTGGTGTAGAACTGTTGTAATTGTTTCCATAGCCTTTCTGTGAACCTCCTTGATGATGAAGCACTTTTTGTAACAACATCAGAGTACAAAAATATCTATAAGTGACAAAAGACTTAAAAGGCATGGTTAAACATCTGATTACAATATAATCGATAAAGAAACTTGGTCACAATAACCAGAATTATGAATGATTACATTTAACTTAACATACCAAATAATCCTAGTTATATACTTCTCTTTAAGATACTTCAGGGGACCTATAAAGTACCCTAAAGTTAGCTGGAAATCAAAAGAAACTTAACTAAAATTTGGTATTTGGGAAGTGTGTCAAAAAGTTTTAAAACAACTTGGTCAAATAAGATCATAGGTCACTGTGAGACAATACTTATTCCTTAACCAAAGTTACAAAAGATCTCAAAAGCAAATACAAGTCACTTAAAGGCAAAGAAACTCACACAATCTGTTGTCAGAAGCAGCATTTCAAGAATACTTTGGAGGAAGAAACCAAATCCAGTCTTGTGCTAGCCCATTCCTAACAAAACCCATTTACCCAACTAAATTCAATCCAATCTTAGAAAATCCTGATCATGCCTAACTCTTTTCAGTATTTTTCATTTTTCACACCTTCTCTTACTAAAAACACATATCTTAGTTTTCTTAAAAGTTTTTTTCACATTGAGTTACTTTTCTTGTTGACAAATTTGTAACAGATAGAATAAGGTCTTATTTGACCTCTAATAAACCTAGGTACAACAGAAGTAATATAGTTAGCATTGATGACTCTAACATGTCTATATTAATCAAACCAACAAGTTTAAGCCACCTTCAATACCAGATATCAGTTTAGTATTGAATATTTTCCAGATGACATGAACCTGAAATTTATTCTGGCCAGGTTGTTTTCTATTTCTGAGTATTTACATAAGGGCTTAATTTTTAAAAACCAATTAAGTAGAGCTCTTTTACGAATTAATTTTGGGCAGTACCATATACCTATACCACACATATAGATACATATGAGCACACAAACAAACACAGAGGCCTCATAGTTCCCATTCCAAAATTTCAGCCCTAAGTCAGGTACAACATAAAAGCCATCAGTTACAAGGGGTTGGATTCAAATTGGGCTTCTAGCAGATGGAACAAATCAAGGTCGCCTACCTAGATGGCTAAATCCTTTTTACTAGTGTTTACAGACAAGACACTTAAGATTTCTATTTATCCTTGACAAGTCAAGTTCTAAATTACTTTACCCTCTTCTTAAAATTTGCAGTTTAAAAAGATGGCAGAGAGAAGTGTTCCTGAGAAGACCAGATAGGACATTTGCATCTCAAAGGTACAGGCAAGTTCCTCCTAGGATGACTTTGTTTCCCCTTTGTTTAATATTTACAAGCCTCTTAAGATAAATAGGGAAGGTTTGAGGAGTGGTAAAAGGATTGGTGGGGAGCCACACCTCTGGTCCTATAAAGACTACATTTGTAAGACAAGGACAGTTTTGTTTTCTTTGTCAAAGAATTGGGTGGTTACCTCAATGATATTGAAGGACTGACATACCCATTCACCTATGTTGGAAAGTTTTACTTTTCCTCATTTAGCTTAGGGGAGAAGGCCTCTTCCAAAATTCCTATCAGGCTCTGAATATCAGCTATGGTCAGTTTAGTCAGACCAGTGGCCTCCTATTTTGATAATCTACTTACAAACATTTTTGAGGATCTTCCCTAGGTTTAAGAAATTTGTACCTTATATTTAGACACTATGTAACCCTTTTTACTTAATAATCACCAGCTGGATATCTTTGGCTATGCCCAGAACCTCGATATTCCACATTCCAGGGTCTACTATGGCTTCTAGTTTAGCTTCAGATTTTATCTGTTCCTTTTTGCTTTTTGTTAGAACCATTTGGTGATGAGCGTGGTTCCCTTGCCCCTCGAGAAACAGAGTGACCCCTAATATAGTTAATAAATCACTTCCCACTAAAGGGATGGGACAGTCAGGCACAAACAGAAAGGAATGTAAAAACAGCTGGCCATTGATCTTGCACAAAAGGGGTTCCAGGAAAGTGTGCCTGTGTCTCTTCCCTAACAACCCAATTACATATTCCTTATGATTGCTAAGGTTTCCAGCCCTTTAGGTTAAGACCGAGAAGGTTGCACCAGTGTCTATAAGAAATTCTATCAAGTGGCCCGCCACATCAGTGACCACCCAAGGCTCGACATTAGTTTTGTAGTTGGTATCTCTAGGCAGAGCCACTTTCGGCTTTGGGCCCCTTCAGTCTTCTGATTGCAAAACCATCAATAGCCGAGGGGCCCCCTTTGCTCTCTGGCATCTGGGGCATTCCCTCTTCCAATGCCCTGGCTGTATGCAAAGGGCACATCGATCACAATCCTCACTCCAGTGCCCTTTTTGTCCACACAGGGTATGCTGGCCTTGTATGGGTACCCATGGGCCTTGTGGTCTGCCAGGGCCAGATTGGTCCAGAAAAACTGCTTCCCCTTTAGTGGTCTCTGAGTGGACAAAGACACTGCAATTATTTGGGCCTTTTTCATATTTCTCTGGGTGCATTCAGTCTTTTTGGCCTATCACTGAAAACCAAATAAGCCAATTGGAACAAAACAATCACCGGAGTCTGAGGACCAGCAGTTGCTTTCTGAATTTCACGCCTGATGTCTGGGGCAGACTGAGCTATGAAATACATAGTCAAAAGGACCTGTACCTCGGGGGAGGAGGGATCCATGTTCGTTCAGGATCCATGGCCCTGTAGGGTGGGTCAGTTAAAATGTCCTCTGTGTCCTTCCTAGAGTTATCCCTCTGAGCTATACACATCTTACATTCCTTTTGTATTCCATTGCCTAGATACAAGGCCATGAAAATTTGAATATAGGGTACTTCACTCCATTTTAAATTTCCTAACTCATATCGTGGCCAAACCTGATTACATAACCTAATAATTTTTTTCCTTTTAATTCCTGTTGTCCACATCTTTCCCAATCCCAGAGTATATGGCCCAGAGGGGTATTGGTTGGGATTGATGCAGCCCGACCCACTTCATGCAAGCCTGAGGTGACGTCTCTAACTCCCGGGCTATCCAAAATTCCACTCTTAAGTCAAAATCCACTGCACAATTTGGTCAAAAGATTTGCACTTATGATTTTAGATGCTATCCCTTCCAAGGTAGTCTCCCAGCCAGGTGTTAGTTCCCAGAAAGTCGCAAAAAAATGTCACAGAAGGCATCCCCAACAGTGTTGACGATGAGCAGGAGTTGGTCTAGCTATAAGCTGGGAATAAAGGGTCAGCATTTGTAAGGGTCAGAGGGAGGGGAGTAAAAGCAATAAAGAGTACATCTTGGTGGTCACACAGGTCTTCTGGGGTTAACAGAAGAAAGAAAGAAATAGAGCAGGAATGAATAAGAACGCAAGAATGTAGGAGAAAAACCTCAGAGTCAAGGAGAAGAGTATAGAGATTAACAATTCTGTCCTGGACCTGCTGTTGGATATGCATAAGTGTACGGGGTTGACCCGCCAGTCAAAAATGAGCAGACAGCAGCAGAGCATCCTCCCCAGTGTGCCTGGTTTGCGGTGTCCCATGGGCCTCTGTAGGACCAAGACCTAACTCTCAAACATTTTCTTACCTTATCACTGTCCCTTCGTGGTCACCAGCTGAAACAGTGCACCTCAGATTGAGACTTGAACCCACGCGGCCGGGACTCAAACCCGGCCAAAACCCAGACTGGGATTCGAACCCACACTGCTGGGGCTCGAACCCGACCAAAACCCAGACTGGGACTCAAACCCGACCAAAACCCAGACTGGGACTCGAACCCACACTGCTGGGACTCGAACCCGACCAAAACCCAGACTGGGACTCGAACCCACACTGCTGGGACTCGAACCCGACCAAAATCCAGACTGGGACTCTAACCCCCACTTCTGGGACTTGAACCTGACCAAAACCCAGACTGGGATTCGAATCCACACTGCTGGGACTTGAACCCAACCAAAACCCAGACTGGGACTCGAACCCAGCCAAAACCCAGATTGGGACTTGTACCCACGCTGCCGGGACTCAAACCCGGCCAAAACCCACAGTCTTCCAACTGAGATCACACACCTGGTTTCAGGACTTAATGAAGCTCAGGTTCTTGATGTCTCATCGATGAAAGAATTCAGTGAGAGACAAAGTGATAGGTAAGAAGTGGATTTATTTAGAGAGAAACACACTCCACAGACAGAATGTGGGCCATCTCAGAAGGTGAGAAAGGCCAAGTGTTTACATTTTAAATAATAAAATGAATCACTCATTCCCAATGAACGGCACTGCACTGTGTACTATTCGGTTTTAGCTGGCTGGTCTCAGAGTTGGTGGTGTATCCAGTAGTTTCACTGTATACTTTGCACATGCAAAAAATGAAAATACTCACCTTGGATTGGTTAACGCCAGTTGAGAACACTTTTTAAATTTCTATTCCAATGTGTTAACATTGTTTTCAGCGGGTCCAACTTACATTTTGCCAGTTATTTAAAGGATTCATGTAGAAACCTGAGTTTTCAGGTGCCATATTACTATTTTTCTAATGTTTTATCATCCCTTATAGATTGGTATCCCAAGCAGCTAGAGCTAGAACAGGTTATAGCAGGCTGTAAGAAGCCTCAATGTTAATCTCTTCTAACAAACTCATGAAAGTTTGAATCCTTTCCTTATAGATGATCAGTAGGCTGAGCAACCTTAGCAGCTATGGTGAGCAGTGAAGTGAAACACTGGCTGAGAGTTTGAACTTCTTGACATGTTATGTCTCTTCTAAACATTAGAGTCTGTGAGTTTACAGGACCTAGGACCTGGAAGAAGTGCCTCAGGGAAATTTCTAAGACTAGTTTAGTGTATGAAATCCAGTGATCATGTGATGAACAGCTGAGATAGAGATGAGCTAGGTAGCTCCACATTCATCGATGTTGAAATCTATTTGGTAAATATATGGGTGATATTTATCACAGGCAAAAGCAGGGAGAAGAATGACTTCCCACGTAGTTGGTCTAGGAAGATTGTGCCCCGTAATTCTTCTCAAGACTTATCTTCATCCAGCCGTCATCTTCAGGCAGCCGCATCAACATCATCACCATCATCACCACCACCATCATTAGAATTGGCAATTTTTGAGACTTCTAATGTGCCAGCTTCTGCTTACACTTATACTTGTGATTTCTTTCCTTGATTTTTCAGTATCTGAGGATTTATCTTTGAGACCATATATGTATTTTTAAATGTTTATTTATATTTCTCAACATATATGTGTTGAAAGTGAGGAGAAGAATCAGTTAATTACAGCTCAGTTTGCCACGTTGATGACAATCTCCCACAGAAATTCATTTATCCATTCAACAATTATTTAGTAATTGCCTACTATGTGGCGGGTACCACTCTACATGTTAGGGATAAAAGGGACAAAGATCCTGGCCTTCATGAAGCTTAGATTCCTATAGAAATCGACTCAGCACTTACTATGTGCCAGGAGACTATTCCAGGTTTGACATCTATTAACTCATTGGATCATCACAGTCATCCTGTGAGAGAAGTGTCATTATTGTATCCATTTCACAGATGAGGAAACTGAGACATACAAAGGTTAAGTCACTTGCCCAAGGTCATGCTGATAGTGAGTATAAGAGCTAGGCAGTGCAGGTGCCATGTCCATGGCCTAACCACTATACCGTACAGCCTTTCTATATGTGAATCTATGCCTAGAATATGGTGGGCTCTTGACATTTATTTGGTGAATGATGAAATGAAATGATTGAATGACCACACTGTACTATATCACCTGTAGTTTGTCTATCCTCTAGCACATTCTGAGTTCTTTGAGGATAAGAACAATGTCTTCTTTGAATTTGTCTATAGTGCCAAAGACAGGGCCTGCATGGAGTACCTGCTCAGTAAAATATTGAACATTGGAATGAATGAGCTGCCAGGTGGTTCCTGGAATGACAATGATTCTCAACTTTAACATGCATAAGAGTCACCTGGGAGTCTGGCAAAATGGAGGCTGCAGGATTGCACCCTCAGGTCTTGGAATCTTCATTTTTAATGGGCCCCAGAGTACCTCCCTCTGACCACACTCTGTAGGGGCTGTCAGTGAATAACTGAGAGCCATGGGGCACCACGGTTGGTTGGTAGGTCACTGAAGTCTTGAGAGTTTGGAAGCTTTGAAGCCTCATTTTAGAGAAAACCCTTGAAAACCAGCAAGGAGTGATTTACTCCCCAGGGAACCCAGGGAAATTGCCTTCGATACATAGTGACTCAGACCTGTGGAGTCTCAAGTCTCAGATTTGATGTTCCACAGATTGTCCTAAAGAGATACATTCTGCCCATGTAACATTGCTGAGCAAGGCACCTACAGGCTTATCTGAACACATCCCAATTCTTGTCATAAGTGATGGTTTGAACAGCAATGTTGATTTTTGGAAGTCTTAGTGTAGGCAACATCAAAGAACAGAAGTTTAAATCGTGGAAGGCTATTATATAATAAAATGAACCATGGGTGAAGAATCCTTTCTCTTAACTGGTCCCCAGTGTTTTCATCTGCTAAATGAGAAGGTTGAATTAAATGATCTCTGAAGGTCTTTCCATAATATTTGTAATAATATCTGTCATTTATTGCATGCCTACTGTGTGCCATGTGCTATTTTGGGACTTTACCTTTATTGTTTCTAGTAGCTAATTCTCAGACTAATGTAACAATATAGTCATTATGCTCCCAGAGAGATGTGTTATTTTTTAATCTAATATCTATTGATAGCTTCCTGTGTGCCAGGCATCAGGCTAGACACTGAGTACTTTGCCAGGCACTGATGCATAAGGTGCCCAGTGTCACAAAGCTAGGAAGTAGTAGGGTGGGAATCAACCTCAGGTATGTTAAGCTGAAGTCTAAGCTCTTTCTTGTTGCTCTCACACGTTTCTTCTAAGACTCCATGTCTATAAAGTATGTGTGAGATCACTGACATTTTTTTCCTAATTCCTGTGCTAGTGATTCCTGTAGGTATGCATTAGAACCATCCACGACTCTACTTCAAACTGATTAGATAACTATCTCTAGGGGAGGAGAAAGGGAGGGGGAGGGAAAAATCAGTGTCTTGTTTTAACAATTCCCCAGGTGATTCAAATGTGTTTCCAGAATTGAACACCAAATACTGTAAATTCTAATTTTTAAAAAACACATTTATTTCTAATTGATGTAATAAAGTACACAACATAAAATTTTCCATCTTAACCATTTTTAAGTGTACAGTTTAGTAGTGTTAAGTACATTCACATTGTTATGCAGCTAATCTCCAGAACTCTTTTAATCTTCCCAAACAGAAGCTCTGAACCCACTAAATGATAATTGCTCATTCCCCCGCCTAGCCCCTAGCAACCACCATTCTATTTTCTGTCTCTATTAATTTGCCCATTCTAGGTAGTTCATATAAGTGGATTACACTATTTGTCTTTTTGTGACTGATTTATTTCACTTAGCCTAATGTCCTCAAGGTTCATCCGTGTTGTATCATGTGTCAGAATTTCCTTCCTTTTTAAGACTGGATAATACTCCATTATTTATATTCCACATTTTGTTTAGCTATTCATCCATCAATGGACATTTCCAACTTTTGGCTATTGTGAATAAATGCTACTAGGAACACGGGTATATAAATATCTGTTCAAAACCCTGATTTCAATTCTTTTGAATACATACCCAGAAGTGGAATTGCTGGATCATATGGTAATTCTATTTTTAATTTTTTGAGGAACTGCCACGTTGTTTTCCACAGCGACTGCACCATTTTACATTCCCAACGGTGCCCAAGGGCTCCAATTTCTCCACATCCTCATCAACACTTGTAATTTTCTATTTTTTGATGGTAACCATCCTAAAGGGTATGAGGTTGTAGATTCTAGTTTTTAAATCCAATTATATTTATGTGGGGGAGCCTATCACATAGTTTTAGTTTTAGTTATTTGTCTCTAAATCTTTAAATGATTTCACTTTCATTTTGCATTATTTTTCTTCCCACATTTGGAGAATCTCTGCAGATTCAGTATTGACCACTTTTCTCAGAACTACGGGAAGGGGTTGATGTTGAGGAGGTACTGGATGGGATCTCTGCTTTCTAGTTGCTTATGATATCTGGCTGGGAGCTTGCCTGTAGCCTTACTGGATTTTTGTCCTGGTTCAAGTCATACCTGCTCCTGACTGGTGGCTAATTTGCTCAAGTCCTTGAAAGATGGAGATAGCTAAAGACACACTATAGCCAAGTGAAGTGTGAGAAGCTATTCCATGTAGAATAAGTAGAGTGAACTGTGGAGCTCAGAATGGGTGTAGTATTTTGGAAGGAAGACTGGCCTGATTAGAACTAAAATTCATGTTGGTAAAAGGTGGGAAATAATGTCAGATCAGTCAAAGCCAGATTTGGCAGGATCTTGAAAGTCAGGTGGGGCATTTGGAATTGTTGGGGAAGGTTGTAGGGCTGTCAATCAGGGCAGTGTGCAACAGGCCATTAGCAGTGTCTGCATTGGTGGGATGGAGAGGAGGATGCTGTACCAGTTGAGTGGTCACATAGACGAGAGCATCATCAAGAATGCTAGACTAGAAAGGCAAATCTAAAAGTTATCTTCAAAGGAGAAACTGTAAGCTTTGAAGATAGGTTGAATATGAGAACTCTGAGAGGGAGAAGAAGCTGCTTTTAAAACTATGAACATTCTGGGGATGAAGTGTTATCTTTTCAAAGGAGATTGTAGTTGTGGGGAAAGAGCCCCAATATTGGTATGAGGCTTATATTTGACTGCAAGAGACAGAAACCCCAAAATATCAATGACTTAAATAAGGTGGGAGTTTATATTTCTGTCACTAAAACAAAGTCCAGAAATGAGAAGACCACAATTCAAATAACTGGCCAGGGTTCCCATGGTCACATCAGCCTCCTTGTTGACAAAACCAGACTCATCTTCCTGCCTACCTTTGCTCCTTCTCCTCCTTTCACTTTCATTGACTGTTAAAATCCAGGCTTTATCCCATTTGATTCCCCACAATCAGCCATGAGTAAATGCCATTGTACATCTGCCATGTGTCTTTGATCTCCCCTTTCATTCATCCCCTCCCGCTTCAGCCCTGGCTTCAGCTCTCTCCTTTGGGCCTTTACCACAGCCTCCTCAAATTGTCTTCCAGTCTCTTCTCTAATCCATCCTTCTCATGGCTGCCAAGTTAGCCTTTCCAGAGCGCACATCACTCCTGACTCACGGCCCTTTGATGATCTCTCCTGTAGCTTCTAGAATAGTTAGAACTCTTCAGCTTGACATTCAAGGCTCCAGGTCAGTTAGCTAAAATCTTGCCTCCTAAAACAATGGCTTAATTTCATTTTAACATCCTCGTTTTAACTTCATCTAATTTTCAAAACACTTTAAGGGAGATGACTTTTAGGTAAATTTCTCTTTAAGAGAATTAATGATAAGGAGAAACTACTTTTGTTGAAGTGTTTTCACATTCAAGGCCAAATAACAAGCTGACTGTGCTGTACTTTTTTCAAATGTAGTCCAATTTTGTCTTATTAGATCAAGTCTATGTTCCTAGTTTACCAAAGATCTGTGAGTTTTTTGGATTCTCTTTTGGTCCCTGCAAGTCAGAATTAGGAAGTTAGATCTAAGAAGTGTTGGCCTGCCACCCAGAAACAGGCCTGGCTGAGGGGCTGGAGGAGCCTGAGAGCTCATGCTTTTGTGAAGTGTGCCCTGCCCCAGATGATGCTGGGAAAGAGATATGATCTTCCCCCTCTGTTCGGAGGAGGGAGCAAAGGATGGGCAATGGGAAGGGTATTTGTGTTTTGGGGCAGCATCTCGCTGGGCCTGACTTGAAATGGATGTCTCAGCTGTAATGCTCACTCTTATGTGACCGTGGCATTTTGTCTTACATCTCTGGCCTCAGTTGCCTAATCCATAAAATGGAGACTAATCACAGGAATCCCCCACCTTCCTTCTATTGTTGTTATCAAGTTCAAAGATGCAGAATCTGAAACACTTTCTAACTTTATCAGGGTCGTAGGAGTTTTAATACTTCCTCTGTTTGTTTTCTGTTGCTTCTGTAACAAGCTACCACAAAGTAGATGGTTTAAAACAACGGCAATTTATTCTCTCTCAGTTTAGGAGGCTAGCAATACAAAATCAAGGTGTCAGCAGGCCCTTACTCTCTCCAAAAGCTCTTGAGAACTATTCTCCCTTGCTTCTTCCTAGCTTCTGGTAGGTGCCAGAAATCTTTTGCATTCCTTGGCTTGTAGATGGATCGCTCCAGTCTCTGCCTCTGTAGTCATATGCTGTTCTTCCTGTGTGTCTGTGTCTCTGTTTTCTCTTCTTTTACAGTATGATCTCATCTTAGCTAATTACATCTCTAAGGACCCTATTTCCAAATAAGGTCACATTCCGAGGTTCCAAGTGGACATGAATTTAAGGGGGGCAGTATTCAACATTGTATACCCCGTTACTGTCTGTTTTTAGAACAAAAATAGCACAGGCTAAGGGCTTAGCACAGCACTGCTACAGAAAGTGCAATGAATGGGTGCCATTACTTCGGTTGGTGTTGTTGCACTATTTACCCTTCCTCCTTCGTGATCTCCCTCTCCCTGTCCCTACCTCAGCTCCACAGACTTGGGCTTTGATCTGCTAAGACTCCTCTCCCCAGGCATGAAATGATCAGGTAACAGTGAATCTAAAATTCTCTTCTATAGAGGAAAAATGTGTTTATTTTTGCAGGGAGAGAGTAAGAGGGGATGCTGGTAAGGTGCCTCATTAAAATAATCAGTGAATTGAAAATGGGAGGGGTATTAAGGATCAAGCTGGCCTAGGCAAAAATATTTTGGGGCCTCTAACAACTGTACATCCCAACTAAACTCATGTTTAACAAACAGTTGAGCTGGCACCTTTGTGTATCTGTAGTCTGTGTAGTGAGGGTAGGAATGGTTTCAAAAGGGGCAGAAGGAGCCATCCAGGGGTATGGAAATTGACTCAAGGAGACGTGGGAAGGAGGCAGCCCAAGGTGGATGGGTGGAAAGGACGCCGATGCCCAGGGTCTAGTCCTGGCTCTGCCTCTGACTCCATGTCAGATTTTGGGCAGGTCACTTCTTCCTCTGTCTGGATTGCAGTTTCCTCATCTGTAAAATAAGGGGTTAGGCCATGAGAGCTCTGGGAACACACACCTGTGAGGGGCTTGGAGAGGAGGAGGTGATAAAGAGAGCCACAAGAGAGCTCTGCTGTGGGGGTTAGGAGAAGTCACCTTCCTCTCATGCCACTTGTAAAAATTGGGCATTCACGGTAAGATACTGCATGATATAGAAACTTCTCTCATTTATCTTTCTCATGTGATCTTCAGAACAACTCTGTGAGGTAGGTGTATTAGGTGTTTGTATTCCTGTTTTACAGATGGGGAAACAAGTTTGAAGCAGGGTGTCCTGACTATAAATGCAGTGTTGTTTCCAAGATGCCGCAGTGGTGGCTGCCTCTTGGCTCAGTGCCAGCTCACTCCAGGAGTGAAGATGAGTTCCTGGGCTCCATGTCACCCAACACAATGCCACACGTCATGCATGCTCTGTGAATAGCTCTTGGTGGTAAGTGATTCAGACCTTGGGGTGGAAGGAGAAACTAATGAACAGGGCGCAGTTCAGCCAACACCTATTGCTGTGTGCCAGGCACTGCCCTTGGCTCTGTGGACTCAGGAGTGAACAAAACAGATATGGTCACTGTCCTCAAGAAGTTCAGAGTCTCTCAGGAAGACAGACACTCAACCAGTAATTACCAAAATTTAATGGAAAAAGTAGAAGTGTGAGATATGCTGTAGAGGAGAGATTCCTGGTGCTTTGGGTGGGAACACTGAATAGGTCGCCTGACTCTGGGGGCAGCCAGGGAAGGCTTCCCTTAGGAGATGAGGCTGTGACTGAGACTTGTCAGAGGAAAGGAGGTGGGGCTGTTGTTGGCACTGAGGGTGGACCCAGAAGTTACAGGAAAGCTGGAAAGAAGACCAAAGCAAACTGTTTTACTTCCTTTGTTGTAACTCCAACCTCCCTAAAGGACACCTTGAAAAAAAGAGAAAATGGTTTCAGGAGCTGTTATGTTTTGCTACCTCACACTCAGAACTGGGCTCAGTGAAGTTTAATGTGAGACTTTTAATGCTCTGTGCATTAATTAATTACTCACCTCACAGTACATTAAATGTAAAATGCATTTAACGTAAAATCAAAGGCTCTAGTCCCTTGAATGGACTCCAGGCCTTTGTTTCTACTTGTGAGGCACGTCCACTTGCATTGGTCCTCAGAGATTTAGGGACTGGCCTTTTCCTCACCTTAGAAGCCAGAGGGTGTATCCAAGGGGTAAGAGCATGAGTGGACTTGACTGTTGGGTGGATAAGCAGTAGCTTCGCTGCCATTCTTTCCCCTCTCTGCTAACACCCCTTCCTAGGCTTCTCACGCTGTGAAGTCCACTCCTGATCAGTCCTTTTCCTTCTTGGTCAAGGCCCGCTCAGGAAATTATGGTGTAGACAGGCACTAGAAATGTAATCTAAAAAATCTTATGTTGCCTTGGTTCTTTTCCTTATTAACTGCGTGGCCACAGTTTCCTCACCTGTAACATGGAGATGATAATGCCTACTTCATAAGATTAGTCCTTTATATTTTCCAGGTTTTGCATTCTATAGATGTAGCAACAGGACTAAGAAAATTAGGTGCTTTGTGCAAAGTTATGCAGCTAGTAGCAACAATCAGGAATACAGCCCAGGTCTCCTGTCTCTAAATCTAGTGCTCTTTCCACTAACAAAACTTCAGCCTTGGCTCATTAATGTGTCATGAATGTGTAGTCTTCGCTATGCTAAAATGTCGATCCCCTGGAGTGACCAGGTAAGGCCTAGGCTGGAGGAAAAAAGAATTCAGAAGCCCTGCACATAGGGCACTATAGTAAAAAACCAAAAAACCTTCTGACTTGCTTGTTTTGCTATTATGTGACATCGTTGGTCATAGCTTTAATTTTTTTGTTTTGTGCCAGTTCATTGGTTGGAAGCAGAATTCTCTATGAGAACGTTGCCCTAGGAGTGTCATGCTCTGCACGTTAAATGACACGGATTAGGTCTGTGGTATGCTCAGAACTCCACTTTCCTTTGTGCCGGGCAGCTGAAGGTTATGTGCCCCTGATCTCAACTCTTGCCTCCTGAAGTTGCCGTGCAGTCACCACGCTGGCCATCCTGGTGTCAGATTCAGATTATAACATGGTCTCAAGGAGTCACTGCCATCTCTCTTATTTCCATGACCTCAGTTCCAAATTCATCAGGAATAGCCTCTTGGCTTCCACTGTCCTTTCATGGACTCTGTTACATTTCATGGAAATTTATGGATGAGTGAGTCGGTATATTCTTATTTTTTCTCTTCACTGTTAATTCCCTTAAAAAAATGAAAGGATAGGAGAAGTTTAAGCACTTTGAAAGAGACAGCTAATCAATACACATTATTCTCCAAACATTCTAGGAAATTCAAGGAAATTATAAAGTACCTCCTAAAGGCTCTTCAGTTATCTGTATGCCTGCCCTTCAGATAGAAAGTTTCCTCTTGGCACATAAAGAAGTCAAATTAGGCCCAGAAGAGACTATCCTTGTTGGAGCGTGAATGTCAAAGAAACAATCTTCAGGAAAATAGCTTTCTCTCTCAGCATGCTCTGGAGAGAAGAATATCATTGGTTATTGCTAATGCCTGTGCAAAGCACAGTGAGAGAGTTTTGGAGATCATAAGAACTGATATTTGTATGAGATCAAAATGTCCTGATGAGGATTTTCACTTATTCTGTCATTGGTGAAGACAGTTCACTTCAGAGTGCGCTAGGATTTGGGAGCTACAGAAGGGACAGGACCCAGCCTCTCACAAGACAGGCGAGAAGTGCCTTTATCAAGGTTTAGTGGTGCCTGCATGAAAACATCTCCTTCCTTAGATATGTGGACAAACATTGACCCATCTCCTCTGCCAACTTCAGAGGACCTGGTAAGCCTCTGGAGTCAGGATGTTGTCTCTAGCCCAGAGGACAGCCCCCTTGAGGGATATTTACAAACATTTTCCTGGTAACCAGCTTTCATAGCTGAGAGATTTCAAGAGAATTAGAGGAAAGAAGCAGTCCCTAGGAGCCAAACGCCAGAATTTCACAATCATTAATCAAGCTAAAGTTTACCTTTTCTCTGGATGAATTCCATGATACCCGCTCAGGCTGGACCAATAGGCTGGAATCTTCTTTCTGGAGACCCTCCTAGGGCCTGAGAGGAGACTACACTTCTCACAGCTTCCTGGGTGTCAGAGGTAGCAGCCACCAGAGGTCCCTGGCGTGGTCATCGTTGTCCAGGCTCAATGTCTCTGCTTATCAGCTCTAGAAATTCTATGGTATCTTTTCATACTGCAGGAACTAACTCAGAGGTCCAACTCACCTACATCTGGGGGCTACTGCAGGAACGTTCAATTCAGTTTAAATGCATTAGGGAGGTAGCATTGTCTTCAGTATTGTTCTGTAGGCGAGGAAAAACTTTTCCTTTATCCTCTTAGGTTTTGTGGCTGGACCTGAGAATTAAACTGTCATAAGACAGGTTAACAGGAGAAAAGCATACAAATTTTATTTAATATTTTTACATGTACATGGGAGCCTCCATAAGAAAAATGAAGACCCTAAGAAGCTCTTAGAACCAAGAGCTTATATACCCTTTTAAACAAGGAATGATAAATTTGTGGAAAAGTGACAAGACAAAGGAAAAGGCATTTAAGCTTCTAGGGGCAGTGAGTTGTAGAAAAGTGACTAGGAAATATATTGGGGAAACTAATGGAATATAAAGATTATTTTAGTAGGTTTGTTTGTACAGATCCATTTTGGTGTCAACTCACCTGGTGATAAGAATGTTCTCTTCCTGGTGCAGGGAGGTCACCTTGCTTACAGGAAATTTTATAACCTGTTTTTAGGTCAAAAGGGGGAGGTCAGAGAACCCCTCCTGCATGTGCCTTTAGCTCAAAATAATCAATATGCCAAAGTGGCATATTTTGGGGTGGCATGTTCTCAGCCCCTTCAGTTCAAATATTAATTTTTCTATATTTTATCTGTAAGTTTGGGCAAATTACTTAACTCCTGTGAGCTAGGACTTTCGTGCTCTTCAGTCACTCCTTATTCCTCAGCTCCAGGCAGAATACCTTTTGGTTGATACGTTGTTCTCTCTAAACTTGATTATACCATCTACCAAGCTGGATTAAGCATGCCTGCAATTGAAAGGCAGCCCTGGTCTCCTGATGGTTTCAAGGATGTGTCACACAGCCTCTGAAAGCATCTACAATGTACTGATTTAATCTAAATGCTGGTGATATGGCAACAAATGAAAGAGACCTAATACCTGCCCCTGTGGGGCTTATATTCCAATAGGGAGACAAACAATAAACAATAATATAATACAGTATGGTGTGGCATAATATAATATGGTATAGTATAACATAATATGTCAGTGCTAAGAAGAACAATAAGCAGCAGAAGAGATCAGATTATTTCTCCAAGGAAATGATGTTTGTTGCAAAATCTTGGGTAAAGTGAAAAAAATGAAACGTGAGCATCTGGGATAAAAATGATCCATGCAAGGGGAATGACAAGCACATGTTTTTCCCAAAGCAAGAGGGTATTGGTGGACTAGAGCACCAAAGTGGTTGGATTAAGTGAGCAGATGGAAGGAAATGAAGTTGAGAGGCAGTGGGAAGCCAGATCAGCTCAGCTGGGGTCTTGTAGACCGTGGTTGAGACTTTGGCCCTTATTCTTAATGAGCTAGGAAAGGGTCTCTGTGATTGGCCTAACTTACATCTTTAAAGGGTCACTCTGGTTGCTGCAGGAATAGTAGACTGTAAAAGGGTAAGGGTGGAAAAGACCAGTGAAGACTGGCAGTATTCCAGACCAAGGGTACTTGTTGGATGGAGTAGGGTGGCCCTGGTGGAGGAGGCAAGAAGAGCTTGTATGAGTGATGTATTTCAAGACAGAAGTGACAGGACTGGGGGATGGATTGGACATTGATGGGGAAAAGTGAATGGAGTTGCTGTCTGCTAAGGTGCGAGGAACTAGTGAAGGAACAGGCTGGAGAGGTTAGAAATCAAGAGTCAAGCTCAAGATGGCCGTCAGACATCTGAATGTAGTCTCTGTGTGGCCTTTTGTATAATGGTGCTTAGAAAACTAATCAAAGGGCTTGCTTTCTCAAATCAGAGATGCAGCAAATATTCTCAGGCCTGTGATCACAGAACTGAAGCCTTGGGAAACACCCACAGAAGGCACTCTGAATGTACATTCTTAGGACAGATGCAGCATGAGTGTGACCAAGGCTGGGGCAGCTGGAAGTTAGAGTGCACTGGTGATGAATAATATTTGAGCACAGAGAGATGTTCAACACTGTATTTGGATTTGAATTTCTTTTGTAAATAAAAAAGGAAAACTTGGATTCACATACTGTTTTATAATTTTAAAAGTGCTTTCAAATCCTCCATCATCCTATGAGATAGGATTGATTATCTTCATTTTGGAGATGAGGAAATGGAAGTTCAGAGAAGTTCAAAGATTTGCACAAAGTCACACAACTAACAGGTAAGGGAATCCTCCAATTTAGGTTTTTCTGACCCCCAAATCATTTCCATTTTATTGTGTTGTTTCCATTTCATCATGGTTTTTTTTGGAGTAGTCACATATTGATTCTGCCAGTGTAAAAAATCCAAATCAATCGTACCTAATAAGGGTATAAAATGTCCTCTTTGCCCCCTACTGACTGCAAATGACCCGTGTACTCAGGCCCCCATCCCCCGTGTTCATCTTCAATCCAGGCTTCTCTGGCAGCTTCGCTTCCCTGGCAACCAAGTGGCTAATGAGCTTCACCCCAACTCCTGTCTCCCTTAACAAATTCCTTTTTATCAATGGCTCATTTGTGTTGAAAGAGGTCGTCATGCCAAGCAATATTTTGGGGAATATTTTACAACTCCTATTGCTTAAATTCTGAGAGAAACCGCTTCAAAAAGGTCCAAACACTTTCCCCCACTGGATCACTTCAAAATGCAGTTAGAAGAGAATAGTTTTCAATGAGCATTTCAGTAATTCCTGCAAAGTATCACTTAGTCACGATTGAGACCATAGCTGTGTCCACACGGTGCTAAACATCTGGATAAAAAATGAAAATGGAACGCATTGGGATGTTAATACTGGGTCAGAAGCCAGTTTTGATGTCCTCAGGCACTGAGGTCGCCCTCAATGGTTGCCCTTGGGTCATCCAAACCCCCTTTGGGTCTCATCTCAATCATGCCAGTGTGTGAGGGAGTAGGCAGAGCCCTGGACTTGAAGAAAGAAGGTAGAGGTACCAGTCTTGACTTTGGTACTTCCTCGTATGTGACCTCACCCAGCCTCAGCTTCCTCATCTATGAAATGGACATGCTTATGCCTGCACAGCTTCCTAAGATGTTTGTAAAAAGTAAATAAAGCAAATTTTGAACTAAGCAGAGGTCGTATTGTATTTATCTTTGCATCTCCAGAGCTGAACACAGGCATGTAGTAGAGACTGGATACATTTTTGTTGATTAACTTATGAATGAGTATAGTATAGGCAATTCTAGTGTTCTAGCACCTATTATTATATAGCGCTATTTACATTCGCCAACTACCTCTGGTACTTAAGCAAACTTACCCTCCCTAGAATATGAGGACACATAGCCCAGAAAAAATATTTACTAAAAGCATAAAATGTACTGTGCTAGATGTAAATAATGTTTTTCAGTTAGTCCAAGTGGTGAATAACCCCAGCGTTTGTTCTATTTGGAGCACCTGTTTGTAATCCATGTCATAAATTTTTTCATGATTATTGCTTAGTAGTCAATGAGTTTCTTTGTTGGCACAGAATTTAAGATATTTCCCTAATAAGGACACCCAATGTTAAAGCAAAGAATTTCTATAGCTATGCAGTTCAGAGAGTTACCTAGGAGATGAAAAGCTAATCTGTCTGGAATTTCTGCCCTTGAGACCAAAGATACTATAAATTTGCTCGGGAGGAAAATAATCATGGTAAGCATCTTAATTTCTTCCATCTCGTTTCCAAGCAGATGTCGCCGTGTTTTAGCCTGGAATTCATCATCTCTCTGATACATCAACATTGACATATTACATCTTCATCTCTTATTATAGAAAATGGAAATTAAACCAGAATGTGAACATGCTGAATGAATCGGACTCCCCAGAGATTTGGAGGAGAAGAAAACCTCCCACTCGCCTTTGACTTTTGGATTTCTTGTTTCCCTCATGTTTGGATTGCACTTTAAGAAGTCCATCTGGAAGTTCACTTTTTATATTTTGCAAATGCAAGTAGAGCTTATTATCAAAAGACAAACCCCTAAAGGAAGAAAAACAGTGGGCAGGGATTGGGGGGGGTCATAGAATCACCTAAAAAATCCAGTGATGGTATTTAAAGTTAAATTCCAGAGATTAAACTCCATTTATTGCTGGGCCTGACTTTGCCAGTCTGCTAGTTTGGATGAATGCATGGATATGTTTAGCTGCTTGCTTCTATCTATTAAGCTAGAAGATGAGTTTGGGTAGGTGTCAACACCTGCAAATGTCATCAACCCTGCAGTACCTCTGTAGCACTGAGTTATCAAAGTAGCACTGCCACAGTCTGCCTGAGACTTCAGTCATCCCACAGTGGGCACCAATACACTTCTTTCCTTTTTCTGGCCTCAGGAAAACATTCTTAGGATTTCAGGATCCTATTATATGTTGAGTGAATTGCGTTCTTCTTGAATTCCTTACCAAGTCACTCTGGTCCTTGGAGATTAGAAGTTTAAACTTTGAAGGCCATACCTCATCGAGTTCTCTTCACTTTGGCTTCCCAGCCATTTCTGTTGCAGCCAGACTTAATCCTCTTCAGACGTGTCAAGCCAACCATCAGCCAAGGTGGTCTTTATTTCCTCACACATGCTGCAGAGATTAAGGCTGCCTGATTTTCTCATATATTCCCTGGCACCCCAACTACAGATTCAGCTGCTGTCTGAGGTTGATGTAAATAATGTTTACAACTTGGCCCCAACTTGGCCCCAACTTGTTGGCCATTTATGGGAAGAATCCATCTTATTCTAGAGTCACAAAGGCTAATGCCATCTTGGTCATAACAAGATAGCTAGATAGAGCATTAGCATCCTAGAATCTCTTTGTAAATTTCCAGACCAGGGAAGATTAAGAGTAGTTTGCTTCAATAGGTCTGGGTAAAATTGTCAGCATTAGGCAGAGAAAATAGCATTGGATTTAGAGTTGCGACCCAAGTTAGAGGTAGCTGTACTACCTTCTAGCTGTGTGGTCTTGGACAAGTAACATAATCTCCCTGGACCCATGTTCTCATCTGGAAGATAGGAACCCTGTCATGGACCCTGCACATACCCCTGGATGATTGGAATAAAGGATATGAGACTGTCTTGAAAACAACGAAGTGCTATTTAAGTGAGAGCTACCACCTTTGTCACCTATAGCACATTGCAGGTTGTCTGATGACCATTCATTGCAAGTTTTATGACAGTACTAAAATACATCAAGAAGTTTCTTTTCTCCGAACCTCAGTTTTCTTATTGTAAAATGAGGTGAAAATGATACTGCATAACTCACAGATTCAGTGAGATAATAATTGTGTGTGGGCCTGGAGTGCACAGGACGGTGGTCTTCTTTCTCTCTTGGTACTACCCTGAAACCTGGTAGAGCAACTGTGCACTATGTATTTTTGAATCCACATCTCCCAAAAACACCTTCTTGGAAGCTTTCTGGTGATAGGGTCAATGACCTTGGTGTTGCACTGCTGAAGGCATCTGAGGACGTAGCAAACACTGAAGCAGGGAGAACTCCTGCCTGTCTTCCTGCCCCAACATGTGTATTGTACCCTGGTCCCCCAGTCCTGTCCTAGCTGGGAGGTTCTGTGCCTTTCATTTCAAGAGGAACATTCAAGAGAGAGCCTAGTCAGAGAAGAGAGACCAAAGAAGGGAATGGACTAGAAACAAATGAACAAGTACTGAAGAATACTGGGATATTGAATCTGGAGAACAGAAGACATAGGGATCCATGACACAGATGTCTTAACCTATCTGAAGGAACTGGTGTTTTTCAAACTTTTCAGTGGCAACCCATAGCAAAAAGGACATTTTATATCAAACCTAGCGCACATTTACATAAATCTATAAACAACTGAAACAAAACCTTGAAAAAAAAACCTGTCTCTCTCACATGCTCTAACTCTAATATTTTCTTTAATTTTTATTTATTTTTATTTTTTTATTTTTTTGCGGAACGCGGGTCTCTCACTGTTGTGGCCTCTCCCGTTGCGGAGCCCAGGCTCTGGATGCGCAGGCTCAGTGGCCATGGCTCACGGGCCCAGCTGCTCCATGGCATGTGGGATCTTCCCGGACTGGGGCATGAACCCGCATCCCCTGCATCGGCAGGTGGACTCTCAACCACTGCGCCACCAGGGAAGCCCTCTAATATTTTCTATTCTACTCTTCTATTATTCTATCCTATCCTATCCTATCCAGTTACATTAAATATAATGTTGGATGTAATTCCAAAACTTATTTTATGACCTATTAATTTAAAATATTGATGTAGAAGACATGTATTGTCCCAGAAGATGGAATTAGGACTTTAAGGTGAAAATTAGAGCAAATTTTAGCTCAAAACAAGGAAGAAACAGCTAATAATTAGACCCACTCAAATATAGAATGGATCTCTCAAGGTAGTAAGACTCTTGTCCTTGGGTATTTTCAAGATTATACCTAATTTATATGCCGTATCTGTAGATTAGGGACCTTCCCACTTCAAAGATTCCAAGAGCCCACAATTCACACTAAGCTAAAAGAAAAACTATAGAACATAAAGAGATTTTTTAATTTCAGTTCAAAAAACCTGAAAATAAAGAGGCAGGGAGGGTGCAGGTGGGACTGTTGGGAAATTATCTTTCCTTAGCTTCGGTCCAGTTAAAGAGAAAACATTCTCTGTCACATTTCTGTGCCCTACTGAGTGATCGCCCTTCCTCAGAACAATTTTTGTTGCTGTTGACAGTAGCAGATCTTGAAGCTGTTGCTGCTAAGCTTCTGGGATGTTCCTTTTTCAGATTTTATGGTCACTTTAGGGTCACTACCTAAGCCTTCATCACAGCTTAGGTAGTTGTCTTTTGAATGATCTCGCAGTCTGTGTGTCTCTGTACCCTGGGCTTAGTAATGTCAAATGTAGAGTCAGTACAAATGACTGCCTCTTGCATAAATGAATGCATGCATGCATGCATGCATGAATGAAGATTCCACTAGCCTCCTTAAAAGGAGCATCTTTGAGTCACTGATACTTATCTTGATTGGGAAAGTAGTATGTTCAGGAATAAGTAAGAATGATAACAGTTGTTGAAATGTTGGCCAGCACATGATTCTTAGGCCTTGTAGAAATTTTTAGAGACACGGACTCCTTTGAGGATCTCATGAAAGTTATGGCTTCTGTCCTCAGAAAAACAAACGTATGCAAATTACGTATACAATTTCAACAGTGCAGTTATTCACTTTCTGGCCTAATGTTAGGCTTAACAATTGGGTCTGACTCAAATGAGAATTTTTTGTACTTTTGTCTTTGCTTAAGCAAGTAGAATTTTGGAGAGAGCAGAATGCACCATTACTATGTACCAGGTACATGCTCAGTGTTTTATTTACATTAGTTCATTTACTTTTCATAGTAATCATATGAGATATTGTATTATATATATATATATATGATCTACATATATGTGTTATAAAATATATGTACACATATATACATATATATTATCTCCACATATGGAGATAATATGCATGTGCACACACACATACACCTGTGCAAAGAATGTCACATTTGTGCCACCCTATCTTCTTCCCTGTCCTTCCCTTCCCTTTAGCCTTCAATAAATAGCTTCCATCCCCTCTTGCCTTTCAGGTTCAGAATTTAAAACACGAAAATATTGTTTAGCACTCATCTTTAGAGAAGCTCACTCACCTGGTGACTTCTCTGAAACAAAAGGCTGGTTAACTTCATGGGACAGGAACATAGACTTTTTCAATTTTTTTCTGATGGGTTTGGGTACTGAGATTGACACAAGTCAATTTTTCAACTGGTTATTGTGTTATATTCTCAAAAAAGTGTCCTGAATAAGTGAGGGCACAGAAATAAAAAGACCCAGTTCCTGCTCTCAGGAAGTTCACCACGTAGTTTGAGTTAAATTACATTGTTTGTTTAGCTTAATAAATAGCTCTGGACCACTGGATCCTAAGTAAGGATATATTTATTAATATCCTTCATGAATAAATGGGTTACATCATTGGGTCTATTGAGTGTTGTGTGCTGATGAGTGCTACTAGTCCTGGGGAATGAGGTCTGGTGTACAGGGTTTCAAGTCATTGACATAGACTCCTTAAACCAGGGTTATGGGGGAAATCACCCAGGAACACTTTGGAGAGTGAGAAGAGTTGACTGAAGCCAGAATACTGAGCAATGCCACCATTTATCCAGTGGGAAAGGAAGAGGATCAACAGCGGGACACTGAAAGGGAGCAACCAGAGTGAATGTTGGAGGAGAACAAAAAGAGAATGTTGTTAAAAGCCACGGGAATTTTAAGAAGCAGGATGAGGCCAGCAACATCATGCCACAGGGAGAAAGTAAGAGAAGTCCAGAATAATTAATGGACTTGTCTCTCAGGAGTTCATGGTGATGTTAGCAAGAGCAATTTCTGTGAAGTGGTTAAGTGGCAACCATTGCTGTGGGCTGTGGACTAAATGGGAGGTGAAGCAGTTGCGAACTGAAATATGCACCAGTGGTTCCCAAGTGCTGAGCCATGGACCCAGCTGGACTCACTTGTGGGGCATTAGGAAATGTAAATTCCTGGCCTCAATCCCACATTTCCTGATACAGTAAGTCTAGGGTGGGTCCTAAGGATCCATATTTCTAAAAAGCCAGGTTTGAGAACCATTAGAATATAAAGTTCATGAGAGGAAAGATCTTGCCTGTCTCATTCACAGCTGTACCTCCAGGAGCTAGATGAGTTTCTGTCCATAGAAGTTTCTCAGTAACTATGTAGAATAGCAGCTCCCTAAATGAACTGTTGGCATCAACTACTTTGTATAGTGTAGTATTAACGGTAACAGCATTAACCATGTAGATCAGTAAGGAGGCAACAGACCAATGGCTTCAAGTAGAGACTATCAAAAGTTGGGGGGCTAAACTCATAAATAAGCTTAAGACACTATTCCTTTAGGTTCATTCCTTCAGGACTGTAAAGTATGACAAAAGCCTCTGACTGGCAAATTGGAACTGATTCATTAGAATTGTTCTTTTAACAGAAGGGCTGTTTCTATGTCTGATGATAAGACCTACTGAAAGGCAGTAGTAATACAAAGGACTCTTGGCATCTACTAGAGTTATTGTCATACCTAGCTTGTTCAGTGAGTTTCTGAGGTTTAGATCCCTGTGGGTTTATGCAATTAATTCTAGAAAGATGGGGGATAAGCATGAATCCATTTTCCACCAAGCATTGTGCAAAGACTAAATAAATAACATACCTCCAACTATAAATATTAACATTTTCCCAATGAACACATATGCTATTATAATTACTAAAGTACAACTTAATCAAAAAGTGTTAGTAAATATCTGAGAACTTCTAGAGGTTAAAAATTAGGCTGAACCATATGAAATTACCAGTTTTGTGAGTCACAAATAGTCAAATCTGAGCAATTTCATGTAGTTTAATATTTTATCAATAAAACAGATGATACAAAAAGTATGATCTTGATCTCATGAGAGTCAACAAAGATTTTAGAATTATAAAGGTATCTTATGATAACCAGTTTCCAAAATGGCCCTCATGCTCCTGATCTCATGATATTCATGTGTATGGGTGTAATCCTCTCCCGTTGAGTGTAGGTTGGACTTAGAGAATAGAAAACTGCAGAAGTGATGGTATGTCACTCTTAAAATTAGGTTATAAAGAGACTGTGGTTTCCATGTTGGGTGTACTCTGTCTCGCTCTTGGATCACTCAGTCTGAGGGAAGCCAGCTGCCACATCATGAGGACACTCAGGCAGCCTATGGAGATGGCTCCCCAACCCCCATGGGGAGGAATGGAGGCCTCCAGCCACCAACCACAGGAGACAGCCTGGAAGAGGATTCCAGCCCCAGTCAAGTCTTGAGATGACTGCAACTTTGCCAAAGTCTCCCAACTAAGCTGCTCCCATGTTCCTGACCCTCTGAAACTGGATGAGAACATAAATGTTGTTATAAACTGCTACGTTTAGGGGTGGTTTATTTCCCAGTAATAGATAACTAATATAAGCCCTCATTTTCAAGATGCTGGGAACCGATGGTCGAGTAGTTTTTAGTTCAGCATACTTTCATATATATCCTGAAAGTTTTTCAAGGCAAGTTTTAATTCGTTTCATTACTGAGTAATTTGAGCCATATGAATGGGTGGAGAAAATATGTTATTTGGATCCAGAAGATGCCATCTATTAGTAATGTAACTTTGCAAATCACTTAGTTTCTCTGAGCTTCTCTTTCCTCTTAGACAAAATGCAGATTACCACAATGCCTACCTTATTGTAGGGATTACATTGTGAATACAGTTGATCAACCCTAAAGTGCTATTGAAATGCTAGATGATAGAATTAATCACCTTTCACCAATGATAAGTCGACCAAGGTCACATAGCTAGTCGGTTGCAGAATAGGGACTTACACCAAAGTCTCCTAATGCTAAGACCAGGGCTTACATAACTTGAAGCAGGTCACCTTTACCATATGAGCCTCAATTTCCCCATAAGTAAAATGAATAAATTGTACCAAGTGAGGCAGGGTTGACAGGCACTGATCAGAACCTAAGGAAAGGATGCTTGTCTAGGTGACTGAGTCCCCAGAGAGCCGGGGTGAGGTGTGTATCTGACATCCCTGGGGTTTCAGGGCCCAGCCAGGCTGAGAGTTGATGCTGTAGGAAGCTTTGCGATGTGCTCAGTGTAGGCAGCAGCTTTGGTGCTGTGCAGAGGCTGTTGATGCCACTGCCAAGGAAGATGGGGCTCGCTCCTCTACTTGTGCTGCCAGCCCCCACAAGCCCCTGCAATAACATCCTATCATTTGTCACTTCAAACCCGTATACTTTGGATTCGTGCTGGTGCCAGGAGAATTCATAATGAATTCAGTTTCCCATTCATTCAAGAAATCAAGTAAGGCTTGGGGGGAAAAAATCTGAAAACATTGCCTTGGAGCTTCTGTAGAAGATGACAAACATCACATTTCAAATAGGGCTGAGAAAATCATGATTCAAGATAGTGTTTGGAATAGTAAAAGCCTGATAATAGTATGGTTAACTAAAGTTTGTATAGCACTCAACAGTTTACAAAGCACACTACATATACGTTCTCATTTGAAGCTAATTATCCTCATTTTCAGCTGAGAAACTAAACCTCAGGGTGATCAGATAATTCATGGCAGAATCAACTCTTGAACTTTGGTGATCGTTTTACAAATTGTGTTCTCTTTCCACTGGCTTACCCCTGTTCCTGTCGTAGTACCATTTCTTGTTCCCAACAGAGGTGATTTTGTTATTGTTACTGGCCTTGTCCTCCAAGAGTATAGAACTCCTCAAAAGCAGACTAAAAAGAAGGATGTGATTATGGTCACACATCATGAGAGAAAAGATTTATAATCTGAGATGCCTGACGAGCGAGTGAGAACAGAATGTGGCAGGCAGATTTGAACTCTGTCTGTATACCACTAAATATCTCCATGAATGTAGAAAGCTGGTGCTTGATTCCTGCAAATACATGGCTCTGCGGTTGGAGAATCAAGGGCCTCTTTGTAGGAGCCAAAAGAGCTAGGTTTGCTCTTTCTCTCTTAAATTCTGATGCTGTCATGGCAGTCCCTGGCCTTGGGTGGGGGCAGTGTGGAGCAGGCAAAGGAAGGAGGTGAGGTCAGGAATAGTTTCTGGCAGGAAAGAGTTGGCCCAGGGCTGGAATCACTGACTGGGAAGGTAGCTGCTACAGCAGACATTGCTTGGGGGTTTGGAATCAGGCAGATCTGACTGAAATCCCAGTTCTGCCTCTGGAGGGCTGTGTGGCTTTGGGCAAGTCACTCCACCTTCTTTGTCCCTTTTTTCACAACAAAAAGTCCTGTTCTCTCTACCTGTTTGTTTTCACTGTCCCATGAGATCTCATGCTGTTGCATAGGGCTTTAGAGCAGAGGTTGGCAAACTACAGGCTGTGGGCCAAATCCAGCCTGCTGCCTGTTTTTGTATAGAGCATGAGCAAAGAATGGTTTTACATTTTACACTTTCAAGTGGTTGAAAAAAATCAAAAGAAGAACAATATTTTGTGATACATGAAAATTTTATAAATTATACATTTATATATAATATGTAATTATATAACATATTTAAATGTAAGTATATATAACGTAAAATGTTATATATATGTTATAACATACGTTATATGTAACTTATTAAAATGTAAATTTATTTACATACATAAATATATCTACATATAAATGATATGTTTCTATACAAATATAAAATTAAATATTCATAAAAAAGCTTTGCTGGACCACAGGCATACTCATTCATAGACTATCATTGTCTATGCTACTTTCATGCTACAATAGCAGAGTTGAGTAGGTGTGACAGAGACCATATGATCTATAAGCCCAAAATAGTTACCATATGGCCTTTTACAGAAAAAGTTGTCTGACCCTGCTTTTACAAGGCTCACAGTTCTCATATAACACTGTGGGGTAAGTGGATAAGTGGTGTTACTCTTTTCTCCAAGTGAGAAAAGGGAGACTCTAAGAGAAAAAGTGAATCAGTTAATGCCACATAGTTTAAAAAACAAAAAACACCAGAGTTTATACTGGAGCCCAAACTTCTAACTGCAAGTGACATTGTCTTAATCCATGATTTTAAGTCCCTACCCAAGTCTGTAGACTTTGGTTAAACAGTAGACAAATATCGGATCAAGTGGTATCAGGGAGATTAGCATATAGGTTATAAAGCCAGAGCCAGGGAGAACAGTTTATAAATGCAGGAACCCAAACATCTAGACCACTAGAGCAAAAATTCTTGTGCTGTTAAAATATACAAGTTGCAATGTGGTTAGTAACAAACATAAAGGAAACCTTCCAACTTACCAGTAATTAAAGAAGTACAAAAAAAAATTTAATGAGATACTACTATATATCCTAAATTAGTAAAAATGTTAGATAATCATGATACCTGATAAAGGAAATGCTGTGCTAAAACAAATACTTATTTACATATTGCTTATAGTAATGTAAAGTCTTTAAAAATACCCCACTATTTTTGTGTATTGTGTAAGGAAGTGTCCTAATTTCTTTCTTTTACATGTAGCTGTCCAGTTTTTGCAGCACCACTAATTGAATAGGCTGTCTTTTCTCCACTGTATATTCTTGCCTCCTTTATCAAAGATAAGGTGACCATATGTGCTTGGGTTTATCTCTGGGCTTTCTATCCTCTTCCATTGATCTATCTTTCTGTTTTTGTGCCAGTACCATGCTGTCTTGATTACTGTAGCTTTGTAGTATAGTCTGAAGTCTGGGAGCCTGATTCCTCCAGCTCCCTTTTTCTTTCTCAAGATTGCTTTGGCTGGGCTTCCCTGGTGGCGCAGTGGTTGAGAGTCCGCCTGCCAATGCAGGGGACGTGGGTTTGTGCCCCGGTCCGGGAAGATCCCACATGCCGCGGAGCGGCTGGGCCCGTGAGCCATGGCCGCTGAGCCTGCGCATCCGGAGCCTGTGTTCTGCAACGGGAGAGGCCACAACAGTGAGAGGCCCGCGTACCACAAAAAAAAAAAAAAAAAAAAGATTGCTTTGGCTATTCGGGGTCTTTTGTGTTTCCATACAAATTGTGAAATTTTTTGTTCTAGTTCTGTGAAAAATGCCATTGGTAGTTTGATAGGGATTGCATTGCATCTATAGATTGCTTTGGGTAGTATAGTCATTTCCACAATGTTGATTCTTCCAATCCAAGAACATGGTATATCTCTCCATGGATTAAAGACCTAAATGTAAGGCCAGACACTATAAAACTCTTAGAGGAAAACATAGGCAGAACACTCTATGACATAAATCACAGCAAGATCCTTTTTGACCCACCTCCTAGAGAAATGGAAATAAAAACAAAAATAAACAAATGGGACCTAATGAAACTTAAAAGCTTTTGCACACAAAAGGAAACCATAAACACGACGAAAAGGCAACCCTCAGAATGGGAGAAAATATTTGCAAATGAAGCAACTGACAAAGGATTAATCTCCAAAATATACAAGCAGCTCGCGCAGCTCAATATCTAAAAAACAAACAACCCAATCCAAAAATGGGCAGAAGACCTAAATAGACATTTCTCCAAAGAAGTTATACAGATTGCCAACAAACACATGAAAGGATGCTCAACATCACTAATCATTAGAGAAATGCAAGTCAAAACCACAATGAGGTATCACCTCACACAATGGCCATCATCAAAAAGTCTTCAAACAATAAATGCTGGAGAGAGTGTGGAGAAAAGGGAACCATCTTTCACTGTTTGTGGGAATGTAAATTGACACAGCCACTATTTAGAACAGTATGGAGGTTCCTTAAAAAATTAAAAATAGAACTACCATGCGACCCAGCAAATCCCACTACTGGGCATATACCCTAAGAAAACCATAATTCAAAAAGAGTCATGTACCACAGTGTTCATTGCAGCACTATTCACAATAGTCAGGACATGGAAGCAACCTAAGTGTCCATTGACAGATGAATGGATAAAGAAGATGTGGCACATATATACAATGGAATATTACTCAGCCATAAAAAGAAACGAAATTGAGTTATTTGTAGTGAGATGGATTGACCTAGAGTCTGTCATACAGAGTGAAGTAAGAAAGAGAAAAGCAAATACCATATGCTAACACAAATATATGGAATCTAAAAAAAAAAAAAAAGAAATGGTTCTAAAGAACCTAAAGGCAGGACAGGAATAAAGACACAGACGTAGAGGATGGACTTGAGGACACGGGGAGGGGGAACGGTAAGCTGAGAGAGGGGCACTGACATATATACACTACCAGATATAAAATAGCTACTGGGAAGCAGCTGCATAGCACAAGGAGATCAGCTCAGTGCGTTGTTACCACCTAGAGGGGTGGGATAGGGAGGGTGAGAGGGAGACGCAAGAGAGAGGGGATATGGGGATATATGTATACATATAGCTGATTCACTTTGTTATACAGCAGAAACTAACACAACATTGTAAAGCAATTATACTCCAATAAAGATGTTAAAAAAATGCCCCACTAACTTTAAATACTCCGTATTGTCTTTGAAAGCTTTTATTCTTTGATTCATTGATTCCATTTCTGAAAAATCTACCCTTGAAAATAATTTAAATTCAGAGAAAGGTATTCATTGCAGTATTGTTTATTTTCAATTTGGAAGTAACTGATTGTCCCAAAATAGAGAGCTGGTTAAGTAAATGGTGGTATATCAACCTGATGAAATATTATGCAGCCACTAGACCACTAGAGACTAGGTCACAAGATGGAAACAAATTTTTATAATGTGAAGCAAAATAAAACTTGTAATTTTTCTATGGCTTTTGCTGTGCAAAAGTTATGTCTGTACTAGAACAAGGAAAAATGAAAACAGGTGATTTCTTAAGGTGATAGCACTCCAAATCCATTGTTGTTACAGCATTGACTAGGTGGTAAAAAGACTGGACGTCTTGTCTCCTGGAGATTAAGTCTGAGTTGGCTCAGTCACCGTGTTGGCTTACGCTTATACCGAGGCCTCATGCTTCCCTTTACCTCAGGACAGGATAGAGGTAAAGAGCTAGGGGTCAGGCTGAGCCCACAGGTAGGGTTGAGGAGGCCTTCCTGCCGGGGTTAGACAGGTAAGGGAAGAGGGGGCCAGGAGGTGGGCAGGTCTCTGTCAGCAGTTATTCATGGTGGTCTCTCAGCTAGCATGGTGGTTGCATTGTCTTGTAAAGATACTGGACTCAGAATCAATCAAATTTCTGCATCTCAAGCCCTGACCCTGAGGCTTACTCAGGTGTGAGGAAATGTGGTCCATCACCCAGTTATAGAGGAGGATTCTGTGGCTGACCCTCTGCTGGTCACCAAGAAGACAGGCAGGAATCAAACTCAGCTTTGACCCTGAGGAACCCGAGAAGGGGACAGCTACAATACATGCAGGGAAAAGGAATATTAAACACACTAAAAGTATTCAGAGGAGGAGAGACCTCTAGCACAGTTTGAACATCTCTACAGTCCTGAGACTCTCCAGTTGGCCTAATTGATGATAATTTCTGCACTGATTGAACAATAATGTGTATTCTATGTTCACATCTACCTTATTATTTATTAATATATTATATTTATATATTAATCATGGCCTTACAGAACATTGTATGTGGAAAGCCCTGTGAGGATATTTTGCATTTTTCCATGGTAAAGAGTCCCCATAGCTCTTCTCTCATTTGGTTTCTTACACTTTCCCATCATGAAAATCCTGTCTGAACATAGGGTAACTCTTGGGTTCAAATTTTCCCTGACTTCAGTAATTGATCTTTCTACTTCCTGTGTAGGTCATTGGTACCATCTTCCGCATCTCCTCTTCCCCTTAAGCCTCACTCTGAACTTCCCCAGTGAGATGGTAGCAGGGTCTCTGCCCTCTGGGAGGTATCAAGACAAAGAGATAGGACATGTTATCCAAGAACACCAGGGGAAGCAGAGAATGTGAGACTTGGAAGATAGGCAGGACTGGGGCAAGAATATAAGGGGCTTATTTGGGGAACAGTGAGTGGTTCAGTTTGGAATTAATCCAAGAGTTATATTTGTCTTATTTCCATATTCTGGCGATATGGAGCATGGTATGAGAAATGGGATTTATCTTGGCAGATGTCCTAGGAGGAAAATTGGTCATCTAGGGGGATGCTGAAGGGTTTCCCTCCTTGGGCCTATGAATGGCACAGTGGTTTCAGGAAACCTTGGGACTTGGTTAACCAATTATTAAGAAGTATGAACAATCCCAGTAAAAGTAGCAGTAAAACTAGATGCTCCTTAAACAGATTCCTCACATTTCTGTAATATAAATCATCATCGTAATGATTACTATCAAGTGCCTATGTGAGATATTATTGTCTCCATTTTATAGATGAGAAAACTGAGGCTCACAGAGTTAAGAGACTTGCCAGGATCACACAGCTAGTAAGGGTTGATGGTAGAATTCAAACCCAGGCCCATCAAACCTCAAAGCCTTTGCCCTTTCAACACTGTTCTGTTGCCCCTAGACATGTGTGAAATGGCAAGGTGGTGAGGATGGCTCGGATTAACCACTTACCAGGTGCTTTTCTCCAGGGACTGAGAAGGAATAAGATGTGCCATGGGGACATTTTAAGAAATTATCTATGTGGCAGACCACTAGCAAACTTAGAGCCTTGCTGCAATGGATGAGGACCCAGCTGCACCCTCTATGAAACTAAAACTGGGGTCATTGGGACAGGCCTCCCTGGAGTAAGTTTTCAAGAGAAGAGATGAGAACATTGGGTCCTGTGGGTGGAAGAATTATACAGCTGCTAGCGGCTGCAGGGATGTTGCTAGGAGAATAACAGTTTACTTCTGGACAGTTCTTTGTGATTTCTGGAGCTCCTTCCCTTTCATCATTTCATGATCATCGTATTCCAACCCTGGTTAATTGGGGTGATAATCTCCTTTTTACAAACCAGCAAATAGAGGCTCAGAGATGCTATGTGATTTTCCTTAGGTCACACAGCTTGTTAGCAATGCCATTTGCATTCAGGTTTTCAAAAGCCATCCTTCCCACTCCACCCTCCTTTCCATTATATTTCTAAAGGAGTTTGGTGATTGATGGAGAAACCAAGATGATGCTTGTCAAGAGGAGCTGGGGGAAGTGAATAGAATGAGATGAAACAAGCAAACAAAATCATTAAGACTAAATACCAGATACAGCAAGGAGACAGCAGAATCAAAGGAGTCCTTTCTGAGGACAGTCTGCCAGAATGGGCTTAGATGAGTCAGCTGCATCTGAAGTCCACAGAGGAAATGAGGATGTGGGTGGGAGATACGTAGAGAAATGAGTGGAGGACTCATCTAGAGGATGGGGTAGCAAGTCTGCTTTAGGTGGAACCCACTGTGGGTTGGAGGGACTAGGAAGGGAATGGCAGTGTTTAACAGAGCAGGGAGGTAAAAGGAGAGGCTGCCTGGAGATCAGGGACTCTCATTCACTTTTGAGCAAAGTAGAGGTTCAGCACAAGTTTTGAAAGATAGAAATTATTACCGAAAATGGGTGAAACTCAACTGTGTAATAGAGATCACATAAAAACAGAAAGTGGGTAAGTATTCTTAAATAAGGCACAAGAGCATCAAAACTGGATTACTTTATTATAATAATTAAGCCTGACATTTTTTAAAGGGCACTATTGGGAATGAAAAATTGAATTTTAGGGTCACTTGAGCCAGATGACCATCTTTGGGATGCTGTGGGAAGTGTTTACTCCCATGCCCCCTTGCGTCCTATTCGACTCCTTGCTTGGACTGTTGAGGCCACAAACCAGACTGCCAGGTCTGGCTGTTTCTGGATATCAGCCAGGCGTTGGTCCCTTGGCTGTGGTCTGATTGAATTCCACAAGCTGCGATGAGTAATATTCATGAATCCTATTCTAAAGATACTAATTATTCTTTAAGAGTACTATTACTGGATATCACAAACCTTTTTATAGAAGTAGCCAAGTAACACTTGCAATCAGTACCCTAAGCCCCATAACCTGGAAGAGGATGTTTTAAAAGTAAATTTGCTTTTTATATTCCATGAGAAGTTTAGCAATTTCAGTATCAGGGAGCATTAGTTGATTAATCTTCAAATTTGTTCTTTAAGACATCCCAAAATAAATTTGTTACAACGAATGAATGTAATCATTTAAGGAACTCTAATTCATGATGATATTTGGAAAGAGTGCTAACTTGATATAGATTTTCTTTTTTTTTTTTTTTTTTTTTGCTGTACACGGGCCTCTCACTGCTGTGGCCTCTCCCGTTGCGGAGCACAGGCTCCGGACACACAGGCTCCGCGGCCATGGCTCGCGGGCCCAGCCGCTCCGCGGCATGTGGGATCTTCCGGGATCGGGGCACGAACCCGTGTCCCCTGCATCGGCAGGCGGACTCTCAACCACTGCGCCACCAGGGAAGCCCCTAGATTTTCTTTTTTATAAATTTATTTTTATTTATTTATTTTTGGCTGCATTGGGTCTTTTTTGCTGTGAGCGGGCTTTCTCTAGTTGCGACAAGCAGGGGCTACACTTCGTTGTGGTGTGCAGGCTTCTCACTGTGGTGGCTTCTCTCGTTGTGGAGCATGGTCTCTAGGCTCGCGGGCTTCAGTAGTTGTGGCACCAGGCTCAGTAGTTGCGGCTCGTGGTCTCCAGAGCACAGGCTCAGTAGTTGTGGCGCACAGCCTTAGTTACTCCGTAGCATGTGGGATCTTCCCGAACCAGGGCTCGAACCCGTGTCCCCTGCGTTGGCAGGCGGATTCTTAACCACTGTGCCACCAAAGAAGTCCTGATATTTTTTAAATTCAGCTTAATTAATGGCTTTTACTAAGGGTCCACTTTTACTCAGTGGGGGTTCTATGCATTATGGACTTTATCAGATAAATGGATGACATTATTCTTTAAAGTGTCTTATCTGGGGTTGAGTTCACTACAGACTATAGGTATCAAGATATCTGGGAAGGAGTATGGTCAGATTTTAGGTGGTATGCTGCACAGTGTCCAGATCTGGTTGGGAGGCCAAAAAGGAATCATTAATGGGCCCCAGCCCAGGAGAACTTAGGATGCGGGTCAGCATGGGAGTTGTAGTCATGGGGCAAATCCAGCCTCAAAGTGGGAGGGACCGACAGGGGGACAAGAAATAGGAGGGAGGGCAGGAAATTGCTTTGTATGGGTGGGGAGCTGGGCAGGGTTCTGTAGCCTCACGGCCTCCTTTGAATGATTCCCACCCCCAGTAGTCTTAGATGGAGATCACTTGGACCCAGAGCCTAGTGTTTACATGTGGCCGGGAGCTGACATCTATCTGTGTGTAGGAAGCCTTGGACTGCAATTACATCATGTTTAGGGGCCCATGGAAAGGGGTCATAAAAATAAGTTTAATTACAGGCAGTCATTCAACATTTCTCTGTGTTAATCTCACATGTTTACCATTTTTGGTTGTGTTTTATGGAAGTCATAATAAAAGAAAACAATTTTAGGACAAAATATTTAGCAGGTGTATGTCAGTGTGCTGTGGTACAGAGAGTGCAGAGCAGAGAGTCTGGGTTCCAACCCCAGAACCACTGAATGCCAACTGTGGACAGGGGCAGGCCACTCAATCTCTGTGAGGCTCACATTCTTCACCCACACCTGGGGAATGAGAGAATTCACAGAGCTAATGACAGTGATAATCAGTGAGCTGTGAAAGGTCCTGCATGTGTGAGGTAGTGATATTGGTAATAAATGACAGGCCGGGGTTCAAAATCCTGACTATAGAATTTACCAAGTCTGTAACCTTTGGCAAGTAAATTAGCCTCTCTTAGACTCAGTTTTCTCAACCGTTAAGTGGAAATAGTAATCTAACATCTAAGTCCTAGGGTTCCTGTGAAGGGTAAATGAAATAATGTACATGACATATGTGGCCCATGATATGTGCTTAGTAAGTGTGACTATAATTATATACATATTATAAAAAACACTTTATTAAGGTATGATTGACATAAAAAGCTGTACCCATGAAACCATCAAGGCTGTAAACATATCCATCCTCTCCAAAGTTTCCTTCCACCTCCATTCTTATTATTGTTATTATTATTATTTTGTGGTAAGAACACTTAACATAAGATCTACCCCCTTAGCAAATTTTAAGTATACAAAAGAGTATTGTTAACTAAGTCACTATGCTATATAGTAAATCTCCAGAACTTACTTATCCTGTGTAACTGAAACTTTGTACCCTTTAACCTTCACATCCCCATTTCCTCCTCTTCCCAGCCTCTGGCAGCCACCATTCTATTCTGCTTCTATGACTGACTATTTTAGATTCCACATATAAGTGATATCATAAAGTATTTGTCTTTCTGTGTCTGGCTTATGTCACTTAGGATAATGTCCTCCATATCTATCCATGTTTTTGCAAATGGCTGGATTTCCTTCTTTTTAAAGGCCGAATAATATTCCATTGTATGTATATACCACATTTTTTTAACATATTCATCCATCAGTGAACATTTATGTTATTTCCATATCTTGGCTACTATGAACAAGGCTGCAGTGAATGTGGAAGTGCAGGTATTTCTCCAAGATCTTGATTTCAATTCCTTTGGATAAATACCCAAAAGTAAAATTGCTGGATCATATGGTAGTCCTATTTTTTAATATTTTGAGGAAACTCTGCTCTGTTTTCCATAATGGCGGCACCAGTTTACATTCACACCAGCAATGGACCAGGGTTCCCTTTTCTCCACATCCTTGCCAGCATTTATCTTATTTTTTTTAATAGCCATCCTAATAGGTATGAGGTGATATCTCATAGTGGTTTTCATTTCCATTTCCATAATTAGTGATGTCGAGCATTTTTTCATGAACTTGTTGGTGACTTGTATGTCTTCTTTGGAAAAATGTCTATTCAAGCTCTTTGCTTATTTTTAAAGCAAGTTATTTGGTATACATGTACATCGTGAAGTGATTACCATATCAAGCTACTTAACACATCACCTACCTTAGTTACCTTTTTTTTTTTTTAAATTCTGGTGGGAACATTTAAGATTTACTCTGTTAGAAAATTTCAAGTGTACAATACAGTATTGTTAAGTATAAACACCATTCTGTACATTAGATCCCCAGAATTTATTCATCTTCTAACTGAAAGTTTATATCCTTTGACCAACATCTCCCCATTTTCCCCAGCCCACAGCCCCTGGAAACTACTGTTACACTCTCTGTTTCTATGAGTTTGACTTTTTTAGATTCCACATGTAAATGAGATCATGCAGTATTTGTCTTTCTGTGTCTGGTGTATTTCACTTAGTATAATGTCATCCAGGTTCATCCATGTTGTCACAAATGGCAGGATTTCCTTCTTTCCTATGTCTGAATAATATTCCATTTGTATATATATACATATATACATCACATTTCCTTTATCCATTCACCTGTCAATGGAACTTAGGTTGTTTCCATATCTTGTCTACTATGAATAATGCTGTAATGAACTTGGGAGTGCAGATGTCTCAAGATACTTATTTCCTTTGGATATATACCCAGAAGTGGGATTGCTGGATCTTTCATCAGTGTTTTATAGTTTTCAGTGTATAGATTTTTTCATCTCCTTGGGTAAGTTTATTCCTAAGTATTTTTGGGGAGAGGGTGCTATTATAGATAGGATTGTTTTCTTAATTTCTTTTTTGGATAATTTGTTGTTAACATATAGAAATACAACTTTTTTGTTTGTTTGTTTGTTTTTGTGGTATGCGGGCCTCTCACTGTTGTGGCCTCTCCCATTGTGGAGCACAGGCTCCGGACACGCAGGCTCAGTGGCCATGGCTCACAGGCCCAGCCGCTCCACGGCATGTGGGATCTTCCCAGACCGGGGCACGAACCCGTGTCCCCTGCATCGGCAGGCGGACTCTCAACCACTGCGCCACCAGAGAAGCCCACAACTGGTTTTTATATATTGATTTTGAATCCTGCAACTTTACTGAATTCATTTATTAATCCTAACAGTTTTTTGGTGAATTCTTCAGGATTTTCTGTATATAGTGTCATGTCATCTGCAAACACAGACAATTTTACTTCTTCCTTTTTGATTTGGATGCATTTTATTTCTTTTTCTTGCCTAATTACTCTGTCCAGGGCTTCCAGGACTAGGTTGAATAGATGTGGCAAGAGTGGACATCCTCATCTTGTTCCCCATCTTGGAGGAAAAACTTTCACCTTTTCACCACTGAGTCTGATGTTAGCTATGGGCTTGTCATACATGGCCTTTACTAGGTTGAGGTATGTTCCTTCTGTACCTAATTTCTTGAGAGGTTTTATCATGAAAGGATGTTGAACTTTGTCACATGCTTTTTCTGCATCTATTGAGATGACCATATGATTTTTATCTTTCATTCTGTTAATGTGGTATATTACATTTACTGATTTGCATACATTGAACTAATCTTTATTCTAGGGATAAATCTCACTTGATCATGGTGTATGGTCCTTTTGATGTGTTGTTGAATGGGTGTGCTATTATCTTGTTGAGGATTTTTGCATCAATGTTCACCAGGAATATTGGCCTGTAATTTTCTTTTTTTGTAATGTTTTTTGTCTGGCTTTGGTATAATGCTGGCATTGTACAATGAGTTTGGAAGTGTTCCCTTCTCTTCAAATTTTTGGAAGAGTTTGAGAAGGATTGGCATTAGTTCCTTAAATGTTTGGTAGAATTCACCAGTGAAGCTGTCTGATCCCGGACTTTTCTTAGTTGAGAGGTTTTTGATTACTGATTTAATCTCCTTGCTTGTTATTGGTCTGTTCAGCTTTTCTGTTCCTCCGTGATTCAATCTTGGTAGGTTGTATGTGTCTAGGAATTTACCTGTTTCTTCTAGGTTATCTAATTCATTGGTATACAATTGTTCATAGTAGTCTCATGATCCTTTGTGTTTCTGTGGAATCAGTTTTAATGTCTCATCTTTCGTTTATAATTTTAATTATTTGAGTCTTCTCAGGTTTTTTTTAGTCTAACTAAAGGTCTGTCAATTTTATCTTTTAAAAAAACCAACTTTTAGTTTTGTTGATCTGTTCTAGGGCTCTTAATGGAGACTGCAAACTAGTTAATAGAATCTGTGGGCGGTTGTTGAGAGATGCATGCTGGTCGCTCTGAGCCCTCACCCCTTTTCTCTGCTTCTAGCTGTTCCCAGATGATTCAGCTGTGTCCATCCCCTCAGTGTCCTGGGTGGGACGAGACAGAAGTGGGCATCTTGGGCAGCGTCCTGCAAGGCTGGGGAAGCTGGATGCTCACTTTGCTCTCATTTTCCCTTGTGGGAGAAATCATGGGTCAGGGGGTTCTCTCTTGGACTTGAGCTGAGCCACCTTGGGGAAAGGTTGGCATGGGGAAAGGTTGGCATAGGTAAAGGGAAACTGCTCTTCTGACACTCTTCAATGCACCTATTCTTGGATTTTATGCTCCGCCCAGGTGCTGGAACGTCTCTGCTATACTCTTAGACTCTAATAAAGGTATTCTCATCCACAAGGAGTTGTTAAAATCAATGTTTCTGTGGGAGTCATGAGGGTTAGAAATTCATATTCTGCCTTCTTGCTGACATACTATAATTATATTTTAAAGAAAATAAAACTAAAAGAGAGATTTCCCAAGGCCAGGCTGAGTTCTGGAAGCTTCCACAAGGCTCTAAACCTAAGTGGATCACATTGATCTTGGTAGGGAAGGCCAAGGGAGCTGGAACAGTCCAGAGAGGTGAAGGGAGGATGTTTGATAGGGTAAGCAGGCCAGCTGCCAAGTGGACTCATGGCCTGATTCACAAATTACTTCAAGTCACAGTAGGCTTGTCCTGGGCAGAGGGAGGGAAAGTGTGTTCAGGGGCTCAAGAGGGCACAATGAGGACCAGTGGCAGGAGCTGCAGAGCTTAGAGTCCTGCACAGTACAAGGAGACCCTTTCCAAATACTGGAGGGCTCCTCAGAGAAGCCAAGCCAGCCATGGGGGTGATGGTGTGGAGACACAACATGAGGCCTGCCTCTTGGGGCTTTTCAGGGCACAAAGGCAATGATAGGCCTAATCCCCTGAAATGGCCCCTGTGATTTGAGTCAGCTAATCCCCTCTTGCAAACTTACAGCCCTTTTTTCTTTTTCAGGTGGGTTCATAAATTCATAAACTTTTATCCTTTCTATGGCAGCAAATGATATCAGGAAGCTAATTAGCTACAGAGCTAATTTTCATGTCAGAGTGAAATGATAGGTTTCAAGGTATAGAACAAAATTATCTTTCTGTCCCTCCTCATCCTCCACTCCTGAACCCACTCTGGTTTCTTCTTCCAGCATATGTATACACGCCCCTCTTCTGTCTGGTCACAAATGTCAGCAGAGAGGGGTGGCCACTCAGGAGTCCCTTTCTCTTCTGTGTCAGGCATATTTGCATTTGCAAACAGCTTTAATTGAGTAGAGTTTTCATTGCTCTTTTTCCTGCTTCTGTTTTTAAATGCAAATGTTAATGTTTGGTTAGCATGGGTTCAGAATTAAGCCCCTGCTACCTGTGGCTGCCTCCTTCCCTGGGTTCTAAATAAGCACCAGTGGAGTATCACGACCTGCTGAGAGCTTGTGAGTCCTGGAAGGCTGGAGTCCAGCTAATTGCCAATCATGCTGAGAGGGCTGGGCAGAGCCTTGTCTCACTTACCACCTCTCATGGAGTCCTGCTTCCTACCAGCACCGAAGGAGAGAAAATTAGTGTGCTGGGAACAGAAAGGGAGGTGGAGGGAAAGGCTGCTCTTTGGAATTAGGTTCTATACTCTCTCTTGGCATCAGAAGTTTGTGGAATTGAGAAGGCCATTGGATGCCATTAGGTTTGAGTCCCAAAAGTTGGAATCTCATAGACCATGCTGTTAATGGCTTATTATCGAATCTCTACTTGAACACTCCCACTGGTAGGGGCCTCCTTCCTTCACAAGGCAGTCTTTTCCACTGACAGCCAGCTCTGTTTGTTAGGAAAGGGGTACTTAACACTGAGCCCAAATTAACTTATCTTCAGCTGTTGGTTTTAGTTTTCACATAGAACATGGTTGATCTCATTTCCGAATGACAACCTTTCAGATATTTGGAGGCAGCTCTTAAAGAGCCTCACATGCCCTCTTCCCTACAAGCTAAAGATTCCCAGTTTCTTCAGATCTGTTATATATCCCACCCTTTAGCCACCCTGCTCCTCTTCCCATTGTGGACTCAGGTTATCTGTCTTCTATGAAGGGACTTGTAATGGGGAGTGTGGTAATCCAGCTATGGAATGACCAGCAAAGGCTAGAATGGGGCTGCCCACTTCCCTCCCATTCATCTGACCTCTTCTCATTTACCAGGGCTGCCCATGTTGCTGGAGACTTGCTAAGCAGCCATGTCACTGTCCACCCTTGCTGAACCTACAGCCAATTCCAACTCCAGGCTCTTCTCAACTGCACTCCTCATTTAGTGACAAAGAAAGTATATTCTTCTAAAGTATCAGACTGAGCTCTGATCCAATGAGAGAGTCTCACAGGGGATTATAAACATATTGCAGAGGATATGTGTGTCCAGTTTTCTCTTTCAGAAATCAGGGACTCGGATACTCAGAAGTCTTAGCAAGGGCAGTGTCCCAGGAACCTGGGTGCCTCCCTTGCCTTAGGCCTGCAGTGCATTATTTGATAGAGGAGAGAAGTCAGATCTAAAATCTATAGCTAACCCTAAGAAGTTATCAGTCTGAAAGGAACCAGTCAGAGAACAAGCATCTGTAAGTGAGCTTCTGGTTGGAAATTTGGGGAAGGGGTTGCAATGACTCTAAGATAGAAGGCTCATGGCTGTTCAAGTTGACTTGGCAGACTGTGGTTAAGAAGAGAGAAGTGAAGAAGACATGGCAGGAGAGCAGAGAAGCCATAGCCTATAGCAGAATTTCCTGTTTCCCTCTAGGTTCAATGCCACTCCGCCCATGAGACATGGTAATTGTAGGAGAGACAGGAAGAACCAGCTGTCACTGTGACCTTTGCCCCCAGTTCAGAGGTGTTTGTCTTTCAAGGTCTCACCCAATAATATTTTCTTCTGGACTCTGGGTGTATTGCATTATACAAAAGCCCCAGGAAAGCTCCACATAGATCTGGCCCTCCTGACATCTTGGCACCAAGTATATTTCTCTTAGACTCATATATGAGCTCTCCCATATCTAGAATCAAGAGATAAGATGAACACTCACATTATATAAATTCTACATATCAAATGGTGGAAAGATAAAGGATCCATGCTCTGTTTGTATGACCAGGCCCTATTTACTTAGCCATAGGTAAGGAAATGTGGGATGCTGGTGTGCTGGCAGCACTGTGAACCAAAGGAGATAAACACTGGATTTTCACACAGGATACTCAGTATAATTTGCACCAATTCCATTTGCACATCCCCTTTTATTGTTACCACCTAGACATTCCTACCGCTAAGATAAATCCCTCCAGGGCATATTGACTCTCTATAACAATAGAGAGGTCATTTGATTTTTATCACTCCTTCTGGACCCTCATTGTAGATGCCAGCCGTGGCCCTGACCCTGGTATTTTTGAATGACTCCATTTGCAGTTATAAAATTTGAACTTCTAGAGACTGCTGTTTGCTATAGGCAAGAGCATCTTGTGCTAGGATGAATTTTGTGAATAGCAATGTTGTGGATAGGTCAGACATAGATGGAAAGAGAACAGAAAAATAGTGATGCCTGTAAATAGAGAAGGAAAAAGGTAATATTTACACAAGCACAAAGTAAGCAGTTTGTGTTTTAACTTGCCTGCAAGCTCTTTTGGATATACTACTTCATTGAATCCTTAGAACCTATGAAGTGCAACAACAACTATTTTACAGTTGGAAAAAACAAACAATTTTTGCAAGAGATGAAATGACTCATTCAATTAGCGATGAATGAGATTGGAGTTGCACCCAGGACTCCTCCCCATCGGTTCCACACTCATTTTTCTACTTCCCCTCAATATGAGGGTCTAGAACGGTGACTTGTTTCAAGAGATCTATGGATAATAGCTGGATGCTCTGGGTTAGCTGCAAAAGAAATCTTGACTCAAATCCCAGAGTAAAGCTGCCCTCAAGGCTTGGATCTTGGCTGATCTTATTGATTCAACCAGAATTTCCTGAGTGCTTAGTGAATGCAAGTCACTAAAGAAATGGAGATGAATCAGACATGGCCCTTGCCTCAAGGAAAGCCTCATCTGGAGAAACACAGCAGATTCACATGAAAAATTTTATTACAACCTAAGGTATATATGGGAAGTGCAAAAGAAGTGGCACATGTACATAGACCATGAGCTAGGAGTTCTGAGACAAGTGAGACCAGAGAGAGCCAGGAAGATCAAGAAGGGTTCCTGGAGGAGGCAGAACCATTGGGTTTGGAGGTTGGGAGAGAGAATTCAAGGGACAGAGGAAGCTATGAGAAAAGATGCTGAGCTAGGCATGTTCATGGTGTGCTTACGCTGAGGAAGGCATGCTCCCAGAGCATGGCATAAAAGAAAGAGGTGGAAAGACAAGCCTCCAGTTCTCCTTGGATTTGTTCAATTTTAAACTATTTTAAAAAATGACTTGCCCCTCTGTGCCCTCTATATGCCTGCATAACCAATGGGTAAAGAGCTAAGTGGAAAGAAGAATAAACTCATATATTTTTTTAATCACCACAAAATGGCCTTCACAATCATGTCAAAAAAGAAATAAATCTGGCCAGAGACCTCTTCCTAGAAAAGCTGTAGACAAATGGCCTTGTCTCAGGATGCTGTGATGGGGTGGCATCTGTAATAGGCCACTAGGGCATTTCATCATTTATTTCCAATGAACTGGCCAAGGCACCAAATTGAGCCATGCACACAGTGGGATGCATTGTGTCTAGACTAGCAGTTCATCATGACTGAAAATGAGAACAATTGAAATTTTAAAATATCAATCAAAGGCATTCCCTACAGAATAAAACCAAGCCTGACACACACCAAGCCTGATACATCCAGAGCCACAAGTTAATCAACTTAAACTAATAAATGAATTAACTAAATTTGCAGGATACAAAGTCAACATACAAAAATCAGTTTCATTTCTACATATTAACAGCAAATTATCCAAAAAAAATTTGTTAAACAAATTTTACTATAGCAGCAAAAAGAATAAAATACTTAGGAATAAACTTAACCAAAGAAGTAAATGACTTGTACGCTGAAAACTATAAAACACTGATGAAAGAAATTAAAGAAAACACAAATAAGTGGAAAGACATTCTGTATTCATGGTTTGGGAGACTTAATACTGTTAAAGTATCCATATTACCCAAAGTGATCTACAGATTCAATGAAATCCCAATCAAAATTCCAATGACATTTTTTTTTGAAATAGAAAAAACCATCCTAAAATACATGTGGAACCATAAAAGACCCTGAAAAGCCAAAGCAGTCCTGAGAAAGAAGAACAAAGCTAGAGACCTCACACTTCCTGGTTTCAAAATATATCACAAATCTATGGTAATTAAAACTGTAAGGTACTGGCATAAAAACAGACACATAGACCAATGGAACAGAATAGAGAGCCCAGAAATAAACCCACACGCATATAGTAAACTGATCTTCAACAAGGGTGCCATTCTTCCCATAATGGGGAAAGAATAGTCTCTTCAATAAATGTGTTGGGGAAACTGGATATTCATATGCAAAAAATTGAAATTAGTCCCTTATCTTACACCATACACAAAAATCAACTCAAAATGGATTAAAGGTGTAGATATAAAACATGAATTTTTAGAAATCTCCTAGAAGAAAACATAGGGGAAAAGCTCATGATATTGGTCTAGACAATGGTTTCTTGGATATGACACCAAAAGCACAGGCAACAAAAGCAAAAATAAACAAGGGGGTTACATCAAACTTAAAAGCTTTGGCACAGCAAAGGAAACAATCAACAGAGGGAAAAGGTAACCTACAGAATGGGAGAAAATATTTTTAAACCATATCTCTGATAAGGGGTTAATATCCAAAATATATAAGGAACACCTACAGCTCAATAGCAAAAAAACAAAACCAAAAAAACTGATTAAAAAATGGGCAGAGGGCTTGAACAGACTTTTCTCAAAAGAAGGCTTACAGATGGGCAACGGGCACATGAAAAGATGTTCAACATTACTAAACATCAAGGAAATGCAAATCAAAACCACAATGAGATATCACCCCATACCTGTTTGGATTGCTATTAACAACAACAACAACAAAAAAGGTAACGAGTGCTGGTGAGGATGTGAAGAAATTGAAACCCTAGTACACTGTTGGTGGGAATGTAAAATGGTGCAGCTTCTATGGAAAATAATATGGAGGTCCCTCAAAAAACTAAAGCTACTGTATGATCCAGGAATCTCTCTTTTCAGTATATATTCAAAAAACTTGAAATCAGGATCTCTCAGAGATTTTAGCATACCCGTATTCATTGCAGCACTATTCACAGTAACCAAGATATGGAAACAACCTAAATGTCCAGCATAAACATAAAGAAAATGTGGTCTATACACACGAGATATTATTCAGCCTTAAAGAAGAAAATCCTGCCAGTTGCCACAAGATGGATGGAACTGAAGGACATTGCGCTAAATGAAATGAACCAGCCATGGAAAAACAACTACTACGTGATTCCACTTACAGGAGGTATATAAAGTAGTCAAACTCATAGAAACAGAGAGTAGAAAGATGGTTGCCAGGGGCTAAGGGGAGGGGGAAATGGAGAGTTGCTATTCAATGAGGGTAAAGTTTCAAGTACACAAGATAAATACGTTCTAGAGCTTCGCTGTACAACATTGTGCCTATAGTCAACAATACTTAAAAGTGTGCACTTGAGATTTTGTGACATGAATAGATCTCACATTGAGTGTTCTTACCACAATAACTTTAAAAAGACCATATACATGGAGGCCTCTTCTTCTCCCTGGACCTTTTTTTTTTTTCCCACCTCTAAAATGACCAGGCTGGACTTGGTGATTGTTAACTCTAAATGTTAACCTAAAAAAAATTCATCCCAAGTTGGCACGTTGGTGTTTTGGAAGAACAATGGCTCAAAAGCAGTATAATTATCATTTTTTTTTTTTTTTTGGCGTTACGCGGGCCTCTCACTGTTGTGGCCTCTCCCGTTGCGGAGCACAGGCTCCGGACGCGCAGGCCCAGCGGCCATGGCTCACGGGCCCAGCCGCTCCGCGGCATGTGGGATCCTCCCGGACCGGGGCACGAACCCGTGTTCCCTGCATTGGCAGGCAGACTCTCAACCACTGTGCCACCAGGGAAGCCCTATCATTCTTAAGTGAGACTTATAAAGATCTTAATATGAATTAAAAGGAGCAAAATGTCCCCCTTTGTTTTTAATGTTATTTTCCTCCCAATTAAAATAATATTACTAGGGCTAGTCCGGGAAGATCCCACACGCCACGGAGCGGCTGGGCCCGTGAGCCATGGCCGCTGAGCCTGTGCGTCTGGAGCCTGTGCTCCACAACGGAAGAGGCCACAACAGTGAGAGGCCCGCGTACCACCAAAAAAAAAAAAAAAAAAAAAATAATAATAATAATAATAATATTACTAGAAGCAGAAAGAAACCACCATAATCTTGTTGCCTATAAGCAACCTCTGTTAACATTTTGACGTGCTTCCATTCAAGACTCTTTTTATGTTGGTGTTTATATTTGTTTGGTTTGGTGGGGTTTTTTCCATAGTTAAGTTCATACTGTGTATATATAATTTGAGTCCTAATTTTAGTTAATTTTTTTCCATTAATCCAACCAACAAGTATTTATAACCTGTTATGCAGGAGGCATTATGCTAGACATCAAGGAAACAAAGATGAACAAGATGCAGTGGGAAAACAGATAGGTAAACAATTAAAATCAACTATAGCAAGTTCTTTGGGAGAAGACACCATCCTGTGGGAAGAGAAAAGCTCAGTGGTTACAAAATCTTAAGTCAAAACAAGAATGAGTCAGCACGTGGCTACTCAGCAAAATACTGCATCTCATAGCTACCCTTGAAGCCAAGTGTAGGTAACTAACTTAATAATGGCCAATGGGATGTGGTTGGGTGTAATATATTACCTCTTCTGGATCCTACCCTTGTCCCTTTAGCCCTTCACTGTTGGTTGAAAAGGGAAGTGATGGTAAGAGCAAGATCAACCACCTTAGATGGAAGCTGCATAGTGAGGATAGTAGGACAGTAGAGCAATAGGGTAGAAGAAATCGGGGTTCCTGTATCAGTCCTGAATTGCTTATGTTTGGATTGCTATATAACAGAGAGAAAATTGCCTGACTTGTTTAAAAGCAACTGTGATATTTGTATCTTTGTTTTAGCAGCTGGAACCTCAATCTTAACTAATACTAATAAGATGGCAGTAGATGGAGTCTAGAGAAGTAGGCAGAGAGGTGGGTGTTGGAGACAGAGAAGCTTGTAAGACATTCTCAGATGTTTGAACCTTATCCTGAAGGCACTGGTGAGCCACTGAAGAGTTGTAGACAGACTGACATGATCTAGTTTGCATTTTGGGAAAATCACTCTGGCTGCTGCATAAATATCAACTGCTCGAAGCAGGCAAGAATGGAGGCAAAGAGACCTGTTAGAATGCTGTTGTCCTCATGCAGGTGAGCGAAGTTAGTAGAATAACCAAGGTATTTGAAGGTTACTGAAGGTGCTGAGGAAGAACCGACATGTATAAGATCACTGGATGTAACAGTAGGAAAGATATCCCTGGGTCTTGCTTGGATTCACTAGTAGGAGGCACAAGAGGAAAATCATGATTTGGAGGTGGGTTGACCTTGGGGATACGAAGTTCAGCTTCTGACATGTCAAGTTTGAATGTCTGTGTCTGTGGGACCTTCAGATGGAGGCGTGCAGTAGGAGGTTGGCTTTATAGATCCAGAATTCTTTCAAGATATCTGGGCTAAGGTTACAGATTTGGGAATCATCAGGATAGAAATGGTAAACAAAGTTGTGCAAGCCAATGAAATCATCAGGGAGACAGCCAGCCAGATAACAAGGGGCAGGTGGGTAGAGCCAATGTCTATGGAGAAGGCAGAGGAAGAAGAACCTGCACGAGAATGTGCACAAGGAACCCATGGGTAGTCAGAGAAGTGTGTGTCACCAAGACCAAGGGAAGGTGGTGGTGTAGATGACAAGAGGCCAGCCATGCTAAGTGTTGCAGGGAGGCCAGTTAAACTAGAAGCACTAAGCATGGTGTTCTGTGAGCTCAGCATTTACTCAATACATGTTGGAGTGAATTGCTAATTGGCAAACTACTAAATTTTTGCTGTTATTCTTAACTTAATTATTTGCTCTGCTTTGGTTTTTATTAGGAACAGCACATCTAAATCGTGTTTGCTGAGACAAAGTGGTAAACCCTGCTTATGTTAACTCTTGTTTTTTGGGTTAAGTAATGGACTTTACAGTTAAAAAAAACCAAAACTTTGTTGTTTCAAGTGACTATAAAGGTATTCCCTATTCACTAAAGTAAATTTGGTAAATATAAACAAGAAGAAAATAAAGGCCATGCCAGGCAAGGCAAACAGAGGGTGGCTATTTCTTTTGGTCATGGTCATGGTTTACAGAACCTGTTCCAGGGAACAGGACTTGGAAGAGGGTAATTCAGTGTGGAAGTCAAAGTGGCAGCTTATAACAACTGTTCTTTCCCTTCTGTGGATCAGGGATGCTTCTGAGAATCTGATAAAAGCATTGGACCTTCTACCCAGAAAAAAACCCGGCGCACTTATGCATATGATTTTGCATTCAATTTCTGTGGGACCCTGAAATGTCTGAGGACTTCCAAGCTCTGCAGGAATTGTTTTCGCTAAGGGCCATGTCCCTGCCAGAAATTATCCTCAAGGGCCTCTAGTTGCCTGGGATGGGCCTCCATTTATAGAGCAGCCATGGAGAATCTAGACTCAGTTGGGGCCCCGTGACATTCACCCATGTCAAACACTACTGGTCACACAGATGGGATTCCTTTGCAGGCCAAAGGACCAACTTGGAGGGGTTGGCTCTGGCATTGGCCTCTCAGCAGCTTCTTAAAGGGGAAAAAACACTGGGCTTAGAGGAGGAAGATCTGGGTTTAAGTTTCATCTCCACTACTTATTCACCATGTGACCTCGAGTAAGTCACTCCACAATTCCGAGCCTCCATTTCTTTGTTGAATAGGAATAATAATTCTTGCCCTGTCTGCCTCACAGAGTATAAATCCGAAGAGTTAACAGATGTGGAAGTGCTTCATATAGTGAAAAACATGACACAAATATGAGGGGTGATAAAAAACCATTAAAGCAAAGAATATTCATTGAGAATTTACTATGTGTGGCCATTGCATTAAGCACTTTTTCTCCATCTCATTTCATTCCCACAACTCTACGAGGTCATCGCTCATTGTTTTACCTTATTTTAAAAAAAGTGAGGTTCAGAGTGGTTAAGTAACTACAATACATAGGCTACACAGCTGCTAAGTGGTGGAGCTGGATTCACAAAGAATAAAGAAATTGCTGCACTAGAGCAGTAGGGTTTTGTGCGACATAAGGATAAGGGGTGCAGAGAGGAAGCTCATCTTTGTCGAGTGCCTTTTAGCCTATCAGGTACTTCAGCCAGTTGCCTTGGAAGAATCCTGAGAAGCAGGTTGCATGTGTTATACCCACAGAGGACATGAAACAACAGTGCCTGACACATAATATACCTTTAATAAATATTAGCCACTGGAATATTATTATTGAAATACCCATTGTACAATGAGAAAACCAAGGCTCAGAGAAGTTAAGTGCTCTGGCCAAGGATACATAGCCAGTAAATAGCAGAGCAGAGCTTGGTATTCCAGTGTTCTGGGACTCAAAGTTTCAACACACTGTCTTCTGCACAAGGGATGGCGTGCTCTTTCTGCAGATCCACCTCCCTTCCATAATACTCCATGGCCTTGAAGTTCTAAGGTTTGTGGCCCACCAGACCTCTGGCGTTTAGTATTGCCTGTTACCCCTGAATCTGGCACTGAATCGCCAGATTTGAGAATCGGTACCATCCCGCCTAGACATTTATTGGCCAGATTCCTTGTCTGTCAATGTGCCAACTGATAGGCTGACAGGCACAAGCCTCCAACCCTGGGGACTGTCTGGTCTGAGCAGCAAGCCATCCTGTTAGTGGCTGGCTGGCCCCACAGCCAAGCCCGGAAGGCTGGAGGGGAGGGTTGGGGGAATCGCCAGATGACCCATAGGAGACAGCAAGTCTGCACAGAGCCTAGAGAGGCTTTCTCTCCAGCTCTGGTTTTATTAATGAATCACTTAGACCCCAACAATTTCCCAAAATAATTGGACATGGCTAATGGCTTAGGTCTATCTGGTGTTTCCGTTTACAGAGCACAGCTATTTAGTGATCTGATTTGAATCATGGAAATATCTCTGGAGGTGGGTGATATAATTTCCATTTTACACATGAAGAACATTGAGGTTTATGTAGGGAAGAGAATCTACCCAAGGTCACATAAATGCACAGCAGTCAGGGCTGAGGCTCAAATCCAGGACTTTAGACTCTAAAGTTGCTGTATGTCTACCACATGCGCTGCTCGCTAATGAAGCATATACTCGAGGGAGGGGAGGACGGGGCGGAGCTTAAAAGGAGGTGGAGAGACTCTACCAAGCCTGGGGCCAGCGTGGACTGGAGCAACTGTGCTGAGAAATGCCTGTCTTGCCCCTGGCATTCTTTCCTGGATTACTCTGTGCAGCTCCCAGGGCCTCTGAAGGCCTTTCCCTGGGCAAATATATATCCTCTAAGCAGGTAGCTTGTTAGCTGGCCTGGGAAACCTGGCCAATTCAGGAGCCAGCTCCCCCGAGGCTTACTGGAGCAGGGAGCTTCAGTAGCCATCCAAGAAGCCTGGGGGCTGCTCTTACCTTGTGTCCTTCTCTAGCTCAGCATGAAGTCCAGCTCACCATGAACTCTGAGCTGCCTTGCCCTCTGCTCCTGCCCAACCTTGCTTGTGAACAAGCCATTTTACCTACACCAGGGTCAAGAAGGGAGCCTGAGAAATCACTGGTTCTAACCTTCCATCTTTGACAGGGAAATTGAGGATGAGACATGTGACAGCACATGTTCCTATGCCAGTCTTCTCAGACAGTGTGTTCATGAGTGGTGTTGCCAAGGCCCCCGGGCCATGTTTCCATGCCCTCAGCGTTGGCCTTGCCATCACTTGCACCCTATCCAGACCTCTAGCAATCTGCCCACAACCCCAGCTCCGGGCAGACTCTTGTCTAGCCTTGACTCAGACAAGTGTGACAACAAGGGTGGCAGCTCTCCTTGCAGACCCAGCCTGCTGCAGTCTCATTGGAGGCAAGGGTTCATCCCAGCCGTTGCCAAAATCCCTGCCTGAAACAGCCAGATGTCTTTGACCTATCCTGTTACCGGAGCCAGGGAATGAGATCAGCTTTGGTGAATACAGAATACAGGGATTGGAAATCCCTCCCTCCAATCCCTTCAGATCCCTTAGTATTTGAGCAAGGCACATGCTGTAAACACTAGTCTGAGATTCTTGCAGCAATGTATCACAGTCCCTTTAAGAGAGTCTGTGTGGCCTACCCATATCTCTCCCTTTGCTTTCAGGTGCAGGATAAGCCCCAGCTGAAGTCAAAAGCACGTGTCCTCTTAAGTATAAGGGACTGCAGTAGTTAGGAATTACTCCATAAAGGTGTGGCAAGCTTATTTACACCAGTACTTGAAAATGAGAAGGAAATTGACTAAAATGAGATATGGAAATATCTTGTAAAACATGGTATAAAATGGATTGCTGCTGACTGTATCCTCTTAATATATGAAATTGTTCCCAAGTAGTAACAAAATGTTGGAAAAGGGAAAATGATTATGTTGTTAGGGAATTTTTTTTTTCTTGGAAAAATGCCCTCTTATTCAAACACATAATTAGTGATTTAGTTTGCCTAATCAGAAAAAAAACACCCAAAAAACATGAGTTGTTTAAAATTATTTAAGGTCTACAAATATTTATTGAGTGCTGGATTATGTACCCAACACTGTGCTGAGTTCTAGGGATTCAGAAGCAAATAAGAATACTCAGTACCTACCCTCTGGGAGCTCAGTTTAATGGGGTGATAATGGGATGAGTGGTACATTGGTACACATTCACAGTCCAGCATCATGGGGGTGGTCATAGAAATAAGCACAATTTGTACCAAGAGTCAGGGAAGCCTTTCCCAAGAAGCTGATGGCTGAGTTGGGTTTTGAAGGCTGAAGGGTTTTCAGGGTTGATGGAGGGAGATGACAGGGCAGAGGCATTATCAGTTAAGAGTTTGTGCAAAGGCACAGGAGCAAGAAACAACCTGGTATATTTATGACTGGGAATGTGAAGTGAGAGGAAAGAGCAATGACTGGAGATGAAACTGGGAGGCAGGGAGCAGAAGATGACATGATGTATATTTCCAATCAGCTATTTCAACTCCAACACTGAAGAAACCAGAGAAATTTTACCTTTTCAACGGTAAATATACTGTTGAACTGAGGAGCTAGCATTCATTTTTATATGTATTATTAATACTATTATCATTATTTATTAATATTACTATAGATATTAGGATGTCAAAATGACAAAGCAAGGTTTTTTAAAATTTATTTTAAAGTTTACAGACAGTAAAAATCATACTTTTATGGTTTATAGTTCTATGGGTTTTGAAATGCATAGTATCCACCACCACAATCATGACACAGAAGGTTTCATCTTCCAAAAATATTCATTCATGCTGCTGCTTTGTAGTCAATCCCTCCTCCCACCCCTAACCCTTATTCTCTATCTCTATAGTTTTACCTTTTCCAGAACATCATATAAATGGAATCATAAAGTATGTAGGTATGCAGAAAGGCAAGTTGTTTGTTAACGTAGAAAAGAAATGATCCAGTTCATACCTTTTCAAGTTCAGAGATTGGAATGCTTTCACAAAATGGGAGGAAAAGGAAAATTAGTGTGATAGGTGAAAAGCTAGTGAATATTGAAAACCTGGCTTTCCAGTCTTCTTCCAAATCATTGATAAATAGGTTGAGCAAGAAAAGCACCCCCCGATTTATTTGTTAAAATACCCCTCCTCACCAACAAAAGAAAGAAAAGGCCCAAATCTGGACTACTTTTTAGGTGCCTCCATACAGGTTGCCATACAGGTAGACATTTAGGTGCCCCATACAGGTTGCCATCATCAGTAATCTATACCTTGTGGACATTTTTGTTAAATCTGTAACTCTGTCCCCTTCAATCCACTCTGTGTAGGTCCACGAGTACGTTGCAGATACTTGGGCAAATGCCTTGCTGCAGTTCACTGGCACCCACTAAGGAAATTCCCTGATCTGTACTTTTACCAAAAAGGAGAATAAGGAGGATTTGGTTGGACTTGCTGGAGCATCTGTGCCATAGCTTTGTGATCATAGCTTTCTGGGCTCTGACCAGAGAAAGGAAGTTCCACGTTCTAGCTCTAGGTATCACAACGAGGTCCAACAAGTAGTCAAAGGCTGGTGGCTGATGTAGAATGAATCAGGGGTGTGTGCAAGAGGCCAACAAAGCATGTGATTGTGGAATTTTACATGGTGTCAGCCTTCTAAGTTGCACGTGGTGATGGCAAGGATGGAGGGGATAAAGGGCTAAAGTCTTCAGGAAGGAAGAAAAAGAGGAATTCGGTGAAGAGCTCTGGATATTTCTCTTATATTCATTATTTCTTATGTTGTGGAAGAGTTATTAGTAAATTAAAATTTATGAGAAAAAAATCAATTCTGGATGATTTTTGTGGTTTTTAAAAAATATTAGATTTTTGTGGTTTATAGAAAAGATATTAGAAGGAATCTATTCTCATGGTAAAACCTTAACATCAAAAGGATGAAAGATGACAAATAAAAGCCTCTCATTCTCTTTCTCTTCCTATTAGCATTTCCCGGCAAATAATTTTCTTGCATATTCTTCTAGAAATTTTCTGCTCATATACAAATGTATACATTTCCTGTTAGATCAAATGGGATCATACTATATAATACTGTGACTTATTTTTTACTGTGTAGTATCTTAATGTATGTTGGACACCATTCTATGTTAGAACATATAGCTTAACCTTCTGTTTCTAAACAGCTTCATGATATTCCTCAGTAGGGAGGCACTGTAATTTATTCTAACCAGTCTCTTGTGGAAGGAGATATAGATTATTTCCATTTCTTTCTATTACAGATAATGCTGCAGTGAGTATCCTTGTACATATAGCTCCATGTACTCTTTCCATTTTGCTGCCAAGTATCAGCATGAAGGAAAACAGTTTCTCAAATTCAACTTCCATCTATGTTCAAATGCTCTTGTCTTTTGTTTCTAGGATGCTTCTGTCTTAGGATCCAGCCACCATTTGAAATTAATCTTTTAATAAGTCCAACTTCTTTTTAGCCTTTCCTCTTTGGAGAAGGACCTCATGCAGCCACATAGGTTTCCCTTGAAGACTTCATGTTTTTCTTCATCATTAGTCTGGGTCTTTTTAAAATATAAATATTCACAATTGTTTCATATACTTCAAATTTATAGAATCTAAAACAGGGGACTGTGTTTATCTGATGATCTATCTAATCCCTCTCTGAATAGTGGATCCTCAGTGGTCTTTGAACCTGGTTGAGCAGTGGGATTTAGATATAAGAAAGAATAACGGAGAAATAATTTTCAAATTTCTAGCAAGAGTGTTATGGAGCTTCAACTTCTCATCAGCTGGGGGAGGAGGAGAGTGAGGCTGGGAAGTCTGCCACAATATTTGGCATGGCTGGGCTTCCAGATTGTATCTATTTTTGTAGCTGCACAAGTTGGGAGGAGATTAGAAGGATAGTCAAATTTCCTGCTCCAGGTTGTAAATTGATCAAGAGGTGGAAGGAGCACTAGATTAGGAGTCAGAGGACCTGGTTCATGGTCCCAGATTTCCCAGCTATTAGTCACAGGATCTCGGAAGTGTCCTTTCCCTTCTCCAAACCCTCTTTTCCTCAGCTCTGAACAAAGGAGGTTGGATTAATTGGCTCGAATATCCCTCCGTCTCTAAAATTTTATTGTTCTGAAGTTCTAAAATGTTTATCCATTTTAAAAAACTTTATGAACTGTGAGAATGTTTACCCATTTATAAAAAAGATTAATTAGGAATATCTTTGTTAACAAATAAATGCAGAGGTGAATTGGAAGTTAAATCTTCATCCCTGTGTCCTATGTTTCAAAGCTTTGATTCCAGCAATAAAGATTGAGCTGAGGTGATGTGAAAACTTATGGAAGAAGGTCCTGGAGCCATGTAGGAGCGTCCAGATGAAACTGTCCAGATGCCTTAGAAGCAGAGAAGTCTGCTTGGGCCCCAAAGAGAAGCTGTGAGGTGGGTGGGTCTATGCAAGCCTGCATAGGCGTGTGGTCAATCTACCTTTTGAGGGTCCCTCTCAGAGCAGACAACTGGAGAGGGCCACCGCAAGCACGTGTACACGTCATGTTCCTGGAGGTTCTCCTCAGCTACACGTGTCTGAGGACACCTCTAGGCCTGGCCCTTCCTAAGCATATCCATCCAGGTCTCTTCAGAGGCCACAGCCACAGGGCTCCTTGATGCTTCCAGAATCCTTTCTACTCAAAGTATTCCCTGTGCACTCAGTAATAAGCATGCTTTCTTCAGAGATTGTTCTAAGAAGACCTTATACCTCTCCAGTATTCTTCGACCTCAGGAAATTGCCAGGCCCTGCATAGAAAATTTCACCTTTTTTTTTTTTGTCTATAAGGCAACTCATACCTATTACTTTTAATAACAGTTAAAAAAATTCACTATCTAAGCAAGAAAAAGATTTCTATTGAAAAAGACAGAATCTTTTCTAAGGAAAAAATGATATGGAAAAATAGGGCCAAATTCCAATCAACAAAAAATATAAATAACAGTAATAATATAATTATAAACAATTTATTGAGTACTTCTATAACATAAGCTCCATAGGATTAAGGGCCTTGACTGTCTTGTTATATGCTGCATCTCCAGCTTTCTACCAGTATCTGATGTATGGTAGTTGCTATGATCCAGTTGATATTATTACTGTCCCCATTTTACAGATAAGGTAACTGAGGCTTAAGGGTTAAAGAGGTGGTCTTGCCTAAAATTACAGAGCTAGTAAGTGTCAGAGCTCCATACTCCAAAATGTTGATATTATGCTAAGTGGGATAAGTCAGACAGAGAAGATAAATACCGTATGATCTCACTTATATGTGGAATCTAAAAAAAAAAAAAAGGCAAACTCATAGAAACAGAGAGTAGAATGGTGGTTGCCAGGGGCTAGGAGGTAGAGGGAAATGAGAGAGGTCAAAGGATACAGCCTTTCAGTTATAAGATTAATAAGTTCTGGTGATCTAGTATTCAGGGTGAATGTAGTTAACAATATTGTATTATATATGTAAATGTTCTCACCACACACACAAAAATTAGGTGAAGGGTGTGTTAAGTAACCTTACTGTGGTAATCATTTCGCAATATATACGTGAGTCAAATCATCACATTCAACACCTTAAACTTATACAATGCTACATGTCAATTATATCTCAATAAAGATGGAAAAAGTTAATGGAACATGTCAAGCACTATAAAAATAATTTTAAATTTTTACCCTAATTTCAAGAGAAGAATAAAAGTTGAATCGACAAGAAAAAGACGGCCTCTATCGCTACCACATGTCCTTCCATGTTTCTGGGTCATTTTAAAGGTCATACTCAAGATGAAAGGTCATATCTTGCTTTCTTATGTCTATGGTGAATGATGGCTTACTGAGTTCACTGAGTAATCATCTTTTGTAAGTTTCCACCCTTGTAAAAATTCCACCAGTTAAAGCAAGCTTTTTCTTTAGAAATCAACAACATCCCACGTATGACCACTGTGGGGTATGTGAAATTGGAAAATAAGGAAGTGAACTTTACTGCTTTCTTTAGAATTATTATTGTTACAATTTCTAAGAGAAAACACTGTTAGCCTAGGAGAGTTTGATTACTAACTTTCTTGTGGCAATCCTATGAATGTTAGACGTTAGAAATGTCTCTGAAAGCTGGTATATGTTTTGGAGAGAGACTTATTAGAAATCTCATTCTCCGCCTCACTCCTAAAATGCTAATTTGATGTGCGCACTTACCCAGAAGATGACTGATTTGTTCATCGCCTGATTGATATTTGGCAGCACCCCCACGCTGCTGCTCCTTACTGAAAATGCAGGAACAATAATCAAATGTTAAGTTTCTCAAAAACCTTTCTTCCAAAGAAAATCAAACCACTTGCCCTTTGTTATCTCAATTATCTCCAGAGCACCTTGAAAAGAGCTTGTTTTTACCTTTATTATGAGAGAGGGAAGAGAGCCAGACTGAGGTTAGAAGAACTGATGTGAGTCCTGCTCTGTTAACTGTCCGGATTAATAAAAATCACTTTACTGCTCCTTTCCAGTATAATGGAATTACCTGCCTTGTAGAGCTATTGTGATGGTTGAATGACATGCCATATGTAAATAAAAATGAAATAGATGCTACAAGCTTAGCATGTTGCAACATGTTAACAAGCTTAACATGTTGTAAAGGGCATAGTCTCTGGAGCCAGCCATCCTGGGAGTGCATCCCAGTTCTGTCACTTATTTACTGTGTGACCTTGGGCAAGTTCCCTAACCTCTCTGTGCTCCAACTTTCCCATTTAGGGTGGAATAAGGAGATAATAATGATACATTTGCCTCATGGAGTTACTGTGATGAGTAAATGAGATAATGCACAGAAAATTGCTAATAGCAGTGCTTAGCCCATAGTTAGTGCCCACTAGAAAGGGGTGTGACCAACATTGGGTTTTTGTGAGGAATAAATGATATGGTTTACATGAAAATATGCGTAGACTGTCAAACACTGCACAAACATTCATTCAAGTAGGAGTCATTGAGCTAATGAGGATATAAAAATGCTCAAAGTCCCCTGCCTTCCAGTACCACTGATTGCAGCTGGAGTTGGAAGTGAGAGAGCAAGGAGTCTCCTGGGACAGTGAATGAGAAGATAAGAGAATCCAGCTTCCTGGGGAGATATTCTAGTCTGGCTAAGCAGCCTTCCTTCTGGCTACAATAATCTTTATTGTCCTTGAAGCACTTTCACAAACTGTCTTGGTATTACTCCTTACCTTAGCTCTGTAACATGGCAGGGCAGATGGAAATATTTTGCAGTTGGGGGCATGAAGGCTCGGAGGTGAAGTGGCTTTCATGAGGGCTCTCTGCTGATAAATGATGGAGCCTGGGCTCCCTCTTCCTCCTCCTCCCCAAGCTGTGCCTGGTGGCCATCTGTCCCAAGCCAGATCTTGTCAGTGTTCTAGGGTATTATTTTCTCTTGTTCTCTGCTGTACAGTAGTGACTGTTAGATCCAGAGGTCTGCTCAAGGAAAGCTGTGTGTATGGTGGGAGAAAAGGGAGCTGGCAGAAAGGAGGTAGGGATTGGAATCCCATTGCTCTGGGAACTGCCCAGGTGGGAGTGATGCTTCATAGAGAGGTCGGAAGTCTCTGGACATGATGGATATTCACCTCTGCAACCCTCCATTTCAGTGAAATGGGCTAATAAAGATCTCCTTACTACTCCAATCTATTGTAAGGATTAAAAGAGATAAACTACAAAGGGAGCTTCACACTTGGGGTCCCTGAAATGATTGAGTCCTTCTACATTCTCATCTTTCATGGTATTCAAGAACTTCACTCCTATCCCCACAGTCACCGCATGGGCTCCATCTGCTGAAGGGAATGAGAGTGGAAAAGAGTGTCTGTCTGGTCTCCCTGATCCCATAAAACACCCACCTGGGTTCATGTCTGGGATCTCATGAAGAAAGAGGAACTGGACTCTCTAATTTTTTCTTGACCTCTGACTCCTTCTTGCTCTCTGTTCCTTTCAGCCAGGGTCACAAACCTAGAGGTTATCTGGACCAGCTGCCCTTACATCTACCTTCTACACACTCAGGTGATCCTTCCATGTATCTGGGAGCTCAGGAAATGCAGGTTGCTTATAAGAAAACCTCTCGGGTCAGACACCAGAGTGAAGAAATCCTTTCTATATCATCTTGAGGGAGTGGCTGCTTGAATAACTCAAATGATAAAGAGGCGTGTACAAATTTTAGTACTATTATTTTACATAGATTTCTTTGTTTAAGAATAACACTAAGACATCGTGTAGATAAGATATCAGGGAAACAGCTTCCTTCTCCAGAAATTTGGATTTACTGAGACGAGTCTTTGTGCCAACTTCCAGCCCCACCCACAGCCTCTTCAGGAGGAAGCAGGTAGGCATGACCCCCATTTCTCTCTGCTGTGGTCCTAGGCACTTCCTAGTGCATTGGTGGCCAAGCAACCTGGCTACTGCAGTCATAGCTGATTGGATCAGGGATGGGCACTTGACCCATAGACAGGCAGCCAATATTTAGGCTGGCCAATGACAAATGAGGAGGATGGTGAAGAATTGGACCAATCAGATTTTCTCTTTTGGGGAGTTTCATGAAAGAGTTTAGCATAGTAAGCCATTGGTATTTGGAGCCAAGGCAGAAAGACACATGGAGAAAACCGAAGACAGAGACAAAAGTCAGCTAAATGGGGAGGCTTAGGCTAAGGATCCTCTATTCCACTAGTGACCGTGTCAGTCCTGCTCTGGATTCTGAGCAACTTTCCATTTCTTTTTTTTTTTTTTTTCTTTTTGCGGTATGTGGGCCTCTCACTGTTGTGGCCTCTCCCGTTGCGGAGCACAGGCTCCGGATGTGCAGGTCCAGCGGCCATGGCTCACGGGCCCAGCCGCTCCGCGGCATATGGGATCCTCCCAGACCGGGGCACGAACCCGTATCCCCTGCATCGGCAGGCGGACTCTTAACCACTGCGCCACCAGGGAGGCCCGCAACTTTCCATTTCTGAACAACTCTCATCCCATCTCAATAATGCAATTCCTCGTCTGGCTGGGAGTCTTTTCCCTCCATTTCCTTGGGACTTGGCCAAGGGTGATAATCTTGGTATCTTTGCTTCTACGTGTATCCTTTCAATAAACAGTTCATCCCTTAAAGTGACCTGAGTGAGTCTTTGTTCTTTGGACCAACAGTGTCAAACTGTCAAATGCCAGTGAGCCCCCTTTTCCTTTCTGGAGGGGACATGGCAACAGAGAAGCTGAATTGCGCTATCTTGTGTACATTGTCAACTGACACCCTTCGGAGTGGCCTTCCCTGACCACCCAGTTGAAAGCAGAAGCCTCTTCTCACCCCAGCTATTCACACTATCAGGTCCCCTTGTATTTTCTTCACAGAACTTATCATCAGCTAATATGATCTCTGTATTAGCTGTCTGTTGCTACCATAACATTACCACAAACTTAGTGACTTAAAACAACATACAGCTCTTCCTCGACTTTCAGTGGGGGTACATCCCAAAGAATCCATCGTAAGTTGAAAATATCCTAAGTCAAAAGGCATTTCAGACTTCCCCGGTGGTCCAGTGGGTAAGACTCCATGCTCCCAGTGCAGGGGGCCTGGGTTCGATCCCTGGTCAGGGAGCTAGATGCTGCACACCGCAACTAAGAGACCCGGCGCAGCCAAAATAAATAAATAAATATAAAAGGCATTTAATACACCTAACCTACCAAACATCATAGCTTAGTCTAGCCTACCTTAAACATGCTCAGAACACTTACAGTTATCCTACAGTTGGGCAAAATCATGTAACACAAAGCCTATTTTATATTAAAAAAAAGTATTCAGTATCTCATGGAATTTAATGAATACTGTACTGAAAGTGGAAAACAGAATGGTTGGGTACAGGATGGTGGTAAATGTCTTGGTTGTTTACCCTCGTGATCACGTGGCTGACTGGGAGGTGGGGCTGCCACTGCCCAGGATCATGAGACAGTATCATATTGCATATCACTAGCCAGGAAAAGATCAAAGTGCAAAATGCAAAGTACAGTTTCTACTGAATTCGTATCACTTTTGCACCATCATAAAGTCGAAAAATTGTTAAGTCGAACCGTTGTAATTTGGGGGCTGTCTGTAACTTTTATTCTCCTATAGTTCTGGAGGTCAGAAGTCTTAAATGAGTCTGTGGAATGTTGGCAGGGCTGGTTCATTCTAGGGACTGTAGAGGAGAATCCATTCCTTGCCTTTTCCAGAGGCTGCCTGAATCCTTGGTTTGGGTCCCTGCGTCACATAGCCTTTTCTCCCTCTGTTTCTATTGTCCCATCACCATCTCCCATCTGACATTCCTGAACCTCTCTTATAAGAAGCCTTGTGTTTACATTTAGGGCTCACCTAGAAAATCCAGGATAATCTCCCCATCTCAAAATTCTTAATCAAATCTGTAAAGTCTCTCTTGCCATATAAGGTAACATTCACTGGTTCCAGGGATTAGGATATGGACTTCCTTAGGGGCCATTATCCAGTCTATCATAGTCTTGTTCATATATGTGTTTACTTGTTTATGTTTTTACTCTCCTTTCCATCCTCAGTAAACAGACCCTCCACTGGAGCAGGGACCTCATCTGCCTTGTTCACCACTGTGTTCCCAGGGCCTGGGATAGGGGCTAGCACACAGTAGGTGCTGAGAAATATTTCTGGAATGAACACATAAATGAATTAATGGAATGGCAAAATCTCTAATGTTCCAGAGACTCCTTTGGTCTGGAATCATATTCTCTTTTGGATCTTCTAAGCCAGTGTTTCCTAAGCCAAACTTTTATATGGGGTTCTATTTCTGTAAGATGCCTTATGGAAAAAAAAAATCCTGTGGTCAAATAAGTCTGGGAAATACACTCACTATATCTTCTTAGAGATATTCAGTGCACATTAGCATTAAATTCTCTGGGAAGTCCCTCAATAAAGAAACTTCATTAATTGATTGCACAATCCAACATATTTGACCACAGTTTTTCTTTTCTTTTTTATATCATTTCACGAAATTAATTTTCAGGAACTCATGTTGGAAAATGCTGCTCTCACTGTTGGATTACACCTTTTTTTTTCCTCTGAGTTTGTTGAAATCTTTTTTTCTCTCTCTTCTTCTTCTTCTCCTTCTTCTTTTAAATTTTATCTCTCACCTTATTTGATCTTAGCATTCCTAACTCTGTTCTTGCAAGTTCCTCTTCCCATTTACTTTCCCATCCTTCCTTACAGGTCCTTAGTGGAGAACACTCTATATATACTTCCTGGGCTCAGCCCTATGGACACTGTTCTTAAGTGTCCCCACCACACTTTTGTATTCATCTTTGGTTATGTGACCTTACTTATATCTTGTGGGCATTTTCTTTTAAGTCCAGGTTTTTCAAAGATAAGAGGAAGGTTTATCCTATGACTTTTAGCTATTTCACAGATAAGGGTTAAAAAATGTTGTCAATCCATTGACAATTTACCTACCAAATGTCCTTACCTGAGCCCTGGAGTAGTTACATTTTATGGGTTGGAGTATGCTTTATCTTCCAGAAAGACTAATCCTGGAGGCCTGGACACTCAACCTGGTGTTCTAGCCATGTGGTAGCCTGAGCTGGACTCCACCACCAGAATGGATTCAGAGAAACTATTGCTTGGATAGGCATTCATTCTTTTGGAACCCCGTATCTGTTGAAACGTTTGTTCTCCCCAAATTAAACTACAGGCTTTGAACTAACTTTCCGTTCCTGGTATATCTCCAGGATCCAACCTGTATAACTTAAGTCCCACAGTAAGCATGTTTTGGCATAATCATCTCTCTCTATTATTTCATTTTTCATAGTGCTTTCACATTCATTCTCTTATCCTGTTCTCTCAACAACTCTGTGAGGCAGTACTACACCCATTTTACAGATGAGGAAACAAAAATGCAGTTTCATGTGGCCAGTGAATAGTGATATTCAAGACTCAACTTCAGATCTTCACTCTTTTATAGCTACATTTATACAAAAATAAAGAAATGAGCAAATATTTGTAAAGTGCTTTCATGTTTGCAGTGCATTTTTATATACGCTATATAGGATATAAAAATATATAATTATATATAGTATATATATATAAAATATATAGGATAAAATATATAGGAGATATATAAAATATATAGGATAGTTTATATACTTGCAAGGATCTTATTTAATTCTTGCAAGTATTCTATACAATAGGCAGAGCAGATATTTTAATCCTCATTTTATGAGTGACAAAAACTGAACTCCTGAGGCTCAGGTCATATAACTAGTCAAGGGATTAGATATAAAAATGGAGCTTCCAAATTCATGTGTCAAATACTTTCAGGTACCCCAAACTCGCTTGTATCCCAGAGCTCTTAGAGGCCACATTACCAGGCGAAAAGATACAAAATATGTGGAAAATTGAATCTAACCAGCAAGCTAGGGGTAACAACTGGCTGAGATATTTAAGGTACTAGAATTAAATGTTAGAGACCTTCATTTTGTTACCTGAGGGCACTAGCTTTTAGAGATAGATGGTGTGTAGAAACACCCACAGTGTATTCCAAGGGCAGAGTCAATGAGTCAAGGAGATTTTACCCCTTATCTCGGTTCCCTATTCACTGTCTATCCTCATTGTCAGGAAGCTCTTTTTTATTTGTAAACAGATTCCCTCTTGCTGCAATTTGAATCTTTCTCCTCTTGTTCTGCCCCAGGGGAGAGGAACCTGGTTTGTCTCAAACCTTTCCTTTCTGTTTCGCTCTGGCTAGAACAGAGTTGTCTGGGTTTTAGTTCCCCTATTACCTGCGTCCTTGCCTTGAATAGTTCAGTAGAGGAAGCCCTCTCCCTTTAGCCTTTGAGAATCACAGTAATGAATATGAAAGCCATCCTTTTTTTTAAAAAAAAAAAAAGTTATTTACTACCACTCCAGGCCAGGCTGGAAGAACTCCAGTTAGTGACGGGGTATAGGTTTAAGGTGACGCCAGGACACAGAGCAGGGCTGGGGGTCTTTTGCCTCCCAGAGCTGGATTCTGACAAGGTCTTGGACAAGGCCATGTGGTCATGTCTCTGTCAGTGTGCAAGGTACACTTGGACCTGGCTAAGCGTGCCTGTCTCAGACCCTGGAGGGGCTAGCCCCCTCCGCCTCCGGGAGGATTTGTTCCTGAAGGGAAGTCACCTGGCAACTCATGATTTGGAATTTTCTCCCCTCCCAACATGGAGTAATTTATGGCAAGCCCCAAAATAAGCTCCTTAAAATATCAAAACGTTGTTGTTGTTGGGTTTTTTTTCTCCCCCGCCCCCCCAAGCGTTTTACATCCAGGCCTCCATCAGGCAAATTTCGGATAAAAGGTGATTAGTGTTTTGGCAGGATTTTCATGAGGCTTTCTCTTGTATTCCTGCCAAAGAGCTTGCCAGGCCCAGATTTGATTAAAATGGCAGTGGGCTCTGCTACTTGAATGTAATTAGAACCATTCATTAAAGCTTTTGCTGACAGTTTGGCAACCTGTGCATTTTTTCAGAGTATGGCCAGCAGCCCATGGAAACAGCTCAGGGGAGGAGCAAGGGCCCAACAGCCCAGGCCGAGCTCGAGGAACAGAACATCCTCGATGGCCAGGAACTTTCTGCGTGGCCAGGCTAGCATTCACAGTGACCTGAGAGCTCCTTTAATTGGATTAAGGGGGCTGGGAGGGCTGCCTCTTTATGGAAACCAAAGCTAAGCAGTAGGTTTTGCAGTGCATTTCATAGAGAATTCAGTGTGCTTAAGTTCTAATGACATGCACTCTTGGACAAACCCATCACACAAGCACGTAGCTGCCCCGGGCAGTCAAGGCAAATACCCTATTCTTTTTACCTCTGGTGCCTCATACAAGGTGTGACACTTGGTAGATACTCCATAAATGTTAATGAATAAGGAACAGAGGAGAAGTAGGAAAAGAAAATTATTTATTTTGACATCAGTTCAGGTGTGTGGCCTCCCTGCCTCCAGCCTTGCCTTCTCCAGTCCATTTGCCACAGTGAGCTTTCTAAAATGCCAGTCTGGCCATCTTTCTGCTTAAACATTTCAGTGGGTCTCATTATCCTTGGCATGGTATGTGAGGTCCTACATGGCCCTTGATTACCTCCCTGGCTCTAGCTCTCACCACCTCCCCTGCCTTCTCTGCTTTGGTCACTACAAATTCCAAGCAGTTCCTGACATAATCTGTTAAGCCCTCACTTTTGCATGAGCTGCTGCCTCTACCTGAACACTCTTGTGCCATTCTGTCTTCATCTGATTCACTTCTGCATATTTGGAGTTCTTTGCTTGAACATCACTTCCTCCATGTAATCTTCCATGCGCTGCTCAAAAGTATTCCAGAACAACTTTTCTGGTTCCTATCACTGTGACCAGCACAATCTACTAAAATAGACTTGTGTGTGTCTCAGTCCCACTAAGACAGGGACTATGCCTTATTCACCTCTGAATCCTCAGAGCCTGGCTCAGGACTTCAATATGGTAAACTCTCAGTAAGAATTTTTAAATGAATGAAGCAATGTGGTTGAATAGAGTGAATCTCATTGATTTGATTTCTAGGTCTTATGCAAAATGACTCTGATGTCATAGTTTGGCTCGCAGATGGTTGGTTCTACCCTTAGCAGGTGGTGCCTTTAAGACAGTTCACAGAATAATCAGGGAGGTATGTGCTTGGCTCCACAAAGAGGCTTCATGCCAGGGAACCACAGCCCAGTGCGATGATTTGGTTGGCAGTGCAAATCCTCCAGCGCCCATTCCCTGACTCGTCACTGCATTGACATTGACTCTTGTGCTTGGTTCTGCCCCTGGCATTGTCCATCCTGACTCCAGAAAATTTCTTTGGCTTTACTCTGCCACTCTAATCTGACCTCTCAGAATGCTGCTTGTCCATTTCAGTCACTCTATATCACACCCTGCAGTCCCGTTTCGCAGGTTGCATAATCAAGTAACATCGAGGTTGGATGACAGCACTGAGAAAGTCAGTGATACAGCCAAATCTTCCAATACTATATGATGTTACATGTACCATGGCAACAAGGAGAAAGGTGGGGGTGGTGCCCAGTCATTCTCAGGTGCAAAGAACAAGAAACTTGAAAGATTTTAAAGAGTGATTCACAGTAGAATTGCAGTGAACTAACAGTGTTTGAAGTCACCTGCCTCTGGCAATAATTTTAATTACCTTTTGTGCCCCACTGCTATCCCTGTTGGCAGCAGTTGGGTTGCTTGCCCTGCTTTGAAAGCATAACCCCATCCAGTTTCAATAGCAAGATGGGATTGTCGATGGGACAATGTGACATGCAGTACTCAGAAATCTTCATAGCAGCACAACAGATGTATTGTTCCTGTGAAAAACAAATTATCTAAATATATATATATTTGTATATTTGTATGTATATATAAATATATCTATTGAATTATATAAATAGGTAAATTATACAAATAGATACTTGTATATCTAGACATATATCTAAATAGGTATTAAATAGATATTTCAAAAGCTTGGAAAAAATGTAGGATGGAGAACTCACATGAAGGGGACACTTTCACTTAGTTATATACTTACTTTGTTAAGAGAATTTGAAATGATTTTTTAAAAAACTTTAACGTTATTCTGCCTTTGTTTAGCAATTTTACTTCCAGTATTCTATTCTAAAATGATAACTGAACAATGTATGTAGATTGTGTATTATGTATAAGGGTGTTCATTGCAGCAGCATCTGTGTACATAATAGCAAACATTGGAAATAATATAAACATTCAATAATGGGCACTGGTCAAGTAAATCGTGATATTTCCTTAGAATGAAATTCATGGAGCCATTAAAAATAATCTTGTAGAAAAATATTTATTGACATGAGAAGTCATTCACCATATATTGCTGAGTGAAAAAAAGATGAAACAAGATATACATCATGATATAATTTTCGTTTACTAAATGTATATGCATAGAGAGAAACAAAGTCTGGAAGGGATACAATAAAATGTTATCTGTGATTTATCTTTTGGAGATAGGTTGAAAAGTATCTTAATTTTCTTTTTGTTATATGTATTTTCCAATTTTCCTACAATGGAAAGAAATCACATTTATAATAATTTAAAAAGTTATAAATCAGAATTGTGCCGCCTGGAGTTTAGCACAAACATGGGGCTCCAACTGGGGCTTTGCCATTGCCAAGGAAAGCGGAGAAACCAACTGTTTGGTTTCACACATGATGTTGGCGAGACTGCAGCCAAGGGCAGCATTTGTGTTTGAGTGTGACCATTGAGACCAATGCCCGGGAACTTGATCATCACTCACGCCCACGTCCTTTCCATATTGTTCCCAGTCTGGTTAAGATGCTGCTCAGAAGATTCATATTTTACTCAGGAGAGAGAAGTCTGAATCAAATTGTTTTTTTGCTAGCTACACCACGTATTTGCACCAATATTTATCCCATCTGTTCTGAGAGTCTGCTCCCCACTACTTATCAAAACTTTCATGAGCTCCCCAACATTTATAAATTCTTTGGCCTGGCATGTAAGGTCTTATGAGGTCTGCCCCCAGCCTGCTTTCCCAGCCATCTCTCCCTCAAGTTCCTTTCAGGTAACTTCTGCTGTAACCAGTCATGACTGCTCACCATTTTCTAAGGGCTCGGAATGCTTTCAGGTGCTGTGATCAGAAACCCAAACTGACTTCTAGAAAAAGGAAGTATATCCTCTCACAGAACAGGGATTCCAGAGATTGGGTGGGCTACAGGGATGATTGACTTAGCAGCTCAGCGATGTGATCAAGGACCCCACCTCTCTGCTCTGCCAGCCTTGGTATTGGATTCAACCTCAGACCAGAAGCAATTGGCTGCAGCAGTTCCAAGCATCATATCCAAACATGGTGACATCTTGAAGAGAGAGGAACACTATCTTTCCTGTGGTTTTCTCTTGGGATAAGAAGACTATTTAGCCCTCCTAGAAAACTCCCCCTCATATCTCATTGGCCAGAAACAGAACACATGCTGTTCCCAGACATCACTGACATCAGGAGTGGCATTACTCTTCAACCAGTCAGGGCCATGCTTAGAGCTGGGAGAGGAGTCAGTCTTTCTGACACATGGGGCTGCATGATGGAAGGGTGGAAGTCTGAAAGAAATCTGGGGTCCTTTTAGGAAGAAGGGAAATGCTGGATGGCCATTCCATCAAACTGACCTTTCTATCTCATGTATTTGTTCACACTGGTTCCCCTGCCTAGAATGCCCTTCTTGCTAATTCTTCCTGTTCAGATTTTAGCATTTTGTCCATCTTTCACAGCTTGACTTAGTCTACATCTTCCATGAAGACTCTGGTCTCCCTAGCTAGTTGTAATGTCTTTTCCTTTGGAATTAAAACTGCAGTATGTTTTATTTTTTTCCTAATTGCCTTTAACATAGTCTGCTATATACTGTGGTTATATGTGAGTGTGTCTGTTTTTTAAACATGCTAAGGATTCTGAGTCAATGTATTTGATAGAATAATTATTACTCAAGGTCAGTGTGACCAACGTATAGTTTCCTATGCAAGGCATGGCACATGTGCTTCTATTCTCCTCTCCCATGTGTACAGCGGATAGAATTAATTGTAGCACTCTTTTAAACTAAGCCTGCACTCAGCCTCAGAATCATTCTCAACATGGTGCTCCAGGAAGCCATTATTAAACGATTAGGGCTAATGCTGCAAACAAAACCTATTAGCCATTTTTGGCCTAGTGTGTGTAAGGTACAGGTCAGTCTTCAGGGGCAAAGGTAAGAGTCATGGTGGAATAGATACAGGGATAAGCAGTGCATGGTCCCCTGGATCCAGGAACTTAGAGCCTAGGGAAGAAACATACACAGACTCTTCAAAAGCAAGGCATGAGGTGAAGAGTGCCATGGAAAGGTCCTCACAATGAGCTGTGTGAATGTGGGATATTAGGGAAGACTTCTTGGAGGAGGGATCTCTCCAGTTATTCTGTGTTCAGTACGCACACTTAATCAATCGCCTGTTCTGAACATTTAGATTATGCCTTTAAAGAATTTCTTTTATTTTGAGCTTTTAATTTTACTGCACTCTTGTCAAAGCCCTGAGATAGAGGTGAGACAAGTACTCGTTCAATATGATTAATAATACTAGAATGAATAAAGTAGTCAAATTTTCATATATTTTAAATTATTCATGTAGTATAAATTCCTAGAAATAGAATGGTTAAGACAAAGAGTATGTACATCTTAAGGATGTACATATATATTATTAAGGATATACATATATATTCATTCCTTTTGGGGTCTCAATTATGCAAATATATCATAGTTTATTCAGTTGATTTTTGGGCAATACGCAGTGAGTAGCCTTGTACCTATATCTTTTTCTATTTTTTCCAGTGTATCTTTGGGTTAGAGTCCTAGAATTGGGATTTTAGGTCAGAGGGTAAACACATACATGACACATGTCATGTGTTTACCCTTTAGGTCAAAGGGTAAACACATACATGTTAATATTTATAGATATTAACAAATTCCCCTCAATAGAGGTGGTATCATTTTACATTCCCACCAGCAATGTATGACAATGTCTGTTTCCTAAATCTTGCCAATAGTCAAACATTTAGAATGGTATTTCAATGTCCTTTGCATTTGTTTCCTTTAATTCAAGTTATATTAAGCATCTTTCGTATGGTTAGGAACCATTTGCATTTTTTCCATGCCAGTCTTGCTCATTTTCCTATAAGCCATTTCTCTTTTTATTTCTATTTATGGTTTTCTATATTTAGGAATATTAACCTGTGTCTGTGATATAAGTTCATATTTTTTCAGCTTGTCATTTTTCTTTTACTATATTTTGGTGTTTTTTTGCTCTGTAAAAGTTTTATATGGACAAACATATCAATCATTTTCTTATGGCCTCTAGATTTTGAACCATAGGTTAAAACATTTTTCCCATTCCTGTTATAGAAGAATTGATCCATGCCTTCTTGCATATGGTTTGTCTCTTTTTTCTTCCTTCGTTTCTTTGTTTCTTTTTCTTTCTCTTTCTTTCTTTCTTTCTCTCTCTCTCTCTCTCTCTCTCTCTCTCTCTCTCTCTCTCTTTCTTCATCTAAAAGTCTGATTCAGTTAGAATTTATCGTGGTATATGATGTGAGGACTGGACCAAATTTTATCTTTTCCATCTGGCTGTCCTTTATCCCAGATCATCTTTTCTCTATGATTTGTTTTATCGTATAATAAATTTTCTTTTAAACTGGGGCAATTTCTAGATTTTCTATTGGCCTATTTATATGCCAATACCACAATTTAATTATCAAACTTTTAAAATATATCTAATATCTGATAGGGGTATCCCCAATCCCCAATTGCTCTTATTTTACAGAGATTTCCTAATTACTTTTGCCTGCTTGTTTTTGAAATGAACTGTATGATCAACTTGTCAAGGTTTGGGGGAAAAAAACACCTGATGATATTTTTATTAGGATCATGATAAATTTGTAGTTTAACTTAGGGATAACTGACTTTTCTGAATTTGAGGCTTTCTAACCAAAAACATCTATTTACAAAAATATATTTTTGTGTCTTGGGGGAGTGTGTTTTTTTTTCATTTTTCTCATAAAGTTTTAGACATATCTGATTAGGTTTATGCTAGGTACTTGTTTGTATAAACAGGCTTTGTCTTCCCTTTTATGTTCTAACTAGTTTGTGTTTGTAAATATGAAGGTTCTTATTTTTATATATATGTTTTTACTTTGATGTAATTTCAGACTTACAGAAAACATGAAAGAATAGTACAAGGAACTTCCATATACGTTTTCCCCAGATTCACTCACTGTTCATTACATTTTGCCCCATTTGCTTTATCGTTCTGTCTCTGTCTCTCTCTCTGCTTCCCTACCCTCCCCCCCCCATATATATGGTTTTGGTTTTGTCTTCCTGAAATTATTTTGAGAGTAAGTTGGAGATATCATGATCTTTTACCACTAAATATTCAGTGTTTCCTAAGAATGAGGACATTTCTTTTCATAACAACAGTATGGTTATCAAGTTCAGAAAATTTAACATCACAATACTACTATTTAATCTACAACTGATATTTAATTACTTGAGTCAATAATGTCCTTTATATTTTTTGTCCCTTCCTTTCCATCCTCCTCACCCCACCCCCTTCCAGTCTAGGACCTAGTACAGGATCACACAATGCAGCAGTGCATTCAGTTGTGTGTTTCTTTTTTTTAAATTTATTTTTATTTTTTTATTTTTTGCTTTATAACAAATTAAATCAGTTATACATATACATATGTTCCCATATCCCCTCCCTTTTGCGTCTCCCTCCCACCCTCCCTATCCCACCCCTCCAGGCGGTCACAAAGCACCGAGCTGATCTCCCTGTGCTATGCGGCTGCTTCCCACTAGCTATCTACCTTACGTTTGGTAGTGTATATATGTCCATGCCGCTCTTTCACTTTGTCACAGCTTACCCTTCCCCCTCCCCATATCCTCAAGTCCATTCTCTAGTAGGTCTGTGTCTTTATTCCTGTCTTACCCCTATGTTCTTCATGACATTTTTTTTTCTTAAATTCCATATATATGTGTCAGCATACAGTATTTGTCTTTCTCTTTCTGACTTACTTCACTCTGTATGACAGACTCTAGGTCCATCCACCTCATTACAAATAGCTCAATTTTGTTTCTTTTTATGGCTGAGTAATATTCCATTGTATATATGTGCCACATCTTCTTTATCCATTCATCCGATGATGGACATTTAGGTTGTTTCCATCTCCGGGCTATTGTAAATAGGGCTGCTATGAACATTTTGGTACATGTCTCTTTTTGAATTATGGTTTTCTCAGGGTATATGCCCAGTAGTGGGATTGCTGGGTCATATGGTAGTTCTATTTGTAGTTTTTTAAGGAACCTCCATACCGTTCTCCATAGTGGCTGTACCAATTCACATTCCCACCAGCAGTGCAAGAGTGTTCCCTTTTTTCCACACCCTCTCCAGCATTTATTGTTTCTAGATTTTTTGATGATGGCCATTCTGACTGGTGTGAGATGATATCTCATTGTAGTTTTGATTTGCATTTCTCTAATGAGTAGAGATGTTGAGCATCCTTTCATGTGTTTGTTGGCAGTCTGTATATCTTCTGTGGAGAAATGTCTATTTAGGTCTTCTGCCCATTTTTGGATTGGGTTGTTTGTTTTTTTGCTATTGAGCTGCATGAGCTGCTTATAAATTTTGGAGATTAATCCTTTGTCAGTTGCTTCATTTGCAAATATTTTCTCCCATTCTGAGGGTTGTCTTTTCGTCTTGTTTATGGTTTCCTTTGCTGTGCAAAAGCTTTGAAGTTTCATTAGGTCCCATGTGTTTATTTTTGTCTTTATTTCCATTTCTCTAGGAGGTGGGTCAAAAAAGATCTTGATGTGATTTATGTCATAGAGTGTTCTGCCTATGTTTTCCTCTAGGAGTTTGATAGTGTCTGGCCTTACATTTAGGTCTTTAATCCATTTTGAGCTTATTTTTGTGTATGGTGTTAGGGAGTGATCTAATCTCATACTTTTACATGTCCCTATCCAGTTTTCCCAGCACCACTTATTGAAGAGGCTGTCCTTTCTCCACTGTACATTCCTGCCTCCTTTATCAAAGATAAGGTGACCATATGTCCGTGGGTTTATCTCTGGGCTCTCTATCCTGTTCCATTGATCTTTCTGTTTTTGTGCCAGTACCATACTGTCTTGATTACTGTAGCTTTGTAGTATAGTCTGAAGTCAGGGAGCCTGATTCCTCCAGCTCCATTTTTCATTCTCAAGATGCTTTGGCTATTCGGGGTCTTTTGTGTTTCCATACAAATTGTGAAATTTTTTGCTCTAGTTCTGTGAAAAATGCCAGTGGTAGTTTGATAGGGATTGCATTGAATCTGTAGATTGCTTTGGGTACTAGAGTCAGTTTCACAATGTTGATTCTTCCAATCCAAGAGCATGGTACATCTCTCCATCTATTTGTATCATCTTTAATTTCTTTCATCAGTGTCTTATAATTTTCTGCATACAGGTCTTTTGTCTCCTTAGGTAGGTTTATTCCTAGATATTTTATTCTTTTTGTTGCAATGGTAAATGGGAGTGTTTCCTTGATTTCACTTTCAGATTTTTCATCATTAGTATATAGGAATGCCAGAGATTTCTGTGCATTAATTTTGTATCCGGCAACTTTACCAAATTCATTGATTAGCTCTAGTAGTTTTCTGGTAGCATCTTTAGGATTCTCTATGTATAGTATCATGTCATCTGCAAACAGTGACAGCTTTACTTCTTCTTTTCCGATTTGGATTCCTTTTATTTCCTTTTCTTCTCTGATTGCTGTGGCTAAAACTTCCAAAACTATGTTGAATAAGAGTGGTGAGAGTGGGCAACCTTGTCTTGTTCCTGATCTTAGTGGAAATGGTTTCAGTTTTTCACCATTGAAGACGATGCTGGCTGTGGGCTTGTCATATATGGCCTTTATTATGTTGAGGAAAGTTCCCTCTATGCCTACTTTCTGCAGGGTTTTTATCATAAATGGGTGTTGAATTTTGTCGAAAGCCTTCTCTGCATCTATTGAGATGATCATATGGTTTTTCTCCTTCAATTTGTTAATATGGTGTATCACGTTGATTGATTTGTATATATTGAAGAATCCTTGCATTCCTGGAATAAACCCCACTTGATCATGGTGTATGATCCTTTTAATGTGCTGTTGGATTCTGTTTGCTAGTATTTTGTTGAGGATTTTTGCATCTATGTTCATCAGTGATATTGGCCTGTAGTTTTCTTTCTTTGTGACATCCTTGTCTGGTTTTGGTATCAAGGTGATGGTGGCCTCGTAGAATGAGTTTGGGAGTGTTCCCCCCTCTGCTATATTTTGGAAGAGTTTGAGAAGGATAGGTGTTAGCTCTTCTCTAAATGCTTGATAGAATTCACCTGTGAAGCCATCCGGTCCTGGGCTTTTGTTTGTTGGAAGATTTTTGATCACAGTTTCAATTTCAGTGCTTGTGATTGGTATGTTCATATTTTCTATTTCTTCCTGATTCAGTCTTGGCAGGTTGTGCATTTCTAAGAATTTGTCCATTTCTTCCAGGTTGTCCATTTTATTGGCATAGAGTTGCTTGTGGTAATCTCTCATGATCTTTTGTATTTCTGCAGTGTCAGTTGTTACTTCTCCTTTTTCATTTCTAATTCTATTGATTTGAGTCTTCTCCCTTTTTTTCTTGATGAGTCTGGCTAATGGTTTATCAATTTTGTTTATCTTCTCAAAGAACCAGCTTTTAGTTTTATTGATCTTTGCTATCGTTTCCTTCATTTCTTTTTCATTTATTTCTGATCTGATTTTTATGATTTCTTTCCTTCTGCTAACTTTGGGATGTTTTTGTTCTTCTTTCTCTAATTGCTTTAGGTGCAAGGTTAGGTTGTTTATTCGAGATGTTTCCTGTTTCTTAAGGTGGGATTGTATTGCTATAAACTTCCCTCTTAGAACTGCTTTTGCTGCATCCCTATAGGTTTTGGGTCGTCGTGTCTCCATTGTCATTTGTTTCTAGGTATTTTTTAATTTCCTCTTTGAGTTCTTCAGTGATCACTTCGTTATTAAGTAGTGTATTGTTTAGCCTCCATGTGTTTGTATTTTTTACAGATCTTTTCCTGAAATTGATATCTAGTCTCATAGCGTTGTGGTCAGAAAAGATACTTGATATGATTTCAATTTTCTTAAATTTACCAAGGCTTGATTTGTGACCCAAGATATGATCTATCCTGGAGAATGTTCCATGAGCACTTGAGAAAAATGTGTATTCTGCTGTTTTTGGATGGAATTTCCTATAAATATCAACTAAGTCCCTCTTGTTTAATGTATCATTTAAAGCTTGTGTTTCCTTATTTATTTTCATTTTGGATGATCTGTCCATTGGTGAAAGTGGGGTGTTAAAGTCCCCTACTATGATTGTGTTACTGTCGATTTCTCCTTTTATGGCTGTTAGTATTTGCCTTATGTATTGAGGTGCTCCTATGTTGGGTGCATAAATATTTACAATTGTTATATCTTCTTCTTGGATCGATCCCTTGATCATTATGTAGTGTCCTTCTTTGTCTCTTCTAGTAGTCTTTATTTTAAAGTCTATTTTGTCTGATATGAGAATTGCTACTCCAGCTTTCTTTTGGTTTCCATTTGCATGGAATATCTTTTTCCATCCCCTTACTTTCAGTCTGTATGTGTCTCTAGGTCTGAAGTGGGTCTCTTGTAGACAGCATATATATGGGTCTTGTTTTTGTATCCATTCAGCCAATCTGTGTCTTTTGGTGGGAGCATTTAGTCCATTTACATTTAAGGTAATTATTGATATGTATGTTCCTATTCCCATTTTCTTAATTGTTTTGGGTTCGTTATTGTAGGTCTTTTCCTTCTGTTGTGTTTCTTGCCTAGAGAAGTTCCTTTAGCATTTGTTGTAAAGCTGGTTTGGTGGTGCTGAACTCTCTCAGCTTTTGCTTGTCTGTAAAGGTTTTAATTTCTCCATCAAATCTGAATGAGATCCTTGCTGGGTAGAGTAATCTTGGTTGCAGGTTTTTCTCCTTCATCACTTTAATTATGTCCTGCCACTCCCTTCTGGCTTGTAGAGTTTCTGCTGAGAGATCAGCTGTTATCCTGATGGGGATTCCCTTGTGTGTTATTTGTTGTTTTTGCCTTGCTGCTTTTAATATGATTTCTTTGTGTTTAATTTTTGACAGTTTGATTAATATGTGTCTTGGTGTATTTCTCCTTGGATTTATTCTGTATGGGACTCTCTGTGCCTCCTGGACTTGATTAACTATTTCCTTTCCCATATTAGGGAAGTTTTCAACTATAATCTCTTCAAATATTTTCTCAGTCCCTTTCTTTTTCTCTTCTTCTTCTGGAACCCCTATAATTTGAATGTTGGTGCGTTTAATGTTGTCCCAGAGGTCTCTGAGGCTGTCCTCTGTTCTTTTCATTCTTTTTTCTTTATTTTGCTCTGCAGCAGTTATTTCCACTATTTTGTCTTCCACCTCACTTATCCGTTCTTCTGCCTCAGTTATTCTGCTATTGATCCCATCTAGAGTATTTTTTATTTCATGTATTTTTTTTTTTTTTTTTTTTTTTTTTTTTTTTTTTGCTGTACGCGGGCCTCTCACTGCTGTGGCCTCTCCCGTTGCGGAGCACAGGCTCCGGACACACAGGCTCCGCGGCCATGGCTCGCGGGCCCAGCCGCTCCGCGGCATGTGGGATCTTCCGGGATCGGGGCACGAACCCGTGTCCCCTGCATCGGCAGGCGGACTCTCAACCACTGCGCCACCACGGAAGCCCATGTATTGTGTTTTTAATCGATGCTTGATTCATCTTTAGTTCTTCTAGGTCCTTGTTAACTGTTTCTTGCATTTTGTCTATTCTATTTCCAAGATTTTGGATCTGGGAAATAGAATCTTGGATCATCTTTACCATCATTATTCTGAATTCTTTTTCAGGTAGACTGCCTATTACCTCTTCATTTGTTAGGTCTGGTGGGTTTTTTTCTTGCTCCTTCTCCTGCTGTGTGTTTTTCTGTCTTCTCATTTTGCTTATGTTACTGTGTTTGGGGTCTCCTTTTTGCAGGCTGCAGGTTCGTAGTTCCCGTTGTTTTTGGTGTCTGTCCCCAGTGGCTAAGGTTGGTTTAGTGGTTTGTGTAGGCTTCCTGGTGGAGGGTACTAGTGCCTGTGTTCTGGTGGATGAGGCTGGATCTTGTCTTTCTGGTGGGCAGGTCCACGTCTGGTGGTGTGTTTTGGGGCGTCTGCAGACTTTTTATGATTTTAGGCCACCTCTCTGCTAACGGGTGGCGTTGTGTTCCTGTCTTGCTAGTTGTTTGGCATAGGGTGTCCAGCACTGTAGCTTGCTGGTCGTTGAGTGAAGCTGGGTGCTGGTGTTGAGATGGAGATCTCTGGAAGATTTTCGCCGTTTGATATTATGTGGAGCTGGGAGGTCTCTTGTGGACCAGTGTCCTGAAGTTGGCTCTCCCACCTCAGAGGCACAGCACTGACTCCTGGCTCCTCAATTTGGGATGATTTGTTGTCTATTCATGTATTCCACAGATGCAGGGTACATGAAGTTGATTGTGGAGCTTTAATCCGCTGCTTCTGAGGCTGCTGGGAGAGGTTTCCCTTTCTCTTCTTTGTTCTCACAGCTCCTGGGTCTCAGCTTTGGATTTGGCCCCGCCTCTGCGTGTAGGTCGCCGGAGGGCGTCTGTTCTTCGCTCAGACAGGACAGGGTTAAAGGAGCAGCCTCTTCGGGGGCTCTGGCTCACTCAGGCCGGGCGGGAGGGAGGGGCACAGAGTGCGGGGCGAGCCTGCAGCGGCAGAGTTCGGCGTGACGTTGCACCAGCCCGAGGCGCGCCGTGGGAAGCCGCCCCTGGATCCCGGGACCCCGGCAGTGGCGGGCTGCACAGGCTCCCGGAAGGGCGGTGTGGACAGTGACCTGCGCTTGCACACAGGCTTCTTGGCGGCGGCGGCAGCAGCCCCAGCGTCCCACGCCCGTCACTGGGCTCCGCGCTTTCAGTCGTGACTCGCGCCCGTCTGTGGAGCCCCTTTAAGCAGCGCTCTTAATCCCCTCTCCTCGCGCACCAGGAAACCAAGAGGGAAGAAAAAGTCTCTTGCCTCTTCGGCAGTTCCAGAGTTTTCCCGGACTCCCTGCCCGCTAGCTGTGGCACATTAGCCCCCTTCAGGCTGAGTTCTCGCCGCCAGCCCCAGCCCTCTCCCTGCGCTCTGACCGAAGCCCGAGCCTCAGCTTCCAGCGCCGCCCGCCCTGGCGGGCGAGCAGACAAGCCTCTCGGGCTGGTGAGTGCCGCTCGGCACCGATCCTCTGTGCGGGAATCTCTCCGCTTTGCCCTACCCAGGTATGTGGGGAGTTTCTTGCCTTTTGGGAGGTCTGGGGTCTTCTGCCAGCATTCAGTAGGTGTTCTGTAGGAGTTGTTCCACGTGTAGCTGTATTTCTGGTGTATCCGTGGGGAGGAAGATGATTTCCGCGTCTTACTCTTCCGCCATCTTACCCGGAAGTCCTCTAGTTGTGTGTTTCTTTAATCTCTTTATTCTAGAACAGTTCCTTGGGCTTTTGTTGTTGTTGTTGTCTTTTGTCTTTCTTGACCTTGACATTTTTGAAGAGAACAAGACAGTTATTTTGTAAAATGAAAATTGTCAATTTGATTGATATTCAGTTTATTTATGATTAGATTCAGGGAAAGACAGCTATTGATTTTCATATGTTGAGTTTTGTAATGTTCCACTGTACTACATTCTCCTATTATTTGTGGTAGTTTTTTTCTGGAATCTCTTGGATTTTCCAGATACAGAACCAGACCAGCTGCATATACGTAGAGGTAGTTTTATCTCTTCCTTTCCAATTCTCATGCCTCTGTTGTCAGAGACACAGGAGGGCATTTGGATCTTGCCCTCTGAACAATGCTTAAATCTTTTCTGACTGCCTCCGACTATAGGTTCACAACTTGGGAAGGACTAACATTTCCAAGAGGAATTTGCTTTTCCCAAAGTATATATATGTGGATAGGCGGTGATGGTGGATGGCAGGATGGAGAGCACTTGTGCTCCTCAAATCCCCAAGTAAAACAGGGTCAGTGGGGGAAGAGGAGTGTTATTTGCTACAGAGTACAGAGATGCGTTCATTGATTTTAAAAAATTTAGTAAGAATACACTATGTGTCACAGCTTGTGCTGGGTGATAGAACTATAAAAAAGGTTGATTAGCAGTCGAGAAAAAAAATTCATTTAGACTCTATTTTATACCACAGGTGAATTATTCCAGGTATAATAAATGGTCAAATATAAAAGAAAGCCAAATACAAACATAAAAACAAAAACCATAAAACTTCCAGAAAAAACTCCCAGGGAAAAGCAAGGAAGGTTACAAAGGATTAAAGAAGTCACAAAGAACAAAGACTGGCAGATTGACTATGTAAAAATTAAAACACTTTGGCATAACCAAAATTAAAAGGCAGACTATCAGAATAGATAGAAAGTTAACATTTACTTGGAAAATACACATGAGTTGAAACAAAACACCCCCACTAAGAATGACCTCAGTACCTAAATGAACAAAGAAATGCAAACTAGAACCATAATGAGGTTTGGACTTTTTGCTTATTAAAGTTAATTGTGTGTGTGTGTTATGGTAGAGAGAAATACTTTCATTTTAAAGTTAGATGCTGAAATCCCATAAATGGGGAAGTCATCTTTGTTGGAAAAATAAATCACTTTGGTAGGAAGGGAAGCCCCCAGGGCATGGTCTGAATGGGCCTGGGTGAGAGAAAGAGATGAATTGCTCTGCAGAGCAAAGTGGGAAGGACTTTGAGTTTAGGGGACAGTGGGTGTGGGTGTGTGTTCTGGTGGGGAGTGGTTCTGAAGGGGGTGGGGTAAGAAAGACCGAAGAATGAAAGTCATAAGGAGAAGATAGGGAAGCAATTTAGTCTCTGTGGGAATGGCTTATGAAATTTGGGGACAGAGATGTGGTGTCTTCTGTTAAATTTTAAGTTATCTGCTGAGCTATGCTAGAATCCTCAGTAAACATCTACTTCACACAACTGCCTCATGAGAAATTACATTGCTTTAAGGAAATCAAGGAAAAGGGACTGTTTTTCCATTTGGGTTGAGACATAACTAAAAGAAGGAAACAGCCCCAAGAGGTGGGAGGCAGCTGAGATTCAGTGGCAAAACTGGCTGCTTCAAACAAAAAGAGATAACAGATAAAATAATTTTTAGATGAAACAAACAAAAAAACAGCAATAGATGGCTATACTAGAAACCGAAAGGGAAAGTTTTAAGGGGCAGGAATAAGGGCACCCAGAGCGGTCAGGAATGGTTGAAGCCGTTTGGCCCGTGGAAGCTGGTACAGGGGCTGGGAGCACAATGCACAAAAGGCAGGAGTTCACCATGCTTCAGGCTTGGCAGGGATGTGCCCACCATCAAGCACATCAGTACAGCAATCAAGCTTGTGGTTCTCAAAGTGTGGTGCCTGAGCCAGTGGCCGCTGCCTCCCCCGGGGAATGTGTGATGAATGCCAATTCTTAGGTCCCATCCCAGAACTACTGGATCAAAACTCTGGAGATGAGCCCCCAAATCTGTCATAACACAGTGATTCTGTTGCACGCGAGAGTTTGAGAACTGGTTTAAACTATAGCTCAGAGTGGAGATTCCAGTAGTTATTATTTATTCATTCATCAGTTTATTTAACGGGCATTTATTGAGTGCCTGTTGTGTGCCAGACATCAAGGATAAAGTCCCACTTCTGGTACCATCCTGTAAAGATTTTAGCATTTTCTTTCAGTCATTCTCACATGCCCCACATGATGTTAATTATTAATTCTCCTTCCAGCTGGTCAAGGCTGAAATCCTCAGTGCCGTTCTTTTCTTCTCATACTCCACCTCAGGAAATCTTGTTGGCTCTACCTTCAAAATATATCCAGAATTCAGCCTCTTATTATCACCTCCACTGTCCTTATCTTGGCCCAAGCCACTATCATCTACAATAATTGAGGTGAGAGATGATGAAGGTTTGAGCCAGGGTCAGAGAGAAGGGTAGAGCAGTAATCAAGTACAGCATTGCCTCAGCACATCACCTGAGTGATATACATACAGTTCAAGTCACACTCTTCTGCTAAATAACCACGTGACTTTGTATTTCACTCAGAGCAAAAGCCCATGTTCTTAGAGTAGTAGACAAGGGTCTCCAAGGCTATGCGTGATTATCCCCCACTCCCACTTCAGTGTTAATTCAGCAGCTATGTTGGTCGCCTTGCTGTGCTGTTTCTCTAACACAACAGAGAGACCCCTACTTCATGGCCTTGGCACTAGCTGATTCCTCTGTCTTGAACACTCTTCTCTCAAATATTTGCATGGCTAATTCACTTACCTCCTTCAGGTCTTGACCCAGATGTTACCTTCTCAATGGCCTTGACTATCTTATTTAAAAGTATAACCCCATGCTTACTGCTTGTAGTCCTGATTCCCTTCCTCCTGCTCACCATTGTTCCCACAGCACTAGCTTCAAAGGTATGATACAATTTACTTATGCCTTGTCTATCCGCCATTAGAACAAAAGCTCCCTGAGACCAAGATCTTTGTCTATTCATTCTCTGCTGTAAACCAAGTACCCAGAATATTGTTTGGCAGGTAGTGGGCACTGAATAAATATTTACTGAATTAATAAATAAAATGTTTAATGTGTGTTGCTATTATAAATCAGCGTTCTTTTAGTTTATGGCTATCTCAGGTTCTCAGGAATTAGTTATTATGTATCTACTTGACATTCTGCCACTTTGTTTACTTTACTTAGATTTTAGGTGGATTCCCTTGGATTCTTAGAAGGTGATTTTTCTATTTTCCTTTTCTATATGAATTCCCTTTTGTGGACATCTCTATAGAGCATCTCTAATGTAATTAAAAACTATAATATCCTATTATTTCAGGGGGCATGGCTTTCTGTGGTTTCTCCATCGAGAATGATATTAACTGGCTTGTATATGTATTTTATCTGTGTGTGCATGTGTGTGTTGTGTGTGTGTGTATAACCCATTTTTGCTCTTCAGAAATGCACAAAGATTTTTACCAAGTACATGGTTTTGTGTGTCTCCTGAGAAGCGCTGTTGTCTTCTAGAAATATACAAGCTAGTCAGTTTACAGCCGCTTCTGTCTCACTGAATGTTTGAGCTATTTCCCACCCCCATGCCAGATTTCCCTCATCTGTAAAATGTGAACTTGGATGAGCTACTCCAAAGAGAGCTGTTTCTTACCACTCTCATGGCAGCCACAAAACCTAATTTTTGCTTTGTCTATTGAAGTGATAGATTAAGCTAATAATTTTCCTTGTGTTGAACCAATTTTTCACTTTTGATGGAATCGTTCCTTACTACAGTCTCTGGCATGTAAACAATGGTCCATGAATGTGTGTTGAAGGCGGGAGGAAGAAAGAAATGGCAATGAACAGATCATGAGATTTTTGAATAGAAAGAAGTTAGGTTGAAATCTAATTTCTCCCAATAATATGCTGTGAGATTTAGAGTCTCAGTGTCATTTTTTGAAAAGGAAGATACTTATCTAAAATATTTATTGTGACAATTAAATGAGATTATAAAAGTGAAATAGCTTTGCAAACTGTAATATGCCATGAAAATATTATTATTATTATTATTGTAACAAAAATATAAGGGCTTACTAAATTCAGTACACCCTATCAGTATTACCAATGAAAGAGCACATCAGATTTCTTCTGCTTCTCTTAGCTCATGATGTGTAGTCCAAATATATCTGGCTTCCAAGCACTACCACACCAATATCCACTGCCTAATCTGGTTTACCAATATTATTGATATGCTTTCTAGGACTTCATATCTCCTGTGACCCTATCATGAGAACCAAAGACTTCCACATTTTGGCAGATGTTGCGCCTGACATATAGAAGGACTTAATACTAATTAACCATTGATTGACTGTTTGACATGGGTATTGGCATTTCTTGGGACTTGGGTGAGGAATTGACAAAAATCACATTAACTGTAGTTATAATTCACTGCCTTTGTCTTTTTCATACAAGTTGGCATATGTATTTTCATCAAAGGCAGTGGTAGTGACTCTCAGAGTAAGGTACTAAGCTGGTGAAAGTATCTTAAAAGGATAAGCACCTGTAGTGGAAATACCTTTTAATTGAGGGTTAGGAAACTGGATTTTTCTCGCCCCCAACTCCACCTCTGGCTGTGAGAATCTGAGCAAGTGTCTTAACATCTTTACATCAGTTTCTTCACCTTTATCAGAAGAGATTTAGCAAAGATCTCAGGGGCCTTCCTGGCTCTGAAAGTCTATGATTCTAGGTAACGGAATGAAATCTCAACACTGAAAACTCTTAAAACCACCCAAATAAAAGTTAATAAAATTTAAAAGATAAAATGGTAATATCACTCTAAAGCAGATTAAAGTTAAAAAGGAGTCTTAACACATTTAAAAAGTAATTAGTTGAAAAAAGCCACCACATGCAAAAACTAAGACCCAGCCACAACCTGAGAGCTATCAAAACAATGAAAAACTTCCCTGAGCTTCAGTTGACTTTCAATTCCATAAAGAGCTGAAAAGAAAAAGAAAAAGTTAATTAAATTCTTAGTTTTTTAAAACCAGGTAAAACAAATTTAGTATCACAGTAAACCACATTTAAAATAGTACACAGACATTAGAATTAATCTAGTACAGTCCATGGACTGCTGGCAGTGGAGGCTACCGGAGCTAAGCCTGCCCTTGGAATCACACATGTCATCTCAAATGACAAGGCACTGGGGGGGCTACGTTCAGCTGGTGAGCCAGGCACTTCTTGGCGGAAGTCCCCAGGCTGAGCCCCTTCCACAGCAATTCCCCAGTTCAGCAGGAGCCTGGAGCTTTCACGAACTCCTGCTGGTCAGAGGGGAGGGGTATCAGACATGGCTGACCCCAGCACAACTTCTCCTCTCCGGTTGATCAGAATTGAACATGCTGACAGCTCCACATACCTGTTAGGTTTGGAACTCACAGCTGCTCATTTCCTGGCAGTTGATAAAAGCCTGGAGCAAATATGTCTGAGAAGAGCTTTGGCAATGTGTGAGAACACTTGATCTAAGCCCTCTGACAGCCTGGAGAAATGCTGAGAATGCCTTACACAGCTTGTTTGCAGGAATCTGCAGGACTTCCATCTTGCATCTAGGTTTACAAAGTGGTTACCTATGAACAGGAAGTATGAAAACAGTGAGGCAAGCTGGCAGAACAACTAGAATAAACACCCTGATTTATCCTGAACTATTCTCTCTTCTACCTGAACAGAACCTCCTGTCTCTGAATTACCTTTTATTTGGATACAGATGGACCATACTGTGTAGGAACATAAACCTCAAGGGTACACCAATCATTCATTTGTTCAACAAAACATTTATTGAGCACCTTCTGTGTGCCAGGCACTGACCTATGCACCAGTGAACTTTTTGATACAGATTTCCAGAACATCCTTTTTTATTACATGCTTTCATTATACTATTTGTGTTCTAGCACGAATATCCATAACAGACACAAACACAGAATACTTCAAAATCAATTCACAATGTGTATGTACTTTGACGCTAATATGTCCAGTCTAGATTAGAGAATATTCACTTGAAAACTGCAGTTGTAAATTTGAATTCATTATTTGTTGTCCAATCAACATTATAACAACATTAAGAGAAATTAAGATGTTATTGTGGGAACTGCTAACCAAATATGAAGGGAGATTTGACATCCCAAGTGCAGGAAAATGGTATGGATGTAAACTTAGAGTGTTCAAAAAAGCGTCCTTTCACAAGTGATGTTTAAACTGAGACTGGAGTATAAGAGGAGCTGGCCACGCAAAGGGAGTGGAAGAGAGAGAGCATTCCAGGTAGAGAGGACAAAAGGTACAAGGGGACAGATTTCAGGGGGAGAACAAGTGAATGGTGTCACGTGATGCAGAAGGGTGAAGGAGGAAAAAGTGCAGGAAGAGGCTGGAGGTGTAGATGGGGAGCAGAATAAGGGGGTGATGTCATCAGATTTTTATCTTAAAAATGCTACATTGGACTTCTGGTAAAAAGCCTGTTTACTATAGTGCCCAGTTTGTAACCTATTAAAATAATCCAAAGAACATAAATAGTGAAGAAAACTGCATCTCCAACAAATATAGTTAGAGCTACAACTTCCAACTCATAGGCAAAAGAGAATATCTGCCAAATCAGTGAATTCGGGATCAGTTTGAAGAAGGATGCTGAGAGACGATATGTAACCCTGCAGACCTCAATATGGTCCAGATTTCTCTAAAAGTAAACTAAATGGACACGAGTTGTGAGTTAGGGATTTTGTTGTGAGCCAGACCTACCCCCTATCTGGGTTATCTGCTCAGCTGAAATGGGCAAACAGTGAAAATTAAGAAAAAGATTCTCTTAATATCTTCAGAAACAATGTGTCTGGACCAAAGCTATCAGCTGCTCCAGATCACTCCTGTGCCCCAACCATACAAATCATTTTTGAGCAAACAGAAGACTAGGTAGAACTACCCCCTTCTCAAAGGACAGGTGAATAAAAGAGACCCACTGTGGGTCCTATGCATAGACACTACAAAAAATAAAAGAATGAGGAAAGTGAAGAAGTGAAAACCAGCTGAGAAATTCACATCTGACATAATCATTCCAGCTCTAAGAGAAAATTACTCCAGAACGTAGAAAAAAGTCAGATACTTTTTCAGCCCTCAGAGAAGTTTAAAAAGAACACAGCCCCGTTGAAAAGGAAGGCACAACAGAGAGATAAGGAGCTCAAGGAAGAGATTCTAAGATGGCCAAAGGAGAAAAAGTGAGCTAACAATGTTAGGAAAGAAACTGAACACACAGTAACACTACTATGGAAAGATAAGTCACCTTTGAAACTGCAATAATCAGAGCATGAGTACATTCAGGAAAATGGAAAGAAGATGTTTATAAATTGTTAGAAGAAAAAACTATGGGCATGGAAGAGAAACGCCAACCAACATAAGCATATTAGAGTTTCTGGAAAAGAGAACATGAGACAGACATGCATTGCAAGATATCATAGAAGAAAACTTCTATAAACCAAGAGCTGAGCCTGCAGGAAAACAGCACTCATTCCAGAAAACAAAAACCAAAACCAAAATACTCAGAACAAAAAAACCTTGAAGCGTATATTGAGTTACTGTGATGATAAAGAGTGTTGTCGCTGTAATTTTTATTCTATGTAAAGTATTACAAGTAAAAAAAAATCAACTGGCCTCTGATTTCTCCATCATGACATTCAATGTCAGAAAACTGGTACCGTGTGTGCACAGCTATCGAGAATATTCTACACAAACATTTTATATCCATCAAATTATTATTTACATATGAAGGTAATAGGCAGCTATCCTTTAAAAAAAAAGAAACAGAAAAAGGATTCAAGGAATGTAGCAGCCATGAGCCCTTCTTGAGAAAAAATATCAATCTATAGACAAAATCCAGTGGATAGTCCTGGGACATAGACCACATACTGATTTTTTCCCATGTGTCCTTGTGTTCATTTATTTAATACTAGTAATATAAAAGCAGTGGGAGAAGCACTAGTAGTAATAATAATAGCAGCTACCATTTATTTGATGCTTCCTAAATGCTAGGCACTTTATACTCATTATCTCACTCAATCCTTACAGGGTCCTAAGGAGTAGTAATATTATCACACCATTTTATAGTTGGAGAAACCCCTAAAACTCAGGAGAAACAGTTTTAGAGCTAGTAAGCAGCAGACCCACATGTTGATGCTTCATTTTCTGACTCTTCCATTTATATCTTTTATCACTTCAACCTCTGTGACTTTTTCTTGTGCATTCTGAGAGATTGCCCCAAGTTTACCCTCCACATTACAGATCTGATTTTCTGAAGTTAGTTCTGTCCTTTACTGCCTTTGCCAATTATCATATTACTGTAGCACTGCCTTTACATATATTATTTAATTAACTATTTCATTACATATATATTGTCTTACCATCTCAACTTTCATCTCTTCTTTCTTAGAATCTTTGCTCTTATTTCCTCAAGGGTATAAGGCAGACTCTCTCTAAAATTTACTTCCATGACCTGAATGAAATATACATTTTAAGAATGGCCTTTCTGTATCTCTGAGTGCTACATTTATCTTCTATGTTGTAGAAAGTTTTTTAATAGTCCCTCTATGGTGTGTGCGTGTGTGTTTATATCTGAGTATTTTATCCTGTATTTGCCCAAAATTAAAGTGGATGAATTCTTAGGTCTTACTTGGATGGATTTAATCTTTAAGTCTTCAACTGGAGGGCTGGTTGACCATGTAATCCTAGCTCAGGGATGCAGCTATCAGGAGAGATCTTGTACCAGGGGAGCTTTATGTTGACAAAACTTTCTGCACCCAGATCTCTTTCTGTCTTGGCCTCCATTCCACATAGGTAGAGTGTCTGTGTCTGACACCCTTCCTGTCTTACACATCAGGGAATGTCTGGCCATATCAGAGAAGAGCAGAACCACTTTGGAGAGGCACCTGATCAGGGAGAAACCCTGCTCTTTTGGGCTTTGTGCTGGGTGCCACAGGTTTCCTCTGGGCTGCCAGCACAGGTGATTCTCAAAGATTTTTCTGTTTTCAAGTGAAGATATCCCTGCTCTCTCATGGTCCAGTCTGGCCTCCAGCTTGAACCCCTCAGGAATTGGGGGTGCCCTTTGCCTTGGAGATTTCCTTCAATCAGATGCCCAGTTGTTCAATTTGAAGATCAGAAACTCCTCAAAATTTGTGATATGTGCTTGAGATTCTACTCTATCATCACAAGCAATGTTAAAAATTTGTCATTAGATAATGACAAATGGTTTCTTAAAGGATCTCAGTGTCTATATACCCAGCAATATCTTTCTCTCCAACATCCTCCCAATATTTTAGCTTTTGACATCTGCTCACGGTCCCTCCGTTGGGGCAACCTCATCAGATGTTCTTCTCTGGCTTACTGGATTCAAATCCGCACGCGACTCCTGGCTCAGTACAGCCTCCTAAGGCCACTGTTTGTTGCACTTGTGGAGAGAGCTCTGCCAAGCAGAGTTCCGTGGCACCTCTAACTGGAGAGTTCTGTCCTCGCTTCCATTCAGGCTTGGAAAGTTTGGATGGATCTCAATTATTTATTAAGATCTTAATTTATATTACATTTTGAATAAGATTTTATTTGAGATAGATCTTAATTCTTTGTCATATTTGCTTCAATTATTTCCACTTATCTGTTTTCCTTTTTTCTTCATTTTCTTTTTTAAAATTAATTAATTAATTAATCTATTTATTTTTAAATGTATTTATTTATTTATCTTTGGCTGCGTTGGCTCTTCACTGCAGCGCGCAGGCTTCTCATTGTGGTGGCTTCTCTTGTTGTGGAGCGTGGGCTCTAGGCATGGGGGCTTCAGTAGTTGTGGCACGTGGGCTCTGTAGTTTTGGCTCATGGGCTCTAGAGCACAGACTCAGTAGTTGTGGCACACGGGCTTAGTTGTTCCACAGCATGTGGGATCTTCCTGGGCCAGGGATCAAACCCGTGTCCCCTGCATTGGTAGGTGGATTCTCAACCACTGCGCCACCAGGGAAGTCCCCTTCCTTTTCTTTTAAATGAAAGTGTTCAGCTCAGTTTTAAGATGCTTTGTGACCTAAAAGGGATCAGGGTCTGGAGGGAATCAAAGTTAATTTAGAAGTTGAAAGCCCATGTCTATGTTTCCTTGGCAGAATTGAAAGTGACTAAAAGGTTCTGTCAGTGTGATTCAACCCAGCTATTTTGTAAAGCCCCAGGCAGGGTGATGATGGGAGAGGACACCCAGAAATAGCAGCCTCGTCAATCATGAGTACAACTTATCAAGGCCACAGTCAATTGAATAAACCTGTTCTACTTAAGTCTAGTTGTGCTAGGGTTGTGACATGCCCATGGATAAGGAGAGAATTTTCTCAGTAAATGATCAGGGTGGAACAGTCTCTACCAAAGGAAAAGCTGATTCCCAAGAAGGGGAAAAAAAACAGGCTAATGTTTTATGTAAAGGCAAAACTGGAAGTTACTGGGCCCTATATATAGCTGTTTCTCTATTAGAATTGGATTCCAAAGAAAAATGATTCAACCATTCTGGTGGCCTGAGGCCTCTGAACCAATTATCAAGGCAGGAATGTAATGAGTGTTCAAGCTCTCTATAGTTCCCTGCTTCTTTACCAGGAGGCTTTGGCTGGGCTCCCAGCAGAAGCTTCTGCATGTTTGACAGGACGAAGTGTCTTGTGAGCACCAAAGGGCTGTTCTGTTCAGCTAGCAGAGAGAAGCAGCTCTTTGGAGTATAAGGAGGACAGTGATGGGGGCAGCTGATGCGACATCAGCTTTGGCAGGGGAGGTGCTGATAGCAGTGGTTGGGATATGGAGTTGTGTTGACAGAAGTCGCATCAGCAGACACCAGAGCAGCAGGCAGGCGCTTGTGTGAGTTGCCCCGGATAACATGCTCCTCTCCCAGTGAACTTCCAACATGCATGACATCTAGGTAGAAGTCAAGTGAAAATGCACTGATGCTGCCCACTACCAGTGGAGAAACAGCAACTGGCTATTTTGCTTTGCTACTTGCAAACAGTCTTTCAGAACCCAGCCATTCATAAGTAGTAGAATTTCTGTACTCAGGCAAAAAAACAGATAACTGAAGGCTTTTTATTACAGGTAGTCATTCATGTGGCAACCACCGTATTTCTTCAAATGTAAGATAATATTGGTTGTATGATACACAATTACTCCACTTACACTAAGAAAGAAAAATACTGCCATTTAAACTATGACATACTAATGATTGGAAATTGCATCCTGATTTCAGAGATGTTTAAAAGTAAAAAAAAAAAAGTGCATCTGAGAACTGGTGAAATACTGTGTATGTCAGGCACTGTGCTAGGCATTGAACTTAGGGCTACAGACAAGATAGATTTCAAGAAACTTAGAGTCTGGGGGGAAGATAGATGCTGAAAAAGCAATTACATGTGTGATTGCACTTGCCGGAGGAGTACAGGAGTCTTCTCCAAGAAAATGACACTAAAGTTGAGCCCTGATGGGGGAGCAGGAATTAGCAAAATGAAGGCAAAGGTAGAAAACTTTCTAGGAAGAGGGATTAGCATGTGCAAAGGCTCTGAGATGGGGAAGGTACAGTGTGAGCAAGGGTGAAGGTAACTGGAAAGAGAGTCAGGCAAGGACAAATCACGTGGGGCATCAAACCCACAATAAGGAGTTAGGTTTATCTAAGAGCAGTGGGAGACCACAGAGAGGGTTTAAAAGTACAACAAGATCAGATTGTGTTTTGTAAAAATCACTTTACTTGTGGTGTTGATATGAGAGAAGCGTAAGAACAGGTACAGGGAGATGAGCTGGGAGATTTTTGCAGCACTTTAGATAAGAGCAGATAATGGTTTATAATGGCGTGCTGGCAGTGTGGATGGAAAGTAATGAGGACTCGAGCATATTTTAAAGGGACCAACAACTGCTCTGTTTTGCTTGATTTTATTTTGGCAAGGGGGAGGGGAGTCCAGCTGGCATCCAAGGAAACAAGAATATGGACTAAAGAAAATTCCAGCTGCAGACGGAGTCAGCTTCTGATTTTCCAGTGTTAATTATGACTTGCTTGGAAAACAAAGGTTCTTTACATTTGGATTTTTCATAAACCAAGATACACTGCTCTACTGGGGCAAAAATGATTCCAGTGTTTCAATCAGAAATCATCCTCCTCAGATTTATTTAATTACTTCTCTAGAAATTATTGCCATGACCTTAGATAACTTCATGTTTATGACCATAAATTGTGAAGTTTTATATATTGAATTATGTTTTAAAAATTTTAGAAGCATCCTAACAGAAGCAGTCACTTAAGGAAGCTTTTAGCCAGGAAGTATTGCTAATTTGTGTGGGAGTATTAAGGACATGTTTATAAAATGAGAGACAATTGTAGTGTCCTCAAAAAGCACTGCCCTAGCAATAAGAAGGTCTGGTTGAGTCCCAGTTTTCTTAACTCACTACCTGTGTGACATTGAGCAAGCCATCCAAATACATTTCATCTGTGAAAGAAAGGAAGAGGATCTCTCTACCTACCTTGCAGGGTTATATGAACACCAAATGAGATTCATAGCAAATAATCATGGGGCTCCTATTTTGTACCAGAGACTGTGCCAGGCAGAAGGGATACAATGCAATGGTGCACAAGACAGCCAGCCTCCGTCCTCAAGAAGCTTCTCATTGCAAAAAGGAAGTTGCACACTATAAACTGCTATAGACATGTAAGGTAGTACTATCATCAAATAGTAGTAGTAGTAGTAGAATTTCTTAGCAGAGAGTGTTGGACTTTAATCTTGTTAAGGAATAATTTTCAAAGAGATAAAATTATGATTCTCAAATATGAAATAAACACAAGTCAAATATTTTATTCAACTCCCTAATTAATGAGGGAGCCACTAAGATGTTAAAACCATTTAGAAGAGCATTTGAGAAGTATTTATAGCAATGTTAAGATTGCTGGGTTAGATACAAAACCCGTCAGTATTCCAACAGGACCATAAATCATAACCCACTGAAGTATCTGTTCCACCAAACAAAAGCCATTTGCATTTCTGTCAGACAAAAATCTACCAATTGGTCTAAAAACAATCCACAGGCAAGACCCTGCTAAAAGGGTCTATGGCCACAGAGTGGAGATGATGTCAGGAGCAAACAGTGAGCACTGGGGCAGTGGCCGGATGAGGATATTTCAGAGACCAGATATGGCCACAGTAGGAAGCGGGAAGAGGAGTTAGCCTGGTGTCATCTTGGATTCCCCCAGGGAAGACTGCCTGGAAATATAATAGGAAGGGCCTCCAGATACTCAGGAGCTGAAGTGGTCTTCACTCACATCAAGGGACCACAGTATAGGCCGCAGAGAGGATGTCTCTGAGTCACTCTTGAAAGCATCACCCAGGAGACAGAATTAGCCATGGGACTCCACCCTGCCCAAAGGACACCACGGCTGATTGCATCTACACAGTTAGGGAGCACCTTCCCTGCCCCTCACTTCTTCTCTCTCTACCCCTCTCTCCACTTGCCCTCATCTTATTTCCAACCCCATGGAAGCCAGAGACAGCCCAGGGAGTGGCTAAGAAGCAGAAGAGCCAGGTGGGGAAAGACTAGGAATGAAGCTGATCTACCACAGCCCTCAGGCCTGAGGCAGGCCAGGACCGGGGGGAAGTGGAGAGCTTTCACTCTGAATGAAGCAATGTTTTGACAGTTACCAGTCAACTGGTCATTTTATTGGCTGAAAGGAAAACATCTTTGTGATGAAAAACATCAGGATTTTTTGTTACCTGAGAGTGCCCAGGAAGGCTGAGGGACTTACTTAGATTTTCATCCAGGGACAGAGAAGGAATAGCCCTCACACAGGCCAGTGCCTTGGCCCTGAATGCTCAGGACACAGTGGAGGGAGGCTGGGTGTGGCTTCAGACGCCTTCCCTTCCATCTTCTGGGTGCTGAGAACTTTTGGTGTGGGCGAGGGAGGAAGGAGAAGGAAAGGGCAGATGTCTCTTTATATAACTGGGTACAGTTGTGGCCTTCTGGGCTGGCTGTCTGCTAGTCTATCTCATTTTCTATGGTTTTGGTGAGGACAGTAGTGGCTCCAACATATCAGCTGGAAAGGGACTCATGCCCAAGCAGCAACCTTGTACATTAAAGATCTTTTGAAAGATTCGACAGAAAATTCCAACTGAACCCCAGCTGGTGGCTTTCCTACTATGTTCCTCTGATGCAGATGCCTCTTTGCCCTCTCTGTGGGGACAGTCGGGGCTGTAGCCCCCAGTTACACCTACACACATGGGGAGACGGTCTCTCTCTTTTTCTCATTCAGGTTACACAGCCTAAGCAGTGATAAAGCAATGAGATGCCAGCCCCTCTCCTTGTAGGCACCTCCTACCTTCGTGAATAATTAGAGAGGGGAAGCACATTGCTTCAAGATGGTCTGAGAACAGGAAGGACCTCCTTAACCTTACTCAGCAAAGGGAATAGCCTCTCTCTGTGAATACAGCGCCTCCCACAAGGCTGACCCTCTCTCACCTCCAGGTCCTTTTGCCGTGTGAGGCAGGGGTATGGGTGGAATGGGGATGGGTGGGACAGCGGATTGTGGAATAAGCACTCTCAATAAGCCCATGTTGCTGTGGCTGCACCCCACCACCCAAAGCCTCCTTGGAGAGATTGGGACTGAGAAAGTGGGACACGAAGTGCCTTTTGCTCACCACTCAGAGCCTTAGTTGCAATGCTGGGGCAACTTGCCAATCCTGTTCCAGTTGCCAATGAAGACTCCCAAAGACAGCTGTAAAAAGCCCTGCCTTAATAGTCACGTCTATACCACCCTTTGCCAGCAGTACCTGTAGCCCTTCATTCATAAAACCATCCAAACACTTTAAAAGTCCATTTGTATTTCTTGTTAGTAGTTACTCTTGAGTTAGCATGCACCGTACATTTATCATCTACTGGGTGAAATAAGAGCTACTGAGAAATAATCACGAAAAGAAATGATGGAGAGAATTCATCTTCTGGACAGTTCCTTTATATAAAGGTCAGTTGACTATCTCCTATGCCCTCCCTTTGCAGGTCGGAGCTGCTTGTTTTAAGAGGGCAACAATTCTTATGTTTGTATGTACACAACTTGAACAATAATGATTTCTTGGATTAGCTTAAATGTGCCTATCTCTCCTCTGTGACTAATTAAGCTGAATTCTGTGCATACAGGAAGCTGTTTGGCATTTGCCTGTATCTATGCAGACCTGCTGTGTTTGATTACCCACCATTAGTTCATAGCGGTTGGACAGACCAGCCAACTTCCAAGATTGTCTCAATTATCAAGATACATTGTCACCTTTCTGGCCAAGTTTTAACATCTTTACATAATCCTTATAGAGAGCATGTGTTTTAAACTTGGCCTCATCCGGAGGATTAGTGAAAACATTGGGTTCCTCCTTAGGTGGCTAACAAAGGCCCCAGAAACGACCATAGTACAAATTACTTTAAAAGAGTTCCTATTTTTGTGAATTCTAAAAATACTCTTTCATTTATATTTTCTTCCAGATTTACTATGTCCCTTTCCAAAGTGAAGAATTAGAAAAAGAAAGGTTTTAAATACCAACCTTATTAGACTAACAATGCAACATTTAAGAAGATGGGTTAAAAATGCATCTATGAGTTATAAATAATGTATAATATGGCTGTATAATATAGTGCATACTATAAAAATGCTGCTTTTTTCTCAGGGGGTAATTTTTTTTTCCACTTGTGGATACATATTAAAGTCCTAAATCCTGGTGGTGAGATCGATGGTCAGAGCTCTAATTGGGGCTCTCTGGTGATTATCTAGATTGGCAGCTGCTGTCAGTCAGCTTCTGAAGAAGTTTCTGAGCCAATGATTAAGCTGCTCCTGGAGATGTTAGCCCCCTAGAGACAATGTTAAGGCTCCCATTCACAGGGGAACCCTTAAGAAGAGTAGAGCTGTAATTTTCCAAGTTGCTGGCTTACCTGGCAACATACATGCCCCAGTTTTCTGGCTGAGTCAACTCAGAAGGATGATATCATAGCATAGAGTGGATCCACATTATTTTATAAGCAAAACAATGCTACAAGTCCCGTGATGGCTTCCATTAAAGTAAAACAGTAATACCCTATGTATTTTTATAGAGCACATCACAGTTTTATTTTATATCATTGAATGCCACTGATAAAATAACAATGTATTGCTGTTCTTTTCTGGGTGGAAATATACAAAGTTCACAAAATTTCTCTCCCCTTGGTGCATATCATACTCTTTTAGAACCACTCTTTTCATATGAATTAAAAATCCAAACCATTTTTGGATTAATTTAACATTTTATAATGGCTTAATCTCATTAATTCAGATCCCACCAATTTAAACTTTATGATAACTCAAGCAGGATTGGGCTAAATTTATTTTTCCTTCATCCTTGAATTATGGTGAATAATGATAAGAAGTGTTCTATTGGTTAACAAATGAGCTGCCAGCTTCCTATAATATTAAATGTACATGTACTTTCCATATGACTTAGCAATTCCACTCATAGGTATTTCCCTAAGAAAATAGAAATATATGTTCACCCAGAAACTTGCATACAAATGTTGAGAACAGCTTTATTTGTAATAGCTAAAAACTGAAAACAACCCAAACATCCATCAGTAGGTGAATGGATGAACAAATTGTGGTATATCTCAAAGGTGGAATATTACTTAGCAATAAAATAAAATGATACATGGGAATGAATCTCAAAAACAATGCTGAATGAAAGAAGACTGGACACAAAAGATTATATGTGTTTTCATTTATATGAAATTCTAGAACGTGCACAATTAATTTCTAGTCACAGAAAGCTGATCAGTGGTTGCCTAGGGATGGAGGTGGAGCTATTGACTGGACAGGACACAAGGGGAGGTGGTGGAAATGTTCTATATATTGACTGAGGTGGTAGTTATATGGGTGTATGCATTTGTCAAAACTCAACTGTACACTTAATATGTGGAAACTTTATTGTATGTAAATTACACCTTAATAAATCACACTTTAAAGAAGGTACATGCCATTACATATATCTTCATTAATAACAAAAGTTCTGTTCTACCCCTTGTGCTTTCTGTGCTTCCCCTCTTTCCAATTCTTTTTTTTTAGCAATACCATTTCTAACATTCAAAAGGTATAGGGAATTCCAGCTTAAATTTAACAGATATCTTATAAGACAAGAAAAAGAAGATTCAACCCCTTCCACCCTATACCTAACAGGTCCCCAAATTCTACTTATTCTGATTCCTAAATATTTCTTACATTTCTACCCTATTGCCTAGCTTCACCTCCACTGCCTTAATTTAGCTTTCCATTATCTCCTGACTGGTCTCCTTCCTGCTATCATTTGATTTGAACAAAAGTGTCCTCCACACCATCTTCCAGGTTCCAGAAAACAAAATGGTACCTAGAGGCCTTATGGTTGAGAAGGGCAGGAAACTTGTAGGGGGAGAAACAAGAGTAAGGGTAGAACTGGATAGGGTGTTGGGGGAAGCTTGATGAAGTTCTTTTATACTTGCTTCTAGGATCAAGATGTGATCCTGAGTAAGCTGGATGGTCTTCAATGCTGTTGATGTTTTCCGTGTTTGTTTTCTTTAGTGTGTCAATGAAGCCCCTTTGGAAAGTATTAGCCTATTTTAGTATGTTCAAGAGAAACGGGGAAAGGGCTTGTGCTCCCTGTGGGGCTGGTAGGGAAGGGCCACAGGAATCAAAAGCAGAGAACCCCAAGAGAGAGAAGATACTCGGAGGGGCAGAACCAAAGCCCAAAGGTGCAGCATCCACCCACCCTTCATAAGTTTCTTCCGAGTCACTGCTTTCTGCCTGTCCCTAAGAACATTCTGTCCTGTATGTATTAAGGGAGTGATTTCTTTTCTGTCTGCATCCTCACTTTCTTCTCCAATTGCCAGTAAGGTTGGTGATAGTGAATGCCACCCAGGAGGAAAAAGGTGACAATTTTAGCCTAGCTCAATCCATTGTAAAAGGTCTCTAAGAGCACTTCCCATTGCTGAAAGTGCCTTTTAGCAAGACTCAGGAAAGGATAGCCTCCAGTGAGAGACTTCCCATCGATTACACACCTGTCAGAAGAAGCACAGGCCCAGCTCAGAGATTTCGACCTTAAACTTTCAAAAGAAGCCACTTGCTAAAGGTCCTGGAGCTGGGGGTGCCAGAGGAGCCACTAAAAATCAAAACAGTGAGCAGAAACTGAATTTGACTTTTGGCCCCAGGGGTAAGAGAGATGGAGATGAAAGTTGACAGCCTCCTACTTGACAGGGCCTCTGTGGAGTAGAAATGGGTGACCCACAAATCAGAATGGCACTTCCTCTCCATAGGCCATCCTGTGAGCAAAGTCGAAACATCTCCACCAAGCCCCTCTATGCAGACCCTCCCCGGCCCACTGACTGGAGTATTAGCAGGCAGACTCTCCACCCCCAATGCAGGACAGGTCTTTGGGGTACCGCTTTAACCTCAAAGATAACCGTGCATTCAGCCCAGCAGATACTTCTCCATAGCCAAGGAAGCAGTGTACATTTTATCACAGGGAGTCCTTGGGCATGAGCCCTATTTTTAGAATATCTTCTAGACCTGGCTCTGCTACTGATAAACTGAATGAACTTGAACTTGAGTAAGTCACTTAGACTTTGGGGGCCAGAGTTTCCCTAAGTATAAAATAAAAAGAGCTCTTTATTTTGTGTAAGAGGCAAACATGTTAGAAGTCAGTGATAATGTGCAGGGAATCCAGAGGAAGAATAGGCTAATTCCATAGAGAGGAGGTGACATATGAACAGGGTCTTGAGAAAACTGTAAAAGCTTTCCAGACAGGCAGAGAGAATATTCTGGGCAAGGTAACACATTCCTAAAGAACTGGAGGTAGGGGGGAGGGGAAGCTTTGATGGGGGGTTGGGGGGGAGAAGCAGTCAGTTCGAGAGCATTGAGAGTGGGGAGGAAGCTAGAGGTATATTAGATGTAGAATCAGTAGGTGGTACCCAGTTGAATATGGCTTCTCACATTCAAGAGAGGATGGCCTACTGGCTCCTGCCTGAGTGACTGAGCAGATGATGGTTTAATTAAATAAAACACCCAAAGCAAAAGGGGGTGGGAAAATGATTAATCCAATTCCTGACAGGTTGAAATAAGAGTATCCATAGTTCAACCAACTGCCAGGTCCAGCAGACGGCTTGATAAACAGGTGTAAAGAGCAGAGGTGTGGTTGAAGCTGGAGATGTAGGTCTGGGTGTCATCAGCTTACATCAATCTAGATCATTTCAAAGTTCCTTTCTAAACCTAAAGTCATAGGACCTGTGATTGTAAATTTTGTAAAAGGGAAAGTCCAAAAATAAACCTTTCTTCTCTTCCTGGAATATTGTTCTAATGAGATACTGGGTATGAGTTTCCCTGCCTCCCTTTTTGTGGTGTTTATGTGCCACAACAGGGTGTTCATAGGATTCTTGCTACGGAGTTTTGTTTTCTTGAGTTTCTTTCAGCTATTAGTTACAGGATTTTAGACAGCATAGAATGGTTTCAGCCCAGATAATTAAACAGCAATTGGACATCAATGATGAGTCCCAAAAAGGCTTTGGAAAAGTCTCAGCAATTCTCATTGGTTATCAATAACTCCTCATTTTATATGAAATAAAGTTCAGGCTCTTCAGTTTGGCATTCAGGTCTCTTCCTCTTTCTCTCTCCCTCTCTGGTCAGTGGCCTTGTCATGAGCAGCCCTATGGAGAGGCCCAGGTGACTTCCAGCCCCCAAACCACATGAATGAGCATGGATGCAGATTCTCCAATCCAGTCAGCCTTCAGGTGACTGAAGCCCTGGCCAGCATCTTATCTGCAGTCTTGAGAAACCCTGAGCCAGAAATACCCAGCTAAGCCACTCCTGGATTCCTGACCCACAGAAACTGTGAGTTCAATGTTTATTGCTTTAACCTCTACATTTTGGGGTAATTTGTTAAGGTCTGATCAGGAAAAGGAGAAATGTGCTCTTCTGATAATATGTGGGAAATGGGCCAGGAAAGGCCTGGAATGATTTCAGCAGTTTGGAAGGAGAGCCCTGCAGAGTGCTGAGAGCCTGGGTCTCCTCCTGATTCTTTTGCCTATTCAATGACCTTGAAAACATCCCATCTCCTGTTTGGGCCTCAGTTTCCTTACTTGTAAATGGAGTTGGGAGGTTTAGTTCCGGGCTCCATTCTAAAACCCCTACATATGTGCAACACTTTACAGTTTTCAAAATGTTTTTGTATGTTGTTCAGGACCTGGAAATGACAAAGAATAGTTTCCAAAACTTGAAAAAAAGGAAATAAGACTGGCTTTTAGGAGTTAAACTTCAAAATCGGCACATATGGATTAGGACAGAGATATACAAAATAACCTTAAAACAATGTTTGTGTCCTTCTGACTTGGTATAAACTGAACCAAAAATACAATTACTTTCTTCTTATCAATCAATAATGGGAAATACCATGATGCCCATTTTTTGATGCATAGAAAGCTCTTAGAAGTGTTCCTGGAATAGTAGTAAGTATTTTATTTATAACCAAGGGAAACTTAGTAAACTAATAAATGGATTATTAAAAGATATCAAGATTTGATAGTCATAACTAAAGGAGCATATTACCAGAGTTTATTAAGAACTCCAACTGGTGTCCTAATAAGATACCAAAGGCTGAGATAGGGAAGGGAATGCGCTGGATCGTGAACTCATTCCTGAAACTTCACTTCCGGTCGCATTTCATTGACAAAAGCACATTGTTTGACCACATCTAAGTTGAAGAGCTCACTGTATATTTATGGACAGTCCTAGTGTCTCCCTTTAAAATGCATAAACATCCTTTAAAAAGTCTACACCCTTTAAAATTGAACAGTTGGCTTTGCCATGAGAAATTGCAGTCCCCTGCTCCACTCCAAAGGGCTGCTCTCAAGTAGCAAGCACCTTGAATTATTATAGTGATTTTTTTTTTTTATGTATTTGTGGGGAGGAAGGTGATCTCCACGTCTTACTCCTCTGCCATCTTGAAGGTCTCCGAGGCATTATTTTTTTTAACATCTTTATTGGAGTATAATTGCTTTACAATGGTGTGTTAGTTTCTGCTTTATAACAAAGTGAATCAGCTATATGTATACATATATCCCCATATCTCCTCCCTCTTGCGTCTCCCTCCCATGCTCCCTATCCCATCCCTCTAGGTGGTCACAAAGCACCGAGCTGATCTCCCTGTGCTATGTGGCTGCTTCCTACTAGCTATCTACTTTATATTTGGTAGTGTATATATGTCCATGCCACTCCCTCCTCCACGTTTGTAAATAACACGTGTATAGTTCTATTTCCTGATTTTTACATTTTAGCCACCATTTATTAAATTCCTACTAAGGAAGATTCAACTTACCTCTCTTCCTCACATACAGTGTTTACGACATCATGATCCTATAAATATTACATACAGCAGAACTATGTAGTATACTAAAGTTTCATTTTCTTTCTTGTACATTGTTTTCTTAGAGTGAATAAAGCCCTCTTTTTTTTTCACTTGCTTAGTTTTCTGTGTACCTATTATTAATTTTTCCCTGAGCTCTCAGACCAAACTGTAAAATTCCTCTCAACACATCCAGATACACCAAGCCCTTCATTAGTTTTTTTCTGTTCTCAGAAATATCCCTCGGCCCTCAGTCCGCCTGTTCCAGCTTTGTGACAGGTCACTTTTTAGTTCTATTTACATCTACAATTCCTATTTCTTAAAAGCTGCAGGTTTCCAATCAAGAAGAGAAAAAAAAAAAGACTAGATGCTTCTCTGTTGTAAAACTATGATACAGAGATGAAACGTTGTGAGAAACCCAAAGTTCCAAGGACTGGCTGTGCTTCATGCCCTTTAGCCAAGGCTGCTCACTCACCCCAGCATGGGCACTGGGTCTGCGTCTTTGCTGGTCCAGCTCAGCTTCAGATACCCTCCTTTGACTTCTTGTCTCTGCTGCTTTCCAGATCTTGATGATCTGCTGATCTCCATTATCCTGAAACCAATAATAAAAGAAGAAGAGAAGGGGTCAGCCTTTTTTGTGGGGATTCCTAAATTCCCGAGCTCTAGCCCTAGAAGCACCTCCATATTTCTTGCTCCTCCTTTGTCCCATTAGAAGCAAATTTACTAGACATTACTTAAAATGTGGAAAATCCAAATCATAGAGGAAAACAGTGTGAAACTTAATATCTTACGCTCCTATCTGCGAACTGATTGAATTTCTGAAAGCCCTTGAGGTGCTCCTGCCGGCAGCTGGGACTGAGGGTTCAAAGCAGAGAAACAGAACATGTGGGGAAATGCTTTTACTTCATGATTTTCTTCTCATACCTGGCGATGGGATGCAGTATGCAAGGGTGGGGGGGTGGAATGGGAATATAAATCTTGCAATAATGATGATAATACTTTCATACATGGTATGGGAATGAGTTTGGTTAGGATGAGGCAGGGAGAATGAGGAAAATGATTCTGAGACGCTGATGAAACCCAGAGCCGTATCGTTCTGTGTGGAAAGCGTGTTAAGAAACCTGAGAAATGTCTGCCTGCTTTAGTCCACCATCAAGGGAATTACCTTATCCTTTGTTCCTCTTGTCTTCTGTTTTGTGTAGCACAACTGGAGATTAGAGTAGAAAAGATGTTCCTGGGGCTTTCTCTGAAAACAGTGGCCCTACCCCACCAACAGGGAAAGGATTGATGCTAGGAATTACCAACTTGTAAATGAAAATTAATACTGCAATTAGCCAGGTAGGAAAATCCATCTCATTGTAAATAGTGATACTTATAGATTGTGATATTCCCCCTGGGATCACCAGGTTATTTAAAAGGAATAAATCAGGAACCACATTCAAGCCCATGAAGAATGCCAGAAATATTCAGAGCAGACATACACCTAAAACACATAATATTTTCGCCCGGGTTGTAAAACAGTTGATAAAGTCAGTTTTTTTAAAAAGACACACATTTGTGATTTTTGACACTTCCTAGATGGAAAGTGTTTTCAGATTAGCTTTTGAATATCAACATTGTCACCTAGACAGCTTTCTAGGAAACAGACTGAAGACATTGGATAAAAAGATTAGTCTCACAAAAAAATGATGAGATGAATACTGCATTTCAAATAAAAACAAGGGTCTCCAAGGATGAAATATAAACATTCGATAAACCTGCAGTCTGATAAAAATCTATATAATGGCCTTACGTTTCTATAGCTGTCTAAAATATGGAGCCTGCCTTCACATCCATTAACTCATTTGATTCTCAAGTGTGTGTGGGAAGAGGTAAACGAGAGAGATGTAAAAAAAGAAAGATCCTCATTTTACGGATAAGGAAGTGCAGCCAGAAAGATTCAAGCTCACACTACCTCCCAGGTATTAACAGACTGTGTGTATTTAATGTTAGCTGCCCCTGAATCAGAGTTAAAATGCAGCTATACTTCTCTAGGCAGCCAAAATGGGGATGCCAACACAGGAATGGCATTCTAGCCATAGTAGGGTTGTGACTTGAAGTTTATGGGTTCAAGAATGAACCATTGCAAGAGATGTAGGAAAACTACTTCCCCTCCCCCCATGAATATGGATTTAGGGATAGCAGAATTTCATCCTATTGTCCCCATTATTACACCCATATTTGACAGATTGATTAGGGCTCTGCTAGTTACAGTGCATCATAGCCGGCCTTGAATTGAGGTTCTACATTTATACGTGTCTTCCTTTCTGCACCACAAGAGCCCACAGACCAGCAACCAAATACTTAATGTGTTGTTTCCATCCAGTGCCCAACCCAGTGCCAGTGCTTCATAAACCTGTAGAGTTGAATACACCATGAGAACAGATACTTTGCAACACCACCAATTGGGTCATAATGTAGGCATGCAGACTGGAAGACACAGTCGAATCCATTCAAGGGTTAGAATTGTCAGATGCCTCCCTTTTGAACCATGTGACCTGATTCCTCTCCTTTTCCATAATTTGGTTCCATTTCTTGGGATGAAGTCAATTATAGATGACCCCCTACTTTCAAACAGATTGAAAGTGTGTCTGAAAGTCAAGTAACAAACTCATATGCTAAAAGGGAGTTTCCATCCACCAAAACTTTAAATCCTTTATCAGGAATGCCAGGCCCTGTGGCAGGGTTGGGGGAACCCTGCAAACCCCCATAAGTGGTGGCCCATGTGATATGATAGCTGCCACCCCCACCCCTGGTCCACACCCTAGACCCCATCCCCAGCCAGACTCATGGAAGGGCAGGACCGTCAGGGATTGGTGCATGAGCTTCAGGAGCTTCCATGGAGAAAATCTTTGCAAACTTTTAAGGGAAAAGGCATCATGTAATAATTCCTATTTTGTGTAAAAAGGGAAGAAAAAGATTAAAATAAATATATATGCAAGTATAGACGAAAGGCAGGAAGGAATAGACCAAAAAAATTTTAATGGCTTTTTCTAGCTGGTTGGATTATGATTTTGGTTTTTTCTTTTCTATTTTTGTATGGTTTAATGTACTCATTTTTTTAACATCTATAAATACTTTAAAATTTATTTTTTTAATCTACTTGTAAGATATTAAAATCATTGCTATTAAAGCTAAAATCCTTTTTGACCACCATCCCTAAATTCCCCGAGGTAATCACATCACTTTGGCATGCCTCTTTCTGGATTTTTTTCAATATATTTAAACGTATGTATGTATGCACATAGAAATACAAAGTATTGTTTTGTTTCTACATGGATGGCATCATATAATACATATTCTGCAATTTTCTTTCCTTGTCAGTTACATATAAATCTACCTCATTTAAAAAAAAAAACTATTCCATCAAATAGAGACTGAAGCATATTAGTCCAGTGGTTCTGCACTGGAATCATGTAAGGGGCTTTAATCAAACCAGTGCCCAGGCCCCATACCTAGAAATTCTGATGCAACTTTTTTTGCTTCCCCTACCACCCAGGTGACTTTAATTTTTTGCTGTTTTAGAACAGTATCATATTGTATAACCTTGCACATATATGTGGGTGGTACTCCAGGAAGATTTTTTTTTTAAGCACTTATATTGCAGTACCAATTTATACTCTTACCAGAAGTATATGAAAATACCCCATATGCTTCTCTACCTTGGATATTATCTAATTTAAAATTTTTTAAACTTTTTGCTACTTTGATGGATTAAAAAATAGTATGTCATTTATTTTCATTTTACTGATCATTTGTAAGATTTATATCTTTTCATATGTACAGCGAGGGATTGAGGATACAAGGTACCCAGTTTTGTATCCCAGCTCTGCCACCAGTGGGCTATATGCCTTCAGGCGAGTTGTTAACCTCTCCATGCCTCAGTTTTCTCATTTCTAACATGAAGAGAATAATAGTGCCTAGTTCAGAAGCTTACTGTAAGACTGACATGACTTAACATAGATAAGGTTTTAGAACAGTATCATCACAGAGCAAGCACACCATAGATGTTAGTTATTCTTTTTTTGTCATTTGTGCTTTTTTACTATTACTGCTTAATCAGAAAACAAAATTAATTTTTAAATATTGACCCATTCAGAGAAAGTTACCCAGGCAGGCCTCAAATCTCTCATGGTTAGAGACCTTACATACCTTGTTCCTACTCTCCGTAGTAAAATGGGAATGGTAACTCTCCACCTGTTTGAAGACCAAGGAGGTGAAATGTGCCTTTTGGGGGCTTCAACAGGTCAGAGGTGATGTAAGTCTATCTGTTTCATATCGGGAAGCAGAGTACTTTTGTCGCTATCACCAGAGGAGTCTGCAGTGCTTCACTAGAAGCCTAGAAAGTTAGGCCTGGAAGGACGAACCAAAGGACTCTAGAGACCAGGCACTGTATTTTATAGACGAGGACACTGAGTCCTTAAGAATTCGAGTAATTGGATAAGCTCCCACAACTACCCAGGGACAGCATCAGACTAGAGCCTAATGCCCTGGAACTTTAGGAAGCTTTGAGCTGATGTTCTCTGCTGCCCATTTGGGCCTGGGTGAAAATGTTTGGGGGGCAGGCTCCAATATTAATATGTATGTGAGAAATAAACTGAAGAAAAACTTTAATTGTATATAATTAAGGCAATAGCTAAGAATAATTAGGATTTGCTATTTTAGACACACTAAAAATACAAAAATATTTTTTAACTGTAACACTACTGGTTTCTTAGCCTTAGGACAAGTTCCCAAGTAATATATCATCTAGAAAATGTTTTCATGCCACAGGATAATTCTTTTTTTAAAAAAGGCCCAACAAATCCATCCATACAATTCACACTGAGATATTTGGATAAACACACACATACAAATTTGGAGAAATATCATGATTTAAATAACCAGCTAATATTTGGGGTCCCAATGTGATTTTTTAAAAATCTCATTCTGACCCAAGGATGAAGGGGTTTGAAAAGCTCTTAACCCTTAAAAAAGAATGATAATTTAAAATAATTTTTCCCAAATGACTATGAAAGCAATTAATTTTATAAAAATGTTAGCTCTAACAAAGAATTAATATATCCATGTCTGATTTTGAAGGAAAGGAATGATAAAAACCAACAAGAAATAAGATGTATATTAGCTTGTTTGATATGACTAATTATGTGAAATATTGACATAATGTCATAAAGTTTTTTTGGTAATACCTGAAGCAGGTGAAAAAATGTGTATCTATTATTTTCTCTCCTAAAGTAAAGCCTTCAATTAGTGTATGCAAAAGTCATCAAGGTGATTCAGCAGGCTTAGGGTGAAATGTTAACAAGAAGCTGACCAGTCTGGATGCTAATACAGGCAATGAGGTCTCAGGGGTGTCATCTTGGAGCACACCATCTCAAATCCTAATTTCCATATACCACGGGTAGGGGAGATAGTGCTGGCTTCAGCCCTTTGCATTTCACTTCTGGGACTTGAGATGTCACATCTTCTGTTAGTAATGACTTACAGTGCTGGATTAATTTCACTACTCCCCACTTGCAGGAGAAACCAAGGGGAAAAGTCAAGTGACTTGTACAAAATAAAGTAGAAATGCAGTGACCTGAAAATCAGATTTTCAGTTGATATCAAAATTTTCCCTAAGATATATAAAGAGATAGCACTTTACAGTTATTATCTTATTTAATCGATATTAGTTCTCTAATGCTTCTTAACAAATTAATCCCAAAAGTTAGTGGCTTAAAACAACAAACATTTATTATCTCACAGTGTCTTTGGGTCAGGAACTCAGAAGAAGCTTTGTTGGGTGGTTCTAGTTTGTCGTTTCTCATGGGGTTGCTGTTAAGATATTGGCTAGAGCTACTGTCATCGTAAGGCATGACTTGCTCTGGAAGATCTGCTTTCAAGATGACTTACTCATTTGGATGGCAAATTGGTGCTGGCTGTCGGCATGAGAACTCAGTTCCTTGCCACGATGGACCTCTCCATAACATTGCTTGAGTGTCTCACAGCATGGCACTGGCTTCCCCCGGTGGGAGTGATACAAGAGAGAACAAGGAAAAGACAGGCCTCAAAATGTCTTCTGAGGCTTGATCATACCTTCTATGATCAAGCCTTAGAAGACATACACCATAATTATTCTGATGCTCTATGGTTACCAAGTCAGCCCTGTTGAGTGTGCAAGGGAACTATTACATGGCATGAATACTCATCACTGAGGATCATCGGGGACCATCTTGGAGGCTGCCTACCTAACTTTTTTTTAAGAAGCTGTGAGTACACAGTAGAAGCATTAACATTCTGTTTTGAAGACAAGGAAACTTTTTTTTTTTTATCCCTAGAGAATGAAAGCTACATTCACAAGAATGGGGATGTGAACCCAGGTCCTCTGAGGCGGGTTATGTGTCCACACCTCGCAAAATGGTGCTGGTAGGTCTCAGTGCAGCACAAATTCACTCCCCTCTGTGGCACTTTCCTAACTTCATAGGAAACTTTTTGATAGAGGTGGATGGATGTAGCTTAGAATGCAAGCCCTGACATACCGTAGAGCTCCCAGTTATTTGGTGGGGAGCTCATGTCCAGTCCCTCTTCCCATGGCCCCACTTCAATTCCTAAATATTACTAAATAGATAAATAGGTTTTCTCTTTCCTCCTGACCCACAAAGGTATTCCCTTTATTTCCAGTGTATTTTAAGCATTTCAAGTATTGTATTAGCTTTCCTATGAATTCAAAGACGAGAAAGGGATTTCATGTGCGCCTACTCCAACATCCCGACAAGGAGAGCAGTATTTGACCTGACTCTGATTCCTCATTTTTAAAACAGGAACAAAAATTGCCTCTATAAGATGGTTGTGAGGTCAAATGGGATGACTCACGCAAGGTGCTTAGCACAGTGCCAGGCACACAGTAAATAAATATTTATCGAGCATTTAGTGAACATTTATAGAGCAAAACATTATGATCGGTATTACTGGACACTTTATTCTTCTTGGGCCTCCGTCTCTTCATCTGAAAAATGAATGAGTTGGATGAGATCAGGGAAGGGGAAAAGGCTCCCATATACCCAGTCTGTCGTGAGCAAGCAGCATGGGCCGTCTGGAGAAGAATTCTAAGACTAAACCTCTGGTAGCAGGAATGATTCCAGAATAGGTTCGTGCTGTCTGTTGAGGTCTGGGAACAGAAAATGCTGACACTCATGCATTTCTTTGCTATCCTTGGACTAGATAATCAATTAAGTCTATTGAACTTGGGGAGTATAAGATTCCATAACCCACCAACACCTTCTCACACACAGGAGAAATGTTCTTAAACTGCTCTCTAGATTATCCGGAGTTTTTGGTGACCAGCTCGATCATAATCAGTATGCCTTTAAAGGTTTTAACCTCTTTTGTAAATAGCTAGTGGGTTACTTAATTGAATTCACCCAGTTATTTTCAAAACAACCAGGAGTATGACCAAATTCAGTCTTTCCTTCAAACTAGTTTTGCGTGTCTTTGTGAGTCGCTACATGACGATATATGTTATTTTAAACTCGCCTTATTTTTAATGATATAAACAATGAAAGCCCAAGTAAGAGAAAGGAGCTAACACATTTATTCCCATTCTGCCATCTGTTTAAAGCTGCTGATGTAATTCCAGTTTGAAATTGCATTAGCGCTTGCCTCCTGGACTTCTTCCTTATTTCCTTTTGTGTTTCAGGCCTCCTGTGCTTAAGAGAAAGCACTGCCTCTAGGATGTTGGTCAATTAATGCACAGCTACAGGATAGCTCTGGCCATTTTCAAACTGGTCTCCAATTTGGATTTCCTTCACGATTAGCTAGAATGACTGTAACTGGAGTGTTATTTGCTTAAATGTATTTGGTATTTAAGGTTTGATTAGTGATGTTTTCAGCAATACCATCAACAATCAGCAGGTTTGTTTACACTGCAGAGAATGGCAGAGATTACGGGTTGTGGTCATGCATACTCAATCATGATATATTGGCTTTTTTTGACTTTTATCTCTTGGATATGCCTCAGAATTCAATTTTAATTTTTTTTAAATGCAGCTACTTTACACTGGTTTGAATAATACTACGGTAGAGGGCTTTGTTGAATTGTGTGATGTTTCTTGGTGTGTGTGCATGTGTGTGTGCGTGTGTGTGTGTGTGTGTGTGTGTGTCTTATGAGGCTGGGTGGCATTTAAAATTATGTTTTACTGGATAACCAGAGTGTAATTTCTTTGCTTGGATATAAACTGTGTGCGTGGGTCAAGCCCTTTTTCTTTTCACTTTCAAATGAAGGTGAATGCCACCCTAGGGACTTGGCATCGGGTGAGGTGGACAAGGTATGTGAGGGCACAGGGATAGGGGCAGGAAAACGGGAAACTTGGGCAGCTTCCTTCACTTTTCTGAGTCTTAATTTCCCCACCTGGGTTTATACTAGAGAATTCTAAAGTCTTTCTCCTCTAAACAACTTCTAAAATAGGCACCTTTCCCTTTTCCTGATATCGCTGTAGTAGGGGGTGCTCCTTTGGGTGCATGAAATTGAATCTCATGTCAAAAATGTCATCAGAATAATAGAAAGTTGGATTGGAAGTGACCTTAAGGGCTCTCCCCAAAGCTCTTTCAGGCTCTCAGTCATAACCACCCTTAAGGGCACGGCCAACAGAGAGGAGTGTATTCACTAGGTATCAAGAATGGAGCTCAACTTCAGCACGCTTATGTAGCGTGTCACTTCTACTCAGAATCCTGGCTCTGAACCATGGCTCATCACTGTGGCTCAGAACTATCCGTGGATTTCTTTTTTAATATCGGTGTCTGGATCCTACAACCAACATGCCAAATCAGAAATCTGGGGAGTGGAAACCCAGTATTTGTATATTACCAAGCTCTCTGGCTGATTCAGAGCCTCAGTCAAGGTGGAGAAGCTCTGTTCCAGAGAAACATTTCATTGAGATAGAGTCGAGTCATCAGAAGGAGATCTGATTTGGGAATCCAGAGACCAGGGGTTAAGCCTGACCCAAGTACCAAAGGAGCACAGAAGGAGGGAGGACTAACACAACCAGGGAAAATCAGGGGAACCTTCACAGAGGAGGTGACATTTGAGTTAAATCTTGAAGAATGAGTAGGAATTTTCCTTTTGGAGAAGAAAGAATGGGTTGAGAGAAATAATGTATTGCTGTGTGTCGCAGAGTGTGTGCCAAAGCAGTAGCAGTAAAAGGCAAGATTTCTGAGTTTCTATTCATTCCTTCCAGAGACCATGTGAAATGCTAGCACTAGACGGAAGGGCCTCTCCTCCCACAGAGAGGTTCACTGGAGCATACGTGGGGAAGGGGAATATCCGGAGTTGGGTGTGTAAAAGTAAGCTGCATCAGCTTACAAAAAGTCATGACTCCCAGAAAATGAATTTGGAATTGATTCTGTAGGCCGCTGCTCACAGATGTAAGGTCACAGCACACTGGTACAGTTACAGTCAGCCGTGAGGGGCTGTGAGTAGTGTGTTAGTGCTGGCTATCAAAGATGCAGTAGAAGAGACTGGTTGAGAAGGCAGGCTCTGAAGCCAGACTGTGGGAATTCAATCCCAGCTCTGCCACTTACCGACTACAAGCCACCTACCTGCCCACTGGGCAAATTATTTAAGTGTTCAGTGCCTCAGTTTCTTCATTTGTACAGTCTTTTCTCAGTATCCATGGGGGACTTGGTTCCAGGATACCAAAATGCACCGATGCTCAAGTCCCTTATATAAAATGGTGTAGCAGTCAGTCCTCCATATCTGTGGATGCAGAGCCCACAGCCATGGAGGACCAACTGTATAACAGAGACAATCATGTTGCCTACCTCTTAAGGTTGTTATGAAGGTGAACATGCATCTGTAAAACACTTGAAAGTGTGCCTGGCAGTATAGATATAATTATTATTATTACCATTACTTTTATTTTTAAAAATTTCTACAGTAGTTTGAAAGTCACACACATGTTCGAGGAGACTCAATTTTATGTACAATTTATACTCATTTGTTTTACTAAATGGCAGAGATCAAGGAGGAGGTGAGCCATCATTCAGCAAGCTGCATATAGCCTGGGCTATGCCCAGACCAGTGAGACCCGCAAATGTCCTCCAATAGGAACCACTGCCACAGGCATGCCACCTGAGTAGGGTTGCCAGGTAAAACACAGGGCACCCAGCTAAATCTGAATCTCAGATAAATAATGAAGAATCTTTTTAGTATCCTAAGGATACCCCAACTATTCCATGGGACGTACTTATGCTAAAAAAAAAAATTATAAGTATGGGGGGAGGGTCCATGTGACTCTGGTCACACTTCAGGAGCCAGAGCCCCTTCCAGAGAGGCTGGATCTCCATGGCCTCTCCGAAAAGGGATCCCCCACAAGTAGGGTGGGAGCATCATCCCTGAGAAATCTTCAGGGAAGCTGGTGTTAGACCCTGAAGGCTGGAAAGGATTTTGATAGGTGGGGAAACAGCAATCAGTGTTGCAGCCTGGAGCCTAATGTGCTCTAAGGCACAGAGGCATGGAAGTTTGTGCCATGTCTGAGACCATTGAGAAAACGATGGCAGCAGGGGCATAGGGATGTGTGTGCGTGTGTGTGTGTGTGTGTCTGCATGGGGTGGTGCTCAGGAGGACATATGGTCCGGGAAGTGTTTGGGGGCCAGGAGTTCAGGAGTTTAAGAAATTAGATTGAATGAGTTACTACCCAGTTCCTGAATTAGTCATTTTGCTTCCTTTCTTAATGGATTTCATTACAGACATTCCAGTTTCCCTAAGCATTGCCATTTTTTTCTTATTATGATTAGTTTGTTTGTTTGTTTATTTGTTTTACAATTCTTCTGTGTTCAGTTAGTGAAAGGTTGTAAGATGGATAGGAACAGCAAGGCTCAATGATTATTTAACAAGTAATAAACTGACTGCAGTCAAACATGCTTGTCATGGAAGCGTTATTCTGTTATCTGAAGCAAACATGGCAGAGCTCGTTTATTTAATTAGAAGCTGTTTTTACTGGAGTCCTTCCAGGAGGACAGTGGGTGTATTCTATGGTTTTTTCAGGGCTCTTCAGATTTCAGAGGTCTCACAGATAGAAATTAAATAAAAGGGGACAGTTAAAATAAAACCCTGTGAACTGTTATTTCTCCAAGAGTGTCTGTTGACTGCTTCCTTCCTCTTCAGCTGTTCAGGGATGGAGACCTTTATCCTCAGACCTAGGCAGATAAAAATTACATAAAAATGTACTGAGTTCTTTTGGTGTTTTTCCCAGATTTAGAAGACACACATCTTGCCATTTCTTGATTAATTACTACATGGAAGTTGTTGAGAGGCAAGCTTGGCTCAACGTAACGAAGGACTCACATATGATTGTGGAAACACTGCCAGGCTGGTTGAGGAGGATTTGGGTTCTAGTCTTAAGAGCAGCAATAATTCTTTGTGAGATCCTGGGCAAGTTGTTTCCCTTCTTGGGGCTTCAATCTCCTCATCTGGGGAATGAGAAGTGGATCTTAATGTTTCCTTTTAGCAGCCCCATTCTGAAATGTTGGGGCATGCTGGCAAGAAGACTGTCCAAAGACGAGCAGCCAGGCAAGCCAGAGCAGCAAGGAAAGGCCTGATGAATGAAGGAGCTCTGTCTGCATGGAGCCTTAAAAGAAGGACAAGGGAGGGACAGGGGAGAACGTTACAAATTTATTCTAAACAAATAATCATAGATGCCTACAAAGACTTATGTTGACAAAGGAGATAATGCTAGGAGGTTCTTTGGATATTACTATTTCAAGAGAATTAAGGAGTTCATGAGTGTGAAGATGTGAAGTGCTTGGCGTAATAGACCTTCTTGTTTCTAGGAACAGTGGAGTAGGTTATTTAGACCAATCCTCCCACTGAAAGCAACTAAAAATGTACATTAAAAAAAATCTTCTTAAAAGCATCAAAGAGATGACAAGAAAATAAAGAATTACTGGATTAAAAATAAACGGAAAATGAAAACCTAGTAAGATAAGCAAGCACTGTAACTGCTTTTGATCTGAACACACTACTCCCTCAAAATTAAAGCTTTGTTCTGGCAGTCTCAAGAGGTGAGAGGGACAGAAAGCAAAGCACAGGCCACACACAGTGAGGCGTCTCCTAGGAGACCCTTCCCACAATAAGCTGGGAGCAAAAGGGACACAGTCCCAAGAATTACACCCTGGTTCTAAACCTTTGGGTCCTGTTCGAGTCCCTTGCTTCTCAAAGTGTGGTCCTTGGATCCAGGACATCAGTGGCACCAGGGAGCTTATTAAAAATATGGATTCCCGAGTCTCACCTCAGACTAACTGCTTATTCAGTATATATACTTTAATAAGATTCTTGTTAGAAGCAAACATGAATCCTCTCAGGAGAAATGTACTTTCATTCTAGGCCTCAAACTATTCCTGACAATAGCTTTTCTAATACAATTTTCAGTAAATTGTCCAAGATAAGAAGTCACAAAAGGAAATTGACCTCCACAAGAGAGAACCAGCAGAAACAACAGACAATAGAAACAGAACTACAGAGACTTTACATGGTGGACTTATTAGATGTAGTCTATAAAACAATAATTTATATTCATAATAGCTATGTGTGAAAGGGATCATAAAAAATTTGAAAAACAAACTTGAAAGTGTCTGCAGTGAATAGAAAATATGAACTATAAAAAGTTCATAACAGATTTGAAAAAGGACCTTAGAAATTCTAGACATAAGTTTTTATCATGATTTCTGGAGCTCATGCATTTGTGGAGGACTGGCTTGGGGCAGTAAGCTACCTGTCACTGAAAGTGGCTGAACAGGCTAGACAACTGGCTATCTCTCCACTGAAATGGGGAGAGTAGTATTGACTAAGCATTAGCCAGGTCATCCTCAAGTCTCTTTCTGGTGCAGATACTATAAGATGTTTTTCTAAGATAGGACATCCTCCAATTGGCCAGGGCCCTTGGAAGTCCTTCTAACTTGACTTTTCCTTGTGTGGGATTGAGAATCCTCCCCAAGGTTGCTAGATCACCCACTGCCTTGGGGTAAGTAACACCACAACTGTGTAATACTTGCAGAGAGGTAGGGATCATCAGTAGAACCTCCAGATGAAACAGAGGGAGCCTATCTAGGGGACACATCAGGGGCCATGGACCCAGGAGAAGTTTATGAACTGTGATCCAGACTGATTATTTGCACATTTCTGCATGAAGCTTCACAAGCCCTCCCCACTTTCAAACATTCTCAGAACTTCATAATCTTCAAAAATAAAAGGAGGGACTTCCCTGGTGGCACAGTGGTTAAGAATCCTCCTGCCAATGCAAGGGACACAGGTTCGATCCCTGGTCCGGAGAGATCCCACGTGCCGCAGAGCAACAAGGCCCTTGTACCACAGCTACTGAGCCTGTGCTCTAGAGCCCATGAGCCACAACTACTGAGCCCACGAGCCATAACTACTGAGCCCACGTGCCACAACTACTGAAGCCTGCACACCTAGAGCCCGCGCTTCACAACAAGAGAAGCCACCGCAATGAGAAGCCCGCGCACCGCAACGTAGAGTAGCCCCTGCTCGCTGCAACTAAAGAAAGCCTGCGCACAGCAATGAAGACCCAATGCAGCCAAAAATAAATAAATTAATAAATTTTCAAAAAAGGAGAAAACACTAGGGTCCTTCTCTTGACCCTCTTCCCTTCTTGGTTCTGTTTATCCTCTCTCCTTGTTCTGCTCTATCAAACTCTCCAAAGGTAGGTCTGTGGCCATATTTTCTGTCCACTCTCACATTTTATGACTCCTTCACCCTAATTTCTCTGCATGCCATGAGCTTATTCAAGTTTGTTTTTCCTTTGGTTCATCCTCCCCAACTTCTCTGATCATCTCCTTCTTGAGGCTCTCTCTTTGGAAATCACAGTTACCATTTGAGGGGCACCTAAACCACTTTCTATATCATTTAATCCCCACACTAATCATGAAAGATAAGATGAGCATTTTTGTGATTCCTATTTTATAATAATATGTATTCATTATAGAAAAATTAGAGATTATCTGTAAACAAAAAGCAAATTGAAAGCTCCTCTAATTTTACTATCCAGAGATAACTTTACCACTGTTAATATTTGGTATAGTTTATCCAGACTTTTTTTCCATGATTTTTTTGGAAAAAATGAGATTTTGTATGCTGAGCATATGTTTTTATAACCTATTTTTATTTACTAACAAGAGATAGTGAACCTCTTTCCATATTTGTAAATACATACCTACAACATAATTTTTTAATGTTTGCATAGTATGGATGTATGATAACTTATTTAGCAAACCTTCAATCGTTGGGCATCTGAATTAATTCCAATCTTCACTATTAAAATAGCATCTTATAGTTATATCTTTGTACGTATCCTTAATTATTTCTCCAAGATAGAATCCTTGATGTGGAAATGGATTCATGCTTCTGATTTTGACAAATTTCCCCTGCAGAAAGTTTATACTAATTTAGACCTTCAACAGCAATGTGTGAAGGTGAGCATTTTCCTGCACCCTAACTAACATTTAGGTATTATTGTTTTATTGTCTTGATTAATTTTACAAGCAGCCTTTTATTGCTGTTTTAATTTGATTACAAATAAGATGGAATACAGCCGTCCCTTGGTATCCATGGGCAATTGGTTCCAGGACCCCCACGGATACCAAAATCTGCAGTTACTCAAGTCCCTCATATAAGATGGCATAGTACAGTATTTTCCCTTATGTTTCTTTACCATTTAGTTTTTTTCTTTGTGAATTAAACTGTTAGTATTGTGTATATATTAACACACTGGCACATAGAAATGAATGTTAGCGTCATCATTATTATAGGTAGCAGCCACAGTATATTGCAAATAGTTTCCCCCAATTTGTCATTTTCTTTTATTCTAATTCAATTTCATTTTATAATTTAGGCCATACAGAGGTTTAAATTTTTTTAAATTTGTACTTAATTGTTTTTTTATTCCTTGTTTGTTTTGTTTGTTTGTTAATTTTTTATTATTATTTATTTTACTTATTTATTTTTGGCTGTGTTGGGTCTTTGCTGCTGTGTGCAGGCTTTCTCTAGCTGTGGAGAGCGGGGGCTACTCTTCATTGTGGTGTGCGGGCTTCTCATTGCAGTGGCTTCTCTTGTTGCAGAGCATGGGCTCTAGGCGCCGGCCTTCAGGAGTTGTGGTTCACGGGCTCTGGAGTGCAGGCTCAGTAGTTGTGGCGCACAGGCTTAGTTGCTCCGCGGCTTGTGGGATCCTCCCGGACCAGGGCTCGAACCCGTGTCCCCTGCATTGGCAAGCAGACTCTTAACCACTGTGCCACCAGGGAAGCCCCCAGGTTTAAATTTTTGATGTGAACAAACTTATGAACCTCCATCTTTATGGTTTCTGCCTATGGTTGCCTGCTTAGAAAGAACTCTCCCACTCTAAGATTATATAAATGTTCACCTTAGAGTATTTTTATGGCTTCATATGTTACATTTAGATCATTAACACATCTGGAATTTATTTTCATTTAAGGATGGGATAGAGATCAGTGGCTTTTCACAAAAGGCCGAACGGTTCTCCTACTCAACATTTTAAGTGTTTTTCAAATGGAACAGAGCAGAGACATTTTTGAATCAAGACCTGTGAATGGCTGTATCTCTGAGTGGAAAGGAATTAATTACTGCATGTCAGAAATCAGCATGGGGCCAGAGCTATTAAACATACTAATGGCTTGGATGGAAGGAGAGCTGCAAAGCAGGCTGTGAGCCTCTCCCTGTCCAATGGTGATTTAAGTGGGTTACTTACAGCCCAAGATGACAGAGTGAAGAAAGCCAGACGGCCTTTGGTGTCGGGGAAGGGGGCGGCCATGGTGTCAACAGACAGAACTGGGTCTGGTTGTAATCTGCCTGCAAAGCTCACCCGACTCCTTGGCCCTCATTTTGAAGACTGGAAATGGAGCAGAAGGCCTGAGAAAGGCCTTCCAAAGCAGCATCCCTTCGTGGCCAGGCCTGGAAAGACCACACGTAAAGGTTTTTCCAGCTAGAACCTCAGCAGCCGCCTGTGCTCACGATTCCTCTCCAGCACGGCCGTGCTCTCTGGTTTCGCTCCACGAACTTCTGGCTTCTAGTTCTGCTCCCCCACATTCCCCACTGCATTGTTTTCTTCAAAGCACATATTTCATAATAGTCATTTTTCTCTAGACTGTTTTTTAATGCTGTACGGCGGTCCCATCATTGCATGAGTTTTTCACCTTTAAACTTCTTTCATAATGCTCTATCTTCTGAAAGTGGACCTTGGTTATTCTATGGGCAAATAACATAATGATACTAGTTGACAATTACAACTTGCTCCCACGTGTTTTAAGGCACACCTCAGAGTAATCCTGACAGATAGGTGGGCAAGATTGGGTGGACAAAGCCCGAATTTGAGAAGGGATTTTTCTGAGGGACACAGTGAATCAGGAGCAGATCTGGAGCTCCACACTAGGGTTATGGGCCCAGCTTCAGAATTCCACCTACTCAGCTTGATGGCTCTTGGGAGTCCTGTGATTCAACAGAACTCTGATAAGCCCTGTTGCAGCCCTGTGCTAGGGTACCAAGATAACAGATTCATACCCAGTCTCTCAGCAGTTTCACTCCAGGAGTGATTTTTGTTTATTTCCTGTGTACAAAATGAGAGATGGACAAAGAGAGAGTGTTAACCACAGTCAGGCTGTTTGTCAGGAAGGGCTTCACAGAATACTGTGTTTGGGCAGTTGGGTGGCGGCATGTTGGACTAAATGAGCTTCGGGGTCTTTAAAGGAGATCTGTTGTCCTGGCACCCATTCCACACCCCCGCAAAGCTTTCCCCTCTTCTACTCTCAGTTCGTGCAATTTTATCCTCTGACCACAGGTCTAGGTTCAGGTCAGGACCCACACTATTCCAGTGACACTCAGCCCTGGAGTTTTTGTTATAATGCTATTGGAGGAAAAGATGCTGGTCTTGCCTTAGGGATAGCTGAGAGGCTGATGACCATTTTACCTCTGTGAGGGGAGAACCTGCCTGAGGGGAAGCCCACAAAGGAGCACAGAGCTGAGAGAGGGAGAGGGTAAGACTGAGTCTTCAGGACAGTGTCTGGGCTCTGAATCCAGTCACCCCTGAAAGCAAATACCTTGAATTTTACCATCATGTGAGACTAGCGATTCCTTTTCTTATGTGTGTATACCAGTTTGAGTTGGGCTTCTGTCACTTGCAACCCAAAGATCTTTGACTAATAGAGAGTCCTGTCCAAATCCAAGGCTGTGAGTCTTTGGCAGACTTGGCGTGGGGTGGGGGGCAGAAATGGTGTCCGCACTGCCTCAGCATCTAGCTCCTCTGCCTTGCAGGTCCTGCTGCTCGGCATTCATGAAATGATTGGGTCCAGGGTTGTCCTGCTTTCAAAGCTGTTGATTTTTGCTCCTTGGTGGTGCGAGGTTCCAGACCAGGGCAGGACGTTCAGGTCAACTACTGAAGGATTTGCTTTCGAGTGAGCAATCCAGCTGTAGGAATCCTATATGAAGGTCACAGATGATGGCTAGGGAAACTCTCTTGTAGATCTTTCTAGAATAGTACCCCCTCCTTCTTCTGGAAAATAACCCCTTCCCCCACCCTAGCCATGTGGTTTGAATGGGGGATGCCAGCATCTTAGTGACACAGCCATGTGACCAAAGCGATTGGCCTGGAGTGGGCACCTGCCCAAGGATGGGGGAGAAAGAAGTCACAGATCTTCTCCAACAGTGGAGATGTCTAGAGTCGGCAGTGACCAGGTCCCTTGTACTGGGGAAGAAACAGCCTGAGAAGGGAGAGAATGAAGTGGGAACACAGAACTTGGCATGAGGGAAAGGGGGCGTGGAGATGGGTGAGGTGAGATTAGGCAGTTTTCAACTCCCACATACCATTTGTCTTTGAGATCCCACTTTATTCCCTATGTGCCTCTTGATTAAATGAGCCTTCTAGTAAATCCCCCTGCAAATAACCAAACCTATTTAGCTGAATTAGGTGTCTGTCATTTGCAACCCATAGGGCCTTATACAACTGCTGAATTCCCCAAGGCCGTCCAGGCTACACTTAGCTAACTAGCCACCCATTAGATCAGTGGTTCACAGCCCAGGCTCACATTAGAATTACCTCAGGGGCTTTTAAAACACAATGGGACCCCTGCCCAACTCCAGGAACTCTTACTTAACTGAATCTAGAGAACAGCCCAAGCAACAGGTATTTTTTAATCTCCCCAGGTGATTTTAACATGTATCTTGGCTTGCAAACCACTGTAGAGATGACCAATTCACTCTACTTGCCTACGGAGTGGGACATGTTGCAATAAGGTTGTGGTCCTTATTTGGTGGTCTTGGCATCTGAAGGGCTTGGTCCCAGCCCCATCTTAGTCACTCATTCTGTGAGTGTAGGCAAATCTGTTGACTGAGCTTCAGGGTCCCCACTTGTTATATGAAACTAATAACTACTGCTCTGACCTCCTCACAGAGGTCTCGTAGGGACCAGATGTGAAGGAACCTAGAATTCTTGGAATCCAAAACCTCCTGGAGCGGAGACTGTATGTCCACTCCACACACTGCTTACACAGTGGAAGGGGATGCTGTGGCGTCTTCTTATCTTTGCTGGAATCAGGACTGAAGCCTCAGGAGGGACAGAGGGCAACTCCACCTGTGCAGAGGAACACAACATAAATGGGTCTCTAACCTGCAGTTTACACAGTGTCTGTGTCCTCATTTCCTGCCTCACCCCCTGCCTACCCCACCCCCACTCTGCCTCACCGCCTGCCCCCCGCCCATCAGAGTTCCTGTAGGAACACCTCAGAGATTCCTTGTCAACAGCCAGCCACCCATCAAGGCTACTTAATGATCAAATCAGCCTTTCTAGGCCTTTTCCTAAAGGATTTTTATCTCTGTCCTTGTTCTCCCCTGGATTTTTTTTCCACCACTCTTTGGCTTAATAAATGCCTTTCCAGAAGGCTTCAACCCGGCTGGAAGTACACTTGAACAGCAATTCTAAGTCCTTATTAGCTCTATAGTGATCAGGTGAAGGAATAATTGATCTCAATCAGGAACACCTGGTTTCATAATTGCACAAATGATTATAATTCAATAATAAAAGTCAATTTAACTAACTTAATTCAGATTGCTTTAACCTCTCACAGACAGTTAAGAAGTAAAGAAGCAAACAGGGAAAAAGAAAAGAAAAAAGAAAAACAAAGCTCTGTCTAAACTGCCTGACCCAGTAGGGCCCAAATGTAACTGATTCATTTTCCCCTACCACAGTATACATTATTGCTTCTGGGCCTTTGTTCACTATATTCTTTCTTTGTAGAATATCCTTTCCCCATTTCCATGCTTCCAAACTCTATGCATTTTTTCCAGATCAAACTCAAATAACACCTCCTTCACCTCTATAAGGTTTTATAAAGTTTTGGGGTCTCAGTTGGGAAGATATCCAGTTCCCCTGTGGGCCTTGAGCAAGATAGTGACCAAGGGAAGGAAAGTAATATTTATTGAGCAGCTTTTGCAAGTCACTCTGGTATTTCACGTAGTACTCATAGAGCTTAACAATTTGCTCAAATTCAAATATCTGGAGAGCAAGCAGAGACAGAATCTGAACTCAGATCTCCCTGGTTTCAGATCCAGGTCAGGGCTAATGGCCACCAAGACTTGGTCATTCGTGTCACCAGAACTTCACTTATATCCCCAAGCTGCTGAGGCCTGAGAATATTTGAGCTCTAAGACACCCTCAGGAACATGAAAAAAACCCTCACACTTCAAAGAATGTTGCACCTCGGGCGATCACTGGCAGTACGAAATAAGTTGAAAGTGTCCAATTTTAAAAGGAAGGAATAGGTCATCTTTACAATGTTAAAAAAAAAAAAAAGTCAATGGATGGATTCATTATCAGGTTAGTTGACCATGGAGCCATGTTAGCCCTCAGCCATGCACGGTGCCCCCTTGGTCAAAGCTCAGTCAAACCTCTCAAACAGGCAGAAAGAGGGACCCAGGAAACAGGCGCTCCCATCTGGTCTCTGCATTGCCAAGAAGAGGTCCAGCTGCTCATGGCAACCTCCCCTTGGGGCTGGAAGAGCTGAGGCTGGGCCAGGGCAACCTCCCCATGATGGCAGAGAGCAAAGAAAAGCAACCAGGATGCTGAAGGGGCGCAGGGCTGAGCTCCCGATGCTGCTGGCTGACCCTCCTCCTGCACTGGGACTCAGGGCAGAGACCTAGCACGTAGGCTGGGAGAGAATCTCTATGCTCCTAGGAACCTTGGCCTGGGGGTGGGGTGGGGGTGTCGGTCGTCAAAACCTCCAGCTATGAAGACCCTAAGGGATTATCTAGTCCAACCCCCTCATTTTCCAGATCGAGTTGCTGGGGCCCAGAGAGGGGAAGGAATTTGTTCAGCATCACTGGGAATGTCAGTGACGCAGGCTCCCCGTGCGGGGTTCAGCGTAGGATACTGAACCCTGACAGGCGACCCTGGGTTTCCATTGGGTTCATCAGAAAAATCAAAATAATCACATCGCTCAGTATTTTCCAGCCACTGGAAAAGTCTAACTTTGTTAAATCCATGAAGCATAAACATTTGCTAATAAAACTATTTACCCAAGTGATACTCAATTAAAGCAATATTAAGGGAAATAAAATGTGTACATGCTACTGACTATGCAGGATTTATATCACATTCTCTTTTTTTAACATCTTTATTGAGGTATAATTGCTTTACAATGGTGTGTTAGTTTCTGCTTTATAACAAAGTGAATCAGCTATACCTATACATATATCCCCACATCTCCTCCCTCTTGCGTCTCCCTCCCACCCTCCCTATCCCACCCCTCTAGATGGTCACAAAGAACCAAACTGATCTTCCTGTGCTATGCAGCTGCTTCCCACTAGCTATCTATTTTACATTTGGTAGTATTTATAAGTCCATGCCACTCTTTCACTTGGTCCCAGCATCCCTTCCCCCTCCCTGTGTCCTCAAGTCCATTCTGTTCATCTGCGTCTTTATTCCTGTCCTGCCCCTAGGTTCTTCAGAACGCTTTTTTTTTTTTTTTTAGATTACATATATATGTGCTAGCATATGGTATTTGTTTTTCTCTTTCTGATTTACTTCACTCTGTATGACAGACCCTAGGTCCATCCACCTCACTACAAATAACTCAATTTCGTTTTATTTTTATGGCTGAGTAATATTCCATTGTATATATGTGCCACATCTTCTTTATCCATTCATCTGTCAATAGACACTTAGGTTGCTTCCATGTCCTGGCTATTGTAAACAGAGCTGCAATGAACACTGTGGTACATGACTCTTTTTGAATTATGGTTTTCTCAGGGTATATGCCCAGTAGTGGGATTACTGGGTCATATGGTAGTTCTGTTTTTAGTTTTTTAAGGAACCTCCATACTGCTCTCCATAGTGGCGGTATCAATTTACATTCCCACCAACAGTGCAAGAGGGTTCCCTTTTCTCCACACCCTCTCCAGCATTTATTGTTTGTATAAATGACCATCATTTTTTGATGATGGTCATTCTGACTGATGTGAGGTGATACCTCATTGTAGTTTTGATTTGCATTTCTCTAATGATTAATGATGCTGAGCATTCTTTCTGTGTTTGTTGGCAATCTGTATATCTTCTTTGGAGAAATGTCTATTTAGGTCTTCTGTGCATTTTTGGATTGGGTTGCTTGTTTCTTTGATATTGAGTTGCACGAGCTGCCTGTAAATATTGGAGGTTAATCCTTTGTCAGTTGCTTCATTTGCAAATATTTTCTTCCATTCTGAGGGTTGTGTTTTGGTCTTGTTTATGGTTTCCTTTGCTGTGCAAAAGCTTTTAAGTTTCATTAGGTCCCATTTGTTTATTTTTGTTTGTATTTCTATTTCTCTAGGAGGTGAGTCAAAAAGGATCTTGCTGTGATTTATGTCATAGAGTGTTCTGCCTATGCTTTCCTCTAAGAGTTTTATAGTGTTTGGCCCTACATTTAGGTCTTTCATCCATTTTGAGTTTATTTTTGTGTATGGTGTTAGGGAGTGTTCTAATTTCATTCTTTTCCATGTAGCTGTCCAGTTTTTCCAGCACTACTTATTGAAGAGGCTGTCTTTTCTCCATTGTATATTCTTGCCTCCTTTATCAAAGATAAGGTGACCATATGTGCATGGGTTTATCTCTGGGCTTCCTATCCTGTTCCATTGATCTATATTTCTGTTTTTGTGCCAGTATCATACTGTCTTGATTACTGTAGCTTTGTAGTACAGTCTGAAGTCCGGGAACCTGATTCCTCCAACTCTGGTTTTCTTTCTCAAGATTGCTTTGGCTATTCGGGGTCTTTTGTGTTTCCACACAAATTGTATCACATTCTCTTAAATGAGCATGAAATCAATGGAAGTTCTCACTGGCTGGGATTTGAACAGCAGGAAATTAGCAGGAGCCTTTAGAAGGATTTGACAGGCAGCAGGAAAGGCTCAGAATCAGGAGCCAAGAGGTCCACCTCCTCCCTCAGCTCTGCCTCTCAAGGGCCCACTGACTTTGGGCAAGTCCTCTAACCTCGCTCAACCTCAGTTTCTTCATCCCCAAATGGAGAGTGCTACTCCCTGTCCAGGCCAACTGCCGCTCCTCACAACTGGAATTGTTGCAAGGGTAATGTGAGGTGGCCCTTTATGCATCTGATGCAAACCATAGAATTTTCTAGCCACCTTCAGTCTGAGCTGGTGATCAGCTACAGAAAGGAGAGTAGCTGAGCAGAGCAGGTCAGAAGTAGGGGAGGTAAGGGGACTGAAGACTAAGTTCTTGTTGGGACAGTTGCACTCCATCTGCAACTGGGCAGATGGAACTGAGGGCTCTGACTCTTCCTAACTCTGTGGCCTTGGGCAAGTCATGTGAGGTCTCTGAGCATGTAAAATAAGCCTGTATTAACTCATTTAAGCCTCAACAACCCCGAGTCAGATGTTATTACTATCCTCATTTTACTGATGAGGACATGCAGGCAAAGAGGGGTTAAATAACTTGCTCAAGGTCACACAGCTACTATGTGATAGAATCAGGCTTTGAATTTGGGCATTCTGGCTCCAGAATCTCTATACTTAACCACTACATCGAGTGTATTAGTTTCCTATGACTGCTGTAACAAATTACCACAAACTTAGTGGCTTAAAACAATACAGATTTATTACAATTCTAGAGGTCAGAAGTTCTAGATCCAACGTGTTGACAGGGCTGCTTTCCTTCTGGAGGCTTTAAGGGAAAAGCTTTTTCCTTGCCTTTTCCAGCTTCTAAAGTCCACCTGCAATTCCTTGGTTCATGGTTCCTTCCTCACATCACTCCAACATCTGCTTCCATTGTCACATTTCTTTCTCTCTACGCTGACTTCCTCTTATAAGGACCCAGATGATAGTCCAGGATAATCTCCTCACCTCAAGGTCCTTAATCATATCTACAAAGTCTCTCTTTCCATGTAAGGTAACATATTCACAGGTTGCAGGGATTGGGATATGGACATCTTTGGGGGGCCACTATCCCATCTACCACACAGGGCCTCTTGCACAAATAAGAAAATGTTTGTAAAGTGCTTAGCCCAGAGCTGGGACATAGTGGGTCTGGGTGCTGGTGATACTGAAGATGTGATTAACTGGCAAAGACTGGCTGCCCAGTGCCACAGATGTCAGGAACCACTCTCCGCTGACGTGCAAGGAGCTTCACATGCACTGGGTCAGACAGTCCCTCTCACTTCGTTTAGGTTGCCCCTGAGACCCTGAGAACAGGATTCCAGTGCAAGTCATTTATTTGGGAGGTAATCCCAAGAAACAGGGAAAGTAAGACAGGCAAGGAAAGGAAAGCAATAAAGGGTGTTATCAAGTTACTTACCACTGTGGACACCTGGAGCTCGGTCTTGCTGGGACTGTGGGTGACAATGCAGAGCCTCGCCTCACAGTTCTCCTGCCCAACAGGTGACAGAGTTGGGGTGTGGATACACAAGCTCCCTACAGTCTTCGCTGAGGGTTAGTCTGGGTGCTGGGGGACAGTGGAATTAATTCATTCATCTTCACACATGCATAGGGAGCAGGCTCTAGTGCCCAGAGAAAGCCCACCTGCAATGAGCTGCAGGTGCTGGCAAGTAGAACTTAGGCTATGGACGTGAAGGGCTGAGCCAGGGTGTCAGCAGTATCTGCTCCCCAACCTTGAGCCCACAGTCTACTTCCTATGGATGCTGGAGTAGCTGCAGTCGAGGAATCTCCCCAAACCCAGATAATGCAGAAAGGTTAGGAAATCAAGGAGCCATCATCTGACCAAAGTGAAGGTAAGAGGACTGCCTGGCACTGACAGCTAGAAACTGAGGCTGGTGGAAGACATGATCTGAAAGTTACTCTCCAGGGCTCTCGGCCCTTAGGACAGACAGGCTACGTGCAGGGCAGCCTTGGGGGGATGGTGGCCATACAGCTTATCCCCAACACCCCTCATATTGCCACTTTCCTGGGAAGCTTTTATCTACCTCTTACTTCGACTACCATGTGGGGTTATTGTCAACCTTTTGAGTAGTTGCTGTTATTTTATTAAGGAATTCTTTCCCCTCCTAATTGTTGCTTGGAAAGCTTCCTGGCTGTCTTTGATGTATTTTGTATCGCATCTAGGCCCTTTCTCCCAGCAAGATGGAACAAGTCTCCTATAACTTGCCAGCTGCGTATCCTCTCCTCCCTTTCCTTCCTTAACCCAGTGCAATCTGGCTTTTACCCACCTCTCCACGGAAACAACGCTCCCGAAGGTCACCAAGGAATTCTGAATTTCCAAAATTAATGACATGTCTCACTTACCCAAGCTGAAATCAGCTTTTGATGTTGTCACATGCCTTCTCTCTCCCTTCCTCCCTCCCCCTCTTCCTCCCTCTCTTCACTGGTTTGCCCGCTGCCTGGCTGCTTCTCAGTCTCCTTCTCTGAGTCCTCTTCCTCTGGCTGCTCCTTGTGTTGGTTCCCCTGGAGGTTCATCACTGGCTCTCCTCTCTTCTCTCAGTCCTCACTCTCCTTCATTGATCTCACCAGATCCACGGATTCAATGACCACCTGTTCACCTGCAGTGCCCACATCTCTAGCTGTCCCCCAAGCCACTCTCCTGACCCCTAGATCCAGATGGTCCTCCCCTCCCCCATGGGTCAGTTTCACATAAACATCACACTCAACAGGCCCCAATCTGATCTCATCTTCCCCAAAACCTGGGTCCTCCTCCAGTGTGTCCCATCTAGGTGAATGATACTGCCCAGCCCACATCATTGCACAAGACACCTGCCACATCTAGTTACTCACCAGGTCCTATCTCTGTTATTTTCTCATAACCAGCTCCTACATTCTTGCCCAGCTGTCTTATTCGTGGTTCAGGTCATTATCACTGGGCCATGGCAGGAGCTTCCCACTGTGTTCTCCTGTAGCTGAAATCAACCAGGACAATCCAATCCCACAATCCTGCCATTTTACGGAGCAGGAAATTGGGCTGCAGAGAGTGAGTTACAGGCCTAGCACCCAGGCCTCCTGGCCAGACATAATGGATGTCAAAGCCTGCACTCAAAGCCTCACTTCTCTCCTTGCTAACAGGTATTAGTTTCCACTTGCTGCTATAACAAATTACCACCAACTGAATGACTTAAAACAACACAGATTTATTATTTTACAGTTCTGGGGGTCAGAAGTCCAAGATGGGATTTATGGGACTAAAATCAAGCTATCAGCAGGACTGTGCCCCTCTGGAGACTCTAGGGGAGAAGCTGTTCCTTACCTTTGCCAGCTTCTCAAGGCTGCCTGCATTCCTTGTCTCATGGCCTCCTTCCAGCAATGGTATCACTCTGACATCTGCTTCCTTGGTCACATCTCCTTCTCTGACTCAGACCCTTCTGTCTCCCTCTTAAAGGACTCTTGTGATTACATTGGGCCCTTCCAGATAATCCAGGATGACTTCCCCATCTCAAGGTCCTCATCTTAATGTCCATCTGCAAAGTGCCTTTTGCCATGTAAAGTAACTTATTCACAGGTTTTGGGGATTAGGATGTGGATAATTTGGGGGTTCAGCCTACCATACTAACTATGAGACCCACCCCCCAAAGTAACTTAATCTGTCTGAGATTTTGGTTCCTCATCTGTAGAATGGAAGTGGTATTTCCCACCCCATAGGGATATAGTAGGTAGCAAACGAGAGAATGTATCTAAAGCACACACACACACGCAAATGTAGGTGTTCAACAAATATCTACCATGAGAAACCTTGGTATTATGGCAGGTTGGGATGGACCAAGGCATCTAGGAGATGTTCCTGAAAGCTCTCCACCACTTTCTCAGGACTGCTGGAGGTAGACTCTTCCATGTGGCCCTGCTTCTCCCTCCTGGTCCTCATCAGTGCTGACTGGGCCTGGGGCAGGACCCGCCATCCTCCCTCTGAACTCCAAGTTTCAGGCATCTTCTCTGGAACTTGAACTGTTCATTTGTCATAGGCAAGCAACGCCATGCTGGCCAGAATCCACTGGGACCACTCTGTACCCCAGCCCCGGGCTCAAGACAACTTACCTGCTGACTTGGGGCAGAGGTAGAGGAAGAATAGGAATGATATTCTAAAAATGCATTTCAATTCTTATTTTGAAAATACTAAGAGAATATACTACTTCAAACATAGCTATCGTGTTGCTGTTATTTTATAATATGGTAATCCCTCAGGAGCAGGGTCACATCTGTGATATAGTGGGAAAAACAAAATTCAATGCTAATTCTGTCTTTTACAGGCTAAAGTGGACACAACCCATGTAGTTTATATACCTCCAACAAAGTTGACCCCTTCCAGTTCCCAGGCCAGGCCCAAGTAGTCTGAGCATAACCACTTTTCTCATCCAAATAAGTGGTTCAGAAATGACTCATGAGATGGAAGGCATCATTGGGGGCAGGAGTAGGGAGCTTGCGCCTAATGAAGTTTTCCAACTATCCAGAAAGACCGAAGAAGCTATGTTCTCTCTCTTCTCCTGCTACTATCATGTCTGGATGACAAGTCTGGTACTCCTGTGGCTGTCTTGTTACCAGCTGTCTTGTTGCCAGCCTGAGGACAAAGCCAACCCAAGTATAGCAGAGATGTAGAGAGAGTGCAGGTCCTTAATGATATACTTGAGCTGCTGTTACAACCAAACTTGAAGCCTGCTTTACCCTAGACTTATGATCTATTAGAGAATAAATCCCTTTTCCTGTTTAAGCCAGTTTTCCAATATTTGCCACCCAAAACACCTGAGGTGATATATTAGCTGTGTGACCTTGAGTAAGCCACCTAACCTCGTTGAGCTTTATAATAATCCACCCCTGCATAGTCTCGATGAGGATCAAGTGAGAACGTACATATGAAAGCACTTTTCAAACTAACTATAGAGTGCTGGACAATTTAGGCTATTATTATTATTATTTTAAGCTTTGGTAAATGTGCATTGGCCAAATTGGGCCTGTTTAACAAAACTCTTTGCGTAATTGATTTATTCAAATCTCAGCTCTACTTTGACCAAGTAGATCCAGGTTCATTTTTTTAGAGCCATGGTAGCATCAGAAACATGTACAGGTACTCTTCCCTCCCTCTGTCTTGTTGAAGTTCAAATGGATCCCCTACAAGGAAATAGAAATGGCCCAAAGTGTGTGTAGGGAGAAAAGCGCCGAGGAAAGGAGAAACAAAGTTTTCCTAATCTCCCCTTGAAAATCAGAGCCCAGGAACACCTGAGAAGAAGTCTAGGTGGTCCAAAGCACACAGGCACCCAGGTACCTGAGGCTTACTCTGCTGTCTACTGTCATCTGTGCTTCCCAGTCGATACATTTGTCTGCGGAAACTGTAGTTCTGAGGGTTTTCAAATAGTGCCTGGGCGACCTGTTCCCTCTGAATATCTCCTCTCCTTCCACATAAGGAACTCTAATTGATGAACCTTTGCCTTTATCGTTTTCACTTTTTCTATGAACAAGTAGGGATGGGAACAGACTGTAGCTTCTCTGTTCATCTGTAGTCTGAACCCCTCAACATGATGCACAGAAAAACAGAAAAGTCTCAGAGCCCCAAGAGGCAAGGGCACAGTGATGCTGGAGGGAACACATCCTGCTTGGGGATGGCTTCCAGCTGGTCCTTGAAAGATCAAAAAAGTGGGATACAGGGAGACCAAGCAGAGGACAAGCTTACAGGTAAAGGAAGCCATATGCAGGTGAGGAGGTGGGACCACCCAGTGGATTAGGGCATTGGCTAACCAGAACTGGCCTGCAGACCACACTGATCTGTGACTGTTTTCCTTCCACCAACAGCGAAGGTGAGAAAAATAAGGGCAAAGAGCAAGTTTAGAGTAAAGCTAATTTATTAAACTTGAAGTTTTGCTTTTATTCTGATATGATGTCCTTCTTATGTTTTGGGTGCCAAAGTGCCATTCTTTTTAAAAAATGACTGTCATAGTCATCAGTAGCTGGAGGAGTCACGGATGCTGGTCATAACTATTCTGACCCTCACCTCACAGGCACAGGGGAGGATTAATCTTTCCAGTCCCCATTTCAGTTAGGTCTGGACAAGTGACTTGTTTTCACCAATGAAATGTAAGCAGAAAGAGTGTGTCACTTTCAGGCAGAATTTGTGAGAGTCAGACAATTCCACTTCCCTGCCTCAGAGACTATGGAAACATGTGTCAAGACGCCGCCTCTGTCAACCTGGCTCCCCCAGCGACCGCAACCCTGCCAACCTCACTGGGCACGTAGTATGAGTGAACAATAAACTGTGGCTCTGAGACTTGGGTGCTGTTCCTGCAGCCCAGTCTGACTAATAGAGTAGCTGTTTATATTTTTCCTATCTTTATTTAGCAAAATGAAATGTTGCCAATCTTATGTTGGTATTCCTTTTTTTTTCCTTCTGGCATTTAACGGCCCCAGGAAATGGAAGCCCTTGGACATTCTGACATTCTGATAACTGGAGCATGGGAGGTATCCAGTTTGATGAGAACAACAGTTCTCAGTTTAAGGGCCACACTATGGGGCCCCTCAGTGCCAATTCAACCAGAGTCACCCTGTTTTATCCATGTAATGAATAAATGAATGAGTATACCACACTCCTGCATGGGATCTCAGCATGAGGAAAGAGTTTTATAGCTGAAAAAGAAAACGTTAAAAGGTATGTGGCTGAGACTATGCTAGGCTCTGTGGACACAATACTGAACAAGACAGACACATAGTCTATGGTTTTCAGTTTTGTGGGATGCAAGAGGGGCCAGAAGGGCAGACAAAAGACAAGTAAACAAACAGATAAAATAATTAAAACAGGGAAAAGCACTGTGTAAGATATGGGAGCTGAGGTAGAGAATAATGGAAGGGGGACCACTTTAGGTAGGGTGGTGGGCAAGATCTCTTCTCGGGAGGTCATGTTTAAGTTGCAGCCAGAAGGAGGAGATGCAGCCAACTGGAAAGGGTGGGGAAGGGGCAACCAGGAAGCCACGCTGGGAGGGCCATCAGGCAAGAAGGTGTGCCACCTGCACAGGAGCAGAAGACCTGCATAGCTGGACAGTAGGGCTGAGAAGGAGAGAGGCAGGAAGTAAGTTGGAAGGGTCAACAGGACCTGACCACACAGGGCCCTGCAGGCCATAGGAAGTGAGTGAAGGAGGGCAGTTGGGGTGAAGCTGCCTATCCCACGTCACCATTTAATAAACACTCAAAGAAGAAATCCTGATGCTCACTTGCTCACTTCCCCAATCTGCCTTCTCTCCCCATTTCATAAATGCCAGCTCCACTTTTTAAGATGCTCAGGCCCAAACCTTGGCGTCTCTGTTACTCTACAGCTAACTCATCAGGGAATCCTAGTGCCTCTACCTTCAAAATGTACCCTGAATCAGACCACCCCTCATCACTGCACGGCGATTGACCTGGTCCAAGACACTAGCCTCTCTTACCTGGACCGGTGTGGAAGCTTCTTAACTGGCCTCTCTGCTTCTACCCTTGACCCAACATTCTTCTCTCTACACAGCAGACAAAGAGATCCTTCAAAACACAATCAGACCATTTTCTGCCCCAAACCTGCAAAGGCTTCACACCTCACTTAGGATAAAACCAAGGTCCAGTCCATTGTGATCTGGCCCCTCACCAGCTCCCCAGTTCCATCTCGATTTCTCTTCTCCTCACTCACTCAGCATCAACCCCACAGCCTTCTTGATTTTTTGTGGCATGACCTTTGCACTTGCTATTTCCTCTCTAGATCCCTTCCTCAGTTATCTGTCTCTTGAGGCTTGCTCCCTCTGCTATTCAGATCTGTCCTCAATGGTCACGTTATTAAGAGTACGCATCCAGAGACCCTCCTTTCTATCATTTCTGTCTTCACATCTGTTCATTTTTCTTCATGAAATGAATCGTCACCTGACATATACTTATTTTTCTAGGTCATAAGTTGGCAAACTTTTTCTATAAAGGGGCCAGATGGTAAATATTTTAGGCTTTGCAGGCCATACGGTCTCCATCACAACTGCTCAACTCTGCCATCATCGTGTGAAAGCAGCCATAGACGGTACATAAATAAAAGAGCATGGCTATGTTCCAATAAAACTTTATGTACAATAACAGGTGGCAAGCTGGATTTGATCTACGACCACTGTCTGCAGACCCTTAGTTTAGGCATTTGTTGTCTACTTCTCTATTAAAATGCAAGGCTCCAGGAGAGCAAGGATTTTGTCATTTTTGTTCAGTACCTTCTGCAGCATATACCAAAGTGCCTGGCATGTGGTGGGCAGTCCATAAATATTTATTGAATTAATTCATTGATTTATTGGTTGATTAATGAACTCTTGGGAGCCTTTGACTTTAAGGACCTGACTAAGGAGTTTGGATTTTCTCTTTAAAAAAAAAAAGTTTGGAAAGGGTCTTTGCCAGTTTTAACAATGTTCATGACTTGATTGACAGATCTTATCTGCAGTCTGCAATTCTCAGAATGCAGACATTTTGAGACAAATGACAGCCACTCGCGCATCTCACTGTTTACTCCTCTCGGAAGGGGAGTATGTATGATGCACATCGCACATTGAATTGGATGTGTGATGCATCAGACCACTGCCAACAAAAACACATCGAAATAAAATAATCATCTCTGTGAGCAAAGGCCTAGGGATGACACTCCAGACGCCCCCATGGAATAAAAGGGCCCTTCTGCAGCTCTGTAGGGAACAGAATTGGGGACAGCACTGTGTTGTTGGAAAAGCAGAGCGGTCAGGGTGTGATTGAATGAGTGGCAAAGGCTGAAAGAGTTATGGGGGAGGGGAGGTCAACTTGGGTTAGGCTGGAGGGAACAGGTGGAGACAAATGGAAGGATGATTCTAATTTTCTGGGATGAGATGGGCCAAGGTGTGGAGCTGGCTGTGAGCAGAATGTGCTCCTCCTGAAATCTGAAGAACCCGGTTAGAGTAGCTTGTTTCTTTGGCGAAAGGGATTTGGATATGAGGATCTGGACTGTGAACAGCCTTGAAAGCCAGTCTGGAGAAGTGGTACCATCTGGGCAATGGGAAACCACTGAAGTATTTTGAGGTTGTTATGGTGATGGAAGTTCATATGCAATAAAGTTGAGAAATGGAATGAATGAGCACATGGATGTGAATGAATGAGAGGGTAAATCTCAGGTGAAGGAATCAGAACTGAATCCTGAGAGCACTGGGGAGCCACTAAAAGGTTGTTTTTGTTTTTGTTTTTTAACATTTTTATTGGAGTATAATTGCTTTACAATGTTGTGTTAGTTTCTGCTGTATAATAGAGTGAATCAGCTATACGTATACATATATTCCCATACCCCTCCCTCTTGCATCTCCCTCCCACCCTCCCTATCCCACCCCTCTAGGTGGTCACAAAGCACTGAACTGATCTCACTGTGCTATGTGGCTGCTTCCCACTAGCTATCTATTTTACATTTGGTAGTGTATATATGTCCATGCCACTCTCTCACTTCATCCCAGCTTCTCCTCCACACCCCACCCTGCCCCCATCCTCAAGTCCATTCTCTATGTCTGCATCTTTATTCCTGTCCTACCCCTAGGTTCATCAGAACCACTTTTTTTGTTGTTTTTTTCTTAGATTCCATATATATGTGTTAGCATACAGTATTTGTTTTTCTCTTTCTGACTTACTTCACTCTGTGTGACAGACTCTAGGTCCATCCACCTCACTACAAATAACTCAATTTTGTTTCTTTTTATGGCTGAGTAATATTCCATTGTATATGTGTGCCACATCTTCTTTATCCATTCATCTGTCACGGACACTTAGGTTGCTTCCATGTCCTGGCTATTGTAAATTAAAAGGTTTTAAGTAGAGAGTGACAGGACCATATCTCTCTTTCTAGATGAAATGGGCAGAGAGATTGGAAGGAGTGGGAGAATCTTCAGGGTAACAAGACCAGTTGGACTACTGCTTCTAAGAATATCCCTCGGGCCTCCCTGGTGGCGCAGTGGTTGAGAGTCCACCTGCCGATGCAGGGGACACGGGTTCGTGCCCCGATCTGGGAGGATCCCATGTGCCGCGGAGCGGCTGGGCCCGTGAGCCATGGCCTCTGGGCCTGCGCATCCGGAGCCTGTGCTCCGCAACGGGAGAGGCCACAGCAGTGAGAGGCCCGCATACCGCAAAAAAAAAAAAAAAAAAAAAAAAAGAATATCCCTCTTTTGTACATGTTGTCACATTGCCCCGGGTCCACCTCCACACTGAGGGTCACAAGTCAGCACAGTACGTTTAGTTGATAAATCTGGCAACCCTGCTCAGGTGCCACTTCCTCCATGAAGCCTTCTCCAATTTTCCTACCTGGAAGGGACCTTTCCTCCTCAGAGCTTTCACACCTCTTCAAATGTTCCCCTCTAATTGCAACAGTCACTTTTTATCCTAGCTCCTGACTGTCTGGATTCGAACCACAGCTCTACCACTTGCCAGTTCTGTGGCCGTGGGCAACTCCCTTAACCTTCATAGGGCTCTATTTTCTCATTGACAAAATGGGAATAATAATAATACCTTTCTCCTAAGGTCACTGTAAGGATTTAATGAGTTAATATATGTGATAGGCTTAGAACAGTGCCTGGAATATAGTGAACTTTGTATAAGCAATGGCTGTTATTGTTATTATTGCTATGTAAATTATTTGTGTCCGTGTTTTAATTCCTATAATAGATTTGAGCCTTTTGAGCACAAGGATTATGACTTATTCATTTTTGCATCTTCTTCAGTGAGTAGCAAGACGCATTTACATAGTACTTGCTCAATAAATATTTGTAGAATGTATCAATAAATGGTCAAATGAATGAAAGAATGTAAGCTTTGGAATGGAATTTAACTATGGTGCTGCAAACAAAGTATTATTTGTATTCAAGGATACTTTGATCTTTAAAGGAAAAAACAACTATGTGTGTAATGACAGGAACCTAAGAATCTGAGTGCAGAAGGGGCACAGGGTAAGCCCTGCAGCATGTATTCTCAAAACTCAACCCTGTGTCTTGATTTTTTTTCATCTGCAAAATGAAGAGATTTGATTAAATGATCTTGAAATCCTCTATAGCCCTAAAGTTCTATTATTGGGATCACTAGGTTCTTAAAACTTTTGTTTGTTGATTAGAAAAGACAGTGGAAGAATATTTTTAATTGAAAAAATACTTCCAAATGACACTTAGTACTAGGGCCTAAAGAAAGATCTTATCAAATATAGCGAGGGCTTGTGTTAGAGATGGAGCCTATGTTCCCTCACTTTAATTAGGACTAACACATCAAGAAGAGAAATTGTGTCAGAAATATGTACCACAGCCACATTTACCCCAAAGACACAGGAGGCTTGAAAATAAAAATCAAAGCTGCTCAGAATTCTCCTGGGAAAATGAACAATGAGAAGCACCAGCAAAATGAATCCAAGTTCACCAGGAAGCCATTGACCCTCCTGACTGTGGATTGGTATATTGGGCTCTGCCACTTTGAGTATTTTGGGGTTCAGCGTGAAAGGTGAAGACACTGTGGTTTCTAAAGATGTCTAGAGGCTATGGCAAAAGGATCCCTGGACCGGATGGCCCCATCTTCTAAGTCTCTCTCAGCACCCTCTTCAAGTCTTGGGCACCGTCTGCCTGTGCAGCTATCATTTGTGTCACTGGATGTTAAATTCTCCATAGATTGTGCTTATTTATCTCAGGAACCCCTGTACCCAGTACGCAATACCTAGATGCTCAACAAATACTTGTTGAATAAATGAATGTTGGCCATGCCTTAAACTCTGGCTCTGAGGAATGCTGATATGAGAGAGAAGTTGCAGATACCTTAACTTCCAGGTCATATGGTGGTTAACCAATATAAACTCATTTCTGGATTAAAATTAGACAAAGGTGAAGCAACCAGCACATGTTCTCCTGCCTTCTCTCTTGACTTCTCAATCAGCCTGGGCTGGAAATACAGAGACCTCTGGGCAGTGAGCCTGTAGCTCAGTCTGTGGGTCTGCCCATGTCTGAGATGGTGCTGGTGATGGGGAGCAGCTGGCTGCTGATGATAACAAGAGCCGTGTGGCAGCCGTGGCTGATTCCTAGTGGGGGTTTTGCCCATCTCCCATAAACCCTGCAGCAGGCGATCTCCCCAAAAGAGCCCTGTACCCGGTTCTGTTCGGGAAGAGGGAAGCTAGATTCCTCCTCAACAGATGTCACCATAATTAGATAACTCATTATATCAAGGAATAAGGAAAGGAGATTGACATAGATACAAATGCGAACATATTGATAGCTTTTCTGCATGTGAGTTTGTGCAATCTTGGAAACTGATTTCCTGGACAAGGCTCAAGGGATGAGTCAGCGGTTGGAGCCTGAGGAGATTTCCCACAATGAAATTCTAGTCCCAGTCAAGTATTCTAAGAGCTTGCCATCCTGTAAGACCATTCCCAGGGGCGGCCAGGGCTCAAAGCCAGCGTAGGTGTGTGTCTGTGCCTTGTGCACATGGGAGAACCCCAGCAGGGATCCAGGGCCTGAGGGTGAAGGAGGGAGAGGGAGTAACTCTCTGGGTTAGGCAGACCACATGGGCAGTGGCTGATGCTGATCCACGAAGTCGTCGGAACTCCTGGGTCCCCTTCCTGCGTCTTGAGTTGGAGAGCCTCCCTGGGAGGTCACCCTCGGCAGGGAGTAAGTGTCCTTCACAAGTGCTCCCATATGACCCTGTTCTTTCTGTTGGAGCACCCATCATTCTGTAATGTACTTGCCTCTTCTCCCTGTGGCAAAATAGAAGATTTGACTACATGATCATTTCCAGCTCAAACATTCTAAAGTTGGAAATGCCTTAAAAAAAAGTGGGGTAAAGGAAGGAAACCGTGAGTTGACATGCAATATATGTATATATATGTCTGCTCCTTCTCTGGTCATTTCATATCCATCATTTTCCAACCACCTCCTGAGGCTGACCTTCCAGTTTTCAGGAGGCAGTGATCACTTCAATCACTTATGCCTTCTGAAGACCCCAGAGCAACCCAGGCTCTTCTCCTGTAGTTTAGCTGCTCATCTGTACTTAGCACTTTGTTTCTACAGGGAGACTTAGGGGAGTGGAGAGTGTGAACAGAGAGAGCCAATCCTGCAAGAGGCCCTAATTCCTGCTCCTGCCCCTGAGGTCTTCATCCTCTACCCTAGGCTCTTCCTCTGGGGCCCTCAGGTACCATCCATCCCTTTCCCACTCCCCACTTCCACCCCAGCATCTTACCCCCAGAGAGAATGATCTCCTGTACAGAGAAAATAGAATCGCCTAGAAGGGAACTCTCTCATCTTACTTCCGTGGAAGAGGAGCCTTACATCCTTCCTAAGAGCTTTCCCTGTGGTTGGCGCCTGTCTCACCACTTTAGAGTCGTAGTCTGTTCTGGGCTTTATTTCTTTTTTCTTTTTTTTTAAAAAATTTATTTATTTATTTTTGGCTGTGTTGGGTCTTCGTTGCTGTGCGTGGGCTTTCTCTAGTTGCGGCAAGTGGGGGCTACTCTTCATCGCGGTGCACGGGTTTCTCATTACAGTGGCTTCTCTTGTTGCGGAGCCCAGGCTCTAGGTGTGTGGGCTTCAGTAGTTGTGGCGCATGGGCTCAGTAGTTGTGGCTCGCAGGCTCTAGAGCTCTAGAGCTGAAGTCCATCCCTCTGGGACAGCCTGAGGCAATGATACTCACATTGATCCTGTTACTGGGTAAGTGAGGGGATGCAGAAGGACCCAGTCTCCTCGGGGACCACAGGCTGTTGGAATATCTCCATCCTCCATTGGAGTCACTGGCACCAAATCTGCCTGGAGGAGTGAGAAACAGTGAGCCCTCTCTGACTTGCAGTACTTCTCTTTCTTCCCACTTGGTCTTGGCATTAAAGCTCTCTGGACTGGTTTTTGCTCATACTCTGTGAGTCTGTGCAGAAGTCCATTTAGAAGACCTGTTTGTAGCTCCAATTTTGGAATAAGAAAGTCAGACCTTAATCAGACTAATTCCCACCTTCCATCCGCTTTCCAGCCCTACCACCTACTCATTCTGTGTTGCAATTCTCTCTCCCTGTACAAGCACCACTCTCCTTTCCTTTGTTTTCCTTTGTGGTCAAATCTGGCCATTCAGCAGGGACCATTCAAACCTCACCTTTCCAGGGAGACTTCTGGGCTCTGCCTATCCTCGCCTCTCTCACAGTCCTGTCCTATCCTCTCAGCATACTCTGCTTTCTATTAGTGGTGTTACTCTGCCTGACTTATCTCCCCTACTATACCATGGATTTTTCCAGAAAACAAATTCAGTCTGAGACGTGTGAGCGTATCCCCTAGGCCCCAGCCTAATGTTGTTGGCTGAATGTGACTTGCTATGGAAGAATATATCATTTCCAGCCACATACTAAATGCCTCACATTCATTATTCCATTTAATTGTTCCTTGGTAGCCGTCATCCTATTTTGCAAATGATAAAACTGAGACTCAGAGAAGTTAAATGACTTGCCCAGGATCACATAAGTAGCAAGTGGCTGAGCTGAATTTGAGCCCAGGCTTTGTTGTGTTTATTCCACCCTCCCTTCCCACCCCCTAGTGCCCCAAGCCCCTACAGGCTCCTGCAGTGTAAATTGAGGGGTGGGAGGAGACAGAAGTGCTCACTCACTTAGGTGAATAAACACTGCTTTGCAAGCACAGTCTTTTCCCACCAAAACATGTATTTTATATGCCTTTGAACACTTTTTAAGCATCTCTTGAAAGAATGGAGTAAATGTGAACAACACAGTTAAAGGCAGGAGCAAGAAAACAGAGAATCAAGAGTTAGGTTTTTGGACTTCCCTGGTGGTGCAGTGTTTAAGAATCTGCCTGCCAATGCAGGGGACACGGGTTTGAGCCCTGGTCCAGGAAGATCCCACATGCCGCAGAGCAAGTAAGCCCCTGCACCACAACAGCTGAGCCTGCACTCTAGAGCCCGCGAGCCACAACTACTGAAGCCCACTCACCTAGAGCCCGTGCTCCACAACAAGAGAAGCCACCGCAATGAGAAGCCTGCACACCGCAACAAAGAGTAGCCCCTACTTGATGCAACTAGAGAAAGCCCACGCGCAGCAACGAAGACCCAACACAACCAAAAATAGATTGATTAATTAAAGAATTAAAAAAAAAAAAGAGCTAGGTTTTCTTCCGATAGTTCTCCTCCTCATTAGAGAGTTTGGTTTATAGGTTTGGGAGGAGAGAAGGGGGAAGAAAGGAACTTCCAGCTGGGGAAATGGTGCAGCTAACAAAGCATGGCCAGCTTTGGGGAGATCCACAAGCAAAGAAATTTTGCTGTAATTCACTCAATGAAATCTCTTCATTTTGCCTACTTAAAAGAGGCCTCAGGGAAAGTGTAAAAAGGTTGATATTGCTTTCTGGATGTCGGACTGATATTTCTTGTCTGTATGACCTAACGAGATGGGACTAGAGGTCACCCAGAATACTTAGGCTACGTGCCACTTTGTCTTTGACATGTCTCCTCCCAGTGAGCAGAGGTGCTGACACCTCCACTTCATGGCAAGTGGAATAGTGTGCTTCAAACCCAAATCTCCTCACCCTGCGCCAAGGCCTTCTTCCTCTGCCTGTTCTCCTGGGGTTTGGTCCTCATCACCTGAATGTGCTCTGTACATGCAGGAACTTGTGTAAGGAGAAGAGGCAACCTCTCGTTTTCCCATTCATGGCAATTTCCCACCAGCCCTCAGGGCTCTGGGACTGATGCCTCCTTATTATGGGGTACTGGCCATCTGTCTTGACAGCAATAGCAAGAGAAAGAACTATGGAATCCAGTTCACTGTACATTCAAGCTGCATCAAAGGTCAGGTGTCGCTGCAGAAACAAGAAAGATGTTTTAAAGAGCATGGTCCACATTTACAGGGCTAGTTAAACTGTATCTAGAGCACCATGTTCAGTTCTGGACCTCACACTGACATCCGCTTAAGCTGACCAGGTTGTGAGGGGACTGGAAACAATACTCTATGAAGGATGCTCAAAGGAACCGTGAATATGGCAGTGGTAATACCTAATCTCTAAAGCATCGTCTTGAAGGACTTCCCTGGTGGTCCAGCAGTTAAGACTGTGCTCCCAATGCAGGGGGCCCACGTTCAATCCCTGGTCAGGGAACTAGGTCCTGCATGCTGCAACTAAGACCTGGCGTAGCCAAATAGATAAATAAATATTAAAAAAAGAATTGTCTTGAGGTAAAGGAAGCTGATGGGGCCTGGGATGGGGAGGCAGGGCAAGTGGGAGAAAGCTCTATGCGGGCAGCTTGCACTTAGTAAGAGGACCCTGCGTGAGGCTCAGAACTTCCCAAAGATGGAATGAATGGTAGTGATCTCCCTTCCTCTGAGTGTGCCCGAAGCAGAGGCAAAAGGAGCATGGGACTGGGGGAAGGGTCAGGTTGGCACACAGCAGCTTTTACAGATGAAATGTAGCCCATGGGGTTTTCATTGCAAAGATATGATCTGCCTTCTTATTTTGCATTTTCAATTCATGACGCGGGGAAACAGAACAGCCAGGAGCTTTTTGGAACATAAAAGAGTCTAAGGTAGCCAGTTGTAAATGACCCAGAAACCAAAGGCACCCACATTTAGCAAATTTGCTTGCAATAAACATTATTCCTATTTTAAACATTTATACATGCTTAACCAGAGACTGTCATTTCTGGCTCCAACTTCAGAAACAATAACATACCCTTAGGGCTTGTAATCCACACTAGAGAAATCATTAGCTCATTCATCGAGCACCATCTGAAAGAGTCGTTGTATCTCATTCAAATCAAACCAAACCTGCAAATATTTACCGAGCACCTTGCTGGTGCAAGGAGAACCAAGATGGATGAGATCTGGTCCCTGCCATCTAGGCACCAACAAGAGAGTGATGGAGAGAGAACAGGTTGGTGAAAAGCTTAATTATCATGTCACCTCTTGCAGCACTTTTCCCACCTATTGCGATTATTTCTTTAAAATTGCCAGCAGCACCGCTAGGCTGTGAGTTTCCTCAGAGACAGTAAAGCTTATTGGCTAAGACACAGCACTTGAACCTGTAGAAACTAAGTTCACCTCCTCACCTGGCCATGTGCCAGCTGTAACTTTGGACACATTGCTTTACTGCCTTATACTTCAGTTTCTTCGAACCTAAACAATAGAACCCATTATTGTATGAATTAGATTAAATACCACAGGCAAAGCGCTTAGCACTGTGGCCTGATCCATACGTATGTGCTCAGTAAATATTTGCTGCTGCTGCTGCCGCTACTACTACTACTACTACTACTACTACTGTAGTGGGGGTTACTCTAATGTAGGGGTTAGTTTCTAAAGTAAATTCATAAGGTGAAATCCATACCTAATCAATATGATACCTCAAAATCCCACCTTGCATGTCCTCAGAAGCATATGCACTTTGAAAGAAAGCATATGCACTTGAATAGTTGCCAGCACAACGCTTTTTGTTCTCACTCTCTTTCTTTCTCATAGGCCCACTTAAATTAATAACAGCTAATAATGAGGGCTTATTACATGGTAGGCACTGGTCTAAAACTTTACGTGTATTAGCCTATTTAATTTCATATCAACTGTGTAACGTAAGTACTAGGATTTTCTCCGTTTCACCTATGAGGAAACTAAAGCACAGAATACACATTCTTAACAACTGGCCTGACTATCTCTCCTAAGGTAAATAGGATATGACTACACCCTAATGCTAATGTCAGTATGCCCAACCATTTACACAAGTCCTGGGATACAGCAGGCATTCAGTAAATGTTTGTGGAATGAATGAGCTCCTCAGGTTACTAGTTGTAGGAGATACTGCCTTTGTGCAGGGAACCCATATCCCCATAAACTCTCAAACAGCAGAGGGGAAATTGGACTGGGGTGAGGCCATCAGGCAGTGTCCCCATCTCAGAAGCCTCTTTGGTATTCTTTGCTCATGCTTAGCCAGTTCAGCCAGTTCCTAGGTCGAATCTCCATCCTTAATCCTCCGTGAGGCCAGCTCATTCCCAGCTCACATGATCCCACAGCAGCAAGTCTTCATCCCATGCCATTGTCATCCGTGACATCTTGGAACCACCATGTCACCACTGGGGTGATGGTGTGAAGGGGGCAGAAAAAGAGGCTTATAACCATTAGCACACTTCGGAGGAACTCCAATAAATCGATGTTTCTCTAACTGGAATGATGGAGGAGGTACAGAGGTATATTCTCAAGGGCCTGTGCGTTTTCTCCAGGAACTTTTAAGTGATGTGTTTTTGTTTCAATTATGATGTGACAAAATTTGGTATGAGTATATTCTAGAGGTTAAGACTGCAAAGCCTGGAGTCAGAAATCCTGTATGCAAATCCTGACTTTGCCGCTTGGTAGTGTATGCCCTTGCATCTAGCTTCCCCGACAAGGTGAGAAGTAGAATGAAGTAAGCGAGTCGCCCTCTTGACCTTCTTTTCCTTCCACCCCACCCAGGCAGATAAGGAACCTGTTCTAGTTTGTATTTACAGTTAAGTCCTTGCCTTTGGTACAAGACTTCCTGGAGAAGGTGACTCCTGAGCTGATGCCGGAGAGAATGAGCTGGCATCCACCAGCACATATGTTTTATAACCATTAGATTCATTTCTACAATGTCTTATGGTTTGTGATGGATTCTTCCATGCATTTGGTCCTGACAAAAACTAAGGTAAGGTAGCAATATGTAAATGTATATAGAGTCAATCCTCATTATTCACAGATTGCATATGTGCAAATTCACCTACTTGTTAAAATTGATCTGTAACCCCAAAATCAACACTCGCAGCACTTTACAGTCATTTGCAGAAATGGGCAGAGCTGTAAAAAATTTGAGCTGCCCATCACACACATTCCCAGCTGAGGTCAAACAAGGTGACACTCTGCCTTCATGTTTCAGCTCTCAGACTGCAAACAAGCTCCTTTTTGCCATCTACTTTCACATTTTGTGCTCTTTTTCTTAGAGATTTTGATGTTTAAAATGTCTCCAAGCATAGTAGTACACAAGGAGATTGTGATGTGACTTATAGAGAAAGTATGTGTTAGATGAGCTTCATTCAGGCATGAATTCCAGTGCTTCTGGCCAGGAGTTCAATGTCAGTGAATCAACAGTAATATTAAATAAGGTGTCTTTAAACAGAAACACACAGAAAAAAAGGTTATGTGTTTCCCCTCAGAATAGCAGTTCAAATATTTGTTAATGCAACATTCCCAGTCACTCTATAGGACAAACTATCACAAATAATGAGAACAGAGTGAAGACCATACTATATAATATATACAATATATAAAATAAGGGAACCGAGGCTCAGAGAGGTTAGAGAATCTGCCCAAAAGGCCCAAGGTCACACATCTAATGGGTGCCAGGCAGGTCTGAGTCCATACTCCACCCACTACCACCCTCTGCCTGTTGGGATTCATGGTCAAAAGAGTTGTATGAACAATTGCTATTTGTGGAGTTTGGGTAAGGAGAATTCACTCTAGCTGTTTTCAGCCTCTCCTTTGCTATGCTGGTCTTTATTTCCCCTCCTGTCCCTCTTTGTTTGTTTTTGGATCATCTGTAATGGTTTTGTCATAGCATGGAAGGTCCTTCTAAGCAAATGAATCTGTAGGTACCTCTTGCTACATAGCACAAGTCTTTCCAAGGAGGGACCTAGGAATAGAGCAGGACAACCAACCTGGGAATCAACTCCTATTCAAGTTCATACGTGAACCAATGAAAATTATCCTCCATTATTCTTAATAATATTTTAAAGTCTGGAATGGGGCAGATGGGAGAAGAAGGTGTTAAAGGAACCTCTGCACCCTCCTTAACCCTCACGCCCTCACCCCCGGCAGCCTTCACAAATCCTTGAGATGCCTACCCCTCCCCATTGAGGAGCAATGCCTCTTTGTAAGCGTTTTCAAACACTCAGTGTCATTTTGTGGGAATTTAGATCCAACATATCTCTTTTCACGGGTCCCACAATGCTTCAGTGATGATGAGTTTGACAGGCATGACAGAAGAAAGGCAGGAGGGCGGAGGAGAAGAGAGAGGATTAACAAGTGTCTGCGAAGTGACATTTATATTTAGAATTTCCTTTCCTTTCAAGGGTTGGTGTGCCAGTCAGGACTCTTGGTATAAACAACAGAACCCACTTAGCTCATTTTAATGGAAAGAGAATTTATTAAAGAATATTAGATAGTTCACAGAATCTCCAGGACAGCCAAAGAGTGCAGCATAAAGGGAGCCAGCCAGGAAAGTGCCCAAACCACGAAGTGAGAGTACACCTTCGAAGGCCCCACTGGCAACATGCCTGGGCATAAACACCACGGCTTTCACCAAACATGCTGAACACCGAACACCAAAACCTCAGGCTCTGACACTCCCAAGGCTTCCTGCTACACTTCTGAACTGGATTCTTCCATGGGTACATCCAATTGGTAGAGCCCAGGTCACATGACCGAGGACTGGCCTGGTCTCATACGTGATGGATCCCCAAATGGGGACCAGATCAACTTGTTAACTTGCTGAGTTACCTCAGGGAAGTCACTGAACTCATTTGTTCTAGTTCCTCGTCTTTAGTGTGGAGGATTCAGCTCAGTGTGCTCTAAGGTGACTTTCAGCTCAGAAATGCTATAATTTGGTGATTCTAAGCATCTGAGAATGTTTTATTTAGCACTCAGCCACCCCAGGATGTTTGATAAAATCTGATCATTTGGACAAGTCCCAAGAAAAGAACAGATCAGAGCCTGCATTGGGTGTTGGGAGCCCACCTGATGGGAGAATGTGTGTTTGTAGTGGGAGGTGGGGAGGTGGATGATGAAAGTATGGAGAATTTTAGAACTTGAAGGAATTAAAGACTTCCTTTTTTTTTCTTTCTTTCTTTCTTTCATTTCAAATATGGAAACTGAGCCTCAGAGAAGGAAATGAGGAATCTAAGTTCACAGAGTTAGTTAAAGGCAGAACTGGGATTAGCATTACCTTTTCTGCTTTCCATTCCAGGGTTCTGTCCCCAATGCCAGGAATGACAAACAGATTTCCTTTCCTTTCCTGTGTTAACTCTAGTGAATTAGCATGGCTGCCTTGAGCACTGTATTCAGGAAGGTTCCCAGGTCCTTCGGGGCTCAGTGGGAAAAGTGCTATAATTGATTAGAAATGTCTGTCATGGCCACAGGAGGGGAGAGTAGTCACCCAGGTTTTGCCATCCCTAATTTACCAGGCCTCATTATAGAATCAGATTGCCAGTGAGGAACTGGAGGCTCATTCTCCACAGAGAACCAATAGATGAAAAAGGGTGGAAAACTACATAACCCGTTCTGCAGAAGGCTCTTACAAAGAGCCCAAAATTAAGAGGTGGTAGTCAATGTATGCTTAGGGAACCAGCTCACGCCTACATTCAAAGTTTGCTAAGTTACATTGGGAACAAAGAGTATTGCAAACTGTGAAAAGGGCATGTGAAAACAAGGATATGAGAGCTGGGGGAACAAGTCCCTAAAAAAGCAGAATGAGATAACAGTTAAATTAGAGACACATTGTACAATGTGCACCCAGAAGTTTTTTTTTGGGGGGGGGTTATGTTATCCTAACTAAAATATCATTGCTTAGATTGAGACAGTGAAATTAATTTATTTTCATGAACAGAGTTATATGTAAAATCTGTATGAGCATATGGATTGGTAAGTCCCTCCATGCCTAAATTGAATTCTAGTTAATAATAATGATGATGATGATAATAATAACTATCTCATTTAATCCTCATTACAAACTTGTGAAATAAATACTATTATCATCACTGTCTTACAGGTGGAGAATCTGAGCTTTGGATGGCTGAGGGACTTCCCTAAGGTCACACAATTAATGCGTGGCAAAGCTGGGTTTCGAATCAAAAAAATCATGATTTTTTTTCCCGTTCATGTTAATTAAAAGTCGGATCCAATCTGAGGCATGTTTGAGAATTTGTGGAAGTTACTAGAAGTGAGATATGAACCTTTACAGAACTGGCCCTAACATCCTAACCCCTCTTAATAGAGAAGTGACATCATGATCTTCCCCTTGTTTTCATCTACTAAAATTCAAATCACCAAACTTCTTAGCCTCTCTGGGAAAACTAAGCAACCCATCATTTCAAAGGAAGCTCGTGGTGTTTGTGCACAGCGATTTCACGTCTTCCCCAAAACACCGACATAGCCAATCCAGGTTAAAGGATGTCAGCATTACCACACACTCTTCTTTTTCCCAAATTAATCAAGAAGTAGGAATTTCTGACAAATGCCATCTGCTGATTTTTCAGAGAGACAAGTTTTGGTGGTGTGACCAGCAGGTGCCTCGGCTTTTTCTAGCATGCAGTACCAAAATAGTCACCATGGCAACCCTCAGAGGGCAGACTTCCAAAGAGATGCATTGTGAGCACAGAAACTCTAGAGCACTTTCAAGCAAGAAGGAAGGAGGCTCAGTGGGCAGGTTTCCAATGTGGGGAGCAGGAGCTTCTCCCCACATCCCCAGTCCGGACCGCAGGCTGCTATGTACTTGGTACAGCCAGGCTCTCAGCCACCCTGGGGCTTTTGCTCCCAGGAAGAGAGAGGAAATGTGAATTTGTGGGGAATGGCAGGCAGAACAGGCAACTCCAAGATTTTTTGCAGGGACTAAAGTGGCTTGGGAGTGGGATAAGTCCCTTGGAGGAGGGACAAAAAAGGCATGGCCCTGGGCTGGGACTTGGCAGGAGACTTGGGTTCTAATTGCTAACCAAGTGACCCTGGGTGATTGACCTCACCTCTCTGAGTCTCAGCCTCTCATTTGTGAAATGGGGGTGGTGAACTCTCCCTGCCTCATCACAGGGGAAACTGAGGATACGATATGATGCTTGTGGAAGCGCTTGGTAAGGTGCTCAACGGGCAGCACAGATCAAAGAGAGTAGAGATTTGGGGTTCAGGAAGCCTGGGTTCCTGATCAGGCTCTGCTACTTTCTGATCCTATGAGCCTGGGCAAGTGACAGAGAGCTTCCCAGACCTCGGTCTCCTCACCTCACAGGGTCGATAATAAGTACTGCCTGGCAATGTGGGCGTGCAGGTTAATGAGGTATAACATTTGTGATCAGGGATGCAAGTCTGCTCCCTCCTGTGGGCTCCTGGGACTTCTGAATCCTGGGCTCCTCTGTGACCTGGGATTCCACACTCCCCTGTGGTGTTAGAAGCACAGCCAAGACAGGATTAAACATAAGGATTTTACTTGGGGAAGCAGTTGAGAGAAAAGGAGGAGGGAGCTGGGAGAGGCCAGGGGGGAGAGCCACCACACCAGAATGCAAGTCTGACCTAAATGCAGGAGGGTGGGGAGAAAGGTTGGCCGGAAGCATCCTAGACCAGCTATGCACTGAGGAAGGATGAGGAAGGCCGTGAGGGAGCCTTCAAACCACAGTCAACTCTCAGAGAAGCCCCTGTCTCCTGGAGACTATGAGTACTAGCACCCGGGACTCACTTAGTGGCTGACTGGGTGGGAGCGGCCCATAGGAAGTGTGGCCTCAACACAAATACGAGTGCACAGTAGCTGGGGCCCTTGGTCAGTTTGGCTCCCTGTCTGCAAGGCATGCCCCCACCCACAGTCCCTCATCCAGAACATTATAGGAACTAGGACTCAAAGATGTCTCTGGACCTCAACTCTGGGAGAAACAACATTCTTGATTAGATTATATAGGAAAGCTGCACATGCCCTGTGTCTCTATCTATACTTAAATGCACACGTGTGTGGGTACACATGCTATTTGTCAGTGCACACATATATGAATGAGTATATCTGCATGTGTGGATAAGTATTTATAGTTATGTGTATGTGAATTTATACAATAATACCGTTAGAACTATGCTAAGCATTTTACCACAGTATCCCTCATCTTTACAACTATCTTTGAGGTAGATAAAGTAGGTAAACTTATGTTTTCCCCAACATGCCATTCCGGTAATACAAAGCAGAGCCAAGCACTGAATCAGGAATATTTTCCTTCAAGATCTGAGCTCTTGTCCTCTTCACCACACCCCCGCCCACTCATATGACCATTTATTACATGAAACCACAGATGTGTGCATATATAAGAAAAGTTAAGACACAGGAGGCAAATATACACAGAGAGGTATAGGTTGGTGGCTGATGAAGGGACACGCTTCCTGAAGCACACCCCCAATATAATTCTATTAGTGTATGCCATCTGGAAACATACATTGCATCCTAGCTGTAAGAATTTCTATATAATAAGCTACAGCACAAATTTTAGAGATTCTAAGCAATTTGAGGCTCTGATTCTTCTAGCACAGTCCTACAGGAGTCCCTTTTCTTGTCCTTCCCCCAAATCCTTGCTTCCATGGCAAGTTTTTCAGAGTGCTTTGTGGAGGTTTTTTTGTCCTGATCGAGAGGTGTTTAAAAAAAAAACAATCAACTCCAACACTTTAGTTTTCTGAATTTGTCTTTGCTTGTTTCCTGGCAGTATGAAATACTAGTCTGGAGAAATCAATTTAAAATCAGTCGCAATTACCATTTATTGAGCACAGGTACTGTGCTTGAGATTTCCATAAACAATCACATTTGAATTTGGTTCTTATCAAAATGATCCTCATTTTACAGATGAAGAACTGAGGCTGTAAGAGTTTAGGAGACTTGGTTGAGTTACTCTGTTCATAAGGGGGCAGAACAGAGACTGAAGCTGGGCTTTGCTGGATCTACAGCCCGGCTCTTTCCACCGTTTTAACACGCTGCATAGAAGCCATAATTTGCCCAGTGCTTGGTATTCCACGCTATGCTATTTGTTAGTTCTGCTGTATCCTGGGAGCCTGCAGGACCAGCCAACCCCAGGAGGGCCGCCTGGGGCCAGGGCAGGTAGACTTACCTGGAAGAGCCCCAGCCTGGCTATCAGCATATCCACTTTCTTCCCATCTCCTTTTGCAGCCTCCTTCCTCCGTTCACAATGACAGTCCAACTTCTGCCAGTCCTGATTGCCATTCAAGCCTTTTTTCTTTTTAAGGATTTTGAGGAAGAAAACCATAGTGTGCTCAAAAGGGTCCTGGCAATCAGAAGTGTCTGGAGATTTTGAGCTGTTAACGCAGAGAGGTGGCAAAAGTCCTTTCTAGGACATCCTTAGGAGCCCAAATGGCAGCTAGAGTCAACATGGCTAGATCTGAACAGGTTTCCAAAGCACGGCCGTAAGTGGGTGAGGGCTGTAACGAAGGCCCCAGTGTTTGGAGAGCACTGCACAGTCTGTCAGATGCTTACAGCCCCACACTGTCTCTCAGTCCTCACAGCAACCCCATGCAGTGAGTGGTGTTACCCCTTTTCACAGTTAAGGAAACTGGTCAGAGAGGTACAGTGACTTGCCCAGTGGCAGACAGCTAAGAGGTGGAGCTGAGACTCCAACCCAGTTCTTCTGACTCCAGGCCCATCATCTCAGGATTGTATCTGGGTGGTCCTCATATCTGTACGAGGGGCCAGTGGCAGGGTCAGTGGAAAATAGCAGAGGAGCCTGGAAGCAGTAGGGGCTTCTGTAAAAGGTAAAGTTGTCTTTGTCAGCTTGGGTTGCCATACCAGTACCATAGACTGAGTGGCTTAAACAACAGATAATTATTTCTTACAGTTCTGGAGGATGGTAGTCCAAGATCAGGGAACCAGCATGGTTGGGTTCTGGTGAAAGCCCTCTTCCTGGTTTGCTATCTTCTTCCTTGGTTTGCTTGTCCTCATGTGTCAGGGAGTGAAAGCAGAGAGAGGAAGCTCTGTCCTGTTGCTTCTGATAAGGGCACTAATCCCATCATGTGAGCTTCACCTTCATGACCTAATTACCTCCCAAAAGCTCTATCTCCAAAGACCATCACACTGGGGATTAGGCTTTCAACATACGAATTCGGGGAACACAAATATTTAGACCATAGGAGAAATAGAGAGCCCTGGAGGCCCATTTCAATTGGTGCAAGGAACCAAGCACCATGCTAGGCACCGGGGATATGGCATGAACAAGGCCTCCCAGACCCTGCCCTTAGTGTGTCATAATCCGGTGGGGGAGACCAACAGTTAAAAAGACAACCAACACAGAGTGATAAATGTTCTGGGAAAGGAACATACAGGCTCTGTTGGAGCACATGGGAGGGCACCTCACCCAGACATGGTATAAGGCCTCTTGATTCATTTTCCAAGTATATAAAAGGGACTTAAGATTTGGGGTAGAAATAAATGCTGGAGAGGGTGTGGAAAAAAGGGAACACTCTTGCACCGCTGGTGGGAATGTGAATTGGTACAGCCACTATGGAGAACGGTATGGAGGTTCCTTAAAAAACTACAAATAGAACTACCATATGACCCAGCAATCCCACTACTGGGCATATACCCTGAGAAAACCATAATTCAAAAAGAGACATGTACCAAAATGTTCATAGCAGCCCTATTTACAATAGCCCGGAGATGGAAACAACCTAAGTGTCCATCATCGGATGAATGGATAAAGAAGATGTGGCACATATATACAATAGAATATTACTCAGCCATAAAAAGAAATGAAATTGAGCTATTTGTAATGAGGTGGATGGACCTAGAGCCTGTCATACAGAGTGAAGTAAGTCAGAAAGAGAAAGACAAATACTGTATGCTGACACATATATATGGAATTTAAGAAAAAAAATGTCATGAAGAACATAGGGGTAAGACAGGAATAAAGACACAGACCTACTAGAGAATGGACTTGAGGATATGGGGAGGGGGAAGGGTAAGCTGTGACAAAGTGAAAGAGCGGCATGGACATATATACACTACCAAACGTAAGGTAGATAGCTTTTGGGAAGCAGCCGCATAGCACAGGGAGATCAGCTCGGTGCTTTGTGACCGCCTGGAGGGGTAGGATAGGGAGGGTGGGAGGGAGACGCAAAAGGGAGGGGATATGGGAACATATGTATATGTATAACTGATTAGATCTGTTATAAAGCAAAAAAAAAATAAAAAATAAAGATGACCAAAAAAAAAAAAAAAAAGATTTGGGGTAGAAGTGAAAAAGGAGGTGGTGGCTGTAGGAGGAGAGATACAGGAAGGCTTCCCAGAAGAGGTGTACAGCCTTTTGGAGCTGTAGCCTTGAAGAATGGGTAGAATTTTCATGTGCAAAGATTTGGAGGAGAATCATTTCAGCCTAAGGAAAGAGACTGATCCCTGATAGAGGCATGAATGGGGGATATGCCCAGTGGACAAGAGCACATCTCCAGAGTCTTTGGGTGGACTGCTTGGTGCAGAGTACCAGGCGACACAGCTGGAAAAGCAGATGGAGGGAGGGTCAAGTAAGTGCCTTCCAAGATGTGGACTTTGTCCAATAGGCCATGGGGAGCCATTGCCAGTATTTTGCGTGGGGCAGTGACACCCTTGGGCCTGCATCTTGGAAAGGTGGTTTTCAGGGCAGTTTGGATGATATTGGGGAGAATCTGGAAGCATAGGACCAGTACCGGTGTGTAGGTGAGAGATGATAAGGGCATCAGTCCTCGGGCAAGAGCTAAATCAGTGGGGTAGTCACCCAGGCTGGCAGAACCAGAGCGGGCAGAGCCAGAGAGAAAGCCCCAATGGTGTCTGAGAAGAAGAAGTTGAAGATCCACCTGGAGGAGCCAGGTGTGTCTTCCATCCAAGGGGCAAGCTCAAGGTTAGGGATGAAAAGAAGCACCAGAGGGCTAAAGCAGAGCAAACAGAGGGACACAGTGGGAGTAAGAGGCCAGAGGAAGCAAGGGGTGTAAGGGCTCTTGCTGGAAATGGGCCTCAGACTGCTAACTGTGTGTATGTGTGTGTGTTTGTGTGCGTGTGCACGCTGGGCTGTGTGTATATGTGATATATGCACAAACATGTGCTGAGCAGGGAGGAGAGATGACCTGGGTTAAAGAGTGATAGATCAAGAGGATAATGAGGGTCCCCTAAGAGGTTAGATGAGACAGGCAGCCAGGGGCAGGTCTTAGCATCCACATGGGCAATCACCCCTCGGCACCTGAATCAAGAGAATGAAGAGCAATGAGCTTCCCACAGAACAGTTCTCTCTCCCTTGGTTCTACCCCAGGAGAGCAGCACCTTCAGTCACACTCAGCTGTACAATCAGTCATCCAACCACCATGCTCCGCATACCTACTAAGTGATGCCCAAGACATGAAGATAAAAACCCAAAGTCGTTTTTTTTTTTTTTTTAAAGACTTGAATCAAACTCCTTTCTGGCACTTTCCACAGGTTTCTAGGGGTTTTGTCCCCTGCACTCAGGGCTGAGGAAACTGGTTTGTCCACAGCCTGGTCATCCCAGGGGGTTCCTTTGAAAACTTCCTGCGGTGTCCAGGAGCAAGCAGCCTCCTGGACACACTGCCTGGTGAAACTCCAGATGAGAATGAACGGCATTTCTAAGACAATCCTCCCCATTTCCTTTTCAGCACTGTGATTCCTTCCTTCCTTCCCTCCCCAGCTGGGCTAGCGTTTTCTTCCCATCGGAGCTCTGTGAGAGCATTTTAGGGCAATCCAGCCATCCCACTTCAGAGGCTGGCTGACCCCTGGCCTGCCGGTGGGTACTGTACGCACAGCCCAGGGCTTGTCTGTCTGCCCTCCCCCCCTTCCCCTGCTGCTGACGCACGCAACCTATAATAAGCCTCTGTTACTTGGAGCTGGGGCGGCTAGTAGTAAGCTGAAACCGCTACTATATTTACACTCTTTCCACATTTAGACAAAGGCTATTTTTAACAGAAGGTCTATTTGTGGGGGATGCCCACGTCACACTCTGTTCACATGCATCTCACCAGCCTGAGTCTATTATTTTGATTTCACACTTGTACCAGGTCTCTTACCTTCCCTCTTCCTTCCATCATTTTGCTTTCATTTCATCTTTCTTTCTCCAGTTTCCTTCCTTTCTTTTCCCAGGGGGAAATCAGGATGAGAGGTCTTTGGCAGGCTGTGTTTCCATAGTTTTTCTGGGGATGCAAGGCGCCATCCTCACAGGGCAGAGTGGGCAGTGGACACCAGGCCTGTGGACTGTTCTCAGTCTGTGGCAGGGGGCAAGGACAGACCCCAATCCCAAGGGGCTCCGGAAGGGCCTGTTCTGCCTCCACAGTCTGGGCGGGATGCTGGGACTGTCACAGCCTGGCCTGCCTTCTCCATGGCATTCCAATTCTGTGAGTGCGTGTGTGCGCACGCACGTGTGCTTGGGGGAGCACGGCTAGCAAGGTCCAAGAAAATAAGCCAGTTGGTTCATCGTTCATGCAGAGCCTTTTTTTCAGCTTAAAAGTTAATTTTGTCAGACTTCTCTAAGACAGAGCTTTTGTATATTTTGATGAAAGAGGGTTTCATACTTTCTAGGTGAGTGATCCACTTAAGGGAAGGGGTGGGGGAAATCAGTGGAATTAGCACATATTAAGTCCTCAATGTGGTCAAGCCCTCTACAGGCACTGTGGAAACCTGGACCCTGACAATTGCACTAGGGGGTAGTCCTGCCGCACTCAGATTACAGGTGGGATTTAGAGAGATGAGTGACTGGCCTAGGTTCACTTTAGCTCATAAGTGGCTATGCTGGGACAGAAATCTACATGTCTGGCTACAAACTGCATGCTGGCCCCAAATCTCACACCTTCCCTACTGCTTCCTTCTCACCTCCCCGAAAAAATAAACAGTCTCATTAACGCTGATTTTATTATTTTCTTTCCCTGGTTCTGCTCCCCTCCTCAGCCCCCTACCCCGACTAGAAGAGACCTTACAACCTCAGAACCCTCAGCACTTGCTTGGTCTGCTTCTTTAGATTCTGAGCAGTAACAGATCTGAGATACAGTCACATTGGAATCTAAAAAGCACACCGGCCCCCAGGCTCCTGGGACCTCCCTAAAGGGTCCCAAGAGAAACCCCACGTTGTCAAATCTTATTTTATTTCTGCCAACAATTTGGATTGTGGCTTCAGAGTGACATATTTTTATTGTATTTCTAAGAGCAGAGGGTGCTGAGATTTGAACTCACATCAGACTACAGCAGAAACAGAATTGTAGGACACCCTGCCCTCCTTAGCCCAGCTTCTGTAGGTGTCAGAAAACTCATGGAAACCAAACGCCCCCTGGGTCTCTATCATCAAGACTTTTAAATTGCTGACTTGTCTCCGACATTTCCTGGAGACTCTGATAAGAGATTATTGTCTGTTTGGTGTCCTAGAGTCAGGAGCCCTAATCCCAGGAGCCTTGTGGCTATAACAGTAGTACAAGTTACATTGCTTATACTTAATTTGATTTCTTCTTCCTTAAAATGGAGATACTAATGCCACTTTGCCCACTCACCCACTTCACAGTTTGCTAAGAAGATTAAATCAGAGAATTTATGTGACTCTGCTATTGCAAAAGCTGGCAAAAGCTACAGGAATGTTAGTTGCTAGTGCTGATGTTTTTGTCATTAGTAAAGATGTGAAGGAGGACTCAGCAAGGCCAAGTGACATGTTTAAGGTCACACAGCAAGTAAGTGGTTCGAATAAGGGCTTAATAGCCCTGCTTCCCTCTGCAAAGGGCTGGGAAAAAAAATCACAGGGCCACTGGAAGGCTCAGATACTGAGCTCTACAATGCTGGGCCGAGTTCAGCCCAGAAATGGGGACACTGATCTGGGATGGGTCCCATCGCTCTCCCCAGCTGACCCTCCCTGCACCTTTGTCCCAGAAGCTTCTCAGGCTTCTCAGCAGTGTGGGTATCCTGCCTCAGCCAGAGCTGAAATCCCAGAGCAGGGACAGAGGAGTCAGTGTCATGGGGCTTCTGGTTTCAGGATATACTGGAAAGGTGAGAAGGAAGCTTGTCTTCGCATGGATCTGGGCCAGGGCCGGGTGGCGGGGCCTCCCCTGCCAGGAGCTGGGACGTTCCCCAGGTGCCCGGGCATCCCCAAGTCAGCAGGGCCGCCAGCACTTTCCAAAGCATTACCTTGGGTCTGAAAATAAGTCCTTCAGCCGTTTGCATGAACCAGATGCTTTGTCATTCAGGCAAAAGCTGCCCTAGAATCTACAACCTTGGCAAGGCCTTGTGCTCCCCCGGCTTAGGTACCAGTTTGCAGAAAAGAAATGAAAGCCCCATGTAACCGGTTCTTGGAGCACTTGGTGAGAGTCCTCTTTGCGTCCTGTATCTCTACACCTCAACCTCCACGACTTTGACCTTTATGCCGTGGCCACACATGCCCCTCCACCTCCAACCACCACCTCGCCTCCCCACCCTGGCCAAATCCCCACCAGCTTTCAAGGCCGGGTACAGATAGTACTCCTTATGTGAAATCTGTTCTGGTCCTTCTCCCAGTTACGAATAATAACGAAAGCCCCTCCTCTGCGTTCTCACAGAGCTTTGGGAACATGGAAGCAGCACAGCTAGCCTGCACTGGAATTGCCCATACATCCAGCCCACAACAGAGGAGCTGACCCACTGTTCACTGGGACTGGAATCAGGCTTAGTTTTCACCCCTTCTCCTGAAGGGGTAGAGTAGAGCCTCTGGGCTGTTGGCCTGGAGACGGTAGAGGAGACACTGGGGTGCCCACCCTGGCCCCCTTTGCAGGGCCTATGCACACACCTCCTCAGATGCTACCGGTACGACCTGCTTGCCTATTACAGACTCACAGCTGCCCCCTTTCTTAGGAGAATTGCCCTCAGGAAACAGGAGCTGCCTCTCCAGGGGGTCACCCCCCACCCCCCCCCACCCCCCGCAACTACCGCCAGCACAGGGATGACTAAATAAAACAGGGATCTGAAAGGGCGTTGCTCTTCTCTCAAGGGGACACCTTGGCCAAGTGCTTTAGGCTCCAGAGTGTCAGTCCCACTTCCACCCCCTCCCCAAGGATTAGGCCAAGGCTAGGCTTTACCTGAGACCACAGTTAAGGGCACTGAAAATCTCACGTCCCAGGTAATCTCTCAGTTTGGGGCAAACAGAGCTGATTGGTTGGCCTAGATTGGGTCTCCAGATTTAGGACATAAAAATACAGGATATCCAGTTAAATTCACATTTCAGATCAACAAAGCACGCATTTTTAGTATAAGTACGTCCCATGCAATATTTAGAAATCCCTGTAGTAAAGAATTGCTTGCTGTTTATCTAAAATTCAAATGTAACTGGATGCTCTGTATTTTATCTGGTAGCCCTACCCTCAACCACATCTGTGTTTCTTCCTTTCCCCTCCCTATCCTGCTTCTCCATCTCCCTCCCTTGCAGGTTTTTCCCTCTATAAACCGTGATACCTAATACCCTTTCTCAGCCTCTGCTTCTAAGGAACCTGACCTGAGACTGTCACTGCCTCTCTGCCATCCACAGTGACCAGAAAAGGCCCTCTATTTCCCCTGGACTTTGCAGAACATATCTCTTTGGCCCAGCCTCCTGACACAGGATGAGTGGGGCAGTTCTGAGGAGGGTCTCTGTGTAACCCTGGGGGAAGCCACTGCCTCTAACTGCATTCCTGCAGGACTGGTTTCCTGGAAACCTTAGGAAGACCAGGTGGACAGGAATCCTTGTGACCACAGCCTCTTTTAGGGAGCTGACTTTGATCCATCCATGACAGAGCTAGGGTTGGTGGCTTAATATCTGAGCCTGGATTTTTATACTCTGGAACATGAAGACTGGATGAAAATGACATCTGGGGACCTTCCAGTTGTGACCCAGTGAGATTTGGAGTTTTCCTAAGCCTGACCTTTGTATTTAGTTTATAAAGTACTCAACCTAGTGCCTGGCACAAGGTTGCTATTAATAGTAGTGTTGATCATAAGCAACCATAATAAAAAAACACCTGATTCCCCAAATAACATGGGATTAATAAGAAAATGTCCTATGAGGGCACCAAGCACCCAACTAAACAGATTTCATGGCAAAACCACCCCAAGGTGGAGTGAGTTGTCTTGCTTCCTATCATGCAAAGGGAGAGGGGAGACGTTTATCTACCTGCCAGTGACAAATCATTTCCATCCATCATCTCCTTTAATCAAAAACAGTGGCCACTCTGGTGTCCAGGAATTTGGCAAATGTTCCAGGACAATGTCCCAGACTCTACTCCTACACTTTTCAGAACTGCAAGCACTCCCAGACCAATTGGAGGACCACCTGCTCTCCTGACGGGGGTTGGGGGGGGACTGACCCATGAACACTCAAACCTTGTGTCCCTTCGGTCCTCCAAACACAGGAGGCAGAGTCATGCCCTCCTTCCTCTCGCCCATCACCACGCTCTGCATGCCAGTCCCTCTTCTTGAGGGGCTCAACTCAGCCACAGACTACTGCTGAGACATGCTCAGCCACCAGCCCCACAGCTCTTTGGCTGAAGGAACTGGCTTTCTGTTCCCTCTCTCACAACCGTCACAAGGACACTCAGGAGCCCTCATTCACATAAAATCCCATCGTGGAATCTTTGCCCACAACCACAGAATAGCAGGGCTGGAGGAGACTCTGAGGCACCTAGTCTAGTCCTTAGCAGATGTACAAGCGGGGCCGCCCCAAAAACACCCCCACCAAGTGCTTCTGCTTGACACCTTCAAGACCGAGAGCTCACTCCCAGCTGGTGCACCCCCTTCCCTTCATGGAACTACTCAGCCATTAGAAGCTTCTTCTCATGTCCGTGTGGAATCTGACCTCTTGCAGCTTCCTCTTGTTGGTCCTCATTCTTTCACTGATGGCACAGAAAGTCCAGTCTTGTTGGAAGATGGTGTGCAAAGAGGTTCAGGGAGGTGTGTGGGGAGAAGTATCGTGAGACAATGTCAGAGGTGATAAGAAATGTCAGAAAGAGAACTGGTAGAAATACATGCTTGCTAAAAGGGACCCGCATCCTGCATGCTTCCTATCATGCTTTTTAAAAGTGTGGTGCTCAAGAGGTAGCTCCTCAGCCCTCTGGAAAACTTGTCTGTCCCAAATAACTTACTCTCTGAGACTACAGACAACTGGAGTATTGTGTTACTTATTGTGGCGACAAGAAAAAGGTGATCAGGAAGGGAGGAGACTCAAAACTGTGTCACGGGAAAGACAGTTGAAAGACCTGGGTCTGGTTAGCCAGAAGGAAAGATTTGCGTAGTAAAGTTGTTGCCTCTGAAAATCTTTCCTGGGGAAGAAGGACTGGACCAATTCCAACTGGAGCAAAGAATTAGACTTAGGACAAAAGGGTAAACCATCAAAGTGACCAAAAGCTTCCTACTAGACAGGGCTATCTAACAGTGAGAGGTCCCTGTCACTGAAGGTGTCCAAGGGAGGTGGAGAAGGGGGCCATCGATGCAATTCAAGCTCTGGGTGGAGGTTGGACTTGACGGCTTTGGCATCACCACCACCATCCAAACACACACACACACACACACACACATGCACGCACGCACGCACACACACACACACACACACACACACGTTTGGGTATTTAAAGCCAGAGGCTCTTTATTTTTCAAAGTACATCAGTGTAGGTTGTGTGTCTGTTGCTTTGCTTAGCCTTGGTCACCCAGAGATTTTCCCATCACTGACTTGGTTGTCAGCAAGTAATAAAAGCCTTTCCTCTCTCCTTGGGAGGAGTGGAGCAGATTGTCTGGATCTGCACGTAGTGCCCTGGCTCCAGTCTCAGCACCAAACGTGTTCCTTCTGCGCAGTCTGTTCTGTTTTGACAATGCATAGGGGAGAGCTGGAGAAAGTCCCGTAGCCAAGGGTTCTGGAGGCTGCAGGGTGGGGCTTTGCTCTGGGACAGGAGGGATGATATTTGCATTGAAGAAAGATGTGGTTGGAGCCCCTTGCTCAGAAGGAACACAAGCAGAAAGTTTGGCTGGGGTCAGCGTCTGACCTCAGTCATCGTCTTTCAGAGAGGAAGCTCTACCTACTACAGCCACACCGGTGTTTTCTCAAGGGCGGAGTCTGAAAGAGATTTCTTCACAGGAGGAAACTCCCCTACACCTCTCTGGCATCCTGGAGATTAAAATAATAATAAGTTGGTTTTCTTCTGCATAAGAGATGAGATTTGCTGTACTGCCTGAGGATAGAGTACTAGACTCCCTGCTTTATTAAGATCTGAAAAGTGGTCTCATTTGGACTAGAGCATTTTACATCCCGTGACCAGCTGGTAGTGACTCATTAAATGATATTACTCAACTAGGATTTACTGAGCCCACCTCTATGCTAGGCTGTGTACCAGGCACTGGGGAGCAAAGATAAACAAGATACAGGATTTGCTCTCAAGAAGCTTATAGTCCAGTGAGATAAAATTGCAAGCAAAAAAATAAAATCCGTGCAGCCAGGGCTCTAGAAGAGCCCCGTGAATACACTAGCTGGCCACAAGCCTCAGGGATGGTGTCCTCGAGGAAGGGATATCTTGAGATGAGTTTTCAAAGATGAGCAAGATTTTATGAAGCTTCAAAGGCAGAAGTGGGGAAGGACGATGGACGGAGGGATCTGTGTATGCAAAGGTGTAGGAAGGGTGTGAAAAAGCTTTGTTTTTTTTAAAGGAGCCACCTGTACTTCGATGCGACCAAAGCCACATATGATGCAGGCAGAGATGTTCAAAGGATGAAGCTAGAAAGGTGGTTTCAAACCAGGGGCAATTTTGTCTCCCAGGGACATTTGGTTGTCTCAAGGAGAGGAGGGGCAGCACTACTGGCCTCTAGTGGGTAGAGACCAAGGATGCTGCTAAACATCCTTCAGTGCTCTGGGCAGCCCCCTCATCCAGATAGACCAGTCCATCTGGTCCACACTGTCAACAGTGCTGAGATGGAGAAACCCTACCTCAGAGAGAGGGCAGCCACACCATAAGGATGCAGCTCCTTTAGGGCCACTCCGTTTTCCCAGGGTCATGCAGAGAGGGCACCCAGGGGAGAGAAACCAGGGTAGTGTAGGGTTTTCAGATCCTGCAACCCGAGGTCCCCCTTACCTGTGTCTCAGCCATCCCTCCCAGCTGAATTTTTCTGTGCACATGTGATAGGCCTGCATACAGTAGCTTCCTCCAACTTGCTGACAAAACCAGTAAACACAAAATTTCCTGGGGAAAATAATGCCTTAGATGCGTGTAACATCATTCCACTGCTGGGGCACTTTTCATCCCTCATCTTATTTTACTCATTCTACAAAAGAGGAAAACGAAGCTCAGAGATGCTCTGCAGTCTAGGAATTATTTAACTGCAACATGCTCAGCTTCTACCTCTTCTCCCAACTGGTCCCTGAGTGCACCATGGACCCATCCCTCTGGCAGCAGGGGATGCTGGGAGTATCCTCCATCCTGACCTTAATGGCCTCCTTTCCAGCTTCCTGGATTCATATCTGTGTGAGGGGCCAAGAGCAGGCTTCCTGCCTCCCTCTGACCATAGCCGTGACACTCACATACCCTCTGACCATAGGAGACCTCGCACTCCCCGTGGTGAACTGGCTGCCTTGGTAAGAGGACCCCTCCTGGCCAGCATGTCAGGGACAGCTGCTCAGCTCGTGTACTCTGGCCAGGAGGCGTTACTGACCCTGTGATTTGGTTCTTCATCCAAACTGGCAGATGGGCACAGGTGCCTTGTCGTGATGCTGCTCCCTCTTGACTGAGCAAGTCTGACCACTAAATCACCCAGCGGAGGACAGCACCGGTCAGCTGAAGGGTGGACTCGTTCCAAGTGGAACCCCAAAATGCTGCTGATCTGAAATTTCGCTGTCTCCAGTATAGCATTAACAACCCATGCCAGGTCACATGCTGCACAAACACTCAGTAATCAACAGTCATTCTAACAGCTTGTCCGAGGCCTGTTCATCTGATTTAGAAGTTTATATAATAGCATGACAGCCTTCTACCCCAATAGCTCATGAACTCATGGAGAACTGACTTCCTACATTCCCAAAGCCATTTCTCCAGTCATAGAGAAAAACAAAAAACAAAAAACCAGCACTTCCCTCTCCTCTTCTTCTCCCACAACCCATCCATTACAAGCCCAAGGAAAGGAATAAAGGGCAATGGATCTTCATAAAATAATAAAACCCTGCCTGGTCTCAGGCCCACCTACGTCATCCCAGCACTGCCTCCCCATCCCACCCCGTGAGACCTCTTAGCCCAAGCAGGGTCTCAGGGCATCTCCCCACTCTTCTCTCCGTGGTTCCTCCTCCACTGGCATGGCCCAGCAGCTCTCTCCTGCTGACCATGGCTCCATCCCTCTCCAGTAATATTGTTCCGTCTCCAACTGTGTCCTGACACTTTGTCAAGGCTACAACAGTGGAGAGCACCTGACCCCTGGCTGTAGAGTAGAATGAATAACAGGAAGCAAGAACAGAGGGAGAAAGGAGGTGGCTAGAGCAGGGCAGGTGAGAGATGATGCTGGCTGGGCCTAGGGTGTTGATTGCAGAAAAAGCAAAAAGGGAGGTGTGAAAACTGAGCCTGTGTTGGAAAGAATGTCAAAGGGGGCTCAAGCCCCAGATGAGGTAAGGGCCAGAGAAGGGGTCCCTTTCAACCTTGAGAACTTTAAATAATAAAGGGGGTACATTGACTGGAAACTCTGCTGTGACTCTGATCCTAGAGAGTATGCATCTCTTTCTTGGGGTACAGGATGACAGCACCCATTTCTCCAAGTGCTTTTGTGTCCCAGTGGAGTGCTCTCCAGAGACATTCCAGACCCCTCACTCTGTGCTTGTTCATCACGCCAAGACACTGCTGAGCATGAGTCCCACCTGCTCAGAGCAGAGCAGTGGGCTCATAGCACAGGGGTGGATCCAGGTGGGAGCTCCACATCGAGCCATGGGACACTGACAGTGAGGCTGCCACCATGTCAAGTGGCTGCTCTGATGGGCTTTCTAAAAATACTCTGGGTTCTGCTGCTCACGGGCACCAACGCAACCCTTGTGAGTGCCAGGCAGACAGGCACCCTCCTCACTCTCCCCAGTGTCTCCTCTTTAGCTCAGGTTCATCTACTCTCACCTGGATTATGACACGAGCCACTGGCTGCTCTCGCTTCTCCACAGGGACCACCAAATGGTGACCAGAAAACCCAGGAGACCACCCCATCACCAAAGCCTATCCATTCACTCACTCACTTACTCATTCATTCACTCAACATGCGTCCAACAGAGCTTTCCTGTGCCAACGCAAAGTACCCTTTCTAGGCCAGGCCATGTAGTAGATGCCACAGATTGGCTGAGTGAAGCCAAACACAAAAGAATAAATACTGTGGGAATCCAGTTATGTGATACTTAAGAATAGGCAAATCTAATCTGGAAATATGAAACTCAGAATACCAGCTACATCTTGGAGGTGAACATAGTTATTGACCGAGAAAGGGTAGGAGGGAGTTTTCTGGGATCTGAGATGTTCTATATCTTGATCTGAGTGATGGTCTCATGGGTGTAAATAAGAGACATTTTTACATACGTAAAAATGTACTGAGCTATAAACTTAAGATTTATGCCTTTTACTATATATATTATGCCTCAATCATTTTTAAATATATATATATATAAAGTATTACTCTGGTTTTACTTTTTATAATTTATAGATGAGAAAGCTACATACCAAAATTTGAGCAGTGGTTGACTCTGATTGGTGAGATGATGGTGAATTTTTAATCTCCTCTCTTTATACTTTACTGGACTTGCCAGATATTCTGCACTGAACATACCTTGCTTGTGTAGTGACATTACATATGTTAAATGTTATTTTGAAAGTAATCACCCTAGAGGTGAAACACTCGGCCAGCACGAGGTAGGTGGCTCTCTTCCCAGAGGGGACAGAGCCCACTCACGAGCTTTTGTCCTCTTGGACAGTGAGGTCATGGGCTTAGGAGTCCTGACCCAGGTCTGTGGGATTTCAGTGCAACTAAATAAAGCTTCTGGCTCACTGGAGGCTGGGAGGTGGGGCTGCTGGAGGAACCCTGGGGCTTTCCTCTCATTGCTGAGGGGAGGAGCCTCCGGGGCATTCTGAAACCTCACTGAAACCCTAGCCTGTCTGCCTTAGAACTTGCCTGACTCTGGTCTCCTGCATTTCTGACCCCTTCAGCTGGGGGTTCTGTGCCCCAGGGTATGGAGGCCTCTTCCCTGGACTTAAGAGTGATTTCAACACCCCTCACCTCGTCCCATCAGCAAGAAGGACCTGCCAGCTTGTGCTATTTGGGGCCATGGTGAGGTAGAGGGAGCTGACAGTGGGAGTATTAAAGCAAAAACTAGATTAAACCCTGAAAACCCTAAGGAAGAAAGAAAAGGGAAGATGGAGGAACCTCTTCAGGCCTTGGTTTTCTCACTGGGAAATGGGCTGTTGTGAGGTTAACATACAAATAAGCATATGGAAAGCACTAGAACTGAGGGCTGGTTTTGTGCTCTGGGTTTTTTGTTTGTTTTTTAAATTTATTTTTGTCTGCATTGGGTCTTCGTTGCTGCGCGCAGGCTTTTCTCTAATTGCGGTGAGCGGGGGCTACTCTTCGTTGCCGTGTGCGGGCTTCTCACTGCAGTGGCTTCTCTTTGTTGCAGAGCACAGGCTCTAGGTGCATGGGCTCTAGGCATGCGGACTTCAGCAGTTGTGGCTCATGGGCTCAGTAGTTGTGGCTCACAGGCTCTAGAGCGCAGGCTCAGTAATTGTGGCGCATGGGCTTAGTTGCTCCGCAGCATGTGGGATCTTCCCGGACCAGGGATTGAACCCATGTCCCCTGCATTGGCAGGCAGATTCTTAACCACTGCACCACCAGGGAATCCCTTGTGCTCTGGTTTTGCTGACACTTTGGGAGACAGAGGCTTGTCGTATGGCTGGCTCCCCCACCTTCTCCTCCATTCCTAATGTCCCTCTCGGCTACCATAGCCTGCACAGAGCAGGAGGTGAGATACAGTTTTTTGTGCCTGAAGCCTGATTTCTGCACTGGCAAAGTCAGTGGGCTCATGTGATGAATATCTGCTTGTGATTCATAAATATATTTTGTATTTCCAGCCTGGATCCTAAAATCACTTCCCCCTCCCTCCAGTCTCCTCTCCCGCCCCTGACACACATATTCCCATAGAGAAGTCATGTGAGGCCTTCTCAGATTGAGCCCAGGAATGAGCCAGCGGCCCAGCTCTGCCCTGTGACACACACAGCCTCCAGCAGTCACATGGCCTCCAGCTGCCACCACCTGCCCTCTGTCACCAGACTGGTGCCCTCTCCCTGGCAGGCTTCCTGAGCTGACTCGCCCCTACAAGCTCTAAGCTTGGCAGACAGTGGGACTGAGGGACAGAGGGTACAGGGCCAACAGTCTTGGACAGTTCTGGTCTCAGCCGACCTCAGTGGGACCCCGTCCAGGAGTCTCCTCAGCACCACATGGTGTGCCCCACAGGGGATTAGGTACCCTGCTGGCCTGGTGCAGAGGTGGACAGAGCTGTTGGCAGCTGGCTCTGTGAAGCCAGCCCCAGCCAGAGCCCCCATGAGCAGGGAGCTGGAGCCACAAGTGCTAAGATGAGGCCGTGTGGGGAGCCAAGGACACCATATATCCGTGTACCTAGTGGAAAGGCTGAAAGCCAGGCATTGCCGGGTTTTAGAAGGAGAGAAGAGAGCAAATACAGGAGGGGCCATCTGTATATATATTATACTCAAAAAAAAAAAAAAAGGAAAAGAAATGAAAGAAAAAAACTCTAGAAGAGTGGTCCTCAACCAAGAGCAGATTTGCCACCCAAGGGACAACATCTGGAAACAGTTTTGGTTGTCAAAACTGGGGGACTGCTACAGGCATCCAGTGGGCAGAGGCCAGGATGATGTTGCTGAACCTCCTACAAGGCACAGGACAGCTGCCCATAACAAAGGCTTATCCACCCCAGTGTCAGTAGTGCCACGGTTAAGAAACCCTGCTCTAAGAGAGGATGCCTAAAATCATAATAATTTCACAGACACCCCAGAACACACCACCAGACATGGTCCTGCCCACCAGAAAGACAAGATCCAGCCTCATCCACCAGAACACAGGCACCAGTCCCCTCCACCAGGAAGCGTACACAACCCACTGAACCAACCTTACCCACTGGGTGCAGACACCAAAAACAGTGGGAACTACGAACCTGCAGCCTGTGAAAAGGAGACCCCAAACACAGTAAGTTAAGCAAAATGAGAAGACAGAGAAAGACACAGCAGATGAAGGAGCAAGGTAAAAACCCACCAGACCAAACAAATGAAGAGGAAATAGGCAGTCTACCTGAAAAAGAATTCAGAGTAATGATAGTAAAGATGATCCAAAATCTTGGAAATAGAATGGAGAAAATATGAGACACATTTAACAAGGACCTAGAAGAACCAAAGAGCAAACAAACAATGATGAACAACACAGTAAATGAAATTAAAAATTCTCTAGAAGGAATCAATAGCAGAATAACTGAGGCAGAAGAATGGATAAGTGACCTGGAAGATAAAATAGTGGAAAAAACTACCACAGAGCAGAATAAAGAAAAAAGAATGAAAAGAATTGAGGACAGTCTCAGACGCCTCTGGGACAACATTAAATGCACCAACATTCAAATTATAGGGGTCCCAGAAGAAGAAGAGAAAAAGAAAGGGACTCAGAAAATATTAGAAGAGATTATAGTCGAAAACTTCCCTAATAGGGGAAAGGAAATAGTTAATCAAGTCCAGGAAGTGCAGAGTGTCCCATGTAACAAGAGACAAAGAAGGACACTACATAGTGATCAAGGGATCAATCCAAGAAGAAGATATAACAATTGTAAATATTTATGCACCCAACACAGGAGCACCTCATTACATAAGGCAAATGCTAACAGCCATAAAAGGGGAAATCGACAGTAACACAATCATAGTAGGGGACTTTAACACCCCACTTTCACCAATGGACAGATCATCCAAAATGAAAATAAGGAAACACAAGCTTTAAATGATACATTAAACAAGATGAACTTAATTGATATTTATACGACACTCCAGCCAAAAACAGAATACACTTTCTTCTCAAGTGCTCATGGAACATTCTCTAGGATAGATCGTATCTTGGGTCACAAATCAAGCCTTGGTAAATTTAAGAAAATTGAAATCATATCAAGAATCTTTTTCAACCACAGCGCTATGAGACTAGATATCAATTACAGGAAAAAGAATCTGTAAATAATACAAACACATGGAGGCTAAACAATACACTACTAAAATAACCAAGAGATTACTGAAGAAATCAAAGAGGAAAAAAAAAAGAAATCAAAGAGGAAATAAAACAATACCTAGAAACAAATCACAATGAAAACACAATGACCCAAAACCTATGGGATGCAGCAAAAGCAGTTCTAAGAGGGAAGTTTATAGCAATACAATCCTACCTCAAGAAACAAGAAACATCTCAAATAAACAACCTAACCTTACACCTAAAGCAGTTAGAGAAAGAAGAACAAAAAACCCCCAAAGTTAGCAGAAGGAAAGAAATCATAAAGATCAGATCAGAAATAAATGAAAAAGAAATGAAGGAAACGATAGCAAAGATAAATAAAACTAAAAGCTGGTTCTTTGAGAGGGTAAACAAAATTGATAAACCATTACTCAGACTCCTCAAGAGAAAAAGGGAAAAGACTCAAATCAATAGAATTAGAAATGAAAAAGGAGAAGTAACAATTGACACTGCAGAAATACAAAGGATCACAAGAGATTACTACAAGCAACTATACGCCAATAAAATGGACAACCTGGAAGAAATGGACAAATTCTTAGAAAAGTACAACCTTCCGAGACTGAACCAGAAAGAAATAGAAAACATAAACAGACCAATCACAAGCACTGAAATTGAAACTGTGATTAAAAATCTTCCAACAAACAGAAGTCCAGGACCAGATGGCTTCAGAGGTGAATTATATCAAACATTTAGAGAAGCACTAACACTTATCTTTCTCAAACTCTTCCAAAATATAGCAGAGGAAGGAACACTCCCAAACTCATTCTACAAGGCCACCATCACCCTGACACCAAAACCAGACAAAGATGTCACAAATAAAGAAAACTACAGGCCAATATCACTGATGAACATAGATGCAGAAATCCTCAACAAAATACTAGCAAACAGAATCCAACAGCACATTAAAAGGATCATACACTGTGATCAAGTGGGGTTTATCCCAGGAATGCAAGGATTCTTCAATATACACAAATCAATCAATGTGATAAACCATATTAACAAACTGAAGGATAAAAACCATATGATCATCTCAACTGACGCAGAAAAAGCTTTCGACAAAATTCAACACCCATTTACGGTAAAAACCCTCCAGAATGTAGGCATAGAGGGAACTTACCTCAACATAATAAAGGCCATATATGACAAACCCACAGCCAACATCATCCTCAATGGTGAAAAACTGAACCCATTTCCACTAAGATCAGGAACAACACAAAGTTGCCCACTCTCACGAATATTATTCAACATAGTTTTGGAAGTTTTAGCCACAGCAATCAGAGAAGAAAAAGAAATAAAAGGAATCCAGATTGGAAAAGAAGACATAAAACTGTCACTGTTTGCAGATGACATGATAGTATAGGAGAATCCTAAAGATGCTACCAGAAAACTACTAGAGCTAATCAATGAATATGGTAAAGTAGCAGCATACAAAATTAATGCACAGAAATCTCTGGCATTCCAATATACCAATGATGAAAATTCTGAAAGAGAAATTAAGGAAACACTCCCATTTACCACTGCAACAAAAAGAATAAAATACCTAGGAATAAACCTACCTAAGGAGACAAAAGACCTGTATGCAGTAAACTATAAGACACTGATGAAAGAAATTAAAGATGATGTAAACAGATGGAGAGATATACCATGTTCTTGGATTGGAAGAATCAGCATTCTGAAAATGACTATACTACCCAAAGCAATCTACGGATTCAATGCAATCCCTACCAAATTACCAATGGCATTTTTCACAGAACTAGAACAAAAAATTTCACAATTTGTATGGAAACACAAAAGACCCCAAATAGCCAAAGCAATCTTGAGAAAGAAAGAGAGCTGGAGTAACCAGGCTCCCTGACTTCACACTATACTACAAAGCTTCAGTAATCAAGACACTATGGTACTGGCACAAAAACAGAAATATAGATCAGTGGAACAGGATAGAAAGCCCAGAGGTAAACCCACACACATACGGTCACCTTTTCTTTGATAAAGGAGGCAAGAATATACAATGGAGAAAAGACAGTCTCTTCAATAAGAGTGGTGCTGGAAGAACTGGACAGCTACATGTAAAAGAAAGAAATTAGGGCTTCCCTGGTGGCGCAGTGGTTGAGAGTCCGCCTGCCGATGCAGGGGACACAGGGTCGTGCCCCGGTCTGGGAGGATCCCACATGCCACGGAGCGGCTGGGCCCGTGAGCCATGGCCGCTGGGCCTGCGCATCCGGAGCCTGTGCTCTGCAACGGGAGAGGCCACGACAGTGAGAGGCCCGCGTACCGCAAAAAAAAAAAAGAATAAAAGAAAGAAATTAGAACACTCCCTAACACCATACACAAAAATAAACTCAAGATGGATTAAAGACCTACATATAAGGCCAGACACTATGAAACTCTTAGAGGAAAACATAGCCAGAACATTCTGTGACATAAATCACAGCAAGATCCTTTTTTGACCCACCTCCTAGAGAAATAGAAATAAGAACAAAAATAAACAAATGGGACCTAATGAAACTTAAAAGATTTTGCACAGCAAAGGAAACCATAAATAATATGAAAAGACAACCCTCAGAATGGGAGAAAATATTTTCAAATGAAGCAACTGACAAAGGATTAATCTCCAAAATATACAAGCAGCTCATGCAGCTCAATATCAAAAAAACAAACAACCCAATCCAAAAATGGGCAGAAGACCAAACAGACATTTCTCCAAAGAAGATATACAGATTGCCAATAAACACATGAAAGGATGCTCAACATCACTAATCATTAGAGAAATGCAAATTAAAACTACAATGAAGTATCACCTCACACTGGTCAGAATGGCCATCATCAAACATCTACAAACAATAAATGCTGGAGAGGGTGTGTAGAAAAGGGAACCCACTTGCACTCTTGGTGGGAATGTAAACTGATACAGCTGCTATGGAGGACAGTATGGAGGTTCCTTAAAAAACTAAAAATAGAACTACCATATGACCCAGCAATCCCACTACTGGGCATACACCCTGAGAAAACCATAATTCAAAAAGAGTCATGGGGCTTCCCTGGTGGCGCAGTGGTTGAGTCCACCTGCCAATGCAGGGGATACGGGTTCATGCCCTGGTCCAGGAAGATCCCACATGCCGCGGAGTGGCTAGGCCCATGAGCCATGGCCGCTGAGCCTGCGCGTTGCGGAGCACCACGATGGGAGAGGCCACAACAGTGAGAGGCCCGCGTACCGCAAAAAAAAAAAAAAAAAAAAGAGTCATGTACCACAATGTTCACTGCAGCTCTATTTGCAATACCCAGGACATGGAAGCAACCTAAGTGTCTATTGACAGATAAATGGATAAAGAAGATGTGGCACATATATACAATGGAATATTACTCAGCCATAAAAAGAAACAAAATTGAGTTATTTGTAGTGAGGTGGATGGACCTAGAGACTGTCATACAGAGTGAAGTAAGTCAGAGAGAGAAAAACAAATACCATATGCTAACACATATATATGGAATCTAAATAAGAAAAAAAATGGTACGGAAGAACCAAGGGCAGGACAGGAATAAAGCCACAGACGTAGAGAATGGACTTGAGGATATGGGGAGGGGGAAGGGTAAGCTGGGACGAAGTGAGAGAGTGGCATGGACATATATACACTACCAAATGTAAAACAGATAGCTAATGGGAAGCAACTGCATAGCACAGGGAGATCAGCTTGGTGCTTTGTGTCCACCTAGAGGGGTGGGATACGGAGGGTAGGCAGGAGGTGCAAGAGGGAGGAGATATGGGGATATATGTATACGTATAGCTGATTCACTTTGTCATACAGGAGAAACTAACACACCGTTGTAAAGCAATTATACTCCAATAAAGATGTTTAAAAAAAAAAAAAGCCCTGCTCTAGAGAGAAAGCAACCCTTCTGGGTTAGATTTGAGAAGGACCCCACAAATGAGTGAACTGGGAGTGTCACACCCAGGCTTGGAACCATTCAGTACCTACCCAGTGCCTTCAGATTTGAACCCAAACCCCTCAGCATGTGGCGCACCAAGCCTTACTTCCATAATCTGGCTTACCCTCCAGCCTCACCTCCTGTGTGGTTGTGGTCACATCAAGCCATTCACAATGTCCCAATACCCCAAGGCCTTTGCCCTTGAGGCAGGGGATTTCATGTCCTCTCTTTAGAATGTTCTCCTACTTCTATCTGGCCAGGATTCACCCATCCTTCTGGGTCCAGCTGTGCCATTTCCTCATCCAAGAAGCCCCCTGCACCCTCATGTCCCTGGGGTGGCAGATGGCACCTGTACCATAGATCATCACACTGGACAGGTGCTGGCACAGCTGTCTCTCCCACCAGACTGTGGGTTCCCTTTGACGTCCAGGTCTGTTTCCCCAGTGCCTGGGGTGACCTTGAACAAGAGGAGCCAGTCTCTCCTTGATCTTGGGGTGGGTAGGCAGGTCTAGCCTATTGTCCCTCAATGCAGAGGATCCATGGGGAGCTGGAGAATATGCAGAGAGTGATGTCAGGCCAACTGGGCCAGGCAAAGCAGGTGGGAATCAGAGACAGGAATGAGTCTGAGGGACCAGACAAACAGGGTCTGGTAACAAAATGACAGAGGAGCAGAGACCAGAAGAAAGATGGTCTGTGCCAGTTCTAGAGGCAGAGTTGTAAGCTCCCAGTTCCCCGCCCCCCACCATGGTGGGCCTTCAGCATCCAGGACTGGGATTGCCACCAGATGCTTGGCAAATGCATGTTATATCAACAGGGAAATTTGGTCATTCACACTTGAGAGCCAGGTTGCTTACTTTTCCTTAAATTAGCTTCATGGGGAAGGCAGGGCACAAGAGACAATCCTATTTAATAGATGAGGAAGCTGAAGCTCTAGGAGGTAAAGAGACTGTCTCCAAATTGCCAATACTGCATCCTTATCTCTTTTTCTCTTTGGCTACACCATTCTGAGTCAGCCAAGACAAGATTAGTCAGCTCATTCCTTCACCATTGGTTTAATTTCCATGGGCAATCCCAAAAGACAATGCAAAAGAACAATTCTCCAGTGTCATCTCTTGTGGTATACAGTTATCCACAGAATTCAGTTTTGTGTTTTACAGCTATTTTGAGATACAACTGTCCTACAATAAACTGCATATATTTAAAGCATACGATTTGATGAGAGCTGACATATGTATACTCCCATGAAACCATCGCCACATGGAGACAATGAACATATATCCACCACCCTTAAAAGTTTCCTTGGACTCCTTTATTATCCTTCTCATCCCTCTTCACACACACACACACACACACACACACACACACACACACACACACACACACAGGCAACCACTGCTTTCTGTTCCTCTTATTGCATTTTCTAGCACTTATACAAATGGGATCATACAGTATGTACTTGTTTTTATCTGGCTTCTTTCAGTCAGCGTAATTGTTTTGAGATTCATGCATGTTGCTGCATGTATCAAAAGTTTATTCATTTTTATTATTGAGTGGTATTCCATTATATGCATATACCACAATTTGTCCATTCACCTGCTAGGTTGTTTTCAGTTTTGGGCTGTTACAAACAAAGTTGCCATGAACAATTATATACAAGTCTCATAAGGACGTATGTTTTTATTTTTCTTGGTAAATACCTAAGAGTAGATTGGCTGGGTCATATGTTCAATTTATGTGTAACTTTTTATGAAATTGCCAAACTGTTTTCCAAGTTAATTATACCATTTTACATTCCATCAGCAGTGTATAAGAGTCCACTTCCTCCACATGCTCACCAGCATAAGGTATAGCCAGTCTTTTAATTCTAACCATTCTAGTAAGTATGGTGGTATCTTACTATGATTTTAATTTGCTTTCCTAATGACTAAAGATATTGAGCATCTTTTCATGTGCTTATTTGCCATCCATATATTTTCAATTAGTGAAGTGTCTATTCAAAGAAAAAGTTTTGGAAGAGTATTATATTTGCTTATATCAGATGTAATAAGGTACATAATTTTGAGCATGGCCTTTGGAAACTGTCAGACCTGGTATCACATTCTGGCTTGGCCACTTACCATGCAACTTAGGATAAACGGCTTACCTTCTCTGAACTTCATTTTCCTCTTGTGTAAAATGAAGGTAATAATAGAACCTGATAAGGTTTAAATGAGGATCAAATAATTAATGCCTTTAAAGTATAACTCAAGGTCTAACATATAAAACTTAATAAATATTATTAATATTTATTATTATAACATCCTCTGTTGGTCTGATTTGAATTGTGATAAGCAATACCCCTGGCATACCTGAAAAACTAATCTCTGTGAGAATTAAATGGTGTTTCATGTCCAACACAGTAGATATACAATATCTTTTTTATTGCTAGCTATGTGAAAAATGGAATTTAATAGAAGTTTAGTATGTCAGAGCTGAAAGAGTCCTTAGAGATATTTAAACCAACTCTATGCCTTAGCCCAGGTCCTCTGGAAAGCAGAGCCTGAGGCAAGGATATAGTACTGCGACTTTACTTGGGAGGTGCAAACTCAGGGTGGTTAGGGTGGAGAAAAGATTCAGAAGTGAGACAAGGGAAGATGCAGGGGCTCTCACGCAGGTGACCACTATCCAGCTACTCAAAGAGGTGCCAAAGAAACACAGTAGGTCTCTCGGTAGGCATGCTTTCTCAGCACCTGGAAATTCCCTGGAAAGTTTCCAAAGAGAAACCACACTTCACAGAAGTCCAAAGAGGGGGAAAGTAGGGCACATGTATCTGTCATTTTCCCTCCTGTGGTCAAGACTCAAGCCATGGCAAACAAACTCCCCTGCACTTCCAGCGTGTGTCATCCACCACCATGGTGGTTATTGAGGAAAACATCCCACATCCTGCCTTGTGGTCTTTCATCCAAGCCCAGAACTGAATGGGCAGCTTAGTGCAGATGGAATGCCAACCAGGGAAGAAAAAGAAGGTGTGTAAGACTCATGTCCTGCCTTAGGCTGGGCACCTGCAGAAGCAGATCCAGAGTCTAAGATTTGAGTATAAGAGGTTTGGGGGTAATGGAATCCAGGAAGCAGGGGTAGAAGGGTAGAAAGGGGAGACGGGAGGAAGCCAATACATGGTGTGGCGATGGGGAGGCTACTGTTGTAGGCATCTGGGGCTCAGTTCTAGTGGTGACATCTAGGAGACAATACGAAACTCATTTCAGGTTTGTCCCATGCAAGGTGAGGAAGCTGAGATAGCTACCTCCAACCATTTGTCATTGGCTGAGGGCTGCTCCCTGGGACATTAACTTCCATGACCCCTCCCTCCAAGAGAAAGGAGGAGAGTCCCAGCTGCTGACAGTAGGATGCCTTTGGCATGTCCTGGAACAGTGAAGGCAGTATCTGCTACATCAGGGGTCAACAAACTATTTCTTAAAGAGCCAGAGAGTAAATAGATGAGATTTACAGGCCATGTTGTTTCTGTCACAACTAGTCCACTCTGCTGTTGTAGCTCAGCCACAGATAATATGTAAACAAATGGGATTGGGGTTTTGTCCCAATAAAACATTATTTAACAAAACAGGCAGCCAACCTGCAGGCCATAGTTTGCAGACCTCTTTTCTACGTGTATGAAGTATCCCATTTTGCAGACAGAGAAACTAAGGCCCAGTAGAGAAAAAGTGACTGGTTATAAAGGGGCCAGAGTCACATCTCTTGACCTTCTGCCCAATATTTTCTCCACTATATCTTGTTACCTCTTTACTGGGGCCTTGGTATGATTTTTAGGAGACTTTCAGCCAGAACTCTTCCAGGGAGAGTCTGTGTAACCCATAAGTCTTAAATGGCAGCGGTTTGTTTCCTCTTGGTGGCCAGAGAGGCCTCAGGGACTCAAGCCTTGCAGCTTTCCAGAGTCATTCAGAGCAACTTCTGGGAGCCTCCCCGTGCCAGGCCCTCTTCCATCAAGCTCTGCCTTGGCTGCTTTGACAGAACATCTCCCAGCAGCGGCCACAAAGCGCAGAGTGAAGGAGCAGTTAGAACTTTGGGGCCTGTAAAAAAATCTAAAAATATCCAGGAATGTGTGCACACATGTGGCCCTTCTGTGACCAAAACATCTGGGAAGAAGATCAAATGCTCCCACTTTAATTCGCCTAAAATTCTGCGAGGACTTGGGAAGGGAAGGGAAGTTGCAAGTCATTGACTTCACTGGGGGAAGGATGTCACAAGAGTTTTGTTTTTTTAAGACAGAATAAGTTATGCGCATGCAGAATCCTCCCCTGGGGGAAGTCCTGGACCTGGTTTCCTTGGGATTCTGAGGATTGTTTCTCAAAAGGCAAGGGGGGGGGGGGAGTTCATTGGCTACAGGCTTGAATTCCTGATTTGATGACATTTTTTTTTTTAAAAGAAGATAAAAATACCAAGTCCCTCGATCAGAACATTAGGAGTGGGTGATAATGTAGTGAATCATTAAATGTCAGAATTGTAGAAGGCCTGGTGTGAGCCATGCATTTGTCAGATGAGGAAACTGAGACTAAAGAGAGAGCTTTCCTGATATTCCATGGAGTGTGGCAGAGACAGGGCTGAAATGCATGTGTCCCAACTCCCAGACCAGTAATGCATTGGGATGAAGAGTTGGAGGAAAGGATCAATCCTGGTTCCACTACTTCTAAGCCCTATGATCTTATCTATACACTATAGACGATATTGGTTGGTTTTGTCTGTAAGAAGCCAGGACTGGAACCTCTGGATCTTGTGCTGTGACCTATGGAGTCCTTGAAGGGTGAGCCAAGGCAGGTAGATATCCACTCTCTTCATTACTAATCATGCCCTCAAACCCTAATAGAACATCCTGGCAATTTGGGCTGGCTAATGTGTGAGCCTAGAATTCCATTCAGCCGCTGGCTTGAATCCTTAGCCAGAAACAGGCTAAATGGCCTGTAGGGTACCCTTTCCTCAGGCTGTGCCCCAACTCTGGAGCAGGGAAAGCTAGCCACTCCCTAAAGCTTAAGGCAGCCTGACTAAGCCACCCACCCACACTCTCTCCAACTGCTTGCCACACTGTGGTTTCCACTAGTCTGTGGAGGACAAGCAGTGGCTTCTTAGACACTCCTCACTTAGGAGGCAAAGGTTTGAAGTAGGATCCTTAAAAAATATGGTGCAAAGAGAGGAGCGTCTAAGCAGAGCCTGCTACTCAGACAACAGAATTTTTCAATTTGCCCACCGTCCTGGAAAACTATAATCCAAGCATGTCCTTAATTTGATCTCCACCAGACTCGAGACCTAGTGTGCCCTCTAGAGGCCAACCTTTTTGTTTAGCTCCAATTAGTGCAATGGGCTCAAGGACCAGACCTATCAGACACATAGATGTTCCCCACAAGAGAGATAATCATGAATTACCACAACAGTCCTAGTAGTATCTTGGCAATGCTGTTTCTCTAATCCTTTCCACTGTTCTTATGTCCCACTTGGTCCTACCTGGGACCACTGAGATGAGAGGTTCATACTCCCAAGGTCTTTACAAATGCCTCTCTCATGCTTCCCTACACTCTCCACACTAAGCTGAAAAGTCATGTTCTCTCACTTTAACCACCTGATTAACAAGCTGAAGGCTACATATGGACATCCAAAAGCAACAAACCATGATCACAACAGACAAGCCCACATTTGCCACCACACTATAAGTCATCATTGCATCCCCTCATATTTTAATCAGTACCCCATTGCCACAGAGAGAAACATTCTCCAGTTAGATCAAAAGCTCCTTCTGTACCTTGATTCTAGCTGTGGGAGCCATGGGAACTGCAGGAGCTGGGATGGAAACCGGGTTTCTTCTTCAGTAGCTGCAGGCAGGCATCTTCTGCTGCAGTAAAACTTTCATTCATCCTGAGTTGCGTCCATCCATAACTAGCTCTCTCACGTGTCCCACTTCTTCAACAAGACTAATTGCTGTGCCAGGACTCACCTGCAGCATCTGCAAAACACAAACTTATCTCAAAGCCAAATGCCAACAATATATGCTAGCTTCCAGGAGATAAAGACCTGGGACTAAAGAACCCTCCTTAGAGTCCACCTCTGGGGACGGAGGAATATCCAACTGGCAGAGATCAGGTTCATCTTATCTCCATTTCTGGGGCTCTCCTGTTTTACATATTGGGAGGTCATGTGCTGTATTATTATTTTTTTAAATGGATCCCAGGGTATTCTTCATTTGGGAAGTAGGGAAATGGGACCAGAGACCTATTGTATTTGGTTTGCTTCTAGTCTAGATATTAGGCTGGAGGGTAACTGTGAAGTCACATTAATCCTGAGATATGCTTGTGATTTCTACATTCTTTGGGTGTGGGACTGATCTTATGCTCTTCTTAGAGGTACTTTTGAATAAGTGAACTGACATCCAGGTTGGCTCAGGAAAGTCCAAGTTTATGCCTATTGTCCTGACTTCCTGTCTGGTTTGGCATGTATTCAGGATGTTATTAAAATTGAGGGGGGGCAGGGGAGTGTTACTTCATTCTTCCATGCATGCTGTGTGAAGCTGTCTGGTGAGCTTGATTGTACGAAATGACTTTCTATACGGAAGATGGAGTAGGTGAGATTATGTTGCCTAACTTAGCAGGTAACCATGAGGAAAACAGGCTGAGCTGCCCATTCATTGCTCCCAGGTCTAGACATAAGAGAAGAGGCAAGGATTGGAGAAGAGGCCTCGTGAAGAGTCAGGCAGGACTTTTCTGATACTCTTGTTTTTTCTGGCCTAGGGCCACATCCCTAAGTTAAAGAGAGACCCAAAATATGGGGGTATGTTGGCTGAAGGCCCCAACTTCTGGGGAGGAAAGAAAGCACCTTCTTACACAGTCTACCCACAGCAGGAGTTTTCTGACATGGGGAACAGGCACTGCTCTACTGAGGTGCTAAGATAATGATGGTGAAAGGATTTTAAACACTCACCATTTCCTGTCATCTAATATAACTGCTTAAGGCATCGTGTTGAGAAAGATTCTAGGTTTGGCAAGAATGAGAGCCGTCACTGATTGGGATGTTGGCCATGATTCAGGAGCAGGGAGCATCTGCACACATCTCAGTAATTTGCCATTTCTGTACTAACAAGAAAAGCTTTCAAAAGGAGAAACAAAGAACTTAAAACATTATTCCTTCCACATGGCATGCCCTATTGGATCCTTTTCCTTTTTGGATTGATTATGTCTGTAACTTTGGTTGGCCAAGAAGGTCTGGAAGCTGTTCTAGCTTATGAGACTGCTCTCTCCTACCATTAACTTTATAAGGGTGGGTAGGGTGGGAGATATAAGCCTATTGCACTAGATCTTAGGAAGACACTCTTTCCCTTTATGCTCTTTCCCTTGAGTGTGTTCTTTCTTCTTTCTGCTTGTGAGAATGATAGCTCTTAGAATGAGCTAGGATGGTTTTTCATGTAGGACTTAGTCTATCCAGGAGCAGAAAATTGGTCCTTAGACATAGTCTAACCTATCTCACCAGGGTGGGAAGAGTTGGTACCAAAGCTCCCTTTGTAGTTATAAACATATTTCCTCTGACTAGCTTTGTCCATTTTTACCTTGTTCATGGAGCTAGCAGGACTGGTGTCAGACTGAGGTGGGCAGTTGGTCAAGGACCCATAGGTTTGAGATCTCAGCAAAATATCTTGCCATCTTCTTACTATCACCAATAATACATATTTTCCTAGAGATGGAGGGATTAAAGACAATGCGTATAAAATGCCTGTGACTCAGGTAACTGCCATGTAGTTAACTATCACTATTATCATTATAATAATGACAAATGTCACTTGAAGGCCAAATCTTCCCTTACCTGATTTGATTTTTGGCCAAAGTAATAAGTACTGGAAAGTACCAGACAGGAAGGTAACTTTCTTGAGAAAATATCTGGACAACAGCAGGCAGTGCATATGTCCTCTAAAGATCCGTTAGTAAGAAATTCAATACAAATTCCATCCTAAACCGCATTGTTCAAGTGAGTGCTTTGAAACATAAATGGAAAGTTAGATGTTAGCCACTTTGCCTCCTAGGATTTGTAGTTTGTGAGGTTTTCATTATTTCTTTCTTTACAAATATTCAGGAGGTCCTGGGTGAGCTTCTCCAGATAATGTTTGCTCATCAGTTGGCTGGGTTTAAGATGTACACAGACTCCAGATGTGGTGTATCCAACCATTAGGGAATCTTGAGGCTTTTTGGCAAGCTATCTTCAGGATGGTTAGAAATTAGGCAATGGGTATGCTTCCTAGCTCCTCCCATGAAAATGGTCACCTTACCATTACAGTGGAACAGTGTGGATGAGATAGCTCTTGGGAAGTAACTCGTTCACATCATTAAAAACAACTAAAAATATAGGATTTGCAGATTTTGGTAAGTTAGGTTTATACATTGGCTATTGGTAGGAAAGGAAAAAACTACTCTGTGTTGTGAGTGTGTACATTTTCAAGATATGCCAATAAAGATGCTGAAGACCCTGTTTTCCAAGGAAAACTTTAGTAGATAAGAAAGCTGGGGGTGTTGGCTAGGCCCTGAGCCATGTAAATAAATGTTGGGCCAAAGATGTTAAAGGGCTTCTGCTTTACAAGGAGGGGAGGAACTCAGGAATGGAGGGCCCAAAAACATGGATGATGCCATGATATGAGGCCAGCAAAGCATCTGGTAGCTAGGAAAGGGGACTGAGAAGGTGCAGTGTGAGCCCAAGGATGCACTATGTAAGTTTAAGGTTAATTTATGTGAGCTGAAGGGTATAGAGTGTCAGTGTCTGCTATATCAGAAGTTATAAGTTTGGAAGGTGATATGAAAATGGGATTTGGCCAGGGGAACCAGATATACCCTAAATTTTGCCTTGGCCTAATTACTTTCTTCCTCAAGTCCAAGGAAGACGGATCTGCTCAAGAGCACCAAAATATGACATTATTGGCCAAGACGTTAGCACTAAAATCAATTATAGAATTCCAGTAAACTAGGCTAGACAAAGGGATCCCTTTTTCTAATCAGAGCAAGCCATATGATTAGTTAATATCCACAGTATCGGGGCTTCCCTGGTGGCGCAGTGGTTGAGAGCCTGCCTGCCGATGCAGGGGACACGGGTTCGTGCCCCAGTCCGGGAAGATCCCACATGCCGCAGAGCGGCTAAGCCCGGCTAGGCCCGTGAGCCATGGCCGCTGAGCCTGCGCGTCCGGAGCCTGTGCTGCACAACGGGAGAGGCTACACAGTGAGAGGCCCGCAAAAAAAATAAAATAAAATAAAAAATAAAATAAAATATCCACAGTATCCAGGGAATTATCCCATCTGAAGCAGACATACCTGGAATTGCTGGTGTTTGTGTCAAACTTGGCTGTCCCTCTCTCAGGATTCTTCCCACTCTGGGTCCATCCAGCATCTGGGTCTGCTATTGCTCACCAGGGGGAAAACTGAAAAACACAGAGAAGAAGCTAAAGGGAGAAAGATTTTAGCTGGTTGAGGAAGAACTTTCTAATAGTCAAGCTCTCATGGTGGAAAGACTGCCTCAGAAGATGGTAAGCTCTCTGTCTCTGGAGGGAGACTACCCAAGATAGGTCAACTTTTATTGGAAATGCTGTAGAAGAGTTTATAGTCTCAAAAGAGGTTAGACCCACTAGGTCCCTTTCCATCTTTAGAATTATGATTCTGAATCATTTCATTCCAGGCCTCATCTTTAAAATAACTCCTGAGGTCCATTCCTGCTCTGTAATAATGATAGAGCCTTAATAATGTTGCCACATATTTTGGTTCTTTATAGGTGAAGAGAACAGAATAAATAAAAGCATGACAAACAAAAGCTTAGGGAATTCACCACCACTAGACCTGTCTTACAAGGAATACTAAAGGGAGTTCTTCAAGCTGAAATGAAAGAATACTAATTAGCAACATAAAAACATATGAATGTAGGGACTTCCCTGGCAGTCCAGCAGTTAAGACTTCGCCTTCCAATGCAGAGGGTGCAGGTTCGATCCCTGGTTGGGGAGATAAGATCCCACATGTCTCGTGGCCAGAAAACCAAAACATAAAACAGAAGCAATACTGTAACAAATTCAATAAAGACTTTAAAAATGGTCCACCTCAAAAAATCTTTTAAAACAAACAAACAAACATATGAATGTGTAAAACTCACTGGTAAAGGTAAATATATAATCAAAGTCAGAATTCTCTAATATTGTAATGATGGTCCATAAATCACTTTCAACTCTAGTATAAAAGTTAAAAAAGTATTAAAATAACTATAACTACAATAATTTGTTATTGCATACACAATAAAAAGACATAAATTTTAACGTCAATAAACTAAAATTTGAGGGGGCAGAGAAATAAAAATATAGAGTTTCTGTATGCAAAGTTAAGTTGTTCTCAGCTTAAAGCAGGATAACTGTAAGATATTTTATGTAATTCTCATGGTAACCATAAAGGAAAAGCCTGTAGTAGATAAATAAAAGATTAAGAGAAAAGAATCAAAGCATACCACTACAAAAAGTCATCAAATCAAAAAGGAAAACAGCAAAAGAGGAAGAAAGAAACAAAGAAACTACAAAACAGTCAGAAAACAATGAACAAAATTGTAATAGTAGGTCCTACCTATCAATAATTATTTTAAACATAAATGGTCTGAATTCTCCAGTCAAAAGACACAGAATGGCCAAATGGATAAAAAACAAGAGCCAATGGTATGTTGCCTATAATAAACTCACTGTAGCTTTAGGGACACATACAGGTGAAGGGATGGAAGAGATATTCCAAGCAAGTGGGAACCTAAATAGATCAGAAATAGATATACTTATATCAGACAAAATAGTCTGATATAGTATAGTCAAAATAGTCAAAAATGGTCATGAGACCAAAAAAAGTCATTATACAGTTGACTTTTTTTGGGGGGGGGGGTACGCAGGCCTCTCACTGTTGAGGCCTCTCCCATTGTGGAGCACAGGCTCTGGATGCACAGGCTCAGCGGCCATGGCTCACAGGCCCAGCCGCTCCGCAGCATGTGGAATCTTCCCAGACCGGGGCATGAACCTGTGTCCGCTGCATCGGCAGGTGGACTCTCAACCACTGTGCCACCAGGGAAGCCCTACAGTTGACCTTTGAACAATGTGGGTTTGGACTGAATGGGTCCACTTATATTTGAATTTCTTTCACCAAATACACTACAGTACTACATGATCTACAGTTGGTTGAATCTGTGGATGCAGAGCTGCAGTTATGGAGGGCTTACTGTAAAGTTATATGTGGATTCTCAGTGGCACAGAGGGTTGGTGCCCCCAACACCTGCATCGTTCAAGGGTCAGTTGTATAATAACAAAGGGTCCAATTCATGAAAAGGATATAACAACTGCAAATATTTATGTCACCCAACATCAGATCACCTAAATATGTAAAGCAAATATTAATAGGACCGAAAGGAGAAATAAAAAAAAGCAATACAATAATAGTAGGGGACTTTATTATCCCACTCTTAACAATACATAGATAATCCAGAAGAAAACTAACAAGAAAACAGCAGATTTAAACAATGCTATAGGGCCTCCCTGGTGGCGCAGTGGTTGAGAGTCCGCCTGCCGATGCAGGGGATACGGGTTTGTGCCCCGGTCTGGGAGGATCCCATATGCCGCGGAGCGGCTGGGCCCGTGAGCCATGGCCTCTGGGCCTGCGCGTCCGGAGCCTGTGCTCCGCAACGGGAGAGGCCACAACAGTGAGAGGCCCGCGTACCGCAAAAAGAAAAAAAAAAAACAAAAAAAAAACACAATGCTATAAACCCATATGAGCCTAACAGACATATATAGATAGAATACACATGATTTTTAAGGGCACACTGAATATTCTCCAGGATAGAGCACATATTAGGCTACAAAATAAGTCTTTACAAACTCAAGAAGGTTGAAATCATATCATGTATCTTTTCTAATCACAAGGGTATGAATCAATAACAGGAGGAAAATTGGAAAATTCACAATACATGGAAATTAAACAACATACTCCTAAACAACCAATGGGTTAAAAAAGAAATCAAAAAATATCTTGAGACAAAAATGGAAACACAGCTTACCAAAATTTATGGGATACAGCAAACACAATTCTAAAAGGAAAACTTATATTTATAAATACCTACATTAAGAAAAAAAAATATCTCAAATAAATAACCTAAATTTACACCTCAAGGAACTAGAAACAGTAGACCAAATTAAGCCCAAAGTTAATTGAAGGAAGGAAATAATAAAGATTAGAGCAGAAATAAGTGAAATGGAGAACAGAAGAACAGTAGAAAAGATCCATGAAATTTAAGAGTTTGTTTTTGAAAGATAATAAAAACGACCAGACCTTTACCTAGAATAAGAAAAAAAAAGAGAAGTGATCCAAATAAATAAAATTATAAGTTAAAGAGAAGACTTACAACTGATACCACAGATGTACAAAGGATCATAAGAGACTACTATAAATAATTATACACCAACAAATCAGATAATCTAGAAGAGATGATGCTTAAACATACAATGTACTAAGATTGAATTATGAAGAAATAGAAAATCTGAACAGGCCAATAATAAGTAAGGAGACTGAATTAGTAATCAGAAACCTCCCAACCTCCCAGCAGAAACCAGACAGCCTCACTGGTGAATTCTAAAGAATTCAAACATTTAAACAAGAATTAATGCCAGTTTTTCTCAAACTCTTCCAAAATTGAAGAGGAGGAAACATTTCCAAACTCATTTTATGAGGCTAGTATCATTCTGATACCAAAGCCAGATAAGGACTCTATAAGAAAAGAAAATTACAGGCTAATAAACCTGATGAACATGATATAAAAATTCTCAACTGAACTCTAGCAAACTGAATTCAACAGCACATTAAAAGGATTATGATCAAATGGAACTTATCCCTAGGATGTAAGGACATTTCCACATATACAAATTAATATATATGATACATCATATCAACAAAATGAAGGATAAAAATCATATGATCATCTCAATAGATGCAGAAAAAGCATTTGACAAAATTCATCATTCTTTCATGATAAAAACTCTCAACAAACTAGATATAGAAGTAATATACTTCAACATAATAAAGGCCATATATGACAAGCCCACAGCTAATATCATACTCAACAATGAAAAGCTGAAAGCGTTTTCTCTAAGATCAGGAACTGGACAAGGGTGCCCACTCTCACCACTTCTATTCAACTTGGTACTGGAAGTCCTAGCCAGAGCAATTAGGCAGGAAAAAGAAGTAAAAGATATCCAAATTGGAAAGGAATACATAAAATTTTCTGTTTGCAGATGACACGATCTCATATGTAGAAAACTCTAAAGACTCCACCAAAAAAGTGTCAGACTTATAAACAAATTCAGTAAAGTTTCAGGATAAAAAATCAACATACAAAAATCAGTTGCACTTCTATACAATAACAACAAACTATCTGAAAAGCAAATAGAGAAAAAAATCTCATTTAAAATAAAATACTTATGAATAATCTTAATCAAGAAGGTGAAAAAAATGGAAAAAAAGAAGGTGAAAGATCTGATGAAAAAATTAAAGAAGAGGCAAATGGAAAGTTATCCCATGTTCATGGACTGGAAGAATTAACATTATTAAAATGCCCATACTACCCAAAGCAATCTAGATTCAATGCAATCCCTATCAATATTCCAGTGACATTTTTCATAGGAATAAAAAAAACAATCCTAAAATTCATATGGAACCACAGAAGGCCCCAGATAGCCAAAGCAATCTTGAGGAGAAAGAATGAAACTGTTGGTATCACACTTCCTGATTTCAAACTATATTTCAAAGCTGTGGTAATCAAAATATCATTCTGGTGTAAAAACAGACACAGACCAATGGAACATAATTGAGAGCCCAGAAAAATATCCACATGTATATGGTCAACTAATGTTTGACAAGGCACCAAAAATATACAATGCGGGAGGGATAGCCTCTTCTATAAATAGTGCTGGGAAAATTGGATATTCACATGCAAAAGAATAAAACTGAATCCCTAAGTTACAGACCTCAGATGGATTAAAGACTTAAATATAAGAGACCATAAGACTCCTGGAAGAGGGACTTCCCTGGTGGTCCAGTGGGTAAGACTCCACGCTCCCAATTCAGGAGGCCTGGAGGCTTGGTTCAATCCCTGGTCGGGGAACTAGATCCCACATGCATGCCACAACTAAGAGTTCACATGCTGCAACTAAGAAGTCCACATGCTGCAACTAAGAAGTCACATGCTGCAACTAAAAGATCCCACATGCCGCAACAAAGATCCTGCATGCCTCAACTAAGACCTGACACAGCCAAAATAAATAAATAAATAAATAAATATAAATCTTAAAAAAAGAATACTCCTGGAAGAAAACATAGAAGAAAACCTCCTTGACATTGGTCTTAGCAATAGTTTTTTTGGATATGACATCAAAAGCAGAAGCAACACAAGCAAAAGTAAACAGTGGGACTACATGAAAAAATAAAGCTTCTGCACAGCAAAGGAAAAATTAATGAAATGAGAAGGCAACCTAAAGAATGGGAAAAATTTGCAAAACATATACCCAATAAGGGATTTATATCCAAAATATAGGACTTCCCTGGTGGTACAGTGGGTAAGAGTACACCTGCCAATGCAGGAGGCATGGGTTCGATCCCTGGTCCGAGAAGATCCCACATGCCCCAGAGCAACTAAGCCCGTGCGCCACAAATACTGAGCCCTCATGCCACCACTACTGAAGCCCGCACACCTAAAGCCTGTGCTCTGCAGTGAGAAGCCACTACAGTGAGAAGCCCACGCACAGCAATGAAGACCCAGCACAGCCAAAAAAAAAAAAGTATATATATATATATTTTATATATATATATTTTATATATATATATATTTATATATATATTTTTTTCTTGAGTGCACAGTGAGTCAATGCCAAGATTGGTTAAAAATGCATTTTCTTCCAATATGTCATGGATTCTCATTCAAGACAAATCTTCAATAAACCTTTGCTCAGATTTACTACATTCTGGGTGCTGGGTAAAAAAAGAAAGTAAACACAGCCCCCATATTCAGGGGCTCACAGTCTAGTGAGGGAGACCGATGTCTGTCTGTCTGTCTGTCTCTCTCTCTCTCTCTCTCTCTCTCTCTCTATATATATATATATATATATATGTGTGTGTGTGTGTGTGTGTGTGTGTGTGTGTAAGGAACTCATACAACTCAATAAATAAAAAACAAATCCAATTTTAAAAATAGGCAAAAGACCTGAATAGACATTTGTCCAAGAAGATTTCTTAATGCCCAATAGGTACATGAAAATGTGCTCAACCTCACTAATCATCAGGAAATGAACATCAAAACCACAAGATAGCCCCTCATACCTGTTAGAATGGCCATTAACAGAAAGAGATAACAAGCGTTGGCAAGGATGTGGCAAAAAGGAAACCCTTGCATGCTGTTGGTGGTTATGTAAACTGGTACAGCAATTAAGGAAAACAGTATGGAAGTTCTTCAAGAAATTAAAGATAGAACTACCATGTGATCCAGCAATCCCACTTCTGGGTAAATAGCTGTAGGAAACAAAATCACTGTCTTGAAGAGATGTCTATACTCTCAAGTTCATTGCAGCAGTATTCACATGAACCAAGATATGGAAATCAGGAGATGAATGGATAAAGTAGATGTGTTGTATGCATATACAATAGAATATTATTCAGTCTTAAAAAAAAAAAAGAAGGAAATCCTACCATTTGCAACAACGTGGATGAACCCAGAGGATATTATGCTAAGTGAAATAAGTCAGGCAAAAAACAAAAAATACTGTATGATCTCACTTATATGTGGAATCTAAAAAAGTTGAACTCATAGAATCAGAGTAGAATGGTGGTTCCTGGGGCTGGGGCAATGGGAGAAATGGAAAGATGTTGGTCAAAGGGTACAAACTTTCAGTTATAAAATAAACAAGTTCTGAGGATCTAATATACAGTATGGTGACTGTAGGTAACAATACTGTGTTTTGCATACTTGAAATTTTCTGAGTAGATCTTAAATGTTCTCACCACCAAAAAAAAAAAAAAAAAAAAAAAGGAAACTATCTGAGGTGATGGATGTGTTAACTAACTTCATTGTGGTAATCATCACACTACATATAATAGATATAATTTTTTTAAAGCATGATACATTTACTACTAGTGCTGGTATTCCACTTTAAGGAGAATCACTGGATTGGCCAGTAAGGGAAAATTACAAGAGAAAGTAGAATAGCAGACTTGCATTGTCAGTATAGAGATAAATATGAGGTCATTAATATTTTAAAGAATAAACCTATGTGTATCTGCATGTATCACTCATTCTGCCTAATGTTTTACCTACTCATGCCTCTCCCTTCAGAAATAGTTTGCCTTCACGTGGTATATAATCCAGTTTCCCAACCAGCTTTAGGAGATGCCAAATATTTAATGATACCCCACCAACAAACAATAAATACATCTGAGTCACTCAGACTCCTGGGGAAAGGGATGTTGAAAATTTGATGAAAGGGATTAATAAATTATAACCAGGCTATTAAGATGTGAATCACTAAAGACTCCTGACACTCTTTTCTTTTCTCTAATTAGAATTAAGAAACAAATAAACAAAGTCACCTCCCTGTGCTCGGATTTCCTCCCCTTCCTTTCTGAGGCCAATTGGTTGGTCTAGTTCATGGACTTTCATTTAGACATTAAGATGGCTTTAGCTGATCAGCAGTAAAGGTTTGACAGTTCCAAGGCTGTGCACTGGTGCTCTAAACCAGATGCTGTGACCATATTGGTGAGATGCCAGTCCCACAGCTGGGAACAGGGAAGGCCCAATTTGCAGGCCATGGGGTTTCTTCGCAATCAAAGTGCTCCTGCTGATGGATTTCAGGACCTGCTTCAAGCTGTCGTAGGCTGAAGCTTTCTGGAAGGAACCTTAGATGATCTCATCCCACCCCTTTTTGTATAAGCAGAAACTTACAAAAGTTTGAAACTTCTCTCAGAGGAGAGGGAGCAGGTTGCCCAAAGTTACACAACTTCTGATAGCGAGCCTCATACAAGAACCTGGGTCTCCTGACCCCTGGACCGCTGCTGCTCTTTCTACATCTATTTCTACACATATTACAGGGGCCTGAATCCAACAGCTCTTTACGCCCCTATCCAGTCACTAGACCACCTCTACGACACAGTGTCAGAGGACAGCTACAAGCCTCAGGTATCCGAAGACAATCCCAGCACCTCACTGTGGTGAAAGGTCTGTGGCTCCTCCCTCTGAATACCTGATGTGGAGCCCTGACATCACACTCTTTTGGTGTGGGTGCAGACACTGACTGACTGACTCTCTCACCTTTGCATCCCAGAGCCTGGACCAATGCCCAGTAAAGAAGTCCTCAGGGGTAAAAATTGTTTGAATGAATCATGAGAGTTTATCTAATTTCAGAACTTCTCTCTTTTTTTTTTTTTTTTTGAGTGCACAGTGACTCAATGCCAAGATTGGTTAAAAATGCATTTTCTTCCAATATGTCATGGATTCTCCTTCAAGACAAATCTTCAATAAACCTTCGCTCAGATTTACTACATTCTGGGTGCTGGGTAAAAAAAGAAAGTAAACACAGCCCCCATCTTCAGGGGCTCACAGTCTAGTGAGGGAGACCGATGTCTAGACAGTTGTGATCCGGGATGAAGGTACACCATGAGAGGGTGAATCATGGAGGGACGTGCAGACCAGAGGCAGGGGCAGAAGTGACAACTGAGCTGAGTGTTGAAGGATAAGTCATTTGGGGAGATGACAGGAAGGGTGTTTCAGACAGAAGGAACAACATGTACAAAACCGTGGAATGAGATGGCATGGCCAAAGATGTAGGAAGAAGGAAACTGGCAAATTTTAAGATGTTATACAAAAGAAATTTAAATTTGTTTCTCTGCTTGTTTGCTTTCCCAGAAGAGGTCATTGTTGAATAGAGGAAGAAGCATTGGATTTGGAACACGAATAGCTCAAAAAAATAATGAGTCCATTTACAGTTGCTGAGTTTATATTGTACATGCCAGGCTCAATTACACAGTTACCACATGATGGAGGATATATTACACCTCCCCATTTACAACAGGGCAAACTGATGCTCAGTGAGTACTAGCAGGACTGTTTTCCTTTTCGGTCCTGTTTGTTGAGACCCTGGGGTGTATCATAATCCACCACCTCAGATACAGTACAAGGCTACATTATCCCTGTCTTGATAGGAAGTTTCCTTCTGCCATAAAGAGCTGCAATCCCTACTTCTCCCCTGAACCACCCCCATGATGACTCCTGCCAGAGCACTCAGGAACATCCCAGAACCTTCCAAAGCATGGGAAAACACTGCTCTGACCACGCTCCTGCCCACGCACCTCTCAGCAAACTTCCCTCACACGCCTGGAAGTGTGCCCCCTCAGGGTATGCGTGGGTGTGGGGTATTGCCCAGTCGCTCCCCTTTTCTCAAGTACCTGCTCCCCTTGTCCCAGCAACTCGTGTCCTCTTCGTATACTCCCATTCATTCAGAGCTTCCCTCCACTCAGGGTCACAGTTACTGCATCAAACTTACAGCCTAGCACAGTGGCACCTTTTCCCAGGAGGACCCTTTCCCTCACACACAGAGTCACTCCCTTTGGGCCTGCCCTGCCCTTGGGGGCTTCCCTGCCATTTGTCAGAGCTCAGTTTATTCTGCATTCCACAAAAGATTGAGAATCCTAGAAGACAAGGACTCTTTGGACTCTTTTGCACCAATTGAGTAAGCCGTTGGCCTCCCAGGCATAAATGGGATGAATACCAGAGAGTCAAGCCCTGACTCTGTCCCTACTTGGGGCCAGGCTGTGTTAGAAGCTGGTGAAATAGGGTCCTTGCCTCACCCGGTCACCATGCAGGTTGAATGAGGCAGGCAGGTGCACCTGGGTAGACGTCTTGCTCTGATAAACGTCTAGAGGTTCCATGGCTCATTCTCACCTCCAGCCCAGCACTGAGCTGGGAGACGGTGATGGAATGTGACCAGTGTTCTTGATCAGCCCCACCGACCTGCTCAGTCCATGCATGTATGTCCCCAGTGCATCCTGCAGAAAGCACTTGTCATTTCTAGGAAGTGGAAAGCACCACTCCCTATTTCCTGCATATTTATTTTCTCCCCTCTAATTATATTCCTTTGGCCTGTTTAATGATATTTTGCCTGAGTGGAGTAAAATGTGTGTATTCATATTTCCATCTTGAACCCCACCAAAGCTTTTAAATAGGTAGATTTCTTTCAAGAAACGTTTCTGACTGAGGAATCCTCAATACTGTGACCCTTTCAGTGCTAATTGGCTCATTCTCTCATCATTGGGTTTGAATCTCAGCTCCTCCAATTACTACTACCTGTTTGATTTTGAACCAGTGACTTAACCTAGGTCAGTTTTCTCATCTGTAAAATGGGAGTGATGACAGCTTTTCTGCAGCATGGTTGTAAACTTGAGAAATAATTACAAATTGCTCATAACAGGCACTCAGTAAATCACTGCCCTACTGTGTTGAGGAGAGGTTTAATGTGTTCTCTACATAGACCTTACTTTCTATACTATCTTTCTAATCCTCTGGAGAAGAATGGTCAAAACCCCACATATCCCAGAGATAAGTCAAGTAAACTAATACTGAAAAGTGCCTATTGGATTGGAAACTGGACTTTTCTTTTTTTTTTTTTTTTTGCTGTACGCGGGCCTCTCACTGCTGTGGCCTCTCCCGTTGCGGAGCACAGGCTCCGGACACACAGGCCCCGCGGCCATGGCTCGCGGGCCCAGCCGCTCCGCGGCATGTGGGATCCTCCGGGATCGGGGCACGAACCCGCGTCCCCTGCATCGGCAGGCGGACTCTCAACCACTGCGCCACCAGGGAGGCCCTGGACTTTTCTTTTTAACCTTAGTAAAATCAGTTTCACTGAAAAGATTGGATAACAAGTCATAATGAGTTGTGATGTAAACTTGCCACGACTTACACGTCCCCTCCATCCTCTGTACCAGTGTGTCCACATCCAATCTCCAAACTCAAATATCAGATAGTGGTTTTCTGGCAAAGATATCAGGCAGAGCTCATATCTCCCAAGTCCCAACCACCACCAGGCCAGAAATGATAATCACTTAAGAATGTTAATTGAATGCTATAATTACAGTCAGTGCATAATAGGCATTTTGCACTGACGTTGTGCACTGCCAAGAAAATATTTACTTGGCTAACTCAAGTCCATGACCAAGTCTATTTTTTTTCACAACAGAAATAATGCTTTAATTTGGCATCACCAGACACACCAGAGTGAAGCATCTTGGATATTTCAAACATAATCAAGATGTCTCTTAGGCTTTTGCCTCTGTTATAAGTCATATACCTTCTATATTTGCAGGATCTGACCTAAGTCTTATGTGGATTCTTTTGTATTCCTCACTGGCTTTTAATGAGATTAGCTATTTATTGAAGTTTCATTTGGGGAGGGGCAGGAGAGGTGTGCTGGGGAGGGGGGTGAAACTTAGATTCATGTTTCTTGTCTCAAAACCCCTTTCATCAAATTCGCTATTTCCCTTTCACTTGGATGCGTATTTCCCTTCAGATTTTTAGCCAATACTGTTCGCGGAAAGCCTTTTAAGTCACAGGCTCTCTGGCAAATAGCAAATGCTGTCTTCTCAACCTCCTTCCACCCATCCCACCTTTGGGCGTGATCAGAAGTCAGCCTCAGGTTGTGGAAATGGTAGACCCATGAGATTTGCCTTCATCACCAACTTCCCAATTGTTCCCAGGGATGCATTGGTCCTCTCCAGGGACACTGTTATCCATCTGTGACACACCCAGCCCTGGACCAGGTCATTCTAACCAAAAGTCCTTTCAGGATGGGAATCCTCACATTTAGGAAATTTCTATCTTGCTCAAGCCCTGAGGCAGTCTCCATTCCTCTCTCATTTTCCTCCAGATTTCACAGTATTTGGTAGGTATGCTTCATAGTTTGTGGCCTTTTCCTTGTTTTATTGAAGATGAAGGGTCTTTTCCCTCTTTTAAAAAAATTTGTTGCTGTTTTCAGTGGGTTTGTAAGGAGAGCAAGAACTAAAAATGCCCTTAGGCTGCAATCTTTAGCCAGAGCCCTACATGCCTTTTAAAACCCAACCCCTTCACTTATTTCTTAACCTTTTGTATTGTGTGTACTTTGGCAAAGTCTTTCAAAGCATGCTATGGAATAAGGTGAGGGTACATGTACATACATTTAAAAATTCCACATTCATCCATTTACCCCTCTCTAAACCTTGATTTCTGTTTATCTCTTTGGAAGTCTTTTCATTCTTTCTTTTCTGTCATTTCTCTCATCCAATCTGGAAACTCTCCTGTTCTCTAAAAGAGCTCAAAGAGATATTATTTGGGCCCTCTCCTTTTCTCCTCTAGCCAGAAGAGCAAACTGCACTTGTCAGAGACGTAATTAGTTCTTTCCCTTCATAACCAAACTGTATGCCTTAAATCTCTAAAGAACGGTTCCCTCATTGTTCATGCGTCCTGAATCTCTACACAAACCACCGGTAATGTGGCTCCCCTCACAACTCTCAACCACTGCCATGGAAACTGCCTTTTTCTGGTCTTGATTGAAAGGGCTTCTGGGAGAACTGCATGTAGGCACTCCACACCATGCCCCCTCTCTGCAGACACACTATATATTACAGAGATGAGCCCCTCGTTAGCTGAAGGGCCCCTCATTTCTTTCACCCACATCCCTGTGGGACCATTGAGCAAGATAAGTGTGGCATACCAGCATTCTGCTCACCGGAGTTCCCACCTGCTTCCTGCACCTGTTTTCTTGGGTTCCTGATCCAAGGGGAAAGAGAAGATGATTCAACCTTGCATGTATGTTTATCCTGCTGGTGGAATGTCATTAAATATGGAAAATCATGCAAATAGAGTTCCAAAGAAATGGATCACTGGATAGAAAATTCCCCCTGGATTCACTGTGTTCACAGCTGGGAAATGTGGTTCCTCAAAAAAGACACTTTCAGGATCCAGAATAATAGGAGGGAGGATAAAGCCATAACCTCTCACTGGTGTGAACAGAACAGCATATGTGAGAGCCTAGGTACAATGGCAATAACTTCTGCTGAGGCTGCCATTTACTAAGAACCTCCTATTCACAGCAATTGTGAGAGGAAACTTTTAAAACCTTATCTCATCCAGTCCTCCCAATAATCCTTCCAACAATTACCTCCATTTTATGCATAAAGATATTGAGGATTCTAGTAGAGAATGGAAGGGACCATAGGAGTATTTTTTAAGAGTGATTACACTGTTGATGATTACTTGTTAAGTCAAAAATGTTTTCACATTTGGCTTTGAATAAGTTTTCCAGGAAGCTGCGGGTTGAGAGGTGAGGGCTGACCCTGAGCCTATATCTTTAAGCAATTTGAGGTTAGAGATCAGTCTCTCCTGAAGTGCTTTTAAGTAAGAGAATAAAGCCTGTATCTCTCCCAGACCAACATGCCCTCTTCCCAAGGTCAGCCATTGACATGAAAGGTCCACTACACAAGTCACGATATCCAGACACACCATGGCAATTCCATTTTTGCCACTGCGACTATAAATATGATTAAATAGCACTTTCCAACTATCTCAAAGATCACAAGACTTTTGAACCAGAGGAATCTTAGAGATTCTGATCCCTGCATTTCAAGGAGTTGACAACTGAAGCCTAAGCAGGCAACGTGCTTAACTCAGTTTCCTTTTTTGAACTAGGTAAAGACAAAAGGTTAGTATTATGACAAAAACTATTTCCTCCCTGATGTTTTCCTAACTCCCTATAATATTGAAAAAAAGTGTAAATAGTACATAAGTGCAGCCCCAGGACAGACACCTGCAGTCTAGTCTGAAGGGAGTGAGGAGAAAGAGAGATTGTTCTGAGAAAGCTGAGGCTGAGTGGAAGAGGCACTGAGGGCAGAGTGCTGACGTGGGAAAGGCCAGGGAAAAGCAGACGTGCTGCACACCCGGGGGATGCAAGGAAGGACACAGTTACATATTCTGCAGATTAAGGTAAAACTGTGTCATGCTCACATCCACCAACAGGTCCCTCCCCTCCCCTAGACTGTATGAAAACTGCAAAAGATTACACATTTTGAAACTCTTGTTGGGTAGGAAAAACCCTCTGTGGCTCTCTTGCATGGACACTGGAAATAACCATCCATTCAGTATCCCCCACCACCTATCCGTGTCCCCCACCATCTATCCAGTGTCCCCCACCATCTATCTGGTGTCCCCCATCATCTATCCAGTGCCCCACCATCTATCCAATATGCTCCACCATCTATCCAGTGTCCCCCACCATCTATTCAGTATCCCCCACCATCTATCTGGTGTCCCCCATCATCTATCCAGTGCCCCACCATCTATCCAATATGCTCCACCATCTATCCAGTGTCCCCCACCATCTATCCAGTATCCCCCACCATCTATCCAGTGTCCCCCATCATCTATCCAGTGTCCCCCACCATCTATCCAGTGTCCCCCACCATCTATCCAGTGCCCCACCATCTATCCAGTGTCCCCCACCATCTATCCAGTATCCCCCACCATCTATCCAGTGTCCCCCACCATCTATCCAGTGTCCCCATCATCTATCCAGTGTCCCCCACCATCCATCCAGTGTCCCCCACCATCCATCCAGTGTCCCCCACCATCTATCCAGTATCCCCCACCATCTATCCAGTGTCCCCCACCATCTACCCAGTGTGCCCCACCATCCAGTATCCCCCACCATCCATCCAGTGTCCCCCACCATCTATCCAGTGTCCCCCACCATCTGTCCAGTGCCCCACCATCTACCCAGTGTGCCATACCATCTATCCAGTATCCCCAACCATCTACCCAGTATCCCCCACCATCTATCCAGTGTCCCCCACCATCTATCCAGTGTCCCCCATCATCTCTCCAGTGTCCCCCACCATCTATCCAGTGTCCCCCACCATCTATCCAGTGTCCCCCATCATCTCTCCAGTGTCCCCCACCATCTATCCAGTATCCCCCACCATCTATCCAGTGCCCCACCATCTACCCAGTGTGCCACACCATCTATCCAGTGTCCCCCACCATCTACCCAGTTCCCCCACCATCTATCCAGTGTCGCCCACCATATATCCAGTGTCCCCATCACCTATCCAGTGTCCCCCACCATCTATCCAGTGTCCCCCATCATCTCTCCAGTGTCCCCCACCATCTATCCAGTATCCCGTATCCTCCATCATCTATCCAGTGTCCCCCATCATCTATACAGTGTCCCCATCGTCCATCCAGTGTCCCCCACCATCTCTCCAGTGTCCCCCATCATTATCCAGTGTCCCCCACCATCTATCCAGTATCCCCCACCATCTGTTCAGTGTCTCCCACCATCTATCCTGTGCCACCTACCATCCATTCCATGCATCCCTATCTAGTGCTGCTACTATTTCCTGCAGAAAAGTCTTGTAGGCCAAAATGGGCCTTGAAAGGGAGGTCATGACTTTCAGTACCCAGTCCTTTTTCACTTACTTTCCAATACCCCATAGCTCCAGAGGTGCAATGCCAGAGCTGGTTCAGGCATCTACCTACTGTGAAATCTGCAACCATCTTCCCACGAACCCACCAGGGCTCAGGCTGCTCACCTCTTCAACCCCACTAAACTACGGGGACATTCCACGGTTTTCTCCCTCAGAAGTGTTTATTTTATTTGTTTTTAAAAATATTTATTTGGCTGCGCAGGGTCTTAGTGGCGGCACGCGGGATCTTCATTGCGGCATGCGGGATCTTAGTTCCCTGACCAGGGATTGAACCCAGGCCCCCTGTATTGGGAGCGCGGAGTCTTAACCACTGGGCAAACAGGGAAATCCTGGACCTCAGAAAAACAAAGCCTAACCCAGGTGAAACCGTTTTATTTAGTAGGTTTGGGGTTTTTTAATTAGGTATTTACAGAGTGCCTGGTACACGCCAGGTTATTATTCATATGCTATTCAATCCTTACAACAATGCTTTGCTGTAGATAGAGAAGCTTCAGCAACTTACCCAAGGTCACTCAGCTAGAGCCGAGACTCAGATTCAAATGGGAATCCTCAGTGTCTGGGGTGTGAAATAGCACATTCCGGCTTTACTGTTGTGAACCATAGAATCATAGAGCTGCAAAGGCAGGCTTCATCTAGACCATTTACCCTGCCGGTATTTCAGTCCCCTCGCTGTGTTCAGCAGAGAAGTGGGACCTCTCATCCTTGGAGGGTCTCCTATGGCACAGACTGAAATCTACCTTCCTTCAGTTTCTCCTAGATATGCTGGCTCTGGCCTTACTTCTTCCTCTTGATAACATTTCAGAGTTTGAATGAAAGCTCTCTTCCATTACTTCCATTACTCTTTTGCAAGCTAGTCATCACCAGTTTCTTCTATTTTTTCATCCATGGCTGATTTCAACCTTCTGCCTTTTATTTCTGGTGTGAAGCTGGGTCCTGAGGGAGTTTTGAAAGAAGTCTCAACTATTGTCAGTGACATTACTGGGCATTTGTGTTGAGTAAATCCTCATCCTACTCTTTGGGAGACTCTACCAGGTGCCAGAAACTTTCAAACACGACTCATAGGTGATTTAGGAACATCCTTGAAAACCCCGCCTGGTGGGTAACGAGATGTTTACCTGTAATTACCTCAGAGCAAAGGTTAAGTACTTTGGAATATTGAAGACATTTTAAAAGATTATTTGCAAAATTTGCAAGAGGGAAAAATATGAGAACATCTGTTCTTTAAAATCACTGTAAAATATTCATGTACAAGTAAGTTAAAAAATACTGAGTAGTGAATCTCTTTGGAGTTAATTGGGTACGTGAGTTCAGAAAGTCTCAGCTGGGAAGAGAATTTTCCCTCAGAGTCCCTTCCTGTTTTTATCTTACAATTTTCTTTGTAATACTACACCTTTCCTGGGGGGATCATTGCCATATTTAAATAGGTTTTTTTTTAATAAGGGTTTTTAAAATAGATCTTTCTTGGCAAATGAGAGAAGCTCTTTTGGAACTGTTCTAGTCTCCGAGATAAACATTATGTAAAAGAGTGTTTGTGCCATGAACCCAGAGATTTACCTGAAGCACCATCGTGCCCTCTACAGAGCAGTTTAATTTTTATGAATTTCATTCTAGCCTCAAATATAGAAAGGCTCTTGGTTCTTTTAGTTGCAGCATGCAGGATCTAGTTCCCTGACTCAGACCCCTGCATTGGGAGCACGGAGTCTTAACCGCTGGACCATCAGGGAAATCCCTCCCACAGATGTGTTTATGAGTTCATCAGAGAAGGCCCAGACCTCAGAAAAACAAAGTCTAACCCAGGTGAAACAGTTTTATTTAGTAGGTTTGGGTTTTTTTAATTAGGCATTTACAGAGTACCTGGTATATGCCAGGTATTATTCATATGCTATTCAATCCTAAAGGATCTCTGGGCCTCTTTTATATGCAATTCTGGTTGGCAGTGTTTGGACTGGATTCTACTGAAAGATAAACTATGTACCTAACCCACTTCATAAAATTTGTGATGCCCAAATAAGATTGCCAAGTTTAGAAAAAAATAAATAATGCCCAGTTAAAGATAAATTTCAGATAAACAACAATTTTTTAGTTATGTCCTGAAGACTGTATTTCATATGGCATCACTATATCCAAATTCAGTGTCAACTGCCCTATGTTAATTTTCCTTAATGAACTTTAGTGATATCTCCATCATGGAATAGAATAAAAACTGCATCTATTTTTTAAATCTCTATGAAAGACATAACAAATCCTTCCTTGACAAAAGAAATATGTGCCAATTGAGGCATATGGCTAGTCTCACCCAATGTATGTGCCTTGTACAGAATTGGAATCTGGGCCTCCACTCATTTCTTAAGAGCTGATAATTAGGAGAAACTACATGTGAGCTCAAAACCAAAAAAAAGAAAAAAAAAAAAAAAAAGAAGTGGGGAAGGAAATGATATGCACCTGAGGAATTGTGAAGAGGTCAGGGACCTTGTGCCTTACTGTTGTTTTCCCCTGCATCTAGCACTGTGTCCAAAACACAATAAACACTGTAAAATAATGTGTTGATGAAAAAATGAATGAATAAATCATTCTAAAGCCTCTTTCCCAAGCCATTGCTACAAGGTATCTAGGGGCCTTTCAGATCTCAGTGTTGTGTTAAGCTCCAAAAAGATTAACATGTGACTATGTGAGTGAATGAGTTTTGACAAGAAACAAATTTCTCTTCCTTAAATGGGACTCTGCTTCTTACCTGAGATAAAATAGATAAAACAGGCTGAAGTTTAAATGAGAAACCACTTTGCAGTTTCCAGTAGAGGCATTCATGATGAAATAGTCTCAAAAACATTGGATACTACCAATACCCCAACCCTGCCCCATAAATTTCCTACTAAAGGGGACACCCCATGTTGAAATGTTAAAGTGCACAGTAGAAGGCCAGGAATCAGCGAACCTGAATGGAACGAACTTAACAAAGTGGAGGGGGATGGGATGGGATGAGATGGGATGGGATGGGATGGGATGGGATGGGATGAGATGGGATGGGATGGGATGGGACAGACAGAGGGAATGGAACTGAAACACCTAAACTGATGACACCTTAAAGGCACCGTGTCTCTTTAACAGGAGGATTTTGCAATAGAATGTTACAAGTATTTTTGAGATGTCAAAGTACTGACCAGAAAGTTTGCTCTAAGTAATTGGGCATTAGGGTGGATGTTATTTAACTACTATTAAATGGAGATTTATTTAATGTTCTTGTGCAAAGCCTGTGAAACCAAAGATGTTTTATGTTTTGATCACTTCAGCTGAGTGTGCACCAAACTTGTTCCCGCTCCTACCATTCTTTGATCCTTGAATTTTATTTATATCTGATCAATTTCATGAGATAAAATACTAGCTAGAAAAATGCAAGTAACTAATCCATATTTCTTTCCATAAAAGGGGAATTCTTTCCATATAAAAGAAACATAATCCCTATTTTCTATGATTCAGATAGGTAAAGGTTTATTTATATCATGTAAATGCATGTTTTAATAGATTTTTGTTGTTGTTTTGCTTATCCCAATTCATTTTGAAGCTTCTTCAGAAAAACTCAATGTGGATATTTTATTTCCCAAAGTTTATTGAAGCAAATAGGGACAATGAATGGTCTCTAATACTGTATATTAAATTTTAAGGATGTATTTTCTGTGCTGTACTGGGCAGAAAATGGCTATCATATAAAATCACTTAAAAAAGCAAACAAGCAGGCTTCCCTGGTGGCGCAGTGGTTGAGAGTCCGCCTGCCGATGCAGGGGACACGCGTTCGTGCCCCGGTCCTGGAAGATCCCACATGCCGCAGAGCGGCTGGGCCCGTGAGCCATGGCCGCTGAGCCTGCGCATCCGGAGCCTGTGCTCCACAACGGGAGAGGCCACAACAGTGAGAGGCCCACGTACCGCAAAAAAAAAAAAAAAAAAAGCAAACAAGCTTTTGTAATCTCTTCTGCAGCAATAAGTTCTTCAGGATTACACATATAATTGCCTTAATAAAATGAACCTCTGTTTTCATTTGATCTGAAGCTTTATTTGAAAATGAAAAACAAATTTTAAACTTAAGTATGTTGAACAGGTCGATCTGATCAATGTAAGGAATTGAATTGTATTGTCTTTGTTTGGAAATGTTTTACCTATCCATCCTTATCCAAAAATGTACATAAGGTAATATAACGCAAAACACATGTGCAAGGAAAATTTAAAATACTAACAGGGGACAACCTTTTATATATTTGAAGTCAACAGATATGTTCTCTTTAGGTTTTGGGGGGTGGGGCTAAAACATATAGTTTCTTCAACCATATGTTGAAGTGTCAGCACCTGTTGTAGACTAAACGTGTCCCCCCAAATTCATATGTTGAAATCCTAACCTCCAAGGTGATAGTATTTGGAGATAGGGCCTTTGGGGGGTGATTAGGTCATGAGAACAGAGCCCTCACGAATGGGATTAGTGCTTTTATAAAAGAGATCCCTGAGAGCCACCTTGTCCCTTCCACCACATGAGGACACAATGAGAAGATGGCTGTCTATGAAGCAGGAAGCCACTTCTTAACAGACACCAAATCTGTCAGCATCTTGATCTTGGACTTCCCAGCCTCCAGAACTATGAGAAATAAATATTTGTTGTTTAAACCACCCAGTCTATGGTCTTTTGTTATGGTAACTCAAAAGGATTAATATAGTACCCCTCCATTCTTTGTCCATACCTACACATGCTCTGGTTTATAAATGACCCACTTACAGTGTGTGAAACCAAAACTTGGCCACAGAACAATGGAAAACTGGCAGGTCACCCTCCTTGTTCTGGGCGCCATATTACTGGCATACAATGCCATCTATTTTTGTTGCCTTTTTGGCATCCCTAAACAGCTATATTAAAGATTTATTTTATATTGTACTTTATTGTTGCTTATTATTGAATGAATATGAAAGTTAATATAAATATAATATAAAGTGTCAAGATAACATTTTAAAGTATTTTAATGTGTTTTTCTTTTACCCACATCTTTGTACATCACATTTGTCCTTTTCAGCCAGAGGGTCATTGCCTTGAAGAGAGTAAGGATTGTTAAAGCTGACTGCAAAAAGAAAGATGTCAGTTCAACTTTTAACTTCCAAATTAGGATCTGAAAATTGTGAGAATCAAGAATTTCATTTTCAAAAGAGAAGCTTTGGGGGGAGAAGAAAAGATGTATGGGCTCCAAAGAGCCAAATTTAGAAGGCTCAGTTTTCAGTGTTTTCCATAAACCAGTGAGCAGGTAGCATGCAGGATATGAATAAGAGTAGGAAATAACATAGCCTTTTCAGCAGCTGTGAGTCCTCCACCGAAGCTCAGGAAACATCTCAATTTCCTCCCAAGTATATGCAGGCATGGAGAGCTTGGAAGGGTGGTGAAGTGCTGTCCTTAAGTCCTCTCTGCCTTAACAGGTCATGCCTTCACATCTACAAATATATCTCAAAATACCTACTAGGTAATTTCCTGATGATAACTGGGGCACCTCTCCCTCCCACCCCAACATTCTGGGGTTACAAACGTATCTGGGGTTCTCTATCACCCCTGATTTTTAACTAAATTATGTTAATTAACTAATTTAAGTATGTATACATTAGTAAAGTGCACAAAGCATAAGTGTACAGTTGGATGGATTTTCACATGCAGACAGATCAGGAAACAGACCATTTGCACCCCAGAACCCCCATCTTGTGCCCCTCCCAATCATTAATACCCCCTTCCCAAAGGTAGCCACCATTCTGTCTTCTATCACCATAGATTAGTTTTACCTCTTTTGGAACTTTATACAATATTTTTGTATTGTATTCTTTTGTATCCAGTTTCTTCCACTCAATATTATGTGTGTGTTTTTCATCTATGTTGTCACCTGTAGATATAGCCTATTAATTTTCATTGTTGAAGCATATCCTATTGAATAAATATATCACAATTTCTTTATTTTTCCATTCAGCTGTTGATGGATATTTGAGCAGTTTACAGTTTTTTAGCTATTGCAAATAATGCTGCTGTGAATATTCCTAATCATGTTTTATGGTGCCCATATGTCCTCATTTCTGTTGGATTTATACCTAAGAGTGAAATTGCTACTAGATCATAAGCTATTTATATATTAAGTTCTAATAATTGCTGACAAAGTTTTCCAAAATAGCTGTATTCATTTGAACCTTGGGAAATTATAGTTTTTGCAGGTCAGAGTAGTTGGATATTAGTAATTTCAATGGCTTAACCTCCAATTTACACTTCTCCCAGCAATGTATGAGAGATCCAGTTGCTCCACATCCTTGTCAACATGTGATATTGTCAATGTTTTTTTTTTTTTTTTTTTTTTTTGTTTGTTTGTTTTTTTTTGCTGTACGCGGGCCTCTCACTGCTGTGGCCTCTCCCGTTGCGGAGCACAGGCTCCGGACACACAGGCTCCGCGGCCATGGCTCGCGGGCCTGTCAATGTTTTAGATTTAGCCATTCTGGTGAATGTAGTGTTACTGCTTTCTAATTTTAATTTCCATCTTCGTAATGGCTAATGATCCTGAGCCCTTTTTCATATCCTCATTGGTCGTTTGGATATCCTCTTTCTTGAAGTTCTATTCAAGGTTTTTTGCATTTTTAAACATTGGATTGTTTATCTTTTTCTGATTGATTGTACATATTCCTTTTACATTCTGGACACAACTTCATTGTCAAATACATTTATTGCAAATATCTTCTCCCACTTATTAGTTTGCTTTTCACTCTCTCAATAGTATATTTGATGAACAAAAGGTTTTAGTTTTAATATCATCCAATTTTCTTATATTTTCCTTTTTGTTTAGTTCTACTTCCACCCTAATGTTTAAGAACTCTTTGTCTACTCCAAAGTCATTAATGTATTCTCCTATGTTATCCTCTAGAAGCCTTATAATTTTAACTGTCACATTTATAACTATGATCCACTTGGAATTAATTTTTGCATAAGGTGTGAAGTAGGTGACAAGGTTCATTATTTTTCCATATGAATATCCTGTTGACCCAGAACCATTTGTTAAAGAGAAGAATCTTTTCTTATTGTACTGCAGTGTCCCCTTTGTCATAAATCAGGTGACTGGACAAGTGTTAGTCCATGTCTGGAATTTCTGTTCTATACTACTGGTTTATCTCTCTCTTACCACTACTACACACTTGTAATTACTATAGCTTTGTTTGGTAGTGTAGCCTTCCAATTTTATAATTCAAGATTGCCTTAGGTATTCTTGGCCCTCTGTGTCTTCATATAAATTCTGGAAGCAGCCTGTTACATACACACACACACACACACACACACACGCATGCATGCATATGCTGACGTTTTGATTAGGCTTATAATAATCTATAAACTAATTTGGGGAGAAGAGATAATATTAGGTCTTCTAATCCATGAATGTAGAATAGGCTTCCATTTGCTTAGTTCCTCTTATGAAACAGCAAATGCTTTGAGAGAAAAAGTGATGCAGGATGGTTAGCTCAGTTCAATGAGTTCTCCTTCTTTCAAGGATCTTGAAACTTCAAGTCCTGGTTACTTGGTAGCTCACCAGCACCTTCAAACAAATATTTTTCCCTAGTTTTACCTGGAAGGAGATTGTTCTGATACAGGTTTTCCATCAAAATGGAAGTGAGTGTAAGAAGGTAGAAGTGGGGTAAGGCAGGAGTCTGGTAGCCAACGAATGATTTCAAATCTAGGTTTTGCTGCTTACTCTGTTTGTGATTATAGCAAGCCTCAATTCCCTTTAAAAACATCAGATTATAGACACAAAGGTTGGAGATGATGGGGTGTATTCATGGAACAGCTTTTCTTCTAGAAGACTGTGGAAGATAAGACTAAAAATGCAGGGGGAAGTCCACACAATATCAGCAGTTACTCTGTGTTCACCATGCACCAGGAATGTGCTATCAGACACTATTATCCTCATGTCGCAGATGAATAAACTAAGGATTAAACAGTAATTAGTCCCTGGTCTCCTAGCTAGCACCAATCAGTGATGGAGCCTGGATTTCAATTCATGCAGCCTGATTCAGAGCATCTGCTCCTAACTGAAGATTTCAGCAGTAGACTGTGAAAACTTCTTCACTTTCAGATGTCTTTAAGGCTGAATTGACATATATGATTTAGGAGGATCACTCTGGTCATGCTTGAAGGATAAATAAATCCCTCAACATAGTTTTTATATCTAGATTTCTATGCTAGTGACCTGTATTGTTTAAACTAAATAAAACAAACAAAAAATAAAACTCCTGCAATTTATTAAGTCATGTATCTAAAGAGACCACTGCCCAACTTGTTGCAAATGTTATCCATTTTCTTGGTTTTGTATTTCTGTCTTGAATTGCTAGATTCATAATTCCCACCAAACAAAACTACTTCTTGAGAAATGGATACACATGATGTATCATGTCTTCTGTACATATTTGGGTTCTTTTCTGGCCTATTTCTCCATGTTTGAGATTGCTACTCTTACTAGATATATTTTTTCATGTTTATTATTATTACTTTTTAATTGCTAAAAATAATCTCTCAATAGCATAATCTTGTCAATACTTCTGTGCATGTCTTCTGCTGGCATGGGGGATTTAGATGCTATAGATATTTTTAATAAATTATTTTAATTTCTCTGGTTGTGAAAATAGGGTGCACTTTTAAGCTTATTTTCATATTAACATCATCTTTTTGTGATTAATTCTTAATCTATTATTAGCTTTTTCTCTTTCCTTGTTGTCATCTTATCCCATTTGTTCTTTTCATTAAAACCTCATCGTTGTCTGCCTTTTGGCAGAGACATTTTAGCTTTGCATATTCTAAGTAGGTGATATTATCTAGCATTATTTCTTACATACTGAATACTGCATAAATTTATCACCTCTAAGCAACTGGGCCAATATTGTTGTCTTATTTTTTCGACTCCTATTGTCTTGGTGTCTTAGTCAGTTCAGGCTATTATAACAAATTGCCATGGACTGGGTGGCTTAAACAACAAACATTTATTTCTCACAGTTCTGGAGGCTGGGAAGTCCAAGATCAAGGTGCCAGCAGATCTGGCATCTGGTGAGAGCCAGCTTCCTGGTTTGCAGATGGTTGTCTTCTTGTTGTATCCTCACTTGGTGGAGAGCAGAGAGACAGGAAGCAAGCTCTGTCCCATCTCTTTGTCTAAAGGCACTAATCCCATTCATGAAGGTGGAACCTCTCAAACTACCATCACATTGGGGGTTAAGATTTCAACAAATGAAATGGGAAGTGGGAAGGGGACACAAGCATTCAGTCCGTAACACTAAGGTTTGATGTTGAAATCCTCTCTTGACTTACAGGGATGATTTCACTATATGCTACTTAATTTGTTGGCTTATTGGGACATTTACCAGGTCTGCTAATTTCATGGATTAGTTGTCTCTTGGGTCTATTATTAAACTGATTTTAAAAAATCAGTTGACAGTGAGGATTCACAACATGATTTCATGCATCCTACAATAATAATGCTAACTATAATAGCAATAATAATAAATCTGAATGTTTATTACATGCCTGGCCCTGTGCTAAATGCCCTGCATACATCATCTCATTTAACCCTCCCAAAGTCAGTGTCACTAACCCATTTATCATATGACAACACCAACACAGACACTAAGTGGCAGAGTGTGATTCAAACCCAGGTCCTTCTGACTCCAGAGTCTGTGCTCTGCCCTGTTTAACACTAGCACCACACGACCCGGCTGCCTTTCAGTAACACGGACAGTTGGCTAAGCTCATCCTCGCTGGTCTTGACTTCATGCATAACTTTTCTGTTTATTCTGTTTTGCCATATAAAACCTTCTAACATTTATTTCTAGCATATAAAATAAAAGATCTATTGGGAGTTTTATGGCAAGAATTGAAATAAAAGTGCAGAGTGTCGAGTCATACCATAATTTGAACTATATTTTAAAATCCACACAATGTATTGACTTCCTTGGGTTTAAAATCATTTCTGAAATGTTTCCATATAGGTACTTGTCTTTCCTTTAAATGTTACCCTGTGCTGTTTGGCATGTAGGTGCCTGGAGGTTTAGTTAACCAGAGAGACAGTTACCTGTCATTGTTTTATAGCTTGTGTTCCACCTTCTGGAAGCAAAGGAGAAGATGACAAGAACCTTGAGTAGCACATGTGCCCCAATTCCCAGACTTGTGCCACCAGACAGACTACTGCGTGAAAGACAGTTGCTGGAGGACTACATGGAAATGGCCACCTCGCCCACCTGGGCCTTAGCCTCCCAGACAGAGGTCATACCGTGTCTGTGTGCACACTGCGGTTGCCCCCTGGGTCCCGTGCAGCCTGGGGCCAGCCTGAGCCTAGACTCTTGAACAGAAAATCCTCATCCTAGCCCTTTTCCTTCCTCATCACTGAGCTCCTCCTGGCTGACCACTGGGCTCCTATCATTGCTAAATTTCATCCTCTTGGTAGGTCAGTCATTCCACCCTGTCAACGCGATTATGAGTTTCTGTAATCCAGTATTCTTGCTTTTGTTTCATCTTCAAAACTGTAAAACGCATTTTCAACATCTTCACATAGATTTTACTTACAATATTCAATAGGCCCAAAGATGGAGTTTAGAAGCATAGAAAAATCCTCCCTGCTGGTTTAACCTGAATAATTAACAGGTTATGGATACATTTGTGCTTAAAAAAAAACCAGCAAGAATATGTTGCTTTCCTATACCAGAGTCCCTCTGGTATAACTCTTGGGGACTCTTTTAAGGTGACTATTAAGCAATATTCAGGCATTTCTGGGTCTTCTGGACATGGGACCATCCACTAGCACCAAAATTTTGCTCATATTTTAATACCTCCCTTATTCTGGCATTTAGCATAGCTAGAAACAGCCTTTTATTTTTTTCCCTTCATTTTTGCAATTCTCAGATTGAGGAGGGTTTTATCTGCCACAACACTTTCTTCTAAATCTCTTATTTTCAGCTTTGCTTCAGAGTCTTTTATAATGTGTGTTCATCAGAGAGACCACAGGGGTAGCTCTGTTCATTTCTTTACATTTCTATAAGAATAGTGTAGGCCAAAAGAATCACTATCCACCAGTGACCTTTAGCCTTTGCTTCTTGGGTCCACTTCTCTCTCTCTCTCACCAACTCTGCTTGGACCATGGTCTGCCACGGTCACTCCTGGTACTTCTGGCTCTTCCAGCTTAATTTCAGAGAGCTACTAGCCTTCTCTCACCTCCTTTAACTCACCAAGCTCCTTCCTGCCTCAGGGCCTTTGCATGTGCTGCCCCTCTGTCTGGAACACTCTCTGTCCTCCGTCTCTACCCTGACGCACATTTCCCCACTGTAGCCCCATCCTTCATCTGCCTCCCTTCTCCTCTTATCCTTCAGGTCTCTGCTTTCCTGTCCCTTCTCCAGTGGGTCATTTCTGGCCACAACTCCCCTCCTTCAGTCTAAATGACATCTTATGTCACTCTCAATCATATCACACTGTCCTTTTCCTTCATACCTTCTATCACATTTCCAATCATATACATCTTCATGTCTGTGTATTTCATACCCAGCTCTCCCACTTTTCCTCTAAGCCCCATGAAGGCAGAGGCTTGTTTGCCATTGGAACTGCACACCCAGCCCAAGGCATTAAAAAGCCCACAATCACTATTTAACTGGATGAGTGAATGAATGAGCAAATGTTGAATATTCTAGGAACATTTTCCTAGGAGACAGAAGAAAACAACAAACTTGAAAATTCAGTACCTGAAGAGTTTAGAGAATTCTCTATCTTAATTTTACTGACTGTCAAGCCTGATTAGCTTGCCTAGGTTGTCACGTGGAGGAAACCAGTGCTAGGGTGACCAGCCATCCCAGTTTGCTCAGGGCTGTCTTGTCTGTAGCCCAGCAAGTCCCTCATGTTGGGGAACCTTTCCATCCCAATACAACCAGGGTGGGAGGTTGCCCAACCTAGCACAGTCCTTCTCTTAACCCCACCTGAGATAAGAGAGTAACAAATTTCTCTGACCTCTGAATGTTTTCTTTCAGCACCAGGATTGATTAATTTTTGTGGACTTTCTAGGTGTGCAAACATCTTTTCATCTTAAATGCAAAGACACATTTTGGCTGGAAAGAAAACCTGTGGCTGGGCTCTTATTTTGGTTGGTGTATTAAAAGGGACCATAAATGGGGACCATAAAAGGGTTTCTCTTTGCGGGTGTTGTTGAGTTGTTCCTACAAACCGTATTGTTGTGAGAATTTTTCTTTGTTTTCTTCCTCTTTTCCTCCTACTTCTTTTTCACTTCGTTCAGATTTACCTGTACCTCAGAGAACATTCCTCTTCTGCCAATCTTCAAGGTCCTCTCTTGTCTTAAAGCACAATTTATGGAATTTCTTGAGTCTGACTGGCTTTACCCTCTCATCCACAAGCCTATTTTCTTTCTTCCAGTTCCCTGGTAATGAGTTCCAGTTTGCTGGTTATTGTTTCTAATGTCCTTTTTGTAATTCTTTGAAGCATGTGATTATAAAGAGGGGTTAATTCAAAATCTTCCTGATTCTAAATTTCTGAGAAATGCTTTGTGAACCATTTCTTTTCTCTCTCCTTCCTGTCCGCTTCCATTTTATTCCATCTTATAATAGTAATAACTAATAATACCATTCGAAGTTGTCTTCTTTTATTTAGTTGCCTTTTTTTTCTTTCCTGAGTTAATTTATTAACTAGCCTACTATTTTTTTTCTTTAGGGGTTTGCCTGCCTTGCAACTCAGCAGCTGTCATAAGTCCTCCTCTGCTTTGAGTTGTAATAGAGTTCTATTTTTATAGGGGGAACCGCCCAAATTTGAATGCAAAGGCTTGTAATTCACTCTAACCCTATCTTTCCGCTTTTGTCATTTAGAGTTGGTTATTAAGGCAGAGTCTGTGGCAACACCGTCCACCAAGTGCTGTCTGCTCTGTATTTTAGACATGGAGGTTCAGGAGCAGCCTCACCTTTGTGAACCCAGACTGATAAAGTCATATGATGTGATATGATACAGAGTCTATCCAGGAATGGGAGAAAAAATTCTATGGGTAGTTATCTGAAAATCAGTAAATAGGAGCTCTGTGTGATAAGGCGCAAAAGAGAAGCATTTGGCTACCAGAAGGAGTGTTTCCAGCTCATGAATAATGAAATCAATAGGAAAATATTAATAATCAAAATAACCTGCAAACACAACAGACTCAGAGGTTTGGTGGGGCCTCATGATTCCTCTTTAAAACATGCCAAACACTATTTTCACTGACTTCAAGAAACAGATACACACTCTTCAATAATGGGGAGCTTATTGGGAGGATGTAGTAGCAGCTCTGAGCCAATGCTTACCTCGTCTGTCTGTCTGTCTGTCTCTCTCTCTCTCTCTCCCCCTTTCCTGGGGTTTCTGCCTTCTCTTGGACTCTCCCGCTCAACTGTCCTAGGCAGAGACAATCTAATAGGGCCAGACAATTGACATTCAGTAGGAGTTTCTCTGTTAAGCAGCCTCTAGCTCCAGCTGGTCCAATCCAAACAGCAGAATTTGTTCTGCTCAAAGCATGAAGCTTTCATAAACCATGAAAAAAAGGTTGCTAAGAGGCTACTTTACTTGGAAGGGAACTGCATAACTGGCACCTTGGAGGCTGTGTAAGGAAAAAAGTAAGAGTATGAACAGCTGATAAACAAACTAGAAGTTCTGGCTGAGTTGGAAAGGAGGTAGAAGAGACTTTCTGGATTTTTCCTGTGACACTTAGTGCTGTCTTTTGCCCCCATGCCTTTTGCTTTGATGCATGAGGTTGAATTAAAAAGTCAATATTTGAACATTTTTCCCTTACAAAAATGGCTATTTCACTGTCTTTCATTTAATATCTATTATTTGAAATGCCATTGGCTTTCTCTGCCAATTTTTGTATCCAAATCCTACCTACCCTTTAGGGCCCAGTCCAAATGCCAATTCACCACGAACCCTCCCCCGACCCCGCCTTGAGTCTTCCAGCTAAAAGGAACCATGCTGCCCTCCCGAGTCTGATGGCTGATCTCAACTTCTAACCATTAACTTCATCTTTGAGCCCACCTCCCCTTTTCCCCAGCATCAACTAGCACCACATGTAACACAGAGTAGGAGCGTATGGCAGGCAGAGTAATGATTCATAGGGTACCTTACTTTTGGCAAAAGGGAATTGAGGCTTCAGATGCAATTAAGTTTGCTAATCAGCTGACCTTGAGATAGGAACATCATCCAGGTGGGCCCAGTTTAATCACATGAGTCCTTAAAAGTGGAAGAAAAGCCAGAAGAGATGGTCAGAGTAATACAATGTGGAAAGGACTCAACCTGCCATGGCTGGCTTTGAAAATGGAGGAAGGGGCTATGAGCCAAGAAATGCAGGCAGCCTGTAGAAACTGGAAAAGGCAAGGAAACAGATTCTTCTTCCCTTGAGAGTCCAGAAAGAATACAGTCCTGCCAATACCTTGATCTTAACCCAGTGAGACCGTGTCTGACCTCTGACCTACAGAACCATAAGATAATAAATTTGTGTTGTTTTAAGCCATGGTTTGTGGTAATTTTTTACAACCACTATAGAAAACAAATATGAAGTGCAATAAATATTTGTTTAATTAGCCAATAGTAGTGATTTTTAATCATTTTTTATTTCTAAACAAGAATTAAATCAACTCAAATTTCACAGAATCTCACATTTAGAAGAGTTTCTTTATTTATGGAGATGAGTAGGAATAAAAATCTTTCATTAAAACACACATTCAAAATTATATTTTTTAAAAAATTTGAGAAAGGGGAAAGATCATTTATAACCTCACTGAGATGCAACTACCTTCATTTTTTTCTTCTTTTCCATCCCTGATCATAGGCACATACAATTTTACACTGAAGTAATAGCAATCATAGCAGAAATATAATTGTATATTCTTTTACATTTAATATTGTATAATAACTGTTTTTCATAGTTCTGTGTGATCCTCACAATTGTCATTATAACCATTGCCTTACATTTTATTAAGTCGGGATACTAGAATTTACTTCCATTCCTATTTGGTGGATCATTAGGTTGTTTCAAGTATATTTCCTTACACTTAGAGAAAATACTAGAATTAATTCTTATCTTCATTTAGGCTTTTGTTTCTGGTGAGTTATCTGCACAGCAGATTTCCGTAATTGAGATAACTGAGAGAAAGGGTCAGAGTGGTAGTTAGTAGCTCTTGATAGCTGTCACTAGGGTGATTCAAGGAAGGCTGCAGAGAAGCTCACCAGTTCCACAACTATCTTTGTCAGCATTTGGGGTTTATCATAGTTGTTTATATTGCACTGCTTTGATTCCTAGTCAGAATTAACATTTATCCATTTGTTATATTTCATTAGTTATATTATTATTGAGCAAAATATGCTTACAGCATTTGTTCATTTACCTACTAGGGACTTGACTGTTTTCTTATAAAGAACACTTTTTTTTTTAAAGCATTGATTAATTTAATCCTCACATCCACGGTGGCATTGGTACTTTTGTTTTTAATTAATTTATTTATTTCTGCTGTGTTGGGTCTTCGTTTCTGTGTGTGGGCTTTCTCTAGTTGTGGCAAGCGGGGGCCACTCTTCATTGCAGTGCGCCAGCCTCTCACTATCGTGGCCTCTGTTGTTGCGGAGCACAGGCTCCAGATGCACAGGCTCAGTAGTTGTGGCTCACGGGCCTAGTTGCTCCGCGGCATGTGGGATCCTCCCAGACCAGGGCTCGAACCCATGTCCCCTGCATTAGCAGGCAGGTTCTCAACCACTGCGCCACCAGGGAAGCCCCTAAAGAACACTTTTAAAACACTGTTTAGAAAATGCAATTCTGAACTTTCTGTCAAATTTATATACATATGTTTTGTCATCTAGTCCGCTTTTTAATTTTAGCTATGGAGTTTTGAATCTGTTTGTTTGTATAATTTGGGGGAAAAACTCAACCAGACCAAAACATCAACAACAAAGTGAAACAACTTATATGTTATCTAAACTCTACATAGTAGACAAGGCAACTCAGAATAAATAAAAAAGTTTGGAGTGTTGTATGAGTAACCTGTTATGGTGGCTTTAATTTTAATCTGGTAACTGATTATATAATTTATAACATTAGTAGCAGTTTATTATTTGTGGCAAATTTTCTGTAACTCATTTAATTTTCCTTTATCTCCTGACAAAGCTATAATTTGAAAATAAGCAAAAGCCTTAAAATCAACTCAGTTCAAGGAAAACCAACCTCTATTTATTTCTTAACATTTTTTATGATTATAAAAATAGTTTATTTTATGAAAATTAAAAATGACAGAAAAGAATTTAAAAATAAAAAAATTTCAACTCAGATCTCATCACCCAGAAATAATTCCAGCTACACCGAGGTGTATTCTCTTTCAGTCTTTTTGCCAAGTGCGTATGTAACTATATAAAAATTTCAACAAATTTTTTTTAAAACATCTTCATTGGAGTATAATTGCTTTACAATGGTGTGTTAGTTTCTGCTTTATAACAAAGTGAATCAGTTATACATACACATATGTCCCCATATCTCTTCCCTCTTGTGTCTCCCTGCCTCCCACCCTCCCTATCCCACCCCTCTAGGTGGTCACAAAGCACTGAACTGATCTCACTGTGCTATGCGGCTGCTTCCCACTAGCTATCTATTTTACGTTTGGTAGTGTATATATGTCCATGCCACTCTCTCACTTTGTCCCAGTTTACCCTTCCCCCTCCCCGTATCCTCAAGTCCATTCTCTAGTAGGTCTGCATCTTTATTCCCGTCTTGCCCCTAGGTTCTTCATGACCATTTTTTCTTTTTTTTTAGATTCCATATATATGTGTTAGCATATGGTATTTGTTTTACTCTTTCTGACTTACTTCACTCTGTATGACAGACTCTAGGTCTATCCACCTCATTACAGATAGCTCAATTTCATTTCTTTTTATGGCTGAGTAATATTCCATTGTGTATATGTGCCACATCTTCTTTATCCATTCATCTGTCGATGGACACTTACGTTGCTTCCATGTCCTGGCTACTGTAAATAGAGCTGCAGTGAACATTTTGGTACATGAGTCTTTTTGAATTATGGTTTTCTCAGGGTATATGCCCAGTAGTGGGATTGCTGGGTCGTGTATGGTAGTTCTATTTTTAGTTTTTTAAGGAATCTCCAGACTGTTCTCCATAGTGGCTGTATCAATTTACATTCCCACCAACAGTGCAAGAGGGTTCCCTCAACAAATTTTTGATTATACTATTTTGCATCATACTATTTTATCACTCAATATTTTTGGATGAGCATTTTCCCATTTCATTAAATACTTTTGAACCAACCGTATAATTGAATAACATAATCTACATGGGCTAATTGGGCTCTACCTTAGAAGCAATTTGAACTCCTGAAGGAAGTCTTCTCATGCCTTAGTGGAAGGATGAGTCCAATTTTTCTGCCCCTGGTTCTGAGATCAAATTTGTGGATCCTCCCAGGAGCAGCTCACAATAGAAAAACGCCTCTTGTGGAGAATCAAAGCTCTCCCTGCAGCTCCTCTATGTCACACACACCCCTCCACCTCCTAAAAGTCCATGTACATTGTGTTTCAAGGCACTACTTATTTTTAGGAGATGTTTTCCTCTTGTTTCTGCTGCTGTTTTTAATCACAAGCTTTGGGCACTACATCCCAAGGAAACCCTGGCAGAGGAAAAAGGTGTAAAGAAGGAAGAGACAAGGCACTTATCAGAACCGTCTTAGACACCCTGTTTACAGAAAGGGAACTTATCCACTTCACATTTATTAGTGTTCTGTGACAAAAAAAAGCAGAGGAGGCAAGGCCAGACAAACTTGGTTTGAGTCCCCACACTGCCATTTAATTGCCAGCTGGGTGACCTGGGGAAAATCCCTTAACTGAATTTTAATCTCCTCCTCTGTATAAAAATAAATGCACCACTAAATTATAAGGATTAAATGTTTATGGAAAACTGCTTTGTAAATTATAGTGACCATTTCTATACCTTGAGAAGAGAGGGAGAAGGAACTTCTAGGACATTCTTCTTCTGCCTCTATTTTTTATTCATTATACTTTCACAAATTATCAGCAACAAAATGAACCAACGTGTGTGTGTGTGTGTGTGTGTGTGTGTGTGTGTGTGTGTGTGGTGTCTATATATGTATATTTTAAACTCTACGAAGGAGATTAGATAATTCAGAAGGAATTGAAGCTTTGAGAAAAGCTATGCTAAAAGCTGTAACAAATATGCAAATTCCAGTGGCCCGGAACAAAAGTTCTGTCGCTCATGGGAACATCCAACACAGGCTTTGCTGTTTGGTGGGCAGTCTTCCAGGGACCCAGGTTCCTTCCATATTGTGGCTCTGTCCTCATCCCCTGCATGCAGCCAGCAGATGAGGAAAATAAAAGAAGGCACACGTCTACTTCTTAACCGCCACAGCCAGAAAGTGACACCCATCAATTCCACTCACATTCCACTGGCAAGAATCTGTTTCACAGCACAAGAAGCTGAGAAACACAGCCTGGGTTTGGTGAGCCTGCCACATAGATTAATATAATTAATAGAAGGAAACAAATGCCAAGGATAGGTGCTAAGACGGAGCACTGCCTATAGTTCTGGGCTAAAAGTGAATGATATTGTTTTCTTTGTGATCTCATAGTCTTATTTACAACACACTCTTTTATAAGCATATAGTCTTATAGCATAATCTTTTTTTATATTGAAGTATAGTTGGTTTACAATATTGTGTTAGTTTCAGGTGTACAGCATAGTGATTCAGTTATTTTTTCTGATTATATTACATTATAGGTTATTACAAGATATTGAATAGAAGTCCTTGGGCTATATAGTAAATCCCTGTTGCTTATCTGTTTTATGCATAGTAGTTTGTTAACCCCATACTCCTAATTTGTCCCTCCCCCCTCCCCTCTGGTAACCATAAGTTTGTTTTCTATGTGTGTGAGTCTGTTTCTGATTTGTATTGTTTTTTAGATTCCATATATATTTTTGTAGAATATTTGTCTTCCTCTGCCTGACTTACTTCACTAAGTATAATATTCTCTAGGTCTATCCATGCTGCTCCAAATGGCAATATTTCATTCTTCTTATGGCTGAGTAATATTCCATGGTATATATACCACATCTTCTTAAGCCAATTATCTGTTGACGGGCATATGGGTTGTTTCCATGTCTTGGCTATTGTAAACAGTGCTGCTATGAACACTGGGATGCATGTATCATTTCAAATTAGAGTTTTCATTTTTTCTGGATATATACCCAGGAGTGGGATTGCTGGATCTTATGGCTGCTCTGTTTTTAGCTTTTTAAGGAACTTCCATACTGTTTTCCATAGTGGCTGCACCAATTTACATTCCACCAACAGTGTAGGAGGGTTCCCTTTTCTCCACATCCTCTCCAGCATTTATTTGTAAACTTTACAGCATACACTTATGGTCTTGTTTACAAGGGTTGTCAGAGGAAGACTACCTTTGTTGATGCATTTATTCATTGATTTTTCATTCATTCAAAAAAGTATTAGTCAAGCACATACTATGAGCAAGTAACCTATACCCATGAAAAGTGGCACATTGGAGGCCTGTGCTCTCCCTTTGTTCTGTAAGCTTTGAAAGAAGAGCTGTTATGCCCAAACACCTCTGTCCCATTCTAATACTGAACAAGGATTCCCAAGTCAGGCAGCTGGCTCAGATATGGCCTCTGCCTTCGACAGCTGTGTGGCCTTGGGCATGTTGTCTAGCCTCTCTGGGCTCCTGCTTTCTTATCTGTAAGATGAGGATGAATGAGGGAGTGCCTGTAAAGCTCTTAGCACAGTGCCTGGAACACAGCAAGGGGCCCGCACATATTAGCACTATGACCATCATCACCACACCTACCTCAGTCCACCCCACACCGGTCGACTTATAACAACCCCTGCTTGAATGTGCAGTTCAGGGAATTGGGCAGAGAATTTGTTATTCAAATAAATAACTTTTCCTGAGTGCACTAGCTGTGAAATCTGCCAGTGAGGATGTGCGAAGTGTGATTATTTCGATGATGGGAAATTGGAAAGAGAATGTTCTAAATTATGGCTTGCCAATCCTTTTCATAGACAAATATAATATTAATAGATATCATTTATTAAATACCCACTTCTGTGAAAAATGCTAAACTGGGTTTTTTATATATTTACTTTGATCTAATTCCCACAGTAACCCCATGAAGTAGGTGTTGTTATCACCTATTTTACAGAATGAACAGTAATAACAACAAAGATGAAGATCAGAGGGGCTTGTAATTTGCCCAAAGTCACACAGCTGGTAAATAGAGTCAGGATTTGAGCCCAGGTCTGTCCAGCTCCAGGTCTATTCTCTGCCCAAGGGGCACACTACTTCCCTGGTTCCTTTAATGGGACTCTTTCTTGAACATGGCAGGCAAGAATCACATTATTCACATGACACCTCACTGTTTTCCAATTCCATGCTCATGATTCTCATATCACCCTGTGAAATAAGCAAGGCAGGGATTACCTTGGACAGTGAGGAGAAACTGAGACTCGGGGAGGACTCTCTGTGTTGTGTGAGGAAGTCGGTAACAATAATAGCAAGCATTTCCTGAACACTAGCTACCTACATGCCTGGCATAGTGAGAAGTACTTTGTATCCATTTCTCACTGAGTGCCCTTAAAGCTCCAAGAGATGAGTGCCTTTATTATCCCCACTTTGCACATGCAGGGACTGGCACTTAAATATTAGAATCCTGTGCCAACCAACTAGCATGCAATGGGAAAGACAAAATTGAAATATGTTTCAAACCTAAATAGACTGAGAATTCTGTCTCCCAAGCCCCTTGCCTGGAAAAACAAAACACAACCACTCATCCATTCAGTATTTCCTGAGCATCTACTCTGTGACATGTGGCAGCACCTAGGGAGACAATGGCCCTGCTACAGTGGGGTGATAGCTTAGTAGGAAAAGACAGATAATAAACAAGGAAACAATTTGGTTAATAATATACTTTCTGATAGCAATAATGCTATGGAGGACATAGAACAGGTTAAAGAGGTAGAGGATGATGGGGGCCAGCGAGTTTAGTTAAGGTGGTGATATTTAGCCAGGTGTATCTAGCATCCAGCCATGAGTGTGCTGTCTTTGAGGTGTTCGGAAAAGAGTAAGAAAACTGGAGTGGCCATAGATTATAGCTAGAAATAGAATAACATCAGAGACAAGAACAAGGAGAGTAAGAATCATAGGAAAGTGTGGCCAGTTGTCACTCAGGAACGGAGATGCAAATATCCTAAATTATAAATATTAACAAATCAAATACAAGAGTATATTTTTAAAATATATTTTGTCCAAAAAGAGCTTATCCAAGGGGCAAAGGGCAATTCAGTATTAGAGAAATTCATCTTGTAATTTATCACAGAGATGAAGTAATATTAATTATCTCATTAAATACAAAAAGGATTCAATAAAATTCAACATTCACAATTAATTTTTTTAAATCTCAGTAAGTCAGAAATGGAATATAAGTTCTCAACATGAAAAAGGATACCTGTCAGAAATCATCAACAATGAAATACTTAATGGTGAAATCTCAGAAGCATTCCCACTAAAGATAAGGGCAAGACACAACTGGTTGCTATCACTGATACGAGGCATTATTGCCCCAGAGATCAAAAGACAAGGAAAAGAGAGACATAAAGCTTGGAAAGGAAAAAAAACTTTCACTTTTTGAAGTTAATATGATTTCCCACCTAAAAAAATCCAAGGGAATCAATTGAAAGCTATTAGAACTAATAAGAAGGTTCAAAATATGGATATACACATCAATATACTTAAATCAGTAACTTTCCTGTATACTAGTATTAATTAAATAGTAATTTTAGAAGGATTCAACTTATAACAAAAAGCATAAAATTCCTAGAAAACAAATATAATTTTTAAATGTGTAAGGTCTATTTGAAGATCAAATAACATGAAAACCTTTTAAATATGTGAAGTGATAAAGCTGATTGGGAAGACTTAGTTTTGAAAATACACTGATTTACCCCACATTTGTCCATCAATGCAATTCCAGCCTAAATTAACAGCATTTTTTATTCAGGTCTTATCCTTCCAGATGTCAAAACACACTGTAAGCTATAGTAATTAAAATGGTCTAGTATTGGTGCAGGTATTGACAAATAGATCAATGGAACAGATTAATAAACCAAGAAATAAACCCGATTACATATGAAAATTAAGTATACAATAAAGGTGGTAGTTCAGTTTAGTAGAGAAACAATGGACTAATCCACAAGTGAGACTGGACCAATTATCTATTCATTTGGGGAAGAAATTAAATTAGATTCCTAACTCACACCATCCATCCACAGAAAATAACCCTCAGATGAGTTAAAGAGCAAAACTATAAAAATATTAGAAGAAAATATAGGGCTTCCCTGGTGGTGCAGTGGTTGAGAGTCCGCCTGCCGATGCAGGGGACACGGGTTCATGCCCCGGTCCGGGAAGATCCCACATGCCGTGGAGCGGCTGGGCCCGTGAGCCATGGCCGCTGAGCCTGCGTGTCCGGAGCCTGTGCTCCGCAATGGGAGAGGCCACAACAGTGAGAGGTCTGCGTACAGCAAAATAATAATAATAATAAAAAATAATAAAAGAAAATATAGGTGAATGTTTTTTATGAATTTAGAATGTTAGGGCCTTCCTAACAAAAAGATAAAATCTAGAAACTATAAAAATTTCATAGATTTAAGCTCATAAAATTTATAAAATTCTGTCAGTCAGAATATACCATAAACCAAGTTAAACGATAAGCCAAGGTTAAAAGACTAGGGGAAAATATTTATAACACACTTAACTGGTAAAGGATTAATATCCAGAACATACAGAGTTTCTAACAAAGCAGAAAGAAAAAGACTACTCAATTGTAAAATTATGTAAAGGAAATAAACAGACAATTCACAGAAAATTAATAATTCACACACAATTCATAATCACACAAAGCTGCATTAGTCAGGGAAAAAAGAATTATTTTACAGAAAGTAAAAAAAGATAGATACCAAATGTTGGCAAAAATGTGGAGAAATAGACATTCTCATACACACTAAGTGTGTAAACTGGTGAAGCCAATTGATGAAGGCCATTTGAAAACATTCATCAAATCTCAAATGCATATATCAATTGACCCAGCTATTCCATTCCTAGGACTCATCCCACAAGAAATAGTTGTTTGTGTGCCCCACACAACTCATTGTACAAGTTTTTGTACATGGATCCAAGAATGTTCATCACAGTATTGTGTGCGATAGCAAAAAACAAAAGCCTAACTTACTGTTAATAGGGAGGGGAATAGTTAAGTAAATTACCGTCTACCCATTCCTCAGAAAGCAGAGTGCATTAGAGATACGGCAGTAGGAAGATCTCCACAATATACTACTTAGTGAAAAGAGCAAGCAGCAAAAGTGATATGTGATTAATATGTGTACGTGTGTAAATGCATCAAGAGGGGAGATGAGCATCCACCACACTTCCTCTAGAGGTGGGGAGAAGTGGGGGAAAGGGAGCTCACCTCCTTTTATATACCACGTCTGTCTCCTTTAGCTCTTTTACAAAAAGTATTGAATCATTGTATCATTTGAGTAATAAAGAACATTTTAAAGCATGCATTACGTAGCATCACTCCATCTGTGTAGCTGGAGGATGGGATAAAAGGGAAAGAGGGAGCAGTGAACTGTAGATTCACATCTCAGGGTTTTAGGTCCCTGGCCTTGAGATTCAGGAAGAAAGGGAGGAAGGGGTACAAATCATGTAGAGAAGGCTCAGATGGAAGGTGACCCACCTTCTTGGTCACCTGTATTCCCCCTTGGTCCTGAGTGGATCTGCTTCAGTGTCACTGGTCAATGAGAAGTCCCTCCAATGGCCAGCTCCCCATCTGACCTATCTCAGACACCTCCAATTCATCATTCTCACAAGATACTTCAAGATGCCTTCCTATCATTTATGACATCGGCTTGCATGCTCCTCACTATATATAACTCAAGGATTTGGACTAAGGTACCTAGTCAGGCTTTCTCTGGACAGGTGTCTTCCTCAGATACTTCGATTTCTTGGTTTACCACCCCGCCTGCACACCACCCTTTCCCCAATCAGCACAGCTGGAAAAAAATTTTAACTTATACTACAACCTCAATACATGGCAGCCAATAAATCATCCCTTATATAATTACAAGCCTGCAAGAATCAATATTTAGGACTCCAGAATAAAATTATGAATTGTGATGTCACTATTACCATTATTAAAATAATTAGTGTGCATAATATTTTGCAGTTATCAGGCACTTTCAATTGATTATTTAAATGACCTTTACAATAACCCTGTGAGTTGTACAAGACAGAAATTATTTGCCCATTCCATAAGTAAGGAAATCGAGGCCTGGAAAGGGCATCGATGTGATTGCCAAAATCCCATCACTAATAAGAAGCAGAGCCAAGATTGAATACAGACCTTCTGATGCTAAAACATGTGCTCTTTCTACATAAATCTAGTTCATTGCAAAATAATCAGTAATATCACATTTATGCAGGCTCTAACCTGGTAAATTTAATGCTCATGAGCATTGTCCCTAACCCAGAAATAAGGAAACCTAATGCCCTGGGCCAGCCCCCGAGCCAGCTCTCCTAGAGTCTTTGCTCTGGGCCCATCCTTTATTCTATTGATAGAAGCTCTCGCTTCAGCAAATCATTCCCAGTCCGACTCAATGGGCTTCTCTGCCCAGCAGACTAGAAATAGAGAATTGAGCGGGTGGTAGTGGGGGCAGGAGGAACCTTTGAGTCGCAAGCTGTGCTGTTCTCTTTGTTTTTACTCAAACATGAATCTTTGTTCTACGATGCAAATTTTGAGAAGTTGATGCCAATCTGCTCTGAACAAAAGAATTTTGGTCTGAAAAAACAAAATTTGAGATGGTAAGTCTGGCTTTCCTAGTTGCGCTTTTGAGCATCTGCCTCTACCCAACACCCCCCCACATTGGGCCTCTCCCAAAGGTAGGCACGAACTTTGAGGAAAACTTCTTGGGTAGCTTACCAGTTACAGAAGTCAGGGAGAGAACAGGGTGTTATATGTCAGGGGTACTAAAATAAACATCCTTACAATGCTTAGGAAGTTGAACCAGATGACCCTGAGGGCCCTCCCTCAAGACCTCAAAGATCTTTGGGTCCTTGGTTTCAATAGGGATTTATCAAAGGCTTGACCCTCTACTTCCTCCAAAAGGATTTTTCCATTGGCTTTATAGTCAGTGTATTGTATTACTGAGACTATTTTAAATATGTATATATTTATTAAGCAAATAATTATTTAATTAAAGTGTACTTTTTCCATGTTCTCTTCTAATACTCAGCCATATACCAAAAAAAGTATAAATTGACCAGATTTTGATTCTGCTAACTTACATTGTCTGTCATAAGCATTTGTGCAAGTTGATGTGTAGTGTCGATTTTCTAATCACTTTAATAGCTGTATAATATTTCATTCACGGTTATATCTCAATTTACTTAATACCCTGTTGTTAGCACTGAATTTGTTCATAATTTTATTGAAACTATAAGTAATGCCTCTTTGAGCATCTTTGTGCCAAAGATGTGCTCCTTTATCTTCTATTGAACGATTTACTTACTCTAAAATTCCAGAAAAACTCCAGGGAAAGTATTGGATTGAAGGACATGAATACCTTTATAGTTCTTCCTAGGTTTTGACAAACATATTTAAAATTAAAGTTAATCCACTAACCTGAATATTGGACATTAACTTCAGTTTTGCTACTATTAATCACAACTATATTAGTGGGCTATTTTTTATATTTTAATATCTTCTTTCTCAATCCCTTGTTCAGTTTTATCTGTCTTAAAACAGCCTTACTGATCTTTCTCACAATCACAGAGATAGGGGCATTTTAAAACATTTAGAAGAAATGTATAGATACACACCTCATATTTTAAGTTCAGATGAAAAAATAAATATTACCTACCAGTTCATATGGTAAATATTATATAAAGAAGTCAGCCTATATCTGCCACTTTCAATAGTGGATGTTCCTCTTGTGTCAAAGGAGTTAATCTTTTTTTTAAATTGAAGTATAGTTGATTTACAATGTTGTGTTAATTTCTGCTATACAGCAAAGTTATTCAGAACATATATATATATTCTTTTTTATATTCTTTTCCATTATGGTTTATCACAGGAAATTGAATATAGTTCCCTGTGCTATACAGTAGGACCTTGTTGTTTATCCATCCTATATATAATAGTTTGTGTCTGCTAATCCCAAACTCCCAATCCTTCCTTCCCCCAACTCCAGCAACCACAAGTCTGTTCTCTATGTCTGTGGGTTTCTGTTTTGTAGATACGTTCATTTGAGTCATATTTTAGATTCCACATATAAGTGATATCATATGGTATTTGTCTTTCTCTTTCTGACTTATTTCGCTTAGTATCATAATCTCTAGGTCCATCCGTGTTGCTGCAAATGGCATTATTTCATTCTTTTTTATGGCTGAGTAATGTTCCATTGTGTGCATGCATGCGTGTGTGTGTGTGTGTGTGTGTGTGTGTATACACTACATCTTCTTTATCCATTCATCTGTCGATGGACATTTAGGTTGTTTCCATGTCTTGGCTATTGTGAATAGTGCTGCAATGAACACTGGAGTACATGTATCTTTTCAAATTATAGTTTTGTCTGGATATATACCCAGGAGTGGGATTGCTGGATCTATGACAACTCTATTTTTAGCTTTTTGAGGAACCTCCATACTGTTTTCCATAGTGGCTGCACCAACTTACATTCCTACCTGTATGAGGGTTCCCTTTTCTCCACACCCTTTCCAGCATTTATTATTTGTAGGCTTTTTAATGACGGCCTTTCTGACCAGTGTGAGATGGTACCTCATTACAGTTTTGATTTTTATTTCTCTTATAATTAGCAATGATGAGAATCTTTTCATGTAGGAATTAATCTTTGTATCCAAATGCCCCCTTCACTGATTTCATGTGCCTGAAGGGAGTAAACATGGCTATTAAAAAAAAAAAATTCCCAAACCCCATTGAATCAAAATCTCCAGGAATGACCCATGAATCTGTTTTATATGGATTAGAGTTGGGTTGAATTTTAAATAAGCCTCCCAGGAGATACTCGTCACCAGGGAAGTTTGAAAACACCTACTTTAGAGCTTGGGTCAGTGGGTGAAGACCACAGGGAGGCAGATTTCCACTCACCTGGGAGAATGCCTGAACAATCAGACCCACCTAGTGGTGAAAAGACTGCCAGGGAGTCCTCTCCTGTCCCTGGAAGTGTTTGTTTGGAGGCCAGATAACCACAGCCATCTCTCTGGGAGACTCCAGGGTGCATCACAAAAGGTCTGGTCCCCTCTGAACTTGGGGGGCTTTCTCTCACCACAGCTCCGAGGCTCTGCAAAACACCTGAGTAGATGGAACTAGAGGCCTTTACATGTCCTTTCCACTCTAACACTGCTTGATTCAGAAATTTCGAATAATAACACAAATAGTTCACAATATAGCTTCAATATTTTCCTTTTTGTCTTTCCAAGAAGACATTATAAGAACTTCTTATTTGTAATGGAACTGGAAAATGAAGGCTAGTTGAGACTTGTTATAACCAGGATCCTCTAGGTCTCTTTGCTGCCTTCCCCTCTGATGCTCAAATCCCCTTTAGGACACCCAGGAGGCTGCCCTCCCGCCTCCAGTGAGGACTCAGTAACTGAGTGCTCCCTAGCTTCATGACACCCCTTCCACAGGATCATAAAAATCATTATCTTTACCAACAACGTATACTAAATTCCATCAATTACACTTTGGGAAACTGAGTCATAGGCATAGCTGGGGCTAAAGTACTGGCCTCTTGCCTCTTACCTAAGTCCCTTTCCACGAGTTCAACTTGTTATATCTGCTTGGAGAGTAAGGGGGCTCAAATCTGAGAACCTGTTCTCTAAAGAACTAACCTCCAAAGTGCTCTGGTTAGCCCACATACATATGTAGACTCCAACCTTCTTGGAAGACTTCTTACTTAATCGTCGTTACACTAAATATTCAGCAAAATGTGAAGACCTGTGAACCATGGGGGCTTGGGGGCAGTGAAGAGCAAGGAGACAGGTCACAGCTTGCACCTACTCTCCAGCTGTTCTCTATCACTTTGCTCTTCAAAGCATGGTATGGACCAGCAGCATTGGCATCCTCTGGGAGCAGATACAGAATGCCAGGGCAAACCCCAGACTTACTGAATCACAGGCTGCATTTTAACAAGCTCCCCAGACTCGCAGGCACAGCACGTTAACATTTGAGAAGCACTCGTAGAGAAAAAGAACATTATTTAATATTTTTCTGATTATAAAAGTAATGAAAATTCATTGTAGAAAATGTGGAAGGTGTTCCCCCACTCCACTCCAAGGCTCTAGGAAGGAGGAGTGGGGAGGAAGGTGGCCTGAACAGGAACGTAATCAGGCTCTTGCACGTGGTGAAGGCAAAGCTTCTCCCAGATCTTCATGTAATTAGGCGGCAGCCATCCTAAATCCAATATGACTGGCCTGGGGTAGGGTGGGCAGCCAAGTGGTGAGAGGGACCATGGAGAGAGTTTCAAACACAACTCTGACTAATAACATGCAGCACTTAACAACTTTGCAGGCAGGAGCAGTTTTGTAAACTATGGGGCAGGTAGGAACATATTTCTCTTCTTCCCCAAGACTTGCATCTGGACTGACTGTGGGAACTGGAGAGGAGTGCTAGGCGGGAGACTTTGGGGAGCAATCCAGACCAGAGAGCTCAGACCGAGGAGGGCAAAGGGACTCTGGAGGAGAGGACAGGGCCCCTAGGTGGGGTTTCCAAGATGGTGGAGATTTGAAGAGAGTGGTGAAAGGATGCAGGTGATTTTAGAGAGGGGAACAAAGAGAGCAAGGTCAGGAAATGGGATCCTAACCTTATCCTAATCTTCCCCTGAAGATGGGAAAAGCAGATGCTGAGCAGAAGGGGGTTCATCCCACACTCGGCCTCTCCCACCCCTTGCATCCTTCAGGGCTAAGGAGGTTGCCCAGTTATAACCCAGCCTCAGATTCTGCATACAGGTTCATGGTATATACTTTACTCAATTATCATTGTAATATTAAAATTCTCCCACCTAGTTAAAAATTCTTTGAAAACATCATTTTAAAGAGTATCAGTAACACTTTTATTTAAGTATTTAATAAAATACTTTTATTTAAGTATTTCCCATGTTTGGACTGTTAGGTTATTTCTATTTTTCATTATTATACGTGATGCTGTGATAAAGCTCTTTGTTTACACATCTTTATCCATAAACCAAATTCTTTCCTTTTTTATTTAGGTAAACTTTTTTAAGTCAAAGTAAATCATACATATACAAAAGTGCACAATTCAAAAATGTACAGTTTAATGCTTTTTCACCAAGTGAACACTCCATAGAATCACCACCCAGATCAAGAAACAATATTACCAGAACCCCAGCTCCTGTTGTGCCCCCATGCAGTCACTACACCTCCTCCCAGGGTAACATTATCCTAACCCTCAACACCACAAGATTGAATTTTATATATTTACATATATCTTTAGATATATCATTTGTATTGAATTCTATATAAAATTCAAGTATAAAATTGTACAGATCTTGCATCTGGTTCCTTTTGCCTAACATTATGTTTGTGACATTTATCCATGTTTTTGCTTGTCGCAATAGTTCATTCATCTCCATTTCTTTTGTATTTTGTTCAGCATTTTTACTTCTTAGCAGAAGAATTAGGCTGCTTCTAGCTACTCCATCTTAGCCAGAAGGAGAAGTCCACTTATTTCTTTTTGTTAAATTCTAAGAAGTAGAATTTCTGGGCAAAAAGAAACAAGCAGTTTTTTAGGACATGGCATGCTGCATTCTGCTAATTACTTTCCATGAAAGCTGTGACAATTTACACTCAAGAAAAAACATCAAATTCTTTTGAGGAATAAGTGTCAGGAGTCGCCCTAATAATAATAATTTTTAAATCCTAGTAATAATATTTTATTAAGTATTATAACTAATGTATGTTATAAATATTAAAATGCTGAAATCACATTTTATAAGGCCCTATTAGCTAATTTATTACTTAATTCTTACAGAACTCTGAGAGGTAAATTTTATTACTGTCCCATTTTAAAGATGAGGAGGGCTTCCCTGGTGGCGCAGTGGTTGAGAATCTGCCTGCTAATGCAGTGGACACGGGTTCGAGCCCTGGTCTGGGAGGATCCCACATGCCGCGGAGCAACTAGGCCTGTGAGCCACAACTACTGAGCCTGTGCGTCTGGAGCCTGTGCCCGCAACAAGAGAGGCCGCGATAGTGAGAGGCCCGCGCACTGCGATGAAGAGTGGCCCCTGCTTGCCACAGCTAGAGAAAGCCCTCGCACAGAAACTAAGACCCAACACAGCAAAAATAAATAAATTAATTAATAAACTCATACCCCCAACATCAAAAAAAAAAAAATGAGGAAACTATGGCTCAGAAAAACTGAAGCGACCAGCTAAGTCATATGGCTAAAGAACAGCAGAGCATGGACTTGGGCCCAGCTTCTCTGCTGCCACAGACAGTCCTCCTTACCCAGACCAGGGTGTCTTGCCTAAATTGCCGAAGAAGTACATTCCAGACATTGCAGGACAAAACTGGATGCCATGGAGAGGGGCATGTCACCCCTGGGTATGGAAATGAGCATCCATCAAAGCCCAGTTCAAATGTCACGCCCTTCCTCACCTGACTCTCCCCTCCATCCCCCCAAGTGGAGTCCCACCCCTATACCAGGAAGGGGCTCTTGCCAGCGGGATACTGAAATATCATTGCTGAGATTATTTAGTCCAGGGACTGCAAGTAGGAGGCACACGTTAGCAACACTCTTCCCCATTATGTCAATGCAGACATAACTAATCAGTCACCATCTAGGCACAGTCTACCACTCTGAGCCCATCTTCACCTCTCCTGATATACTGGCCTTGTCTCTGTTCCTTGGACATGCTCACTTCCATCCTACCTTGCAATCTGCACATTTGCTGAAACCAGATCATCTCATGACTGGACCTATTTTGTCATTCAGGTCTCAGCTCAAATACCACCTCCTCACAGAGGTTTTGGCTGACCCCCATATCTAAAGTAGCATCACTTTCTCTGATTTATCTTTTGTAATATCATCATTTTTTTAAGATTTTTTTTATGTGGACCGTTTTTAAAGTCTTTATTGAACTTGTTACAATATTGCTTCTGTTTCATCTTTTTTTGGCTTTTTGGCCATGAGGCATATGGGATCTTAGCTCCCCGACCAGGGATCGAACCCACACTCCCTGCATTGGAAAGTGAAGTCTTAACCACTGGACCACCAGGGAAGTCCCTATCATCATCTTTTAAATGTGATGTCTGTTTTTGTTGTTATTGTTGCGGTTTCCTGAGAACAGAAGCCTCTTCTGATGTGTTCACCTATCCCAAGTGTCTAGAAGAGTCCCTGGTACTTAGTAGTTGCTCAGTTAATAGTTGCTGAATGAGTTAGTTAATCAAGATACATTTTTCTGCTGAGTCCAGGTATGGCATTAAAATCCTTCCCATCGCAGCATTATGGCCATTCGCTGCCAGCAATCAGAATTGAGACAAGGGATGAAAACTTTTTTCTATGCCTAACTTCTTTGATCCCCCATTTTACAGATGGGGAAACTGAGGCCCAAAACAAGAGACATTCCTTTCCCAAAGCCACAGAATGAAGGACGGGCAGAGCTGGGACTGGTACCAGCTCCTTCCAACACTTTATCCTACCCACCCCTCCCCAGCACATAGCCATGCTGAAAAGAGTTTCATAAACCATCAACCACAAAGCAGAAGAGCAGGCCCAGTGTGCTCCAGGAGCTTGCCTATGAATTATGCACCTAATTACCAGCTGCCTTTTTTTCCCATTCTGTGGGTAAAAGTCTGATCACATGTAAGATTCTCCCTGTGTTTCCGTGGCTACAAAGCGATCCTAATTTCAAACTCCCTTGTAAATGGCAAATGAGTGAACTTAATTTTAATAAAAACAAGGAAAATCATACGTGTGAACTTAATAAAATCTAATTTGGGCAATTTGGAGCTCATAAAATAAAACCTTTATATAAAAACTAGCAATTAGCTTTATGAAACAATACAGTGAATCTTTGGCATTGGGGAGGGTTGGGAGCCAGAAGACTCCAGAGATAAGGAAATGTGACAATACTATGGGAAAGCTAAAGAGGCAGGGGTACATGGTTCTCAGTGTTGGATGATTCAAGTTCAAGGCCCCAAATTACCACTTTGCTCTGTATCCTTGAGCAAGTCACTTTCCCTCTTTAGACCCTGGCGTCCTCGTTTTTAAAATGGGGTTAATAAAACCTACTTTACCTAGTAGGATGGTTGTACACACAAATAAGAAAATGAATGGGCAAGAGCTCTGCAAAAGTGTTTAACAATTGTTATTTCATCATCTCACCCATCTACATTCTCCCCAGCGAGGAGGGGAAACGAGGTTCATGGATGTTATAACCTGGGTCAGGGGATACGGGTGAAGTGGGCTGGAAGGCAGGTGTGTAACCCTCCACATTCACCTTGCTTTAAGGCATCAGGGACCTAGGACAGGCTGAGGGGGCAACTCCCAGAGGTGGTGTACAGGAACCAGAAGCAAATCCACAAGTCAGACTGAGCCTGGGGGATGTCTTGTCTCCTGATAAGCAGCCACCAAGGCCCCACACATCTGTGCCTCTGACAGATCCCCTTCACATACAGTTCTTTGCCAGCAAGCTATATCATTCCCATTTTACAGATGAGAAAAATGAACCTCTGGGAGGCACTGTGGTTAAACTCAGGTCCCACAACTAGGTGACCCAGTCCAGAAACCATAAACAAGACGAGAATACAACCCTCAGAATGGGAGAAAATATTTGCAAATGAAGCAACTGACAAAGGATTAATCTCCAAAATTTACAAGCAGCTCATGCAGCTCAATATCAAAAAAACAAACAACCCAATCCAAAAATCGGCAGAAGACCTAAAATAGACATTTCTCCCAAAAAGATATACAGATGGCCAACAAACACATGAAAGGATGCTCAACATCACTAATCATTAGAGAAATGCAAGTCAAAACTACAAGGTATCACCTCACACAGGTCAGAATGGCCATCATTAAAATATCTACAAACAATAAATGCTGGAGAGGGTGTGGAGAAAAAGAACTGTCTTGCACTGTTGGTGGGAATGTAAATTGATACAGCCACTATGGAGAACAGTATGGAGGTTCCTTAAAAAACTAAAAATAGAACTACCATACGACCCAGCAATGCCACTACTGGGCATATACCCTGAGGAAACCATAATTCAAAAAGAGTCATGTACCACAATGTTCACTGCAGCTCTATTTACAATAGCCGGGACATGGAAGCAACCTAAGTGTCCATCGACAGATGAATGGATAAAGAAGATGTGGCACATATACACAATGGAATATTACTCAGCCATAAAAAGAAACGAAACTGAGTTATTTGTAGTGAGGTGGATGCAGCTAGAGTCTGTCATACAGAGTGAAGCAAGCCAGGTTTTCTGATTTCACTCTCCAGGCTGTTCACCATCACCTCCCATGGCTACAAAAGCACCTGACTGTGAGACCAAGAACCTGGTCTCTGTTGTGTCCCTTCTTCTTCCCCAAGGGCACTTGCTGCTTCTATCAGAGCTGCTGGGAGCCACATCCCCAAAGACGCAAAGGTCTTCATCACAGAGGCTCCAGCAAGCAGCAGCTTTTCCCAGTCCCTCTCCTCAGCAACCACCACTCCAGGCAGAAAGCAATTTTTTCCTAGTGCCTTCCCAGAAGCAAAGTGGGTAATTAATTGCACTGAATAACACATTAAATGTACTAATAATTGGGTAGTCACAGCAAAATGATTACTTTGAAGAAATATTACCAACTCCCTGTTGTACTTAACATTTCTCCTTATTTATCATTACCATTTTAATCAATAATAGTCACAATACTAATAAATCCATCTTAATTTTAATTGTGTTCAATTGGATGTACCAGTACTTGAGTATTCTGAGCATACTTCATTATTTATATTAACTTAAGATCACTTAAAGGCAAATTACAGAGTTTGTACTTTCAAGTGGGTAGGTAATTATGACAAAGTTTCTCCAGATTCAGCATTTTCAAACACTGAGGACGGTGAGGTGTCAGCCACCTGTCCTTTTCTGTTAGCGCGAGGGTCAGAGATGGAGAAGGTGAAAGAAGACTCTCAAGCCCCCACTTGAATTAGCATACCCTGGTCTTTTTTTTTTAAGGCTGGGGTCTCTGAAAGTATGATTAATGGCTCAGCAGCTTTGCCTTTGCTTACGCTGTCTCTTCATGAACTCAGCACTCATCCATTCATCCACCAACGACAGGGTCAACACCACACCAGGCCCCAGGAGACAGGGAGAGCAGAGCGAGGCGAGGTAGAAAGTGTCCAGAGGCCCTGAAGGGTGGCAGCAGTCAACAGGCAGATGAGGTTGATAACATGCAACTGAAGGACTCAGGGAGTACTTCTAGAGCAGGGGCATCTTTCTAGGAATGCGGCAGCAGATTCCAGCTTTGGCAAAGAGCCAGCTCCAGGGTTCCCAGCAGAATGAGGGTTTCCAGAGGTAACGCAGAGGTGGCAGTAGAGAAGGGCCAGAAGCATGGCAAGGGCGAAATTGTCCCTGGGACATGGCTCTGATTGGATGATTGGGGGTTAGTGATGCCAGAATGAAGAAGGGAAGCCAGGAGGAGGAAGCCAGGTGTAGGAGGTTAAGAAGATGAGTTTTCTTAGGGACACGCCTGAGCTTGAGGGGCCAGGGAGCAGCCAGGTGGAAACACCTAGCAGATAAAGCAGAGAAGCTGGCTAAAGCCCAGAGGAGCAGCCAGCGCTAGAGAGAGAGGTCTGGGAATCCTCAGGAAGAGAGTCCCTTGAGAGAGAAGGGTGACACTGCGGGCCTCACTTCACAGGTAAGAACATGTTAATGTCCACAGCCCCACAGTCTGTGAGCCCCCTTAGAGTGCCCAGCCTAGGAAGCTCCTTCTCCCCTTCTCTGCCCAGGGCCTAGCATACAGGGCATATCCTTTTTTGGGGGGGAGGCGGGTATGTGGGCCTCTCACTGTTGTGGCCTCTCTCGCCGCGGAGCACAGGCTCCGGATGCACAGGCTCAACGGCCATGGCTCACGGGCCCAGCCGCTCCGCGGCACGTGGGATCCTCCCGGACCGGGGCACGAACCCGTGTCCCCCGCATCGGCAGGCGGACTCTCAACAGGGCATATCTTTTGAGTCAAGTTGTATTGAATTGAAACTACACAACAGCTGTTTTGTCATAAGCCCCCTTTTGTGAGGACATCCTGATGTCTGAGGAAGTGGGTACAGGGTTTACGTGCCCTGAGCAGTGGTTCAGAGAGCTGTGGGTCTGTGTGGGCTGTGTCTCCATGGCCACTCTGCCTAGCTGGGGCCTTGAAGCCCTGGCACCTGCAACAATTTGCTAGGGTGGTTGCAGCTGATGCTAATGATTTCTAGAAACCTAGATCTTGTAGAAGGAGAGGAATTCAATGGGAAAGAGGCTCCACCTCCTGGTAATAATTCAAAACCAACATTTCTTCAGCGCTTTACAGTTTATAAGCTGTCGGCCTTTAAAATCTCATTTAGCTCTAAATCTTGATCTGGGTGATAGTTACCTGAGTATAAACATATATGGAGAGAAAAATTATCAAGCTTATGGTTAAGTTTCAGGGCACTTTATTCTGTTAGTTTTATGGCAATAAAACACTCTAAATATATAAGTGGATAAATAAATAACATCTCATTTCATCCTTGTAACCATCCTATGCAGTCAGCATCTTTGTTATCCACAGTGAAAGAACCTGAGGGTGGGTGACTCACTCTAGATCGAGGGCTGGTGTGCGGAATGACGGGGAAGCTGGAATTGACTGGCACGAATCCCTCTGGTCTGATTTGGATGCTGGGAAAGATACCGACATGACCAAGGCTTGGAAGGGCTGAGGAGGGAGCACTCTTGGTGCCAAAAAGCCCTGTGGAGGTCTTTGGGACTGAAATCTGTCTCCAGCAAGCCCTTTCTCTCTCTAATACCCAGGTTTGGCCTGGGAAGATATTTCTTCTGCGTACACATTTCCGTTTGGATAGAAACTCGGTATGGGCAAAATTCCAGGAGTCTCAGCATCTCGCGAGTCCTCCAAGTTGCTCCCCACTGGTCTCTCAAAGCTCCCTCAGGAGTTTGTACACAATGAATAATACAAAAGAAAATCAACCTGAGGTTGCCAAAAGGTTAGACATCACGCCTTATTCATTCAAAAGGGAGCAACAACCAAGCATCAGAATCTACCAGGTCCTTGGACTTCTGGAAGGGAATAGGGCTGGCTGCTTCCTTCTCTGCCTAGTGTGGGAAACAGACCCTTAAAGCAAACAAAGGCAATAGAATATGAGAAGTTGAAGAATATGCAAAGTGCTGTGGGAATCTTGAGCAGAAAGTATCCAGTTCTGCCAGGGAGAGTGCAAGGGGTGTGGCTTGAGCTAGGCTTCTAAGTATAAATAAAAGTTTAGTGGGCAGGAAGGAAGGATGTGCATAATAAGCACATCCTTGCTTAGGCAGAGCATAAGCAAATACCCAGAGGTCAAAGAGTATCAGATGAGGTTGAGGAGAGAGGAGCTGGGAGGAGGGTAGAAAGGAAAGGAGGGGGTCAGTCAAGAAGGGCCCAGGAGCCTGGTTCCTCTGCCTCTATCTATGAGGACCCACTCAGGGTACCCCTGTGCCTCCCAGAGGCTGGAAAAGAAGTGCCTATGGTCTCAGTGGACCCTTAAAAATGTCTGCAATCCAGATGTGGCAGGCTTCTGTTCTTGTCTTCATGCCAACAGCCAAGCCATGTCTTGCCACACACCGACGTGGAGCTGTCTAATAGTGCTGTTCATGCGGTTTATGCTGCTGCCTTTGATACTGGGGAACTTTTCCGTCTGGAGTCTGAAAAAATTAGTCCACTTCATTTCTCTCCGAGTTCCTAGCCTCATGATGGGATTGGATCTCTGTCGGGTAACAGCTTTCAGTGTGATGAATGGGCTCTTGGTTTCTGTCTACATGTCTGGAAGGTCCAGGTTCCCAGCTGGGGCAACTGATCCACCTGGGGAAAATGGCGTTTGACAGACATGAGGGACAGAGACTGACCCATAGCTCCCCGGGGATTGGGATGCAGTGGGGCTCTGACAACAAGAAAAAAAAATTAACATCTTTTTGCTGAAACTAGGTGCTCTTGTTTTCTCCTGGAGAAACAATATTCTCCAGGCTCTACAGACCAGGGATTTATTAAGATATCAGCAACTGACTGAAATAAATCACATTCATAGCTTTATGTTCTTTCTCACTCATGCTTCTCCACCCCTCTTCACCCAGCCTACCTCTCTCCCCACTTAACCTGATGCACACCAGGTAGGGCAGAGAAAACTCCAGACCTCTATTCTGAAGATCAGAGTTCAAGTCTCCTGTCTGCCAAGTTTAGTATGGGGTCTTAGGCAAGACCCCCTGAGGAGCCTGTTTTCCTACCTGCAAAATGGATGTGAAAGCAGCCCCCACCCAGGGTTGATTGATATGTTATTCATCTAATTCACTGTATGCCTCTTGTGTGGTAAATTACACCAGGGTGCATCTCAGTTACCAGTATTAATCCAGGGATCTGACACTCAGAATGTTTGCGGGAGAAAACCACAATCACGTTTAGGAGGAAGGGCTCTGGAAAAAAAGAAAATGGGATCAATAATAGTTATTTTGGCTGAGGTTTGTTTGAAGGAGGAGTTGGAATAATGCACCTAAAGTAGTTTACAGGACTGGCTGGTACATCGTAAGCACCCAACAAATGTTAACATGATGATGAGCATTATTTTAAGAGCATAAGATCTAGCGCAGCTGCCTAAAACCACTTTCCTTACCCGGAAGGAGATGAGAGTCTGTGTGCTGGGCGTTGAGCAGTGCGCCTTGGGTGCCACGTGGTGACATGGGTTTCTCTGTTTATCCCTTGAGGCTTCCTTTCGGCGTCTTCTTCCCCAGCAGCTGCTCTGTCAACAGTCCATATGCCGCCTCAGCTACGGAGCAGCTTTCAACATAAAGCTGCCAACCCTGTAGGAGAACTTTGACGAGGAGTCCAGGGGCACGCGCGCACTGTCATCAATCACTCCGCCCCCTGCGCTTCCAGCCTCCGGAACCCCTCCTGGAAACGGAAGTGGGCAGGAGAGCTGCAGGCAGCTGGGCCTGGTTGCGGGCAGGGCGTGCACGTGGCAAGGAGGCCAGCTGGAGGAACAGGAGGGGACAGATGCCATGGGGGCCCAGATTTGTTCCTGCAGGAAGAATGCGAGGAGCTAATTGTCTCATCTCCCTGTTGTGATCTCTCCATGGCCCTGCCATGCCGTGTGGAAAGAACTTCCCAGTGTGTGCGTGTCAGAGTTGGTGGGTGGCCCTGGGGAGGAAGAGGAGGCTGTCCTGGATTTCTTCTAAGCGTGTGCTGTAGAGCAAGTTCTAGCACTGGGCCCCCAGGCCTTGGAAATACCGCTTCGAAAAATTCAACCACGGCTCCACATCCCTTCAGCTTAGCTGACCTCCCCACTCATCACCCTTGACATGAACACACACACACACACCCCTCATACCCTGTCACTGGTCATTTACCCTGAGTGGTGATCTGGTTTCCAGTCCATTCTTTAACACATGAAAGTACTTGGGTCCTGGCCTACCTCTTTTCTACACTGGTTCTCAGCCTTTGCTGTCCTGGCCCCTCAGCTCTGTACCCTCCTGTGTACTCAGCCTTCTGTGTCTATCCATCATGGTCAGCACCATCCTTCAGGGGCCAGTTCAAAATCTGCGTCTTCCTTAGGCTTTCATTATATGTGTTTCCTGCCTTGCTACCTCTAATTTCAGACTGCCTGGTATTAAAAGAAAGTTAACTGACCTTCCTGCAGCTCCACAGCTTTTACAGATTTCCACCCACACGCTCCCATCTCCTCCTTCTCTGTGACAGCCCTGTGAAGTAGGCAAGAGGGTGCGTTTCCCTCCACCTCACAATGCAATCAGATGGTAGATGCAAAGAATATTTACAACCCACTACAACATGCTGTCTGCTTTGGGGGAGCCCTTGAAACATAGGAGACTAGACCTTACTTATCTGCCAGCCCTTGCAGACATAATTCTGGAGTCCTGGCTGTTGACCACTGCTGGGATCACCCTTTCCAGGCTCCTACCACACATTAAGAGAATTCTGCCCTCATAATCTCATGTCCAAGGCACAGGTGAGTTTATCAGTAGGGATTGCATGTAAGAGAGACACAGTTACTGTGTGTTTAACCAAAGAGAAGGGGCTAATTTCTTTCTCACGTAAGTCTGTATGTCCACCTCATTGCTACAAGACTGTGCTTCTAGTCTCACATTCACATTCTAGGAAGAAAGGGGTGGGGGGAAGAAACAACAAGATGGAAGGGGTAGCACCAACATCAGGAAAGCAAAACTTTCCTGCAATACCCAACAGACTTCCTTACATTTCAGTGGCCAGAATATGTCACATGACTATCCTCAGCTGCAAGGGAGCCTGGGAAATGTCATTGGTTAGTTGGACCTATTGCCATGCCAAACAGTTTCAGAATTCTATTAACACAGAAAAAAAGGAAATGACACAGATGTGTGATTGTGACTTAAGATGTGTCTTCCTCACTAGAGGATAGGCTCCACGAGGTCAGGGAACCTGTGTGTCTAGGCCCACAGTTGTGTTCCCAGAATCACGTGTAATGCCTGGCGCACAGTGGGGGCTCCATAACTGTGTGCTAATTGGTGGAATGACTGAAAGAAATGACTGCTGAAGTCATCATTTCTAAAGCCTTTTAAGATCTAGATGGGCTCAAATGCCAAGCCCCAGGTTGACTCCTGTCAACCCTTCTATACATGCCACATTTGCCAGAGTTCAAAGGCCTCCTTCCCTCCAGGTTCTGACAGCATCCCCCTGTGTTCTTTGTGTGTTACCTGGATAACCTCTAATGCCCATTCTTAGATCACAATAAATCAAATCTGCAGCAGCTCATTCTGGGTTACCTGGAATATAGGCTCCATATTTTAGTTCATAAATTAATAGCTGATTATGAAGCACAAGATAAAGAGTACCCAACATTGGTACATATCATCTGTAATTACAAAGACAGGATCAGGTGTCTCTGTGCATAACAATTGACTGGAATTCAGGTTTTTAATGCAAGTATTTATTGCTAGATACATATCGTTGTGAGGAAAGGCTGGTTTTATACCTCTTAATAGAAAAGACACCTGCGTAGATAAGAAATACCATCTTCATAAAATAACTGCAAATTTGATCAATGAATAGAAGGATAAAATTTAGCCAGAAGTGCTCTAAGATGAACAGCTTTCAAAATAGTTTCAAAAAATTTAATGACAAAAAGAATAGGGCATCAAATCAGATGTAGAGATCCTTTTTAAAGGATTAAGTTTTAGATGAACCGTTTTTAGGAAAAAAAAAAAAAAAAACCTGCTTTAGTTTAATTAACCAGAACCCAGGAACTGGTTGTGTGAACTCTAGAAGGCTAGGACAGCCCAGGCCAGAAGAGGTCGGGGTTTGATGGCCTCTTGGTTCTGCAGTGGACTGCAGTGTCTCCAGGAGCAGGGTCGGAGCTGGGGCTTCTGTGTGTTCTTTTTTTTTTTTTTTACATCTTTATTGGAGTATAATTGCTTTACAATGGTGTGTTAGTTTCTGCTTTATAACAAAGTGAATCAGTTACACATATACATATGTTCCCATATCTCTTCCCTCTTGCGTCTCCCTCCCTCCCACCCTCCCTATCCCACCCCTCTAGGTGGTCACAAAGCACCAAGCTGATCTCCCTGTGCTATGCAGCTGCTTCCCACAACACCTGGCAATGTTGTTAACTTGACCCATTAACAGCACTTCGTTACAATCCATTCAGGATTTCATTGATTCCTCAGACTCTTGCTCCTTTGAGATAACGGAAGTGCAGCCTTATTAGCCTTAATTTAGGAAGCTCGGTTTCTTATCTATACAATAAGAACAAAAGCAACCATCCTGTCAGCCTTTTCAGTGCATAAGGATCACATAAGAGGAAGAATGTGAAAACACAGCGTAGAAGGTAACACACTGTATCTGTGAGCAGGATTTTTAGGGTTAGTAATGATTTTCATGGGGAACATCCTCAGTAGGATTGTTTAGTTGGGCGATTACATTCCCAGTACTAAACATGGGACATCCAGTAGATATCAGTGGCATGCAGGTTTATATTCATTCAGGCTCAAATAAGAAAGGACCATTGTCCACTAACAGAGGCTGTGTGACGCCCAGGAGTCTGGAAATCTGAGCTCTCATTCTGCATCTAACACTCTCTTGCTCTGTGACTTTGAGCTAGTTGTTTCCATCCTGTAAACCTAAGTCTGCTCATCTGAACAATGGAACTAACTGATCTCTGAGGACTCTTCCAGCTCTACTTAGTACTTCTGATGCTGCAGAATCCAGAATCCCAGCATGGGGTGGGATTGGGAATGGTTCAGATGTACATTCACCCCGAGACACTCCGAGGCCCTTTTCCACTGCCCCTGCCCTGCCTATGTCAGTGTTTCTCCAGTGATTTTCTCTAGCATCTCAGCACTACTCCTCTGATTAAGAACCTTCCAGAACCCCTGGGACAGAGCTGAAATGCCACCTTTGTCTCAAGCTGTGTGGGAAGGTTACTGCCCACAAACAGCATGACTGAGGGGTGTCAAGGCGACATTCAGGACTTCATCAAAACAGTTCCAAGAGTGTGCAGACACGTGCTGGCTTGTTAAGAGAAATAATTTCTGTCTCCCCACTCTGACCACATTAGTCATTCAAGTGCTGAGGAACAATATAAATTCCTGTCATCCTGGTTTATGTGACCACTAAGATTTATTTCAAGTGACAGCTCATTAAGGTTTCTTCTCTTTCTTTTTTTCTTGGATTCACTGAAAACTCATATTTCTGCTCCATGTTATGGACTGCTAACAGCTCTGTTTTTGGTCAGGGAGTTAGCAATAAATCTGAATTTAATAAACTGACAAAACGTCGCTATCCCAGAGACAGTGTGAGCCCCTATTCCTTGTCTCCTTTTATAAAATGCTACTGTATTGAGACATCTTCCACATAAAAGTCACATTTGCCATCTAAATATTCACCTCCCCCAATAGATGTTTTGCTGTCCCAAGGCTGACCACATAATTACAGGTTGTTAGGGCCAGAGGCCTAGTAACAGTCAAGTGGGTAGGGCTCTGCCAGTCCCCAACTGTGACCTTGGCATGTCAGTAAATCTGAGTTTCCTCATCTATAGAACAGAAATCGTAATCTTCATCCTGTCTACTTCTTGGGGTACTGAGAAGATTAGATTCAAAGGAGGGCAGGATGGGAACCACAAAACTCTATGCAGCTGGGGAGGATTGTAACTGCTTTGTTAGTTTTAAATTTCAACTTGTTAGTGCTGGGAACATCTTAGTGTCTTCACTTTCCCCTAAAATAATTGAGTTATCAGCAAACGGACATATACCCCCAGGGACCCGATTCCCCTTTCTGGTGTTCTTTCAGCTACACCACATTGTGCCCCCAAGTCCCTCCTGCTTGCTCTAGATGCAGGGTTTAGTGGAAGCATTCTCTGAAGTTTTCTGGGAAGCCTTAACCTGCTGCAGACTGCTTGGCCACAGGGAGGCTCTAAGAACTTTCCGGCTGGGACTTGAGTCCTCACCACCCTGTCTTTGTCCACCCCCTATCCAGTCGTGAGTGCCTGAAATGCAGTTCTTCCATAGAGTAGGCATTTAAGAATGACTATTTGAGTGAATTTCAAATTAATCCATGGGGGCTGATGTTCTGGCTAAACTCCAGAGAGCATTCTGGGTGGCTGGGAGGCACCTGTCCTAAAATCCTAGCATCCCTTCCAGAGGCAGAAACACTATCCTAGGAGATGAAAGTCTAACCCCTTTCTTACTGGGGCTTTCAAATATACCCTCAGAACTTGAACAACTCCACTTCCAAAATTGTGGAGCAGAAAAATAACTTTTAGAAGATAAGCATGCAAAAAAATACTCAAGTTCTCTGTAAACTTCTGTCTTCAAGCCATCTATAAACTGCTGCCTTTGAGCCCTCTGTAAACTCCTGTCTGGATTTGTAAATAACAACCATATAAGGATTCTCCAGTAAACACTGGAGGCAGAAATGTAGAGACATTTCCAAGAGCCTGTTTCTGCCTAGTTGAGCAAAGCTTATAAAAGTTAGACTGTGTGCTCTGTCACCCTTTTGACTGGTTTGTAACCTCAGCCATAAACCCAGAACAATCCTTATTTACCAGCTCTTTCCCTGCATGTTTCTGTAGCCTCCAACCAAAATTTGATGCAAATGGTAGAACAATTAATTGTACTGGATACAATTAGAAAGTTCTAAAAATAGAGCTGTCTTTAAAAATAAAATAGGCTGGGCTTCCCTGGTGGCGCAGTGGTTGGGAGTCCGCCTGCCGATGCAGAGGACGCGGGTTCGTGCCCCGGCAGGAGGATCCCGCATGCCGCGGAGTGGCTAGGCCCGTGAGCCATGGCCGCTGAGCCTGCGCGTCCGGAGCCTGTGCTCCGCAACGGGAGAGGCCACAACAGTGAGAGGCCCACGTACCGCAAAAAAAAAAAAAAAAAAAAAAAAAAAAAGAATAGGCTGCCCTGAGCAACAGTGAGTCTCCCAGCACTGGAGGTATGCAAGCAGAGACTAAAAGAGTATCTTCTGAATGATCTGAAAAGGAATTCTTGAAATTAGGTGGGGAATTGGGTTAGACAACCTTCAAGTCCCTCCAAATCAGAAATTCCAGGAATCGAAGACGTCCATTCACTCAAAGCTCTTCTGAAGGCCTAGTCTGTGCCAGACTGTGTCCTGGGGAGAGGTGAAGTAAACCCAGCCTCTGGGAACTCTGGGTGACATCCCAGATTTATAAGAAGACAGACAAGCCAGCAACTAACTCAAGTGCAAGGCAAGATGATGCCAAGTGTTAAAGGGAGGTGACCAACAGCCGGCAGAGGTGGCTGAGATGAAGAACCACCTGGGATTGGAGAAAGTTCTGCATAGCCTGCTTCCCTGGGCTGGAGGGCTCTGGCTGTGGGGAAACTGTCCACATATAATAATATATTTTATTGAGCACTTATTTGGTGCTGGGCACTTAACAAGATGTCAGTTAATCTGTATAACAGTCCAATGAAGTAGGCACTTCATTGTTTTTCCCCATTTTATGTATGAGGATATGAAGAGTAGAGAGGTTAAGTGATGTGCCCAAGGTCACACACCCTAGGAAGAGGCCAGGCCCCAACATGAAGCCAGGTGTCTACTTCCAGACGTTGCTCTTAATGCTGTTTTGTTCCCTGGGCTAGTTCCCATCATTCTCCAGGGTTCAGTGTCCCTATAAGAACAATGAAGGGTTTGCACTAGGCCCTATGTCATGCCCAGTATCCTGGAATAGGATACTGTATGTATTCCCCTTCCAGGATGGGACTGGGAGGGAAGGAGGGCTTCCTTGGCCAGAACAATGCTGCATCCAGTCTCTTAGGTAAGAACTCCTGGGCCTTGAGCTCCGTGGTAGCTCAGAGAGGCTCCTCACACATGGCTTCAGCTTCCTAAAACTGCCCATGAATCTGGAAAAGAGAAGAGAGCCTTGCTCCATGAGAGTCAGATACCACCAGGAATTGTCCATAAGTTCCTCTGACTTCCAACTGGAATCAGGTCTGGTTTCCCAGAGCCAGGTCACAACAGGAATGATAGCTTCACAAGCCCTGGGAGGGAGGGCCAAGCTGAGAGTGCCTGGTGCCCGTGGGGAAGAGGTTCCCACTAATGCAGGCAGGCATGGGGCCAGGTGAGGAGCCACAGGTGAGCTATGAGGCCACCGGGCAGCCCATGGCCCTGGGTCAGTGACTGAGCTGCCGCCTCAAAGGGAACAGAGGTTTATAATGTCAGTTTAGCTGAGCTGGAACTGTGTTTCCTAGAATTCACTCCTCTGTGTAGTTCCTGGTCAGCTTTGGTCACAGGAACATTTTCCCTGAGATTCGGAAAGTGGAAAGGAAATAGCCACATTCTTTCTTATGCTTAGAAGGGCAGGGCACAAGGCCTCACCCACCTTGTCGCTGTCCTGAGGGCTCACCTGGGTGGCATGGGACAGCATCCAGACCCACAGTACAACCCTCCACACCTGCTAGTCCTGACCATTTTAATTCCTGATTCCCTGGGCCAGCTGAGGGTTGTGCTCCACAGGGAAAAGCAAAACTTTTCCTGTCAGTCATCCCTGTCATCAAAGTCGGAGTCTTGAAGGAAGTGAGACACCAAGTGGATTCCAGCCCATTCCTGCAGGTTCCAATTTGTCCTTGATTCCCTACTTTCTTCCCAACTGTCTGCTCTGCTGACTTGAGGCTCCAGCACCAGACACAGAAGTGACAGCCTCCCTTAGACGGACCAGTTCCCATGATTATGTAAGGTCAAATCCCTATAATTAATCCCTTATTGCATACATTTTGCTAGTGGCTCTGCTTCTCTGACTGAACCCCAAATGATATGCAGGGGGACAAGTAAGAGGAAAACAAGGCTGGGCCCTGGAGGGACTGAGGGAGGGACGGGCTTGATGCCAGGAGCAGAGAAGAAGTCAGGTTCCCAGAAGCAGGGCGTGGTTAAGCCCCTGAGCTCCTGAGTGTGGGCTAACTGGCTACCTCGTAGAAATAGAGATCTCAGGACTTGAAGAAAACTGAGCCTGTCAAGGAACAAGTGGCTTCAGTTGTGGGGAGGGCTGGACAAGCTGGGGTCACAGCAGGTCCTTGTATGGCTTAGATACGGCCCTATAACTGCTATAGATACACACGCACGTGCTCGTGCATAAATATGCAGCATGTATAGTCTTCCCTAGCCAAGCAGTACTTTCAGAGCTTTCTTTTATTCCTCCCTCCCTTTTCCTTCCAGTCAATGCTGGAAACTTTAATGACATTTTTAAGCCCTAAAATATAATATATACTGAGACTGAGATTCTAGCGAGGCAGCCTCTGGATAAAAGACTCTCACTCCCTTTCCCTCTCGCTCCCTTTCTGGAGGAAGGCAACAGCAGGGCAGTGAGGTGGGAGGAGACCGGACAGGGCACCTGAGGCCACCAGCTCACGCGTAGAGGATGGCTTGTGCACCTGGAGGGGCCCAGCGTGTGTGGTCTTGGGAGGGCCAGCCGATCCTCCTGGCCTTGGAGGACCTGCAGGGGAGCAGGAAGCAGGATGACTACTCCTGGTCCCTGAGGTGGAGGGGCTGCTCCAGGTCCTGGGGAGAGGTTTGCTCAGAAGCTCCCTCCTTCTGCTCAGGATAAGCTACAAAGCCTGGCCATTGTGTTCCCCACTGCTTAATGAGACCAGCACCGCCTAGGCCTTGCCAGCAGGAGAGAGATTCCAATGATTTTACCCAACAGTAGATCCAGCAAAATCATGAACAGGCTGAAGAAAAGAGTAACTGTTTTAACCAGCATTCAGTAACCAGAACAAAGTAGACAAAGCAGAGCATGAAGAGCAGGGGCCCCACTGGAGCAGAATCAAGTGTGACAATTAAACAGCTGTAAGAAGAACTCTTAAGGAGATCCAATTAGAGAATAAAAAAAGACTGTCTCGATCTAAAAGTATAGCTTTCTCATTGAAACTTTTAATACCTAAACTGAAAGAAAAGATAGTTTTTCTGAAAACAAATTTAGTAGCCTGTACAAGAAGTATCTCACAACAGAGCAACAAATTCAAAAAGATGAAAACCATGAAGGGAAAAGATATAAGACTCTTGGAGGATAGATACAGGAGACCTAACTGGCAAGTAAGGCAAGTTCCAGAAGGAGAGAAAGGTGTTTTTACCTAAAGAAAGATAAATTTCAAAATTAAAGGTTTTCATGTCCCAGACACAATTTTTTCCAGTTTTATTAAAGTATAATTGACAAATAAAAATTATATATATCTAAGGTGTACAGTGTGATGTTTTGATTTACATATACGTTGTGAAATGACTGCCACAATCAACCTAATGTGTCCATCACCTCACATAGTTACAATTTTTTTGTAGTGAGAATACTTAAGATCTATGCTCTTAGCAAATTTCAGGGATACTATAATGTATTATTATCTATAGTTACCCCGCTGTATAATAGATCTCTAGAACATATTCATTCTGCATAACTGAAATTGTGTACCCTTTGACTAACATCTTCCCATTTCCTCTACCCCCAGCCCCCAGACACAATTGACTAAAGAAAGAAATAGACTTTGACATATCTTGGTTTAAAAACACCTGAGTTTCAGTTTCTCCACTGTTAACTACAGTCTTTTCCCTTGCAACTGACAGAAAGGAGAAATTGGATAAAAAAGGAAGGAGAACTAAAACCAGACTAGAATCAGATTTTTCAATCACAAATAACGAGCTAGAAGAATAACACCTACGTGGTAAATAAAGGTATTTGAAGCTATGCAAGAATTCTGAGGGTGTCACCTGTCTGAGGAACATACTTAAGAAACTGTGCTAACCAAATGGCAGCTCCAGGAGAAAGATAAAAAATAGAGGGAAAATGGTGGTGAGCAAAACTGGTAACCATGCTTGTTCATGGCTGCTATCGATTCTGCTAGGTTGTTAAATATTTTTAATACAACCTGTATATATGTATGAATGTATGTATAGGTAAATAAATAGCATGAGTGGAGGTTTTTATCACAAGTTTTAAGTGAAGAATTTTAGAACAGGTAAAGCTAAACCTGATAATAGCCTTGACTAAATGTTTAAAAATCACTTGAGCAAAACCTAGAAATGAAAAATAAAGAGAAAGTTGTAAGTAAAGAAACAAAACCTTTCTAAATATTTCCTTTCATTTTGCTATTAGGAGAGAGGCATAGGTAAATAAAGCAATTTGGTGGAAGTAAGTTGATAATTACTATCATAGTCAGATATAAGAGGTAATACATGAAATGATGATTCTTGGGATGAAAAAAGTAACCACTTGCAGAATTGAAAAGCAGAGAAATGCTTCCAAATTAGCAAAAAGGAAAAAGGGAATGAATAAAAACTTGCTCCAGCAAGTTAATTAATTAATTGGTTAAAGAAAAACAGAAAGCAGTAGCAAAGTAAAACACATAGAAAACATAAGATTACATGGAAGGGTATTTCTTATTACCCTAAATGTAAATAGGCTGAATTCCTCTATTAAAGTACAATTAAAAAACAAGAAACACACTTAAAGAGATAGGGAAAGAGTTAAAATAAAGGGAAACCAGGCAAATTCAAACAAAATGAAAGCAAAAGTAGCAATATTTTATCACAAAAGTACATTTAAAGTCAAAACATTAAACAGGATAAAGTAACAAAACTTTCTGCCCTCCAAAATATTGCAGCTAAATATAAGGCAAAAACTAATAGAAATACAAGGAGAATTTGATTTTTAAAATGTAACTTTGGTGGGAGATTTTAATATGCCATTTTCAGAAATTGATATACTGGGAGTAAATGAAACAAAATACAACAATAAAAGACCTAGCAAACATGACTACAACCAATGATATACATCAGCAATTCAAATTATGCCATAGATAGAAAACTCATACTTCTACAAATAGAAACAGCACATTATCTCTTGAACACTGAAGTATTTCTAAAAGTCAACCATGTAGTTGACCAAAAAGAAAACCTTAATAAAATTCTAAAAGTAGAAATTTTATAAGCCACACTCTGACTGCACATCAATATAAAGATAATGAAAATTTCTTAACTACTTGGACATTGTAAAATGTCCTTCTAAACAATGACTGCATCAAAGAAAGTATGAATTATCTGGAAAGTAGTAAAAACTTACAGTAAGACTCAGTTGAAGCTATATCCTGATGAAAATATATAGCCTTAAATATCTTTAAAAACCTTTTCTGAAATAATTTTAAACTTAAAAAAGTTTCACAAAGAGGAAAAAGAACATCCATAAACGCTTTATCCAGGTTCATCTGTCATCACCATTTTTAATTTATCATTCTCTCTCTCTCACACACACACGCCTACACACACACAATTTTTTTCTGACACTCTTCACAGTAAGTTGCATACATCAGGGATATTTACCCTAAATGACCAATAAGAAATGATGCTTAACCTCAAAAATAGTCAAGAAAATGCAAAACAAAGCAATAACACTATGCCATTTTTTCACTGGTAAAACTGGAAAACATTTTAAATTAAAATGCCAACTTCTGGTGAAAATATGGGGAAAAGGTCACATTTATACATTGATGGTGAGAATATGAATTACCACATCCCTCTCAGAAAATGATCTGCCAATATTTACTCATATTTAAAACATATATGTATACTGACCCAGCAGAAAGTTTTCCTAAAGAAACACATAGTATATACAAGGACGTTTTGCGCAGCATTATTTGTAGTGGGGGAAAACTAAAAATAGGCAGTCATTAAAAAGAATGAATGACTTCTGTATCCATTGACCTGAAGGGTTGACCAAGAGGTATTACTAAATTTAAAAAAAAAGAATTTATAGAGAGATGTCTTTAATAAGGATCCAGTTTTATAAAAAGGAAACAACAAAAAATCCTATCTATGGATATATGTCTTTTCACAGGGTTATATGAGAATAGAGAAATGTATGAAAGGATATATACCAGGTCATTTCCATTGGCTGCCTTAGGGAGGAGAGGGAATTCAGAAGATGCCATGAGAGAAGAGAGGAGATGGGGAAGAAAAAAGTCTGTAGCAGAATAGAGTCTGCCAATGTAATGATGTTGAATATACCTGTATGATTTTGTGTGTATTTGTGTTTATATGTTTTGCTCTTTTAGTGGATTAAGCTTATCAGAGATTTGTTTATTTTAGAAAAATCCATTCTTAGATTTTGTTTCCTAATTCATTAATATCTACTTTTAACTCCATTATTTACCTCCTGCTATTATATTTAAGTTTAATATTTTCTGTATCATTTTAAGAAGGTATAAAATTGCAATTTTCTCCATATCTGAAAATATTTATTTTTACAGCTGTACCTATTTAGAATATTTTATTTATTATTATTTCCATTAGAAATAGCACTGGAAGGAACATCTTTGAGTAATTATTTCAGGTAATTATATTCCAGGTATACTTTCTGAGACCTGTTATACAACTTAATATTTCCAGTTTCTTCATGCATGAACATCTTGACGGAGTTTAATTCTTGGGTCACAATATTTTTCTTTCAAACACTACATGTATTAGCTCATTGTCATCTAGGAAAGTGTTTCCCAAGTATTTTTGAAGGAACACTGGTTTTACATAATGTTTCTGAGCAGAAGAGTCTGACAGTCAAAAATATTTGGGAAGTGCTTCATGTGTGGTACCATGAAACATGTTCTAGTTCAAATTCTAGTATTCAAATATTTGGCATGAATGCAAAAAAATCTGAGAACCACTGACCTGGGACTTATATCTGGGAAATCCTCACCTTTTGGAGTGCATCACACTTCCCATCACCAGTCTCCTTTCATCTGTAACTGTGTCATTGTCAGAGTGTAATTAGATGAAGGGAAGGAGATTCTGAGGTCTGCCCTGGATGCCTTCTTTAAAAAAAAAAAAATTATGTATTTATTTATTTATTTATTTATTTTTGGCTGCATTGGGTCTTTGTTGCTGCGCGCAGGCTTTCTCTAGTTGCAGCGAGCAAGGCTACTCTTCACTGCGGTGCATGGGCTTCTCATTGCGGTGGCTTCTCTTGTTGCAGAGCACAGGCTCTAAGCGCAGGGGCTTCAGTAGTTGTAGCTCACGGGCCCTAGAGTGCAGGCTCAGTAGTTGAGGCAAACGGGCTTAGTTGCTCTGCGGCATGTGGGATCTTCCTGGACCAGGGAGCAAACTTGTGTCCTCTGCACTGGCAGACAGATTCTTAACCACTGCGCCACCAGGGAAACCCTGGTGGACTTCTTTTGGAAATTTTATTTCTCAGTCTGAGAGGTTCTACCCTGAGGAATAGTGTATACCTCAGAAACCACTGCAGTGTCTTTAGGAGAAATGACACTATAAATGCCTGGAGTATAACACAATGAATGATAATTTGGTTTATATACCTCAATTTTCAATTCCAATGTATTTAAAGTTCCAAATATATCTCAAGTAAATATGCCAAACTCTACTAAAAATTTGATCACTTTTAAAATTGACACAGTTGGTCTTTTCTCTGGCATTTCAAAAATAGGGCAAATGGCAGTCAATGATGAACCTCACGTAAAACAGGAGAACTTTGCTTTATAAAAGTAAATGTGGATAACTTTGTTATCCACATTTAATTTTTTGCAAAGCAAAGCAAATAACTTGATGCTTCTACCCAATTTTGTTAATAAAAAATTACTATCTTGATAGGAAGATTAAAATCCTTTCATAAATTGTTTATCAATAAAGTCAACATACATCCTAAAAGCAGATGAAATTTTTAAAGTTTTTTCCATTAAAAAAAAAGTCTAATTTCAGACCCAGCATTGCTGATTGAACCATCAGGACACACTAAAAAAATTTTTCCCAATTTAGTTCATTAACTTCAAATAATTTTGACACAGCTCAAAAGACATCATCAACTTCAATGATAGTCTCCAAGGCTTTAATTTAAAAAGTAGCACATCTTATTCAAATGTATCTCTAACCATGCGTTAGGAAATATACTCAATTCCTGTCCTCTGTGGATTCATCACAACTAAAAGCAAAATAATTTATGATCACCTCTTTTGCAAAGCTTGAAGTTTTATATCTTCAACAGTACATCAGTTTGATTCTTGACTATAGAACAGAATAGAAAAAATATCCCAGTATTTTATCTACGAATAATTCTTGGCAGTATCCCAAATGCAAAATTGAGGAGTGTCTTCATTAGAGGAATAGTTTTTTAAGTTATTCTTTCTGATTAAATGAGCTATTTCATACAACAATTTCACTTTTGTGCATTCCTAATGCAATATTATATGTTACAGGGAAATCCAATTTGTAGAAAAATTCACTGCCTTTTTAATTATGTCAGTATGATTTTACTTGAGTGTTATTCAATTTGAGAGACTCTCAAGGCATACCTGCTCTTCATTTTTAAACTACTGATGCTAAGGAAGCTGGACTTCTCTTTTTCAATATATAAGAATCCATATGTATTAGTTATCTATTGCTGCATAACAAAACACAAAAACCAATTCTAATTCTCTTGCACTTGTACATCTTTTGGTCTTTTTGTTTATTGGCCTTAAGGACTTTTCTTTATGTTTAAAGTGTAATAGTTACACTAGAATATGTCATAGAATTGATCCTTATGAGTAAATTTTCCCAGGTACCTAGTGGACCCTTTCAATATGTAGATCCTGATCTTCTTTCATTTCCAGAAAGTCTCCTTGAATTATCCTCTTCAGTGACTCCAATTATATATATTGTTTCTTCTTTGCCTTCCAGTCTACCATTTCAACTACTTTCTCCCTAACCCTTTTTGCTTCTTTATCTTCTTTTCATTCTCTTATATGTTTTCCTGCCTTTCTTCAATTTCTCTAATTAAAATTTCATTTTAGTCTATTCTTTCTTGGGCACCTTGTAAAAGGGCACTTAATCTTTTTTTTCAAATTTCTTTTTTTTAATTGAAGTATAGCTGATGTACAGTATTATACAAGTTACAGGTGTACAATATAGTGATTCACAATTTTTGAAAGTTACATTCCATTTATAGCTGCTATAGAATATTGGCTATATTCCCTGCATTGTACAATATATCCATGTAGTTTATTTTATACATAGTAGTTTGTACCTCTTAATCCCCTACCCCTGTTTAGCCCCTCCCCACTACTCTCTCCACACTGGTAACCACTAGTTTGTTCTCTATAACTGTGAGTCTGTTTCTTGTTTTGTTATATTCATTAGTTTGTTGTATTTTTAAGATTCCACATGCAAGTGATATCATACAGTATTTGTCTTTCTCTGTCTGACTTATTTCACTTAACATAATGCCCTCCAAGTCCATCCATGTTGTTACAAATGGCAAAATTTCCTTCTGTTTGTGGCTGAGCAGTATTCCATTATAGTAGTATAGTAGTATTCCAATATATATATTCCACAACTTCTTTATCCATTCATCTGTTGATAGACACAGATTGCTTTCATACCTTGGCTCCAAGTTCTTGAGGAGAATTTATTTTTATCATCCCGTATTTTCTATTCAGTGCATCAATAAATGCATAATTAATCATTCTTATAAATTCCTGGCAACTGATAAGTATTTCTGTTGGATGTGACAGTAGATCAAGCTAGATATTTAATTGAAGACCTTTCCAGGCATGACTTGACCTGTCATGTCTATAACTCATTCAGACATTTTTCTTACTTGCTGACTTGTTTTGTTATCTATCGCCTATGTGTCTCTTTCCTTCCTAGAAAGATAGTAAATTTCTTATTTTTTTAAAACAACTTTATTGGAGTATAATTGCTTTACAATGGTGTGTTAGTTTCTGCTGTATAACAAAGTGAATCAGCTATACATATACATAGATCCCCATTTTTCCTCCCTCTTGCGTCTCCCTCCCACCCTCCCCTCCCTATCCCACCCCTTTAGGTGGACACAAGCCACTGAACTGATCTTCCCTGTGCCATGTGGCTGCTTCCCATTAGCTATCTATTTTACATTTGGTAATGTATATATGTCCATGCAACTCTCTCACTTCGTCCCAGCTTACCTTTCCCCCTTTCCATGTCCTCAAGTCTGTTCTCTACATCTGCGTCTTTATTCCTGTCCTGCCCCTAGGTTCTTCAGAACCTTTTTTTTTTTTTTTTTAGATTCCATATATATGTGTTAGCAAACGGTATTTGTTTTTCTCTTTCTGACTTATTCACTCTGTATGACAGTCTCTAGGTCCATCCACCTCACTACAAATAACTCAATTTCGTTTCTTTTTATGGCTGAGTAATATTCCATTGTATATATGTGCTACATCTGATGGACACTTAGGTTGTTTCCATGTCCTGGCTATTGTAAATAGTGCTGCAATGAACATTGTGGTACATGATGCTTTTTGAATTATGGTTTTCTCAGGGTATATGCCCAGTAGTGGGATTGCTGGGTCATATGGTAGTTCTATTTTTAGTTTTTTAAGGAACCTCCATACTGTTCTCCATGGTGGCTGTATCAATTTACATTCCCACCAACAGTGCAAGAGGGTTCCCTTTTCTCCACACCCTCTCCAGCGTTTATTGTTTGTAGATTTTTTGATGATGGCCATTTTGACCAGTGTGACGTGATACCTCATTGTAGTTTTTATTTGCATTTCTCTAATGATTAGTGATGTTGAGCATCCTTTCATGTGTTTGTTGGCAATCTGTATATCTTCTTTGGAGAAATGTCTATTTAGGGCTTCTGCCCATTTTTGGATTGGGTTGTTTGTTTTTTAGATATTGAGCTGCATGAGCTGCTTGTATACTTTGGAGATTAACCCTTTGTCAGTTGCTTCGTTTGCAAATATTTTCTCCCATTCTGAGGGTTGTCTTTTCCTCTTATGTATGGTTTCCTCTGCTGTGCAAAATCTTTTAAGTTTCATTAGGTCCCATTTGTTTATTTTTGTTCTTATTTCCATTTCTCTAGGAGATGGGTCTAAAAGGATCTTGCTGTGATTTATGTCATAGAGTGTTCTGCCTATGTTTTCCTCTAAGAGTTTGATAGTGTCTGGCCTGTCTTTAATCCATTTTGAGTTTATTTTTGTGTATGGTGTTAGGGAGTATTCTAATTTCATTCTTTTACATGTAGCTGTCCAGTTCTTCCAGCACCACTTATTGAAGAGACTGTCTTTTCTCCATTGTATATTCTTGCCTCCCTTATCAAAGACAAGGTGACTGTATGTGTGTGGGTTTATCTCTGGGCTTTCTATCCTGTTCCATTGATCTATATTTCTGTTTTGGTGCCAGTACCATACTGTCTTGATTACTGTACCTTTGTAGTATAGTCTGAAGTCAGGGACCCTGATTCCTCCAGCTCCGTTTTTCTTTCTCAGGATTGCTTGGCTATTCGGGGTCTTTTGTGTTTCCATACAAATTGTGAAATTTTTTGTTTGAGTTCTGTGAAAAATGCCATTGGTAGTTTGGTAGGGATTGCATTGAATCTGTTGATTGCTTTGGGTAGTATAATCATTTTCACAATGTTGATTCTTCCAATCCAAGAACATGGTATATCTCTCCATCTGTCTGTATCATCTTTAATTTCTTTCATCAGTGTCTTATAGTTTTCTGCATACAGGTCTTTTGTCTCCTTAGGTAGGTTTATTCCTAGGTATTGTATTCTTTTTGTTGCAATGGTAAATGAGAGTGTTTCCTTAATTTCTCTTTCAGATTTTTCATCCTTAGTGTATAGGAATGCAAGAGATTTCTGTGCATTAATTTTGTATCCTGCTACTTTACCAAATTCATTGATTAGCTCTAGTAGTTTTCTGGTAGCATCTTTAGGATTCTCTATGTATAGTATCATGTCATCTGCAAACAGTGACAGTTTTACTTCTTCTTTTCCAATTTAGATTCCTTTTATTTCTTTTTTCTTCTCTGATTGCTGTGGCTAAAATTTCCAAAACTATGTTGAATAATATTGATGAGAGTGGGCAACTTTGTTTTGTTCCTGATCTTAGTGAAAATGGTTTCAGTTTTTCACCATTGAGAATGATGCTGGCTGTGTGTTTGTCATATATGGCCTTTATTATGTTGAGGTAAGTTCCCTCTATGCAGGACACTTAATCTTGATTTCTGATATGATTTTGTCTTTGTTTACATTTCTTTTCTGTTTTCAACCAATTCTCTTTAATTCCTAGTTCAAGGGTGCCCTTTTTATGTCCATGTGTCAGTGCAGGGTATCTTTAAAAGGAGGCTTTTATTTTTTGTGGTTGAGGAAGGAATTGCATGTCCTTCGGTTTTTTGGTTCTCTCTTATTTGCAAGACTCTAAAATGTTCCCTTTGCTTCTTTTCCCCATCACCACCATATCTGTAACAACCATGTTTCCTGGCCTTTTCACATTCTCTTCCCTCAGAAGCAGTGCCTTTTGAAAACTGCTACCTCAAATAACATACGTTTTTATATTCCTTCCTTATAGCAGGTACTGTGGTATACCAGGACTCTTTTTCAGAATTTTCCCAACTCAGAGTAGACTTTGTCTTTCTAAGAGTGACTTTAGATCAAGACTGGGCCTGTCACTATCTACCCTCTTCACTCTTCCATGTAGCATTTCCCCTACCACCCTTGGTCTTCGTGAATGCTAGTGGGCAAAGTATGAAAAATAACTTCCTGGCATTTGGAGTTTTTTATCTACTTGGGGGTAAATCTGAAATTTGTGCGTTCTCTTTCTTCTGGTTATGCTGAAGACATAGATTTTGTGGTTGTATTTATCCTTCTTGTTGTTCTCTATTGTTTTTGAGAGATTCAGGTTTTTGTGACCATCATCTCAGCTACCCCTAGGGCTAAGTTAAAAAGATTTCTTATATCTTTTATATGACCCTATCATCCATAAAGATTTCATTGAGCTTTACTTCTTGTAGTTTTCACTAAGAATACATTAGCTATTTTTTTCAGACATAAAATTATATGATAATATTGAATATGTTCTCAAACTACATGCCCCTCAGCCCGTAGATTCTAATATTATCCTCCCCCATGAGACATGCTTCACTCTCCCCACTCCTTATTTTCTGAGAATCACTATTCCAGCTATTATACTTAAATCTGTATAATGCAGAATCTGTAGATGATATGTTACAGGGACCCTGGAGTAACTAACAGGGAAACTCCTCAGAATGACATGCCCTAGAACAAAAGGATTTCATAAACCTTCCTGATTTTCGGCAGGAAAAATAATAACACTCTATGAATGTGGGGAAAAGGATGCATCAGATCAAATCCACACCCACTCTTCCCAGACTCTTCCCAGCACCTGAGGGTATTAACATCAGGACATGACTGTTTACATATTGCTATGAGAGAAATAAAAGCAGAGGTAATTTTAAAAATTGAAAGTGGTAAGAAAATAATGAATATTTCACTATGGATATATGTATGGAATAAGTAAAAAAATGCTATGTGTATCTTTCATTGTTATATACTATAACTTTACATCAGTGTATATACATTAATAACTGGTAGAAAGTCATTTTAGGCTTAGCAACAAATAGATTCATGAGCAGCTGTGCAAAATCCAAAGTTTTTGTTGATGGAGGAGCTTCTGGATCCAGTTCAGTCTGTGAGAATATTCTCCATTTTTCAACCATCTATCTCTATACCTTTTCTGATGATCTCTTATCATGAAAGGTTTTTTTTTTCAAACACTATAGAAGAGATCAAAAGGATTTTTGGAACATTGGGCTACAGGTTAAGCCTACAGACTATCAGACAAAGTCCTATTATATAGCTGTTTCAGACCCACTTCATTTGGCTTGTACTTGTTCTCTTTACCCCAGAACCAAATATTATGAATCATACCTTTGACTCCTCTTCAACCAGACCTAGCAATTAGCTATTGGAATCGACAGCTCTGCAAATTAAAATCCCACTGACAAACACTGAGGTTTTGTTGGTGGTGATAGTGTTAGTGGTGGTTGCTTTGGTTTTGTTTTGGTTTCTCTTTGCCTCTGAAATTAAAAATCATGGTTATGGAACTGGACTTATGATACTCAGGTACGAGGGTAGAAAAATAAGCCATCCACTGGGACATTGTTACTCTGTCTCCAGTCTCCTTGTTTGTATTTTAAACAAATAGCTCTTGTCTTTTGACACCCTAGCCCAGAGCAGCACTGAAGCATCCTTCCTACATGACAGGTGTAATTTATCATCTGCCAGGGTCTGGTGCAAATTATTACTTACCAGCCCTAAATGAGACAGAGGGGGCTGTTGAGGGAGCGGCAGCAGGGAATAATGAGAAAATAAAGCACTGGACGGCAGGAGGCTGGATCATAGCCTCAGCTCTACCTCTGGCTCATTGTTTAACCTGGGGCAAGTCCCTGCCCTGCTCTTGAGCCTCAGATTTCCCATCTGAACTGGATGCTGTCTGGAGAGACTAGCAGCTCAGAAGAACGCAGCCCTCTTCTAAAAGAGACTTTGATTAGAAATTGGCCTCATGGCCAAGAGCTTTGTAGGTCTTGTGGAGTAGTGCCTACACAAACAGGAGAAAGGAGTGGTCCAAGAGAATGGAGGCCTGACCCCTCACCCCACAGCTTAGACAGGTGAGAGAGGATGAGAGAACACTCTCTATCACCTAGTTATCTAGACCCTGCCGTATCATTCACGCCAAGGAGCCAACCAGACTCTCTTTGTACACCACCACCAATGATGAGTTCACTTCCTGTCAAAGTAGCCCCTTTCCTTTTGCATTTTTAATGCAGTAGAGATGGAGAGAAGTGGGTACTTTCAACAGATATTCACAGAATAAAAGTAACAGGAGGGAAGTGTCAGAGATGAAGCCTAGTTTTCTGACTTGTGAAAGCACATGGACGGGCAGTGCATTCACTTAGGTAGGAACAGATTAAGGGTACGTAGAAGATCATGAATTCAGTCTTGGACATGTGACCTTGAGAAGCCATTGAGACATCCAAGCAAAGGCAAGTGACCAGTCGGATATTCAGATCCAGAGCTCAAAGGAGACATCCAGACTGAAGACAAATAAATTAGAGTTGTTTTCCTAAAGACTGATAGAGGTAGTCATTGAGGAAGACAGTATGGAATGAAAAGGAGAAAAGGGGCCTTAGATAAGAACTTGAGGAATGCCAATGTTGAAAGTGTGGATGCATTGGGAATTGATGGGCAACCAGAGAAGTGAGGGGAGAACCAGGAAGGTGGCACTTTGGAAATCACTAGAGGAGGGTTTCAAGAAAGACCAAATTGTCAATAGTGTCAAGAACTGCTGAGAAGTCAAGTAAAATAAAGACTAAACACAGCCATTGAATGCAATGGAGTAGTGATGCTTGATGACTCTATTAAGAACAATTTTGCTAGACTTATGGGACCAGAAGTTAGGGTAGAGGGTTGAGGACTGAGTGGGAGGTGAGGAAATGAGGCAGCAAGTATAAACAATTCTGTGAAGGCATTTAGCTGTGAAAGGAGAGGAGAGAGATGGGCAGTACTGGGGTGGGATGTGGAGCATTAGATGCTTTCTTAAATGGGAAAGGATTTATCATGGTTCCATATCAATGGGATGCTCCAGTTGAAGTAGAATGATTGACTGCATAGGAGAGAAAAGGTTACTGATAGTTCCTTAGAATACAGGAGGGGATGGGATCCAAAGAACAGAGGGAGGGGTTGCTTCATCAGTGTTTCAAAATTCTTACAGCTGGGTTTCGACCAGGGCTGTAAAGTAAATAACTGGTCTTTGGTTTTATTTTATTTGTAGTACTAGGTCAATTTTTTTAAATTACAATTTTACACGTGTATTGTCCTCTTTTTTCTCTCTTCACATCTCAAAAGTATTCAATTCCTATGAAACATGTTTAAAATGAAATAAACATCTGCAAAAGTTATGATATCTAAAGAAATGTTATATTTATTCAGAGGAATGAAATTCAAATATCTTAGAGAAAATTCACAAAACTGTATTTTAGTATACTTTGTGAGAATATTCTCCAATCTCATCTTCTAATTGACTGAAGGAAATCTAAATGGAAAATAAGACATCAATAATTTGTGTGATTATCACTTAGCCATCTTTTTCTTCAAAAAAGAACCATTGGGCCAACAGTGATCCAGACTGCTCTGATCCCTGGTCAACACCCATGTGGCTACCCCAACTGTCTGACTCCCTGCAAAACCCCTGACTAGTAGTCTTTTATCCCTCATACACTGGCAGTTTATGGAACCTCATATAGCTTCAGAGCCACTCTCATCTCAACTCAAAAGAGAAAAAGTTTCTCCATGGGAATCATCACTCAGAAGAATTACTCGCCTTTCAAGGTCAAGCACCATGAAGTCATTGAGGACCTCTTTCTTTCCTACTGGGGACTGTGACACATTTCTTCACAGCCCGTTCGTTTAGAAATTCCTTCTCTATTCATATTTCCTGAGACCCTTCATGCAACTCATAGAGAAAAAGGCCACAGGGGCAAGTGGATAATGCAGATGAGCACAGCCCTTCACCAGTAAGTCTTAGATTCATAGATTCTAAGAAGATTCTAAGAAACCATTGGGTTAGTGGGGATCATCTAGTCCAGTCTCTCACCCGTGGGGGTTCCCTTTTCAGCTTCTCTAACAATGGCACTGTGGCCTCCATTTGAACCCCTCAAGTGACGGGGGATTCTACCTCATGAAGCTGATACAAGAGAGAATAGAACTAACACAATATTGTAAAGCAACTATACTCCAATAAAAATTTTAAAAACAAAAAATAAAAGACCTATATCAAGTAAAAAAGAGAGAGAGATAGGATACTCTCTTTGAGTTTCTAAAGGGTTCTCCTTAGGAAGAGGGGCCTGACCTCCAGGGACCTAGGATAGAGCCTCAAGAAAAGCAGATTTCAACTTCATATGAGGCAGAAGACCTTGAGAGAAAGACCTGTCCAAACTGAGTTCATGGTCTCATCCTCAGTTGTTCTCTCTCCTTCCTTCTGATGCAGAGGGTCCTCCTGCCTAAGCACTTACAATCCACTATTTTTTGGGGGAAAGACTTCCTGGTATGGAGCCACAAGTCTTCAGGGAACTTCTTCTGGTTTGTCCTGTTTTATGCTCATGGAGAAATAGTGGCCATCCCGTTCTTTTAATAAGAAGAAACCTTCAGAATTTGCTAATGGGGTCATGTCTTACTTTAAACCGGATTAACAAGAAAAGGGAGTCCCACATCCACCCAGCAGACTAAAGAGAGAAAGAATCCTTAGGCAAGAGCCCTCCCCTGACAGTGATGGGTTAAAAGCAGAGGATGCTGGTAACCGGGGCTGCCTCTCAGCTCTGCCAGCAGTCATGGCTTAGCCTCCATCAACAGGGCCCCCACCCATCCAAGCAGAGGCACACAGCTTGATTGCAGGGGTCATGGTTGTGTTTATATAAATGGATCAGACATCACCTAAAGTCCTGAAACTTGCTTTTTTTTTAAAAATTTTATTGAAGTAAAGTTGATTTGCAATGTTGTGTTAATTTCTGCTGTACAGCAAAGTGATTCAGTTATACATATGTATATATTCTTTTTCATATTCTTTTCCATTATGGTTTATCACAGCATATTAAATATAGTTCCCTGTGCTATATAGTAAGACCTTGTTATTTATCCATCCTATATATAATAGTTTGCATCTGCTAATCCCAAACTCCCAATCCTTCCCTCCCTTACCGTCCTCCCCCTGGGCAACCACAAATCTGTTCTCTATGTCTGTGAGTCTGATTCTGTTTCATAGATATGTTCGTGCAACTTGCTTTTTTAAGTAATGGTTATGGATATTATTCATGTTTTATTATTATGAACATCTTTCTCTAACTGTACATATAGGCCTATCTCATTCATTTTACAGGCTGAGTAGTAGTCTATTAAGTGGATACACATAATTTATTTACATAATCTGCTTTTATTGGACATCTGAGATATTTCCAAGTCCTTCCAAAACTACAGTGACAATTCTATGCATACATACATTTGTGTGCACTTCTGTTAGCATTCTCTAAAATATGTGAATATCTTTTCCTTCACTTTTTACTACAATAAACAGTTAGAACCTTTTTGCATACATCTCTGGGCACAAGTGTAGTATTTCTAAGAATATACCCCCCAAAGCAGAATTTGGATCGGAGAATTCCAAATATTCAGAGGGGATGAATATTTTTAAAATTTACTGCCAAATTGCCCTCCTAAAGATCCTACCAATTTATATACTTTCACCAGTAAGAGTATGAAAGTGTCTGCATCCCTCATATACACTACAACTCTGGTTATTTTAAACTTTTTAATTTTTGCTGATTTGTTAGGTAAAAAGGTGACTTTTTAAAAAAAGAATTGCATTTCCCTGGTCATTGGTGAGGTTGAGCATTTTAAAATATCTTTGTTGATATTTTCACTTTTTCTTCAGTGATTTGCCTGTTCAGAGACTTAGCTGGTTTTTCTTTGTCTTTTGTAATATTGATTTACAGGAGCTCTTTAAACAATTAATGCTTTCTTAATACTTTATCTGTTTTATATGCTATAAAAATTTTCTCCTGGTCTGTCACTTATCTTTTTCTTTTTTTTTTTGCGGTACGCGGGCCTCTCACTGTTGTGGCCTCTCCCGTTACGGAGCACAGGCTCCGGACGCGCAGGCTCAGCGGCCATGGCTCACGGGCCCAGCCGCTCCACGGCATGTGGGATCTTCCCGGACCGGGGCACAAACCTGTGTCCCCTGCATCGGCAGGCGGACTCTCAACCACTGCGCCACCAGGGAAGCCCTGTCACTTATCTTTTAAATTTGCTTATCTTTGCCCATTTTTCTGTTGACTTATTTAGATTTTCCCATTGATTTGTAAAGACTTTTTCTATCCTAAGGATATCCATCTTTGTCGTAAATCTTGCAAATATGTTTGTTTTCTTTTCTGTTTAGACTTTCTTGAGTGGAGGAAATGTTTTATGTTTATTTTGGCACATATACCTTTGTATATCATAAGTCTTTAGAAGGGTTTTCCCCACCCTGAGATGCGATATTCACCAATATCTTCTTTAGGTTTTCCTAGCTGTGATTCTTTAATCCATCTGGAATTGATTTTGTTGTGTGGTATGCCATAGGAATCTCATTTTTTTCTTCCAAAATAGTTGGTCAGATTTCCCAATATCTTTCATCAAATTAGTCATCCTTTCCTCTCTGGTTTGTAATCCCAACTTAGTCATATATTTTTTATTTGGACTTGAAAGAGGTAGAAATTTTTATTATCAGCAATCTTGACTTCATTTACAAGGGAGAGATGAATTATTTGTTTTGCATGGGAAAGAAGAGTGTGGTGGCGGATAAAATCAGGAGAAGGCAGTTAAGATAGTCATGGAATTTATTGTGAAAAAGGAAAGTCTGAGGAAAAAATGGGGAAAGAGAAAACTACTGAGTCATAGAAGGAATGTGTTATCAAAACAACAGTGGCCACAGGGAAGGAATATTCGTGAGTGTCTCCCAAAGGGAAGGATGCAAGCAGAACTGAGTTGGTTGTCCTGAGCTCACAGCTGAAGGCAAAGGTCACCAGTCAGCTCCCCCTGCCACATGACCTCACTAGGCCTGGCACAGAGTGCGTGTTAAGTCAGGGCTGTTAATTAATTAACAACTATGAAGAACTGGCATTGGGGCTGTATATTTACCATATATGTGAAGCTTATCCTGTAACATTTACGTTATGTGTAAAATACATATAAAGCTTTACTTTAAAGCTGAAAGCTATTTAAACTTTAAAGTAATACCTGTCCCTTATTAAAGCGAGAGAGAGAAAAAATAGAGGACAGAATAATGCTAGGGTTAGGATTAGCTTTTTTGAGCACCTACTAGGGTCCAGAACGTTATTAGCTGCTTTACATATATTTTATTTCATAAAGAAGAGAATTAGAACTCCTGTAATCCCACCATTTGAGATTAACCACCATTAACACTCTGCTGTATTTCCGTCCAGTCTGGTTCTTCTGATAAATGTTTTATAACAATATCTAACATTTATTGAGCTGTTACATGCCAGAACTAATAAAAAATGCTTTACTAAACCTCATAACAATCCTAAGAGATAGGCACTATTATTATTTTAATTTTATAGATAAGGAAATGGGGACTAGTGAGGTTAAATAGTGGACACTGGTTCTGTATAACCAGTTTTGTAGATTACTTTTTATCACTTACGCTTATATCAGGAATGTTTTCCCACATTATTAACTATCACGCAGAAGAGATCACTTAATAACTACGTAATATTTCCGTTCAATCGTTAGTGATTTTTTAACAGAATAAATACTGCTGGTGGTGCTCATTTTGAAATGTACAGAAATATTGAATCACTGTGTTGTGTGCCAGGAACTAACATAGTGTTGTAGGTCAATTATACTTCAAAAACAAACGAACAAACTCAGAAAAAGAGATCAGATTTGTAGTTACCAGAGGCTGGGGTGGGGAGGGGAGAAATTGGATGAAGATGGTCAAAAGGAACAAACTTCCAGTAATAAGATAAATAAGTGCTATGGATAAAATGTACGACATGATTAATATAATTAGCACGTTGTATGTTGTATATGCAAAACGATAGGAAAGTAAATCCTAAGAGTTTTCATCACCAGGAAAAAAGTTTTTTTTTTGCTTTTTTAAAATTTTATATCTCTAAGAGATGATGGATGTTCACTAAACTTGTTGTGGTAATTCTTTCAGGATGTATGTAAGTCAAATTATCACGCAATACACCTTAAACTTGGACAGTGCTGTATGTCAGTTATATCTCAATAACACTGGAAGAAAATAAATTAAAAGTAAAATAAAAGAATAAATACTGCTGTTAGGAACAACCTTGTACTTAAAACTTTGTGCGTATCTGAGCACTCAGATTAAAAAAATAATAAGTGGAATTACTGAGTCAAGTTTTTTTCAGGCTCTTTCTACATATTGTCAAATTGCCTTCCAGAAAGCTTCAACCATTTTACACTCCACCAGCAATAAATGAAAGTACCCATTTAACGCCCTAGCCAACACTAAGTATTATTAATTTTAAATTCTAACCAATTTAAATGGGTAAGCAATTATAAATCATCATTTCAGTTTTTTTTATCATAAAGGAAAAACAAAACAGGATTTTGTTTCTTTCAAAATTTTAATTAAGCCTCTCTCATATGCCAGGCACTCTTCTGGGGGCTGAGGATGGGACAGTGAACAGGACAAACCCTACCCCTGCCTTCGTGGGACTCAGACCTAACATAGAGGTACGTTCAACAGGTAATGAACAAATTCCAGGTGTTAGCTCTATAATAAGTACTTAGAAGCACTTAGTGTTCATAGGCCCCTTCTAAAGTAAAGCACTAAGAACTCATATGATCCTCACAACAATTCTTTTGGGTAGGTGCTATTATTACCCCCCATTTTACAGATGAGGAAACTGAATCACGAAGAGGTCAAGTAACTTGCCCAAGGTCATACAACAAGTAGCAAAGGCAAGATTCAGACCCAGGCAACCCAGATTCAGTGGCCTTTACCTCTGCTATCCCTCTATTGAAGGACAGAGTATAGGGCATGCTGAGACACTGAAGAGTAGAAAGAAGATAAACAAAAATAGAAAAATTAAAACAAAGTGGATTCAAATAAATAGTAAAAGGATCAGAAATGGAAGTCCATTTGGGTCAGAAATATTACTGTGAGGTTCTTAACTGTGTCTTTGCCCTCCTTTATTCAGAGGAGTAGGTGAGAATGACACGTGGCAGAAACCTGCAGATCCTACACACATGGGGCAATAAACCTGGAACAGTCCAAAGACAGGAAAGGAATGGTCTAAATTCTCCTGCTATGAGGCAGCAGAGGAGGGAAGAAGGGAGAAGCCCCTGCCTTCCTAGACCTTCAGGAATGGGAAAGATAAAGGGCTCAATCCCAGCAGCATTCAAAGCTGAACAGATGAGGAGAAAATAGAAACTTGTACATTTCCTGGGCTTCTGGCTAAGTGATCTCCCAGCTTGGCCTGAGGCTACCACCCCCTGGCAGGACCTGCGGTTTTGCAGACCTTGGGGTGACGCTGCTGTGGGCTGCAGCGCCATCTAGCAGATGTGACAGTGAAATGGCACCCGAACCACTCGGCCTTTCTGAAGTCCTTCGAAAGACAAGTACTGTACCCCACTGTGCTAAGTGCTGAGGTTGCCACGAAGAATAAACAAGCCTCTGTCCTTGAGAAGGTCACTGTTCATCAGAGGAGACCATCGCAGGTTCTAGAGCAGAGATTTATGCAAGTGTTTAGGGAACAGGGGCTAAGGAGGCTGACCTTCCCTGCGGTTCAGGGAAGGCTACACAGAAGAAACAATAATTCAAACCAGGTCTCAAAAGATGAGGAATTATTTGTCAAGCAGTAGACAATAGAAGGAACTTACAGGCAATGGGACCAGAAGTTCAAAGGCCCAGAGATGTGAAAGAGTTCAATGCATTCTGGAAAGGTTGGAATATTCAAACCACAAGCCACTGGCAACCTTACAGACCAGCTAGTTCCATGTTTAACGGATGAAGTTACGAAGATTCAGGCATGGAGGGGACCTCATGCAGATTCACACCCAAGTTAGGAGTGTCCACACTGGAACCCATGTCTCCTGGCCACAGGAGATCAAGGCCTGCAACCAGCTCTCTGGAGAAGTCATGGTCACCTGGCAGGGCCCAGCAGTAAGGCTGGGCACATGGAGATTTGACCTTGAACTCAAGAAGAGCTGCTTGCATTCAGAACCTACCTCTACCCCTAGCTAGGTGAGGTTTTCAAGTTACTTATTCTTTTCAAGCCTCAGTTTTCTTATCTGTCAGATGGGAATCATCATAGTCCTCACCTCATATGGTGGTTGTGAGACTAGAAAGAGTTAATCCATGTGAAGTGCTTGACGCGATGCCCAGTATATGCTGAGTGCTTGGGGATCAGATACTAAGTCTGCAATTTTAATATTGTCACTTTTTATTGCAGTATTATGATATTTTTCTTATTTGAAAGCATTTATTATTATTGATTGTTTACTATTTATTATTTTTACTGTTTCTTATTATGTACTAAGAACTTACTGAAGGAACTGGGGCTATTCTGTCTGAATAAGGATAAACACAGAAGCCACAGTCCTGTTTGCAAAACTTGAAGGGTTGTGCTAGAACAGAAGGAGTGGAAATCATCTGAGGGGCCCCGGGGGCCCAAGCCAGGCACAGCGGTTGAGAGCTGCAGGAAGGCAGATTTTCGTGTAGTGTAAAGAACTTTCCTACCCTTCAAGTGGCCCTGGGCGGAAGTTGTTTACTTGTTGTTGGAAATGTTCAATCTGAGACCAGATGACTATTGATCGCTGCCACGCCCCACCTTGCATGGGGCAGGAAGTCATCTAGCCCATTTCACTATCTGATGCCTTACATATCTAATTGAGCTCTGCTTTCTAGGGGAATATGATTTGGTAGGTCATCTGGGAAGACAGCTGTCTATGTTTATAAATTTCAAAGTCATGAGCAATGCTCAAAGAAGTCAGGATCCAAAATGTATAACCCTGTTTTTCAGAGTAATTCATTAGATTTCAGCTAAATGTGAGGAAAGGCTGAGATGCCCATGTCAGCCTGGAGACAGGGGGAATGGTCCAGAGAAACTGAAGGCAGCTCAGCCTTATTCCCCAAGTGCTGCCTGGAGAATGTGTCTTCATTCTGAGGAGATGGGAAGGGCTCTTACGATCCTGACAGCCACAGAGGGTGCAGAGGTATCGCCTCAAATCATTAAATAGCAGAACACATCAAATGCTCCCTATTCAACATTTATGCAAGGTCTGCTACGTGCGAGCACTTGGAATATAAAAGTGAATCCAAAAACCAGGGTCTAGATGAGGCCAGGAGGGGTGCAGTCTAGGAAGGTAATAAGACCTGGGCACAGAATAATTTCAGTCCACAATGGAAAGGACTAGTGTTAATAGACAGGCCCTTGGGGTCACATGACTCTCACAGGAGTCAGCGGTGGAGGAAGTGATATTTGAGCTAGGCCTTGAATAACACGTAGTATTTGAACCCAAAATGATGAGAGGGAAGAGCTTCTCAGAGGAAACAGCAATGTAGGCAAAAGCGTGGGGGGCCTAAAAGCACGGCTTAGGGGTGGATGGGGCCCCACTGTGGCTAGAGTTTAGGGAGTGTAAGGGGTAGTGCAGGATATAAGATCAGAGAAGGCATCATACAGCAATTCCCCTCCCTGGTGTGTACCCAAGAGAACTGAAAACATGCCTCCACGTAAAAAACATGTACACTAATGCTCATAGCAGTATTACTCAATAACAGCTGAAAAATGGAAACAACCCAAATATAATGTAGTATATGTACACAATGCAATGTTATTCAGCATTCAGCAAAAAAAAAAAAAAAAAAAAGGGAATGAAATAGTGATACATGCTACAGCATGGATGAAACTTGGAAATGTGCTAAATGAAAGAAGCCAGGCACAACAAAACACCTGTCATATGATTCCATTTACATGAAAGGCCCAGCATAGGGAAACCTATAGAGATAGAAAGATTGGTGATTGCCTAGGGCCAGGGTGGGGGGTTAGGAGTTGATGGCTAAAGGGCATGGGGTTTCTTCTGGGGATGATAAAAATGTTCTAAAATTGGTTATGGTGATGGTTGCACAACTCCATGAATATACTAAAAACCATTGAATTGTACCCTTTAAATGGGTGAATCGTGCGGTATGTGAACTGTATCTTAGTACAGCTATGACAAGCAAGCAAACCAAATGGTCCTTCCCAGAGTCAGCGTGAGAATCAGTGGGATAGACCACAGAAAACACCTAATCGACCTCCCCCAATGGTACAGAAGGGGACATTAAGGCCCAGAGAAGGGAAGGATTCACCCAGGGTCTCGCAGTGAGTCAGCGACAGAGCTGGAACTAGACCGCACGGCTCTGCCGCCTGACTCAGGGTCCCTGCTATGCCCAGCGCTATCCTCCTTACTTTTCCACTCCTAGAAATGCAACCCCCAAGCAGAATTCATAGCCACAGCTGCCTGACAGTCTACCTGGAGAAACAGGGAAAGAGCAGCAGAATCATAGGATTTGTTTCCTGACTCAGCGTTGGAAGAAAGGCCATAAATGAGGTTGATATCTCCTTTGTAATAGTCTCACCAGATGGTCATCCAGCAACCTTTGAACATCCTGGGTGACAGGGAAATTGATACCTCCAAAATATCCTCCTTCCATCTTTGAACAGCTTTGTGGTAAATAGAATTCCATCTCCCTTTACTCTGTGTATAGGGAGGTCTAAGGGGTATACTTTAGCCAGACTTCTGTGGGAGGCCTTAAAATGAACTGCAATTGTGTTTGCATCTCTTTCCCTCGCTTGGTCAGGTGTTTCTAAGGGCAGGGGCTGGGTCTGAGTTTATATCCCAATGTCCCAAAATAGAGCCAGCACAGGGAAGGCAGTTCTGAATGTTTGGTGAAAGAATGAGTGAACCAAAAAGAGAAACCATAGGGTTTGATGCTCTCTAACCAAGCCCTTCCCCTGGAGAGTTTCTCTTTCCTTGGTTTCAATGACATGACCCAATCTTGATGCTCCATGCATTTTGGGGCCCCTCCACTGCCTTCAACACTGTCTTCTGCTCATGAATGATAGCATTTTTCAAAGGGTACACTTCAGATTTTCTGGCTCTTCCCACTGTTAGAGAATTCCTCTACTCTCTCAGCTCACTCCAGGATGCTCAGCCAGACTCACCATTTGGGTGAACTTGGGTGGCCACCAGACATCCCCATTGAATGACCCTCATCACCACAGATGTCCAAACTGATTCATCATACCTTTGCCAAGAGACGTACCCTCCCAAGGTTTTCCTGCCTCTTATTAGTACCAAATACAGCCGAAAAATATTTCCTTACCCTAGCAAGTACATTTGCATTCTTATTTTTTTAATGCACAGCGTTTCTCCCATTCAAACAAAATCAGGAGGCTAAGACATTCAGGACATACTGCCTCAGAACAAATCCGGCGAAGCTGAAATGTAAAGGGAAAGCAAAGAATCAAATTCTTGGCTTTTGAAATTCATAGCAAGAAAAGTGTTAAAAGCCAAGATTCTGGTTTGGGAGAGCCAGGCTTTTTCTGATAGACTAGAGCTCTGTCTTCTAGAAGCATGATTTGGGGCATAAAAAGCAGAGTTTAAGGAATTGGGACTTTAAATTCCAGCCATTCATGGCTTTTCCTACTCCCTTTAAATATCAGCTAAGCTACTCTCACACCTTCATTCCCTCTCAACTGCACTGCTCCAAGCTGAGCCCTCCCAACTCCAGGCCTGGGATGTTGTCACTGCTCCTTACCGAGTGCAGTGGCTCTACCCCATGCTCCCGCATCCACCTTACACAGTCTACTGCAGTGGTCCTTACACATCCTACCTCAGACCCTTCCGATGTCTCCTCTTTGCCCTCTAGAAACAATTTACATCAATTCAATAAATACTTACTGAACAGGATAAGTATTCTTATCAATCTAGCAGAGATTGGGGTTAGCCAGTTAAAACCCCTGGACCAAGTCAGGCCTACCAACTGGTTTTGCAAATAAAATTTTATTGGAACACAGCCCCACTCACTCATTTACATGTTGTCTATGGCAGCTTTTGTGCTAAGAAGGCAGAGTCAAGTAGCTGTAACAGAGGGAGTATGGCCCAAAACACCTCAAATATTCACTACCAGGCCCTTTACAGAAAATGTTTACTGACCCAAGTGCTAGATGCTGAGGATTCCACAGTGGATGAAATACACATGGTCCCCTGCTGCTTATAGATGAGGGTGTTCCACCCCAGGCCCTTGCCTACCACTTCTGCCCTGTCTCCCACCGCCCTCTCTCCAAGTCCTCTGAGAGTACACCGGTTCCTAGATTTTGGAATTCACAGATCAATAAAAACAATTTTTTTAATCACAGAGGATTAACATAGTATTATCAGATAGGTACATTTTTAAAAACCAACTACTATCTAATATTACCATCATTTTATAAGGAAAAAACATTTTAACATTAAAAAGCAGCAAGGATATCTCTAAAAATAAAGAATAATTCCACAAGCTACATTAGTTTTACAAAATTCATCCTGTGGACTTTATTTTTCCCATTGCTGTGAATGATGACCCTTCTTCACTCATCATCACAGGTCTGTGGGCAGTCACATGGGACCTTTGATCTAGTCTAGGCAAACTGGTTTACTTTGTATTACCCAGATTTGCTATGGCTCTTCCCATGCAATTTTGCATCGGGAAAGCTGTTCCTCCTATTCTTCTGCTCATTGTTCAAAGCCCAGCTCATTAGCACCAGAAGCTTAAGCTTCCCTCCAGCAGCAATCTAAAGACCCAGCTGCTCAGAGTTGCATGCAGGCTGTCGGCAGCACGGATGAGTGATATGGCTGGGGTAGCTCTGTCGGCCACGGAGCAGGCTGACAGGAGGGCCACCTGGAGTGTGGCCCTTCCACTGGCACAAGCAGGTGAAGCCCTTTGACACAAGCATGCTGACAGCTCCACAGTGAAGGCTCGCAAATGCCCGAGAGGTGAACACCAGCTTCCTGACAAGTCTCTCATGAGGGCACCAGGCAGCAGCCAGCTCCCAATCAGCAGGTGGTGGCAGCAGACACTGAGAGAGGTCGCCTTACTGGCAGGCAGCCCCAGGATACTGGGTACTCACTGCTCACGTGAAGCTTCTGGAATCCCCTTATACAATCCTAAGGTCTGTGGAAAAACAAATTATGGCTCTGTGATGAAGATAATCCCAGCAAGGCCTGGTGCCAAGCATACTTTCCTGCCTGACTTTGCTTCAGGGACAAACATTCTCCAGGCTTCCCTGCTGACCCAGCACCTCCTCCCTCCCCTGATGTGTCTGTGTGTGATCACTTTTGCAAACCCTCCACCGTGGGTGAGATATGAACAGTGAGCACCCCATCTCTTTTTACCAGCAGGAGTGGGGCTGCATTTCTCTAACTGCTCTCCACATTAGGGTGAGAGGTCTCCTTGTCCTTCTGAGACGGTTTATAGCCACGTTGTTTTGCTTCTCAGTCATTTAATCCCTGTTGACTGTCTCAGTCATTTGAGACAGACAGGGAAAAAAAAGTTAAATTTCCAAGGGGAAATTAGAGACCCTGAGGCAAAACTGGAAAGAAGTCTTGGGATCACCTGGCTCAAACACCTCCCACTACAAAGAAGGAAACTGAGGCCCAGACAGGGAAGAGAATTGCTCAAGACCTCACAGGGAAAGCTGGAACTAGAAATAAAACCTCCTTGGTCAGCCCAAACCTCTTCAACTAGACACTGAAATGTCTAGATTGTCATTCCCTATAATCCAGAATTAAGGTAGTATTCCTTCTAGAAAACAGGAGAATATGTACCAGCTCAGATTAGGACGTGGTAAGAAAAGGGGAGTCTGGGTGAAGAGGGAGAATGTCCCAGGCAGCACATAATGACATATCAGACACTCACCCTTCGTAGTAGCATTTCTGCTAAAGGCTGGAGGAACAGGGTCCCCAAATTTTAAGTAAAGACACCACAAAATTTGTTCTCTTAAGACCTTCATATTCAGCCCAGATGAGGAAGCCGAGGTCCGAAGAAGGGGGCAGGAATCAAGTGAAGGTCATGCACCGTCAGGTGGAGGGTGGAATTAGGAGCTTGGCCTCAGAGGGTCTGGTCCAGCTCTCTCCTTGGCAGTTGGTCAGACTATCAGCCATCCCTGTCCTGGGGCTACCGGCCAGTCTTGAACTTGGGACTTCATCTCAGCTTTCCCTACAGAGAGTCAGCTGTTCTTTTGGGCCAGTTGGTGCCAGGCTGATATTGCATTCCTCTCCTTGGCCCCCGAGCCAGGGACACGCTTTCCTGCAGCCCGATGCCATCCCCCATGGCATGATTTCTGTGTGGTGGCCCAGGGAACAGCTGGCTGGAGGGTGGCAGGCTGAAGCTCTGAGTCAGGCCTGGCTAGTTCTATGAAGATCACCTGCCCACCAGGAGGGCTTGGGTTTTACTGCCTTCTGGCCATGTGTCACAGCAAGACATGGTAAACTCTCCCTGTGACTTGAGGACATGGCTTGGGCTGTCTGGGGCAGGTAGGGCAAGGACACTGAAAGCAATCCAGGCAGCACCCCTTTCCTGGGTCAGCCAATGCAGCAAGGAGGCACTGGTCCTGGCGCCTGCCCTCATGCAAGGGAAGCAGTCTTGACCTCAGAACCCCCATTCCAGACCCGTGTCCAGCATTGCCGGACCAGTCTAGGGAACCAGCAGACCAGCTCAGCAAAGGGGAGAGCAGAGAGAGGTTCCTTTCCCTAAAGAAAGAGTCCAGAGCATCAGAAAGTAGCACCCTGGCCCATGGCCCAGATCCCCCAGCTTCTGTGGGCCAAAGGACCTCAAAGATCTTCTAGCTCAAGTCCTTCATGGAACAGGAAAGAAAACAGAGGCCCAGAGAGGGGAAGGAGTTTTCCCTGGGTCACACAGCAACTTACAGCCAGGACTAAAATCCAGTCCTGCTGTTCATCCAGTTCTCAACCCACAAATGCTTTCAGAGCGTGGAGGTGACAGATGTCACTCTGGCCCCCAAAGGGTCATGAGGGAAACATTGCTAAGAGCCACTAGGTGCCCTCACGGGGTGAGTACTAAGTGTAGTTGCCCTGTACAGAGTTGGGATTGCACAAAGCATATATATGCATTGCCTTTTTTAATATGGTCAGCAATCCTATAAGGTAAGTGTAATTATTATCATCATTTACTTGAAAATTAACCAGGAGGCCTTCACTGGACCCTCTCTAGTCATCCCTTGTCCTTGTTATCCCCTCACTGTCACATCCAGTCAATGGACCAGTAAAACCAGACATCTCTAGAGCACCCCGGGAACAGAAAGGAAGGGAGCTATAAACAGAATTCCAGCTGCCCGAGGTCTCAAGGACCACAATACGGACTCTCTGCTAAACATCATTCCGAACCCTGCTCCGACCACTGAAGCAGAACAGCCTGGGAGCATCCAGCGCTCCCCCCCGGGGGGCTCACCCTACAACCAGCACAGGACCTGGTGGGCTCACCTGAACCAGTCTCCCTGCAAACATGTGCTGGGAAGAAGCTTGGCCCACAGTAACCCCAGCCCCTCTATTTTTGTTCCATCACACACGCCAGGGCTCTCTTTGCCTCTCCTCCCCACACCCCCGCTCTCTGCCTGACAGCCAGCTGCCTGTCTATTTGAGGAAGCTGCAGTTACAGCCTCTGCAGTCTTTCTCCCTGCCAGCCCAGTGATGCCCTGTTATGGGTGTGCTCTCCCTGTGACTCAGACCCAGCCAATAGACAAACTGGAGGGAGGGAGGTGGCCTGGAGAGGGAGGTCTCTAGAAAAGCAGTGGAGGAACTTGAAGGCACTGGTGCCATACAGCCTGAGGAAGAAGACTCAGGGAAACACATGCACATCCCTGGAAGGGTGTTAGGAGCAGAGAAAGCAGATTCACTCTGAAGGGCTCCAGAGGCCAGAGTGGGAGGGTGGACACACTGGACCTATTTTAGCTCAAAACATGAAAAAGCTTCTTGACTATCCTAAGACTGCCCAGGATACATTAGATCAAATGGCAAGCACATCAAACTTGGAGTCAGGGAAGCCCAGATTGGAGCCTCCACTCCCCGCTGTGCCTCAGCGAGCAAGATACTCAGCATTCACTATCTCTAAAATAATCTCATGAGGTGTATCTCAGAGATGCTCAGAACTCCTCGTAACACATCCAAAGGCAAACTTCAAATTCCCCAAGAGAAAAGAGGCTCAGCCTCCACACACAGAGGCTGTGATCCCATCCAGGGCCGCCACAAAGAGCCAAGCCCAGCAGGGCGGTGGGCACAGAGAAAGGGGTCCTGGTCAGAAGCCAGACTGACCTGGGCTCAAGTCCTAGCTCTGTCTCTTACCATCTTGACCTCTAGCAAGATACTCAGCCTGAGTCTCTGAGTCTCAGTTTTCTTACCTGTAGAGTGGAGCTGTAAACCCCGCCCTACCTCCCTTACAGGGTTGGGGTGCGGATCAAATGAGGGAGAAGAACACGCACCTTGGAGGCTATACGTTACTGATACAAAAAGCAATGGTGTGTTGAGAATTTCTGACTACAGTTATTTTTATCCCAGGAAGAACATGGATGACACAACAATTGCATTCAATGACAAATGTCCGTTCAACAAACATTGACTGGGCACCTACTGTGCCAGATTCTGAAGATGCAAACGTAAAGTAGACAAAACTCTATGACCTCCAAGACAAACTAAATGAGACAAGAAACATGTAGATTACTCAGGATAGCAGAATGTGGGACGCAGAGGTGTATCCAAGTTATGGTGAGAGCACAGAGGAGAGTGACCCTGCCCAGGATAGAGGGAGGCAGGGGTGAGGGCACCCGAGGAGGGGGTGTTTGGGTAGAGGCTTAAGAATGAGGAAGAATATTTACACACCCAGTAACAGACCATCAAGGTGTATGAGGCAAAAACTGACAAAGAATTGAAGGGAGAAATAGACAGTTCTACAATAAAAGTTGGAGACTTCAATGCCCCACTCTCGATAGAATGGATAGAATAACCAGACAGAAGACAAGTAAGGAACTAGAGGACTGGGACAACTGAATAAACCAACTAGATCTAACAGACATAACTCAGAACACTCTGCCCAACAACAGTGGCATATACATTCTTCTTGAGTACACGTGGGATACTCTCCAGGACAGACCATATGTTAGGCCACAAATCATGTCTCAATAGCCAAAAGATGGAATCAACCCAGTGTCCATCAACAGATGGATGGATAAACGAAATGTGATGTATACATACAATGGAATACTATTCAGCCTTAAAAAAGAAGGAAATTCTGACACATGCAATAGCATGGATGAATCTTGAAGACATTATGCTAGGTGCAATGTCAGTCACAAAAGGACAAACACTGTATGATTCCACCCCTATGAGTTACCTAAAGTAGTCAAATTCATAGAGACAGAATGTAGAACAGTGGTTGCCAGGGGCTGGGGGAAGGAATGGGGAATTATTAAGTGATGCAGAGTTTCAGTTCTGGAGATGGATGGTGATGGTTGCACAACCACGTGAATGTTCTTAATGCCACTGAACCGTCACTAACAAAAAAAAATGGTTAACATGTTAAACTTCATGTTATGTATATTTTACCCAATTTTTAAAGATAAATAGTTGTAAAAAATAAAAGAATAAGGAGGGAGTGTTCTAAGCAGTCCAGGTTGGAGAGAGAAGTCTAGACAGAAGAAACATCTTGTACTAAAGCACAGACATACGAAAGCAACTGGTGTTCTCTGGAAATAGCGAAAGTGCCCCCAACATGTGAGACACACTGAGGTAGCCTCAGTGGGCTGGAGAGGTTCCTGAATGTCCTGGAACATTTGCATGCCACTCTGTGGGCTCCAGGGAAGATAGGGTCGCAGCGTGGCTGAGAGCAGTCAGACTGGGAGGAGGCTGGGAAGGGCAGACAGTACCACCTCTAGAGAGACATTAAAAGAGAAACTGCTTTCCAGACAGCCCCAGCTCCCCAGACCTGTGGTCACCCTCTGTGGTCACCAGCCCAGTGCTGCGGCCAGAGTGACTCAAGACCTTTGCCTCCCGGGGCCACCAGCTGAAGGCAGGAGGGACTCCCCTGAAAAACGCAACAGGGAGGCACTGGTGGGGGCCCTGTGTGGGAAGCTCCTCTCTGCCATGTCATTCTCCCTGCACTGTGCAGTCTGTTTGGGTGGCAGCCTAGTGATGATGGGGAGCCTATCTCCCTGCAGGCTCACCCTGTGGTTTTCACCAGCTCACAGAGAGACAAGTTCTGTAGCTCAAATGTGCATTTGGGCATGAGGAGTGGGAGGGGGCCTCTGTGAAGTCTGAATCAAGTGAATCTGGGAAATCCCAAGTCTGCAACTTATGAACAGTGACCTTGAGCAGCGCTGTGTCTATATGGGTCTCAGCTTGTCCATCTATAAAATAAAGTAGTTAGACCTATAAATCCATTGTTATGCCTTTAACATTAAGAAAGACAGGACATTACTGAACATGTTTTAGTAATTCAGCAATCAAGTATGCACACACACACACACACACACACACACACACGGACGGACGGGGCAAAATGTTCTTTCCTTTTCCCCTTGAGTCTCTCTCATCTACGTTAGTCTAGGTTTGACAACACTGAGTGAGTTTCCTCTGTGATTTCCATCTCTCTCTCCCTCTCTCTAGTTCCCTTGGTTTCTTCCTCTTAAGTTGTCTTCCTTGTAAGAGTAGGGGGAGCATGAGAGGGGGCTTGGCATCCTGTGAATGGAAGGAAAAGAATGGAGGCAAGTCCTTCCTCATCTAACCACAGGGCAAAAAAATCTATAAAATATCTAAATCTATGAGTAAAATCAGCTCTTAGCTAAAACTGGTGTGTTATTCTACTCAAAACACCACTTGGTCTTTCCAAAGGAAGCAAGCCAAAGTTATTCACATATATATATATACCCTCAAGGAAGAATTTGCTGGAAATTGGATTGTCAAAGGTCAATTTACCAAATGATCAAGTCACTTCATTACTGAAAATGTTCTTAACATAACGTTGTAGTTTCACCAACATGATAGCAAAAATTGTTAATGCCCTAGTTAGGTGGGCTAGTCCCGAGATATTGCAGGCTCTGCCATTGTCACCTACTGTCTCCAGGGGTCTCCATTCCAACCAGCTGGAAGGGGAGAAGCATGTGGATGAACCTGTGTGGGAGATGAACATCACTGGCGCTCACATTCTGTGGCCTGCCTCTAAGCCGCATGCCCACCTACAAAGGGGACTGGGAATGTAGTCCCTAAGCAGGCAGCCTCCCCACAGTGACCTTCCTGGGAGCCCTGCAAAGGAATGTAAGTGTTGCAAACACCAAGTTCTTCTCCAGTGCTCAACATCCTGCATAGACACACGTGGGCCTTTTCTTATACATGACTGCCTCCTCTATTCTGTGCCTGCCCCTGCCCAGACATGGAGTATGTGAATGAATGGACTTTTCCTTAGACATGGCTCTCATGTGGCCTTGCGTTTGGCCCCAGGTTTGGCATCTTCATCTCTCGGGCCTTGGCCTCTGCCTCCATCTCACCTCTGCATCTGCCCTGGCATCTCCCTCAGTCCTGCCATTTCACAAATGGTGTCCCCTTCAACACAATCTTTTGTTTCTCTATTTTTAAAAACCTGCGCCCTGTCCACCTTGGAATGTAAAGCCTGTAAATCTCTAGGAAACACTGTCTGTGGGCAGAAAGCTTAGCTCTGAGAGACTAAGTGGCTACACAGAGAGGCCACATTTTGAGTTCTTTTTGGTAACAATGGAAGAGGGAGCCACTGAGCTTTGAAACTGGGATAGCTGTCCTGGCCCCTCTTTGCTCTCACCACAGAAACCTCCCTAAACACACTGTTTAAATGAGGGAACAAAAAAAGAATGTGGGACTTCTGCTTCCAGCCAAGATGGAGTAACAGGGACCAATTTACCTCTTTTATGAAACGATAAAGAAAGAAAGAAAAGAAAGAAAGAGAAAAGAAAGCGAGAAAGAGATAATGGGGGGGAGGGAGAGAGAGAGACAGAGGGAGAGAGAAAAGAAAGGAAGGAAGGAAGAAAGAGAGTACATAAAACAGTGATTTTCAAGACATAGAAGTCACAAAACAGAAGACAACCATGCCTGAGAGAGCAAAAGCAAATTGGCCCAATGTACTGCCTATGACAGTTCTCTGGCTGTGGCACTTGAGCGGGAATTGAGGCAGAGGCTGCAGACTCCCTGAGTAGAGGAGATGGAGCTGAGAGTCCAGGGGACCAAAGCAACCAGAGTTCGTAATACAGAGCACCAGAGAGGAGAGAACGCACAGTGAGAGGACCTCAGAAATCTGCATAGAACCCTCCGTGCATGCATCAACGACACATCATGTGAAGAAACTACCTGAAGTGGAGGAAAGAACCACCTGAAAGAACTGGAAGAAAAAAGGCCTAGCGCTCACACAGGACTGGGAACAGTGCCTAAAGCCACCAGTCAGACTAAAAAAGCTCATAATTCTCGGCATATGGGGTGAAGTACTCAGGAGGGTCTTGCCTCAGCAGTGAGGAATGACTAGTCATAAACTGTGCTGCTCTAGACCCACCTAGCGAATTGTAAAAGTTAGACCTGAAAGAATCACAAAGTTTCCAATACTTAACTATATCCCAGAACAAAACTGGAGATATATAGGGATACAACATATCCAACACCAACAAGGTAAAATTCACAATGTCTGATATCCAATCAGAGATTACCAGACATGCAAAAAATCAGGAAAACATGACCCATAGTGAGGCCATCCAATCAAAACCAACTCAGAAGTAACACAGATGTTAGAATCAGCAGAGAAAGACCTTAGCAGGTATTAGAACTGTACTCCCAACATTCAAAAAGTTAAGTAGACACGGAGAATATTCAAAAGACCCAAATAAGACTTCTAGAGATGAAAACTATGTCTGAGATTTTAAAATACACTGATTGGATTAACAGTGGATTAGACAGTGCAGAAAAAAAAGATTAGTGAACTTGAGAAAATAGAACTTTTTTTTTTTTTTTTTGCGGTACACAGGCCTCTCACTGTTGTGGCCTCTCCTGTTGCGGAGCACAGGCTCCGGACGCGCAGGCTCAGCGGCCATGGCTCACCAGCCCAGCCGCTCTGCGGCATGTGGGATCTTCCCAGACCGGGGCACGAACCCGCGTCCCCTGCATCGGCAGGCGGACTCTCAACCACTGCGCCACCAGGGAAGCCCAAATAGAACTTTTAAAAATAAAAAGAGCATCAGTGAACTGTGGGATAACTTCAAGTGAAGATGGACCAGCTTGCCTTGAGCTTTCACTCTTCCAAGCATCCCCTTTCAGAACCTCAAAGCCGGAGGATTACAACCAAGGGTGGTTTTGTCTTCCCACCGGTGCTTCGACTGAAAGGGTTTTTAAGGGGTATGAGAGTGTGTGTGTGTGTGCATGTGTGTTTTACATTTTTTAAATGTTTCATTTAAAGTGAAATACACCTATAGATAATTACACATATCATGAGTGTCCAGCTCACTTATTATCAAAAATATTTATAAAAACCTTTTATTTTGGAATAATGTTAGATTTGCAGAAAAGTTCCAGCAATAGTACAATAATGTTAGATTTTCAGAAAAGTTTCCTGTACTCCCTTCATCCAGTTTCTACTCACGTTAATGTCTTATGTAACTGCAGTACAATTAACATGGGTACATCACTATTAACAAAACTACATTCAGATTTTGCCAGGCTTTTTCCATTATTGTCTTTATTCTTTTCCAAGATCCAATCCAAGATACTATGTTGCATCTTGTCCTGAAAGGTTTAAAGTTGAAACCCTGAACCAAAGGGTTGCCTTATGAGGAGTTAGCAATCAGGAGTGATCAATAGTGGCCCTGTGGTTACACTATCCACTACCCACACTTTATATTCACAGGGACAGATGGAGACTAGAACTCTCTGTTGGAAATCCCCCAATATACATTACCAGAGTAGCATGAGCTCACTGGGAAAAAAAAAATAAGACATCTGAAAAGAAAGACTACAAAACAAAATTACAATAAAAATGGCAAATGGAACACTGTGGACTATATGAAACAGAAGAATAGACCAAGAATTTAAAATAAACATAATAAATACTTGGATAATGAGACAAGGACAACAAATTATTTTAAAACCAAGTGGAAATATTCACATTAGATCAGATAAATGCAGATAAATGATAGGACAGGTTTAGCTGAAGAATATATTAGTGAACTGAAAGATCAAAATGAGGAATTCTTCCAGATGTCAACAGAAAAAAATTTTTTTTAAAGAAACACAAAAGAAAAAAATCTAAGAAATAAAGAGATTAGATGTAAAATTTTCAACATCCAAATAATAGGAGTTCTAACGAGCAAGGAAAACAAAAACAGAAAGGTGAAAATATTTGAACAAATAAATGGACATTAATTTTCTAGAATCAAGGAAAGATGAAAGACGTCACATTGAAAGTAGACAGAGAATGAAAACGCTTACTTAGATTGTAGTAATATTTTTTAATTGTCCCAAAGATAAAATTTGAAAAGACTTCCAAGGGTAGAGAATACCTACCTAGACAAAGCAGAGAAATACCTAGAGAAAGAGTAGACTATTTACAGAGAAGCATTAGTCTTTGCAGAAGTGTTGGATACAAGAAGATGAAAGTAATTTTTTTTAATTGAAAGAAAATATTCTGGAAGGTAGAACTTTATATCCAAAAATTGGCATTAACATATGAGGGGTAGTAAAAAACATTCTCAGGCATACAAGGTACCAAAAGGGTTACCACACACTGAAAATAATTTTGGAAAAAGTACTCAAAATTTTAGACACATAAATCTAGGAAGGTAATAAAAAAAATCTAGCATGATTGAAAAAGAAAAAAAAATCATTTTCATATAATGATGGCATAGGAAGGGGGTGGGGAAGAAACTGAAGGATATGAGAGCAGACTAGAGTATTTGTCTTTTTAGGGGAAAGACATAAATACTGACAAGTTTAACAGATTAATAGGGGAAATTTTTAAAATATATATTAGTCTTAAGTTTAAAGCAATCATCAGATGCACAAAATAGAGTATAACTTTTAAACCAGCAGAAAAAAATTCAATACATCCAGTGATAAGTAAGAATAAAAAGAAATAAAAGAAGACATATAAATGGAAAATATGAAAAAAGATGGCAACTAAGTTTAAATATATAAAATAAATATAAATGGGCTAACTGTCCCAATTAAAAGAGAAAAAGAGTCAGACTGGGCTTTAAAAAAATAAAATCCAACAATATGTTATCTACAAAAGACAATGGTACAAAAAGTTGAAAATAGAAGAATGAAACCCTCCACAGTAATAAATTTGAAAACCTACATGAAACTGATAAATTGTAAAATATAGAAAATGCAATATTGATACAAAAAGAACTTGAATAGACCAAAGAATGTTACAGAAATGGAAATGGTAGCCAAAGACTTTGTCTCTACTTTTCTCCCAAATACACCAGGCATATTGTATATGTACTGTCTTATTTGTCTATTGTCTGAGTCTCCATCTTTGAATGTAAGCCTCATGAGGGCATGGAATTGTTTGTTCATTGCTATATCCCCAGTGCTTTAGAATAATGTTGAGACCCAGTAAATAGTCACTGAATGGAAGGATGGATGGATGAGTAAATGGTTGGATGAAGTGAGTTGAAAATTCAATTCTTAAACTCTTCATCTATACTGAGAATAGAAAAGCTCTGAGATTCAAGGAGATAGAGGATAGGTACTGGGGATTGATTAGGGGAGCACAGCCTAATCAGCCATAGACAATATGTAAATGAATTGCATGGCTGTATTCCAATAAAACTTTTTTTACAAAAACAAAAAGCTGCTGCATTTGGCTCACAGGCCATAGTTTGTCTGCCCCAATGTAAAGTACCATATTTGCCATTACTAACTTGAGAAGAAATGGAAAACCCAATTGTTTTTATAACAAAATAAGAACTTGAATTAATAGATTTTCAATTTTCCCACAAAGAAATTATAGGTTACAGATGGCTCTCCAGGTGGATCCTCTAAACTTTCATAGAACAGATAATTCCAATTATATATAAATTCTTCCAGACAGTAAATAAAGATAAAACTCCTCAACTTATTTTATGAAGCCAATATAGTCTAGATAACAAACCAGACAGGGGGGAAATATGTACAGACCCCCCACTTCAAACATGTACCCAAATACAAGAATTTTTAAAATACATACATAGATAGCAGACAGACAGCTGGATAGCAAACTTAATTGAGCAATGTATAAAAAGAAATACATCATGATCAAATAGAGGATGGTCCTCTATCTTATCTTTTCCTTAAAAATATAGAATACTTTAACATTAGGAAATCTACTGATGTAATTTACTAAATTGGGAAATTAGAAGGAGAAAATTATATAATCATGTCAATAGGTTCAGAAAAAGAAACATAATGAAGTCAGTAATGAATGGACTTTGGGAAAAAACACCTTGGGCAAAATAGTAATAGGAGCGGGCTTTCCCTGGTGGCGCAGTGGTTGAGAGTCCGCTTGCCGATGCAGGGAACACGGGTTCGTGCCCCGGTCCGGGAAGATCCCACATGCCACGGAGCGGCTGGGCCCATGAGCCATGGCCGCTGAGCCTGCGCGTCCGGAGCCTGTGCTCCACAACGGGAGAGGCCACAACAGTGAGAGGCCCGCGTACAGCAAAAAAAAAAAAAAAAAAAAAAAAAGTACTAGGAGGTAGGTTCCTTAACCTGGTAAAAAGGTAACTACCAAAAACCTACCACAAGCATCATACCTAAAAATGCAAACCTTAAAATCTCTTTTAAATCAGAAAAAGAACAAGAAAATAATCCCCACTTGAACTCCTAGCCAACATTATACTAAAAATAGAAATAAGATTTAGGGATAGAAAGTAAGAAACAAAACAGTCATTATTCCAGGTGAGTTTATTATCTTCAAAGAAAATCCAATATACAAAGCATTAGAAATATTAAGAGTAACATCATATATCATTATAGAAATGTCATACAACAAAATACTGTCTTAACAGATAAAATGAATGAACTAGATCTACATTATTAATATCAATAAATCTCGCTGTTAGGCGAAAATCAAAAGCCAGTTGAAAACGGATATAAGCAGTATGGTAATGTTACTGAATTAGTCGTGAGACCCCGCACTCTTGGTGCCCTAGCTGAACCTAAGCTCTCCCTTCCCCCACCCCCCTATCAGACAGGGAGTTCTTTCCCACTCAGTTTCGAGCTCCCAATAATGAAATTGAGTTTGGTGCAAGCAAAACAGGCTTTTACCCAAAGGCCAGAGAATGGAGAAGGGAAGCTCAAACTCTAAAAGCATCTTCTCCCCAAAGAGAGGGGAGTAAGGGAATTTTAGGGTTAAGAGGGAGAGGGTCATCAGGGCTCTAGGAAACGGGCGGAGATTTCCAGGGGCAGCCAGGTCATGCGCAGTCTTCCACGCTCCTTTGCACGTGGAACAAATTGTGCCTAGCGGAGCGCAAATCCCCGCTTTGGGCGGAGATGTTAGCAAGGTAATGAAGCGAAGGTGATGCTGGGACAGCCCGTTCGTTTCAGTTGCGCAGGCGTGTTCCCGTGGTCGTCAGAGCTGGTTTGGGATGGTTGACCACTGTGTATCTCTCAAAGTACAGCCCGCGAAGCATCTCTGCCAAACACCAGGTACTTTTGAAACAAACACAGAGATAAATCAGGGTAAGTATCTTTCAGCTTTCAGGGGTTGGTATGGAAACACAGAGATAAATCAAGGCAAGGAAAGCAGTGACCTTTAGCCTACTTTGCCCGCCATCTTGGACCTAGCTGGTTCAGTCTGGTTTTGTCTCTGGCCTTCGTGGCTTCCTGTTGATAAAAAACAACTAACCTGTATGATTGAAAAAAAAAAAACAAACAGTTTCCGCGCCTGGAGCCTTGGCTGCATAGCGTGGGTAACAATACTGCTTGTGAAATGTTTTAAGTACACAAGGCAATACTATATATTGGTGTTTACCCACGTGAAAACAAAGTAATACTGAGCACCGAGAAGCTGCGTACTAACTTGAGAGTTACCTCTGGAGAGAGAGGGAGAGCAGTTGGGTTTCAACTTTATCTGTAGTTTTACTTTCTTTCTAAAAGGATTTAAGGCTAATGTTAACATTTCCTCCGTCTGGTGATGGGTACACTGGTGCTTATGACATTTTTATCTGTAACTTTCTGTAAGCTTAAAGTCTTTCCTAATTGAAATTATTTTTAATGGAAAGGAAAACGAGCCATGATCAAACCTGTCTTATCTCCGCACCTGTGAGTGTAGAAAGGACACCCCGCCCACCCCCGTGTCCCCAGGACAGAGGCTTATCTTTCACCATCTGGGAGTTCAGAGTGACACGGTCCTCTGTACCCTGAGGCTTCCTGCTCGCTGCCGGCTCTGCAGGCTCCTTGGGAGGACAGGCTTGTGTGGGTCACCGTTAGTAAGGGCGGCAGTCCGTTCCATATTGATCTCCCGTTACCCCATCCCACAGATTTGAATTCCTGTTTCCCACCTAGTGTCGTCTGAGGCTCAGTTTGAAATTCTCTTCCATGAAATGGAAATCATGAGAAACTTAAGACAATAGATTTGTTTATCCTTGGGATGAATTACAAGCACATGGGGGCAATCTTCTTAATCCTTTCATCTGAAGGTCCAGAAGGGTCATAATTTGAGGAGAAATCACTGTCTCCTCTGGCTCCTACAGTGGTTCAAGACTTAAACTTTTAACACTGGGTGGTATCCACCAGTTCTCAAAATACAATGAGTTTAAGGCTGGGGCAGTGAAAATACGAGAAAAATGTGGAACACCTTTTTGTGCCAAGTAAGGATAGGCTCATGGACTTATGGGAACATGTCAAGAGGACCCAAGAGCCAGAATGAAGGGGTTCCCACTGAACAAGCACAGTCTGGTCATCGAAACCGGTGGAATAAAACAAAAACTCATTGAATAAAATAAGAATCCATGAGACTATAGTGATATAAATTAATAAATGAGTACACAAATAGAGAAGAGAGGAAAGTCTTTGTAGTAGAACAACAACTACTAAATACAGATGGAATGAAAAAAAATGCTTGTGGGTAAGCTTTAAAAGCATGAAAAGCAAAGAGTAAGAAGGATTTAGTGAGCATGCCGATTGAAAAACAAAACGTACACCCTGCTATCAGAAGAAAGAAGATGACTGCTTCCCCATCTCTGCCTCACCGAGAAAATCCATTTTCTTATTGACTGCCCTGAGTCATCATAGTGTTTTCAGCTGTTCCCCCTCCCAGTGACTAGCACCACTGTACCCCAATTGAAACAAAAAGCGGTGGATGGACCGCCACTTTGGGGAGAGAAGACAATCATGGAACTGTGGAATTCATATTACCTAGACTGAGAAATGGAAGCTGGCTTTGTGCCTTTCTTGCTGTGTGACCTTGAAAATCCCACATTCTTTATGCTCCAGTTATCTCATCTGTACAACAGGGATTCAGATGATTTCTCTACTTCACTGGGTGGTGATTAGGACCTAATTATTCACCACGTGAGAAGGTGCTTGTAAACCACCATGCCAGCAGACACTTTAGGGTATCACAGACTAAAGGGAACTTCTTAAGAAAGGGCAGGGGACGGGCAGCGTCGTCCATCTGCTGGAGACAGGCTAAGGTCCAAATTATTATTTTTTCAACTTGAATGATGCACTGAACCCTTTTTAGAAAAGTCTCAGACTGCAAGCACCGACTAAAGTGACCCTTACTATTTCTTATACACAAAGAAACGTATGGGCCTCCCTGGTGGCGCAGTGGTTGAGAGTCCGCCTGCCGGTGCAGGGGATGCGGGTTCGTGCCCCGGTCTGGGAGGATCCCATGTGCCGCGGAGCGGCTGGGCCCGTGAGCCATGGCCACTGGGCCTGTGCATCCGGAGCCTGTGCTCCGCAACGGGAGAGGCCACAACGGTGAGAGGCCCGCATACCGCAAAAAGAAAAAAAAAAAAAGAAACGTAAAACTAGGTTTTGATGTCTTATGTTTCCTATGGAATTTATAGTGAGAGCATCATTTAGGAGCAGTGAGCTAGGACGTTGTGGATTGAAGGCCTGAGGAAAAGAGTGAAAGGGGAAGAGCAGGCTGTAGAAGGAGAGTGTCTGACCTCATCCTTGTTTTTCTTTCTCCCACGGAGAATATAACTAGCTGTATTAAGATCGGTGCAACTGCTATGGGTTGTATTAAGATCAATGCAATTGCTATGGGCTGAAATTCATGTTTTGAAGTCCTAACCCCTAGTACCTCAGACCATGACCATATTTGGAAACAGGGCCTTGAAACAGGTGATTAAGGTAATCTGTGGCCATTGGGATGGGTCCTAATCTAATCTGACTGGGGTCTTTAAAGAGAAGATTAGGAAACAGAGAAAGAAAGAGGGAATACAGTGAGAAGACAGAGGAGACGGAAACATGAGGAAACAGGGAGAAGGCAGCCCTTTGTAAGCCAGAGAGAGGCTTCAGTGGAAACCAAACCTACTGACTCCTTGATCCTGGACTTCCAACCTCCAGATCTATGAGAAAAAATACATTTCTGTTGTTTAAGCCACCCAGTCTGTGGTACTTTTTTATTAGCCTGGGCTGACTAATGAAATTACATAAAGTTCATGGTTTTTTTTTTTAGAAGCTGCTTTGTGCTTTGCTTCTTCAGAAAGAATACTATGTCAGGACAGAAGCTATTGTTGTAAATATTTATGATTTGAATATGTGAATATTAATAGGTTAACTTTCTCTGGACACAGGGTGTGGGCCAGGTCAGGGGACTGGCAGCAGGAGTTGGGGTGTTTCACTTGTTTCTATCCTATGACGACTGTCTGATGGGTATAAGGCTTGGGTGCCAACACAGGCCAAACAGTGATGATCACATCTGAAAGGTTTCTTTCTAGTGTGGGCTATGCCACGCTGCAGTATATTCATAAAATTGAATATTCTACAGCCATTAAAATGAACAAACCACAGCCACGTGACACAACATGGCTAATGTCCCAAACATAACGGTAAAAAAAATACAAGTCACAGGGCTTCCCTGGTGGCGTAGTTGTTGAGAGTCTGCCTGCCGATGCAGGGGACACGGGTTCATGCCCCGGTCCGGGAAGATCCCACATGCCGCGGAGTGGCTGGGCCCGTGAGCCATGGCCACTGAGCCTGCGCTTCCGGAGCCTGTGCTCCGCAACGGGAGAGGCCACCACAGTGAGAGAGGCCCGCGTACCGCAAAAAAAAAAAAAAAAAAAAAAAAAAGTCACAGAAGACAAACAATATGATTTCATTCATATAAAATTCACAAAGAGGTGGCTCAACTCTACCATACTGGGTCGGATACCTAGGTCATAAAACCAGAAAAGCAAGCAAGAAAGTGAGTCTCCCAAAAGTGGGGATAGTGATGACCTGGAATTGGGGGGGAAGACATAGGTGTCAGGGAGGGGACACGAAGATAACAAGGTGCTTACAGCGTTCACTTGTTGCCCACAGGGGTTTGCTTTGTAATTATTCATTGAATTATGCAAATTTTTACAATTTTTTTCTTGTATAAATCACATTAAAAAAACGAGGAGAGCTGATGCAAATATGGCTAATTGTTCTCAATCCTGGTGGATCTGTGTTATGTCATTAATTATACTTCTCTGTAAGTTGTGAGGTTTGTTGGTGTTTTTGTTTTGTTTTGTTTTCATATTATTATTCCAAGTGAATGAAGCTAAACAAAAAAGAGTACATATGTTGTACATGTTCTTATGGAATTTTATATTCCATTTGTATAAAATTCAAGAAAATGCAAAGGAATCTAGAGTGGCAGAAAGCAGCTGAGTTGATTCCTGGCAGGAAGGGGGTTGGCCAGGAAGGAGCAGGAGGGAGGGAGCAGGAGGAAACTTCTGGGGTGACGGATGTGTTCGTTACGTTGAGGGTAGTGATGGATTCATGGGTGTACACTTATGTCAAAATATATAAAATTACACACTTGAAATGTGCACAGTTTATGATATGTCAATTATATATCAGTGAAGCAGGTTTTTAAGAAAAACTTCCTTGTGCCTTTTCATATGGTTCAAATAGTCTTCAATATACATATATTGCTTAAACATGAGGGAGATATTGTTTACATAATCAGAGAGCCCTGAGCAAAGAACTTTGATGCCGTCTCCCAGGTAGTTGTATATGTGTTTGGGTCAGACATAGGATTCAATTACGTCAGTATATTTTTGTTCTGCCTTTAATAGAAAAGGGGCGTCCACTCTTCTCTCTCCCCATTTCCCTCCTCCCTTCACCCCTCCCCCTCACTCTTTCTCTCCTTTTCTCTTTGGCTCTCACTCTTGCTCTCTCTCAGAAAATCCTTTTCTTCAGCTGAGCACATGGCTTTAGAAGACGTGACAACACTCATAATAACGAACGATAAACGATCATTTCTGTTGCTGAATAGTGTTTTATAGTTTATAACATGCTGTCTCATATCTGTCTTTTGATTCTCATAACAATCCTTGGGTGTAGCAATAGGAAAATAAAAGGCAACTGTAACCGCTCCTGCCTTCTAAGGAGGGTGGTAAATTTCGTATCAGTGGGCAAATAAATCTTTGTTGCCTTCCACTTTCAGAGACTGTCAGTGAAGACAGCAGATGAAAGATTCAGCCATTTCTTTTACTCCAGCTCCCTCCCTTCAGCCCTGTGATGGCCTCAGGTTTAATAGAATAATGAGTCATTGGGATGCAAAGATAGGTCCAGACCTGAGTTGGGGGTTGTGGCAGACATTCTGTTTGCCTACCCAAAATTTATTCTTCTCTTCTTACTTACACAGGGCCCTGATTTTGTTGGAGGTAGCAATGTACCGACTGAAAAATTAGATTTCCCAGGCTCCCCTCCAGAGAAGAGTGCCCATGAGAGTAACTTCTGGCCAATTGAATGAAAGAATAACTATAGTATGAGGCTTCTGGGAATGCTCCCTGAAAAGGGCACTGACTCTGTTGGCAGGCCCCTTGTTGGCCTTCCCTCTTCCTCCACCTGAAACATGGATGTAATGACTTGTGCTGCAGCAGTCATTTTGCAGTCCTGAGGTGATCTTGCTTGAGGACTGTAGGCTTGTGCTAAGGATGGCAAAATGGAAAGATGAGTGGAGGTTAGGACATTGATGAGATTGTGGCACTACCTTACCAGCCCTAGAATGCCTACCTCCAGACTTACATGAGAGAAAAATTGTAAACCTTATTTAAGGCATTGTTTTACAGGTCTCTGTTGCAGCAAACGCAGTCCTGAGTGAAAGGGAATTGATGAGCTATGTTATTCTGTGTTTTGAAGTGGGGGAATTTCTGGGATGAATCCTACAGAAGTGTGCTCTAAAAAGAAGGGGAAACGAGCAACAACACGGTGACACAAACCTCTGTTTCCTCAAGTTTCATATAAAGCCTGCTGTACATATATAGATGCCATGTGTGCAGCATGTGAGGGGAGGTCAGGGAGAGGGGGTTGTGGTGCCTCTTCAATGTGGCATGAGAAGGGACAGCAGCCGTGAGCAGGCAAGTTGATCCTTCCACCAAGCTAATTCCAAATAAACAGGATCTCGGAGCTAGAGGGTGAGGAAACATTAACACTTCCCTTTTATGCCAGAGAGACTGCTAAAGAAGCTTATCTCACAGCACGTGGGGTGAGTTTTGAACCAATACCATCTGAATTTTTAAACTCTAGACGTGAATCCCAGCCCTACACTTACTACTACCTGTGTGATTTGGGGAAAAACCTTTAACCTCTCTGGGCCTCAATTTTTTCATCTGTAACAGGAGGGATTGGTCAAATTAAGTTCTAAGGTCCAATCCAAACCTTCTAGGAGTCCATTTAAAATATATTATTGGGGCTTCCCTGGTGGCGTAGTGGTTAAGAATCTGCCTGCCAATGCAGGGGACACGGGTTTGAGCCCTGGTCCGGGAAGATCCCACATGCCATGGAGCAACTAAGCCCTTGCACCACAACTACTGAGCCTGTACCCTAGAGCCTGCGAGCCACAACTACTGAAGCCCGCACGCCTAGAGCCCATACTCCGCAACAAGCCACCACAACGAGAGAAGCCACCGCAATGAGAAGCCGACGCACCGCAATGAAGAGTAGCCCCCGCTCACCCCAACTAGAGAAAGCCCGCACACAGCAACGAAGACCCAACACAGCCAAAAATAAATGAAATAAATTTATACCAAAAAAGAAATGAAATATATATCATTAAGGTAAAATTAAATCTATTAAGCACTAAATGAAAATTAATTCAGGTTTATACAAATATGTACTTCCTAACAATGAGAATCCACCGTCTCACAAGCCACAGTTCACAGGAGAACAGGACCTCCAGCTAGATGAGCCATGAATGCCTCATACAGTTCCTATACTGTAACCCTTCCCTTACTTCTGGCTCCTCACACCTAGCTGCATAGGTGCATTTACATTAGAAAATCTGCTTTAAACCTTGAAATTCATTTCCTTTAAATAAAAATGAAATAGACACAATGGGATATTTAAATACATTCTGGCACCATCCCAATAGCACAAGCATGTGCGACATGAAGCTGGTAACATCAGCAGGACTGTGGGAGGACTTTATTAAGCAAATCGGGTAGTTTGTTAAACACCCCAGGGCCTTCTCATCATAAATGCAGCTAAGCGGCCCTGGAGTAATGGGGATGGAGCCCCTCCTGAGCTCTAAGCTCTTTATTCTGATGTTTAATGAGCATGAATAACAAGGGATGGATAGTATGGTTTATGAGTCCTCGTGAACCCAGGAAAAGGGTGACTTCAAAGGTTCCTTTGGACCATTGTAAAGCAATTATACTCCAATAAAGATGTAAAAAAAAAAAAAAAGTTCCTTTGGGATTTTTGAGGCCTTGTCTATAAAACGTGTCGGAATTAACTGGGTTCTACCTCATTCTCAGGACCTTATCTTCAGCTGGACTGGACCCCCCCAGGAACTGGGTAAGCAGAGAGTCTAGAGCCTGAATCCTTCACCTGTGAGTATGTCATTGAGTTTTTTGCCGAATTATCCTCCAAATGATCGTTTGTGTCCTGTTCTCTGGCAGCCTACATTATTGTAGTTGAATAGGGGACAGCTTCCTGTTCCCTGCAACTGGAAAGCAGTTTAAATACATCATACCTGTAAACAGAGCTAATTGACGTCTATAGAGTAACCCAAAGAAGGCAGGGATTCCCCAAGAGCAGTGCTCCCCATCCCAGGAGGTATCCAAGCAGAGTCAGAGACCAAATAGAAATTTCATAATCAAATGGGTGCGGAGATGAGAGGGCTTAAAGGACTTCAGTTTTCTTTTCAGTCCTAAAAGTTGGGGATTCTGTGACATATAGGAGCAAATGCTACTCAGTGTGAGTAATACTACTTGTTTAAGGCTAATTACACACCAAGCATGTGCTGAATTCTTTACTTCAGTTGTTTCATTTAATCCTGACATATAGTAAAAGGCAGCCCTGTACCCCTTTCACATGGTACTATATCCGAATATCTGCAGACGAGGGAACTGAGGTTCGGGGCATTGGAGAAACAAGATCCCACAGCCTGTACGTGCCAGGCTGGGTCTGAGGGCCCCAGAGCCTGTGCTTCGTACCTCTGCGGGGTGCTTCACCCACACAGGGGCAGAGGATGCAGCAACTAGCTCCTACAGGAAGCTTACTGGGTCCCACCCGGAACCATGCATCCTCCTCTAGCCACCGTTTTTCAGGGGTCTGTGCACAAAGACAGAGGAGAGTCTGGGGTGACGGAGCTGGGAAAACAGGAGTTTGAGGCTGAAAGGTCAAAAGGCTGCTGTACTGAGACCGTGAGAAAGGGGATCAGAGGGTAGAACACTGGAGCTCTGGTTTCCTAAGAGGGGCGTTCGAGGGGGGGAAGGTCTAGCCGGAAGTGCTTCCGTTCCTCCGAGCCACAGCCTCCGTTCCTCTGAGAGACCTTGGCTGGGCGCGATGCTTGAGGCCAGAGCCAGCCCCTCTTCCCCTCCGCACCATCCCAAACCCCTCCTGGCAGGGAGCCATCATCTCTGAAAACTGAGCTGTGCCCCTGGAGCCCCTCCCCACCCCCCCCACCCCACGCCCCGCCAGGCTGTTCGAGAGCGCGCCTGAGTCACCTGGGGCTCTCTGGCTACTTGCAGACCCTGAGATTAGACTCAGTAGAAGGTGGGAGAAAAATTCAAGAGACTTGGCATCCCCCCACCCCGGCCCCACCTTCCCTCCCTCCCTCCCTCTCTCCCTCTCCCTCCCTCTCTCCCTCACTCCCTCTCCCTCACTCCCTCTCCCTCACTCCCCCACCCTCTCTCAAGGCAGCCCCCAGCGGTGTTTGTTCTCAGAGAGGCCCTGGGAAGAAGGATGGTCACTTTCCTTTTTCCCACAGATAATTGAAGAGAAGTAAGAAAGTACCTGTGTTTGAAGGCAAAATGACGACAATTAATCTCTAAGCACAGGGCCTCACTGTTAAATTCGTTGGAAAAACAACTTCAGGAGTTTAAGGACAATCAAGAGAATGAAATTTAATTAAGAGAAATAGTAATTAAATCGGGAAAGAAGTTTTTGCAAAGGGGATGGTGCAGGAAATTAAAACCAGTAATGCTGAAAAATGTGGTGGGCAGAGATGGGGGGTGCACTTGGTGGAGAAGAGGAAACAGCAGACCGAGCTCGGCGGGTTGGGAGGGGCAGAGTGTTTGGCACTAAGGCAAGGTCTTTGGAAATTGGTCTCCTTGAGAGACCAGGTGTCTGGCTCTTCCAATTTGGGTCTAAATAGGCCACGTCCTAATGGGGACAAGCTCTCCCTCAGGAAAATAGAAGTATCTAGTTGGATAAAGTATAAAAAAAGCTGTGGGCTTGAAGTAGGGTGACCAGGTGTCCTGATTTTGCCCAGGACCGTCGCAGTTTTAGTACTCAGAGTGCCATGCTCTAGGAAACCCTCAGTCGAGGGCAAACTGGGACTGCTGGTCACACTAACATAACGGCAGATAGCCCTGGTTCCCAGCTCTGCTGTGCAGTCAGGAGCTCCATGATGCTGGGTGAGTCACTCCATCTCTGTGGGCCTCAGCTTTCTCACCTATAAAATGAGCTGTCCTGGGCACCCCAAAACATTAAAGAAGTTGCTATATGTCAATGTCTAGAACAATGTGCATGAAGAAAAGCTTGATAAATGGTAGTTGAACTGAGCAATATCAATAAAGAAAACATAAAATATTAGCAAACACAACCCAACAACACGTTAAAAAGTAAAACACCGTGACCCTTTCAGGGATTCCCCAAGACCACCCACATGTTCGTTGATTTTCTAGAATGACTCATAGGACTCAGCACATAGTTGTACTCACAGCACAGCTAAGGTTTATTACAGTGAAAGGATACAAAATAGGATCATGGAAGGAAAAAGACACAGGTGAGTTCTGGAGAAATCCATGCAGGCTTCCTATACTCTTTCCTTCCTGTGAGGGACACATCAAGCATGATCCTTTCTCTAGCAGTGAAGAATGCAACCATGTGTGCGATGTTTCTGCCCAGAAAGCCCATTAAAGACTCAGTGCCCAAAGATTTTATTGGCAGTGGTTGCCTAGGCACAACTACCAAAATTCCAGACTCTCAGAAGGAAAGCTCGTGTACAGGAGAAATCTCATCATCAATCAGCCTTAAATGCCGAGTCTGCAGACCACCAGCCAGGGGCCAACCGTAAAAACTGACCTCTCTAAAAATAGCAGTGTTCAGCCTGCTATGTTAACTCTTTATTACAGTGACAGAGTGGAGCTCATTCTAGGAATGCAAGGATAATACACATAAGTGAAAACTTGAATCTGGATACCCAAGCTGCTGTATATACCCTCAAATCCTGGCTGGGTGTGCCAGGCCTTCACTGGTCCAGGCTTATGGTTACTGTATGAATGCCATCCACTCTGCTAAACAAGCTCTGGTCACTACCAAATTCCCTGCCAAGAATTTACCACCAACCAAGGTCTTCTTGGTCTTGAGTCAGAACACTGGGGTTTTCTCAGTTCACCATGACATAAACAAGTCTCTGGACTAAACAATCCAAATAGAAATCGTGCTCACCTTGTGCATGAAATAGGCCATATTTACATTTACATTAAGACTATCCACTTCCGGTGACCCAAAATGCTTGTGTTTCCAATTTGGGGCACCACCTTTCTCAAGGTTAAGTTACCAGAGCAATGAATCAAAGTTTGCTGATTTCTTGCTCCGCAGGAGAGGTGTTAGAAAAATAGAAGTCATTCAAGCTAGTGGTGGGGAAGGGTTTCTGGAGTTTAGAGATCAAGAGGTTCCACAGCTGCTGCAGATGTGAGAGAACTAGGAAGACAGGAGGGAGGGTGGTGGTTAAAAACATCGCTGAGAATTACGGACTGCCTTCCCCTTTAGTATGTATTGGTTTGCTAGGGCTGCCATAACAAATACCACAAACGGGACAGCTTAAATGATAGAGACATATTGTCTCACAGTTCTGGAGGCTAGAAGTCCAAAGTCAAGGTGCTGACAGGTTTGGTTCCGTCCGAAGGCTGTGAGGGAAAGAGCCTGTTCCAGGCCTCTCTCCTTGGCTTGTAGATGGATGTCCTCAAGTTCACAAGGTGTTCTCCCTGTATGGCTGCCTGTGTCCAGACTTCTCCTTCTTAGAAGGATGCAATTCATATCAGATTAGGGACCATGCTCATGTCTCAGTTTAACTTAATTACCTCTGTAAAGACCTCATCTCCAAATAAGGTCACATCCTGAGGTATTAGGGGTTAGGACTTCAATATGTAAATTTTGGAGCACACAATTCAACCCATAGTAACTTGGGAAAATGTAAGTGAAAATCAGAATTACTTTTAAATAACTTTCATTGGAGGATTGTGTTTCTTTGCACAGTTGATTGTATTTGTACAAACAGTAGCCCAGGAATATTCGAGCTGTGTAGAACAGAAGAGAGTAATGGGAGGGTAGCAGGGAGGGGGAGGGTCAAGAGAAGAGGGGAAAGAAGAAAACGAAAAGAAAAGGAGGAGGAGGGGAATGGGAAGGAGGAAAAGAGGAAGAGCAGTGAGCAAGGTCAGACCATCAAGCCTGCACCAGGTTGAGATCGGTGAGAATGACAGCTCACCACTCACCTAAATTTGCTTTAATTTCGGTTTACTAAACGCACCAACAAGAAGTGCAAAGGATATGCACACATCACTACAAATGTTTGCTGGCCCCTCCCACCATCACTTGTGTCTCATAGAAGTGTTCGCAAGTCTGGTGGACCCGACAGCTCTCCCACGGTGGGACGTGTGCCGGCTAGAGCCTTTTACACCATCCGGATGGACAGACGTGGGGGAGTGCCAAGCCAGTATCTAATGGCCCACCCAGTAAGGGAATCCCTGCCAGCACAGTCGTGAAAGACTTGCAGCACCTTTCATGTTTTTATTGCCTCCTGGAGCTGACTGAAGATTTCAGTGCAGCAAGGCTACCACAAAAGGAAGTCTGACAAGAGTTTGTTTTGCTCATTCAGGCAGCACATGCTCTCTGAAAAGAGGTACTGCCTTGAGTCAAAGAGAACTGAAGGGAGAACCAGGACTCTGCAGGCTCTCAGG